>NC_140172.1:9189682-10627182 GCF_963971535.1 Notolepis coatsorum | reverse complement strand
AACAGACAGCAGACTGGACACCACAACATCTGTAAGTACAATTATGTTTACTTTGTTTTCCTCTTATTGCTCCTTCCTTGCAGCAGTGGCGCTCGAAAGGAGCCTTGAAGTTGTACAATCCCACCTTAATTGTAAAAAATGCCAAATGTTTTACATTTATAGTACTTTACCATCTCCATGGTCAACTGCAGCAACGTTATTTTCTTCACAATAAAATATTACATTTCTCCAGATACATTTACATTTAGTCATTTAGCTGACGCTTTTATCCAAAGCGACTTACAAGTTCTGTACGACAAGTCATCAGGAAGGGCACAACTCTATCAGCTGAGTAACAATGTTCATCAAAGTGTTGCGTGTTACCGTGTAGGTTAGTTTATTAGTAAAAATAATAATATTTAAATGAGTAAAAAAAAAATTAATAATTAAGAACATAATCGCCATTGCTTTATTATTCTTTTATATAACTATATTAGATATTACTGCACATGGCTACTTTTTGATCAATTAATACAAGCAGTCAGATAAATTAACTATTTTGGGACTTTCTATTTTATTTAGAAAGTACTAGAATCAGAATGTCCGACTCCCACCCAATACCCAGCTGTTAAAAACGGTTCAATTTTATTAGTAGAGGCTGTGACACTATTTCACCCTATCCTCTGTCATCCTTCCTCTAGCTGCTAGGGTGAAGGGACTTTGGGCTTCGCTGAGACCGGTGGTGGTAGAGGGAGGAGGGGTGGGCTGGGACATGGTGGCTGCAGCCTCAGCCTGACGATCTATAAAAAGTTGTCATCTTTCAAATATATTTGTAGCTAAACAATTAGCTAAGCAATTATATTTTAATTTATTAGCCTATTCGTAATAATTCGTTATTAGCCTAGCTAACTCCATATCTTGGACGTGGATGCAGATGGAACACTGCGAGCAAAGCAGTCAAAAACGGTGCATTTCTGCACACTAATATTATGTTTTGCCAACAGATGTTTTGATAAATTGCTCGTATTGCCACCCTTACTGGCAAATGTTTTGTTGCACTTGTGGCAACGTGCGCTGTCGGCATCTACTCTCGTAAAGTATACCCATTCTTTCGAGCGCTTTGCTCTCTCTGCCATGACGAGCGCATGCAGAGCTGTCTGTGTGCAGCGCGCTTCAGCATCTCTGTTCTCTGTTCTCCTACATCTCTGTTCTCTGTTCTCCTCTATCTCTGTTCTCTGTTGTGTTAGTATGACGGACGGCCAAGCCGGTAGCAACGCCGAGAGCTGGGCTCGATACCAGCATCTCCTGCATTAGTCTGTAATCAACTGGACAACCTTTTAGACTGTTCCAACTTCAGTGTGTGAATTATGTTAATCCCACAATTACTCAACTGCACTCAATATTTAAATACCAATGCTAGTCTAAATAAATGTAGACAGACAATGTACGCATTAATAATAATAATAATAATAATAATAATAATAATAATAATAATAATAATAATAATAATAATAATAATAATAATAATAATAATAATAATAATAATAATAATAATAATAATAATAATAATAATAATAATAATAATAATAATAATAATGCAATAAAAGTCTGAAAATGAAGGGATTATGTCCATGAGTGTCAGTTTTAGAAATTAAGGCCTGCCTCTTATATAACAAGTCTCTCTAATAAAGGCCTGGTGCTCTTTGCAGCTGAGGTAAATAGAAGACCTATATTTGAGGATTTACGGTAAATCAAGATTTTCAATTATCTTAAGGTACAATACCTGAAATGAAAATGTGTGTGTGTGTGTCCAGCCAACCAGGTACCATGGCAGAAAAAAGAAAGAATACAGACATCAGAGCATTTTTCAGTACACCAAAACGCAAAGTAAGAACCCTAGTAGCCTAATAGCTCAAAGACTTAAAGGGCGGGCTCCACAAATAATGGATTGCACGGTGTTAATTGCACCCTTACTTACAATTCATTATGAATTGTAAGTGGGGGACCCTGATGTAAACAAGACAAAAGTCTTTCTCTGGTCTGCATCCCCTTAACAATTGTGTGTATTGAGCCGTACTATATTGTACCCATTATGCAATATGTTAATAAAATTTTTAATCAATCAATAACAGATTGCAGAATGGGTACAGTACAGTACGGCTCAATACACACAATTGTTAAGGGGATGCAGACCAGAGAAAGACTTTCGTCTTGTTTACATCAGGGTCCCCCATTTTCAATTCATAATGAATTGTAAGTAAGGGTGCAATAGAAATGTTTCATAATGATGTTCAGTGTATTCATAAGTGTATTGCTCTCCTTAATGTAGAATGATATGGTGACTGTGCAGACTCAGGAAGGAGAGAAAGAGACCCAAGAGTTACAGGTAATGGAAATATCAGACAGTTTAAAGTGTAGGATAACATAACAAATTAAGACACAAATACTTGGATTATATATCCCCCCCCCCCTCTCTCCCTTTCTTTACAGATTAGCATAAAGATTGTGTATTCAAACCGGTTCAGTGTATTCATAAGTGTATTGCTCTCCTTAATGTAGAATGATATGGTGACTGTGCAGACCCGGGATGGAGGCAGAGAAGGAGAGAAAGAGACACAAGAGTTACAGGTAATGGAAATATCAGACAGCTTAAAGTGTAGGATAACATAACAAATTAAGACACAAAATAGGCTATATTTACAGCAGACCCTGTTATTGTTCCTTGTTGGTATTTTTTCTCTCTTTCTTATTAAAAACTTGGCCTATTTGAAAGGAGATTGATTTAATAAAAATAAAAGAGCGAAAAATCAATATACAGTATATATACAGTATATATATATATATTAATATATTATTATTATTATTATAGTAATTGGCTATCATACTGCAATATAAACTGAGTTTTATAGTGAAAAGAGCAGCTTTATTGGTCAAGATTGAAGGCTCTATATTGCAGGAAATTGCACGTACAGGTTCATTAAATGAAAAAAAAATCTGCCGTGGAGGGGGTCGTGCCGGACCCCCTCCAAACCAACCCGTGCCTGTAAAAAAAAAAAAATTAATAAAAAAAAAAAAATTAAAAAAAATGTAAATAAAAAATGCACCCCCACTTTCAACTATAACTAGGCGGCCATGGTTGTACCTACTTAAATATTCGCCAATGCGTGGTACATGTTTGCAAAATGTTTGGTATAGCGCCCCTCATGGAGAAGAATGCACCGGCCGCCACTGCGAAGGAGCAATCATAGTCCGATTAGCGTTTCATAGGAAGAGAGTGCTTAGAGATCGCCAAGATCCGTTAGCTCATACTAATGAGTTCCTGTATGAGCGCTATAGATTCGGCCGACGAGGAATCATTTACCTCCAAGACCTTCTCGGGCCATACCTTGTTAATCAAACACGCCGCAGCAGAGCATTGAGTGTCTCCCAGACTGTCTGCATTGCCTTGCGCTTCTTTGCCAGTGGTACTTTTCTGTACACTGTAGGCGATGCGGAGAACATCAGCAGAGCCGCTGCATGCCGTGCTGTTCACAAAGTATATTTGGCCTTGAAGAAGCTCATGGATGTCTTCATTACATTCCCTGGCCGTGTCCAAGTAAAGAGTAGTCAAAGAGGGCTTCTATGTAATTGCAGGTAATTAAGTTATTCAATATTTCACCATTTAATGAAAATGCATTCCTATCACTATTCATTACGGAGCTTATTATTATTATGCAGAGTTTCCCAATGTCATTGATGCAGTTGACTGTGTTGTGTAAACCTTGTACCTTACAGGACAGACTGCACGCAGATCCAACTCAAATGCATATCCAAACCAGGGTGCTTTTGTGAATGGAAAAGGCTTTCACAGCATTAATGTGCAGGTAGCCTATATGCACCGAGAAGACATGATATTAATGTGCAGGTCGGCCTATATGCACCGAGAAGACATGATATTAATGTGCAGGTAGCCTATATGCACCGAGAAGACATGATATTAATGTGCAGGTAGCCTATATGCACCGAGAAGACATGATATTAATGTGCAGGTCGGCCTATATGCACCGAGAAGACATGATATTAATGTGCAGGTAGCCTATATGCACCGAGAAGACATGATATTAATGTGCAGGTAGCCTATATGCACCGAGAAGACATGATATTAATGTGCAGGTCGGCCTATATGCACCGAGAAGACACGATATTAATGTGCAGGTAGCCTATATGCACCGAGAAGACATGATATTAATGTGCAGGTCGGCCTATATGCACAGAGAAGACATGATATTAATGTGCAGGTAGGCCTATATGCACAGAGAAGACATGATATTAATGTGCAGGTAGCCTATATGCACCGAGAAGACATGATATTAATGTGCAGGTCGGCCTATATGCACCGAGAAGACATGATATTAATGTGCAGGTCGGCCTATATGCACCGAGAAGACATGATATTAATGTGCAGGTCGGCCTATATGCACAGAGAAGACATGATATTAATGTGCAGGTCGGCCTATATGCACCGAGAAGACATGATATTAATGTGCAGGTAGCCTATATGCACCGAGAAGACATGATATTAATGTGCAGGTAGCCTATATGCACCGAGAAGACATGATATTAATGTGCAGGTAGCCTATATGCACCGAGAAGACATGATATTAATGTGCAGGTAGCCTATATGCACAGAGAAGACATGATATTAATGTGCAGGTAGCCTATATGCACCGAGAAGACATGATATTAATGTGCAGGTCGGCCTATATGCACCGAGAAGACATGATATTAATGTGCAGGTAGCCTATATGCACCGAGAAGACATGATATTAATGTGCAGGTCGGCCTATATGCACCGAGAAGACATGATATTAATGTGCAGGTCGGCCTATATGCACCGAGAAGACATGATATTAATGTGCAGGTAGCCTATATGCACCGAGAAGACATGATATTAATGTGCAGGTAGCCTATATGCACCGAGAAGACATGATATTAATGTGCAGGTAGCCTATATGCACCGAGAAGACATGATATTAATGTGCAGGTCGGCCTATATGCACCGAGAAGACATGATATTAATGTGCAGGTCGGCCTATATGCACCGAGAAGACATGATATTAATGTGCAGGTCGGCCTATATGCACAGAGAAGACATGATATTAATGTGCAGGTCGGCCTATATGCACCGAGAAGACATGATATTAATGTGCAGGTCGGCCTATATGCACCGAGAAGACATGATATTAATGTGCAGGTAGCCTATATGCACCGAGAAGACATGATATTAATGTGCAGGTAGCCTATATGCACCGAGAAGACATGATATTAATGTGCAGGTCGGCCTATATGCACCGAGAAGACATGATATTAATGTGCAGGTCGGCCTATATGCACCGAGAAGACATGATATTAATGTGCAGGTCGGCCTATATGCACCGAGAAGACATGATATTAATGTGCAGGTAGCCTATATGCACCGAGAAGACATGATATTAATGTGCAGGTCGGCCTATATGCACCGAGAAGACATGATATTAATGTGCAGGTCGGCCTATATGCACCGAGAAGACATGATATTAATGTGCAGGTCGGCCTATATGCACAGAGAAGACATGATATTAATGTGCAGGTCGGCCTATATGCACCGAGAAGACATGATATTAATGTGCAGGTCGGCCTATATGCACCGAGAAGACATGATATTAATGTGCAGGTCGGCCTATATGCACCGAGAAGACATGATATTAATGTGCAGGTCGGCCTATATGCACCGAGAAGACATGATATTAATGTGCAGATAGCCTATATGCACCGAGAAGACATGATATTAATGTGCAGGTAGCCTATATGCACCGAGAAGACATGATATTAATGTGCAGGTCGGCCTATATGCACCGAGAAGACATGATATTAATGTGCAGGTCGGCCTATATGCACAGAGAAGACATGATATTAATGTGCAGGTCGGCCTATATGCACCGAGAAGACATGATATTAATGTGCAGGTAGCCTATATGCACCGAGAAGACATGATATTAATGTGCAGGTAGCCTATATGCACCGAGAAGACATGATATTAATGTGCAGGTAGCCTATATGCACAGAGAAGACATGATATTAATGTGCAGGTAGCCTATATGCACCGAGAAGACATGATATTAATGTGCAGGTCGGCCTATATGCACCGAGAAGACATGATATTAATGTGCAGGTAGCCTATATGCACCGAGAAGACATGATATTAATGTGCAGGTCGGCCTATATGCACCGAGAAGACATGATATTAATGTGCAGGTCGGCCTATATGCACCGAGAAGACATGATATTAATGTGCAGGTAGCCTATATGCACCGAGAAGACATGATATTAATGTGCAGGTCGGCCTATATGCACCGAGAAGACATGATATTAATGTGCAGGTAGCCTATATGCACCAAGAAGACATGATATTAATGTGCAGGTAGCCTATATGCACCGAGAAGACATGATATTAATGTGCAGGTAGCCTATATGCACCGAGAAGACATGATATTAATGTGCAGGTAGCCTATATGCACCGAGAAGACATGATATTAATGTGCAGGTCGGCCTATATGCACCGAGAAGACATGATATTAATGTGCAGGTCGGCCTATATGCACAGAGAAGACATGATATTAATGTGCAGGTCGGCCTATATGCACCGAGAAGACATGATATTAATGTGCAGGTCGGCCTATATGCACCGAGAAGACATGATATTAATGTGCAGGTAGCCTATATGCACCGAGAAGACATGATATTAATGTGCAGGTAGCCTATATGCACCGAGAAGACATGATATTAATGTGCAGGTCGGCCTATATGCACCGAGAAGACATGATATTAATGTGCAGGTCGGCCTATATGCACCGAGAAGACATGATATTAATGTGCAGGTCGGCCTATATGCACCGAGAAGACATGATATTAATGTGCAGGTCGGCCTATATGCACAGAGAAGACATGATATTAATGTGCAGGTCGGCCTATATGCACCGAGAAGACATGATATTAATGTGCAGGTAGCCTATATGCACCGAGAAGACATGATATTAATGTGCAGGTCGGCCTATATGCACCGAGAAGACATGATATTAATGTGCAGGTCGGCCTATATGCACCGAGAAGACATGGTATTAATGTGCAGGTCGGCCTATATGCACCGAGAAGACATGATATTAATGTGCAGGTAGCCTATATGCACCGAGAAGACATGATATTAATGTGCAGGTAGCCTATATGCACCGAGAAGACATGGTATTAATGTGCAGGTCGGCCTATATGCACCGAGAAGACATGATATTAATGTGCAGGTAGCCTATATGCACCGAGAAGACATGATATTAATGTGCAGGTAGCCTATATGCACCGAGAAGACATGATATTAATGTGCAGGTCGGCCTATATGCACCGAGAAGACATGATATTAATGTGCAGGTAGCCTATATGCACAGAGAAGACATGATATTAATGTGCAGGTAGCCTATATGCACAGAGAAGACATGATATTAATGTGCAGGTCGGCCTATATGCACCGAGAAGACATGATATTAATGTGCAGGTCGGCCTATATGCACCGAGAAGACATGATATTAATGTGCAGGTAGCCTATATATGCACCGAGAAGACATGATATTAATGTGCAGGTAGCCTATATGCACCGAGAAGACATGATATTAATGTGCAGGTAGCCTATATGCACCGAGAAGACATGATATTAATGTGCAGGTAGCCTATATGCACCGAGAAGACATGATATTAATGTGCAGGTCGGCCTATATGCACCGAGAAGACATGATATTAATGTGCAGGTCGGCCTATATGCACCGAGAAGACATGATATTAATGTGCAGGTCGGCCTATATGCACAGAGAAGACATGATATTAATGTGCAGGTCGGCCTATATGCACCGAGAAGACATGATATTAATGTGCAGGTAGCCTATATGCACCGAGAAGACATGATATTAATGTGCAGGTCGGCCTATATGCACCGAGAAGACATGATATTAATGTGCAGGTCGGCCTATATGCACAGAGAAGACATGATATTAATGTGCAGGTCGGCCTATATGCACCGAGAAGACATGATATTAATGTGCAGGTAGCCTATATGCACCGAGAAGACATGATACAGCATTAATGTGCAGGTCGGCCTATATGCACCGAGAAGACATGATATTAATGTGCAGGTAGCCTATATGCACCGAGAAGACATGATACAGCATTAATGTGCAGGTAGCCTATATGCACCGAGAAGACATGATATTAATGTGCAGGTCGGCCTATATGCACCGAGAAGACATGATATTAATGTGCAGGTCGGCCTATATGCACCGAGAAGACATGATATTGGGTACATTAGACATGAAGAAATGATGGGAACAGTGACATTCAGTGTTATAGTGTAATAGTGTAAAGTCCTATAATGCCAATTAAAACCTACATTTGCATAATTCATTTAGATACAGGTAAATAAGAATTGCCATGTGTTGAATTAGGCAACAAAACTAAATAATGTGACTAGTGTTTACTTAAAGAAATTAAGGTAACTAAGGGAAACTTCATATAATTGAATAGATTTTAATCACAAATCATGATATAGCCCACATTTTTTTGCAAGTACAACTAAATTCCACAAGGGAAAAATGTTACTTAAAATGTTTTGGCTATATTAACTCATGATTTGGCATGCTATTACTAAATCCAACACATTTTAACTGTTGTTATTATTATTAACATACACTTACGTTTTTGCTTAAAATTTTGTTCACTTATTCAATCATTTTAATCAAACTCATGTGATTAAAATCTATTCAATTATATGACGTTTCCCTTAGTTACCTTAATTCGTTTTAAAGTAAACACTGTAGTCACATTATTTACCGTGTACTTATGACATAATTTCCCTCAAATTACATTGCTATAAAAACAATCATATTGAATTGAAAATAGGGGTCATCATGGACCTTGCAATTGCCTGCTGTACTGTACAATACACATGACTTGACCGCAATTCATCTTAGATGATCTGTGACTCCACCTGCCTCATCACCAATGTTGAGGCCAAGTGGCCGGGCTCCGTCCACGACTCAGAGTATTCACAGAGTCTGCACTGTAGAGGTGATCTAACATTGTATATTATATACTAGGTCATTACGATGGACTCCTAATTGGAGACGGGGGTTATGCCTGCGAGCCCTACCTCATGACCCCCTATCCAGAGCCAGCACCAGGGCCTCAAGCCCTACCTCATGACCCCCTATCCAGAGCCAGCACCAGGGCCTCAAGCCCTACATCATGACCCCCTATCCAGAGCCAGCACCAGGGCCTCAAGCCCTACCTCATGACCCCCTATCCAGAGCCAGCACCAGGGCCTCAAGGCCTACCTCATGACCCCCTATCCAGAGCCAGCACCAGGGCCTCAAGCCCTACATCATGACCCCCTATCCAGAGCCAGCACCAGGGCCTCAAGCCCTACCTCATGACCCCCTATCCAGAGCCAGCACCAGGGCCTCAAGCCCTACCTCATGACCCCCTATCCAGAGCCAGCACCAGGGCCTCAAGCCCTACCTCATGACCCCCTATCCAGAGCCAGCACCAGGGCCTCAAGCCCTACCTCATGACCCCCTATCCAGAGCCAGCACCAGGGCCTCAAGCCCTACCTCATGACCCCCTATCCAGAGCCAGCACCAGGGCCTCAAGCCCTACCTCATGACCCCCTATCCAGAGCCAGCACCAGGGCCTCAAGCCATACCTCATGACCCCCTATCCAGAGGCAGCACCAGGGCCTCAAGCCCTACCTCATGACCCCCTATCCAGAGCCAGCACCAGGGCCTCAAGCCCTACCTCATGACCCCCTATCCAGAGCCAGCACCAGGGCCTCAAGCCCTACCTCATGACCCCCTATCCAGAGCCAGCACCAGGGCCTCAAGCCCTACCTCATGACCCCCTATCCAGAGCCAGCACCAACTGAAGGCCAGATTCACGTGTGTGCGGGGGCTGCGGGCGGGTCGCACCAGACAGGCCATGTGACATCACTGTGGCTGTGCAGTGCTCCACAATGTGGCAACACTGAGGAAGGAGAGGGTCCCAGTCATCCTGGACCATCCTGAGGATGACCTACAGCCAGTCCACTTGGACGAGCAGACCGGACGGGCTGCAAGGGACAGAATTGCCCACCATTGCCCACGGCAGACGGCTACGGCTGCCCAAGACGTTAAAGTCCCACCATAGGCTCAGCTTCTTCCCCTCAGCAGCTCGCCTGGTAAACGAGTCAGGTGTCCCCCTGCTCCCCCCCCCCCCCCCCCCCTCTATGGCGAGCTGCTAGGGCTGGACCTCCGGACTTGAACTATGCTGCACTGTTTCCATGTCCCCTACCACTGCACTTTACTGTCTCATTGTTGTCTCACTGTTCTGTCCTGCCTTGCACTTTACCTATAATTATTTATTATTTATTACTGTTGTATTGTTCTAAATTGTGAAACGCATGCACTGGAATCGTCAAATCACGTTCCATTTGTACTGTAATATGGTGAATAAAGTAATCTGAATCTGAATCATTTTGGTTAGGTGTTGAGTTAATTTAGGTTAATGTTGGACTCATTTTATGTGTTTCTCTTTTTATGTTTGCATGTTTATGCTATTTCTATTTCTATGCTTAATGGGTATATGCTTTGCCACCCTCTTTGCTTTTAAGTTACTTATTCATAGAGGAACATGTACAAGAATAATAAGAAGAGATCCATGTTGTAGAATAAAGCCTTTATTTTCACTCTATTGGTCTGCCTGTAAATTAAGGTGCACACAAAAAATTATTTCAGTTCAGTTACAATTCATGCCAAAGCTCACAAATACTTTTGGCCAGTGGTTCTCAACATGTGGTATGCGTACCACCGGTGGTACTTGGGCCCCCTGCTGGTGGTACTTGAAAAATATTTAAATTAAATATTATAATTTTTAATATTTTTTGCAGTCAGGCCACTGAACTTAGAAGCAGGCCAGGCCAGTGTTTCTAGTTGCGGTGGGGCGATAGTTAGATAACCTAAGTGGGGAACAACCAGGAGATCACTGTGACAGAGAGTAATGCAGTCTAAACAGTCATACATCTTTTATTCAACTTCAGCCCTGATCATAACTATTTTTATTTTTAGATTTGTTTTTTTGTAATGTCAGATACAAAATTAAATACTCCCACTTTTCTGAAAAGATTTATTGATAAATCTGACATTACAAAAAACTAAAAATCCATCAAAATCTGTGAGAATGGGTTTAGGTGGAGCCCAATCGCTGAACACCGGAGAAGAGAGAATGGAGCGTTTTAGGGTATTTTAATATTGTTCCCCAAGCAGACAAGTTTGACATCAGGAATGTGCAACAGACTGGGTTAGAATGTTCTTGGCGTAATGAGGACAGGTGCACTCCAGTGCAGCTGTGGGCAGAAGACACAGGTCTGTGTCGAGAGAGAGAGCAGGGGACACACTTTGTGCAGCATGAAGTGTCCAGGCAGGAAGGTTCACTGGAGCGGGGGGTCCTAGGTAACTAGAATAACACCACGACGAGGTCTGGTCAGAATCTGCTGGTAGATGTAGTGTCTTGCTGATCAGGGGATGCGATACAGCTGTGTTGAGTGAGGTGCCTGGCAGCGTGTGAATCAGGAGATGAGGTGCAGCCGTGTTGAGTGAGGAGCTTGACAGGGGGTGAAGGGGTGCTGCCCATATATGGATGTGAGGCTTCCGCTGTGAATGTGGGAGAGGATGAGGAGGAGTGAAGAAGGTGTGTGGTGAATGTGGAGGGAGGATGAGGAGGAGTGAAGGAGGAGTGAAGAAGGTGTGTGGTGAATGTGGAGGGAGGATGAGGAGGAGTGAAGAAGGTGTGTGGTGAATGTGGAGGGAGGAGGAGGAGGAGTGAAGAAGGCTGTCGCTGTGATTATGACAAAATCATCATTGACACATGCCTAGCCTGTAATAACCCCCCCAGAAAAACGTTGTAACTACATAATTATTGGTGGGGGACCCCCAGACCCCCCGCTTAAAAAGTGGCCTGACTGGGGCTATATTTCACACTATATTTCCGAGCCTGAATTATTTCCCTTGTCCGGCCCTGCTTATGTGAGTTGTCAATGGACAACAACAAGTTCAAGTTTCTTTAATAGTTGTCATACAGAAGTACAGATTACTTTTATACAAAATGCTTCTTTCTGTTACGCTCCAGAGACTGTGCTAGACAAAAGATAAGTATGTAATAAAATAAAATAAAATAGTATAGCATGTAAAAATAGAAGTAAAAAGAAGTCACGTACGTAGACACAGTGTTCAGTATATACATATGTACAATGTTCGATGCAGAATAGAGTGACTGAGTTACCATACAATATACAATATACTATGCAATATACTAATATACAATACTATATAGTGCAAAGCAGAATGGGATGAGGTACAATTTAGGTACAATTACAGTAGGGTGTACTGAGGTATGGGTTGTAGTGCAAATCATTTACCAATAAATATAAAGTGTGTCTAGGTGCTCTAAAGTGTGGAGAGTGGGTGCTGCAGTGTATTGTTTGTTTGAAGTGAGTGTGTGCGTGTGGATGTGTGTGTTGTGAGTGCATTTGATGGTTGTTGCATAGTGTTATTGTTCGTTGAGCAACCTGATGGCCTGGGGATAGAAGCTTCTTCTGAGTCTTTCTGTGCTTGCCATGAGACTCCGGTATCGCTTGCCTGACCGCAGCAGTTCAAAGAGGCAGTTGTTTGGGTGGCTCGAGTCCTTAATAATTCTCTTAGCCTTACCCCTGCACCGCTTGTTGTAAATGTTCTGGAGAGTGGGAAGCCCCCCTCCAATTGTGCGTTCGGCTGAACGTGCCACTCTCTGTAGTCTGCTTCAGTCTTGTGCGGTGCTATTCCCAAACCAGGAGGTGATATTGCCAGTCAGGATGCTCTCTATTGTACATGAGTAGAAGTTCTTAAGGATCTTCTGACTGACTTGGAACTTCCTTAGGCGCCTGAGGAAGTAGAGGCGTTGTCGTGCCTTCTTCACAACACTGTCAATGTGGTCCATGTCAAGTCCTCGGATATGTGGGCTCCAAGGTACTTAAAACTGTTCACTCTCTCAACCGGTGCCCCGTTGAGATGCTGTGTGTGTGTGAGTGAGAGAGAGAATGAAGTACAATTGCTTGCTGAGAGAGAGAGATTACATTATTTACCAAAATTCAGTAGATAATATTGTAATGGTTTGGGATATTTTTCTTTTTACGTTTTTTATATGTGATTTCCAGCTTCATTGGTACACCTTAATTTATAAAGCAATTATTGGTCAGCTCCCTTTTTACCTCGGTTCATACCTCACCATCACATCAAACCCATTTTACAGCTTACGATCCCAGGACTATTTATATGCCTCAGTACCCAGAACCCGCACAGAGTTTGGGAAAAGGGCCTTCATGTTCTCTGCTCCCTCTGCCTGGAATGGACTTAAAAAAACTTTGAAACTGCAGGCCCTCACTACCATATCGAATTTTAAAGTTCAAATTAAGGGCATTTTAAAGAATGAGATGGGAGAATGTCGATGCTTCACTGCATAATGTGGTGTTATATTTTATATTTTAACTTGACCATCTCTCCCCAGCAACCTCCTGCAAAGCCTCACCTTCCATCCTCTTTATACCTTTTTACCCTACCCTCCAATTTCCCCCAATCACATTCAATCTAGTTTGCTGCAGCTCAAATGTATGTATATTTTGTTTTGCTGCTATTTTGGCCAGGTCTTGCTCGAAAAAGAGATCATTGATCTCAAGTGACTACCTGGTCAAATAAAGGTTAAATAAAATTAAAAAAAAGTTTATTGTAGAAAATGATTAAGGTGGACTCATGATAAGAATAGAGAGAATCACACAATTTCGTTTCACTGCTTCAATGTATTGAATTTCTGATTATGAATAATACATCCATACTGATACACCGATACACAGATTTGCACATACATATTCAAACTCCTACCTCTATATGGTAATCTACACATACATGTACAGTATATACACATATATAGTACATGATACCTAAGCGCATACAGTACATATATCCTCATACGTATCTATTAATTCGTATCAATTAGATAGGCTTTGGGCTTTTTTATCTACTTATTCTGAAATAGTTGAAATAATAAATAATATACATTTGCCCAACACAACACTTACGCATTTAACTTGTTGGCAATATTTTGACATGCTTCTTGTCTTGCTCTCGCAGCGGTGGCAGTGTTTGATTTGCCCATGATTATGGTCTTATATTCCTCATAAGCGTGTATAATCATCTCCTGCTCGGCAGCGTTGAAAAAAGACGCTCTTGCTTTCAGAGTTGCCATTATTCCGTTAGAAAATCAGGATTTCGGCGATCGACATCTGCCCCTTTTCAGCTGAGGCGGCCACGCGCAATTATCCTGAGTACTCAAGTCTGGTTCGAATTAACAAGCTTGTTTGCGACCGAATCAGCCTTCGAGGAACCGAGATAGCCTGATTTCAATCATCGGGTTAATTTAATCTGGCTAATGGGATTTTTTATAAAAAAAAAAATGTCTCACTTTTTCTGTATTTTTGCTCCCATCCCAATTTAGTCGTTATGCCAATTCCCTTCCTGGTTGTTGCGCGCATTGCCCCACTGTCGGCCTAGGGAGGGTGTAGAACTACCACATGCCTCCTCCGATACATGTGGAGTCAGCCAGCCGCTTCTGTTCACCTGACAGTGAGGACTCTCACTGGGGGAATGTAACACATGCGGAGGTTCACGGTATTTCCCCCCGCTCCCCTCCCTGCTGAACAGGCGCCCCGACCGACCAGTAGGAGTCGCTGTTTGCCACAACCAGGACTCACACCCCACCGTTTCCCATCCGTGAACACTGACGATTGTGTTAGTAGGGACGACTGACGAAGCCAGAGGTACCGCTGACAGCTGGATTAGAACCCAGAGTCTCTGCGGTGGTAGGCGAGTGTTTAGACCTCTACCTTTACCACGCTCTTATTTAATTAATGTAGCTGGGGATGTGGATTTTCAAGCGAGGCTCTAAAGTGATGTTACTGTTCACCGATGGAGCTCTCTCGCCCGGTGCACGACGCAGCGAGCCGAGTGCAAACCGACTCACGGTCACACACTGTACCGACGCGTAAAAAAGTGTTTTTTAAAGTCATTGGAAAAAGGCTTTTGATTCATACCTGACCCGAGGTCCTAACTCCCACTTTGTGCCCTGCTGCTAAGTAACAGACTCTTTATGCTTTTTGACACGTATGAGGCTGGAACAGCTGGTGTTGCCATGGTAACAGTGTCCTCGTCTGGTAAAAGGTGAGTGTGACCAGTGTTGACTTCCATCCGTCTCCTCTGTGTCTTACGCGCTTTGATTGTTGTTTTCTTCTTTTTACATTTTTCCCCCCTCATCCTTGTATATTTATCCCTAAAGCTTGAATAGCTTAGAATACCTATTTCCTACTGAATGTGCAATATAGGACTGAGCCCTGGTTTGCCTACATATATCACATACAGTCATACTGTAGGCTACTTGAGACAGTTTCCTGAAAAGTACTGTACTTGACGCTTTTTTTTTTTTCTTTTTTAGATGCTGTAAGTGTTTTTTTTTTTTTTTATAAGTGTTAAGTAGCTCTACATTCTGACAGCCATCACTGATATAGAGTGTCTGGTCAGTAACATGGGTCTCTCAGTCCCTCCACTCTGCAGTAAACAAACATCACTGATATAGAGTGTCTGGTCAGTAACATGGGTCTCCCAGTCCCTCCACTCTGCAGTAAACAAACATCACTGATACAGAGTGTCTGGTCAGTAACATGGGTCTCCCAGTCCCTCCACTCTGCAGTAAACAAACATCACTGATATAGAGTGTCTGGTCAGTAACATGAGTCTCCCAGTCCCTCCACTCAGCAGTAAACACAAAATAAATGTTCTGGTATCCCTTCCCTCTTTATCCAATCAGGAGAGAGAACCCTCGATATTGTTACTTATTTCAAGAAATCTTTTCAAGACAAATTTGCTTACTGCACTGGCAGATTATTTTACTTGTTTCAAGCACATTATTTCTAGAGCGGAGGGACTGGGTGACTCATGTTAGTGACCTGACTCTACATCAGTGATGGCTGTTGGACTCATGTTACTGACCTGACTCTACATCAGTGATGGCTGTTGGACTCATGTTACTGACCTGACTCTACATCAGTGATGGCTGTTGGAATGGAGAACAATTATTTTAATGTACTGAAGACCACTTTATTTTAACAATAAAATACCACGTACAGCACCTTTAACCTTGCCATGCAATGCCACAAATGTAAAGAAAATCAACCACTGGTTCTCGGACACTGGTCTTTCACGTCTTTGAAAGCGTAATGTGTGTCGCCTCGAAACGTCTAATTTACAAACGTCAACTGTGTAGCAGTTGTCTTGCTCTTTTCTTTGGCCTTATAAGATTAACTGTTGTACAGTCCTGGCCTATATTTATTGCTACCGTCCATGCCGTTCACGTGGATAGAAAAGCATGTATAATCTTATTCAAGAAACAAACTGTGTAACGTTACATTGTTCAAATTGTCTGCTGTACTCAAATAATGAAGGTCTTTGAAAGTAAAGTAATTTTTCAAACATATTGTGAATTATTACCTTTTTTATCAAGCGTATATTATGACTTGATGAGCAACGGGTACAAGGACAAGCTGAGATTCACTCATGTGACCACTAGATGGTAGCAGAGGCCTACATGTGCTTTGAGCTGTGACCAGCAGCTATAGCTCACCTGTCAGTCTGATTGATTGATTGATTGATTGAAAACTTTATTAACAGATTGCAGAATACAGTAAAGCTCAATACTAACAACTGCTAAGAGGATGAAGACCAGAAAAAGGGAGAGAATATATACATGCGGTGGGGAGGAGACTGTCTATTAGGAGGGGGTGGGTGGTTTGGACATTTACGGTGGCCAGTTTAGAATTGCAGCCTCCCGTAGGTGCTCTTTAAGAGCGGTTTTGAATGTGGGTAGGGATTCACATTCCTTTACAGCTTTGGGTAGGGCATTCCACATTGATGTGGCATAATTGCGAAACGTGTTTAGTCCCTTGTTTGAGCCGAATCTGGGTTTAACATGATTTGTTGAGCTTCCTTGTGTTGTGGTTGTGGTATTCACTGACCTTTGGGAAGTATTTTGACATGTACATGGGTACCTTGGTCGTGTAGTGTATCTTGTAGACCAGGCCCATTGCAAGTCGCTGTACTCTGTCATCTACTCTAAGCCATCCTAGGTTGTCAAAGTGGGCAGGGGTGAGGTGGGTTCTAGGGGTAAGGTCAAGAAGAAGTCTGACCAGTTTGTTTTGTGATGTTTGTAATCTAGTTTTTAGCGCCTTTGAGGTGCTTTGGTACCATGAGGTGCAAGCATAGTCGTAGTACCCTTGAATGAGTGCTCCTGCCAGAGTCTTCAGGGTATTCTCAATGAGTTTCCACTGGATAAATAAATGTTAAATAAATAAATAAAATAATGTATTAATCATTTATGAATGTATATCTTTGAATGTTAGTTGATGAATACATGTATATATGCGAACTAATACATACAGAAGGACATAGTATGTACTATGTAGTATGTTAAACAGTACTGTATATTTGTATGTCTTGTATGTCATAAATGTCTTGATTAATTGAAAATTGGGGACTGTCGCGTTCTTTAGATTGACCTTGAAGGATGAGGAGAGGGTTTAGCAATCAGAAGATTTATTACAGAGTGAATATTCAATATTACAGAGTATTTACACAAACAGCTGAGAGTGGACACAGGTTCTACTTGGCTCTGGACTCAGCAGGAGTGCGTCCAGCTCCTTCCGTCACAATGGCTTTTATAACTTCTGGTTGTTGTTGGAGTGAATGAGGCGGCTCTCACCGACTATACATGGTGACAGTTAAAACAGCCAAGATCTAGAATTACAGTCCGTCTCCTGGTGGTTCAGAAGGACAGGCAGGCGTCTGAAGGACGGATCCTGTCATTAGCTCCTCTGGTCAGCCAAAACCGTCGTCTCATCAGTCCTTGGTCTGTGCCTGTGACTCTTAGTAACAGATGCACTGGCCTTCCGGTCACAAATAGATCTTGACCACTACAGTAGCCACAGACCACGGTTTCTGACATTTCAAAATGACTTCAGGAAACTGTAATTAGAACGTTATATGGAATATATATGTGGAAAGTCACAGCACTTTGCGAGCGTCTAACTAAATAGTTTACACTGTTTATTTTTTTCATATTTCTCATATAAGCTGTGGGGTGGGGGTGGGGGGAGATTTACATGAAGACATGATAATAAAAAGACATGGATAAATGTATCTAGGGACATGAATAAATGGATCTTAACTCACAGGACCCTGATGTAAACAAGACGAACGTCTTTCTCTGGTCTGCATCGTCTTAACAATTGTGTGTATTGAGCCGTACTGTATTTGTACCCATTCTGCAATCTGTAGCCGTAAACCGCATGTCCCCTCTCCCCCTCAGTCACACATCTGGGGGTTCGGTTTGACCCCCACCTGACCTTCAACATCCACATAAAACACCTCTGCAAGACCTCATTCTATCACCTAAAAAATATATCAAAACTCCGTCCCACTCTAACCCTGTCAGATGCAGAGAAGCTTGTCCATGTCTTTATCTCCTCAAGACTGGACTACTGTAACGGACTCTTCATCGGGATTCCTGGCAAGAGCATCCAAAAGCTGCAATACATCCAGAACAGCGCTGCCAAGATCCTGATGAGAGTCCGTAAACACGATCACATAACCCCCATCCTCCACTCACTACACTGGCTCCCCGTCTCATCCCGGATCAATTACAAAATCCTGATGATCACCCATAACTGCATAAACGGACACGCGCCCCTCTACCTTCAGGAACTCATCACTCCACAATCCTCCACCCGCACCCTCAGATCCGCAGGTAGCCTGCTCCCTCAGGTCCCCAATACCCGGCGCTGCACCATGGGTGACCGAGCCTTCTGCAAGGCTGCACCACGCCTGTGGAACAGCCTCCCCATCCAGCTGAGGGCACCACAGAGCCTGGACTCTTTTAAAGCAGGCCTGAAAACCTACCTGTTCAAAAAGGCCTTTGACTGTTAGCTTTTTATTTTAATTTTCTTGTGCTGTTGTTTTTAAATTGTCTGTTTATACTATGTTTTTAATTAACTATGTTCTATTTTTATCTTATTTTTATTCTGTATTTTATTTTATTTGTTTTACTAATAACAATTTTCTTTATTTTTTTAACTATGTTTTAACCCTGTAGTGTAGCACTTTGGGATCCCAGAGAACAAAAAGTGCATTACAAATTCAATCTATTGTTATTATTATTTATTTGTCCATCCGCATGCGCACTAGCCCAAAGCGGTGGGTGGTTGGAACCGGTTGGAACCAGCGTTCTCCGGCTCTGCAGATACACCCTACCAGAGCCTTATAATGATTATTATAATAATATAATCTTTTAGAAGGCTCTGCACCCTCCTCCTGGGGTTTGGTGTCTGAACGAGGAGGGTATATCTGCAGAGCCGCAAGCCCAATGTCTGGGCGGGGCTTCGGGGCTTGTACTTGGTTTGAGGCGGGTGTTCGGGGCTTGTACTCGGTTTTACTGTGCGTGGGCGGGGCGTCTGGGCTTACCTTGTTTTGTTAGGCGGGGCTTCATAGTGCGCATGCCAAATGTAACCCTAATGGTTGACTATAGAAACTGCGCCACTCTCTGTTAAGGGGAGAGACCCTCATTCATTGTTACACATTTATGTTCTGAGTTCCCAGACCACACAGGGTTTCTAATAAAAGAACAGGCGTACAACAGAGGTTTTTGTATTCCCAAGATTTGACACTTTATTAAATAAAAACACTAAAAAGGGATCATACCCAACTGGACCAATCTAGACCACCATTACTAGTAATTAAAAAGAATATTGCAGACAAAATCAGCACTGCACCTCTATAGAGCACACACACAGCACGTCTAATAAATAGGAAACATCACTGCACTGCTGGATAAAATACACAATAAAAAAAAGCGGTCAGATGGCACAGAGGTAAAAAAATTGAAACTAATTAAAACTCTAAAAGGGAAATTACTTGACGTACAGAGAAGTTAAAAAGAGGAAAAACACACACAAAAATAAAAAGCCCTCAGCTCGGAACTAGGCAAAATCTGCATATGGCTCGCCGACAACAAACTATCATTACACATGGGCAAAACAGAGTCCATTCTCTTCGGTTCAAATAACAAACTCAGCAAGACCGACGGCTTCTCGGTTACAGTGGGTGACAATATTATCACAAGGAAAGATGAAATTACCTACCTGGGTTCCATCCTAGAGGCTAATCTTTCCTGTGACAAAATGGCATCCAATGTAATAAAAAAAGTCAACCAACGAACGCGATTCTTGTACCGGATCTCCTCTCTGGTAAACAAGAATACCCTGAAGACTCTAGCAGGAGCACTCATTCAAGGGTACTACGACTATGCTTGCACCTCATGGTACCAAAGCACCTCAAAGGCACTAAAAAACAAATTACAAACATCTCAAAACAAGCTAGTCAGACTACTACTTGACCTGACTCCTAGAACCCACCTCACCCCTGCCCACTTTGACAACCTAGGATGGCTTAGAGTAGACGACAGAGTACAGCAACTTGCAATGGGCCTGGTCTACAAGATACACTACGCGACCAAGGTACCCATGTACATGTCAAAATACTTCCCAAAGGTCAGTGAATACCACGATCACAACACCAGAGGGAGCTCCACAAATCATGTAAAACCCAGATTTGGATCAAACAAGGGACTAAACACGTTTCGCAATTATGCCACATCAATGTGGAACGCCCTGCCTAAAGCTGTAAAGGAATGTGAATCACTACCCACCTTCAAAAACACTCTCAAAAAACACCTACGTGAGACTGCAATTCGAAACTGGCCCCTACAAATGTCCTAACCTAGTTGTACAGTAAATGACCAAGTAAGGCTTTGTCAATTTTCAAATGTACAGTGTAAAATGTGTGTGTGTCCCCTTCCCAACCCCCCCCCCCCCCCCCCCACCTCCAATGTACAGCCCTCACCCAACCCACCCAACCCCACCCCACCAACCTCCTCCAATGTACAGTTTCTATGCCAAATGTATATACACTCCTTTTCTGGACACTTTTGTATCACAAACAGTACTGTATTTGCAAATCTGATATGTCATAAATGTATAGATGTAGCAGTACTGTCTATCTGTATGTCATGTATGTCATATATGTTATGATGAATTGAAAATGGGGGACCCTGATGTAAACAAGTCGAAAGTCTTTCTCTGGTCTGCATCCCCTTAACAATTGTATGTATTGAGCTGTACTGTACTGTACCCATTCTGCAATCTGTTAATAAACTTTTCAATCAATCAATCAATCACAAACGCACCACAGGTCACTTTAAACACACAAGAAAAGGACACTTTAAAGGAAGGAAAAGGACAATGGCAATGGTATGACAAGGTTTGGCACATGTTTCCACGAAAGCAGGATTTTAAATTTTTTATAAATCAACTCTGTAGATAATCCTCCATGTGTGTGTGGTTTTGCAAAGTAAACAATGGGAAATAGGGGTGTAACGGTACACAAAAACCACGGTTCGGTACGTACCTCGGTTTTGAAGTTCGGTACGGGTTTTCGGTACAGTGGGGGAAAGTTTGGCTTTCCATGTTCCACTCAGGGGTGATGTAGTGTGCAATAACTAATTGTACTTGTAGGGCTGTCAACGAATATTCTATATATCGAAATGAATAATCGACTTGTAAAAGAGAAAGCATTAAACAGATCATCTGTCTAAACCTCGTAACTCTATTCGCCCTCAAATCTGTGTTAATTTTTTATTTTGCATGTTCTGTGTCTTGAGTCGTACTGTATTGTATTCTGCATCTGTTAATAAAGTTTCAATCTGTAAGAGCCTCAAATTTCCATGTACATTTAATAAGTTGTCAGCCAGTTTCTAACCTGTAACATTCCTAAAGTAAAGGCACAAGGGTAGATCAATGTCGTTGAAGTTATGTACAATCTTTCCATTCCTGGTAACTGTAATGCATTCTACATTGTTGGCAGTATTTATAGTATGTGGAATCTAGAGATGGAAATATGCAGCATTGCACTTGATATACAGTAATTTCTCACATGGTTGATTATCAAAACAATCGCTTATCAAACCCATTGTGTTTACTGATATATACCATATAAACCATTAAGAGTGGGTGTCAGACAAGAGGGAAGACTCAGGTTGAGTGCATTTGCATATCTTGTATGTCACAAACTTAAATCTCCAAACCCAACCCCCTCCAATGCACAGTCCCCCCCACCCAACCACCTCCAATGTACAGTTTTCCCCACCTACACAACCTCTTCCAATGTACAGTTTCTTCCCCCTCAAACTTTCTTTTTAGACAATTTTTGTTTCACAAACAGTGCTGTATATTTGTAGATCTGGTATGTCATAAATGTCTAGATGTAACAGTAGGGCCTACTGTCTATCTGTATGTCATGTATGTCATGTTATGATGCATTGCAAATGGGGGACCCTGATGTAAACAAGACGAAAGTCTTTCGAAAGTCTTTCTCTGGTCTGCATCCCCTTAACAATTGTGTGTATTGAGCTGTACTGTATTGTACCCATTCTTCTGCAATCTGTTAATAACATTTCCAATCAATCAATCGGTTAACACGTGTCTGTTGCACTAGTAACACACGTAGGGAGAGAGAGAGAGAGAGAGAGAGAGAGCGAGCGAGCCCCCGGGCCCCGCCCCCCCTCATCCGCATGCGCAGTAGTGCAAAACAAGGTACAAGCCCCGACGCCCCGCACAGTAAAACCGAGTACAAGCCCCGAAGCCCCGCCCAGACGTTGGACTTGCGGCTCTGCAGATATCCCCTATTGGTCTGAACACTCCCGCCGTGACGTCATTTCATGCGTTTGCGCGCGGCTACTGCACTTCCGGATGCCTACGAGCCAGGTAAGCTGCGTTGTGTTGCTCGCCGCCTGATAAACGCTTATAAAAGTTGTAATTCGTGTTTTAAACGTTATCTACTTGTTGCTACATGTTCCGTAAAATATTCCACTCATCCTGTGTACATTCTGTTCGGATCCAAGATCACTAACCCACCGTTGTATTAGTTTAGTCTCGGAGAAAGTAGGCTAATGCTAACGGGACCGACTGTTTGCTAGCTCCTGTATAGCTGGTGTGTATTACTAGCTGGCTTGCTACTAACTGTTGTCTATTACTAGCTGGCTTGCTACTAACTGTTGTGTATTACTAGCTGGCTTGCTACTAGCTGTTGTGTATTACTAGCTGGCTTGCTACTAACTGTTGTCTATTACTAGCTGGCTTGCTACTAACTGTTGTGTATTACTAGCTGGCTTGCTACTAGCTGTTGTGTATTACTAGCTGGCTTGCTACTAACTGTTGTGTATTACTAGCTGGCTTGCTACTAGCTGTTGTGTATTACTAGCTGGCTTGCTACTAGCTGTTGTGTATTACTAGCTGGCTTGCTACTTGCTGTTGTGTATTACTAGCTGGCTTGCTACTAGCTGTTGTGTATTACTAGCTGGCTTGCTACTAGCTGTTGTGTATTACTAGCTGGCTTGCTACTAGCTGTTGTGTATTACTAGCTGGCTTGCTACTAGCTGTTGTGTATTACTAGCTAGCTTGCTACACAAAAGCCATGTGAGCATCAACTTTCCGAATTGAAACGATAAAAAAAGCACAGCGTCTCATTTCATAATACAACGTTTCCGAATGGACGTTTGGATTAAACAAAGTGTATGCAGTGATGCTTTCCCAGCGGAACACAAGCTGCTTAACGTTACACGTTCTACCTTCTCAATGGCTCGGAAAAGAAACACATAGACGTCGGAACAGCGGCTATACACACGCTACTAACAGCGAGCCCTGTACGGAAAAACTTACCCCCGACTGGCAGATTGGACCGTAGGACCATGATCATCCTGGTTCTGCTACTTTCGGGAGACATTCATTTAAACCCAGGACCGGTTTTGACCAGAACTCAGGCTAGAAGACTTGGTCTGGCAACGCAAGAAGCGATGGAGGTTCCCATCGCGACCAACGGCATCGACAACGCAACCTGTGGCTACATCCACAGCGCGGGCGGCGAATCTCCCCCAATGACGCCGCAGCAGACAAGCACACGTGAGGCAGTGACGAGAGGAGGTGAACCGAGGGTCGAAACCATGACGACCAACTCGACGCGGGATTTAAACATCTCGACGCCCGATAGCCGGCTAGCTAGCAGAGCTAACAACGAAAACATCCAGGAACGAGTCCTTTGTTGTTCCAGCACGGCGCGGGACCCGACCCCCCCTCCCCCCTTCTTTGTTGTTCCAGCACGGCGCGGGACCCGACCCCCCCCTTCCCACCCACAACAACAAAGCCCCCCAGCCCCACACAGAGGAACAGATCACAAACGAACAATACTTCGAACCTGCCAACATCAATGAAATAACCAACGCCAATGGACTGAACATTTTTCACATTAACATTAACAGCTTAAAAAACAAATTGGATGAAATCAAACAATTATTCATAAATGGTAAGGCAAACATACTGTGCTTCTCAGAAACTAAGCTTGACGATTCTGTAAAAGATCCAGAGATAGAGATTGAGAACTACTCAATAATCAGGAATGATAGGAACAAACATGGAGGTGGTGTCTGTGTGTACATACACAAGGACACCAAATTCATCAACAGAAATGACCTGAATCATAAATCAATTGAAACTGTATGGGTGGAAATCCTATTCGAAAGGGCGAAATCCCTACTGGTTGGCACAGTCTACAGGCCGCCAGATCATAGTGGCTTTTATGATACACTGGATGGGTGTTTAGCTGGAGTTGAGGATGTAGACAAAATTCTTATTGGAGACTGGAACACGGATATGCAACGAAAAGATGCACCCGTCTTCAAGTCATTCAGTAGGTTTTGTGATCTGCACGGCCTCAGCCAGCTAATCACCCAACCCACACGTGTATGTGAATCAACTCAGACTACCATTGACCTCATTCTGACCTCCGACAAGTCCAAGATCTCCAATAAAGGGGTTATAGCATGCGGGTTAAGTGATCATTATATGATATTCTGTACCCGCAAAAAACTAAAACAAAAGGCTGGCTGCCACAAAACAGTCACATCTAGAGACCTCAAAACCTACTCTAGCGAGGCCTTCAACCTTGAACTGGAGAGTCTGGACTGGTCAGATGAACTCAATGGTACACTGGTTGAAGAAACATGGCTTGGTTTCAAAACCAAATTCTCAACTATACTAAACGACATGGCCCCCCTAAGAACCACCAAGGTAAAAAAATCGCGCTGAACCGTGGATGCACTCCGAAATACTGGCCGCTATGAAAACCAGAGACAAAAAATGCGCTGAGTTTCGTAAAAGTCAGTCAAAGCTTACTAAAAGCACGAGCAGTGAACTCCAAGCCCACGTGACTGAACTCAAACTTAGAAAGAAACAGACTAAGAAACGACGTAAACTCCATGATCAAAACTGCAAAAAAGAATTTCATCAATGACAACTGAGGAAAACAAAAACAAACCACGTGAACTTTGGAAATTACTCAATAATCAACTAGGATGCAGTAAAAAACTTAAAACCAGATTCTCAAACATAAACATAAAAACGGACAACACGCTCATCACAGACAAGCTGGATGTAGCCAATTACTTAAACATTTTCTTCACAAACATAGCCACAACACTGGTAAACAAACTACCCTCCCACTCAGGGCTTTATGGGGTAGAACACATAGTAGCTTACTACAAAAACCTAGGGGTCCGCAAGGACGACTTCAAGCTGGAAATGGTAACAACAGATGAGGTACTCAATAAACTGAGCGCCCTCCAACCTAACAAGGCCACTGGCCATGACAACATCCCCTCCAAATTCCCCAGAGACTCAGCAGCCGCCATCACCCCAATCATCACACACATAATAAGCTGATTATTCAACAAATGCTTTGTGTGTTTACAGTGTGAAGTCTCTGACGGAACTCTACTGGACCAAGGCTTTCTACTCAAAACATCTGGATCAAAACCTTCTTCTTGTGGAAACAGACAGCAGACTGGACACCACAACATCTGTAAGTACAATTATGTTTACTTTGTTTTCCTCTTATTGCTCCTTCCTTGCAGCAGCGGCACTCGAAAGGAGCCTTGACGTTGTACAATCCCACCTTAATTGTAAAAAATGCCAAATGTTTTACATTTATAGTACTCCATGGTCAACTGCAACGATGTAATTTTCTTCACAATAAAAGATTACATTTCTCCAGATACATTTACATTTAGTCATTTAGCTGACGCTTTTATCCAAAGCGACTTACAAGTTCTGTACAACAAGTCATCAGGAAGGGCACAACTCTATCAGCTGAGTAACAATGTTCATCAAAGTGTTGCGTGTTACAGTGTAGGTTAGTTTATTAGGACAAGTGCATGACAGTATGGTTAGTTAGGGTTAGATATTTTTATTTTATTTCTTTTATTTTTTATTATTTCAGATAATGGTTTATGAAGTGCGTCTTTAGTCGACGGGTTTCGGCTGTCCTAACTGGGGTGGGTAGTTCATTCCACCATTGTGGGGCAAGGACTGAGAATAGGCAACTTCTCTTTGATGACCCTCCTGCAGCTTGGATAGGAGTAGGTCTGAGGCGGCCAGAAGATGCAGACCGTAGGAGTCTTGAGGGTGTGTAGTTAGAGACCATTGACCGGAGGTAGGCGGGAGCGGTTCCCTTTGCCGCACGGTATGCTAGGTCGAGGGCCTTTAAGCGGATACGTGCAGCAATGGGGAGCCAGTGCAGGTCCCTAAGAAGTGGGGTGACATGGGCCGACTTCGGTAGGTTTGAGATCAGGCGGGCCACTGCGTTCTGAATGAGTTGAAGAGGCTTGGTGGCAGTGGTCGGGAGGCCAGCGAGCAATGCGTTGCAGTAGTCGAGGCGGGAGATGACTGTTGATTGGACGAGGAGTCGTGTGGCTTCTTTTGTCAGGAAGGGGCGGATCCTTCTGACGTTGCTCAGGAGGAATCTGCAGGTTCTGGTTGTTGCTGCGATGTGAGCAGAGAAGTTCAACTGGTCGTCGAGGACAACACCAAGGTTCTTGGCGGTCGGGGACGCGGTCACAGCTGCATTCTCGACTGTGATGGAAAGGTCGGTCAGGGGGGAGGATTTGGCCGGCAGGTGGAGAAATTCTGTTTTGCTTAGGTTTGCTCTTTCGAAGTTGGTTAAGGTAGAGCCATATGAAATCCGCGTTCACGGAATCGCGGACGGAATCGCGGAATTAACCAATAAAAATGGAATCAACTGCAAAACGTGGAATATTGCAGAATTTGGCCTAATCTGGACTGAAATTTCGTTTTTGGGTGGAACGTTTGGTGCACACACGACCGGGGAGGCGGGGACTCTACAGCGTGTTACACACAACACAGCCGCGGTGCTCAAGCGTCTGGCTGCTTCAGTGTTAACATCGTCAAGAAGCTAAACTATTCCACAATAAGCCCTCAATTCAGAGCAGAACAGTATCCTAATGACTTTTATGCCTCCGGTGATAAGGTGTTTTGCTAATTCTGTCAACGTTCCGTGGACTGGACCCGCAAAAACACTTGCGACACTATTGTGATTAAATAGCTATAACGTTAGGACGTTTAGCTTCTAGCTAAATCTAGTGCACCCATCCATTTGTTTAATGCAAACGATTGTCATTATACACTGCCCTTTATAAACTAAATACACTTAAATAGCTATGTAACGTTATAGGACTATCTATGGAAATGATAGCTTCTAGAAGTTCTAGCTAAATCTGGTGCACCCATCCATTTGTTTAATGCAAACGATTGTCATTATACACTGCCCTTTATAATCTAAATAAACTTAAATAGCTATGAAATGTTACAGTACATAGGACTATAGATGGAAATGATAGCTTCTTGCTAAATCTAGTGCACCCATCCATTTGTTTAATGCAAACGATTGCCATTATACACTGTCCTTTATAAACGAGAAACTAAACTAAAGGTGCCTAAATTATGCATTACTATATTTCATCACAATATAATAGATATAGCTAGGTTACTGACATTGTCATTGTGATAATGTCAGTAGTAGCTAGCTGTATCTATTGTTTACACTTGAAATATGTATTTTTTTATTTTGTCACAATATTAATTGAAAAATATTGTGTAAAATTGAACTGTATTTCTGAGTTGCAGCACTTAAAAACATTAAATGGACTGTTATATCTTATTCAATTGTGGACATTTATTCATTCCCACTTATTAGACACTATTTCTGATGGTAAAATGAGCATAAAAGGCAAAATACAGAATTCTGAAATATTAAAACGGAAAAAATGGAATTTGGGAAAAAATTTAATGGAATTTGGAAAATAATAAAACGGATTTCATATGGCTCTAGTTAAGGTTAGAGTTTGTCTTAGCGCAGGGCGATAGAACGCCAGCCCTGATTCCAAACTCTAACCTTAACCAACTTCGAAAGAGTCTCCTAAGCTTAACCAGTGATAAACTAGGCCTTAGGTAGTTTGCTGCTGGTCGAGGCGGAAATGGCCGCGTCACGCGATTGGGCGCACACGTCACATGACCAGAAACGTCAGTGGCCAATCAGATCGCACCAGAAACGGCAGTGGCCAATCAGAGTCGCAAAACGTGCATGCGGAAGCATAAATGCGTTAGTATACGAATATACGCCTGTGGGGGTGCTGGAGACATGATCCAATAGACTTTTATACGCCAGAGTCTCCTGGGCCCAGGAGTTCAAATCTTTTAATCACTATCTGAATGGATCAGATTTGTATTTTGGGTAGTTGAAAATCAAAAAACAGGATGAGGATCACTTTGATACCGGATCAGACCAGAAAATCAAATCCAAGCTTTAATCTGGATCAAATCTTCAAAACGGGTAGTTCAAACCGACAACACAAAAAAGATGGATCTTGATCCCACCAGAGGGTGGATTTCCAGTAGATTACCAGAGCAAAATGTACTATACAATCTAGAAAAAAACGTGTTTCAATATAAATAAGATGGCAAAGTTTGTTAACCTCTTAACTGGCGCCTCCAAAAGTGGATTTTTTTTTTTTACTTGAACTTGAGGACTGCATACTACTTTTGCAAACCAAAATACTATACTTTATACTTATAGCACATGCATGAGCCTGGTCTTTTTTTAAAGATGACATTCTGAAGTTTCTGATACAATAAAGACAATTCACTTTTAGTGCTAATGAAATAGAGTAATATAGGTCTGAACTTGAGTTGTAGATAAACTTGTTACTCACGTTTTTCTGTAGTAGTTAGTAGTCCAGAAATAGTATTTCCAAAAAAATTGGTATGGCTGAAAAAACTCCCTGGGTCCATAGCCTGAAGTCTTGTGTAGTACATGTCCAAATTTCATAAAAATCTGTTCAGAAATGAGTGTTATTTAGCTGACACTTTTATCCAAAGCGACTTACAAGTTTTGTACAACAAGTCAGCAGGAAGGGTACAACTCTATCAGCTGAGTAACAATGTTCATCAAAGTGTTGAGTGCTACAGTGTAGGTTAGTATATTAGGACAAGTGCATGACAGTAAGGTTAGTTGAGGTTAGATTTATATATATATATATATATACAGGGACCGAAATTAAAGCCCGCCGCCCGCCAGGGGCGCTCTGTTTTTACCTTTGGCGCTTGACACTTAGAGGGCTGCCCGCCGTGTGGCGTGTAGACGTGTAGTTCATAACCATAGTTCATAACGATATTCTTGTGCGAGTACAGATTATAGCCGCGCTCGTCTTTTTTTTCTCCGCCGCGAGATCAAGCCTCCCGTTACCAGTAAGTCCGTACGTCTACTACTCAACCGCAGCAATGTGCGTTATGTGCCTAAACTTTGCTAGTCAAGACTCGACAGTAAGCTGGGTTGAGGCACGGACGGAAGTGGCCATTTTTCAAAATAAAATACCCGAAAGACTATTAGAAGCATTTTGTATGAAAGTATTCTGTACTTCTGTATGACAACTATTAAAGAAACTTGTATAGGGAGGTGTAGTGGTTACATGATTGCTGTTTCCGGCCGGTCCATCTTGAAAACACAATGTATTTGCCCATTGCCCATTTCTAAATCGTCTTGTTTAAAACAAATAAAGCATCAACATTTGCATGGTGTACCTTTCTGTGCGTATTCATCCACAATCTATACCTCAACATGAAAATATTCGCAATTAATTGTAAAAAAAAAATAAAAAATCGCTGGCTTTTATTTCAACCAAAAATGCTTAACAAATAATGTTAGTCATAGAAGGGAACTCATTTTGTGCAAAAATGGAAAGCTTTCCAAATGTTCATGAGGTAGAATTGTTACAATAGCCGATAATCCATTTTTCCAAAGATAAATCCCTATACGGTTGAATCTCGCACGTGGTCCAAAGTGACGTCAGACTACACCTCCCTATTTAGGAGCAAATTGTTTTCATGATTAAAAACGATGGTTCGAACATCCGTTCGGAAAAACCCTGGCCAATGTTCGAATCCCAAAAACAGGCTTGGGGACAGCTCTAACTGGAGCTGAGCTGAATGTGTTAAAATAGACATAAAAATGTGAAGGATTGGACTTTGCGAGCTAACTGTAATACAATGTTGTTTTTTACAATAATTTACATAACATCTTAAGAAATTACTAATGTGTAACCTGACAAAAAAGGTAATTAGGCGAGTCAATCTATGAAAAAAAAGCACTTAACCCAAAAAAAAATTATACAAAAGGTTTTTCGATGGATTCCGATAGTATTGGGCGTGCTAAATAACATACTAAAAGTCGACCAAAATCGACCTCCCCGAAAGCCGCCATTTCCAAGATGGCGTCCCAGATGGCGGTGGAGATATTAAAATGGCTATATCTCAAATTGAGAATATTGTGCAAAGGATTTCTCAACTGATTCTGGTACCTCTGGGTAGGGCTGGGCGATAAAACGATAACGATAACTATCGCGATAAATTATTTCCTCGAAATAAACATGAAACGTGGTCGCAAAGTTTCGATATATCGATTTTCCAAGCTTGGATATGAGCACACGCACTAACAACCAATCGGTGAAGGAGATGGCCGATAGAGGAAGGAGACCCGGAAGGAGGTAGGACTCGGTAAACAAGGCTGGCTATGGCTAATTAGCTTGCACGCCGCTATTTCACAGGTTACCTGCCGAGTTGGTGTGTGTTTTGAATTCTGAGGGTAACTGTTATAGTAGTGTGGGGTATACGGTGGACGTCGTTGCAATGAATTGGGCGGAACAGAGTATTTTAGGGTCATTTTTTAGTACATTGTCATGAAATACTCCGCTTGGAAACGGGGCTGGCTATGGCTAATTAGCTTGCACGCCGCTATTTCACAGGTTACCTGCCGAGTTGGTGTGTGTTTTGAATTCTGAGGGTAACTGTTATAGTAGTGTGGGGTATACGGTGGACGTCGTTGCAATGAATTGGGCGGAACAGAGTATTTTAGGGTCATTTTTTAGTACATTGTCATGAAATACTCCGCTTGGAAACGGGGCTGGCTATGGCTAATTAGCTTGCACGCCGCTATTTCACAGGTTACCTGCCGAGTTGGTGTGTGTTTTGAATTCTGAGGGTAACTGTTATAGTAGTGTGGGGTATACGGTGGACATCGTTGCAATGAATTGGGCGGAACAGAGTATTTTAGGGTCATTTTTGAGTCATGGGATACTCCGCTTGAGATACTCCGCTCTGCTAACGTGCGCGGACTGATGACGACATCAATTCGACTCTCGAGACATTCACAGCAGCAAAACAAGTCAGCCCGCGTATCGGCGCCGGGCATAATAAGTTAATTAAACTTGACAGACATTATATCGACGATAATTATCGATATCGAGTTATATGAAAATAATTTTATCGCGATAACGTTTTTGGTCATATCGCCCAGCCCTACCTCTGGGCATGTTCACTAACATACTAAAAATCTAGGAAAATACACCTTCCAGAAAGTCTTAATTTTCAAGATGGCGTCCAAAAATCACTCCACATTGTGTTAAAAGCTTTGTTTGTCGGTAAAGAGACAGAGCAGAAAATTGCTAGTATTGGCCACGCAATCATACAGGCAGTCCGACCACGAGCTGTCCTTGCCCCTTTGCAAATTGGCCTAGCAGTGCAAATGCACCACTTAAACCGGTCTCGTTTCATTGTAGATATGCTGAATAAGATGGGATTCTGCTCTTCCTATTCTGAACTGCAGAGGTTTGAAATGAATGCTGCAAATTGTACTGCACCAAACATGCTTGGTAAGGATATTGATAGGGATGTCCCGATCGCCTTTTTTTGCCCCCGATCCGATCCCGATCATGTGATTTTAAATATCTACCGATTCCGATCGTTCCCGATCCGATCTTTCACATTAGTAATCAATTTTGACGCATTTGTGTCAGAAACTGGCGGAGCAAGAAGCCCCTCTGTTGCCTATAGTCCGGGGCGCGAGCGTGGCGGCTCTTGTTATTACATTCATATGTGCTTCATATGAGAAATATTAAAAGTTTCAATATATGTTTGCACATTAGTATACATTCAGTGTTCGACTTACGTAATGATTAGCTCCATTCTGGTCTGAAACGCAGACGATAATCCTCAGTCACACAGCAAATAATTGCCGTTATCTGAAAAGTTAGTCTGAAAACTCCGCCTCCTGCTGCTTCATGAGTTTTTCCTCCACGCGAAATGTCCTCCTTGCAAACATTGCAATTGCTGTTGGACTGGCTTGACTTTCTATTTTAAAATGCTTAGTTACAAACCTCTAGCAGCTGCTCAAGTCAGTGGATAACCATGTTTCGGGGAGCAACGTGTTGTTGTGATGTGAGCGTCTAAAATTAAAGGGAAAGTGTTTGTTGCAACGGTGTAAATTAAAGGGGATGTGTTTGTTGTGGACAATTATTCTGCTCTGTGTGACAATAAATACATTAATGATATTATATGTAATTTAAAACCAAAACTAAGGCCTCCGTATGAGTTTAAGACGTGAACATGGTCATGTTTGTTGAAAAAAAATAAATAAAAAAAAAATCTTTTTTTGACTACCGATTTTTATTAAAAAAGATTCCCGATCCTCTGAAAAGCATGTGATCGGCGCCGATCACGTGATCGGATCGGGACATCCCTAGATATTGATGTGTTATTTGCTGCAGACAATGTAGATCATAATATTCTAACAATTGATGGGAAAGGGACATTTCATGGGATGGGCATGATAGCTGCCTTGACACCAGGACAGAAGACAGACCAAAGGATTCCGAGGTTCAGAATTAATGAACTGAATCTTGTGCAGAGGTCAAAAGTTGTGATAATAGATTATCACTTTGCCAAACACTTTTGCAGAGACACCACATTTAAAGAACTTCCAAGACTCTCAGAATGTAACAAGATGGTTGATCTGCTTTGGGAGTTATCGTTCAATTTCAAACAGCCTGCACCTGGTTGGCAGGGGATGATGCACATTATTCATAAGGGAGATGAACATCCAGGGCAGTCTTCAGTGAGATACTTACCAATGATAGACGTGTACTCCGGAGACAAAACATGCATTCTGTCAACACTGGAGTTCATTTGTGGTCTGGCATCCAAACACCACCTTGCCCCAGTAGTTACATTTGACCAACCCCTATATTGGAAAGCAGCAGAGATAATCCTAGATTCACCACAGTGCAGTCACCTCAAGTCCTTTGTCCTGCTCCTAGGAGGATTTCACACATTTATGAATTTGCTAGGAGCAATTGGTACACTGATGGACGGTACAGGACTTAAGGACATTCTAGGGGTAGTCTATGGGGAGAACTCAGTAGCCCATATGATGACAGGCAAATCAGTTCAGAGAGCATTCCGTGGCATCTTCTGGTTGACAAATGTCTTAACCGCATGATAATATCAGAAAATGGTAGATGATAGTCATGAATTTGCAGCAATGGTTGAACAGTCTGAAGCAATGTATACCTCAATAGTTAAGGGTGAAATGCCATTGGAAACAGTGTTCACATCAGAGACCCTCATTACAATAAATGAAGAGCTGGGAAAAAGGAAGATGGAACTGTGTGCTAGATCCAAAACTAGTCAGTTGTGGCTAAATTACCAACACATGTTAGAAGTTGCTAGGTCACTGATAACAGCAGATCGCACAGGTTCCTGGCTTTTGCACATACGCGCTGTTTCTGAATGCATGCTGATATTCGCTGCGGCTGGGCATTACAATTACTTGAAATCGGCACACTTTTATGTCCAAGAGATGAGTCAGCTTCACATCAACCACCCAGATGTCTTCAGACAATTTGAAAAGGGTTTTCATGTTATCCGTCGCAGCAGCCAATCATGGGCAGGCCTCAGCTCAGATCTTGTAATCGAAACAACATTGATGAGGTCATTGAAGACTACAGGAGGGATGACACATGGAAGTGGAATGACCGACAATCAGAGATCCCTTTGGACAATGTCAAAGGGCATAACATCAGAGTATAACACCGCAATGCAGGAGTTCTCAAACCAGACATACACAACATCAGAACAGCACAAGGATTCAACAGAGGCAAGGATGAAAAGGGATGCTGCTGACCTGGAGAAGATCACTTCAAAACTTGCTATATGTTCACCTTTCTCTCCAGACTCTTCTTTAAGGAATGTTGTTACAGGTGTTGTCGCTGAGGATGGAGTGAACGTGCATGATTATGACTCCCTTGGACAAAAATCGTCTATCAAGGTTGCTCCTGATCGAATCATTGATTCTGCACTTCTTTTTCAACGTTTCCTTATTGTCTCCCAAACTGGAGAGCTGTCATTGGAGGAGGTTATGCGTTACGAACTCAGTCCTTTCCCTCCTGCCCTCTTTGAAGCCGGAAACGTCTTCCGCAAAGCTGATAAACCACAACTAGCGCACGCGATCTGTGATCATGCAAGTGATGCAATCCTAGATTCTGGTTCACTCCTTCACCGAATACAATGGAAGCACGGACAAAGCTATGGTAAAATTGCACAGTCATATGCAGACTTCACCATCCAACATTATGGCTCAGCTACAACCATTGTGTTTGATGGCTATGAAATAAAGGCCCTTGCTATCTCTCTGTGCATAGTAAAGAAGTAAGACGAGGAGATCAGTATCTTCTCCAATCAGCGTCGTGGTGTGAAGAAGAGATGATCCCACTGCGGCCCTTACTATGTCTACATCAGCATCTCCAAGTGAATTGACCACAGTGCAATCCCATTCTTTCAGTTCATCACTTATCATGTGGATCAGTTTCTGTTTATTCAGATCTCTTGACAGGAACTCCTCCTTCTTACCTGAGAACTCTGTCTCAGCAGTGAAGTTGACAATGGGATGAAAGACAACACACATCAAAGAAGAGGAAACAATATTCATCCCATACTTTGTTTTCCTCTTATTGCTCCTCCTTGCAGCAGCGGCACTCGAAAGGAGCCTTGAAGTTGTACAATCCCACCTTAATTGTAAAAAATGCCAAATGTTTTACATTTATAGTACTTTACCATCTCCATGGTCAACTGCAGCAACGTAATTTTCTTCACAATAAAAGATTACATTTCTCCAGATACATTTACATTTAGCTTACGCTTTTATCCAAAGCGACTTACAAGTCACCAGGAAGGGCACAACTCTATCAGCTGAGTAACAATGTTCATCAAAGTGTTGCGTGTTACAGTGTAGGTTAGTTTATTAGGACAAGTGCATGACAGTATGGTTAGTTAGGGTTAGATCTTTTTATTCTATTTCTCATTTTTATTTCAATTTATTTTTTTATTATTTCAGATAATGGTTGAAGAAGTGCGTCTTTAGTCGACGGCGCAAAAAGATTGGACGGGTTTCGGCTGTCCTAACTGGGGTGGGTAGTTTATTCCACCATTGTGGGGCAACGACTGAGAATAGGCAACTTCTCTTTGATGACCCTCCCGGAGCTCGGATAGGAGTAGGTCTGAGGCGGCCAGAAGATGCAGATCGTAGGGGTCTTGAGGGTGTGTAGTTAGAGACCATTGAACGGAGGTAAGCGGGAGCGGTTCCCTTTGTCGCACGGTATGCTAGGTCGAGGGCCTTGAAGCGGATACGTGCAGCAATGGGGAGCCAGTGCAGGTCCCTAAGAAGTGGGGTGACATGGGCCGACTTCGGTAGATTTCAGATCAGGCGGGCCGCTGCGTTCTGAATGAGTTGATCACAGCTGCATTCTCGACTGTGATGGATAGGTCGGTCAGGGGGGAGGATTTGGCCGGCAGGTGGAGCAATTCTGTTTTGCTTAGGTTCAGTTTGAGGTGGTTGGTTGTCATCCAGGCGGAGATGTCGGACAGACAGGCCGAGATCCGCTCAGAGACGTGGATATCTGAGGGAGGGAAGGAGAGGAAGAGTTGAGTATCATCGGCATAACAATGATACGAGGTACCCGACGCTACCTCTGATAGCTTTATGTAGCAGCTTTATGTAGCTGTAAAGACATTCATTGTCCATAGACCACAGCAACACTTCCGGTATTCTGAAATCATGGGAGAGAGTGTAGGGGGAGAAAATGAATGAATGTGGATTGTAGCTATGGCTGTGGGGGTGCTGGAGACATGATCCAATAGACTTTTATACGCCTGAGTCTCCTGGGCCCAGGAGTTCAAAACTTTTAATCACTATCTGAATGGATCAGATTTGTATTTTGGGTAGTTGAAAACCAAAAAACAGGATGAGGATCACTTTGATATCGGATCAGATCAGAAAATCAAATCCCAAGCTTTAATCTGGATAAAATCTTCAAAACGGGTAGTTCAAACCGACAACACAGGAGTGGGATCAGTTTGATCCCAAAAAATATGGATCTTGATCCCACCAGAGGGGTGGATTTCCAGTAGATTACCAGAGCAAAATGTACTATACAATCTATAAAAACCATGTTTCAATATAAACGTTTTTTAACCTCTTAACTGGCGCCCCCAAAAGTGGCAATTTTTTCTTACTTGAACTTGAGGACTGCATACTACTTTTGCAAACCAAAATACTATACTTTATACTTATAGCACATGCATGAGCCTGGTCTCTTTTTAAAGATGACATTCTGAAGTTTCTGATACAATAAAGACAATTCACTTTTAGTGCTAATGAAATAGAGTAACATAGGTCTGAACTTGAGTTGTAGAAAAACTTTTTCTGTAGTAGTTACTAGTAGGGATGGGAATTGATAGGATTTTATCGATACGATTCCATTATCGATTCTGCTTATCGATTCGATTCTTTATCGATTCCCTTATCGATACCTGATCAATTTATAATTTAAATAAATAAATTGGAAATGCAACAGAACTACATTTAGTCATTTAGCTGACGCTTTTATCCAAAGCGACTTACAAGTTCTGTACGACAAGCCATCAGGAAGGGCACAACTCTATCAGCTGAGCAACAATGTTCATCAAAGTGTTGAGTGCTACAGTGTAGGTTAGTTTATTAGGACAAGTGCATGACAGTACGGTTAGTTAGGGTTAGATATATTTTTTTTTATTCAGATAATGGTTGAAGAAGTGTGTCTTTAGTCGACGGCGAAAGATTGGACGTGATTCGGCTGTCCTAACTGGGGTGGGTAGTTCATTCCACCATTGTGGGGCAAGGACTGAGAATAGGCGACTTCTCTTTGATGACCCTCCCGGAGCTCGGATAGGAGTAGGTCTGAGGCGGCCAGAAGATGCAGAGCGTAGGGGTCTAAGCTGGTTAGAATAACAACATGCAACTTGACATTTCTGATTGTCATTTATTGTTGAGCCCCCATGTCAGAAAAATACAAAAACTGCTAAAAATAAAACATTAACTATAGCCTACACTTAAATAAAATAATGTATTTGAGATTCTCTTAAAATGTATTTATTTTTTTATTCTTAAACTAATTTAATCTATTGAATAACAGGTCGTTATTCCTCTGACTTCTGTCTCTCACACACACACACACGCGCACACACACACACACGCGCACACACACACACACACACACACACACACACACACACACACACACACACACACACACACACACACACACACACACACACACACACACACACACACACACACACACACACACACACACACACACACACACACACACACACACACACACACACACACACACACACACACACACACACACACACACACACACACACACACACACACACACACACACACACACACACACACACACACACACACACACACACACACACACACACACACACACACACACACACACACACACACACACACACACACACACACACACACACACACACACACACACACACACACACACACACACACACACACACACACACACACACACACACACACACACACACACACACACACACACACACACACACACACACACACACACACACACACACACACACACACACACACACACACACACACACACACACACACACACACACACACACACACACACACACACACACACACACACACACACACACACACACACACACACACACACACACACACACACACACACACACACACACACAGAGAGAGAGCTCCCTCCCCGGGCCCCTGTCCTATAAGGTATTGGCTTGTGTTGCTACACGGACACATTTGTATGTTGCACCACTGTACTTCCTGGCTTACAGACTTGTAAACAAACATTCCGTCTCATTATATGTAAACTAAAGAGTACAAGGTTTACACAACAGCCCCCACCTGCTGTTTTATTGTATTTGTACCTGTACTATCCGCTGTCAGCTGTTTATCTCTCTTTGTGAGCTTGATTAAATAGCGTTAGCTCACGTTAGCTCCGCGGCTAATTTTAGCTCACCCTGATCTAAATCAATGACTAGGTTCTAAAGCATTCAAGTAGTTTTCACTGCACATAGAAGTAGTCAAACAGCGGGAGCATTTCGGGAACATATTACCAAAACCCAGGCAATTTCGAGCCCTTAAGGCAGGCCTGTACAGTGCGACATATATCTCGCACGTGCTACAGCAACAGCGGTCTGTGCGATGGATGGATTTACTTCAGTAGCACTGGTGCGATAGGGATTCGGTTCATATAGATACTCTTATTTTGAAAATCCTGTAGCGGGTCTCATTTCTGCCCACGCGCAGCTCCAGCTAGGCTCCGAAAGCTAGCAACGTTCAGGTGCATATGATAATCTTATTTTGAAAAAACTCTTGTGACAACTCGACGAGTCATATCCGCCCTATCCGTGCGCCTTCTGCAAGCAGAGCAGCGCGTTGGTCGGTTGCTGCGTTAACACAGCAGTGCGCCTACACGTCCCGAAATAAGTCCGTGGTGTTTTTTTCTTCTCGCAACGGGTCAAATGCATCTACATGCTTTGCACCGTCGCCATTCCTTTATGCGCACATCGCCCGAAATTAGCGTTTATGTACCATTACAATCACTACAACGTTAGCAAGCTAACAAGCTAATCCTGATCACAGGCAGAGCCAGCAGACACAGTGTGGAAAGGGAAATGGGGGGGCACTCTCTCCCCTTCCCTGTGTGTGTGTGCGTGCGTGCGTTTGGAAAGATGATGAAGTCACTAGTCAGGACAGGAGTATATTATAGTAAACTGAGGATGGACAGATAATGTTGATATTCAAATAAACAAGTTTCGAGAGGAGTGGAAGTTTGAAGACAGACTAGACAATATGATGCGGGGGTGGTGAGTTGAAACAGTGTGTGTGAATGAATGAATGAGAACTTTATTTAACAGATTGCAGAATGGGTACAGTACAGTATGGCTCAATACACACAATTGTTAAGGGGATGCAGACCTGAGAAAGACGTTTGTCTTGTTTACATCAGGGTCCCCCATTGTGTGTGTGTGTGTGTGTGTGTGTGTCCCAACCGACCCCACTTCTATGTTTCAATAAATTATTTGCATTTAAAACTATTAACGCTGACTCATTCCTTCAGTCCACTCAAAATTATGCTAATATTCCTTATGTTGTTTATGATATTAATTGAAAATAGCATATGAGTATCATAGTAATAATAACACATGGCGATATACTAAATGACAGCCAAACATGGCACTGCAACTAAATAACACAAATACAATAGGCACATTTGTGACTGTTACAAATATAACAAGTTTTATACTTGTGCTACAAGATTTTGGCCTGTGCTACAAAACTATCAACCTCTGTAGCACCAGTGCTATGTGCAAAAAAAGTTAACGTACAGCCCTGCCTTAAGGAATCAAATAGAGCAGCGGTTCTCAACAGGGGTTCCGCGGCACACAGGGGTTCCGCGGAGAGCTGCCAGGGGTTCCGCGAGATGCCTGGCAATGTTCTTTAAAAATATAGAATGACAACAGTCTTATTTTGAAAATCCTATAGCGGGTCTCATTTATGCCCACGCGCAGCTCCAGCTATAATAACTAGGCTCCGAAAGCTAGCAACATTAAAGTGGAGATGAAGCAGTGCGATAAATACATATTCATAGCATCACATTAGTATTTAGATAAGCCACAGAAGAAATCACGTTATAAAAATAAGCAGTTTCTAAGAAAAAACGATTTGTTGTAGTTTGTGGAAATTAACCAACTTTCCTCTCTCTCACATGGTAAAATTAGTTTGAACAGCCAGGAGCAATACAAACAGAACCACCGCGGTCCCGTTGTTTTGTAGGCAACATTTTATTTACTTACTGACCCATTCACTATAGGCAGCTAACCAGCAGTGTATACACCAAACAAGCCCCATGACGTCAGCCATGACGTCAGCAACAAAATGGCGGCGCCCATGTTGAAAACAGGGATATTATATTTGATTTTTCAGACAAATAAGATAGATTTCACATTTGATTATAGAACCCTGTCTTACACAAGGTACACAACAAACTAGGATCACATTGTTCACTGCTTCATCTCCACTTTAAGGTCATTATGATACTCTTATTTTGAAAATCCGTGGTGTCGTGACTCATATCCGCTCCAGCACACAGCCAATAGGATGCATCTCCACACAGCAGGCTGAGCAGTGAGCAGTAGCGTCTCTCAGCTCAGCAGTAGTAGCGTCTGGATCTGGAACGCGGACATTGAAACACAGCAAGGGTAGTGTTTTTGCGACCCAAAACAAATCCCTGCTGTTTTATTCCGCAACGGGTCAAATGCATATAACATGCTTTGCAATCCTTGCCATTCCTTTATGACCACGTTGTGTTTAAGACCGGAATTAATGTCCCGTTACCATAAGCTAACAACAAGCTAAAAGCCCTGTTCAGAGCGACGGAGAACAGCAGGGTGGGGACTTAATTGGAAGGAGGACTGGGAAGGAGGGGGGGGGGGGCATTTTTTTTTTTTTTTTTTTTTAATGCAGGACCTGTTGCAGAGGTCTTTATTCGGCATGCAACGACACTCAATGTTTTTAGTGGTACACACAGCGGTTAGTTTAGCACACACACCGTCTTTTTTTCTCGCTCTCTCTCTCTCTCTCTCTCTCTCTCTCTCTCTCTCCCACCCCCTCCCTCTCTCTCTCTCTCTCTCTCTCTCTCTTCCCCCCCCTCCCTCCCTCCCTCTACCAGTGCAGACTGTGTGGCACTGTCACTCAAAGTGCTTATGGGCGGGGCCATAACAGCCTGATTTCTTGAGGCTGAAAAATTATGGTTTTGAGTACTTGATTAGAAATATAAAACAATGCATTTTTTTGAAAAAAACCTTACAAACGTCTTCAATAGACTAACAGGAATTGTGTAAAGTTGCCCAAATAGTGCTAGGAATAGCAATACATAGCCCCTTTAATCCCCTGAGAGGTCATGGCAGTACTGAGTTGATTGACACCTCCCTCTTAGTCTCATGCACACCGGCAAGCCTTAATTGATTCAAAGCCTTAATTGATTCAAATCCTAACTGACAAATCTATCCCCAATGCATTTCAATGAGGCTGCACTTCCTTCACACTCACAATGATTAAAGCAAAACGATAAGAGATGAAGCTTAGTATTTTTAATATGAGCACTTGAGGAACTTCATGAAGGGTTATGTGCGATATTGTGTAATTCCGTATAGGGATGCACCAATATGAACATTTGCCACCGATACCGATTGTTCAACTAACACAATCGGCCGATACCGATACCGATATTTGTGTTAGTTGAACAGATAGCAAACAAACGCGCAATAAATACCTAAGTCGACACAATGTGAGGTCATAGGTAGGGATGGGTACCGACTAGGGATGGGCGTGAGTAATCGATTCCTCGATTACTCGTGTATCTATGAAAAAATAAAATATTATTATAAAAAAAAAAAAATTACATATCTTTTCACATGTATGTGTAAGATTATAACTGTTTGTTGGTTTCCTTAAACATATATACGTGAATGAACAAATACGTTAAAAAAAATCGAATATATATATATTTTTTTATTGATTTCGAGTAATTCGCGATCCCTCGAGTATAGCATGCGATCAATCGATCTGGATTCTTCTTAAAAATGCCCATCCCTAGTACCGACCGAATCACGTCTGTACTACTGAGTACCGATTCAAGTGAGAACCGCCGGTGCCAAATAATTTTTTTTAAACTCCGATGACGTCGGACTTTAAAGCTATTGCGCTTCGTTGCCCCTTATATCTCGAATCGATCGCCAAATGTCCTGAATCAGTCACATGGTACGACCGGCACGTGAGGTTCACCGTCATCAACACGAGCCTCGATACACTCCACATAAATTCCTGGATTATTCAACAAACGCTTTGTGTGTTTACAGTGTGAAGTCTCTCTGTGGCAGAACTCTACTGGACCAAGACTTTCTTCTTGTGGAAACAGACACCAGACTGTGGACACCACAACATCTGTAAGTACAATTATGTTTACTTTGTTTTCCTCAGTCTTAATGCTCCTTCCTTGCAGCAGCGGCGCTCAAAAGGAGCCTTGAAGTTGTACAATCTGAGTCTCCTGAACATGGAGAGACCAATCCCAAGTTGATCGGAACTTTCTCAGCCGAGCTATAGTAACTTTTTCAGCACCTACTCCCCATGCGCATGCGCAGATTGCCCACGGAGTTTCGGGATTGTCCAGATGTCTAGGTTTATCAATCTGCGCATGCAGAGTTTTGGGAGTAGGTGCGGAAAAAATTACTATAGCTCGGCCAAGAAAGTGCTGATCGATTTGCGATTTGTCTCTCCATGTTCAGTGCCCAGTAGTTCAAAATCTTTAATCTCAACTTAATCTGTAACTGAGGGGTACAATTCCCTGACTGTATTGATAAGTATGGTATCATTAAACCACTACCGCTTTATGTACTTTAACTACTGGCCATACAGTACACGATATCTAAATATGATGAACACTTTCCACAATGAAATCGGTTCCAGTCAAAGGTAATAATCAAATATTTAATGGAGCAAAAGGTACATAGAATATTTATCTTACATTTATCATTTGAATGCACTTGTAAGGCAAATGAGTACTCGTAGGCAAATCAACACTGAATGTCCAATCTCTGGTTACGCAGGAAGCAAGTATACAACCTGGCTCTTAGGGAATTATCTATGGTACACTTAATGATATAGCGGGATATTCTGGAGGAGGTCCTCCCGGTTGTAAGCCGGTAGGGGGGGTAGGAGAGCCGTCGGTAGTAGACCGTCTGGTCAACGATATCTATGGAGACTTCAAGTACAGAAGACAGTGCAATATACTCTTGATCCGCAGATGAATACACCTTGGTTCTCTTGTAGGCTGTAGCTCCACAATGAAGAAGAAGCTAGGCGACCTCAGTCTCTCTGAGCGCCGACTCAACTTGACTCCTCTCGGGGGTAAATCCAACACTCACAGGCGTCGGCGATTATCCGCTCCACAAATCACAGTACCAAAGCAAATATATATTCCAGCCGCATAGGGCTCAGCAGTCGTCGGGTAGGTAATCCAGTGTACATGTCCCTCGGTCCTCGCCTAGATCTCCTCGGATGAAAGCGCCATGTGGTCGGCCCAACCTGGATAAGACTCTAGATAACACGAGGAAGCGTTGGAGATGCTGGTCACTTTAGAACTCTAACCGCACGATGCACCATACATGATAGACTATTATTACTTGATAGAAATACGTCGCACTCGACGGTACAGTGCCAAACTCTGACAATTCAGTTATTAATTCGCACGAGGTCTCAATGCTATTCTAAGGCCAAACAGGCCATACTTCACCGCACGTCGTATCGTGGGTGAGGCTTCACGTTCTGTTACTAAGTTGGGAAGAAGGGTAAGGGACTTCTACATTTACTTGCGCCATATTTATATGCACGGTGAACAAATAGTGCCACTCTCATTTCGGTAGCCGTATCCCTGAGCGGAGCCGGGGCTAGTACGGACATGTCTCGTCGGTACCTTTGAACTTGACTCCAGGGGCTGGTCCCCTGGCGCCTGGTCCTTTGTCCAATAAGAGAATGAACTATTATGGGCTATAGTAGGCTAAAGGGATATTCTGTGTATATGTACAAGGAATATACAAGGGATATCAAACGACATACAAATACTATTCAATATATATCCATAAATAAATATATATATTCGGTTTAATCTGATCCTTCGTAACAGCTACATATGGGATGATGACTCCGATGACAGTGGTGAGGATGATTAACATCAGTGTTGCCTGGGAAGTGTGGTGGTGGATGAGGGGTTTGGTGGTGGATGAGGGTGTGGACTGGGGTTTGGATGTATAGGGCGAGGGGATTAGGGTTATACAGTAGGTAGTGTGATTTGTTTGTATTTTTGTACCTGCATTCTATTTAGTTTTTAAATGGAAAATAAAAAGGTTAATGAGTAACTTATTGATTTGTCCATTTTTTGACATTATTCCAAATTAAGGGGATGGTGTAGTGTTTTGATTTAACTATCTTGATATAAAGTGTGTGGGTCTATTCTTTTTTTCATTATACTATCCACTGAACTGTTTTATGTGTACAACCTCAATCTTTAGAATATCTACATCCTGATCTGCACTGCACACCTTTTTAGAACTGTATGGTATTCTTTATTCTAGTCATCTTATTTTATTCTAAGCTAAAATTATCGTATTGCACTCCACACTTTTTAGAACTGTATATAGTCATCTTTATTTTAGTCATCTTATTTTTTTTCTATACTAAATTTATTGTATTTTATTATTGGAAGCTGCTATGGTCGAGGGACCACGATAAATAGATTTTCACTCTACTTGCTGTAAAGCACTGTGATCAATACATAGAACTATACTACCTGTCTGTGATCAGTACATACTTTATGTTGCATGGTTTAGAGAGCTAGGAGGCTACCTTACGCTCTAGCCTAAAGCTAACATTTCCTTTTTCCGTTTCAAACCTTTATTTCAACTTGTTAGGAAGTGGAGGTTCCCCTCATTTAGATTAGATTAGCTGTCATTATACAGCACAAGTACAGTACAAGAAGAAAGTTTGGCAGATGTAGGCCATTGTCGGTACATTATGAACCATGACACGACGGTATCTTTTTCTCTTAACCTGCTGTAAATTAGCCTTTAGTTTTTTTGGCAAATAATCCACTGTGCCCACCATGATGAATTTGTTTTGGGCATCTTTGTGTCAACGTCTAGAGAAACCCCTAATGGATTGTCCAGACGTCCACACGCTTTCCATCACCCGTGGCAACAAGGATGGTCTGCTGGACATAGACGAGCTTGCCAGAGGTGATCATTTTACCACTTAATTTACATTCCTTACATTCTTTAAAGTAATTTTGTTCTTAATTTCTATCATTCCTAAACACCTCGTGGATATCAATCAATCTACATTTTATTACGGACTCAGGGTCCATATAAAAGACGATACATATAATAAATTACATATAAAAGCACCATAAAAAACATAGTTTAAAAGATAAGAAAAGAAAATAATAAGTCTTACATAAAGACAACTGTCTCAGTGTTTCCTGGGATTGAAGGACAAAACCAAGATGATCTCATTTACAGTAATTTACCCGGCAAATACATTTCTACATAAGATTTCTTAAGACAGTTTGGGATGGAAGTCCTGCAGCCACAAACATCTTACTTGCACTACACCATCTAGCCCTCTTAAGTAATATTATCATGACATCATTATAAGATACTTGTTTCTGTAAGCTTGCTTTTTTGTAGTTTGAGTGCAGTATAGAGTGGTGTACAATATTCTCTGAACAGATATATCTTCACTACATATGTACACATAGTAAACTAACTGAGAGAACAGAGACATCTTCACTACATCTGTACACATAGTAAACTAACTGAGAGAACAGATATATCTTCACTACATCTGTACACATTCTGTACTAATCTTACTGAAGGAACATAGAATCAGTATTTTCCTCAACATGGATATAGTATTTTCCCCAACATATAGTATTTCCTCAACATAGATTTTTCTTCAACATAGATTTCCAAGATGTTAGAAGACAAAGTGTATTACAATGGCAGCATGTCTAACTGCAAAGGGCTAGATTGTGGCTTGCCACAGGCCAGCTGTCTTGGACCACTCCTGTATTATATATTCACAAATGACTTACCATCTACTTTGTGTAAAGCAAGTATACAAATGTACGCGGACGATTCCACACTGTATTATGCTGCAAACACTAGTGGTGATCTACACAAAGTTTTATCTTCAGAGTTATATGCAGTAACTAATTGGATACAACTAAATAAGCTGGTATTAAACATCTCAAAGCCCAAATCAATTATCATAGGAACTAGTCACAAACTATTAGCCAATCCTACACTGAGTCTGCACTTGTCTGGTGAACCCATACAACAGGTTGATAGGTTAAATGACTGGGAGTCATAATAGATAGTCGACTGACATGGGTAGAGCAAATTGACACAGTGGCTAAGAAAATGGGTAATGGCATTTATATGGCAAGAAAATGCTGTCCTTATGTTCCAGCACATATTCTGGGACAGGTCGTTAAGTCCTTAGTTTTAAGCCACCTGGACTACTGCTCACCTGTTTGGTCCTCTGCATCTGACAGTGCACAGAGGAAACTACTAATGATCCAGAACAGAGCTGCCAGACTAGTCTTACATTGTCCCATAACAACGGACATAAACAGTATGCATAGGGAACTCTTATGGTTAGGGCTGGGCGATACAGCCTCTAAATGATATCACGATATTTTTTGGCTATGTCACGATACACGATGTACATCACGATATTTTGACATTTCCTCTAAAGCCCTTAAAAATGCTTGATTTAACCGTTTGAAGCCTACAGTCATGCCAACATGACAATTAAAATAGTCCCTGCAACATATGTCTGCATTAAACCATGAAGATGCTTTCAAAAATAATTTTATTAAACATTGCTAAAAATCTAAAAGAGTAGTCTACTGACACACTAATACAGAAAAATGTTTATTAACATCTAAGACAATTTATATAAATACTTTCTTGGGTGCCTAAGACTTTTGCACAGTACTGTTTTCTATCCACTTCAGCCAAAAATACACGCACACTACTGTGAGAAAATAATAATCTTGTAACCAAGGAATGGTCCGCCTATGCCAGGGGTGGCCAACCAGTCAGAGACTAAGAGCCACAAAAATGACTGTGGTACCACAAAGAGCCACACCATATACCAGCGTTTCTCAACCTTTTTTTCAGTCACGGCACCCTTCATGTGTTTATAGGTCTCACCCTCTGGCCTCTGAAGTCTTTTTTATTTGGGCCTCACAGGGTTAAAAGTACCCTGTGAGACCCACAGTTGCAAAATTACAAAATCACTTTTAGCCATTTAAAAAAATAATGTTTATTTAAAAAATGTTAAAGGGGAACTATTTTACTATTTCTTTCACTATTTGGGCACTTTTACACAATTCCTGTGAGAATTACCAGACGACCGCTCTACCTCCTGAGCCACTGTCTCCTCATGTTAGGAGTTGAGTTGGAATTCAGAATCAATACATGCATGTAATTCACGGTCATGACCTGAAACTATGAATGAATTATCATTGTATTTATATAGTGCTTTTCTAGACACTCCTAGCACTTTACAGTGTAGACCAGTGGTCACCAACCCGTCGATCGCGATCGACTGGTCGATCTTTGAGACCTTCCCTGTAGATCTTTCCCTGAAAAAAATAGTTTTTTGGTCTTTCCCTGAGAGTCCACATTACAGTTCTACTTTTGTTTTGATGTGAAAAGTGATGCTCCATAAGATTACTGCACTTAGCACTGACTGAGAAAGTACATATTACAGTTCTACTTTGACAAACATATTTATAATTAGCATTTTCTAATGTTAATAATATGAGAGTCCACATTACAGTTCTACTTTTGTTTTGATGTGAAAAGTGATGCTGCATAAGAGGACTGCACTTAGCACTGACTGAGAAAGTACATATTACAGTTCTACTTTATAAAATGCTAATTGTAAATATGTTTGGCAATGTTAATAGGAGAAGGTCCACATTACAGTTCTACTTTTGTTTTGATGTGAAAAGTGATGCTGCATAAGATGACTGCACTTAGCACTGACTGAGAAAGTACACATTACAGTTCTACCTTATAAAATGCTAATTGTAAATATGTTTGGCAATGTTAATAATACGAGAAAGTCCACATTACAGTTCTACTTTTGTTTTGATGTGAAAAATGATGCTGCATACGATGACTGCACTTAGCACTGACTGAGAAAGTACATATTACAGTTCTACTTTGATGTTTTAATGTTGGACCAAAGCATTGCATGTAATTAGAATACAGGCAAATAAAAGTAATTTAGTTTAAAGTACAATCTTGGCTGTCTTTTTCTCTCAACGCTTCAATAGGTAGATCTTGCCTTCACCAAAAAAAAAAAAGTGATCTTGGGCTTAAAAAGGTTGGTGACCACTGGTGTAGACTAAATGGCCTCCTTCACCACTGGGTAGCACCCAACCACACTGGCACCAGCCACACATCACACTACACAAATGTTGTGGTCTTGGTTGACCAGGTGGAGAATGTCAGTCTGTTTGACACTGTTGTCTTGGTTGACCAGGTGGAGAGAGTTGGTCTGTTTGACACTGTGGTCTTGGTTGATCAGGTGGAGAGCATTAGAGAGTCTGTTTGACACTGTGGTCTTGGTTGATCAGGTGGAGAGCATTAGAGAGTCTGTTTGACACTGTTGTCTTGGTTGATCAGGTGGATTAAATGTAAGCTTAAGATTAACTTGTATTGATAAATCAATCAATATATTAAATTAATTGGCTCAAAATGTTACTCTGGCCTCTTATTTAAGTGTGTATTATTTATCTACTTGAACGTAATACCTTATCTACTAAATGTACTGAAAAAATGTATGTGACACAAAAATGCGTTTTTGAATTCTTGGCTGGTAAAAAATCTGCCTGGCTGGTAGTTTTTTAAATCGACCAGCCACCTTGGCTGTTAAGCCAAAAAGTTAATTTTGTTCCCTGAGTCCACGGCAATCCAGCAAGCCAGTGAGTTAGTTCATTTGTTACACTTGGTCTGACAAATGTTTGCTCTGAATCCCGTCATCTGGTCTAGTGTGGTAGGCGACCCTGCTTGCTTGTACTCTGGGTAATGTTAGCGTGACCGGCGTTAGATTTAGTTTGCATGGTAGCTCCAACATACTTGGCATTTAGGTGATAGTGTAGAAACGCTCCGGTGATGGGCAAAGTCTTTGCTGCACAAAGTGCACGCTACCATTCTCGTATCGACACTTCCATCTGTTTTTTTTTTATATCAAAACAAAACATCCCATTCAACAGGACAAGCAACGCAGTCTCAACAGATTTTTCTATGTTGGCTATAACTCTCTGACGTCACTCCATGCACGCTGTGCAACTGGATAAACGGTATGCCTGGAACTGAGAAACATTCTGCAGGGTCTGGAGTGCAAAAAGATTAAAGTGCGATAAAATGCCTAATCTTTCTTTACCTTTAAATTATTTCTAGTTAATTAAGGACCGATACAACCACAATGTCATATTGCAGACAAATGCCTGTTGGGATTTATCTCAGTATTTTATTAATGATCGCCAGGTTTCAATAACCGCCCTTGGAGCAGATTCACTTGAGAAATACAAACTGAACGAATGCTAAATCTGAACTCTTCATTGGTGTACTTCTCTCTTCTCCAGGTACAATTGCTGCATTGCTCCCCAACAACAAGCAGAGATATGAATGAGTCATGGCCTCACTGCTGTGACAAGTGTGGAAAGCGCTTCATCAAAAAGGCTGCTTTTCTAAAACACCAGCGCATTCATACAGGAGAGAAGCCGTACTACTGTGACCAGTGTGGATCGCGCTTCAGTGAGTCTGGAAAATTAAAGATACACCAGCGCATTCATACAGGAGAGAAGCCCTATAACTGTGACCAATGTGAGAAGAGCTTCAGTACCGCTGGAGCATTAAAGGAACACCAGCGCATTCATACAGGAGACAAGCCCTACCACTGTGACCAATGTAAGAAGAGCTTCAGGACCTCTGGAGCCTTAAAGGGACACCAGCGCATTCATACAGGAGAGAAGCCCTACTGCTGTCACGAATGTGGAGCACGCTTCAGTGAGTCTGGAACCTTAAAGGGACACCAGCACATTCATACAGGAGAAAAGCCCTACCACTGTGACCAGTGTGAGAAGAGCTTCAGTCAATCTGGAGATTTAAAGAGTCACCAGCGCATTCATACAGGAGAGAAGCCGTACTACTGTGACCAGTGTGGATCGCGCTTCAGTCAGTCTGGACACTTAAAGACACACCAGCGAATTCATACAGGAGAGAAGCCTTACCACTGTGACCAATGTGAGAAGAGCTTCAAGACCTCTGGAAAATTAAAGAATCACCGGCGCATTCATACAGGAGAGAAGCCGTACTACTGTGACCAGTGTGGATCGCGCTTCAGTCAGTCTGGACACTTAAAGACACACCAGCGAATTCATACAGGAGAGAAGCCCTACCACTGTGACCAGTGTGAGAAGAGCTTCAGTCAATCTGGAGATTTAAAGAGTCACCAGCGCATTCATACAGGAGAGAAGCCGTACCACTGTGACCAGTGTGAGAAGAGCTTCAGTAAATCTGGATATTTAAAGACACACCAGCGCATTCATACAGGAGAGAAGCCTTATAACTGTGACCAGTGTGAGAAGAGCTTCAAGACCTCTGGAGAGTTAAATTTACACCAGCGCATTCATACAGGAGAGAAGCCCTACAACTGTGACCAGTGTGAGAAGAGCTTCAGTACATCTGGCAACTTAAAGGCACACCAGCGCATTCATACAGGAGAGAAGCCCTACCACTGTGACCAGTGTGAGAGGAGCTTCAGTCAATCTGGAGACTTAAAGAAACACCAGCGCATTCATACAGGAGAGAAGCCCTACCACTGTGACCAGTGTGAGAAGAGCTTCAGTCATTATGCCACCTTAAAGATACACCAGCGCATTCATACAGGAGAGAAGCCCTACAACTGTGACCAGTGTGAGAGGAGCTTCAGTCAATCTGGAGACTTAAAGAAACACCAGCGCATTCATACAGGAGATAAGCCATACCACTGTGACCAATGTGAGAAGTGCTTCAGTACATCTGGAGATTTAAAAAAACACCAGCGCATTCATACAGGAGAGAAGCCATACCACTGTGACCAATGTGAGAAGTGCTTCAGTCAATCTGGAGATTTAAAGAAACACCAGCGCATTCATACAGGAGAGAAGTGACCAGTGTGAGAGGAGCTTCCAGTAGAGCCTGTTGGCCCCTGAGAGCCTGTTGGCCCATGAGAGACAGCTTAAAGACACACCAGCACATTCATACAGAAGAGGAACCTTATGGGTAACACATAGGGCCCAAAGGGTGCCTGATTATGTGCTAAATATAGATGCAAAACATTGCATTTTTAAGTTTTGAAAGATTGCGTCCCTCCCAATTATTCGTTGACATCTGTAAGCTTTGCAATAGGACTCAGGAAATGCTGCATGTGGTTTAGAGGGGTGGCTCCTAGGTAGAGCAGGGCAGGATGCAGAAAGAAACAATATCCATCTTCCCTAATTTCCCAAAATGTTAGCGTGTTCCTTTTAAACGCAATGTGGGAAGTAATTAAAGGGGAACTATCTTATAAATGGCCTTTTTGAGTGTTTAGCATTGTTTCCTAGCTATGTGAACTTATATTAATATGATCTATGTCTCTAATTTTCATATTGGCGCATTCTTCCAATTCTCCTCTCACAATATTCACCCTCACTGAACTGAGTCATCTGAAAATGTGCTGATTTGTGATGTCAGAAAGACACTGCTGCATGATAATGAAGAGGTGCAGGATGAGCTGCACACAGTGGTTGCAGCCCAGGCTCAAAACGGCTTAAGATCTTGAGGTAGAAAAATGCTGTTTTTGAGGACTTGATTAGAAATACAAAACAATGAATAAAAAAAAATAAAAAATTACAGAGGGAAGACTCACAGGAATTGTGTAAAAGTGCCCAAATTAGTGAAAGAAATAGTAAAATAGTTCCCCTTTAAGTATGTTTACTCAAGTATTTGTTGCAGTTTTTGTTCTGATCTAGTCTGCATATACCTTTTGCTTTCTAAAAAATACTGGATGGAAAGTAGCCTATTGATTGTAAAATAACTTGCTTATTAACAAGTGATTTAGTTTAAAGATGATTCTGTTGGAAAATGTAACAGTGTTTGGAAAGATCGTTAAGGGTTAGGGTTATAATCATATTGCTTCTTCCTATTCCTTTTTGGACAAAAGACTGTTTTGTTTATTATTTTATTTAAATACTTACAGTAACATAAATACTTTACTAACGTAAGAAAAAGAAAAGCTACTTTTAACTTTTCATATTTTGTCATGAGTTGGCTACAGAGCTCTTCCTTATTATGGTTGAAAGAATCTACATTTCTGAGAAAAAAAGGGGTGGGGGTCAAAAATGTCTTTATTATTACAATTGAGATAAGTGCCTCTTTTTCTTTTTAAGGTCTTTCCCATTAAGTGTCACACCTCTCTGTGACCGAGTCATTCCATGTTGTTTTGTACAGTATTTTCTCGATCCCACTGCCGCTCCTTTTGTGATGTTTGTAATCTTGTTTTTAGTGCCTTTGAGGTGCTTTGGTACCATGAGGTGCACGCATAGTCGTACCCTTGAATGAGTGCTCCTGCTAGAGTCTTCAGGGTATTCTTGTTTACCAGAGAGGAGATCCGGTACAAGAATCTTGTTCGGGGGCGGCTAGGTGGTGTAGTGGGCAAGGCGATCGCCACCAATGCAGGAGACGCTGGGTTCGAGCACAGCTCTCGGCATTGCGATCAGCTTGGCTGGTCGTTCATACTAACACAATTGGCAGTGTTAGGGGTGGGAAAGCTGGTGGGTGGGTCCTGGTCGTTGTAAACAGCGACTCCTACAGTTCGGTCGGGGCGCCTGCTCAGCGAGGATAGGATCCAAGGGAGGTAGTGTGATCCTTCCACACGTTACACCCTCTCAGTGAGAGTCCGCGCTGCCAGGTGAAAAGAAGCGGTTGATTGGCTACACGTGTGTCGGATTAAGCACGTGATAGCCTCCACTCTCCCAGACCGACTGTGGGGGGTAGGTGCGCAGCGACCAGGAAGGGGATTGGGAATTGGCATAACGACTAACATTGGGATGGGAGAAAAACGGAGGAAAAAGGAGGGGGGAAAAGATCAATATAAGAAAAAAAAATCTTGTTTGTTTGGTTGACTTTTTTGATGTATATGTATGCCTGCCTATACAGTGCTTGTCCATGTAGGGCAGGGTTAGAAATTAACATTTTTTTTCAAGGGCTTTTTTTGCCCCCCTTAATTGATTTTCGGGGGCTTTTTTTTGTATTTCGGGGGCACTGAATTTTTATGATAAACGGTAGGGGTGGGACGGTTCACAAAATGGACGGTTTGGTTCGTATCACGATTTTGGGGTCACGGTTTTCAGTTCGATATACGTTAATCTTTATTAAAAAAAAATTTAACACTCAAATCTAAACATGCTTCTCATTTATTAAAAATAAAAGGTTTACAGTGTTTACAGCCTTAAATAATGTTTGGCACACAAAGACCGAACTGACTGAAAAATATAGGCTACATTTGTCAAAGTATTAACTTAGTGCAAACAAACAATATGCTCAGCCAGCACTAGACTTTCCTTTCTTTAATTAATTAATATAAACACACAAAAACAATGTCAACCATGTTTAAATTCCCTGATTGTCAGTTCTTAATGGAAAGATTCGTTTTCTGCTTGAAATTATTATGTTTCTGTCTACATTTATTTAGACTAACATTATTTAAATATTGAGTGCATCTGTGGTGGATTACGCAATTCGGTGAGTTGGAACTATCTATGGGTTGGCGCCGGGTCCCCACGGACATTTTAGTGTCACGCACCTTCAGTTCAGGCAATGTTATTATCAGCTCCGGTAACGTTAGGAGGTGATGGCATGCAGTGGGAAAGCGGCAATAGTCCCGGTTGGAGTTAATAAAACACAGTTGTATGTTAGCCTTCTTGGATGTTGAATAAACGCCTATCATTGTCTTTAAACACCCCGCCTCTCAGACTCCCATGTCCTCCTCTGCTACAGTAGCTAGTAGCTACGGTGACATTTCATTGACCACAGTATTATCTTGCGGGCTGCGTCGGGCTACCATAGTTAAAACGTGCGTTGTGTTTACGAACTGCTGTGGCAAGATGTGTGTAGGCCTATGTAATGTTAATGGCTATGAAGTCGTAATGAAGATTGATTTATATTGTGCGTGCCATTTTTACACAAACTGACTAGCACCTGGCTACAGTGCTGCTGCTGCTGCTGCCTGCAGCCAGTGCAGAACACCTCCGCCAAATGAATTTTTTTATTTGCGCGTCATCTGAACCGTACGATACAGACGCTCCATTACCGGATAAATATATATATAATTAGTAAACTGTCGGGGGCATTAAGTGCCCCCCTTAACTGATTTTCGAGGGCATTTTGTCCATTTTCAAGGGCATTATGCCCCAAGCCCCCGTTAATTTCGAACCCTGATGTAGGGGCTTTGATTTGTCCCTATACACTATGTTTTTTTTATAGATGCATGAATGCCTAGTGAATGAATGTAGTATAGATTATGTTTAAATAGTTTTTATATTCGCTTTAATGTCCTATTTTTCTGTTTCTTTCTGGCTTAAACATCTAGCTCACGGACTACAACTGAAAACTAGCAACCCTGCTAATGTCCAATCTAAACTCTCACGAAGCATTTCAGTCATGAGTAAAGTAAAGCACATCCTGGATAGAAAATCACTCTACATTCTCTACTGTTCACTAGTTTTACCATATTTAAATTACTGTGCTGAAGTCTGGGGAAACAATTATAAGTCTACACTACAACCACTTTTTATACTCCAAAAAAGGGCCATAAGGATAGTTCACATTGCAGGTTATCGTGATCACACTAACATATTGTTTCTGGAGTCAAAGACATTGAAGTTAAATGATCTTGTGGAATTTAAAACGGCACAATTAATGTATAAAGCAAAAAGTCATGCACTTCCAAGAAACATTCAAGAATTGTTCTTTGATAGGGAGGGGGGTTATAATCTGAGGGGAGAACACAATTTAAAGGTGCTAAACGTACGCACTACCATGAGAAAACACTGCATCTCAATATGTGGAGTGAAACTGTGGAACAGTCTTAATGTGGTGTTAAAGCAATGTCCAAACATGAGACAATTCAAACTGATGTATAAGGAAATTATGTTCACAAGGTACAGGGATGAAGAAGGGACTTGATATTCACAGGTGTTTACATTTTTATTTTGTTTCTATTTTATTTTATTTTATACATATATAGTTTTTGTTTTGCATATATATATATATATATATTTTTTTTTTCTTTTCTTTTTTATGTTTAAAATAGTACACTCATTTGAGTAGTGGAAAAGGGGTAGGATTAAATAAGTGTATACTTCTTCCTACTCCTTTTCGAACATGCAGATTGAGTTGTTTTTTCTTTTTTGTTATTGTTTGTTGTATTCATTGCATGTTCGAAATAAAGACTTCAAATCAAATCAATGTTGGCATATTTTCAGTTTTTAATTTGTATTCATTTATAAAAGTATAACTGTTGATTGATATGCACTGTCCCTGGGGTGAGCCACCGTTTCATTTGAGTATTGTTTTTCCCCTTTTTTTGTTAGCTTAATGGTTTAGGTTAATTAATGTATTTTTCTTTACAGATAGTGGTGTTGTTTTGCCCTTGGCTCACCCTTGAGTTACCATTGTGCTTCCTTAATGTTAATAAATATCATTTTTGTTTACAAACCTGGTCATCATTTCTGTCTACCAATATTTATGTTACAGCCCTTACCCTCAGGGGTCGTAACAGGCTCATTGAAGAAATAGATGTTGCATGTTTTCTGTATGAATGATACATTTACTATATTACTGTATAGATGTTGCATGTTTTCTGTATGAAAGATATATGTACTATATTATAGATGTTGCATTAAGTTTAAGTAGAATTAACTTAATCCCCCCCCAAATCTATATTCTTTCTCTAAATATCTCTCAAGAGGCTCTATTGTTATTCCTTATTGCCCAACATTACAAAATGTATTATTCTTATTTATACTAACAATGACTCAATTCACACCATTCAAAAGTGTTATTATCGCTGTTTTGTTTAGCTAGCTGCACCACAATATAATAGAATTTCTAGTACACTTGATATATAATACGATGAACTGCGGGCACTTACTTTTATAACATTGACTTCTAACAATCTGAATCTTACAGGATTAATAAATGAAATAATTATTCAAGTTAATTAACGTTCACTTTCAACAAGTGTCTAGTTTCAAGTTTCTTTATTAGTTGTCATACAGAAGTACAGAATACTTTTTTCTTTTTTTAAACTTAAATTTTTATTTAACACTTATGGACATACAACATAACATTTATATTGACATCCATAACTTAACGACATACATATATGGGTACTTTCATGAAATAAAAATTAAACATATCATAAAACAACACTGTTCAACAGACCTAAATAATACAGTACAAGAATCATAAAATAATTGTCATAAATAATAATAGAAAAAACTAACTAAAGCAAAGGTGTGTGACACGGGTTCAGAGACCCCCCTTGAGCTTCTTTCCTCCTTTATCCTTCGCCCTCTTGTGTTGTATTTGGTTCCTCCTCTGTAATGTCGTTTTCGTTCCCCTTGTAATCCTCCCACTTTCCCCATCTTTCTCCAAATTTCTCTGCCTGTAACCTCAACATGTGTGTTATCCTCTCCATATCCTGTATCTCCTCTACTATTCCTACCCATTGTGCTATTGTCGGTGGGTCTTCTTTGTACCACAGTCTTGTTATTGCTTTTCTGGCCGCTATCAACATTATCTTTATTAAATATTTGTCCCCCCCTTGTATTCCCTCGTGTGTCAGGTCCCCTAAGTAAAGCACCAGTCTCGTTTGTGGTAACCTGTATCCTAATATTCTGGTCATTGCCTCTCCTATCTCCTCCCAATACCCCTTCAGCTTCTGACATCCCCAGAATATGTGCGTGTGATTTGCCCCCTCCTTCCCACACATCCTCCAGCATGCTCTTTGTGTTGGTGCATATTTTCCCTTCAGCTCTGGGGTTATAAAGAATCTGATTATGTTTTTCCATCCAAACTCTTTCCATATCCTCGATCCTGTTGTTGAATGTTGCACCTCGCATATGTTCCCCCATTCCTTCCCTGTTATTCCTAGCTCTAGTTCTCTCCCATTTCTCCCTTATATAATCGGGCGTGTGTCCCTTGCTGGTCATTATAGCCCGGTACAGTGCTGATATTACCCTTCCTTTCCCTCCTTCGTATGCCCTTACTATCATCCTAATTATTCCATTCTGTTCTTCTTGTACAGAATACTTTTATACAAAATGCTTCTTTCTGTTACGCTCCAGAGACTGGTCTAGACAAAAATAGATAAGTATAAAATAAGTATAGCAAGTATAAAATAGAAGTCAAGTGGGCGGCTAAGTGGCGCAGTGGGCAAGGCGCTCGCCACTAACGCAGGAGATGCTGGGTTTCGAGCCCAGCTCTCGACGTTGCTTCCGGCTTGGCTGGTCGTTCATACTAATACAATTGGCAATATTAGGGGGTGGGAAAGCCGGTGGGTGGGGATCGGACGTTGTGGACAGCGACTCCTACAGGTCGGTTGGTGCGCCTGTACAGCAGAATCAGGAAGTATCGGGGGCAGCGTGAGCCTCCCACACGTTACTCCTCGCCACTGAGAGATTGCGCTGTGCAGGTGAAAAGATGCGACGGCTGCCTCCTCGTGTACCGGAGGGGACACGTGATGCAAGCCTTCTATCCTCACTACAGCCGACCAGTGGGAGGCATGGTCTAGCAACGTTCGAGACAGGGGAGGGAAGAATTGAATAATACGAAATTGGGATGGGAGAAAAAATAGAAAAAATGGGGGAGAAAAAGTAGATAATAAAAAATAGAAGTCAAGTACGTAGACAGAAGTGTTCAGTATGTACATATAATGTTCAATGCAGAGTAGAAGTAACTGAGTTACCATACAATATACTATACAATATAGTAATATACAATATACTATACAGTGCAAAATGGTCTAAATGGACAGTCTCCTAAATCTCCCAGCCTTTTGTACATGTAGTATCGTGAGGCTGGACGAGGCGGCGATAATGAGCTTGTTTCTGGGGGGAATGCATTTTCATGAACACCGTGTCGTGATTGGTCCGTTCGGAAACAGCTTCCAGGGGAGGGACATTCTACCCGATTCACACTTTCGGCCGTAGTCCTTTACCAGGCTTTATCTCACGAGATAAAGCTGGGAACGAGGTTAACTGCCTGCTGGCCTTCCGACCACTGCCATCAAGTCTCTTCAACTCATTCAGAAAGCAGCGGCCCGCCTGATCCCAAACCTACCGAAGTCAGCCCATGTCACCCCACTTCTTAGAGACCTGCACTGGCTCCCCATTGCAAAGGGAACGGCTCCCGCCTACCTCCAGTCAATGGTCTCTAACTACACACCCTCAAGACCCCTACGCTCTGCATCTTCTGGCCGCGTCAGCCCCACTCCTGTCACCCCCCCGGTCCTAATGGACCGGTCATTGGACTTGCAGCACCACTCATGAACATTACACCACTGCATTTGTGTTTATCTATGTTTATTAATTTGTTATCTGTGGTGCTCACTTGTTTGTTGTCTGTGTATCTGTTGTGCCCCATTGTCTAGTCTAGTGTATTCTCCCCCTGTTTCTGTATCTATGTGTTATTTAGTCTCATGTTTCAGTATGTTACCCCAGGCTGTTTCAGTCTTTTCCACACAGCTGGGTCTTGTTTCCAATCACTCATGTGTCAATTATTCTGTGTATATTAGTGTTGTTTGCCCTGCCCTCCTGTGCTCGATCATTGTTCATGTTACCCTCGTCCTGTGTGCTGTCAACCTTTTGTTTCTCCGTTTTCATCAGTGAGTCAGTTTTGTATTGTTTGCCACGTTAAAGTAAAGTGCTTATTACTTTCATCCACGACTCGTGCTTCATCTATTTTCATCCTGCACTACCTCTCCTCGTGTTAAATCTGCATACCGGGTTCTACTCCTCTCTACCATCGACATGCCAGCGAAACGCTCCAGGAATCGTAACACACTCCTATCCGAGCTCCGGGAGGGTCATCAAGGAGAAGCCGCCTATTCTCGGTCCTTGCCCCACAATGGTGGATCGAACCTCCCACCCCAGTTAGGACAGCCGAAACCCGACCAATCTTTTGCCATCGACTAAAGACACACTTCCTCAATCAAAATCTGAAAAAGTTAAATAAAATTACCTTACTGTCATGCACTCAACACTTTTGATGAACATTGTTACTCAGCTGATAAAGTTGTACCCTTCGTGATGACGTGTCGTACAAAGTGTCAGCTAAATTACTAAATGTAAATGTGCATAAACAATATTTTATCATCTTTAAATGGATCCTGTCAAGCCCATTTATATGCTGATGACATGGTTATATGGGTATATGTTTGGGTAGTTAGTGTATAGGTAGTCAGGATTAGGTTTTTATTTTAATTTTGTGTTATTGTACAGTTAGATAAAGTCTATTCCCTACTGAGTTAGTTTAGTTTAGTTTTACTAAACCAGTGAACTGTGGTGTTCCACAAGGAAGCATACTAGGACCGTTACTGTTCCTAATTTATGCGCCACCCCCTGTCTCCCTGTCTCCGGCTGTCTCGGAGTGATGACCGGAGTGTTGGACGTCCCGTGATGAAGACCGGGAGGATGCGACCCTCTTTGCGCCGCCCCTTGCCTCAAATAGATCCGCTATCAGCTCTATCTTTAATCTTTCAAAATGTTCAGTTGCTATCGCTATCAGCTCTATCTTTAATCTTTCAAAATGTTCAGTTGCTATCGCATGCACTCATCTGTGTTTCACTACACACATGAGTGCATGCTTACCAACTGTTTGCCTGTTTTTACTGCAACACTACTATCACCGACATCTAAGAAGGGAGATCCCCCCTTGAATGGCCCTTCTAAGGTTTCTCTCCTCCACATTGCCTGTGGTGCATTTTTTCCTATTGCTAGGTTTTAGTGAGTTTTTCCTTACCTTCGTGCGTGGGGTATGTCTGGGAGTGTTGCATTTATTTTGCATTTATTTTACATTTTTTTGGACCTTATGGTGTTCTTGTTTTGTTCTTAATGTATTGTGATGTTTCTTCTTGACTTGTTTAAAGAAGACGTGTACGGCCCATGGGGGCATTAACGTGTGTTGTGGGGTTTTACAAATAAATTTGATTTGATTTGATTTGATTTGATGCAAATTACATGTCATCAGCTTGTGACTGCAACTTGTTCCTGTTTGTGGACGACTCAGCCCTGCTGGTCTCTGACAAGAACAAGTTACAGGTTGAACAAACCCTCAGCTCAGAACTCAGCAGAATCTGCACCTGGCTCGCTGATAACAAACTATCATTACACCTGGATAAAACAGAGTCCATTCTCTTTGGATCAAATAACAAACTCAGCAAGACCAACTGTTACAGTGGGTGACAATATTGTCACAAGGAAAGATGAAATTACATACCTGGGTTCCATCCTAGAGGCAAATCTTTCCTGTGACAAGATGGCATCCAATGTAATCAAAAAAGTTAATGTATGAACCCTCCTATAACCCACCCACCCCCTCCTACATTACATTTACATTTAGTCATTTAGCTGACGCTTTTATCCAAAGCGACTTACAAGGTCTGTACGACAAGTCATCAGGAAGGGCACAACTCTATCAGCTGAGTAACAATGTTCATCAAAGTGTTAAGTGCTACAGTGTAGGTTAGTTTATTAGGACAAGTGCATGACAGTAAGGTTAGTTAGGGTTAGATTTTTTTTTATTTAATTAATTTTTCTATTATTATTTTTTTCATTTCAGATAATGGTTGAAGAAGTGCGTCTTTAGTCGATGGCGAAAGATTGGACGGGTTTCGGCTGTCCTAATGTACAGTTCTCTCCACCCTCGTATGTATATATTTACTGTTAGGATCTGTTTAACAGTACTACCTGGAGGGGAGGGAACAGATGGTGGAAGTAAACGGTACCCTATCCCCCCCCCTCACAGTGAGCTGTGGTGTTCCACAAGGAAGCATACTAGGACCGCTACTATTCCTAATTTATGCAAATGACATGTCGTCAGCTTGTGACTGCAACTTGTTCCTGTTTGCGGACGACTCAGCCCTGCTGGTCTCTGACAAGAACAAGTTACAGGTTGAAAAAGCCCTCAGCTCGGAACTAGGCAAAATCTGCATATGGCTCGCCGACAACAAACTATCATTACACATGGGCAAAACAGAGTCCATTCTCTTCGGTTCAAATAACAAACTCAGCAAGACCGACGGCTTCTCGGTTACAGTGGGTGACAATATTATCACAAGGAAAGATGAAATTACCTACCTGGGTTCCATCCTAGAGGCTAATCTTTCCTGTGACAAAATGGCATCCAATGTAATAAAAAAAGTCAACCAACGAACGCGATTCTTGTACCGGATCTCCTCTCTGGTAAACAAGAATACCCTGAAGACTCTAGCAGGAGCACTCATTCAAGGGTACTACGACTATGCTTGCACCTCATGGTACCAAAGCACCTCAAAGGCACTAAAAAACAAATTACAAACATCTCAAAACAAGCTAGTCAGACTACTACTTGACCTGACTCCTAGAACCCACCTCACCCCTGCCCACTTTGACAACCTAGGATGGCTTAGAGTAGACGACAGAGTACAGCAACTTGCAATGGGCCTGGTCTACAAGATACACTACGCGACCAAGGTACCCATGTACATGTCAAAATACTTCCCAAAGGTCAGTGAATACCACGATCACAACACCAGAGGGAGCTCCACAAATCATGTAAAACCCAGATTCGGCTCAAACAAGGGACTAAACACGTTTCGCAATTATGCCACATCAATGTGGAACGCCCTGCCTAAAGCTGTAAAGGAATGTGAATCACTACCCACCTTCAAAAACACTCTCAAAAAACACCTACGTGAGACTGCAATTCGAAACTGGCCCCTACAAATGTCCTAACCTAGTTGTACAGTAAATGACCAAGTAAGGCTTTGTCAACATTCCAATGTACAGTGTAAAATGTGTGTGTGTCCCCTACCCAACCCCCCCCCCCCCCCACCTACAATGTACAGCCCTCACCCAACCCACCCAACCCCACCCCACCAACCTCCTCCAATGTACAGTTTCTACGCCAAATGTATATACACTCCTTTTCTGGACACTTTTGTATCACAAACAGTACTGTATTTGCAAATCTGATATGTCATAAATGTATAGATGTAGCAGTACTGTCTATCTGTATGTCATGTATGTCATATATGTTATGATGAATTGAAAATGGGGGACCCTGGTGGAAACAAGACGAAAGTCTTTCTCTGGTCTGCATCCCCTTAACAATTGTATGTATTGAGATGTACTGTACTGTACCCATTCTGCAATCTGTTAATAAACTTTTCAATCAATCAATCAATACTGTATATTTGCATATCTCGTATGTCACAAATACTGTAACAGTACTGTAGGGCTGTCCCCGACTAAGGATTTGTATAGTCGACTTGTAGTCGCCAAAATGAGCCGATAGTCGACTATTAGTCGACTATAAAAAAAATTATAAAATTAAAAGAAATAAGTATATATATATATCTTTTTTTATTATTATTTTTGGATCATTCCATTTGGGCTGTGGGGGTGCATAATGTCTGAAGGAGTCGACTGAAGGCTTCTTGTCCTCTGCGAAAGCATGCAATTGGTCCACTGATGGATACATCTTGATATTTGTCTAGTCTAGTGTGTTCATTAGATGGGTGAAATCCTCTTTCAGTGCCTCTGTGCCTGTTTTCTTAGGCAGTTAGCCTCGCTGGTATGTGCGCCATTCGCGTTAGCCACGCTTCTAGGGCTCTTTTCTTTTGGAAAGAATGAAAACAAAAATTATAATATATAAGAGGTTGACTAAGGCTCCTTTCGATTGATTAGTCGACTATTCGACTAATGGGGGTCAGCCCTACAGTACTGTATCTGTATGTCATGTATGTCATAAATGTCATGATTAGATTAATGATTAGATTAGATTATTATATCTGTATGTTGTGTATGTCATAAATGTCATTGTAAGGGCAACCTAACAAGAAATGTTGCCAGTGAGGGAATACTGGGTGAAGCTCTTTCCTACGCGTGATGCTTGTTGATAATAAAATGATGTCTTCTCCTTGGTTACTGTTGAGAGTTTTTATTACTACTTGCGGTGTGGACAAATATAAGCATTCAAAATAAACTCAAAAAGTGACTCAATATAACTGAAAACAAACAAACGAGCACGGTAAAAAGTTAGTGTGGCTTCCCTGTGATAATTACCCAAATTCCCTGCCGCTGCACACCTGTGAACACATACATATAGACTGCACCTAAGCGCACATGAGCCCCGCCTCCTGTGCCCACTGCCTGCTAATTGGTCAACACTTTCATGATGACACGGTGCCTTCATACAATAACATAACGGCAGAAAATCATTAAATTGGCTACAACAGTCATTATGAATTGAAAATGGGGGACCCTGATGTAAACAAGATGAAAGTCTTTCTCTGGTCTGCATCCCCTTAACAATTGTGTGTATTGAGCCGTACTGTATTGTACCCTTTCTGCAATCTGTTAATTAAAGTTTTCAATCAATCAATCAATCAATACTCTGTTCATTCCTTTGGCATCATTCAAGCCCCCCCCCCCCCCCCCCTGGTCATGTGCCTCCAGAACCCACCATTTCCATTGTTGTGCATTTAGGCAGTCTTTGGTTTATTGTAAACACTGTAAATATCAACTGCACAATATCACTTTGTTTCACCTCATTTGTTGTTGGCATTAGTTTATTTTTCCTTTGGTTAATGCAGTGGTTCTCAAACTGTGGTTTTTTTTGCAGTCAGGCCACTGAACTTAGAAGCAGGCCAGGCCAGTGTTTCTGGTTGTGGCGGCGCGATAGTTAGATAACCTAAGTGGGGAACAACCAGGAGATCACTGTGACAGAGAATAATGCAGTCTAAACAGTCATAAATCTTTAATTCAACTTCAGCCCTGATCATAACCATTTATCTTTTTAGATTTTTTTGTAATGTCAGATAAAAAATGAAATACTCTCACTTTTCTGAAAAGAGTTGGTGTTAAATCTGACATTACAAAAAAATCCATCAAAATCTGTGTTGCTGCTAATCATTGACACATGCCTAGCCTGTAATAATCCCCCCCAGAAAAATGTACTTTGCATTTGATATATTGAAAATATTTTACTTTTTGTGTTTTTTTTTAAATAATAAGTTAAACTGGCATTTAAAGGGTAAACATTCAAAAATGTATTGAATATGTGTTTTCTTTTCTTTTTTACAATAATTTGTGATGCCCATCACAAACACTGGCATTTAAAGGGTAAAACTTCAAAAATTCCTGCACCAGAATGCAGGAAATTAAGTTTTTGTAACCAAATAATTGTGTGTGTGTGTGTGTGTGTGTGTGTGTGTGTGTGTGTGTGTGTGTGTGTGTGTGTATGTGTGTGTGTGTGTGTGTGTGAGAGAGAGAGAGAGAGAATGACAGACAATTGCTTGCTGTGTGTGTGAGAGAGAGAGAGAGATAGAGAGAGAATTAAGTACATTTGCTGAAATACAGTTGTTCTTAATTTTCTCACTTGCTATGTGAGAATGTTAGTTATTATGTGCTCAATGCCCCTTGCATTGTATGAGTTGTGTGGAAGCGTTTGCTAGTTCTAGTGCTATCCCTTTGTACATTGTGGCTGTGTCTGACAAAAGTTAACAATAAATAATGGTATTAGGAATACATTTGCCTCCTGCGTGAACTGTGCATAGCTGAATAGACTGTATTTTAACGCCGGTCATATGGTGGTACTTGGAGAGCCAGCTACGTTCTCAGGTGGTACTTGGTGTAAAAAGTTTGAGAACCACTGGGTTAATGTATCCCAGCCAGGTTAAAACACAATCATCTTTTATGCTAGTTACCCCTTCCCCTTGACTTACTGGGGTTGTAACACAGACTAAAGAGAATGTTAAAATGATTGTTGATCCATGAAAGACAGTAGCAGTATGCCGTAACGGAAACATACACTACAGCAAAATGCTGACAAAACTGATCCATTACTTCAGTCATACAACGGGGCCATCTTGTGGCCTAATGATGTAACTGCGTAGTTCAATTATGTAAGGGATAATGTATGGCTACGAGGTCATTGTTGCAAAATAATTTACCGACACGGAGTTTAAAATACCGAGGCGCCGCGCCGAGGTGTTTTAAACGTAGTGAAGGTCAATTATTTTGCAACAATGACCGAGTGGCTTCTGCTGCTTTGTTAAGCCTAATCCAATAGTCAAGTGGATTCTCGCTTGCATATGCTTTGACTGCATAAAAGTCAGCTAATGGAAGATCTGAGTGAATAATATCACCAAAATGTTGCCTCAGAATGCTAAAAATAACACCCACCTCACTGACAGTTGAGTTGCTACGCATCCATACTTTGGTAACGTCCCGGGCCCTCCCCATTAGCTTGTTCATAACCTCCTCAACTTGTTCAGCTCCAGTACAGTTATTTTTCTTCCTGATATACGTCCTCATGAGTTCCTCCCACTCAAAAACAGAGCACTTATCTGTGCTGTCCCCTCTAAAATAGGGTGGGGCATTTGCATCTGATCGTAACACAAGATTCATTTTGGATGCATCAATCACAGTATTCCCACATTGGTCAGGTTGGAACATCTGTTGGGGATTTTGAGAAGCTAATGCAGGTGAAGTCCCCGAGATTGTGTTCTGCATTAACGTCATTCTAATAGCTTCCCCTATTTCTGACCCAATGGATTTTATCAAATTGGCCATTTGGCTGGGGGATGTTTCAACACTAGTGTTGTTCATTTCACCAGGTGAGGGAACAACCGGGGTGAAAAGTAACGATTGGGCATTTTTCTCAGAGTGACCCTCTACACTCCCCCTTCCAGGACTAGAGGAACCTGAACCACCTGGACTCGCCGGAGTAGACTGCATAACCGGTGTGTAACTTAGAACCCCTCTCCTTCTCCCCACAGTCAAGTTCCCTGTAGGAGTGTTTCCTACGTTCAAAGTCATTTTCAGTATCAAATGGTACTTTTACCGTTATACTCACAGCGTGTTTTAGGTAACACACTCAAAATCAATAAACTTGATGAGAGACCATATCTTTTTCAAAGGATTCAGTGCTCTCCAGCCTCCTCAGGAACAGACGGCGAATGCAGCGTCCCCGTGACCAGGCCGCGCCGGCAGCATCCACGCGTCTAGGCCGCACATGAAGCCTCCACGTCTCTCCAGCAACACCGGTGGTCGGCTTCCGCTGACCAGTTGATTCAGGTTGTCTCGGCACCAGTTTGTAGCGTGATCCAATCTGCGTTGTGTCTGGTGTGAGGTGGAAGTAGACTCCGACAACGGTAATCAATTGATGGTTGGCTTTATTGGTGCTCTCCTGTTATCAAACCAAAACAGCACACACAAAACATGGCGTGAGCTACCATCCTAGCCGTGTAGTCCACCTCGTTCTCTTTCACGTTAGAACTCAAAGAGAGCTCGCGCACACTCAAAACAGTGCGCCATCCATAGTTACAGCAATTGTTAGCTACTATCAAATACATGTAACTCAATACAAGTCAACTTCAGCAAAAACATATGAAATAATATGAAATGAAAGACAGTGTGTAAGCATTAATTAAACCGAAATACAAAAACAACGGTTCATACCTGTTATCAAACCAAAACAGTACACACAAAACATGGCGTGAGCTACCATCCTAGCCGTGTAGTCCACCTGTTATTGCCAAACAGAATACTAGTTAGCACACGACGGTACTATGGCTGTTTTACACAGGGCGAATTAATGTCATCACACACAGGACAATTTCAGTACCAAAACCAAAACATAAATCAATTTTACAAGTTATACATAGCAATTAAACCAGATATTAGGTAACCGAACGTGCATACCTCGTTCTCTTTCACGTTAGAACTCAAAGAGAGCGACCACTTCCGCCGGCGTCTCTCTTGCCGACGAACCGGCTAAACCATTATGTACATTGGTTGAAAGTATTTACAATACAACAAATACTCAACTGGAAAGATGACCTATCCTCTCTAAACCCATTATAAAAGACCAAAAGGGATTTCGTTTGGAGAATCAGTAACTCAATATGAGGAAATTAATATAAACTAATAACCAAGACACCCCTCCAAAACACTCTAGTGAGCTCAGTCCACTTTGTTCCTTCAAAGTAAGAGTGTTTCCGTCTTGACCTACTTATTTAAGATGAAAGATAACAGTTTCTGTCCATGATTCTAGCATAACAACTTCACTCTGCTACATATACATATGTACAATGTTCGATGCAGAATAGAGTGACTGAGTTACCATACAATATACAATATACTATGCAATATACTAATATACAATACTATATAGTGCAAAGCAGAATGGGATGAGGTACAATTTAGGTACAATTACAGTAGGGTGTACTGAGGTATGGGTTGTAGTGCAAATCCTTTACCAATAAATATAAAGTGTGTCTAGGTGCTCTAAAGTGTGGAGAGTGGGTGCTGCAGTGTATTGTTTGTTTGAAGTGAGTGTGTGCGTGTGGATGTGTGTGTTGTGAGTGCATTTGATGGTTGTTGCATAGTGTTATTGTTCGTTAAGCAACCTGATGGCCTGGGGATAGAAGCTTCTTCTGAGTCTTTCTGTGCTTGCCATGAGACTCCGGTATCGCTTGCCTGACCGCAGCAGTTCAAAGAGGCAGTTGTTTGGGTGGCTCGAGTCCTTAATAATTCTCTTAGCCTTACCCCTGCACCGCTTGTTGTAAATGTTCTGGAGAGTGGGAAGCCCCCCTCCAATTGTGCGTTCGGCTGAACGTGCCACTCTCTGTAGTCTGCTTCGGTCTTGTGCGGTGCTATTCCCAAACCAGGAGGTGATATTGCCAGTCAGGATGCTCTCTATTGTACATGAGTAGAAGTTCTTAAGGATCTTCTGACTGACTTGGAACTTCCTTAGGCGCCTGAGGAAGTAGAGGCGTTGTCGTGCCTTCTTCACAACACTGTCAATGTGGTCCATGTCAAGTCCTCGGATATGTGGGCTCCAAGGTACTTAAAACTGTTCACTCTCTCAACCGGTGCCCCATTGAGATGCTGTGTGTGTGTGAGTGAGAGAGAGAATGAAGTACAATTGCTTGCTGAGAGAGAGAGATTACATTATTTACCAAAATTCAGTAGATAATATTGTAATGGTTTGGGATATTTTTCTTTTTACGTTTTTTATATGTGATTTCCAGCTTCATTGGTACACCTTAATTTATAAAGCAATTATTGGTCAGCTCCCTTTTTACCTCGGTTCATACCTCACCATCACATCAAACCCATTTTACAGCTTACGATCCCAGGACTATTTATATGCCTCAGTACCCAGAACCCGCACAGAGTTTGGGAAAAGGGCCTTCATGTTCTCTGCTCCCTCTGCCTGGAATGGACTTCAAAAAACATTGAAACTGCACGTCCTCACTACCATATCGAATTTTAAAGTTCAAATTAAGGGCATTTTAAAGAATGAGATGGGAGAATGTCGATGCTTCACTGCATAATGTGGTGTTATATTTTATATTTTAACTTGACCATCTCTCCCCAGCAACCTCCTGCAAAGCCTCACCTTCCATCCTCTTTATACCTTTTTACCCTACGCTCCAATCTCCCCCAATCCCATTCAATCTAGTTTGCTGCAGCTCAAATGTATGTATATTTTGTTTTGCTGCTATTTTGGCCAGGTCTTGCTCGAAAAAGAGATCATTGATCTCAAGTGACTACCTGGTCAAATAAAGGTTAAATAAAATTAAAAAAAGTTTATTGTAGAAAATGATTAAGGTGGACTCATGATAATAATAGAGAGAATCACACAATTTCGTTTCACTGCTTCAATGTATTGAATTTCTGATTATGAATAATACATCCATACTGATCCACCGATACACAGATTTGCACATACATATTCAAACTCCTACCTCTATATGGTAATCTACACATACATGTACAGTATATACACATATATAGTACATGATACCTAAGCGCATACAGTACATATATCCTCATACGTATCTATTAATTCGTATCAATTAGATAGGCTTTGGGCTTTTTTATCTACTTATTCTGAAATAGTTGAAATAATAAATAATATACATTTGCCCAACACAACACTTATGCATTTAACTTGTTGGCAATATTTTGCCATGCTTCTTGTCTTGCTCTCGCAGCGGTGGCAGTGTTTGATTTGTCCATGATTATGGTCTTATATTCCTCATAAGCGTGCATAATCATCTCCTGCTCGGCAGCGTTGAAAAAAGACGCTCTTGCTTTCAGAGTTGCCATTATTCCGTTAGAAAATCAGGATTTCGGCGATCGACATCTGCCCCTTTTCAGCTGAGGCGGCCACGCGCAATTATCCTGAGTACTCAAGTCTGGTTAGAATTAACAAGCGTGTTTGCGACCGAATCAGCCTTCGAGGAACCGAGATAGCCTGATTTCAATCATCGGGTTAATTTAATCTGGCTAATGGGATTTTTTATAAAAAAAATTATTTCTCACTTTTTCTGTATTTTTGCTCCCATCCCAATTTAGTCGTTATGCCAATTCCCTTCCTGGTTGTTGCGCGCATTGCCCCACTGTCGGCCTAGGGAGGGTGTAGAACTACCACATGCCTCCTCCGATACATGTGGAGTCAGCCAGCCGCTTCTGTTCACCTGACAGTGAGGACTCTCACTGGGGGAATGTAACACGTGCGGAGGTTCACGGTATTTCCCCCCGCTCCCCTCCCTGCTGAACAGGTGCCCCGACCGACCAGTAGGAGTCGCTGTTTGCCACGACCAGGACTCACACCCCACCGGTTTCCCATCCGTGAACACTGACGATTGTGTTAGTATAGGGACGACTGACGAAGCCAGAGGTACCGCTGACAGCTGGATTAGAACCCAGAGTCTCTGCGGTGGTAGGCGAGTGTTTAGACCTCTACCTTTACCACGCTCTTATTTAATTAATGTAGCTGGGGATGTGGATTTTCAAGCAAGGCTCTAAAGTGATGTTACTGTTCACCGATGGAGCTCTCTCGCCCGGTGCACGACGCAGCGAGCCGAGTGCAAACCGACTCGCGGTCACACACTGTACCGACGCGTAAAGCGTTTTTTAAAGTCATTGGAAAAAGGCTTTTGATTCATACCTGACCCGAGGTCCTAACTCCCACTTTGTGCCCTGCTGCTAAGTAACAGACTCTTTATGCTTTTTGACACGTATGAGGCTGGAACAGCTGGTGTTGCCATGGTAACAGTGTCCTCGTCTGGTAAAAGGTGACCAGTGTTGACTTCCATCCGTCTCCTCTGTGTCTTACGCGCTTTGATTGTTGTTTTCTTCTTTTTACATTTTTCCCCCCTCATCCTTGTATATTTATCCCTAAAGCTTGAATAGCTTAGAATACCTATTTCCTACTGAATGTGCAATATAGGACTGAGCCCTGGTTTGCCTACATATATCACATACAGTCATACTGTAGGCTACTTGAGACAGTTTCCTGAAAAGTACTGTACTTGACGTTTTTTTTTTTTTTTTTTTAGATGCTGTAAGTGTTTTTTTTTTGTTAAAATAAGTGTTAAGTAGCTCTACATTCTGACAGCCATCACTGATATAGAGTGTCTGGTCAGTAACATGGGTCTCCCAGTCCCTCCACTCTGCAGTAAACAGCCATCACTGATATATAGTGTCTGGTCAGTAACATGGGTCTCCCAGTCCCTCCACTCTGCAGTAAACAGCCATCACTGATACAGAGTGTCTGGTCAGTAACATGGGTCTCCCAGTCCCTCCACTCTGCAGTAAACAAACATCACTGATATAGAGTGTCTGGTCAGTAACATGGGTCTCCCAGTCCCTCCACTCTGCAGTAAACAGCCATCACTGATACAGAGTGTCTGGTCAGTAACATGGGTCTCCCAGTCCCTCCACTCTGCAGTAAACAGCCATCACTGATATAGAGTGTCTGGTCAGTAACATGGGTCTCCCAGTCCCTCCACTCTGCAGTAAACAAACATCACTGATATAGAGTGTCTGGTCAGTAACATGAGTCTCCCAGTCCCTCCACTCAGCAGTAAACACAAAATAAATGTTCTGGTATCCCTTCCCTCTTTATCCAATCAGGAGAGAGAACCCTCGATATTGTTACTTATTTCAAGAAATCTTTTCAAGACAAATTTGCTTACTGCACTGGCAGATTATTTTACTTGTTTCAAGCACATTATTTCTAGAGCGGAGGGACTGGGTGACTCATGTTAGTGACCTGACTCTACATCAGTGATGGCTGTTGGACTCATGTTACTGACCTGACTCTACATCAGTGATGGCTGTTGGAATGGAGAGCAATTATTTTAATGTACTGAAGACCACTTTATTTTAACAATAAAATACCACGTACAGCACCTTTAACCTTGCCATGCAATGCCACAAATGTAAAGAAAATCAACCACTGGTTCTCGGACACTGGTCTTTCACGTCTTTGAAAGCGTAATGTGTGTCGCCTCGAAACGTCTAATTTACAAACGTCAACTGTGTAGCAGTTGTCTTGCTCTTTTCTTTGGCCTTATAAGATTAACTGTTGTACAGTTCTGGCCTATATTTATTGCTACCGTCCATGCCGTTCACGTGGATAGAAAAGCATGTATAATCTTATTCAAGAAACAAACTGTGTGGGGGGAGCTCCAGTAGCTCACCGCGTACCTCGAGCGCTATTTCGGCGCCGGGGACAACCGTGCTCGTCACGGATATGGGGTTAGCGAGTTCGATTCCCGGACTGCAGCCGTATCTTTCTCAGAATGTCTTCCCCCCATCTGTACCCATTCAAACCTGTTTATGTCGGTCATTCTTGACCAGAGAAAATGCGATAAACGCAAAAAAGAGCCAGCGGAATGGCCAAAGTTTAAAAAAAAAAAGAAACAAACTGTGTAACGTTACATTGTTCAAATTGTCTGCTGTACTCAAATAATGAAGGTCTTTGAAAGTAAAGTAATTTTTCAAACATATTGTGAATTATTACCTTTTTTATCAAGCGTATATTATGACTTGATGAGCAACGGGTACAAGGACAAGCTGAGATTCACTCATGTGACCACAGATGGTAGCAGAGGCCTACATGTGCTTTGAGCTGTGACCAGCAGCTATAGCTCACCTGTCAGTCTGATTGATTGATTGATTGATTGATTGAAAACTTTATTAACAGATTGCAGAATACAGTAAAGCTCAATACTAACAACTGCTAAGAGGATGAAGACCAGAAAAAGGGAGAGAATATATACATGCGGTGGGGAGGAGACTGTCTATTAGGAGGGGGTGGGTGGTTTGGACATTTACGGTGGCCAGTTTCGAATTGCAGCCTCCCGTAGGTGCTCTTTAAGAGTGGTTTTGAATGTGGGTAGGGATTCACATTCCTTTACAGCTTTGGGTAGGGCATTCCACATTGATGTGGCATAATTGCGAAACGTGTTTAGTCCCTTGTTTGAGCCGAATCTGGGTTTAACATGATTTGTTGAGCTTCCTTGTGTTGTGGTCGTGGTATTCACTGACCTTTGGGAAGTATTTTGACATGTACATGGGTACCTTGGTCGTGTAGTGTATCTTGTAGACCAGGCCCATTGCAAGTCGCTGTACTCTGTCATCTACTCTAAGCCATCCTAGGTTGTCAAAGTGGGCAGGGGTGAGGTGGGTTCTAGGGGTAAGGTCAAGAAGAAGTCTGACCAGTTTGTTTTGTGATGTTTGTAATCTTGTTTTTAGCGCCTTTGAGGTGCTTTGGTACCATGAGGTGCAAGCATAGTCGTAGTACCCTTGAATGAGTGCTCTTGCCAGAGTCTTCAGGGTATTCTCAATGAGTTTCCACTGGATAAATAAATGTTAAATAAATAAATAAAATAATGTATTAATCATTTATGAATGTATATCTTTGAATGTTAGTTGATGAATACATGTATATATGCGAACTAATACATACAGAAGGACATAGTATGTACTATGTAGTATGTTAAACAGTACTGTATATTTGTATGTCTTGTATGTCATAAATGTCTTGATTAATTGAAAATTGGGGACTGTCGCGTTCTTTAGATTGACCTTGAAGGATGAGGAGAGGGTTTAGCAATCAGAAGATTTATTACAGAGTGAATATTCAATATTACAGAGTATTTACACCAACAGCTGAGCGTGGACACAGGTTCTACTTGGCTCTGGACTCAGCAGGAGTGCGTCCAGCTCTTTCCGTCACAATGGCTTTTATAACTTCTGGTTGGTGTTGGAGTGAATGAGGCGGCTCTCACCGACTATACATGGTGACAGTTAAAACAGCCAAGATCTAGAATTACAGTCCGTTTCCTGGTGGTTCAGAAGGACAGGCAGGCGTCTGAATGACGGATCCTGTCATTAGCTCCTCTGGTCAGCCAAAACCGTCGTCTCATCAGTCCTTGGTCTGTGCCTGTGACTCTTAGTAACAGATGCACTGGCCTTCCGGTCACAAATAGATCTTGACCACTACAGTAGCCACAGACCGGCTGAGATGTACACACGCTTTTGATTGATTGACATTTTTATTAACACTAGTACAGCCGACAAGGGGTCAATAAATGTTTGTTTAACCTTTATTTACCCATGGTAGGTGCGCTGAGCACAGATGCTCTTTTTCAGCTACGCCCTGCTTCACATTCACACACAGTTCCATTCATACCTGGGAGCTGCCCAGTACAACCACAGTCTGACACCTGGGAGCTGCCCACTACAACCACAGTCTGACACCATTGGCCACTGAGCAACTCCACTGGAGCAGTTGGGGGTTAAGTGCCTTGCTCAAGGGCACTTCAGCGGCAGATTTTTCCTGCCGGTCCCGGGGATCGAACCGGCGACCTTCCGGTCACAAGCCCGCTTCTCTAGCCATTAGGCCACCGCTGCCCCCTCCTCGTCACCCCCCTTGTCACTCGGTCGAGCTCCAGCTCCATGGCTGTTCTAGTGTTAACAGATTGCAAAATGGGTACAATACAGTACAGCTCAATACACACAATTGTTAAGGGGATGCAGACCAGAGAAATACTTTCGTCTTGTTACATCAGGGTCCCCCATTTTCAATTCATCATAACATATAACATACATGACATACAGGTAGACAGTACTGTTACATTTAGACATTTATGACATACCAGAGTACAAAAAGAGTCTAAAAAGAGAGTATATACATTTGAGGGGGAAGAAACTGTACATTGGAGGAGGTGGGGGTGTGGGGTTGGGTAGGCGGGGTGGGGGGAGATTTACATGAAGACATGATACTAAAAAGACATGGATAAATGTATCTAGGGACATGAATAAATGGATCTTAACTCACAGGACCCTGATGTAAACAAGACGAAAGTCTTTCTCTGGTCTGCATCGTCTTAACAATTGTGTGTATTGAGCCGTACTGTATTTGTACCCATTCTGCAATCTGTAGCCGTAAACCGCATGTCCCCTCTCCCCCTCAGTCACAAATCTGGGGGTTCGGTTTGACCCCCACCTGACCTTCAACATCCACATAAAACACCTCTGCAAGACCTCATTCTATCACCTAAAAAATATATCAAAACTCCGTCCCACTCTAACCCTGTCAGATGCAGAGAAGCTTGTCCATGCCTTTATCTCCTCAAGACTGGACTACTGTAACGGACTCTTCATCGGGATTCCTGGCAAGAGCATCCAAAAGCTGCAATACATCCAGAACAGCGCTGCCAAGATCCTGATGAGAGTCCGTAAACACGATCACATAACCCCCATCCTCCACTCACTACACTGGCTCCCCGTCTCATCCCGGATCAATTACAAAATCCTGATGATCACCCATAACTGCATAAACGGACACGCGCCCCTCTACCTTCAGGAACTCATCACTCCACAATCCTCCACCCGCACCCTCAGATCCGCAGGTAGCCTGCTCCTTCAGGCCCCCAATACCCGGCTCTGCACCATGGGTGACCGAGCCTTCTGCACCATGGGTGACCAAGCCTTCTGCACGGCTGCACCACGCCTGTGGAACAGCCTCCCCATCCAGCTGAGGGCACCACAGAGCCTGGACTCTTTTAAAGCAGGCCTGAAAACCTACCTGTTCAAAAAGGCCTTTGACTGTTAGCTTTTTATTTTAATTTTCTTGTACTGTTGTTTTTAAATTGTCTGTTTATACTATGTTTTTAATGAACTATGTTCTATTTCTATCTTATTTGTATTCTGTATTTTATTTTATTTGTTTTACTAATAACAATTTTCTTTATTTTTTTAACTATGTTTTAACCCTGTAGTGTAGCACTTTGGGATCCCAGAGAACAAAAAGTGCATTACAAATTCAATCTATTGTTATTATTATTTATTTGTCCATCCGCATGCGCACTAACCCAAAACGGTGGGTGGTTGGAACCGGTTGGAACCAGCGGTGGGTGTCGTTCTCCGGCTCTGCAGATACACCCTACCAGAGCCTTATAAAGATTATTATAATAATATAATCTTTTAGAAGGCTCTGCACCCTCCTCCTGGGGTTTGGTGTCTGAACGAGTAGGGTATATCTGCAGAGCCGCAAGCCCAACGTCTGGGCGGGGCTTCGGGGCTTGTACTTGGTTTGAGGCGGGTGTTCGGGGCGCGTGAATATTAAAGGCAACCAACTTGTGTTCAGCTTTTCGTTCAGCGTTTTCTCTGATTGGCCACCCACTAGCACACGCCCTTGCGGCAAGAGAGACGCGGCAGGCAGAAGCGCTGGTCGAACCAGCGGTGTTCTGTTGTGTGACTGTACTACAGCGGTGTTCTGTTGTGTGACTGTACTAAACTCTTCCACCACATGACCGACATTTGACATACAGTACACCTCCTATCTATGTTGGGATTATGTTTGGTCATGACAAAACAATAAAAATCGCTACTGTTAGTAAGCTGCCACCACCCACTTCAATGACAGAGCTCTCATATTTGCGAATGCATAAACTATATCTTAAATTATGGCGATGTGTCTAATATGGCTGTTGCGAAGTCATTGATAAGCGACAGCCATATTAGACACATAGCCATAATTTAAGATATAGTTTATGCATTCGCAAAATATGAGAGCGCTTGTCATTGAAGGGCTTCCTACAACGGAGGAACGGCCGCTGCTGCTGCTGGAGCTGAACCGAGTCAAGCCGCCGGCGGCGCACAGAAGCCGGGGAAAAACAACCGCGTCGCCCCGCTGGCTCTTCAGCAAGCAGCCTCCACAGCTCCAGTTAACCTAATTTATACCGTAATGAATCATTAAAAAATATACCGTTAACTGGAATATGTTGTTTCTTTACACATATGTTGGATTATGTAATTGGGTTGTCATGACAAAACAATAAAAATCGCTACTTTACATCAGGGTGAACGCTGTTACACTGCCACCACCCACTTCAATGACAGAGCTCTCATATTTGCGAATGCATAAACTATATCTTAAATTATGGCGATGTGTCTAATATGGCTGTCGCGAAGTCATTGATAAGCGACAGCCATATTAGACACATAGCCATAATTTAAGATATAGTTTATGCATTCGCAAAATATGAGAGCGCTTGTCATTGAAGGGCTTCGTTCTACAACGGAGCACGGTCGCTGCTGCTGGAGCTGGACCGAGTAGAGCCGGCGGCGGTGCACGGAAGCCGGGGACAAACCACCGCATCGCCCCGCTGACGTTAAAAACGCGAAATAACGTTACAGCTTACAGTTCCACACTGATGTACAGTGACACCCAGAGTTTCTAGTTACAGTAGTGACGCGCGAATCGAGATAGTCCTAACACTGTAACAGTGTTTATTATTAAGAGTCAGATAGTCCTAACAGTGTTTATAGTCCTAACACAGTGTTTATTAGTAAGAGTCAGATAGTCCTAACAGTGTTTATTATTAAGAGTCAGATAGTCGTAACAGTGTTTATTATTAAGAGTCCTAACAGTGTTTATTATTAATTAACGTCATAAACGAACTACCAGATGTATTTTCTATTTCAGCGCATTTCATAACTGTATGGGCTTTGTTTATACATGTACAGTGACGAGTGAATCTACCGTTGGTTGTTAAAAACGCGAAACATAATAATCAGTCAGCAGCGCTCCACTGCTACCGCAGCCCAACACAAGTGCGTTGGAACAGCAGCCCAACGGTACACAAGTTGGTTGCCCGCGCTGCCGCGCTTGCTCCTTGGATTTCATTTGGGACGTGGGACGGCTGCGCTTGCCTGCGCGTGGGGGCGGGGGGGCGCGGCCAATCAGAGAAAAGCCGAACACAAGTTGGTTGCCTTTAATATTCACACGTTCGGGGCTTGTACTCGGTTTTACTGTGCGTGGGCGGGGCGTCAGGGCTTACCTTGTTTTGTTAGGCGGGGCTTCATAGTGCGCATGCCAAATGTAACCTTAATGGTTGACTATAGAAACTGCGCCACTCTCTGTTAAGGGGAGAGACCCTCATTCATTGTTACACATTTATGTTCTGAGTTCCCACACCACACAGGGTTTCTAATAAAAGAACAGGCGTACAACAGAGGTTTTTGTATTCCCAAGATTTGACACTTTATTAAATAAAAACACTAAAAAGGGATCATACCCAACTGGACCAATCTAGACCACCATTACTAGTAGGGATGCTCGATATTGGCTTTTTTACCGATACCGATATTCCGATATTGTCCAACTCTTAATTTCGATACCGATACCGATACCGATATCAACCGATACCGATATATGCAGGGTTTCCCCCCAAAAAAACGGAATAATTTCAGGTAACTAATAAATTCACTGGATGCATTCAAAAGGCTTTCTAAATGTAAGCATTATCTGTGCAAAATATGATAATTAAAAAAGTAAAAATTAACATTACATATCTCTTGTTGTTGAATTAAACCAACATGCATACTTTTGACAATAAATAAAATAAGAATTGGTTCTTACTTGCTTGCCTGGGTAAATAAAGGTTAAATAAATGTAAAAAAAAAAAAATTGTTATTGTTTTTTTTTTTTTTACCGATACCGATATTTTCCGATATCACATTTTACTGCCGATATCGGCCGATAATATCGGTCGGCCGATAATATCGGACATCCCTAATTACTAGTAATTAAAAATAATATTGCAGACAAAATCAGCACTGCACCTCTATAGAGCACACACACAGCACGTCTAATAAATAGGAAACATCACTGCACTGCTGGATAGAATAAACAATAAAATAAAGCGGTCAGATGGCACAGAGGTAAAAAATGGAAACTAATTAAAACTCTAAAAGGGAAATTACTTGACGTACAGAGAAGTTAAAAAGAGGAAAAACACACACAAACGCACCACAGGTCACTTTAAACACACAAGAAAAGGACACTTTAAAGGAAGGAAAAGGACAATGGCAATGGTATGACAAGGTTTGGCACATGTTTCCACGAAAGCAGGATTTTAAATTTTTTATAAATCAACTCTGTAGATAATCCTCCATGTGTGTGTGGTTTTGCAAAGTAAACAATGGGAAATAGGGGTGTAACGGTACACAAAAACCACGGTTCGGTACGTACCTCGGTTTTGAAGTTCGGTACGGGTTTTCGGTACAGTGGGGGAAAGTTTGGCTTTCCATGTTCCACTCAGGGGTGATGTAGTGTGCAATAACTAATTGTACTTGTAGGGCTGTCAACGAATATTCTATATCGAAATGAATAATCGACTTGTAAAAGAGAAAGCATTAAACAGATCATCTGTCTAAACCTCGTAACTCTATTCGCCCTCAAATCTGTGTTCGTTTTTTATTTTGCATGTTCTGTGTCTTGAGTCGTACTGTATTGTATTCTGCATCTGTTAATAAAGTTTCAATCTGTAAGAGCCTCAAATTTCCATGTACATTTAATAAGTTGTCAGCCAGTTTCTAACCTGTAACATTCCTAAAGTAAAGGCACAAGGGTAGATCAATGTCGTTGAAGTTATGTACAATCTTTCCATTCCTGGTAACTGTAATGCATTCTACATTGTTGGCAGTATTTATAGTATGTGGAATCTAGAGATGGAAATATGCAGCATTGCACTTGATATACAGTAATTTCTCACATGGTTGATTATCAAAACAATCGCTTATCAAACCCATTGTGTTTACTGATATATACCATATAAACCATTAAGAGTGGGTGTCAGACAAGAGGGAAGACTCAGGTTTTAAACTGTGGATAGCAACAGAAGGTAAACATTACTTTGAACTGTACAGTAATCCAGAACTATTTCATTGCACTGTAAATAAACTGATTTTATAGTATGTCACATCATTCATGTCTTTCACATTCTACTAAAACTGAATCAAACCATAAACAAGGTGGCCTGTTGGGATGTTAGATCCTAATGTGAAAAACTGATTTTATATGTCAGGAGAAGACTGGTACTCATCAGCAGGTCCACAGACGGGCCTCGCATCTTCGTCTCCACAAAGTACTGGGGGGGTCTACTGTATGTGAGACATATTTCCTTAGAGTGAAAGAAAAATGATATATGTGAACAAGTATGTTGTGTGCCAGGTTTATGTGCAGTCATGGTAAAGTGAGAGGTGACGGGTGGACCACCACTTATTCTGATGTAACTCTAGGTCTCAATGACTACAGACCGGTGCCACTCACCTCTGTGGCCATGACATGTTTTGAGAGGCTGGTCAAGGAAAACATTTGTGCCTCCCTCCCCAGTGATATGGACCCTATGCAATTTGCATACAGGCCAAACAGGTCCACTGATGATGCGGTCTCCCAAGTACTGCACAGCACCCTCTCTCACCTAGACCGCCAGAAGGGGGGCTATGTGAGACTGTTGTCCATTGACTACAGCTCAGCGTTCAACACCATAGTCCCCACCAGACTGGTGGACAAGCTGATCGAGCTGGGTCTGAGTGCATGGATACTGGACTTTCTGAGTGAAAGGCCCCAGGCGGTCAGGGTGGGGGGTCAGACCTCCAACATCATCACCCTGAGCATCGGGTCCCCCCAGGGCTGTGTTCTGAGCCCCCTGCTGTACTCACTATACACACACGACTGTGTGGCCAGGTTCAGCTCCAACTCTATAGTGAAGTTTGCGGACGACACAGTGGTCGTGGGGCTGATCTCGGACAACGACGAGAAGGCCTACCGGGAGGAGGTTGAGGTACTGGAACGCTGGTGCCAGGACAACAGCCTGCTCCTGAACATTGGTAAAACCAAGGAGCTGATCATGGATTTTAGGAGGAGACAGCAGGGGACACACACACCACTGAGGATAAACGGGGCTACCGTGGACAGGGTGAGCAGCTTCAAGTATCTGGGGGTCCACATCTCAGAGGATCTGATTGATTGATTGAGAACTTTATTAACAGATTGCAGAATGGGTACAGTACAGTACAGCTCAATACATACAATTGTTAAGGGGATGCAGATCAGAGAAAGACTTTCGTCTTGTTTACATCAGGGTCCCCCATTTTCAATTCATCATAACATATATGACATACACGACATACAGATAGACAGTACTGCTACATCTATACATTTATGACATACCAGATTTGCAAATACAGTACTGTTTGTGATACAAAAAGAGTCCAGAAAAGAGAGTATATGAATTTGACGTAGAAACTGTACATTGGAGGAGGTCGGGTAGGTGGGGTGGGGTTGAGTGGGTGGGGGGGGACTGTACATTGGAGGTGGTTGGGTGGGTGGGGTGGGGGGGGGGAGGGGTTGGGTAGGAGGGGTGGGTGTGTGGGGGACACTGTACAACTTTACAAGCAACACTGTACATTGGCATGGACAACACACATAGACTCAGTTGTAAAAAAGGCGAAGCAGCGCCTCTACCACCTGAGACAGTTAAGGAAGTTCAGAGTCTGGGAAGATACTCCAATCCTTCTACTCCGGAGCTGTAGAGAGCATCTTGACTGGAAACATCACTGCCTGGTATGGAAACAGCACGGCACAGGACAAGAAGGCCCTACAGAGAGTGGTGCGCCCAGCCGAGCGTACCACAGGTATTGCACTACCACCCCTGCAGGTCCTATACAACAAGAGGTGCAAATCCAGAGCCTGCAGAATAATGAAAGACCCTCACCACCCCAACAACAGCCTGTTCAAGCTGTTGCGGTCAGGCAAACGCCTGCGAACACCAGCAACTAGGACAGAGAGACTTCGGCTCAGCTTCTTCCCCCAGGCCATCAGAGCCTTGAACACTGAACTCTCCACACACAAGCACACATGAGCACACACACAACACACACACACTGTACACGCTCACACACTAGCAGCCACTTTAACATGAGCACACACACACTCATGCTGCACACGCTCACACTTATGGTCACTTTACAAAAGGAAAGGTCACTTTAAGAATAGTATAATATAACTTGAGATTGTATAATATAGCATTGTATAGCAGTGTACATAAAGACCCAGTGCCTCATCCGTAGCTAACAGTGTATTGCACTACCACAGGACCTGATCCTGATGAATTGAAAATGGGGGACCCTGATGTAAACAAGACGAAAGTCTTTCTCTGGTCTGCATCCCCTTAACAATTGTGTGTATTGAGCTGTACTGTATTGTACCCATTCTGCAATCTGTTAATAAAGTTTTCAATCAATCAATCAATCAAAAACCTAGCATGTCCTACCATGCTCTGTAAATAACTCATGTACATATACCGATATACCCTACTTGATTACTTGTATTATTGCACAATGTCGTTCTATTGGATTCTTATTATATTATTATATATTACTATTGTATTATGCACAATCGTTGCGGGCAAGACCCCCCGCATTTCATTGTATACCTGTATGCCGTGACAAATAAAACTCTTGACTTGACTTGACTAACCAGTTAACAGTCATCTATGTAACTCTAACCATATTTGCATATCTTGTATGTCACAAACTTAAATCTCCAAACCCAACCCCCTCCAATGCACAGTCCCCCCCACCCAACCACCTCCAATGTACAGTTTTCCCCACCTACCCAACCTCTTCCAATGTACAGTTTCTTCCCCCTCAAATGTTTTTAGACAATTTTTGTTTCACAAACAGTGCTGTATATTTGTAGATCTGGTATGTCATAAATGTCTAGATGTAACAGTAGGGCCTACTGTCTATCTGTATGTCATGTATGTCATGTTATGATGCATTGCAAATGGGGGACCCTGATGTAAACAAGACGAAAGTCTTTCGAAAGTCTTTCTCTGGTCTGCATCCCCTTAACAATTGTGTGTATTGAGCTGTACTGTATTGTACCCATTCTTCTGCAATCTGTTAATAACATTTCCAATCAATCAATCGGCTAACACGTGTCTGTTGCACTAGTAACACACGTAGGAGAGAGAGAGAGAGAGAGAGAGAGAGAGAGAGAGAGAGAGAGAGAGAGAGAGAGAGAGAGAGAGAGAGAGAGAGAGAGAGAGAGATCCAGATTCGGATCAAACAAGGGACTAAACACGTTTCGCAATTATGCCACATCAATGTGGAACGCCCTGCCTAAAGCTGTAAAGGAATGTGAATCACTACCCACCTTCAAAAACACTCTCAAAAAACACCTACGTGAGACTGCAATTCGAAACTGGCCCCTACAAATGTCCTAACCTAGTTGTACAGTAAATGACCAAGTAAGGCTTTGTCAATATTCCAATGTACAGTGTAAAATGTGTGTGTGTCCCCTTCCCAACCCCCCCCCCCCCCCCCCACCTCCAATGTACAGCCCTCACCCAACCCACCCAACCCCACCCCACCCAACCAACCTCCTCCAATGTACAGTTTCTATGCCAAATGTATATACACTCCTTTTCTGGACACTTTTGTATCACAAACAGTACTGTATTTGCAAATCTGATATGTCATAAATGTATAGATGTAGCAGTACTGTCTATCTGTATGTCATGTATGTCATATATGTTATGATGAATTGAAAATGGGGTACCCTGATGTAAACAAGTCGAAAGTCTTTCTCTGGTCTGCATCCCCTTAACAATTGTATGTATTGAGCTGTACTGTACTGTACCCATTCTGCAATCTGTTAATAAACTTTTCAATCAATCAATCAATCAGAGAGAGAGAGAGAGAGAGCGAGCCCCCGGGCCCCGCCCCCCCTCATCCGCATGCGCAGTAGTGCAAAACAAGGTACAAGCCCCGACGCCCCGCACAGTAAAACCGAGTACAAGCCCCGAAGCCCCGCCCAGACGTTGGACTTGCGGCTCTGCAGATATCCAATAGGGTCCAGCTGCAGACTCGGAGCCTCGGTCCTAATGTTCGCTAAACGTAGAGAAACGTCAGACGTAATTCGAGATACGTCAGACGTACTTCGAGATACTTCCGTACTTTCCGCCAATCAGCGCATAGCCCTGTCACAGGACTAATAGTCCTGTGGCAGGGCGGAAGTACCAATCTGGACCGAGGCTCCGAGGCTGCAGCTCGACCCTACTCACTCCAGATATCCTGGAGTGACGTCATTTCATGCGTTTGCGCGCGGCTACTGCACTTCCGGATGCCTACGAGCCAGGTAAGCTGCGTTGTGTTGCTCGCCGCCTGATAAACGCTTATAAAAGTTGTAATTCGTGTTTTAAACGTTATCTACTTGTTGCTACATGTTCCGTAAAATATCCCACTCATCCTGTGTACATTCTGTTCGGATCCAAGATCACTAACCCACCTTTGTATTAGTTTAGTCTCGGAGAAAGTAGGATAATGCTAACGAGACCGCCTGTTTGCTAGCTCCTGTATAGCTTGCTACTAGCTGTTGTGTATTACTAGCTGGCTTGCTACTAGCTGTTGTGTATTACTAGCTGGCTTGCTACTAGCTGTTGTGTATTACTAGCTGGCTTGCTACTAGCTGTTGTGTATTACTAGCTGGCTTGCTACTAGCTGTTGTGTATTACTAGCTGGCTTGCTACTAGCTGTTGTGTATTACTAGCTGGCTTGCTACTAGCTGTTGTGTATTACTAGCTGGCTTGCTACTTGCTGTTGTGTATTACTAGCTGGCTTGCTACTAGCTGTTGTCTGTTACTAGCTAGCTTGCTACACAAAAAAGCCATGTGAGCATCAACTTTCCGAATTTAAACGATAAAAAAGCACAGCGTCTCATTTCATAATACAACGTTTCCGAATGGACGTTTGGATTAAACAAAGTGTATGCAGTGATGCTTTCCCAGCGGAACACAAGCTGCTTAACGTTACACAGGTATGTTATACACGTTAATTAAGCTATGTAACGTTAGAGTGTAGCCCTTTAGCTTTAGCTAACGTTAAGATAGCAGGAGCCATCGGCCAACAAAGCTGTTTCAACAAATGGATTCACAAAATGGATCATCATTCAAACGTTATTCAAGCCTCCCGTTACCAGTAAGTAGTTACTACTACTCAACCGCAGCAATGTGCTCTATGTGCCTAAACTTGGCTAGTCAAGACTCGACAGTACGCTGGGTTGAGGAAAATAAAATACCCGAAAGACTATTAGTATTGGGAGGTGTAGTGGTTACTTCCTGGTCTATAGGGAGGTGTAGTGGTTACTTCCTGGTCTATAGGGAGGTGTAGTGGTTACTTCCTGGTCTATAGGGAGGTGTAGTGGTTACATCATAGATATATGTGTTCTATATAGATATCTATGGGTTACATGATTGCCGTTTCTGGCCGGTCCATCATCTTGAAAACACAATGACTGTATTTGCCCATTGTCCATTTCTAAATCGTCTTGTTTAAAACAAATAAAGCATCAACATTTGCATGGTGTACCTTTCTGTGTGTATTCATCCACAATCTATAGCTCAACATGAAAATATTTGCAATTAATTGTAAAAAAAAAATCACTGAATTTTATTTCAACCAAATATGCTCAACAAATAATGTTAGTGATGGAAGGGAACTCATTTTGTGCAAAAATGGAAAGCTTTCCAAATGTTCATGAGGTAGAATTGTTACAATAGCCGATAATCCATTTTCCCAAAGATAAATCCCTATATGGTTGAACCTCGCAGGCGGTCCAAAGTGACGTCAGACTACACCTCCCTATTTAGGAGCAAATTGTTTGCACGATTAAAAACCCTGGCGAATGTTCGAATCCCAAAAACAGACTTGGGGACAGCTCTAACTGGAGCTGAGCTGAATGTGTTAAAATAGACATAAAAATGTGAAGGATTGGACTTTGCGAGCTAACTGTAATACAATGTTATTTTTTACAATAATTTACATAATATCTTAAGAAATTACTAATGTGTATGCAAACTGACAAAAAAGGTAATGGTAAAGGTAACGCGTAAAATTTATTATTTCAGCGGCAAAAGGCACAGTGGACATTTTTTGGTGCACCTAAATTATGAGCTGGTGCACCTAAATGAAAAAGTTAGGCACACTGGTGCAACCAATGTAAAAAGTTAGTCTGGAGCCCTGATTATTCAACAAATGCTTTGTGTGTTTACAGTGTGAAGTCTCTGACGGAACTACTGGACCAAGGCTTTCTACTCAAAACATCTGGATCAAACCCTTCTTCTTGTGGAAACAGACAGCAGACTGGACACCACAACATCTGTAAGTACAATTATGTTTACTTTGTTTTCCTCTTATTGCTCCTTCCTTGCAGCAGCGGCACTCGAAATGAGCCTTGAAGTTGTATAATCCCACCTTAATTGTAAAAAATGCCAAATGTTTTACATTTATAGTACTTTACCATCTCCATGGTCAACTGCAACGATGTAATTTTCTTCACAATAAAAGATTACATTTCTCCAGATACATTTACATTTAGTCATTTAGCTGACGCTTTTATCCAAAGCGACTTACAAGTTCTGTACAACAAGTCATCAGGAAGGGCACAACTCTATCAGCTGAGTAACAATGTTCATCAAAGTGTTGCGTGTTACAGTGTAGGTTAGTTTATTAGGACAAGTGCATGACAGTATGGTTAGTTAGGGTTAGATATTTTTATTTTATTTTTATTTTTTATTATTTCAGATAACGGTTTATGAAGTGCGTCTTTAGTCGACGGGTTTCGGCTGTCCTAACTGGGGTGGGTAGTTCATTCCACCATTGTGGGGCAAGGACTGAGAATAGGCAACTTCTCTTTGATGACCCTCCCGCAGCTTGGATAGGAGTAGGTCTGAGGCGGCCAGAAGATGCAGACCGTAGGAGTCTTGAGGGTGTGTAGTTAGAGACCATTGACCGGAGGTAGGCGCGAGCGGTTCCCTTTGCCGCATGGTATGCTAGGTCGAGGGCCTTTAAGCGGATACGTGCAGCAATGGGGAGCCAGTGCAGGTCCCTAAGAAGTGGGGTGACATGGGCCGACTTCGGTAGGTTTGAGATCAGGCGGGGCGCTGCGTTCTGAATGAGTTGAAGAGGCTTGGTGGCAGTGGTCGGGAGGCCAGCGAGCAATGCGTTGCAGTAGTCGAGGCGGGAGATGACTGTTGATTGGACGAGGAGTTGTGTGGCTTCTTTTGTCAGTTAGGGGCGGATCCTTCTGACGTTGCTCAGGAGGAATCTGCAGGTTCTGGTTGTTGCTGCGATGTGAGCAGAGAAGTTCAACTGGTTGTCGAGGACAACACCAAGGTTCTTGGTGGTCGGGGACGCGGTCACAGCTGCATTCTCGACTGTGATGGAAAGGTTGGTCAGGGGGGAGGATTTGGCCGGCAGGTGGAGAAATTCTGTTTTGCTTAGGTTTGCTCTTTCGAAGTTGGTTAAGGTTAGAGTTTGTCTTAGAGCAGGGCGATAGAACGCCAGCCCTGATTCCAAACTCTAACCTTAACCAACTTCGAAAGAGTCTCCTAAGCTTAACCAGTGATAAACTAGGCCTTAGGTAGTTTGCTGCTGGTCGAGGCGGAAATGGGCGCGTCACGCGATTGGGCGCACACGTCACATGACCAGAAACGTCAGTGGCCAATCAGATCGCACCAGAAACGGCAGTGGCCAATCAGAGTCGCAAAACGTGCATGCGGAAGCATAAATGCGTTAGTATACGAATAGACGCCTGTGGGGGTGCTGGAGACATGATCCAATAGACTTTTATACGCCAGAGTCTCCTGGGCCCAGGAGTTCAAATCTTTTAATCACTATCTGAATGGATCAGATTTGTATTTTGGGTAGTTGAAAACCAAAAAACAGGATGAGGATCACTTTGATACCGGATCAGACCAGAAAATCAAATCCAAGCTTTAATCTGGATCAAATCTTCAAAACGGGTAGTTCAAACAGACAACACAAAAAAGATGGATCTTGATCCCACCAGAGGGTGGATTTCCAGTAGATTACCAGAGCAAAATGTACTATACAATCTAGAAAAAAACGTGTTTCAATATAAATAAGATGGCAAAGTTTGTTAACCTCTTAACTGGCGCCTCCAAAAGTGGCTTTTTTTTTTTACTTGAACTTGAGGACTGCATACTACTTTTGCAAACCAAAATACTATACTTTATACTTATAGCACATGCATGAGCCTGGTCTTTTTTTAAAGATGACATTCTGACGTTTCTGATACAATAAAGACAATTCACTTTTAGTGCTAATGAAATAGAGTAATATAGGTCTGAACTTGAGTTGTAGATAAACTTGTTACTCACGTTTTTCTGTAGTAGTTAGTAGTCCAGAAATAGTATTTCCAAAAAAATTGGTATGGCTGAAGAAACTCCCTGGGTCCATAGCCTGAAGTCTTGTGTAGTACATGTCCAAATTTCATAAAAATCTGTTCAGAAATGAGTGTTATTTAGCTGACACTTTTATCCAAAGCGACTTACAAGTTTTGTACAACAAGTCAGCAGGAAGGGTACAACTCTATCAGCTGAGTAACAATGTTCATCAAAGTGTTGAGTGCTACAGTGTAGGTTAGTATATTAGGACAAGTGCATGACAGTAAGGTTAGTTGAGGTTAGATTTATATATATATATATATATATATATATATATATATATATATATATATATATATATATATATATAAAAATCATTTCAGATATTGATTGAAGAAGTATGTATTTAGTCGACGGCGAAAGATTGGACGGGTTTCGGCTGTCCTAACTGGTGGGAAGTAGGGCTGGGCGATATGGCCAAAAATGTTATCACGATAAAATCACTCTATCCATAATTATCTCGATATACATGAAATTAGGGCTGTACTGAATGCTTCGATCATAATGTTGACATTCGAATTCTAAATCGACATTTGAATTTTTTATTTGTATACTTCTTTTTAATGTGTATTCAATCTGTTTAAACCAATGGGGGTTTTCTTCACAGTTGCAGTTAAAGATTAGGCTACACTAATATTATACTATAAGACGTCACCATCACTTTCATACCAACCGTGCCCTTATTGGATTATTTATGTTGACGAAACTGATGAGTTATATCAGATTAATCACTTTATTCAAATAGAGGATTTAGTTTGATTTAAAAAAAATGTATAGACATTCGAAGCTTCGTTCGAATACTTCAATAGAAGCTTTGAATGTTAAAAAATGACATTCGGTACAGCCCTACATGAAATCATTATTTCTAGGGATGCCCCGATCGATCGACCAGCGATCGGTATCGGCCGAGATTCAGTATAAATAAAGCGGTTCCCTTCGCCGCATGATATGCCAGCTCGAGGGCCTTGAAGCGGATTCGTGCGGCAATGGGGAGCCAGTGCAGGTCCCTGAGAAGTGGGGTGACGTGGGCTGACTTCGGTATGTTTGAGATCAGGCGGGCCGCTGCGTTCTGAATGAGTTGAAGAGGCTTTGTGCCAGTGGTCGGGAGGCCAGCAATGCCTGTGTAATGAAAGGCTGTAGGCCTAATAGCCTTATAGCTGATCCACATCAGTTCAGCTATATAAATGTAGTTTGGCTGGTGTGATTGTTATTATAAGACAAGAGTTACATGTTGTTCTAATCTTACTGAAGCCGTATTTGAATGTTATTTCGTTGCCCCATTATCTCGAATCATGCGACAAATGTCCTGAGTCACGTGGTACGACCGGCGCGTGAGGTTCAACGTCATCAACACAAGCCTCGATACACTCCACATAAATTCCTGGATTATCAGGGCTCCAGGGTGCGACTGTTTTGGTCGCATTTTGCGACCAAAACTCAGTGCAGTGCAACTGGATGTTTTCCCTTGTCGCACTGGTGCTCCCAGCAGGTCTGTCTGTCTGTGTGTATGTGTGTGTTTAGCGTATTTTCCCCCGTGGCCATGTGCGTAATTTTTTTTTTTTTTAATCTCTGCCTATGATTGGCTATAACAACGTGCATTATGCAAAGACCAGCCCAGATCTGCCTCTGATTGGCTCTGATCATCACCCTGCCATTATTATTCGCTGAATGACGGGATAAACAAAAAAGCCATGTGAGCATCAACTTTCCGAATTGAAACGATAAAAAAAGCACAGCGTCTCATTTCATAATACGTTTCCGAATAGACGTTTGGATTAAACAAAGTGTATCCAGTGATGCTTTCCCAGCGGAACACAAGCTGCTTAATGTTACACGGGTATGTTATACACGTTAATTAAGGTATGTAACGTTAGAGTGTAGCCCTTTAGCTTTAGCTAACGTTAAGATAGCAGGAGCCATCGGCCAACAAAGCTGTTTCAACAAATGTATTCACAAAATGGATTATCATTCAAACGTTATTCAAGCCTCCCGTTACCAGTAAGTCCGTACGTCTACTACTCAACCGCAGCAATGTGCGTTATGTGCCTAAACTTTGCTAGTCAAGACTCGACAGTACGCTGGGTTGAGGCACGGACGGAAGTGGCCATTTTTCAAAATAAAATACCCGAAAGACTATTAGTATAGGGAGGTGTAGTGGTTACATGATTGCTGTTTCCGGCCGGTCCATCTTGAAAACACAATGTATTTGCCCATTGCCCATTTCTAAATCGTCTTGTTTAAAACAAATAAAGCATCAACATTTGCATGGTGTACCTTTCTGTGCGTATTCATCCACAATCTATACCTCAACATAAAAATATTCGCAATTAATTGTAAAAAAAAGATATCGCTGACTTTTATTTCAACCAAAAATGCTTAACAAATAATGTTAGTCATAGAAGGGAACTCATTTTGTGCAAAAATGGAAAGCTTTCCAAATGTTCATGAGGTAGAATTGTTACAATAGCCGATAATCCATTTTTCCAAAGATAAATCCCTATACGGTTGAATCTCGCACGTGGTCCAAAGTGACGTCAGACTACACCTCCCTATTTAGGAGCAAATTGTTTTCATGATTAAAAACGATGGTTCGAACATCCGTTCGAAAAACCCTGGCCAATGTTCGAATCCCAAAAACAGGCTTGGGGACAGCTCTAACTGGAGCTGAGCTGAATGTGTTAAAATAGACATACAAATGTGAAGGATTGGACTTTGCGAGCTAACTGTAATACAATGTTGTTTTTTACAATAATTTACATAACATCTTAAGAAATTACTAATGTGTAACCCGACAAAAAAGGTAATTAGGCGAGTCAATCTATGGAAAAAAAAGCACTTAACCCAAAAAAAATTGATACAAAAGGTTTTTCGATGGATTCCGATAGTATTGGGCGTGCTAAATAACATACTAAAAGTCGACCAAAATCGCCCCCCCCCCCCCCGAAAGCCGCCATTTCCAAGATGGCGTCCCAGATGGCGGTGGAGATATTAAAATGGCTATATCTCAAATTGAGAATATTGTGCAAAGGATTTCTCAACTGATTCTGGTACCTCTGGGCATGTTCACTAACATACTAAAAATCTAGGAAAATACACCTTCCAGAAAGTCTTAATTTTCAAGATGGCGTCCAAAAATCACTCCACATTGTGTTAAAAGCTTTGTTTGTCGGTAAAGAGACAGAGCAGAAAATTGCTAGTATTGGCCACGCAATCATACAGGCAGTCCGACCACGAGCTGTCCTTGCCCCTTTGCAAATTGGCCTAGCAGTGCAAATGCACCACTTAAACCGGTCTCGTTTCATTGTAGATATGCTGAATAAGATGGGATTCTGCTCTTCCTATTCTGAACTGCAGAGGTTTGAAATGAATGCTGCAAATTGTACTGCACCAAACATGCTTGGTAAGGATATTGATGTGTTATTTGCTGCAGACAATGTAGATCATAATATTCTAACAATTGATGGGAAAGGGACATTTCATGGGATGGGCATGATAGCTGCCTTGACACCAGGACAGAAGACAGACCAAAGGATTCCGAGGTTCAGAATTAATTAACTGAATCTTGTGCAGAGGTCAAAAGTTGTGATAATAGATTATCACTTTGCCAAACACTTTTGCAGAGACACCACATTTAAAGAACTTCCAAGACTCGCAGAATGTAACAAGATGGTTGATCTGCTTTGGGAGTTATCGTTCAATTTCAAACAGCCTGCACCTGGTTGGCAGGGGATGATGCACATTATTCATAAGGGAGATGAACATCCAGGGCAGTCTTCAGTGAGATACTTACCAATGATAGACGTGTACTCCGGAGACAAAACATGCATTCTGTCAACACTGGAGTTCATTTGTGGTCTGGCATCCAAACACCACCTTGCGCCATTAGTTACATTTGACCAACCCCTATATTGGAAAGCAGCAGAGATAATCCTAGATTCACCACAGTGCAGTCACCTCAAGTCCTTTGTCCTGCTCCTAGGAGGATTTCACACATTTATGAATTTGCTAGGAGCAATTGGTACACTGATGGACGGTACAGGACTTAAGGACATTCTAGGGCTAGTCTATGGGGAGAACTCAGTAGCCCATATGATGACAGGCAAATCAGTTCAGAGAGCATTCCGTGGCATCTTCTGGTTGACAAATGTCTTAACCGCATGATAATATTATCAGAAAATGGTAGATGATAGTCATGAATTTGCAGCAATGGTTGAACAGTCTGAAGCAATGTATACCTCAATAGTTAAGGGTGAAATGCCATTGGAAACAGTGTTCACATCAGAGACCCTCATTACAATAAATGAAGAGCTGGGAAAAAGGAAGATGGAACTGTGTGCTAGATCCAAAACTAGTCAGTTGTGGCTAAATTACCAACACATGTTAGAAGTTGCTAGGTCACTGATAACAGCAGATCGCACAGGTTCCTGGCTTTTGCACATACGCGCTGTTTCTGAATGCATGCCGATATTCGCTGCGGCTGGGCATTACAATTACTTGAAATCGGCACACTTTTATGTCCAAGAGATGAGTCAGCTTCACATCAACCACCCAGATGTCTTCAGACAATTTGAAAAGGGTTTTCATGTAATCCGTCGCAGCAGCCAATCATGGGCAGGCCTCAGCTCAGATCTTGTAATCGAAACAACATTGATGAGGTCATTGAAGACTACAGGAGGGATGACACATGGAAGTGGAATGACCGACAATCAGAGATCCCTTTGGACAATGTCAAAGGGCATAACATCAGAGTATAACACCGCAATGCAGGAGTTCTCAAACCAGACATACACAACATCAGAACAGCACAAGGATTCAACAGAGGCAAGGATGAAAAGGGATGCTACTGACCTGGAGAAGATCACTTCAAAACTTGCTATATGTTCACCTTTCTCTCCAGACTCTTCTTTAAGGAATGTTGTTACAGGTGTTGTCGCTGAGGATGGAGTGAACGTGCATGATTATGACTCCCTTGGACAAAAATCGTCTCAAGGTTGCTCCTGATCGAATCATTGATTCTGCACTTCTTTTTCAACGTTTCCTTATTGTCTCCCAAACTGGAGAGCTGTCATTGGAGGAGGTTATGCGTTACGAACTCAGTCCTTTCCCTCCTGCCCTCTTTGAAGCCGGAAACGTCTTCCGCAAAGCTGATAAACCACAACTAGCGCACGCGATCTGTGATCATGCAAGTGATGCAATCCTAGATTCTGGTTCACTCCTTCACCGAATACAATGGAAGCACGGACAAAGCTATGGTAAAATTGCACAGTCCTATGCAGACTTCACCATCCAACATTATGGCTCAGCTACAACCATTGTGTTTGATGGCTATGAGGATGGGCCATCCATTAAAGACAACACACATCAAAGAAGAGGAAACAATATTCATCCCATTGTCAACTTCACTGCTGAGACAGTTCTCAGGTAAGAAGGAGGAGTTCCTGTCAAGAGATCTGAATAAACAGAAACTGATCCACATGATAAGTGATGAACTGAAAGAATGGGATTGCACTGTGGTCAATTCACTTGGAGATGCTGATGTAGACATAGTAAGGGCCGCAGTGGGATCATCTCTTCTTCACACCACGACGCTGATTGGAGAAGATACTGATCTCCTCGTCTTACTTCTTTACTATGCACAGAGAGATAGCAAGGGCCTTTATTTCAGATCAGACAAGTCGAAAGCTGATGGCAGTTTTAAAGTGTACGCCATAAACCATTTGAAAGAAGTACTCGGACAGGATGTGTGTTCTCAGTTGCTGTTCATCCATGCTGTGACTGGCTGTGACACAACTTCCCGGATCTTCGGAGTTGGCAAAAAGACAGCATTCCAAAAACTTGTAAAAGGGGATCCTGTCCTTCAGGCTTGTGCCAATGCATTCACTGTACCAAACCAGACAACAGATGTGATCGATGACCTTGGGTGCCAAGCAATGGCTGTCTTTTTTTGGTGGAAAGTGCACAGATTCGCTTGCAAAAATGAGATATAACATTTTCAGCAAGAAGGTTGTCTCAGCTTCATCAACGGTAACGCCTGAACGTCTACCACCAACTGAATCTGCTACCAAATTCCACTGTCGTAGAGCATACTACCAGGTCATGGTCTGGATGGGAACAGATGATGGTATAGATGCTCTAGACTGGGGCTGGAACCTGCAGGACAATAGATTTGTCCCACTCATGTCGACAATGAATGCTGCTCCAGACAGTCTCTTGAAGGTCATTCATTGTAACTGTACCACTGCCTGCAAGACACTTCGCTGCTCATGCAGAAAATATGGACTACCTTACTACTGTCTGTGGACCATGTCAACTTCATGAATGTGACAATCCACATAACAAGTTTCTCCCAGAGGATCCTGAAGATGATGATGAGTAGGCCTAAAGACCACAATAAGTGGGTCATTTATTTTGTGTTCAACACCAAAGCCAGCTTTCTAGGTTGAATATAATAACCAATTTAAATGTTAGCCAAAATAAGCTACAGGCAGCCATTTTGATGATGCAAATGATGCATTCCTAGCAGATATATTTAGCTAGATATTTTGCTCGTTATTAATGTATAGAGGTTAGGGCTGGGCGATATGGCCTAAATATGATATCACGATATTTTCTGACCTTTCGGCGATACACGATACACATCACGATGTTTTTCTTTTTTACCCCAAACAATTCATTATGAGGCTTACCAAGACGGTATTTGATTTTGCAAGCTAACATTAAAGACAAAATAAAATACCCATGCATTTAGCATTTTTATATTATATATTAGATTTAGATTATTAGATTATATATTGCATATATTTAGCAATGAGATATTATATGATTTAGATATGAAATATGATGAATTGAAAATGGGGGACCCTGATGTAAACAAGACTAAAGTCTTTCTCTGGTCTGCATCCCCTTAACAATTGTATGTATTGAGCTGTACTGTACCCATTCTGCAATATGTTAATAAAGTTTTAAATCAATCAATCAATAGCATTTTAGCATTTTTATGAAACTACTGTATATATGTATGTCTCTAAATGTTTTGATGAATTGAAAATGGAGGACCCTTATGTAAAAAAGTCGAAAGTCTTTTTCTGGTCTTCATCCTCCTGTACTGTATTGCAGGGGTTCCCAAACTTTTCAGGCCAGGACCCAGAAAATAAGGCGTCAGAGAGCCGCGGCCCAATGCACATCGTCAGGCTTTTTTTCTTCTTTTCTTTTCTTGCCAGGCGACCGATTTTTTAAGCCAAATATCACTTTATTAAGTTAGTTCAAGTTATTTATTCATTTATATGTGCTATTTATGAGAGGGCTAACTTGTTGCAAAATAATAATGATAATAATAATAATTATCTATATAATAACTAACCTAAAGTTAGTTTAGGTTCGTGTTAACGTTAGATAATGTACAAAATATACGCTTTCCGCTGCTATAGACGTCGCTCTTTTATTTTGAAACCCCCCAGAAAGGAAGTCATTGCTCTCGTATTCTGCTTGAGTGTCCGGTTGCTGGTTAGCTCCGAGCGTTGGTAGTAATATTATCAATACCAGCCATTGGATTACTGTTTTCTAAATTGGGGAGGCTTTTATTCGTCAAGGTAAGAGGATTTCAAGTCATGGTATCCATAAACTTCAATCGGTTTGGATCTTTTGAATGAATGAGAATGTAAACAAACACGCCGTCACGTTGAAATCACTGGCTGCGCTCATACAGTAGTGGTTGGGCAAGTATATTTGCTTATAAAACGTAATTGTCTAATTCAATTATTTTTTATTTCTCCACGTGGTGAATACACAGGTCACAACATGTTTACATGAACGTTTTGGAGTTGTATTTGGAGTGTATTCTGCAATCTGTTAATACACTTTTCAATAAATCAATCAAACTATACACTGTGTGGGAACGCCAGGCTCCGGTTCCTACTCACTTCCAGTGATGAAGCTAAGCTATGCTAACGGAGCGACTGTTCCCTAAGCCTAATGCATGCACAGAGACAAAAAAGGTATGTAGCTTCTTGTCTAACTCCAGGGAAGATGTTAAATAAGCTAATTTCCCAAAATGTTGGAGTTTTCCTTTAACAAAGTCTTCACTCATTCATTCTGACGGAAACATAATAATTTTGATTGACAGTCGAGTCTGCCAATTACGTCACAGCGCTTTCACCTGCCCTGCTGTTCTTAGCACCAATCGGCAAGCGCTACTAGTTTTTGACTTCCTGAATGTCCTGTGTGCTGAACAACGTCAACAAAGCTACTAACGTTAGCTCCCCGCGGCCGTCGAGTAGGAGACCAGTGCTGCACAGGATGACTAAATGAGGCATAATGATTTTACTACAACGAATGTTATAATAAAAGCCTTTCCATACATCTGTCTGATTGAAAACTTTATTAACAGACCGCGGAATGGGCATATCTCAGCACGGGCTGAGATATGAACGAGTAACGCGTGGACAGATTGACGCGACACAATCCTCTTGGGCAAAACATCACGATATCCACGATACGTTGAAAAAGTTTATCGTTAATGAACTGTACCCGATATTTATATAATATCGTCATATCGCCCAGCCCTAATAGAGGTGCCAGAATCAGTTTATAAATCCTTTAGAAATGTTTTCCCATTTGAGATACAGGCATTCTAAGCTCCCAGTCGTCATTTTGGACACCATTTTGAAAATTAAGCCTCTTCGGAAGGTGTATTTCCCTAAAACTTTAGTATGTTCCTAAGTATGTCTAGGGGTACTTGGGGTACCAGAATCAAATGACAAAATCATTTATATAATTTTTATATTGACATATATATAGCCATTTTAAGCTTGGCCAGCCGCAATTTTGGATGCCATCTTGAAAATGAAGCCTTTCTGGAAGGTGTATTTCCCTAGACTTTTAGTATGTTAGTGAGCATGCCCAGAGGTACCAGAATCAGTTGAGAAATCCTTTGCACCATTTTCTTAATTTGAGATATAGCCATTTTAATCGCCCCGGCGCCATCTGGGACGCCATCTTGGAAATGACGGCTTTCGGAGGGGTCGATTTTGGTCGACTTTTAGTATGTTATTTAGCACGCCCAATACTACCAGAATCCATTGAAAAACCTTTTGTATCAATTTTTTTGGGGTTAAACCATATATTGACTCGCCTAAATGGTAAAGCTAACGCTTAAAAATGTATTATTGCAGTGGCAAAAGGCGCAGTGAACATTTTTGGGTGCACCTAAATTATGAGCTGGTGCACCTAAATGAAAAAGTTTGGCGCACTGGTGCAACCAGTGTCAAAAGTTAGTCTGGAGCCCTGATTATTCAACAAATGCTTTGTGTGTTTACAGTGTGAAGTCTCTGTGACGGAACTCTACTGGACCAAGGCTTTCTACTCAAAACATCTGGATCAAAACCTTCTTCTTGTGGAAACAGAGAGCAGACTGGACACCACAACATCTGTAAGTACAATTATGTTTACTTTGTTTTCCTCTTATTGCTCCTTCCTTGCAGCAGCGGCACTCGAAAGGAGCCTTGAAGTTGTACAATCCCACCTTAATTGTAAAAAATGCCAAATGTTTTACATTTATAGTACTTTACCATCTCCATGGTCAACTGCAGCGACGTAATTTTCTTCACAATAAAAGATTACATTTCTCCAGATACATTTACATTTAGTCATTTAGCTTACGCTTTTATCCAAAGCGACTTACAAGTCACCAGGAAGGGCACAACTCTATCAGCTGAGTAACAATGTTCATCAAAGTGTTGCGTGTTACAGTGTAGGTTAGTTTATTAGGACAAGTGCATGACAGTATGGTTAGTTAGGGTTAGATCTTTTTATTTTATTTCTTATTTTTATTTCAATTTTTTTTTAATTATTTCAGATAATGGTTGAAGTGCGTCTTTAGTCGACGGCGCAAAAAGATTGGACGGGTTTCGGCTGTCCTAACTGGGGTGGGTAGTTTATTCCACCATTGTGGGGCAACGACTTCTCTTTGATGACCCTCCCGGAGCTCGGATAGGAGTAGGTCTGAGGCGGCCAGAAGATGCAGATCGTAGGGGTCTTGAGGGTGTGTAGTTAGAGACCATTGAACGGAGGTAAGCGGGAGCGGTTCCCTTTGTCGCACGGTATGCTAGGTCGAGGGCCTTGAAGCGGATACGTGCAGCAATGGGGAGCCAGTGCAGGTCCCTAAGAAGTGGGGTGACATGGGCCGACTTCGGTAGATTTCAGATCAGGCGGGCCGCTGCGTTCTGAATGAGTTGATCACAGCTGCATTCTCGACTGTGATGGATAGGTCGGTCAGGGGGGAGGATTTGGCCGGCAGGTGGAGCAATTCTGTTTTGCTTAGGTTCAGTTTGAGGTGGTTGGTCGTCATCCAGGCGGAGATGTCGGACAGACAGGCCGAGATCTGCTCAGAGACATGGATATCTGAGGGAGGGAAGGAGAGGAAGAGTTGAGTATCATCGGCATAACAATGATACGAGGTACCCGACGCTACCTCTGATAGCTTTATGTAGCAGCTTTATGTAGCTGTAAAGACATTCATTGTCCATAGACCACAGCAACACTTCCGGTATTCTGAAATCATGGGAGAGAGTGTAGGGGGAGAAAATGAATGAATGTGGATTGTAGCTATGGCTGTGGGGGTGCTGGAGACATGATCCAATAGACTTTTATACGCCTGAGTCTCCTGGGCCCAGGAGTTCAAAACTTTTAATCACTATCTGAATGGATCAGATTTGTATTTTGGGTAGTTGAAAACCAAAAAACAGGATGAGGATCACTTTGATATCGGATCAGATCAGAAAATCAAATCCAAGCTTTAATCTGGATAAAATCTTCAAAACGGGTAGTTCAAACCGACAACACAGGAGTGGGATCAGTTTGATCCCAAAAAATATGGATCTTGATCCCACCAGAGGGGTGGATTTCCAGTAGATTACCAGAGCAAAATGTACTATACAATCTATAAAAACCATGTTTCAATATAAATAAGATAGCAACGTTTTTTAACCTCTTAACTGGCGCCCCCAAAAGTGGAAATTTTTTCTTACTTGAACTTGAGGACTGCATACTACTTTTGCAAACCAAAATACTATACTTTATACTTATAGCACATGCATGAGCCTGGTCTCTTTTTAAAGATGACATTCTGAAGTTTCTGATACAATAAAGACAATTCACTTTTAGTGCTAATGAAATAGAGTAACATAGGTCTGAACTTGAGTTGTAGAAAAACTTGTTACTCACGTTTTTCTGTAGTAGTTACTAGTAGGGATGGGAATTGATAGGATTTTATCGATACGATTCCATTATCGATTCTGCTTATCGATTCGATTCTTTATCGATTCCCTTATCGATACCTGATCAATTTATAATTTAAATAAATAAATTGGAAATGCAACAGAATAGGGCTGCAACTAATGACTAATTTGGTAGTCGACTAATCTGCCGATTATTTTTTCGATTAGTCGACTAATCGAAAACCAATGTAAACAAAAAACAAAACAAAAAAGGGATTTTTTTTTATATTACCTATCTTTGTGAAAGTGGCTTCTCAGCTCTGGTCCAGCTGAAGACAGAGCAGAGGAACAGATTGGACATTGAGCATGACCTCAGAGTTGCTTGTCTACCATCACCCCAGACTTTGAGACTCTTGTCAGGACCAAACAACAACATCATAACATGATGATCCCATAGCAAATTAAAATAATGACTCATGAAACATTTGAATTTGGATCTTTAAGCCACTTTAAATGAAAATGTATTTGAAGAACAATACAGCAATCACTCATAACAAGATAAATAAATTAAATAATACAAATTAAAGTGGAAGTGTACTTTAAATAACTTTTGTTTGCTGTGTGTGAGAGGAGTCCGTCTGTGTATGTGTGTGTGTGTCTTACTCTGATCGCTGTGTGAGTGAGAGGAGTGTGTGTACTGTGTAATTTGTGTGTGTGTCTTACTCTGATCGCTGTGTGAGTGAGAGGTGTGTACTGTGTAATTTGTGTATGTGTGTGTGTCTTACTCTGATCGCTGTGTGTGAGTGAGAAGAGTGTGAATGTGTGTGTGTCTTACTCTGATCGCTGTGTGTGAGAGAGAGGAGTGTGAATGTGTGTGTGTCTTACTCTGATCGCTGTGTGTGAGTGAGAGGAGTGTGTATGTGTGTGTGTCTTACTCTGATCGCTGTGTGTGAGTGAGAGGAGTGTGTATGTGTGTGTCTTACTCTGATCGCTGTGTGTGAGTGAGAGGAGTGCGTGTGTAATGTATTGTGTGTCTAGTCTGATCATCATCTCCTGCAGGGGAACAATGTTTTCAATGTCCAAAATTTGCTATGGGATCATCATGTTATGATGTTGTCTGGAACCATGAGAAGCCACTCTCACAAAGATAGGTAGTGCAAAAAAAAAATTAAATAATTTTTTTTTAATGACTAATCGACGCAACAATTTCTCGTCAACGATTTTTTATAATCGACGTCGTCGATTATGTCGACTAATCGTTGCAGCCCTACAACAGAACTACATTTAGTCATTTAGCTGACGCTTTTATCCAAAGCGACTTACAAGTTCTGTACGACAAGCCATCAGGAAGGGCACAACTCTATCAGCTGAGCAACAATGTTCATCAAAGTGTTGAGTGCTACAGTGTAGGTTAGTTTATTAGGACAAGTGCATGACAGTACGGTTAGTTAGGGTTAGATATATTTTTTATTCAGATAATGGTTGAAGAAGTGTGTCTTTAGTCGACGGCGAAAGATTGGACGTGATTCGGCTGTCCTAACTGGGGTGGGTAGTTCATTCCACCATTGTGGGGCAAGGACTGAGAATAGGCGACTTCTCTTTGATGACCCTCCCGGAGTTCGGATAGGAGTAGGTCTGAGGCGGCCAGAAGATGCAGAGCGTAGGGGTCTAAGCTGGTTAGAATAACAACATGCAACTTGACATTTCTGATTGTCATTTATTGTTGAGCCCCCATGTCAGAAAAATACAAAAACTGTAAAAAATAAAACATTAACTATAGCCTACACTTAAATAAAATAATGTATTTGAGATTCTCTTAAAATGTATTTATTTTTTTATTCTTAAACTAATTTAATCTATTGAATAACAGGTCGTTATTCCTCTGACTTCTGTCTCTCACTCACACTCTCACACACACACACACACACACACACACACACACACACACACACACACACACACACACACACACACACACACACACACACACACACACAGAGAGAGAGAGAGAGCTCCCCGGGCCCCTGTCCTATAAGGTATTGGCTTGTGTTGCTACACGGACACATTTGTATGTTGCACCACTGTACTTCCTGGCTTACAGACTTGTAAACAAACATTCCGTCTCTCATTATATGTAAACTAAAGAGTACAAGGTTTACACAACAGCCCCCACCTGCTGTTTTATTGTATTTGTACCTGTACTATCCGCTGTCAGCTGTTTATCTCTCTTTGTGAGCTTGATTAAATAGCGTTAGCTCACGTTAGCTCCGCGGCTCATTTTAGCTCACCCTGATCTAAATCAATGACTAGGTTCTAAAGCATTCAAGTAGTTTTCACTGCACATAGAAGTAGCCAAACAGCGGGAGCATTTCGGGAGCATATTACCAAAACCCAGGCAATTTCGAGCCCTTAAGGAATCAAATAGAGCAGCGGTTCTCAACAGGGGTTCCGCGGCACACAGGGGTTCCGCGGAGAGCTGCCAGGGGTTCCGCGAGATGCCTGGCAATGTTCTTTAAAAATATAGAATGACAACAGTCTTATTTTGAAAATCCTATAGCGGGTCTCATTTATGCCCAGCTATAATAACTAGGCTCCGAAAGCTAGCAACATTAAAGTGGAGATGAAGCAGTGCGATAAATACATATTCATAGCATCACATTAGTATTTAGATAAGCCACAGAAGAAATCACGTTATAAAAATAAGCAGTTTCTAAGAAAAAACGATTTGTTGTGTGCATTTCTGAAGCATTTATCATTATGGGCGCGGCCATTTTGTTGCTGACGTCATGGGGCTTGTTTGGTGTATACACTGCTGGTTAGCTGCCTATAGTGAATGGGTCAGTCAGTAAATAAAATGTTGCCTACAAAACAACGGGACCGCGGTGGTTCTGTTTGTATTGCTCCTGGCTGTTCAAACTAATTTTACCATGTGAGAGAGAGGAAAGTTGGTTAATTTCCACAAACTACCAGTGAAAAAAACAGTGTTGTTGGCATGTTGGCTCAGGCTGGCTGCACTCAGGCGGCGCGACCAGCCTGTTGGACAGGGAATGAAGATCCCCAGAGAACACTTCATTGCCTCAGATTATGTTGTTGGGGGTGGAAGGTTTGTCCAGAAGACCACTAATCAGCTGAAGCCTGATGCGGTTCCCTCGGTCTTCGACAGACAGACCGGCATTAGCTCTCGGGAGCGATGGCTAGCTAGTTGGCACCAGCCGGGGACCGGCGTTAGCTCTCGGGAGCGATGGCTAGCTAGTTAGCACCAGCCGGGGACCGGCGTTAGCAACCGGGAGCGTCGCGGAGCATTCAGCCTGCTGGCTACCTAGATCCACTTCAACCAGCGTCGCGGAGCATTCAGCCTGCTGGCTACCTAGATCCACTTCAACCAGCGTTGCGGAGCATTCAGCCTGCTGGCTACACAGCTTGTCGGTGTGCTAATAGCCTCGGCAAGCTAACGGTAGCTGGCTACACAGCTTGTCGGTGTGCTGGAGCCTCGGCAAGCTAACGGTAGCTGGCTACACAGCTTGTCGGTGTGCTGGAGCCTCGGCAAGCTAACGGTAGCTGGCTACACAGCTTGTCGGTGTGCTGGAGCCTCGGCAAGCTAACGGTAGCTGGCTACACAGCTTGTCGGTGTGCTGGAGCCTCGGCAAGCTAACGGTAGCTGGCTACACAGCTTGTCGGTGTGCTGGAGCCTCGGCAAGCTAACGGTAGCTGGCTCCAGGCTATTAGCACATCGACAAGCTGCTGGAGCTCCCGACGCTCGGCTGGTTGAAGTGGATCTAGGTAGCCAGCAGGCTGAATGCTCCGCGACGCTGGTTGAAGTGGATCTAGGTAGCCAGCAGGCTGAATGCTCCGCGACGCTCCCGGTTGCTAACGCCGGTCCCCGGCTGGTGCTAACTAGCTAGCCATCGCTCCCGAGAGCTAACGCCGGTCCCCGGCTGGTGCCAACTAGCTAGCCATCGCTCCCGAGAGCTAACGCCGGTCTGTCTGTCGAAGACCGAGGGAACCGCATCAGGCTTCAGCTGATTAGTGGTCTTCTGGACAAACCTTCCACCCCCAACAACATAATCCGAGGCAATGAAGTGTTCTCTGGGGATCTTCATTCCCTGTCCAACAGGCTGATCACGCCGCCTGAGTGCAGCCAGCCTGAGCCAACATGCCAACAACACTGTTTTTTTCACTGGTAGTTTGTGGAAATTAACCAACTTTCCTCTCTCTCACATGGTAAAATTAGTTTGAACAGCCAGGAGCAATACAAACGGAACCACCGCGGTCCCGTTGTTTTGTAGGCAACATTTTATTTACTTACTGACCCATTCACTATAGGCAGCTAACCAGCAGTGTATACACCAAACAAGCCCCATGACGTCAGCCATGACGTCAGCAACAAAATGGCGGCGCCCATGTTGAAAACAGGGATATTATATTTGATTTTTCAGACAAATAAGATAGATTTCACATTTGATTATAGAACCCTGTCTTACACAAGGTACACAACAAACAAACTAGGATCACATTGTTCACTGCTTCATCTCCACTTTAAGGTCATTATGATACTCTTATTTTGAAAATCCGTGGTGTCGTGACTCATATCCGCTCCAGCACACAGCCAATAGGAGGCATTTTTTTTTTTTTTTTTTTTTTATGCATGACCTGTTGCAGAGGTCTTTATTCGGCATGCAACGACACTCAATGTTTTTAGTGGTACACACAGCGGTTAGTTTAGCACACACACCGTTTGAAAAGATGATGAAGTCAGACTACTATATTATATTGATAGTAAATGTACTGAGGGTGGACAGACAGATTATGTTGATATTTAAACATAAAAAATACAATACATAATGACTGTATCCATGATCATCATGCAACATAAAACAATTGCAGGAACGGTTTGGGAGATGAAGGTGTTTTAGGTTGCGTGTTCCAAAAAATTTACTTAAAGTTTAAAGCTCAATATATCAAAACGTGGCACTTTATAGTGAACAGGCACTTTATAGTGAATCCAAATTCTTTTTGGATTACAGAAAATTATCCCTAAAGTGCTATCTGTTGCAGCTGCACTGTTTTCCATGAAAATACCATATTTGGATAAGTTTGACCATTTCTAAAAATCTGAAAATCATTATTTAATAAAACACAGAAAAGGATCACCAAGTTACTCTGGATAAAAAAAAAACTTTACAGACAACATTGAGACAAAGCTTCCTGACACATCTCCATCCAAACTCTTGGAAGAACTCATTGAAATCTCATCTGATACCACCTGGAGAGCTAGTTTCAGAGTGTGGTGCTGAGTACCAAGTATCTCATGATGCTGCAGTTAAGGTGTTGATACCATTCAGCCCCACATATCTGTGTGAAGCTGGCTTTTCATCCATGACAGCGCTGAAAACAAAATATAGGGCCAAGTGGAGCCTTGAGGATGACATGCGTGTTGCCTTGTCAAAGATCTCCCCACGTATTGACCGTATTATTAGCCAGCAGCAGCGGACCTCGCATTGAGCTAGAAATGTCCACTGAGTGAACAAGTGCTTATTTTCTGTATTTATTTATATTTTTTGAGAAATGGTAACTTGGTGATCCTTTTCTGTATTTAAAAAAAATACATGATTTTCTGTTTGAGAAATTGTCAAACTTATCCAAATATGCTATTTTTATGGAGAACAGTGCAGCTGCAACAGATAGCACTTTAGTGATCCTTTTCTGTATTTAAAAAAAAACTTTTGTCATCAGATTCAGATTCAGACAACTTTATTGATCCCGCGTGGGGCAATTCATATTTGCAGATTCACCAACAAGCAACAAAGACAAACAAACGACAAAACATCTCAACGACAGCACGGCAAATAAAGAGTCATTGTATCATCATTGTAGCAAAAAAGACAGGACCGGGAAAGTCTTTATCGTATGTAGGGGTGCCCTGGAATATTTTATTGAACACAGGGGTGCCTTGGCAGCAGAAAGGTTGAGAACCCCTGAAATAGTCTGCCATGGCTACATGCTAACGCTAACATTATTGTGCAACTGTAGGCAGCGATAAGGGAATCTAAAGTCACGGGAGCCACACGGTTCCAGGCATCGGCCAATTAGGAACCGGTTCCCAACGGGAACCGGTTTTCGATTCCCATCCCTAGTAGTTAGTAGTCCAGAAGTAGTATTTCCAAAAAAATTGGAATGCCTGAAAAAACTCCTTGGGTCCATAGCCTGAAGTCTTGTGTAGTACATAAAAATCTGTTAAGAAATTTGTTATTTAGCTGACTCTTTTATCCAAAGCGACTTACAAGTTTTGTACAACAAGTCAGCAGGAAGGGTACAACTCTATCAGCTGAGTAATGTTCATCAAAGTGTTGAGTGCTACAGTGTAGGTTATTATATTAGGACAAGTGCATGACAGTAAGGTTAGAGATGACATCAGGTTGGATGGATGACAATGAATGGATATCGCTAATAAAAGAAATAACGATTAAAACCCGACTATAGTCGTGATTGGCGCACAAGCGCCGGTGAGCTAACCCGACTATCATCGTGACTGGCGCTGAATGTGTTAACAATGAAAATAAATAAATAAAATCTCAAGTCTGATTAGCACACATAGCCTACTGTGTACAGACGGTTTCAAACTGTATTTTAAATTAGAAAGCAAACAAAACTAGACAATTCCGCGGGGGAAATTGTGAAAGTGTGAGTGATGTCTGTGCACCGCCGGCCAACGGGAGAGGGTCTGTACGGGTAGGGTGTTATAGCTGGTTGCTAGGGTGTTATAGCTGGTTGCTAGGGTGTTTCTAGGTGGTTGCTAGGGTGTTTCTAGGTGGTTGCTAGGGTGTTTCTAGGTGGTTGCTAGGGTCTTATAGGTGGTTGCTAGGGTGTTATAGCTGGTTGCTAGGGTGTTTCTAGGTGGTTGCTAGGGTCTTATAGGTGGTTGCTAGGGTGTTTCTAGCTGGTTGCTAGGGTGTTTCTAGGGTGTTATAGCTGGTTGCTAGGGTGTTTCTAGGTGGTTGCTAGGGTGTTATATGTGGTTGCTAGTAGGGCTGACCTTCAAAGCTTTTTTTGGCAATCGAAGCTTTGGGAAATTGTGAAAGTGTGGGTGATGCCTGTGCACCGTCGGCCAACGGAGAGGGTCTCTATTGTCTCTATGACTAACGGTTCGAAAGATACAAAAGAGGTGGTTGCTAGGGTGTTTTGGCTGGTTGCTAGGGTGTTTCTAGGTGGTTGCTAGGGTCTTATAGGTGGTTGCTAGGGTGTTATAGCTGGTTGCTAGGGTGTTTCTAGGTGGTTGCTAGGGTGTTTCTAGGTGGTTGCCTTATTAATGTTTTGTGTGGCGTCGCCGTCGTGTACAACGATACTTACGTTTTTTAGGTGATTTGACAAAGTTGTTGTAGAGTTGTGATATGACATTTTCTTCTGGCATATCTGGCACTCAGCCTTTTGGGCATTGTCTTGTGTGTAACCACACGTCTGATTTCTTCGTCGACATGTCTGCTGCACATGTCCTTGTTGTTTTCAACACAGATCATCTCCACGTGCTTGTTGTAGAGAGGTGGAGTTGAGGCGCCGCTTACTTTTGTTTCATTTTAAATTTAAATTAAAAAAATTTTACTTCGATTTTTTTGTTTTTGTTCGAAGCTTGTGCCATCGAACGAAGCTTCGAAGTATTTAAGACAGCCCTAGTTGCTAGGGTGTCTAATGTAAGTGGTATAGTTAAAGGGTTAACCCATTGTATAGAGGTCATGGCTAACATCCACCAATGAATGTAGAAGTCAGTACTGAGTTGATTGACACCTCCCTTAAGTGTCATGCACATGCAGGTGTCAATCAACTCAGTACACCTGCAAGCCTTAATTGATTCACATAGACCAATGAAAGAGGATATCCTTACTGAGTACAATGGCACAACCCGCAAGTCTCTACGACAAACGGTTAAAAAGATACAAAAAGGGGGCGCGCCCTAAGGATCAAGGATTAATCCCCTGAAGGGGGAGGAGCCGAACCATGGGTGCGTGGTCAACATAGACCAATGAAAGAGGATATCCCTACTGAGTACAATGGCACAACCCGCAAGTCTCTACGACAAACGGTTCAAAATATATAAAAATGGGGCGTGGCCTAATGATCAATGGTTAAAGGGGCTATGTATTATAAATGTCATTTTTCAGTCTCTAGCATTGTATTATAGTAATAGGAGTTCGTATTATCAATGTGTTTTAGGGTCTAAATACCATATTGGCGTATTGCTCAGATTCAGCCCAGCCCCTTTCGTCCTCCAGTAAATCAAGTCATTTTGATTTGAACGGCTGAGTCACGTCATTCTGCCGCTGGGTAGCGCACAGTGATGCGATTGGCTCTGTGGTTGGAGCTAATGCCCGCCCCCATTCTACCTAGACTGACTGTACACAGCGAAACCATTTCCTCATACTCGAGAGGGAGAGAAAGGAAGAGAGAGGGAGAGAGATAGAGAGCACTTGGGGGGGGGGGGGGGGGGGGGGCCTGCAGCGCGCCACACACACGCAAACGGGAGATTGAAAGAAAGAAAAAAAAAAACCACAAGCTGCCGGCGGACTGTCTTTTTTCTCTCTCTCTCTCTCTCTCTCTCTCTCTCTCTCTCTCTCTCTCTCTCCCACCCCCTCCCTCTCTCGCTCTCTCGCTCTCTCTCTCTTCCCCCCCCTCCCTCCCTCCCTCTACCAGTGCAGACTGTGTGGCACTGTCACTCAAAGTGCTTATGGGCGGAGCCAGGCCATAACAGACTGATTTCTTGAGGCTGAAAAATGATGGTTTTGAGTACTTGATTAGAAATATAAAACAATGCATTTTTTTGAAAAAAACCTTACAAATGTCTTCAATAGACTAACAGGAATTGTGTAAAGTTGCCCAAATAGTGCTAGGAATAGCAATACATAGCCCCTTTAATCCCCTGAGAGGTCATGGCAGTACTGAGTTGATTGACACCTCCCTCTTAGTCTCATGCACACCGGCAAGCCTTAATTGATTCAAAGCCTTAATTGATTCAAATCCTAACTGACAAATCTATCCCCAATACATTTCAATGAGGCTGCACTTCCTTCACTCTCACAATGATTAAAGCAAAACGATAAGAGATGAAGCTTAGTATTTTTAATATGAGCACTTGAGGAACTTCATGAAGGGTTATGTGCGATATTGTGTAATTCCGTATAGGGATGCACCAATATGAACATTTGCCACCGATACCGATTGTTCAACTAACACAATCGGCCGATACCGATACCGATATTTGTGTTAGTTGAACAGATAGCAAACAAACGCGCAATAAATACCTAAGTCGACACAATGTGAGGTCATAGGTAGGGATGGGTACCGACTAGGGATGGGCGTGAGTAATCGATTCCTCGATTACTCGTGTATCTATGAAAAAATTTAATATTATTATTAAAAAAAAAAAATTACATATCTTTTCACATGTATGTGTAAGATTATAACTGTTTGTTGGTTTCCTTAAACATATATACGTGAATGAACAAATAAGTAAAAAAAATCGAATATATATTTTTTTATTGATTTCGAGTAATTCGCGATCCCTCGAGTATAGCATGCGATCAATCGATCTGGATTCTTCTTAAAAATGCCCATCCCTAGTACCGACCGAATCACGTCTGTACTACTGAGTACCGATTCAAGTGAGAACCGCCGGTGCCAAATAATTTTTTTTTAACTCCGATGACGTCGGACTTTAAAGCTATTGCGCTTCGTTGCCCCTTATATCTCGAATCGATCGCCAAATGTCCTGAATCAGTCACATGGTACGACCGGCACGTGAGGTTCACCGTCACCACACACGTCATCAACACGAGCCTCGATACACTCCACATAAATTCCTGGATTATTCAACAAACGCTTTGTGTGTTTACAGTGTGAAGTCTCTCTGTGGCAGAACTCTACTGGACCAAGACTTTCTTCTTGTGGAAACAGACACCAGACTGTGGACACCACAACATCTGTAAGTACAATTATGTTTACTTTGTTTTCCTCAGTCTTAATGCTCCTTCCTTGCAGCAGCGGCGCTCAAAAGGAGCCTTGAAGTTGTACAATCTGAGTCTCCTGAACATGGAGAGACCAATCCCAAGTTGATCGGAACTTTCTCAGCCGAGCTATAGTCACTTTTTCAGCACCTACTCCCCATGCGCATGCGCAGATTGCCCACAGAGTTTCGGGATTGTCCAGATGTCTAGGTTTATCAATCTGCGCATGCAGAGTTTTGGGAGTAGGTGCGGAAAAAATTACTATAGCTCGGCCGAGAAAGTGCTGATCGATTTGCGATTTGTCTCTCCATGTTCAGTGCCCAGTAGTTCAAAATCTTTAATCTCAATCAGATCCGATCCGATTTTAACCTCTTAACCTCTGAAAATCCGCCTAAAAATACACACCTAAAGCAAGGGCGGTCGGGTGGCATAGCAGAGATTGCGCTCGTCACCAATGCAAGAGGCTGCGGTCTCGACTCCCGGAGTCAGCATTGCCCTGCGGCTTGGGCCGGTCGTCATACTAACTCATTTGGCTGAGTTAGGGGGAGGGAAGTCGTGGGTGGTAATCTGGCGTTGTGGACAGCGACGCCTACAGGTCAGGTCTGGGCGCCTGCTCAGCGAAAGGCAGGAAATGGTGAAGGCAGCGTGACCTCCCACGCGTTACGCTTCACCAATGAGAGTCCTCGCTGCCAGGTGAGAAGAGAGCCACTGGCTGTCTCCACATGTGTCGGAGGAAGCATGTGGTGGACTTCAGGGTTCCCTTGTACCGACCAGTAGGAGGAACATGCGCACAACAACCAGGTAGGGGAGGGGGCATAACGAATTGGCATAACGACTAAATTGGGATGGGGAGAATAATAGAAAAATCTGGCAAAAATTGTTATGAAACACTGCAAATGTTTCTAAGGAAACTGAGGATAGGGCTACATATGGGATGATGACTCCGATGACAGTGGTGAGGATGATTAACATCAGTGTTGCCTGGGAAGTGTGGTGGTGGATGAGGGGTTTGGTGGTGGATGAGGGTGTGGACTGGGGTTTGGATGTATAGGGCGAGGGGATTAGGGTTATACAGTAGGTAGTGTGATTTGTTTGTATTTTTGTACCTGCATTCTATTTAGTTTTTAAATGGAAAATAAAAAGGTTAATGAGTAACTTATTGATTTGTCCATTTTTTGACATTATTCCAAATTAAGGGGATGGTGTAGTGTTTTGATTTAACTATCTTGATATAAAGTGTGTGGGTCTATTCTTTTTTTCATTATACTATCCACTGAACTGTTTTATGTGTACAACCTCAATCTTTAGAATATCTACATCCTGATCTGCACTGCACACCTTTTTAGAACTGTATGGTATTCTTTATTCTAGTCATCTTATTTTATTCTAAGCTAAAATTATCGTATTGCACTCCACACTTTTTAGAACTGTATATAGTCATCTTTATTTTAGTCATCTTATTTTTTTTCTATACTAAATTTATTGTATTTTATTATTGGAAGCTGCTATGGTCGAGGGACCACGATAAATAGATTTTCACTCTACTTGCTGTAAAGCACTGTGATCAATACATAGAACTATACTACCTGTCTGTGATCAGTACATACTTTATGTTGCATGGTTTAGAGAGCTAGGAGGCTACCTTACGCTCTAGCCTAAAGCTAACATTTCCTTTTTCCGTTTCAAACCTTTATTTCAACTTGTTAGGAAGTGGAGGTTCCCCTCATTTAGATTAGATTAGCTGTCATTATACAGCACAAGTACAGTACAAGAAGAAAGTTTGGCAGATGTAGGCCATTGTCGGTACATTATGAACCATGACACGACGGTATCTTTTTCTCTTAACCTGCTGTAAATTAGCCTTTAGTTTTTTTGGCAAATAATCCACTGTGCCCACCATGATGAATTTGTTTTGGGCATCTTTGTGTCAACGTCTAGAGAAACCCCTAATGGATTGTCCAGACGTCCACACGCTTTCCATCACCCGTGGCAACAAGGATGGTCTGCTGGACATAGACGAGCTTGCCAGAGGTGATCATTTTACCACTTAATTTACATTCCTTACATTCTTTAAAGTAATTTTGTTCTTAATTTCTATCATTCCTAAACACCTCGTGGATATCAATCAATCTACATTTTATTACGAACTCAGGGTCCATATAAAAGACGATATATAGAATAAATTACATATAAAAGCACCATAAAAAACATAGTTTAAAAGATAAGAAAAGAAAATAATAAGTCTTACATAAAGACAACTGTCTCAGTGTTTCCTGGGATTGAAGGACAAAACCAAGATCTCATTTACAGTAATTTACCCGGCAAATACATTTCTACATAAGATTTCTTAAGACAGTTTGGGATGGAAGTCCTGCAGCCACAAACATCTTACTTGCACTACACCATCTAGCCCTCTTAAGTAATATTATCATGACATCATTATAAGATACTTGTTTCTGTAAGCTTGCTTTTTTGTAGTTTGAGTGCAGTATAGTGGTGTACAATATTCTCTGAACAGATATATCTTCACTACATATGTACACATAGTAAACTAACTGAGAGAACAGAGACATCTTCACTACATCTGTACACATAGTAAACTAACTGAGAGAACAGATATATCTTCACTACATCTGTACACATTCTGTACTAATCTTACTGAAGGAACATAGAATCAGTATTTTCCTCAACATGGATATAGTATTTTCCCCAACATATAGTATTTCCTCAACATAGATTTTTCTTCAACATAGATTTCCAAGATGTTAGAAGACAAAGTGTATTACAATGGCAGCATGTCTAACTGCAAAGGGCTAGATTGTGGCTTGCCACAGGCCAGCTGTCTTGGACCACTCCTGTATTATATATTCACAAATGACTTACCATCTACTTTGTGTAAAGCAAGTATACAAATGTACGCGGACGATTCCACACTGTATTATGCTGCAAACACTAGTGGTGATCTACACAAAGTTTTTATCTTCAGAGTTATATGCAGTAACTAATTGGATACAACTAAATAAGCTGGTATTAAACATCTCAAAGCCCAAATCAATTATCATAGGAACTAGTCACAAACTATTAGCCAATCCTACACTGAGTCTGCACTTGTCTGGTGAACCCATACAACAGGTTGATAAGGTTAAATGACTGGGAGTCATAATACATAGTCGACTGACATGGGTAGAGCACATTGACACAGTGGCTAAGAAAATGGGTAATGGCATTTATATGGCAAGAAAATGCCGTCCTTATGTTCCAGCACATATTCTGGGACAGGTCGTTAAGTCCTTAGTTTTAAGCCACCTGGACTACTGCTCACCTGTTTGGTCCTCTGCATCTGACAGTGCACAGAGGAAACTACTAATGATCCAGAACAGAGCTGCCAGACTAGTCTTACATTGCCCCATAACAACGGACATAAACAGTATGCATAGGGAACTCTTATGGTTAGGGCTGGGCGATACAGCCTCTAAATGATATCACAATATTTTTTGGCTATGTCACGATACACGATGTACATCACGATATTTTGACATTTCCTCTAAAGCCCTTAAAAATGCTTGATTTAACCGTTTGAAGCCTACAGTCATGCCAACATGACAATTAAAATAGTCCCTGCAACATATGTCTGCATTAAACCATGAAGATGCTTTCAAAAATAATTTTATTAAACATTGCTAAAAATCTAAAAGAGTAGTCTACTGACACACTAATACAGAAAAATGTTTATTAACATCTAAGACAATTTATATAAATACTTTCTTGGGTGCCTAAGACTTTTGCACAGTACTGTTTTCTATCCACTTCAGCCAAAAATACACGCACACTACTGTGAGAAAATAATAATCTTGTAACCAAGGAATGGTCCGCCTATGCCAGGGGTGGCCAACCAGTCAGAGACTAAGAGCCACAAAAATGACTGTGGTACCACAAAGAGCCACACCATATACCAGCGTTTCTCAACCTTTTTTTCAGTCATGGCACCCTTCATGTGTTTATAGGTCTCACCCTCTGGCCTCTGAAGTCTTTTTTATTTGGGCCTCACAGGGTTAAAAGTACCCTGTGAGACCCACAGTTGCAAAATTACAAAATCACTTTTAGCCATTTAAAAAAATTATGTTTATTTAAAAAATGTTAAAGGGGAACTATTTTACTATTTCTTTCACTATTTGGGCACTTTTACACAATTCCTGTGAGAATTACCAGACGACCGCTCTACCTCCTGAGCCACTGTCTCCTCATGTTAGGAGTTGAGTTGGAATTCAGAATCAATACATGCATGTAATTCACGGTCATGACCTGAAACTATGAATGAATTATCATTGTATTTATATAGTGCTTTTCTAGACACTCCTAGCACTTTACAGTGTAGACCAGTGGTCACCAACCCGTCGATCGCGATCGACTGGTCGATCTTTGAGACCTTCCCTGTAGATCTTTCCCTGAAAAAAATAGTTTTTTGGTCTTTCCCTGAGAGTCCACATTACAGTTCTACTTTTGTTTTGATGTGAAAAGTGATGCTGCATACGATGACTGCACTTAGCACTGACTGAGAAAGTACATATTACAGTTCTACTTTGACAAACATATTTATAATTAGCATTTTCTAATGTTAATAATATGAGAGTCCACATTACAGTTCTACTTTTGTTTTGATGTGAAAAGTGATGCTGCATAAGAGGACTGCACTTAGCACTGACTGAGAAAGTACATATTACAGTTCTACTTTATAAAATGCTAATTGTAAATATGTTTGGCAATGTTAATAGGAGAAGGTCCACATTACAGTTCTACTTTTGTTTTGATGTGAAAATGATGCTGCATATGATGACTGCACTTAGCACTGACTGAGAAAGTACATATTACAGTTCTACTTTGATGTTTTAATGCTGGACCAAAGCATTGCATGTAATTAGAATACAGGCAAATAAAAGTAATTTAGTTTAAAGTACAATCTTGGCTGTCTTTTTCTCTCAACGCTTCAATAGGTAGATCTTGCCTTCACCAAAAAAAAATAAGTGATCTTGGGCTTAAAAAGGTTGGTGACCACTGGTGTAGACTAAATGGCCTCCTTCACCACTGGGTAGCACCCAACCACACTGGCACCAGCCACACATCACACTACACAAATGTTGTGGTCTTGGTTGACCAGGTGGAGAATGTCAGTCTGTTTGACACTGTTGTCTTGGTTGACCAGGTGGAGAGAGTTGGTCTGTTTGACACTGTGGTCTTGGTTGATCAGGTGGAGAGCATTAGAGAGTCTGTTTGACACTGTGGTCTTGGTTGATCAGGTGGAGAGCATTAGAGAGTCTGTTTGACACTGTTGTCTTGGTTGATCAGGTGGATTAAATGTAAGTTTAAGATTAACTTGTATTGATAAATCAATCAATATATTAAATTAATTGGCTCAAAATGTTACTCTGGCCTCTTATTTAAGTGTGTATTATTTATCTACTTGAACGTAATACCTTATCTACTAAATGTACTGAAAAAATGTATGTGACACAAAAATGCGTTTTTGAATTCTTGGCTGGTAAAAAATCTGCCTGGCTGGTAGTTTTTTAAATCGACCAGCCACCTTGGCTGTTAAGCCAAAAAGTTAATTTTGTTCCCTGAGTCCACGGCAATCCAGCGAGCCAGTGAGTTAGTTCATTTGTTACACTTGGTCTGACAAATGTTTGCTCTGAATCCCGTCATCTGGTCTAGTGTGGTTAGGCGACCCTGCTTGCTTGTACTCTGGGTAATGTTAGCGTGACCGGCGTTAGATTTAGTTTGCATGGTAGCTCCAACATGCTTGGCATTTAGGTGATAGTGTAGAAACGCTCCGGTGATGGGCAAAGTCTTTGCTGCACAAAGTGCACGCTACCATTCTCGTATCGACACTTCCATCTGTTTTTTTTTTTATATCAAAACAAAACATCCCATTCAACAGGACAAGCAACGCAGTCTCAACAGATTTTTCCATGTTGGCTATAACTCTCTGACGTCACTCCATGCACGCTGTGCAACTGGATAAACGGTATGCCTGGAACTGAGAAACATTCTGCAGGGTCTGGAGTGCAAAAAGATTAAAGTGCGATAAAATGCCTAATCTTTCTTTACCTTTAAATTATTTCTAGTTAATCAAGGACAGATACAACCACAATGTCATATTGCAGACAAATGCCTGTTGGGATTTATCTCAGTATTATGATCGCCAGGTTTCAATAACCGCCCTTGGAGCAGATTCACTTGAGAAATACAAACTGAACGAATGCTAAATCTGAACTCTTCATTGGTGTACTTCTCTCTTCTCCAGGTACAAGCAGAGATATGAATGAGTCAAGGCCTCACTGCTGTGACAAGTGTGGAAAGCGCTTCATCAAAAAGGCTGCTTTTCTAAAACACCAGCGCATTCATACAGGGGAGAAGCCGTACTACTGTGACCAGTGTGGATCGCGCTTCAGTCGGTCTGAACACTTAAAGATACACCAGCGAATTCATACAGGAGAGAAGCCTTACCACTGTGACCAATGTGAGAAGAGCTTCAAGACCTCTGGAAAATTAAAGAATCACCGGCGCATTCATACAGGAGAGAAGCCGTACTACTGTGACCAGTGTGGATCGCGCTTCAGTCAGTCTGGACACTTAAAGACACACCAGCGAATTCATACAGGAGAGAAGCCCTACCACTGTGACCAGTGTGAGAAGAGCTTCAGTCAATCTGGAGATTTAAAGAGTCACCAGCGCATTCATACAGGAGAGAAGCCGTACTACTGTGACCAGTGTGAGAAGAGCTTCAGTAAATCTGGATATTTAAAGACACACCAGCGCGTTCATACAGGAGAGAAGCCTTATAACTGTGACCAGTGTGAGAAGAGCTTCAAGACCTCTGGAGAGTTAAATGTACACCAGCGCATTCATACAGGAGAGAAGCCCTACAACTGTGACCAGTGTGAGAAGAGCTTCAGTCTATCTGGAAACTTAAAGAAACACCAGCGCATTCATACAGGAGAGAAGCCATACCACTGTGACCAATGTGAGAAGTGCTTCAGTCAATCTGGAGATTTAAAGACACACCAGCGCATTCATAAAGGAGAGAAGCCATACTACTGTGACCAGTGTGGATCGCGCTTCAGTGAGTCTGGCAGCTTAAAGATACACCAGCGCATTCATACAGGAGAGAAGCCTTACCACTGTGACCAATGTGAGAAGAGCTTCAAGACCTCTGGAAAATTAAAGAATCACCGGCGCATTCATACAGGAGAGAAGCCTTACTTCTGTGACCAGTGTGGATCGCGCTTCAGTGAGTCTGGCAGCTTAAAGATACACCAGCGCATTCATACAGGAGAGAAGCCGTACTACTGTGACCAGTGTGAGAAGAGCTTCAGTAAATCTGGATATTTAAAGACACACCAGCGCATTCATACAGGAGAGAAGCCCTACAACTGTGACCAGTGTGAGAAGAGCTTCAAGACCTCTGGAGAGTTAAAGATACACCAGCGCAATCATACAGGAGAGAAGCCCTACAACTGTGACCAGTGTGAGAAGAGCTTCAAGACCTCTGGACAGTTAAAGATACACCAGCGCATTCATACAGGAGAGAAGCCCTACAACTGTGACCAGTGTGAGAAGAGCTTCAGTCAATATGGCAACTTGAAGCAACACCAGCGCATTCATACAGGAGAGAAGTGACCAGTGTGAGAGGAGCTTCCAGTAGAGCCTGTTGGCCCCTGAGAGCTTGTTGGCCCCTGAGAGCCTGTTGGCCCCTGAGAGACAGCTTAAAGACACACCAGCACATTCATACAGAAGAGGAACCTTATGGGTAACACATAGGGCCCAAAGGGTGCCTGATTATGTGCTAAATATAGATGCAAAACATTGCATTTTTAAGTTTTGAAAGATTGCGTCCCTCCCAATTATTCGTTGACATCTGTAAGCTTTGCAATAGGACTCAGGAAATGCTGCATGTGGTTTAGAGGGGTGGCTCCTAGGTAGAGCAGGGCAGGATGCAGAAAGAAACAATATCCATCTTCCCTAATTTCCCAAAATGTTAGCGTCTTCCTTTTAAACGCATTGGTGGGAAGTAATTAAAGGGGAACTATCTTATAAATGGCCTTTTTGAGTGTTTAGCATTGTTTCCTAGCTATGTGAACTTATATTAATATGATCTATGTCTCTAATTCTCATATTGGCGCATTCTTCCAATTCTCCTCTCACAATATTCACCCTCACTGAACTGAGTCATCTGAAAATGTGCTGATTTGTGATGTCAGAAAGACACTGCTGCATGATAATGAAGAGGTGCAGGATGAGCTGCACACAGTGTTTGCAGCCCAGGCTCAAAACGGCTTAAGATCTTGAGGTAGAAAAATGCTGTTTTTGAGGACTTGATTAGAAATACAAAACAATGAATAAAAAAAATAAAAAATTACAGAGGGAAGACTCACAGGAATTGTGTAAAAGTGCCCAAATTAGTGAAAGAAATAGTAAAATAGTTCCCCTTTAAGTATGTTTACTCAAGTATTTGTTGCAGTTTTTGTTCTGATCTAGTCAGCATATACCTTTTGCTTTCTAAAAAATACTGGATGGACAGTAGCCTATTGATTGTAAAATAACTTATTAACAAGTGATTTTGTTTAAAGATGATTCTGTTGTAAAATGTAACAGTGTTTGGAAAGATTGTTAAGGGTTAGGGTTATAATCATATTGCTTCTTCCTATTCCTTTTTGGACAAAAGACTGTTGTTTATTATTTTATTACAAAAGACTGTTTTGTTTATTATTTTATTTAAATACTTACAGTAACAAATACTTTACTAACGTAAGAAAAAGAAAAGCTACTTTTAACTTTTCATATTTTGTCATAATGAGTTGGCTACAGAGCTCTTCCTTATTATGGTTGAAAGAATCTACATTTCTGAGAAAAAAAGGGGTGGGGGTCAAAAATGTCTTTATTATTACAATTGAGATAAGTGCCTCTTTTTCTTTTTAAGGTCTTTCCCATTAAGTGCCACACCTCTCTGTGACCGAGTCATTCCATGTTGTTTTGTACAGTATTTTCAGTATTTTCTCGATCCCACTGCCGCTCCTTTTGTGATGTTTGTAATCTTGTTTTTAGTGCCTTTGAGGTGCTTTGGTACCATGAGGTGCACGCATAGTCGTACCCTTGAATGAGTGCTCCTGCTAGAGTCTTCAGGGTATTCTTGTTTACCAGAGAGGAGATCCGGTACAAGAATCTTGTTCGGGGGCGGCTAGGTGGTGTAGTGGGCAAGGCGATCGCCACCAATGCAGGAGACGCTGGGTTCGAGCACAGCTCTCGGCATTGCTATCAGCTTGGCTGGTCGTTCATACTAACACAATTGGCAGTGTTAGGGGTGGGAAAGCTGGTGGGTGGGTCCTGGTCGTTGTAAACAGCGACTCCTACAGTTCGGTCGGGGCGCCTGCTCAGCGAGGATAGGATCTAAGGGGGGTAGTGTGATCCTTCCACACGTTACACCCTCTCAGTGAGAGTCCGCGCTGCCAGGTGAAAAGAAGCGGTTGATTGGCTACACGTGTGTCGGATTAAGCACGTGATAGCCTCCACTCTCCCAGACCGACTGTGGGGGGTAGGTGCGCAGCGACCAGGAAGGGGATTGGGAATTGGCATAACGACTAACATTGTTTGGTTGACTTTTTTGATGTATATGTATGCCTGCCTATACAGTGCTTGTCCATGTAGGGGCTTTGATTTGTCCCTATACACTATGTTTTTTTTTATAGATGCATGAATGCCTAGTGAATGAATGTAGTATAGATTATGTTTAAATAGTTTTTATATTCGCTTTAATGTCCTATTTTTCTGTTTCTTTCTGGCTTAAACATCTAGCTCACGGACTACAACTGAAAACTAGCAACCCTGCTAATGTTGGCATATTTACAGTTTTTAATTTGTATTCATTTATAAAAGTATAACTGTTGATTGATATGCACTGTCCCTGGGGTGAGCCACCGTTTCATTTGAGTATTGTTTTCCCCTTTTTTTGTTAGCTTAATGGTTTAGGTTAATTAATGTATTTTTCTTTACAGATAGTGGTGTTGTTTTGCCCTTGGCTCACCCTTGAGTTACCATTGTGCTTCCTTAATGTTAATAAATATCATTTTTGTTTACAAACCTGGTCATCATTTCTGTCTACCAATATTTATGTTACAGCCCTTACCCTCAGGGGTTGTAACAGGCTCATTGAAGAAATAGATGTTGCATGTTTTCTGTATGAATGATACATTTACTATATTACTGTATAGATGTTGCATGTTTTCTGTATGAAAGATATATGTACTATATTATAGATGTTGCATTAAGTTTAAGTAGAATTAACTTAATCCCCCCCCCAAATCTATATTCTTTCTCTAAATATCTCTCAAGAGGCTCTATTGTTATTCCTTATTGCCCAACATTACAAAATGTATTATTCTTATTTATACTAACAATGACTCAATTCACACCATTCAAAAGTGTTATTATCGCTGTTTTGTTTAGCTAGCTGCACCACAATATAATTTGTGAATGATTAGCCCACTCACCCCCCACAGAGAGGTGTTAAGAGGCATTGAGTTTCAAAAACACAAATTATTCAAGAACAAGCTTCATAGAGGATGCTTTATTAATCCAGAAATTGCAAAGAATTTCTAGTACACTTGATTTATAATACGATGAACTGCGGGCACTTACTTTTATAACATTGACTTCTAACAATCTGAATCTTACAGGATTAATAAATGAAATAATTATTCAAGTTAATTAACGTTCACTTTCAACAAGTGTCTAGTTTCAAGTTTCTTTATTAGTTGTCATACAGAAGTACAGAATACTTTTTTCTTTTTTTAAACTTAAATTTTTATTTAACACTTATGGACATACAACATAACATTTATATTGACATCCATAACTTAACGACATACATATATGGGTACTTTCATGAAATTAAAATTAAACATATCATAAAACAACACTGTTCAACAGACCTAAATAATACAGTACAAGAATCATAAAATAATTGTCATACCCAACATAAATAATAATAGAAAAAACTAACTAAAGCAAAGGTGTGTGACACGGGTTTAGAGACCCCCCTTGAGCTTCTTTCCTCCTTTATCCTTCGCCCTCTTGTGTTGTATTTGGTTCCTCCTCTGTGATGTCGTTTTCGTTCCCCTTGTAATCCTCCCACTTTCCCCATCTTTCTCCAAATTTCTCTTCCTGTAACCTCAGCATGTGTGTTATCCTCTCCATATCCTGTATCTCCTCTACTATTCCTACCCATTGTGCTATTGTCGGTGGGTCTTCTTTGTACCACAGTCTTGTTATTGCTTTTCTGGCCGCTATCAACATTATCTTTATTAAATATTTGTCCCCCCCCTTGTATTCCCTCGTGTGTCAGGTCCCCTAAGTAAAGCACCAGTCCCGTTTGTGGTAACCCGTATCCTAATATTCTGATCATTGCCTCCCCTATCTCCTCCCAATACCCCTTCAGCTTCTGACATCCCCAGAATATGTGCGTGTGATTTGCCCCCTCCTTCCCACACATCCTCCAGCATGCTCTTTGTGTTGGTGCATATTTTCCCTTCAGCTCTGGGGTTATAAAGAATCTGATTATGTTTTTCCATCCAAACTCTTTCCATATCCTCGATCCTGTTGTTGAATGTTGCACCTCGCATATGTTCCCCCATTCCTTCCCTGTTATTCCTATCTCTAGTTCTCTCTCCCATTTCTCCCTTATATAATCGGTCGTGTGTCCCTTGCTGGTCATTATAGCCCGGTACAGTGCTGATATTACCCTTCCTTTCCCTCCTTCGTATGCCCTTACTATCATCCTAATTATTCCATTCTGTTCTTCTTGTACAGAATACTTTTATACAAAATGCTTCTTTCTGTTACGCTCCAGAGACTGGTCTAGACAAGAATAGATAAGTATAAAATAAGTATAGCAAGTATAAAATAGAAGTCAAGTGGGCGGCTAAGTGGCGCAGTGGGCAAGGCGCTCGCCACTAACGCAGGATATGCTGGGTTTCGAGCCCAGCTCTCGACGTTGCTTCCGGCTTGGCTGGTCGTTCATACTAATACAATTGGCAGTATTAGGGGGTGGGAAAGCCGGTGGGTGGGGATCGGACGTTGTGGACAGCGACTCCTACAGGTCGGTTGGTGCGCCTGTACAGCAGAATCGGGAAGTATCGGGGGCAGCGTGAGCCTCCCACACGTTACTCCTCGCCACTGAGAGATTGCGCTGTGCAGGTGAAAAGATGCGACGGCTGCCTCCTCGTGTACCGGAGGGGACACGTGATGCAAGGCTTCGTCCACATTGCAGCCGACCAGTGGGAGGCATGGTCTAGCAACGTTCGAGACAGGGGAGGGAAGAATTGAATAATACGAAATTGGGATGGGAGAAAAAATAGAAAAAATGGGGGAGAAAAAGTAGATAAAAAAAAAAAATAGAAGTCAAGTACGTAGACAGAAGTGTTCAGTATGTACATATAATGTTCAATGCAGAGTAGAAGTAACTGAGTTACCATACAATATACTATACAATATAGTAATATACAATATACTATACAGTGCAAAATGGTCTAAATGGACAGTCTCCTAAATCTCCCAGCCTTTTGTACATGTAGTATCGTGAGGCTGGACGAGGCGGCGATAATGAGCTTGTTTCTGGGGGGAATGCATTTTCATGAACACCGTGTCGTGATTGGTCCGTTCGGAAACAGCTTCCAGGGGAGGGACATTCTACCCGATTCACACTTTCGGCCGTAGTGCTTTACCAGGCTTTATCTCACGAGATAAAGCTGGGAACGAGGTTAACTGCTTGCTGGCTATTACGTAACCATTGACTACAGGAAGGCTCGTTAACTTGTCAATGTTACACAATAAGGAGACGGCAGCCAAAGTATCTAAATAAAGAATATTTTAATTAATAGTTACCATGGTTTTCGTAACTGAAATGAACCTAAAATAATAGACAGACAAACACAGGGCTATACAGACAGGATCAGCACCAGACGGAAGGGATGACAGACTACTTATACACAAGGGAATGACGAGACAACACACACCTGGGGTAATGGTAATTGGGTACACCTGGGGGGAAAACAATAGGGACTACACACCATGACAAAGGACTACATCTAGACATGACACATCACACTAGGAACGCCTGATCAGGGCACATGACACACATAACACCCCCCCCCCTTAAATTTATGGCCATAACCCCAGAATAAAAATGGGGAAATGGACATAAACAACAAAAGAGAAAAAATACCACACAAAATAAATAACGAGAAAAATAGTGGCCACTTCTAAACACGTTTTAGATCTTTAAGTTTGACGATGTAATAAACCCTTTTGCACAAACACTGCAGCTGTATGGTCTCTCTCCAGTGTGAGTCCTCATGTGTTTCTGTAGGTTTGAGGCTTGAATAAATCCTTTCCCACAAACACTGCAGCTGTATGGTCTCTCTCCAGTATGTGTTTTCATGTGCATCTGTACACCATCTTGTCGACTAAACTCTTTCCCACAAACACTGCAATAACGTTCTGAATCGATCCGGCAATCAGTCAGGACGAATGGGCAACCCCAGCCCCACTCCTCACCAGCCCGACCCGCCCCTGGAAAACAGAACAAAATTAACAAAGAGAAACACAATAGGCCAAAGTGCACTCCCGCAGGGTATATTTAATACCTCAGAACAAAATCTCTGATGTATTTCTGAAGAATCACCTCACTCTTAGGGTTCATTCTATTGTGTGCAATACGTCTTTAAGAGGAGCCGTGGAGACTCAAGACGGGCTGGAGCTGGGCTCCGCGATGCCATTAGCGAGCATACATTCCACTTCTTTTGCAACCGTGCACGTTTGTGTGGATTCACGCGATACGCGTGCTGTTTAATGGGCACTGCCTCCCCCACATCAATGTCATGGTACAAGACACTCGTGCGCAAAGGGATATCCGAGAAAAGTTCGCCGTGAGTCCTAACCAGGCCCATGATAACAGCTTGCTGTAGCTCTGACAGATGGCCCAGCCGACAGCCAAGAGTGACCACAGACTCCGTGTTTGTACGACGGCCCTCCACTACCACTTTAGACGGGATAATCACGTCATCCTCCAGCCCACCAACGCCATCTGAAAGAAAGAGACTGTCATTACTCATATCGACACTAGATGGGGCCAACACACAAGCCGACACCGGCGTAGCGGCCGCCACAGTACTGGCCACAAGCCCCCTTGTATGAAACGGCCTAATCATATTAATACAACCCAAAGATTCCAAAGATTCCAGTACCACTTCCCTTGCGGCAAACAACATCAAATGAGCCCCCTCATCCCAATCCTCCTCTGTATCACGACAGAACGCCCGAAGCATAGCCTTTAACGTGGAGTGGAATCTTTCTAACGCCCCCTGTGACTCCGGGTGGTATGGACTAGAGAAGCTATGTGATATCTCCAGCTGTTTCAAAACCTGCGAGACGATACGAGACAAGAATTTCGTCCCTTGAGCAGATTGGACCACGCGAGGTAAACCGACCACAGAGAAGAACCTCACCAAAGCCTGTGACACCGTCTTGGCCGTTATCCGTTTCAACGGAATCGCTTCAGGGAAACGTGTGTTGGCACACATAATGGTCAAAAGAAAACTATTACCTGCCTTCGTTCTAGGGAGCGGTCCCACACAGTCAATAATAACCCTCTTAAAGGGTTCCCCCACTGCCGGGATAGGATAGAGCGGCGCCCGTGGAATGACGTCACTGGGTTTCCCCACTATTTGACACGTAGAACACCCCCTGCAGTGCTGCGCCACATCCCGTTTTAACCCTGGCCAAAAAAAATTACGCAGCACCCTGTCGAATGTCCTGTTGACCCCCAAATGCCCTGCGAGCCTATGATCGTGAGCCAAACAAAGGATATCATGACGGTACTTGAACGGAACCACAACCTGCGTCACCACATTCCAACCATTCCCCAATGACGCATCCGGATCAGGGGACCATTTACGCAGCAACACCCCGTCTCCCAGGACATAACAGCTTTTAAAACCCTTACTCTCTTTTTCCCCCACAGCGGACACAAAAAGCCCCGACAGACTTGAATCCCTACCCTGTTCTGCGATAAGTTCCTCACGAGCGAAAGAGAACTCAGCCGTGCTACTGGCAACTTCAGCCGAGGAAGTAGTGTTCAGGAACAAACCGGCTGAAACGGAAGAAACAGCGTCATCCGACTCAAGTTGGTCAACTGTAGGGGCAAACTGCGACAATAACAACGAGCCAGGCTGCCCCTGGAGCGCCCCCTCCCTCTCAGGCTCGTCGCCGTCAGCCGCTACTACTGTATCGAACAAGTCCACCTCGCCCTCTTCCTCGGCCCGAGCTCTAACAACCATGGCTCGCGTCACCGCACATGAAGAGAACCCCCTCGGATACGCCTCTGCCAGGATGTCTACCGCCCCAGACTGGGCTGGCACACAGGTCACGTCTGCCTTCACGAGGACCTTACCCCCTGCCAAATCGTTCCCAAGGATTAGTGACACCCCCGCAACGGGGAAGCAACTTTCTACCCCAATGACGACCGGGCCCGACACCAATTCAGATGTCAAGTGGACGATGTGAAGCGGGACCTTCATCACATGCATCCCAAAAGACCTAACTGTTACCCCAGCATCCACTTCTGAACTACTGTCGAAAGGCAACACATCCCCCCGAATAAATGACTGGGATGCAGCCGTGTCCCTTAATATGGTCACAGGAACCCTCACCCCATCGCTAGATAAGGATACAAAACCCCCGCTGATAAACGGTAGGTAAGCTTTAATATCCTCACCCTTTTTGTCATACTCAACCGATGTGCGTGTGGGTGCCATCACCAACAAAATCTGCCTACTGGGACTAGTAAGGGCAACACAATTTTATTTTATATGACCCCGTTTTCCACAGTTAAAGCAATCGCGTGTCTCAGACCTCGCGCCCCGCTCAATCGCCTCGCCCCCACTGCTACCACCCGTGCCCACCGTCTTGTCGCCGAAACCCCACCTCGGCTTACTCTCCATATTGCGTACAGGGTAACTTGGCGTAAAGAGTGTCTTGTGCGTCAGCACAAACTCGTCCGCCAGGCTCGCAGCCACCGAACACGCAGTCACCTTACGCTCGTTCATGTACATAGCAACATTTTCGGGCAGACAATACGACTTGAATTCCTCAAGGAGCACGAGCTCTCGCATCTTAACCAGGGTGTCCACCTTCTCCGATGCACACCACCGGTCAAACAACAGCTCTTTCTCATAAGCAAACTCCACATACGTCTGCGAGCTGCCCTTCCTCAGAGCCCTGAACCGCTGCCTGTACGCCTCTGGCACCAGCTCATACGCCCTGAGAATCGCAGCTTTGACCGCCTCGTAGTCTTGGGTATTCGGGCACAGGGACGCATACACATGCTGGGCTTTTCCCGTAAGGACACTCTGGAGCAGCAAGGTCCAGTGTTCGGCCGGCCATCTCAGTGTCGTGGCCACAGTTTCAAACATGGAAAAATATTTATCCACATCTTTTTCCAGAAACTGTGGCACGAGACGGAGATATCTGGCCACATCAAACCTATCTTCGACGTGTGGGCGCACCTCTGCCCCAAGCCTCCTGAGTTCAAGCGTGCGCGCGTGAGTGCGCTCCGCCTCGGCTTGGTCACGGTCAACCCGCTCCAACTCGCGCGCATGCACCCGTTCCGCCTCCGCGCGCACACGGTCCCCCTCCTCACGCTTGAACCTGAGCTCTTCAAACCTAAGTTCTAACTCCAACTTGCGCAGCCCCAGAGAGCCATCGGAGCCTTGGTCTAACTCCTCATCGGTGTCATCATGCACCACCTCTCGGGTGGTCAGAGCCTCTACCAATGTGCCCCGCTGCTGTGCTTTCCTACCCGGGGCCAGTTTAACCCCATAATGGTCCGCTATTCCCGCCAGCTCATCCTTCGTCCACACGCCTAACAACCCCACTGTCGGCCTGCGCACAAAGTCTGCCACTGTCACTGGCATTTCTGAACCGGGCAGAAACAGGGAAGGAGAAAACGAGGGATACCCACCAACACAACCACCATATAACAAAACAAACGAAAACAATCAACCCCTAACTAACCACAACAAACAAAAGAAAAACGGCTTCACCCTAGCGTCTGTATAGCCCTGGTCCCTACCTACTTCGGCCACCGCTCCACTACCAACCCTGGTACTGTATGTATGATATCTAAACAAGCGCTGGCACGACCGCCTAATGCCTCCACACCTAGAGGTATTCGCAAATCAACCACTGTCATGTGTCACAAAAAAAAAACCAAACCCATCCCCAAACGCTCTCAACCCTCACTATAGTACCCCTATATAAGTAACTACTACACACACGCCGGCCTAGGAGGAGCCTGACAGGGTCCTTCTAATACCCCGACCGCATGTGGTGTGTCCCCAGGCGATGGAAGGTACCATATATAAAATGGTCCAACTGCCCTAGCTGGTTGAGAACGCTCCCTATTGGAGAAGTATTTGCCAAGGGGGTCTAAAACATGGGTCACACACACGACAATGCCAACCATACCTCACAGTGTGGATCCAGCCCAGCGGCCATCACCAATGCTTGCTCCTAGTCGTTTGGCCGAGCCCCCATATTACGTAACCATTGACTACAGGAAGGCTTGTTAACTTGTCAATGTTACACAATAAGGAGACGGCAGCCAAAGTATCTAAATAAAGAATATTTTAATTAATAGTTACCATGGTTTTCGTAACTGAAATGAACCTCAAATAATAGACAGACAAACACAGGGCTATACAGACAGGATCAGCACCAGACGGAAGGGATGACAGACTACTTATACACAAGGGAATGACGAGACAACACACACCTGGGGTAATGGTAATTGGGTACACCTGGGGGGAAAACAATAGGGACTACACACCATGACAAAGGACTACATCTAGACATGACACATCACACTAGGAACGCCTGATCAGGGCACATGACACACATAACACTGGCCTTCCGACCACTGCCACCAAGTCTCTTCAACTCATTCAGAAAGCAGCGGCCCGCCTGATCCCAAACCTACCGAAGTCAGCCCATGTCACCCCACTTCTTAGAGACCTGCACTGGCTCCCCATTGCAAAGGGAACGGCTCCCGCCTACCTCCAGTCAATGGTCTCTAACTACACACCCTCAAGACCCCTACGCTCTGCATCTTCTGGCCGCGTCAGCCCCACTCCTGTCACCCCCCCGGTCCTAATGGACCGGTCATTGGACTTGCAGCACCACTCATGAACATTACACCACTGCATTTGTGTTTATCTGTTTATTAATTTGTTATCTGTGGTGCTCACTTGTTTGTTGTCTGTGTATCTGTTGTGCCCCATTGTCTAGTCTAGTGTATTCTCCCCCTGTTTCTGTATCTATGTGTTATTTAGTCTCCTCATGTTTCAGTATGTTACCCCAGGCTGTTTCAGTCTTTTCCACACAGCTGGGTCTTGTTTCCAATCACTCATGTGTCAATTATTCTGTGTATATTAGTGTTGTTTGCCCTGCCCTCCTGTGCTCGATCATTGTTCATGTTACCCTCATCCTGTGTGCTGTCAACCTTTTGTTTCTCCGTTTTCATCAGTGAGTCAGTTTTGTATTGTTTGCCACGTTAAAGTAAAGTGCTTATTACTTTCATCCACGACTCGTGCTTCATCTGTTTTCATCCTGCACTACCTCTCCTCGTGTTAAATCTGCATACCGGGTTCTACTCCTCTCTACCATCGACATGCCAGCGAAACGCTCCAGGAATCGTAACACACTCCTATCCGAGCTCCGGGAGGGTCATCAAGGAGAAGCCGCCTATTCTCGGTCCTTGCCCCACAATGGTGGATCGAACCTCCCACCCCAGTTAGGACAGCCGAAACCCGACCAATCTTTTGCCATCGACTAAAGACACACTTCCTCAATCAAAATCTGAAAAAGTTAAATAAAATTACCTTACTGTCATGCACTCAACACTTTTGATGAACATTGTTACTCAGCTGATAAAGTTGTACCCTTCGTGATGACTTGTCGTACAAAGTGTCAGCTAAATTACTAAATGTAAATGTGCATAAACAATATTTTATCATCTTTAAATGGATCCTGTCAAGCCCATTTATATGCTGATGACATGGTTATATGGGTATATGTTTGGGTAGTTAGTGTATAGGTAGTCAGGATTAGGTTTTTATTTGAATTTTGTGTTATTGTACAGTTAGATACAGTCTATTCCCTACTGAGTTAGTTTTGTTTAGTTTTACTAAACCAGTGAACTGTGGTGTTCCACAAGGAAGCATACTAGGACCGTTACTGTTCCTAATTTATGCGCCACCCCCTGTCTCCCTGTCTCCGACTGTCTCGGAGTGATGACCGGAGTGTTGGACGTCCCGTGATGAAGACCGGGAGGACGCAACCCTCTTTGCGCCGCCCCTTGCCTCAAATAGATCCGCTATCAGCTCTATCTTTAATCTTTCAAAATGTTCAGTTGCTATCGCTATCAGCTCTATCTTTACATGAGTGCATGCTTACCAACTGTTTGCCTGTTTTTACTGCAACACTACTATCACCGACATCTAAGAAGGGAGATCCCCCCTTGAATGGCCCTTCTAAGGTTTCTCTCCTCCACATTGCCTGTGGTGCATTTTTTCCTATTGCTAGGTTTTAGTGAGTTGTTCCTTACCTTCGTGCGTGGGGTATGTCTGGGAGTGTTGCATTTATTTTAAATTTTTTTGGACCTTATGGTGTTCTTGTTTTGTTCTTCATTTATTGTGATGTTTCTTCTTGACTTGTTTAAAGAAGACGTGTACGGCCCATGGGGACATTAACGTGTGTTGTGGGGTCTTACAAATAAATTTGATTTGATTTGATTTGATGCAAATGACATGTCATCAGCTTGTGACTGCAACTTGTTCCTGTTTGTGGACGACTCAGCCCTGCTGGTCTCTGACAAGAACAAGTTACAGGTTGAACAAACCCTCAGCTCAGAACTCAGCAGAATCTGCACCTGGCTCGCTGATAACAAACTATCATTACACCTGGATAAAACAGAGTCCATTCTCTTTGGATCAAATAACAAACTCAGCAAGACCAACTGTTACAGTGGGTGACAATATTATTTATACAAAAGCGACTTACAAGGTCTGTACGACAAGTCATCAGGAAGGGCACAACTCTATCAGCTGAGTAACAATGTTCATCAAAGTGTTAAGTGCTAAAGTGTAGGTTAGTTTATTAGGACAAGTGCATGACAGTAAGGTTAGTTAGGGTTAGATTTTTTTTTATTTAATTTATTTTTCTATTATTATTCTTTTTTTCATTTCAGATAATGGTTGAAGAAGTGCGTCTTTAGTCGATGGCGAAAGATTGGACGGGTTTCGGCTGTCCTAATGTACAGTTCTCTCAACCCTCGTATGTATATATTTACTGTTAGGATCTGTTTAACAGTACTGTATATTTGCATATCTCGTATGTCACAAATACTGTAACAGTACTGTAGGGCTGTCCCCGACTAAGGATTTGTATAGTCGACTTGTAGTCGCCAAAATGAGCCGATAGTCGACTATAAAAAAAATGATAAAATGAAAAGAAATAAGTATATATATATATCTTTTTTTATTATTATTTTTGTATCATTCCATTTGGGCTGTGGGGGTGCATAATGTCTGAAGGAGTCGACTGAAGGCTTCTTGTCCTCTGCGAAAGCATGCAATTGGTCCACTGATGGATACATCTTGATATTTGTCTAGTCTAGTGTGTTCATTAGATGGGTGAAATCCTCTTTCAGTGCCTCTGTGCCTGTTTTCTTAGGCAGTTAGCCTCGCTGGTATGTGCGCCATTCGCGTTAGCCACGCTTCTAGGGCTCTTTTCTTTTGGAAAGAATGAAAACAAAAATTATAATATATATATATATTTTTTTTTCTTTTTTTTGCATTCGACTAAGAGGTTGACTAAGGCTCCTTTCGATTGATTAGTCGACTATTCGACTAATGGGGGTCAGGCCTACAGTACTGTATCTGTATGTCATGTATGTCATAAATGTCATGATTAGATTAATGATTAGATTAGATTATTATATCTGTATGTTGTGTATGTCATAAATGTCATTATGAAAATGGGGGACCCTGATGTAAACAAGATGAAAGTCTTTCTCTGGTCTGCATCCCCTTAACAATTGTGTGTATTGAGCCGTACTGTATTGTACCCTTTCTGCAATCTGTTAATTAAAGTTTTCAATCAATCAATCAATCAATCAATCAATCAATACTCTGTTCATTCCTTTGGCATCATTCAAGCCCCCCCCCCCCCCCCCCCCTGGTCATGTGCCTCCAGAACCCACCATTTCCATTGTTGTGCATTTAGGCAGTCTTTGGTTTATTGTAAACACTGTAAATATCAACTGCACAATATCACTTTGTTTCACCTCATTTGTTGTTGGCATTGGTTTATTTTTCCTTTGGTTAATGTATCCCAGCCAGGTTACAACACAATCATCTTTTATGCTAGAGTAGTTACCCCTTCCCCTTGACTTACTGGGGTTGTAACACAGACTAAAGAGAATGTTAAAATGATTGTTGATCCATGAAAGACAGTAGCAGTATGCCGTAACGGAAACATACACTACAGCAAAATGCTGACAAAACTCATCCATTACTTCAGTCATACAACGGGGCCATCTTGTGGCCTATTGATGTAACTGCGTAGTTCAATTATGAGATAATAATTTAGGGCAATATTGCACCATATCCACCGGCATTACACCTGAACAATGTGGTGGCCGAATTACTCTGTTGTGTATTACAAGCCTTATCTCTATTACTTATCTCTAGTACAGAATAATGGTGTCTAAGGCGTTTTAAGCTGCCTGCACGTGATCTGAAACCTGTCTGCTCTGCACAAGGCAGGTCATCTCGTCGATACGGCATGGTGGAGGTGTGCCAGCTAGCAGGGAGAGGCTACCATGTGACACGATGACCTCTGACCTCCTCTCACCACCCAGCACATCACCTGTTTGACCTGCTGCCCTCTTCCAGGCGCTTACAGGTCCATCACAGATCAACTACTAGGAATGTGTGTCTGACTCTTAACCGCTTAACATGCGCCCCCAAAAGTGGCCTTTTTAGTTTTCATTTTTGAGGACTGCATACTTTTTTTGCAAACCAAAACAACATACTTTATACCTATAGCACACGCATGAGCCTGGTCTCTTTTGAAAGATGACATTCTGAAGTTTCTGATTCCAGAAAGAAAATTCAATTTTAGTGCTAACGTAATAGAATAGAATAGAATAGATCTTTATTGTCATTGTTACAGTTGTTAGAACGAAATAAAAAAATGCAACCCTAGGTGCTAGTAAAAATATAAAAACAGTCCTAAACACAGTATTAAATATAAAAACAGGGGTGGGGCATAAATAACATTAATATAAACAGGGGGGTGTAAAAGATAATTGCACTATCCCTAATGTTGTGTGTGCGTGGGGGGGGGGGGGGGGGGGGTGCAAGGGAGACTGTTTGTTTAAAAATTTAGCTGAGTTTAGTGCACATATGGCCCTGGGATAAAAACTAAACTTCAGTCTGTTAGTCCGGGTGGGCATGACGCTGAAACGCCTGCCCGAGCGCAGCCGCACGAGGTGCTTGTTGCCCGGGTGGTGTGGGTCCTTCAGTATTTTTACTGCTTTTTTAAGGCAGCAGGAGTTGTATAGTCCCTCCAGTGAGGGGAGGGGGCAGCCGATAATCTTCTGGGCCGAGTTGACAACCCTCTGGAGCGCCCTATGTAATAGACTCTTGACAGAAGTTATAAACGTGGTAAATTTCATCAAAACCCGACCCCTGAAAGCGCGCCTGTTCTCTGCGCTGTGTGAGGAGATGGGAGCTGACCATTCTGCAGTGCTGTTTCACAGCGAGGCAAGGTGGCTCTCGCGATGGAAGGTGTTGTCAATTTGAAAGGTCACGATATTGGTGTTATTTCAATACATTTAAACATGGCCTATATCATGACTATTTTGTTGGGGCGAGGGGGGGGGCAAAATATTTTGGTCCGCCAAAGGGGGGCCTGACAGAAAAAGTTTGAGAAGCACTGTAATAGAGTAACATAGGTCTGAACTTGAGTTGTAGAAAAGCTTGTTACTCAAGTTTTTCTGTAGTAGTTAGTAGTCCAGAGGTAGTATTTCCCCAGAAGGTGGTATGGCTTACAAATCCAGACGGACCCATAGCCTGAAGCCTTATCTAGTACATGTCCACATTTCATAAAGATCCATTCAGAAATGAGTGATTAGCCTGTACAGCATTAAGTGGGGACCCATTGATATGCGTCCCGGCGCATCATGTGGGCATTTTGGGAATGAGAGGGTGGATAAGGTAGCTAAACAAGCTTTTAAGAAAGGAGAAATAGACACGGTAATTCAATGATCAAAGGCAGAGGGAAAGAGTATAGTGTGGAGGGAAGCTAATAATGAGTGGCAGCGGCAGTGGGATCAGGAGACTAGGGGAAGACAGTTATACATATAGTGCAAAACAGAGTGGGTGGTGTGAGAATCAGGGGAGGAAATAGGAAAGAGGCGGTTAAGGTTAAGGATAGGGCACAGTAAGTTGAAAGGGACTCTTAAAACGATGGGGAAGCATCCAACAGGGTTATGTGACTGTTGTCAGGTAGATGAAACAGTGGAACATGTAGTGGTTAAGTGCAGGAAATATTCATCAGAAAGGGGGGACATGATGGAGGGAATGGAAAGAGCAGGGTTGACAGGAGCAGGTTTGAAGGGCATATTGGAGTGTGGAGGAAGTGGACAAGGCAGGAAGTGTTTGATTAGCTTTCTTAAGCGAACAGGACTGATGGGACAAATAGGATAAAAGGACATTGTAGGAGGTAAATGATACCAGTTTGGGGGGTAGGATTTTAATTGTATTTCTTTTCATTTTGTTTGTGTTTAGGTTTTAATTTTATTTTATTAGGTGGTGATGTTAGGGTTGGGTACTTTGTTTTGTTTGTTCTGGGTTTGTTGTTTTCTTTTCTTTGCTGGGTTCTTGCCTTATCTGCTCCACTTGCTGGGTTGTACAGTAGGTGGCGGTATGCGCCTTTCTGTGGTTGCGACCCGCCATTAACCCCATAGAAGAAGAAGAATCAATGTACTCTTGGGTCCAATAGCATATATCTGCAGTGCCGCAACCAGTGTACTGTGTGTGAGGGCTTGTACTGTGTGTGACTGTGCGTCGGGGCTTGTACTGTGTGTTGTTGGGCGGGGCTTCCCGTAAAACCCGGAAGTAGTCTGTTTGTGCTGTTTATTTTTACAAGCAGTGAGGACTCGACAGCAGCACATTTTTGTAAATGTCCTAACCCAACCCCCTCCAATGTACAGTAAATGTTACTCCTAACCCAATAATACACAAGACCCTCTTCTTGGAACCAAGTATGGTTTTGTCGATATTCCAATGTACAGTTTTGCTTGTACAGTTGTACAGTTTCCCCCACCCGCCTACCCAACCCCCCCCCACCCTACCCACCCAACCACCTCCAATGTACATCCCCCCCCACCCAAGCCCCCCCCCCCCACCCCACCTACCCAACCTCCTCCAATGTACAGTTTCTACGTCAAATGTATATACTTTCTTTTTTAGACTCTTTTTGTATCACAAACAGTACTGTATTTGTAAATCTGGTATGTCATAAATGTATAGATGTAGCAGTACTGTCTACCTGTATGTCGTGTATGTCATATTATGATGAATTTAAAATGGGGGACCCTGATGTAAACAAGACGAAAGTCTTTCTCTGGTCTGCATCCCCTTAACAATTGTGTGTGCTGTACTGTATTGTACCCATTCTGCAATCTGTTAATAAAGTTTTCAATCAATCAATCAATCAATCAATCAACGCACAGTCCAGGCTCCTCCTATGTATGAAGCTGCGGCACTGCAGATTTATGCTATTGGTCTGAACACTCCCACTGTGACGTCATTACGTGCTCTTGGGTTTGGTGTGTCTGAACCAGAGCCCTTTAATAAGAGTTGCGACACACTTTGATCTCACCGACAGGATATCACGTGGCTCACGTAGCCATAGATATATATAGTATGCACGTAGCTACCTGTAGTTCCAATTTGGCTTCCTGTCAACTTGATTTCAACGGTACAGAACGGCAGAACTAATTATACGGCTCTGCTACTACTGTTACAGCAATTTTTGGTACTTATTAATACAATGTGCATTGATCACTGTTGCGATATATCATTTACATATCTGCTACTTTAATATTTACATTATATCACTAGGCGATGATGGCAATTTCGAACGTTACTATAGCTACTGTCATGATGACTATTCTTTTACATTAGCCATATCACTGCAGTTGTTAAACACTCAAGCATAATTGTATTAATCAGCCCACATTACAGTTATATGTTGACAACACTTTATATTCAATATATATAATAGCATTTCAGGGGAGTGGCAGAGAGACAGCATTAGTCAGTTTTTCTGTGGACTGTCCCATAACCTAGGATAAGTTACAAAGAATATTATTTGCATAGGCTAACGTTACATACTGTAACATTTACAGTATGTATGCATTCATATTTTTCTTGTGCTTCTATGGTCATAAATACACACATCTTAATGCTATCTATAAGACATTCATACATGCACAAAGTGAATATGGAAATGCAGTGAATATCATTACTCTACATTTCTTAGCATTTACATTTTTCATACTGTAACCATTGATACTACTCAATTAAGCCAAGAAAGAAGTTTGGTCAACAGTACAAAATATACAAAGCAACCAATTGCATTCCACATTTTTTTTTATTATTATAGGCCTATAATATGTCCATGTAGAGGTCCAGTCTTCCAATCCTGTTGTTTGTAGTGCTAGGGCCTTTCTGTCACGACTGCTGCTCACCTCAGACTGGACACATGCACGTCATTATAGTGGTAATTTATCCTAGAAAACAAAACAGGGAGATAGAGTTATGGAGTTGCTCATGCACTCTACAACAACACACATCTTGTGCATAATCTTTCTATGGCCATAAAAACAGATAATAAACTATTCTATTTTTGATACAATTTGACTCATCTGAATTTCTACAGTTTCACTGTTTGACTCATTTAAAATATTCCACAACAGGTTCAATGTGTCCGGGTTCTTTGCAACAAGTGCTGGCCTGAAATTCATGGTGGAGCAGGAACAACGACCTCCATCTTACCAGACAACAGCATGGCTCCTGGAATTAATGAAAACTTTATTTAACAGGTTGCAGAATGGGTACAATACAGTACGGCTCAATACACACAATTGTTAAGGGGATGCAGACCAGAGAAAGACGTTTGTCTTGTTTACATTTTTATTTTTAAAATTGAGCTCACCACCTACAAGGCTTTAAAGGGTGAAGCCCCAAGCTACATTGCTGAGCTTATAACCCCTTACTTCCCTAATAGGGCTCTCCGCTCCTCCGACCAAGGAGAGCTCGTCGTCCCCCGGACCAAACTGAAAACCAAGGGTGACCGGGCTTCGTAGCACCCAAGCTATGGAATCAGCTACCTTATGAAATCAGGTCTGCTGTTAGTGTGCAGTCTTTTAAACAAGGTCTAAAAACCTTTTTATACAGTGAGGCTTTTAATTGATCATGTATGTGGTATAACGTGTGTATGTGTGATTGTATTTTACTTCATTTATTTTTTGAAGTATTCTACAATCTTGTATGTGATGTAACATGTGTGGTTATTCTATTCTGATTAACCTTTTACTGCCTGTAAAGCACTTTGTTATTTTAATCTGGAAAAGCACTATATAAATAAAATGTACCTTACATCAGGGTCCCCCATTTTCAATTCATATTGACATTTATGACATACACAACATACATGACATTTATGGCATAGGGACATACAGGTATTTAGTACTGATACATTTGTGACATAAACGGTATTCAAATATACAGTACTGTTACCCATAGATCCTGACAGAGTATATACATATGATGGGGAGGGGACTGTACATTAGGAGGGGGTGGGTGGGAGAGAAATATACATACGGTGGGGAGGAGACTGTACATTTCTACTAATAATATACAACCTACATATCTACTAATAATATACAAACTACATTATAATAATCAACCTCACAACTCCAAATGACTGGGACACGTCTCTCATTAGAGTCAAGACCACGAGAGGAGAGCCAGACAGGTCTGTATCCACTGTGTTATTGTCTATATATTATATTATGTAACCTTACTGTACCTTATATGAAGACCAGTCTATCTAGTGTCATGTGTTATTGTCTATATATTATAACCTTACTGTACCTTATATGAAGACCAGTCTATCTAGTGTCATGTGTTATTGTCTATATATTATAACCTTACTGTACCTTATATGAAGACCAGTCTATCTAGTGTCATGTGTTATTGTCTATATTATAACCTTACTGTACCTTATATGAAGACCAGTCTATCTCGTGTTGCTCACTTTAACAATAAATCTAATAAACAATGATAAACTAATGAACACCAATATAATAACTGCAAATAATTTGGTAAATATAACGTTAGGCCAACGTCACGTCAGTATGGTAACGTTCTTAACTGCATTTAGAATCTAACAAGCTATTAACTTACGATCAACATTAACTAAAGCTTGCTACATAAAATACCAATATTGACTAAATCCATGAGTGGTCTGCTAATGCGTTAAAATGTACAAAGTAGTAAAAGTAAAGTAAACTTACCAGCGAGTGCCGCTCGGCAACAATGAAAATGCATGGCGTTGAGCTGAGACTTGAACTACGGACCACCCCTGAGGCGCTTTACTTCCGCATTCCACGATAACAACGAAGGTGGGTCGGAGTGGCGGAACACTTAATTATACGGCTCTGGTCTATAGGGAGGTGTAGTGGTTACTTCCTGGTCTATAGGGAGGTGTAGTGGTTACTTCCTGGTCTATAGGGAGGTGTAGTGGTTACTTCCTGGTCTATAGGCAGGTGTAGTGGTTACTTCCTGGTCTATAGGGAGGTGTAGTGGTTACTTCCTGGTCTATAGGGAGGTGTAGTGGTTACTTCCTGGTCTATAGGGAGGTGTAGTGGTTACTTCCTTGTCTATAGGGAGGTGTAGTGGTTACATGATTGCTGTTTCCCGGCCGGTCCATCATCTTGAAAACACAATGTATTTGCCCATTGCCCATTTCTAAATCGTCTCGTTTAAAGCAAATAAAGCATCAACATTTGCATGGTGTTGTACCATTCTGTGCGTATTCATCCACAATCTATAGCTCAACATGAAAATATTCGCAATTAATTGTAAAAAAAAAAAACGCTGAATTTTATTTCAACCAAAAATGCTTAACAAATAATGTTAGTGATAGAAGGGAACTCATTTTGTGCAAAAATGGAAAGCGTTCCAAATGTTCATGAGGTAGAATTGTTACAATAGCCGATAATCCATTTTCCCAAAGATAAATCCCTATATGGGTGGACCTCGCAGGCGGTCCAAAGTGACGTCAGACTACAACTCCCTATTTAGGAGCAAATTGTTTGCATGATTAACAACGATGGTTCGAACATTCGTTCGAAAAACCCTGGCGAATGTTCGAATCCCAAAAACTGGAGCTGAGCTGAATGTGTTAAAATAGAAGGATTGGACTTTGCGAGCGAACTGTAATACAATGTTATTTTTTACAATAATTTACATAACATCTTACGAAATTACTAATGTGTATGGAAACTGACAAAAAAGGTAATGGTAAAGGTAATGCTTAAAATTTATTATTTCAGCGGCAAAAGGCGCAGTGGACATTTTTGGGTGCACCTAAATTATGAGCTGGTGCACCTAAATGAAAAAGTTAGGCGCACTGGTGCAACCAATGTAAAAAGTTAGTCTGGAGCCCTGATTATTCAACAAATGCTTTGTGTGTTTACAGTGTGAAGTCTCTGTGACGGAACTGTACTGGACCAAGGCTTTCTACTCAAAACATCTGGATCAAAACCTTCTTCTTGTGGAAACAGACAGCAGACTGGACACCACAACATCTGTAAGTACAATTATGTTTACTTTGTTTTCCTCTTATTGCTCCTTCCTTGTAGCAGCGGCACTCGAAAGGAGCCTTGAAGTTGTACAATCCCACCTAATTGTAAAAAATGCCAAATGTTTTATATTTATAGTACTTTACCATCTCCATGGTCAACTGCAGCGACGTAATTTTCTTCACAATAAAAGATTACATTTCTCCAGATACATTTACATTTAGTCATTTAGCTGACGCTTTTATCCAAAGGACTTACAAGTTCTGTACGACAAGTCATCAGGAAGGGCACAACTCTATCAGCTGAGTAACAATGTTCATCAAAGTGTTGCGTGTTACCGTGTAGGTTAGTTTATTAGTAAAAATTATAATATTTAAATTAGTAAAAAAAATTAAAATAATTAAGAACATAATCGCCATTGCTTTATTATTCTTTTATATAACTATATTAGATATTACTGCACATGGCTACTTTTTGATCAATTAATACAAGCAGTCAGATAAATTAACTATTTTGGGACTTTCTATTTTATTTAGAAAGTACTAGAATCAGAATGTCCGACTCCCACCCAATACCCAGCTGTTAAAAACGGTTCAATTTTATTAGTAGAGGCTGTGACACTATTTCACCCTATCCTCTGTCATCCTTCCTCTAGCTGCTAGGGTGAAGGGACTTTGGGCTTCGCTGAGACCGGTGGTGGTAGAGGGAGGAGGGGTGGGCTGGGACATGGTGGCTGCAGCCTCAGCCTGACGATCTATAAAAAGTTGTCATCTTTCAAATATATTTGTAGCTAAACAATTAGCTAAGCAATTATATTTTAATTTATTAGCCTATTCGTAATAATTCGTTATTAGCCTAGCTAACTCCATATCTTGGACGTGGATGCAGATGGAACACTGCGAGCAAAGCAGTCAAAAACGGTGCATTTCTGCACACTAATATTATGTTTTGCCAACAGATGTTTTGATAAATTGCTCGTATTGCCACCCTTACTGGCAAATGTTTTGTTGCACTTGTGGCAACGTGCGCTGTCGGCATCTACTCTCGTAAAGTATACCCATTCTTTCGAGCGCTTTGCTCTCTCTGCCATGACGAGCGCATGCAGAGCTGTCTGTGTGCAGCGCGCTTCAGCATCTCTGTTCTCTGTTCTCCTACATCTCTGTTCTCTGTTCTCCTCTATCTCTGTTCTCTGTTGTGTTAGTATGACGGCCGGCCAAGCCGGTAGCAACGCCGAGAGCTGGGCTCGATACCAGCATCTCCTGCATTAGTCTGTAATCAACTGGACAACCTTTTAGACTGTTCCAACTTCAGTGTGTGAATTATGTTAATCCCACAATTACTCAACTGCACTCAATATTTAAATACCAATGCTAGTCTAAATAAATGTAGACAGACAATGTACACATTAATAATAATAATAATAATAATAATAATAATAATAATAATAATAATAATAATAATAATAATAATAATAATAATAATAATAATAATCATAATCATAATAATAATAATAATAATAATAATAATAATAATAATAATAATAATAATAATAATAATAATAATAATAATAATAATAATAATAATAATAATAATAATAATAATGCAATAAAAGTCTGAAAATGAAGGGATTATGTCCATGAGTGTCAGTTTTAGAAATTAAGGCCTGCCTCTTATATAACAAGTCTCTCTAATAAAGGCCTGGTGCTCTTTGCAGCTGAGGTAAATAGAAGACCTATATTTGAGGATTTACGGTAAATCAAGATTTTCAATTATCTTAAGGTACAATACCTGAAATGAAAATGTGTGTGTGTGTGTCCAGCCAACCAGGTACCATGGCAGAAAAAAGAAAGAATACAGACATCAGAGCATTTTTCAGTACACCAAAACGCAAAGTAAGAACCCTAGTAGCCTAATAGCTCAAAGACTTAAAGGGCGGGCTCCACAAATAATGGATTGCACGGTGTTAATTGCACCCTTACTTACAATTCATTATGAATTGTAAGTGGGGGACCCTGATGTAAACAAGACAAAAGTCTTTCTCTGGTCTGCATCCCCTTAACAATTGTGTGTATTGAGCCGTACTATATTGTACCCATTATGCAATATGTTAATAAAATTTTTAATCAATCAATAACAGATTGCAGAATGGGTACAGTACAGTACGGCTCAATACACACAATTGTTAAGGGGATGCAGACCAGAGAAAGACTTTCGTCTTGTTTACATCAGGGTCCCCCATTTTCAATTCATAATGAATTGTAAGTAAGGGTGCAATAGAAATGTTTCATAATGATGTTCAGTGTATTCATAAGTGTATTGCTCTCCTTAATGTAGAATGATATGGTGACTGTGCAGACTCAGGAAGGAGAGAAAGAGACCCAAGAGTTACAGGTAATGGAAATATCAGACCGTTTAAAGTGTAGGATAACATAACAAATTAAGACACAAATACTTGGATTATATATCCCCCCCCCCCTCTCTCCCTTTCTTTACAGATTAGCATAAAGATTGTGTATTCAAACCGGTTCAGTGTATTCATAAGTGTATTGCTCTCCTTAATGTAGAATGATATGGTGACTGTGCAGACCCGGGATGGAGGCAGAGAAGGAGAGAAAGAGACACAAGAGTTACAGGTAATGGAAATATCAGACAGCTTAAAGTGTAGGATAACATAACAAATTAAGACACAAAATAGGCTATATTTACAGCAGACCCTGTTATTGTTCCTTGTTGGTATTTTTTCTCTCTTTCTTATTAAAAACGTGGCCTATTTGAAAGGAGATTGATTTAATAAAAATAAAAGAGCGAAAAATCAATATACAGTATATATACAGTATATATATATTAATATATTATTATTATTATTATAGTAATTGGCTATCATACTGCAATATAAACTGAGTTTTATAGTGAAAAGAGCAGCTTTATTGGTCAAGATTGAAGGCTCTATATTGCAGGAAATTGCACGTACAGGTTCATTAAATGAAAAAAAAATCTGCCGTGGAGGGGGTCGTGCCGGACCCCCTCCAAACCACCCCTTGCCTGTAAAAAAAAAAAATTAAAAAAAAAAAAAAAATATATATAAAAAAATGCACCCCCACTTTCAACTATAACAAGGCGGCCATGGTTGTACCTACTTAAATATTAGCCAATGCGTGGTACATGTTTGCAAAATGTTTGGTATAGCGCCCCTCATGGAGAAGAATGCACCGGCCGCCACTGCGAAGGAGCAATCATAGTCCGATTAGCGTTTCATAGGAAGAGAGTGCTTAGAGATCGCCAAGATCCGTTAGCTCATACTAATGAGTTCCTGTATGAGCGCTATAGATTCGGCCGACGAGGAATCATTTACCTCCAAGACCTTCTCGGGCCATACCTTGTTAATCAAACATGCCGCAGCAGAGCATTGAGTGTCTCCCAGACTGTCTGCATTGCCTTGCGCTTCTTTGCCAGTGGTACTTTTCTGTACACTGTAGGCGATGCGGAGAACATCAGCAGAGCCGCTGCATGCCGTGCTGTTCACAAAGTATATTTGGCCTTGAAGAAGCTCATGGATGTCTTCATTACATTCCCTGGCCGTGTCCAAGTAAAGAGTAGTCAAAGAGGGCTTCTATGTAATTGCAGGTAATTAAGTTATTCAATATTTCACCATTTAATGAAAATGCATTCCTATCACTATTCATTACGGAGCTTATTATTATTATGCAGAGTTTCCCAATGTCATTGATGCAGTTGACTGTGTTGTGTAAACCTTGTACCTTACAGGACAGACTGCACGCAGATCCAACTCAAATCACCCTCTGGCCCAAACCAGGGTGCTTTTGTGAATGGAAAAGGCTTTCACAGCATTAATGTGCAGGTAGCCTATATGCACAGAGAAGACATGATATTAATGTGCAGGTCGGCCTATATGCACCGAGAAGACATGATATTAATGTGCAGGTAGCCTATATGCACCGAGAAGACATGATATTAATGTGCAGGTAGCCTATATGCACCGAGAAGACATGATATTAATGTGCAGGTCGGCCTATATGCACCGAGAAGACATGATATTAATGTGCAGGTAGCCTATATGCACCGAGAAGACATGATATTAATGTGCAGGTAGCCTATATGCACCGAGAAGACATGATATTAATGTGCAGGTCGGCCTATATGCACCGAGAAGACACGATATTAATGTGCAGGTAGCCTATATGCACCGAGAAGACATGATATTAATGTGCAGGTCGGCCTATATGCACAGAGAAGACATGATATTAATGTGCAGGTAGGCCTATATGCACAGAGAAGACATGATATTAATGTGCAGGTAGCCTATATGCACCGAGAAGACATGATATTAATGTGCAGGTCGGCCTATATGCACCGAGAAGACATGATATTAATGTGCAGGTCGGCCTATATGCACCGAGAAGACATGATATTAATGTGCAGGTCGGCCTATATGCACCGAGAAGACATGATATTAATGTGCAGGTCGGCCTATATGCACCGAGAAGACATGATATTAATGTGCAGGTCGGCCTATATGCACCGAGAAGACATGATATTAATGTGCAGGTCGGCCTATATGCACCGAGAAGACATGATATTAATGTGCAGGTCGGCCTATATGCACCGAGAAGACATGATATTAATGTGCAGGTAGCCTATATGCACCGAGAAGACATGATATTAATGTGCAGGTAGCCTATATGCACCGAGAAGACATGATATTAATGTGCAGGTCGGCCTATATGCACCGAGAAGACATGATATTAATGTGCAGGTCGGCCTATATGCACAGAGAAGACATGATATTAATGTGCAGGTCGGCCTATATGCACCGAGAAGACATGATATTAATGTGCAGGTAGCCTATATGCACAGAGAAGACATGATATTAATGTGCAGGTAGCCTATATGCACAGAGAAGACATGATATTAATGTGCAGGTAGCCTATATGCACCGAGAAGACATGATATTAATGTGCAGGTCGGCCTATATGCACCGAGAAGACATGATATTAATGTGCAGGTAGCCTATATGCACCGAGAATACATGATATTAATGTGCAGGTCGGCCTATATGCACCGAGAAGACATGATATTAATGTGCAGGTCGGCCTATATGCACCGAGAAGACATGATATTAATGTGCAGGTAGCCTATATGCACCGAGAATACATGATATTAATGTGCAGGTCGGCCTATATGCACCAAGAAGACATGATATTAATGTGCAGGTAGCCTATATGCACCGAGAAGACATGATATTAATGTGCAGGTAGCCTATATGCACCGAGAAGACATAATATTAATGTGCAGGTCGGCCTATATGCACCGAGAAGACATGATATTAATGTGCAGGTCGGCCTATATGCACCGAAAAGACATGATATTAATGTGCAGGTCGGCCTATATGCACCGAGAAGACATGATATTAATGTGCAGGTCGGCCTATATGCACAGAGAAGACATGATATTAATGTGCAGGTCGGCCTATATGCACCGAGAAGACATGATATTAATGTGCAGGTAGCCTATATGCACCGAGAAGACGTGATATTAATGTGCAGGTCGGCCTATATGCACCGAGAAGACATGATATTAATGTGCAGGTAGCCTATATGCACCGAGAAGACATGATATTAATGTGCAGGTAGCCTATATGCACCGAGAAGACATGATATTAATGTGCAGGTAGCCTATATGCACCGAGAAGACATGATATTAATGTGCAGGTCGGCCTATATGCACCGAGAAGACATGGTATTAATGTGCAGGTCGGCCTATATGCACCGAGAAGACATGATATTAATGTGCAGGTAGCCTATATGCACCGAGAAGACATGATATTAATGTGCAGGTAGCCTATATGCACCGAGAAGACATGATATTAATGTGCAGGTCGGCCTATATGCACAGAGAAGACATGATATTAATGTGCAGGTCGGCCTATATGCACCGAGAAGACATGATATTAATGTGCAGGTCGGCCTATATGCACCGAGAAGACATGATATTAATGTGCAGGTAGCCTATATGCACCGAGAAGACATGATATTAATGTGCAGGTAGCCTATATGCACCGAGAAGACATGATATTAATGTGCAGGTAGCCTATATGCACCGAGAAGACATGATATTAATGTGCAGGTAGCCTATATGCACCGAGAAGACATGATATTAATGTGCAGGTAGCCTATATGCACCGAGAAGACATGATATTAATGTGCAGGTCGGCCTATATGCACCGAGAAGACATGATATTAATGTGCAGGTCGGCCTATATGCACCGAGAAGACATGATATTAATGTGCAGGTAGCCTATATGCACCGAGAAGACATGATATTAATGTGCAGGTCGGCCTATATGCACCGAGAAGACATGATATTAATGTGCAGGTAGCCTATATGCACCGAGAAGACATGATATTAATGTGCAGGTAGCCTATATGCACCGAGAAGACATGATACAGCATTAATGTGCAGGTCGGCCTATATGCACCGAGAAGACATGATATTAATGTGCAGGTAGCCTATATGCACCGAGAAGACATGATACAGCATTAATGTGCAGGTAGCCTATATGCACCGAGAAGACATGATATTAATGTGCAGGTCGGCCTATATGCACCGAGAAGACATGATATTAATGTGCAGGTCGGCCTATATGCACCGAGAAGACATGATATTGGGTACATTAGACATGAAGAAATGATGGGAACAGTGACATTCAGTGTTATTGAATAGATGTAAAGTCCTATAATGCCAATTAAAACCTACATTTGCATAATTCATTTAGATACAGGTAAATAAGAATTGCCATGTGACCTCATGACCTCATGACCCCCTATCCAGAGCCAGCACCAGGGCCTCAAGGCCTACCTCATGACCCCCTATCCAGAGCCAGCACCAGGGCCTCAAGCCCTACCTCATGAACCCCTATCCAGAGCCAGCACCAGGGCCTCAAGCCCTACCTCATGAACCCCTATCCAGAGCCAGCACCAGGGCCTCAAGCCCTACCTCATGAACCCCTATCCAGAGCCAGCACCAGGGTCTCAAGCCCTACATCATGACCCCCTATCCAGAGCCAGCACCAGGGCCTCAAGGCCTACCTCATGACCCCCTATCCAGAGCCAGCACCAGGGCCTCAAGCCCTACCTCATGACCCCCTATCCAGAGCCAGCACCAGGGCCTCAAGCCCTACCTCATGACCCCCTATCCAGAGCCAGCACCAGGACCTCAAGCCCTACCTCATGAACCCCTATCCAGAGGCAGCACCAGGGCCTCAAGCCCTACCTCATGACCCCCTATCCAGAGCCAGCACCAGGGCCTCAAGCCCTACCTCATGACCCCCTATCCAGAGCCAGCACCAGGGCCTCAAGCCCTACCTCATGACCCCCTATCCAGAGCCAGCACCAGGGCCTCAAGCCCTACCTCATGACCCCCTATCCAGAGCCAGCACCAGGGCCTCAAGCCCTACCTCATGACCCCCTATCCAGAGCCAGCACCAGGGCCTCAAGCCCTACCTCATGACCCCCTATCCAGAGCCAGCACCAGGGCCTCAAGCCCTACCTCATGACCCCCTATCCAGAGCCAGCACCAACTGAAGGCCAGATTCACGTGTGTGCGGGGGCTGCGGGCGGGTCGCACCAGACAGGCCATGTGACATCACTGTGGCTGTGCAGTGCTCCACAATGTGGCAACACTGAGGAAGGAGAGGGTCCCAGTCATCCTGGACCATCCTGAGGACGACCTACAGCCAGTCCACTTGGACGAGCAGACCGGACGGGCTGCAAGGGACAGAATTGCCCACCATTGCCCACGGCAGACGGCTACGGCTGCCCAAGACATTAAAGTCCCGCCATAGACTCAGCTTCTTCCCCTCAGCAGCTCGCCTGGTAAACGAGTCAGGTGTCCCCCTGCTTCCCTGCTTTGCTTTTAAGTTACTTATTCATAGAGGAACATGTACAAGAATAATAAGAAGAGATCCATGTTGTAGAATAAAGCCTTTATTTTCACTCTATTGGTCTGCCTGTAAATTAAGGTGCACACAAAAAATTATTTCAGTTCAGTTACAATTCATGCCAAAGCTCACAAATACTTTTGGCCAGTGGTTCTCAACATGTGGTATGCGTACCACCGGTGGTACTTGGGCCCCCTGCTGGTGGTACTTGAACAATATTTAAATTAAATATTATAATTTTTTATATTTTTTGCAGTCAGGCCACTGAACTTAGAAGCAGGCCAGGCCAGTGTTTCTAGTTGCGGTGGGGCGATAGTTAGATAACCTAAGTGGGGAACAACCAGGAGATCACTGTGACAGAGAGTAATGCAGTCTAAACAGTCATACATCTTTTATTCAACTTCAGCCCTGATCATAACCATTTTTATTTTTAGATTTGTTTTTTTGTAATGTCAGATACAAAATTAAATACTCCCACTTTTCTGAAAAGATTTATTGATAAATCTGACATTACAAAAAACTAAAAATCCATCAAAATCTGTGAGAATGGGTTTAGGTGGAGCCCAATCGCTGAACACAGGAGAAGAGAGAATGGAGCGTTTTAGGGTATTTTAATATTGTTCCCCAAGAAGACAAGTTTGACATCAGGAATGTGCAACAGACAGGGTTAGAATGTTCTTGGGGGAATGAGGACAGGTGCACTCCAGTGCATCTGTGGGCAGAAGACACGGGTCTGTGTCGAGAGAGAGAGCAGGGGCACACTTTGTGCAGCACGAGGTGTCCAGGCAGGAAGGGTCACTGGAGCGGGGGGGTCCTAGGTAACTAGAATAACACCACAACGAGGTCTGGTCAGAATCTGCTGGTAGATGTAGTGTCTTGCTGATCAGGGGATGCGATACAGCTGTGTTGAGTGAGGTGCCTGGCAGCGTGTGAATCAGGAGATGAGGTGCAGCCGTGTTGAGTGAGGAGCTTGACAGGGGGTGAAGGGGTGCTGCCCATATATGGATGTGAGGCTTCCGTTGTGAATGTGGGAGAGGATGAGGAGGAGTGAAGAAGGTGTGTGGTGAATGTGGAGGGAGGATGAGGAGGAGTGAAGGAGGAGTGAAGAAGGTGTGTGGTGAATGTGGAGGGAGGATGAGGAGGAGTGAAGAAGGTGTGTGGTGAATGTGGAGGGAGGATGAGGAGGAGTGAAGGAGGAGTGAAGAAGGTGTGTGGTGAATGTGGAGGGAGGATGAGGAGGAGTGAAGGAGGAGTGAAGAAGGTGTGTGGTGAATGTGGAGGGAGGATGAGGAGGAGTGAAGGAGGAGTGAAGAAGGTGTGTGGTGAATGTGGAGGGAGGATGAGGAGGAGTGAAGGAGGAGTGAAGAAGGTGTGTGGTGAATGTGGAGGGAGGATGAGGAGGAGTGAAGAAGGCTGTCGCTGTGATTATGACAAAATCATCATTGACACATGCCTAGCCTGTAATAACCCCCCCAGAAAAACTTTGTAACTACATAATTATTGGTGGGGGACCCCCAGATCCCCCGCTTAAAAAGTGGCCTGACTGGGGCTATATTTCACACTATATTTCCCAGCCTGAATTATTTCCCTTGTCGGGCCCTGCTTATGTGAGTTGTCAATGGACAACAACAAGTTCAAGTTTCAAGTTCAAGTTTCTTTAATAGTTGTCATACAGAAGTACAGAATACTTTTATACAAAATGTTTCTTTCTGTTACGCTCCAGAGACTGTGCTAGACAAAAGATAAGTATGTAATAAAATAAAATAAAATAAAATAGTATAGCATGTAAAAATAGAAGTAAAAAGAAGTCACGTACGTAGACACAGTGTTCAGTATATACATATGTACAATGTTCGATGCAGAATAGAGTGACTGAGTTACCATACAATATACAATATACTATGCAATATACTAATATACAATACTATATAGTGCAAAGCAGAATGGGATGAGGTACAATTTAGGTACAATTACAGTAGGGTGTACTGAGGTATGGGTTGTAGTGCAAATCCTTTACCAATAAATATAAAGTGTGTCTAGGTGCTCTAAAGTGTGGAGAGTGGGTGCTGCAGTGTATTGTTTGTTTGAAGTGAGTGTGTGCGTGTGGATGTGTGTGTTGTGAGTGCATTTGATGGTTGTTGCATAGTGTTATTGTTCGTTGAGCAACCTGATGGCCTGGGGATAGAAGCTTCTTCTGAGTCTTTCTGTGCTTGCCATGAGACTCCGGTATCGCTTGCCTGACCGCAGCAGTTCAAAGAGGCAGTTGTTTGGGTGGCTCGAGTCCTTAATAATTCTCTTAGCCTTACCCCTGCACCGCTTGTTGTAAATGTTCTGGAGAGTGGGAAGCCCCCCTCCAATTGTGCGTTCGGCTGAACGTGCCACTCTCTGTAGTCTGCTTCGGTCTTGTGCGGTGCTATTCCCAAACCAGGAGGTGATATTGCCAGTCAGGATGCTCTCTATTGTACATGAGTAGAAGTTCTTAAGGATCTTCTGACTGACTTGGAACTTCCTTAGGCGCTGAGGAAGTAGACGCGTTGTCGTGCCTTCTTCACAACACTGTCAATGTGGTCCATGTCAAGTCCTCGGATATGTGGGCTCCAAGGTACTTAAAACTGTTCACTCTCTCAACCGGTGCCCCGTTGAGATCCTGTGTGTGTGTGAGTGAGAGAGAGAATGAAGTCCAATTGCTTGCTGAGAGAGAGAGATTACATTATTTACCAAAATTCAGTAGATAATATTGTAATGGTTTGGGATATTTTTCTTTTTACGTTTTTTATATGTGATTTCCAGCTTCATTGGTACACCTTAATTTATAAAGCAATTATTGGTCAGCTCCCTTTTTACCTCGGTTCATACCTCACCATCACATCAAACGCATTTTACAGCTTACGATCCCAGGACTATTTATATGCCTCAGTACCCAGAACCCGCACAGAGTTTGGGAAAAGGGCCTTCATGTTCTCTGCTCCCTCTGCCTGGAATGGACTTCAAAAAACGTTGAAACTGCACGTCCTCACTACCATATCGAATTTTAAAGTTCAAATTAAGGGCATTTTAAAGAATGAGATGGGAGAATGTCGATGCTTCACTGCATAATGTGGTGTTATATTTTATATTTTAACTTGACCATCTCTCCCCAGCAACCTCCTGCAAAGCCTCACCTTCCATCCTCTTTATACCTTTTTACCCTACGCTCCAATCTCCCCCAATCCCATTCAATCTAGTTTGCTGCAGCTCAAATGTATGTATATTTTGTTTTGCTGCTATTTTGGCCAGGTCTTGCTCGAAAAAGAGATCATTGATCTCAAGTGACTACCTGGTCAAATAAAGGTTAAATAAAATTAAAAAAAGTTTATTGTAGAAAATGATTAAGGTGGACTCATGATAATAATAGAGAGAATCACACAATTTCGTTTCACTGCTTCAATGTATTGAATTTCTGATTATGAATAATACATCCATACTGATCCACCGATACACAGATTTGCACATACATATTCAAACTCCTACCTCTATATGGTAATCTACACATACATGTACAGTATATACACATATATAGTACATGATACCTAAGCGCATACAGTACATATATCCTCATACGTATCTATTAATTCGTATCAATTAGATAGGCTTTGGACTTTTTTATCTACTTATTCTGAAATAGTTGAAATAATAAATAATATACATTTGCCCAACACAACACTTATGCATTTAACTTGTTGGCAATATTTTGCCATGCTTCTTGTCTTGCTCTCGCAGCGGTGGCAGTGTTTGATTTGTCCATGATTATGGTCTTATATTCCTCATAAGCGTGCATAATCATCTCCTGCTCGGCAGCGTTGAAAAAAGACGCTCTTGCTTTCAGAGTTGCCATTATTCCGTTAGAAAATCAGGATTTCGGCGATCGACATCTGCCCCTTTTCAGCTGAGGCGGCCACGTGCAATTATCCTGAGTACTCAAGTCTGGTTCGAATTAACAAGCTTGTTTGCGACCGAATCAGCCTTCGAGGAACCGAGATAGCCTGATTTCAATCATCGGGTTAATTTAATCTGGCTAATGGGATTTTTTATAAAAAAAAATTATTTCTCACTTTTTCTGTATTTTTGCTCCCATCCCAATTTAGTCGTTATGCCAATTCCCTTCCTGGTTGTTGCGCGCATTGCCCCACTGTCGGCCTAGGGAGGGTGTAGAACTACCACATGCCTCCTCCGATACATGTGGAGTCAGCCAGCCACTTCTGTTCACCTGACAGTGAGGACTCTCACTGGGGGAATGTAACACGTGCGGAGGTTCACGGTATTTCCCCCCGCTCCCCTCCCTGCTGAACAGGTGCCCCGACCGACCAGTAGGAGTCGCTGTTTGCCACGACCAGGACTCACACCCCACCGGTTTCCCATCCGTGAACACTGACGATTGTGTTAGTAGGGACGACTGACGAAGCCGGAGGTACCGCTGACAGCTGGATTAGAACCCAGAGTCTCTGCGGTGGTAGGCGAGTGTTTAGACCTCTACCTTTACCACGCTCTTATTTAATTAATGTAGCTGGGGATGTGGATTTTCAAGCAAGGCTCTAAAGTGATGTTACTGTTCCCCGATGGAGCTCTCTCGCCCGGTGCACGACACAGCGAGCCGAGTGCAAACCGACTCGCGGTCACACACTGTACCGACGCGTAAAGCGTTTTTTAAAGTCATTGGAAAAAGGCTTTTGATTCGTACCTGACCCGAGGTCCTAACTCCCACTTTGTGCCCTGCTGCTAAGTAACAGACTCTTTATGCTTTTTGACACGTATGAGGCTGGAACAGCTGGTGTTGCCATGGTAACAGTGTCCTCGTCTGGTAAAAGGTGACCAGTGTTGACTTCCATCCGTCTCCTCTGTGTCTTACGCGCTTTGATTGTTCTTTTCTTCTTTTTACATTTTTTTCCCCTCATCCTTGTATATTTATCCCTAAAGCTTGAATAGCTTGGAATACTGTGGTAAATTCCCACAGAACTTCTACAATAATTTGAGGTTATTGTAGTACAATACAATGAGATTGATTATCTGGAAGGAGGAGGAAGGGATCATACTTGATAGAATTGTTGATCTCCTCATCTGACTTAGCAGATGAGGAATAAACGTGTACGCCAGACAAACCAGAACTGTAGTTCAACTCAGCTGATTTATTTGCTCAGAGCCAGGGAACCAAGGTGAATAGGACAAAAGATTATCAGAAAACATTAACAGGGCTGTCTGTCGTACAGAAATATCACAATCAGGTTTGCATCTCAAACCTCAATAATGTACACAAAACAGTCGCTCGTTAACATAATTTGAACATACATAGTTTACTGTAAGCCCTTTTTTGCATATAAGTAAGCCTGGTTTCTAAGCTAAGTTACATTCTAGTCTAACCAAACATACGGGTTCCATCCGGCTTACTTACATCAAAAAGCAGTAGTTTCTCTGGTCGGGAGGAGCGGTGGAGCCCAACCAGACCCCTGGGGTCGGTCCGGTCTGAGAGCTCCCGAATTACCATTTAGGGTCCTCCTATATACTATAATTTCTAGCCAATAATAGAATTCAGTTCACTATTACAGTTGATCCAATCAGGCGTCTCCTGTGGGCGATCTCTTGTGGGGGCTGGCAGCCCCCCCCCCCCCTGGGTTGTGGCGACGTGATGGGACAGAGATAGAGGGGGCCCGTCGGTGGCCCACGTCCGTGTGGTCGCGGTGTTGGGTCTTGTCTCACGAGGGGGGGTGTGACATGATGTCCTCTGGTGGGGGGGTGTGAATACGCTTTGACCCTTTGGGCCTTATTACCATACAGTACTAATCTGATCACATAGTGGGGGGGGGGAGAATAGCTCTCTGTCACCCCTGTTCCATCCATAATTAGCACTGAAAACCCACTCTGCTAGTTGGCAGAGTAGCTGTGATGCTCTAATTATTCACACATATTATTTATGAAATTCAACTCAATATTTACCACAATACCTATTTCCTACTGAATGTGCAATATAGGACTGAGCCCTGGTTTGCCTACATATATCACATACAGTCATACTGTAGGCTACTTGAGACAGTTTCCTGAAAAGTACTGTACTTGACGTTTTTTTTATTTTTATTTTTTAGATGCTGTAAGTGTTTTTTTTTTTTTTTTTTTTTTAATAAGTGTTAAGTAGCTCTACATTCTGACAGCCATCACTGATATAGAGTGTCTGGTCAGTAACATGGGTCTCCCAGTCCCTCCACTCTGCAGTAAACAGCCATCACTGATATGGAGTGTCTGGTCAGTAACATGGGTCTCCCAGTCCCTCCACTCTGCAGTAAACAAACATCACTGATATAGAGTGTCTGGTCAGTAACATGGGTCTCCCAGTCCCTCCACTCTGCAGTAAACAAACATCACTGATATAGAGTGTCTGGTCAGTAACATGGGTCTCCCAGTCCCTCCACTCTGCAGTAAACAAACATCACTGATATAGAGTGTCTGGTCAGTAACATGAGTCTCCCAGTCCCTCCACTCAGCAGTAAACACAAAATAAATGTTCTGGTATCCCTTCCCTCTTTATCCAATCAGGAGAGAGAACCCTCGATATTGTTACTTATTTCAAGAAATCTTTTCAAGACAAATTTGCTTACTGCACTGGCAGATTATTTTACTTGTTTCAAGCACATTATTTCTAGAGCGGAGGGACTGGGTGACTCATGTTAGTGACCTGACTCTACATCAGTGATGGCTGTTGGACTCATGTTACTGACCTGACTCTACATCAGTGATGGCTGTTGGACTCATGTTACTGACCTGACTCTACATCAGTGATGGCTGTTGGAATGGAGAGCAATTATTTTAATGTACTGAAGACCACTTTATTTTAACAATAAAATACCACGTACAGCACCTTTAACCTTGCCACGCAATGCCACAAATGTAAAGAAAATCAACCACTGGTTCTCGGACACTGGTCTTTCACGTCTTTGAAAGCGTAATGTGTGTCGCCTCGAAACGTCTAATTTACAAACATCAACTGTGTAGCAGTTGTCTTGCTCTTTTCTTTGGCCTTATAAGATTAACTGTTGTACAGTCCTGGCCTATATTTATTGCTACCGTCCATGCCGTTCATGTGGATAGAAAAGCATGTATAATCTTATTCAAGAAACAAACTGTGTAACGTTACATTGTTTAAATTGTCTGCTGTACTCAAATAATGAAGGTCTTTGAAAGTAAAGTAATTTTTCAAACATATTGTGAATTATTACCTTTTTTATCAAGCGTATATTATGACTTGATGAGCAACGGGTACAAGGACAAGCTGAGATTCACTCATGTGACCACTAGATGTAGCAGAGGCCTACATGTGCTTTGAGCTGGGACCAGCAGCTATAGCTCACCCGTCAGTCTGATTGATTGATTGATTGATTGATTGATTGAAAACTTTATTAACAGATTGCAGAATACAGTAAAGCTCAATACTAACAACTGCTAAGAGGATGAAGACCAGAAAAAGGGAGAGAATATATACATGCGGTGGGGAGGAGACTGTCTATTAGGAGGGGGTGGGTGGTTTGGACATTTACGGTGGCCAGTTTAGAATTGCAGCCTCCCGTAGGTGCTCTTTAAGAGCGGTTTTGAATGTGGGTAGGGATTCACATTCCTTTACAGCTTTGGGTAGGGCATTCCACATTGATGTGGCATAATTGCGAAACGTGTTTAGTCCCTTGTTTGAGCCGAATCTTGGTTTAACATGATTTGTTGAGCTTCCTTGTGTTGTGGTTGTGGTATTCACTGACCTTTGGGAAGTATTTTGACATGTACATGGGTACCTTGGTCGTGTAGTGTATCTTGTAGACCAGGCCCATTGCAAGTCGCTGTACTCTGTCATCTACTCTAAGCCATCCTAGGTTGTCAAAGTGGGCAGGGGTGAGGTGGGTTCTAGGGGTAAGGTCAAGAAGAAGTCTGACCAGTTTGTTTTGTGATGTTTGTAATCTTGTTTTTAGCGCCTTTGAGGTGCTTTGGTACCATGAGGTGCAAGCATAGTCGTAGTACCCTTGAATGAGTGCTCCTGCCAGAGTCTTCAGGGTATTCTCAATGAGTTTCCACTGGATAAATAAATGTTAAATAAATAAATAAAATAATGTATTAATCATTTATGAATGTATATCTTTGAATGTTAGTTGATGAATACATGTATATATGCGAACTAATACATACAGAAGGACATAGTATGTACTATGTAGTATGTTAAACAGTACTGTATATTTGTATGTCTTGTATGTCATAAATGTCTTGATTAATTGAAAATTGGGGACTGTCGCGTTCTTTAGATTGACCTTGAAGGATGAGGAGAGGGTTTAGCAATCAGAAGATTTATTACAGAGTGAATATTCAATATTACAGAGTATTTACACAAACAGCTGAGAGTGGACACAGGTTCTACTTGGCTCTGGACTCAGCAGGAGTGCGTCCAGCTCCTTCCGTCACAATGGCTTTTATAACTTCTGGTTGTTGTTGGAGTGAATGAGGCGGCTCTCACCGACTATACATGGTGACAGTTAAAACAGCCAAGATCTAGAATTACAGTCCGTCTCCTGGTGGTTCAGAAGGACAGGCAGGCGTCTGAAGGACGGATCCTGTCATTAGCTCCTCTGGTCAGCCAAAACCGTCGCCTCATCAGTCCTTGGTCTGTGCCTGTGACTCTTAGTAACAGATGCACTGGCCTTCCGGTCACAAATAGATCTTGACCACTACAGTAGCCACAGACCGGCTGAGATGTACACACGCTTTTGATTGATTGACATTTTTATTAACACTAGTACAGCCGACAAGGGGTCAATAAATGTTTGTTTAACCTTTATTTACCCATGGTAGGTGCGCTGAGCACAGATGCTCTTTTTCAGCTACGCCCTGCTTCACATTCACACACAGTTCCATTCATACCTGGGAGCTGCCCAGTACAACCACAGTCTGACACCTGGGAGCTGCCCACTACAACCACAGTCTGACACCTGGGAGCTGCCCACTACAACCACAGTCTGACACCATTGGCCACTGAGCAACTCCACTGGAGCAGTTGGGGGTTAAGTGCCTTGCTCAAGGGCACTTCAGCGGCAGATTTTTCCTGCCGGTCCCGGGCATCGAACCGGCGACCTTCCGGTCACAAACCCACTTCTCTAACCATTAGGCCACCGCTGCCCCCTCCTCGTCACCCCCCTCATCACTCGGTCGAGCTCCAGCTCTGTCACTCAATGACTTTTCCTAAAAGTACCCGTTTTATCTGCAGCACGGTTTCTGACATTTCAAAATGACTTCAGGAAACTGTAATTAGAACGTTATATGGAATATATATGTGGAAAGTCACAGCACTTTGCGAGCGTCTAACTAAATAGTTTACACTGTTTATTTTTTTCATATTTCTCATATAAGCTGTGGGGTGGGGGTGGGGGGAGATTTACATGAAGACATGATAATAAAAAGACATGGATAAATGTATCTAGGGACATGAATAAATGGATCTTAACTCACAGGACCCTGATGTAAACAAGACGAAAGTCTTTCTCTGGTCTGCATCGTCTTAACAATTGTGTGTATTGAGCCGTACTGTATTTGTAACTGTTGTGAAGGGCCAGATTAAACCGAATATATATATTTATTATATATATATATTTAATTGTATTTGTATATTCTCTAATATTCCTTGATATCCCTTGTATATTCCTTGTACAATATGCATTGAATATCCATTCTAGCCTACTGAACATCCCATAATAGTCTCCATTCTACTATTGGTCGAGACCTTGGTGCCAGGCTGCCATACCCCCCAGACCCAGTTCAAACGTACCGCTCAACATGTACGAACAAGTCCTAGTTCCGCGTAGGAATCTGGCTACCGCACCACTAATGGGACTATTTGTTCATAGTGCGTATATATACTGCGCTACTAAAGTAGGACTTCCTTTTCAGTCCAGTTTCTTACCCTCCAATAGAGTGACAGACGTAAAGCCTCCCCGCGACGCCACGTGTGGGAGTAAGGCCAAGTTCGGCCTACCTTCGGTATTGAGACATCGTGTATATTAATATTTGAATAGTCATATTTGGCACTATATCGTCGAGTTGGACGTAGTCTATTAAGCTAATAATAGTCTGTTAATATATAGTGCTTCGTGCGGTGAGAATACTACCGTAGTCAGCACCCCATCGTTTCGGGCAGAAAACTGGCTGTTTATCCAGGACGATCGACCCCATGTGAGATTGCACCCGAGGAGCCCCAGAGCCGACGAGCGAGTGGACCTGTATACCGGATTATTCTACCGACGACAGCCCGCCTTCCCAGGCACGGATTATGCTTTGTATACGTTGATTATTCCATGGATAAAGACCCCCGACACTGCCGTGTGTTGGAACCCCCCCCCCTGGAGAGGACGCAAGGTGAGGAGACGCTCTGCAAGACGAGGTCGCTTCACGTCTCTCCTCCGTGGACCGGAGGACGCCGGCCCACAAAGAGTCCACCTGCTTTCATCTGTGGTCCAAGGATCGCCGGCGCATTGAACGGCACTACAGTGGGTTCACCTGGGATACCCTTGGCCGGATGAGGCAGCCGGACTCTACCCCCCCCCCCTTCCTACTCCTGTCGGCTTACAAGCGACCGGATTAACCCCCCCTAGTGTATCCAGTCTATAATCATTAAAGTATCATTGCTGTTATTCCTTAACTATTCCAGGTCGTATATGTACCACCTGCGCCTTCAGAGATTGGACATTCTCTATTGATATACCGACGAATACTCTTGCCATAAAAGTGCATACTAATTCCCATTCATAAATGTGATTGATTTGATTAAGTGCTTGCTCTACACACCATCGCTGTGTAGAAATAAAGACCTATTTCTAATTCGTACATTTGTGTTGGATCCGTTTCATCTACGTGACAGTGTTCATCATAATATATTTATGCCGAGTACTGGGTGGCCGAATATTAAGTACAAAGGTAGTGGTAGTAAGTATCATATCTAGTAATACAGTCAGGGAATTGTACCCCTCAGTTACAATTGGTCCTTCGAGCCGGAGGGTAATTAGTGTAATATTAATATAGTGTTATTAATATTGAAATGGCCTATGATGAACACTCCACGAAACGATCCTCCTAACCAACGCCCGCAGCGCGAACGATGGCTCCCTCAGTACTTAGAGGTTTACGCTGTCAGTCAACAACCTAGTCTTCTACTAACAGTAAACGCGGTAAAACTAGAAAGTAAAAGTATGTCTAACCCCAACGCCCAGACTACCCCGACCATAGAGGCCCCTACGGGTTCTAATGTAACTGACCAAGTTCACGGTGGGGACCAGTGGGAACCAGACATGACTTCACACCCCGCCAGTACTGAAGAAGTAGTCCCCGATGAGTCCCGGGAGGAATACAACGCTACCGAGAGAGAACTCGGCACGGAAGAAGACGGGGAGAGCACCGTGGAGATAGAGCTCCAAGGCTCCGCAAGGAGTACCCCGAGGGAAGGCCCCCCTATACAACCGCCTTCTCCCAGCGAGGCAGAGAGGACCCTACAGCAGGCCTTCCTCATCAGCCTGAACGCCGCTGCTGAACGCGACCGACTGCAGATCCAGCAGCGGAGCGAAGAAGAGCATATACGTCTAGAAATAAGACGCATTCAGAGAGAAGAGAATGTGGCCCGAGACCGAGCAGACAGCCAGCGAGCAGCTGCTGGTGCTCTACGGGACGCAGAGCGCGACAGACAGCAAGCGCAACTAATAGAACAGCTGATCAGACGGACAACACCCTCTCCCTCCGCCAGAGGCTCCAGGAACTCGTCTAGACACACCTCCAGGGCGGCATCCCCTAGCCGAGTAAACAACCCTGAACTTGACCAACAGACGAGGTCTATACCCCCCACAGACCACCTCCCCCCACCGGTCCAAGCGAGACCTAGCAACCGGGAAGGAGCAGCATATCCTGTGGAGAGGCTAAACCCGAGACTACAAGCACTGGATGACCTAACTGAAGACGAAGAGGAAGAGGAGGAGAACCACGCCCGACGACAGCACAGTACTCTACCGGACCAGGAGGTCCGGTACAGCCCAGGCTATACTCCCGCGGAGCTGCGCTACAGACCCCCGACTCTATACCCGGGTGAGCACGACGCACGACCCGCACCGAGGAACAGCACCTGGACAAGCGGGCCATGGTACACTGCCGGTACCAGCCCATACCAAGGAGCGGGAGGAGACTCGCCTAGGAGGCCTCTCCCCCAACGCTCGCCGATGTATCCACAGTCAGCGTCATACATTGGCACGCCTATGGTACCCGACTTCACCCAAGAGAACCGGGCCCAGTATACAGAACTCTGCATGTGTCTGGAGACCATGTTGGTGGATGTATTGGATGAACGCCATAAATACGCCATCCTACTGAAGCACTTAAAGGTACCCCGCGCACATAATATAGCGCTCGCCTACGCGACTTCCACCACCCCATACACAGCAGCGCTGGTAGCATTGGACCAGAGGTATGGGCGCATATGGGATTACGTGATCCAGGAGATCCGACACATCGACCGCTTACCCCCAGCAATAGACAATCGAGCACTGGACGACCTGTCCATCAGAGTGCAGTCCCTGGTAGGGATGTTGGGAGCGCAGAGAGAGAAGGGGAGGCATGAACTTTACGCCAACTCAAATGTGGAAAGGATCTTGGAGAAGCTGCCGCCCGCTCGACAGGAGCGTTTTAGGCGGCAGAGAGACCACCGAGACCCGAATGGCCCCGAACCGAACCTCCTCGATCTAGCAGACTTCCTGGCGAGAGAAGTCAGCAGCCTACGGCTAGATACATTCGGACGGAGCACCCCTGGCTCCAGAGAAGGAACCAGACGACTAAATGATGGAAGAAGATCGGTGACTGTGATGCACCAATCGGAGTCAGTACCGAGCAGCAGGAGCCACAGTACCCCCTCCAGAACGGAGAAGTGGAAGATAGTGTGCCCCTACTGTGAGAAAGAACACTGGCTAGCGCAATGTGACTCCTTCCCCAAGCTGAACGCGGAGGAAGCAAGTCAATGGATAAAGTCCAACAAGCGCTGTTTTCGCTGTGCGCGCTCACACATGGCAGCCGAATGCCGCTTAAAGAAAAGGTGCACCAAGTGCGATGGAGCCCATCTGGACATACTTCACGACAGTAACAGACGGCGCCCTTCACCCGCACCATCCAGCAGCAAAGCGAGCGTCATGTACATCGATCCCGCCAGCAGCAGTGGAGCCCGAGTACTCCTAAAAGTAGTGCGTGTGACACTAAGCTACCAGAATAAAGTCCTGGACACTTACGCCGTCCTCGATGACGGGTCAGAGAAGACCCTTCTGCTCGCCTCCGCTGCGGCCCAGTTAGGGCTGCGGGGAAGCGAAACCCAAATGACAATTCGGACAATAAGACGAGATTTGAAGACGATAAAGGGCGAGAATGTCTCATTCTCTATCGCAGCAAGCGGCCAGCCTGAGCGACGGTACCAGATTACAGACGCTTTCACCAGCCAAGAAATAGGACTGTCGCGGTACACATACCCCGTCGCCAAGCTGATGGAGAAATATGTACATCTGCGCAAGTTACCGATCCCGCTCATAGACAATGCTATGCCGACCCTGTTGATAGGCTCCGACCATGCAGACCTCATTGTCCCGATAGACCGGGTTCATACCGGACCCCGAGGCTGTCCTGCAGCAGTCGAGACCCGTTTGGGATGGACTCTCCAAGGCCCGCTCGCCAAATCTCTCAACCGAAGTACAGCCACTAGATGTCTCCACTCCCGAGCCACAGAGGGAGAAACCGCACTCCTGCAACACGTAGAGCGGTTATGGACCTTGGAACAAATGCCCTTTAAGAACGGAAAGAAAGACATTCGCTCTAAAGATGACATTTACGCCATTCACCTCCTCGAGACAGGGACCAAGAGAGTCCCGGTCAACGGCGTGTTGAGATACGCCACGCCACTCCTGCGGCGAGAAGGAATGCCTACTTTCCACGCCAAGACAGACGCCACAGAACGGTACCTGCTGAACACGGAGCGGCGCTTAGCCAAGAACCCCGCCCAAGAGAGTGTATACCGCGCTGAGATTGAGAAGCTCATCACAGCGGGACACGTCACAAAGATGGACATTAAAGAGGCTGACCAGACCACTGAATCGTGGTACGTGCCTCACCACAAGGTCCATCACAACGGTAAAGACCGCATAGTATTTAACTGCAGCTACCAGATCGGATCCCAAAATCTGAATAAAGAGTTACTGCCCGGTCCCACACTCGGCCCCTCCCTACTCGGCGTTCTACTCCGCTTCCGCCAGGAAAAGGTGGCCATCAGCGGGGACATTAAAGGAATGTTCCTGCAGGTGAGATTAGTAGAGGAGGACAAGCCCCTGTTACGGTTCCCATGGAGAGAGAAGCCAGGAGATGAGCACCCAGCCATCTACCAATGGGAAGTCCTCCCCTTCGGAACGACGTGCAGCCCCTGCTGTGCTACATTTGCACTACAGAAACATGTAGCAGAGGACCCAGCAGCGGACGAAGAGGTCCGACACAGCGTAAAGAACAGCTTCTACGTAGACAACTGTCTACAAAGCCTTTCAACCCAGGAAGAAGCCGAGGCTCTCCTGATTAAACTCCGCGCCTCATTGATCAAAGGCGGCTTTGATCTCAGGCAGTGGGCCAGCAGCGATCCGCAAGTACTGCGCAGCCTCTCCTCCGAGGACAAGGCAGCCAGCAGCGAGACCTGGATGGCTACAATCCCGGGAGAAGCCCAGGAGATGACCCTGGGATTGGTGTGGCGATTCAAAACAGATTCGCTTCACTACAGACACAAGCCCCTGACTACGGAGCAGGGAAGGCCGGCGGCGGCGCCGACCACCAGACGGAGTGTGTACACAACACTCGCCCGACAATATGACCCGCTAGGATGTATTCTACCGTACACCACCAGGGCAAAAATGATTGTACGAGCATTGTGGGACAAGGACCAGGGCTGGGACGACCCCATTCCCGCACACCTTGCATCCACCTGGAGAGAGTGGGAGATGGAGCTCCACTCACTCCCAGGCGTTAATATGCGCCGAAGCTACTTCCCACCCACGGTGAGGCCAGAGACATGTAAAATGGACTTACACGTCTTCAGTGACGCCTCAGAGGTCGCATACGGATCAGTAGCCTACTTGCGGGCCCAAGAAAAGGGGGGAGAGATCTACACAGCATTTGTCCTCGCCCGCTCGAGAATAGCCCCACGCAAGCAACAATCTATCCCACGTCTAGAGCTCTGCGCAGCCCTAGCCGGAGCGCACCTAGCCACGCTCATCCAACGTGAGCTCACCATACCGGTGTCTAGAACATTCCTGTGGTCAGATTCCACGACAGTACTCGCCTGGATCAAATCGGACTCATGCAAGTACAAAGTCTTCGTGGGAGTCAGAGTCACCGAGATTCAAGACTTAACCGAAGAGTTAACCGGAGAAACAGAGTGGCGCTACGTTGATACAAAACAGAACCCAGCTGACGTCATCACCCGGGGGATGCCCCTGGATGACCTCACCCGTCGCAATGTCTACAGTGACGGCCCAGCATTCCTAAAGCTCCCGGAAGGAGAGTGGCCCACGCCTATCCCGAGGGAAGCCAGTCAGGAGGAGGCTGAGAATAAGAAGCCTGTGTTCTGTGGATTGAGCACTGTTATCTCCGCAGACCCCAACACACTCCTGATGGGGCGGCTAGATCCCGCGTTACCCCAGACAATGTACCGGCCTGAAGAAGCGAACGGCCGACGAATGTGGAGGTACAGCCAAGTATTAGCCGACAAGTTTTGGAGCAGTTTCCTACTGCACTACCTACCGTCTCTACAGACCCGCCAGAAGTGGGTAAAGGAGAGAGACAATTTGACAGAAGGAACAGTCGTCATGATTATTGATCAATCACTGCCCAGAGCTATGTGGCCGGCCGGCCGCGTAAGCAAAGTGATCACCGGTGCCGACGGCAAGGTCCGAGCAGCTGAAGTGCTTGTCCAGGGTCGCACTTACACCCGTCCCGTGGCGAGGCTCATAGAACTGCCCCGACTCCCAGACACAATCGATGATGACCATGACCCTATAACCCTATGACTTTGTGAAGTTGACTGACCCCTACAGCAAACCCTTATGTGTAAATAGACAACGCGATTAATCTGTCTCTGCTTAACTGATTAGGTCTGGGACCAATCAGGGGGTGGCTGTTGTGAAGGGCCAGATTAAACCGAATATATATATTTATTATATATATATATTTAATTGTATTTGTATATTCTCTAATATTCCTTGATATCCCTTGTATATTCCTTGTACAATATGCATTGAATATCCATTCTAGCCTACTGAACATCCCATAATAGTCTCCATTCTACTATTGGTCGAGACCTTGGTGCCAGGCTGCCATACCCCCCAGACCCAGTTCAAACGTACCGCTCAACATGTACGAACAAGTCCTAGTTCCGCGTAGGAATCTGGCTACCGCACCACTAATGGGACTATTTGTTCATAGTGCGTATATATACTGCGCTACTAAAGTAGGACTTCCTTTTCAGTCCAGTTTCTTACCCTCCAATAGAGTGACAGACGTAAAGCCTCCCCGCGACGCCACGTGTGGGAGTAAGGCCAAGTTCGGCCTACCTTCGGTATTGAGACATCGTGTATATTAATATTTGAATAGTCATATTTGGCACTATATCGTCGAGTTGGACGTAGTCTATTAAGCTAATAATAGTCTGTTAATATATAGTGCTTCGTGCGGTGAGAATACTACCGTAGTCAGCACCCCATCGTTTCGGGCAGAAAACTGGCTGTTTATCCAGGACGATCGACCCCATGTGAGATTGCACCCGAGGAGCCCCAGAGCCGACGAGCGAGTGGACCTGTATACCGGATTATTCTACCGACGACAGCCCGCCTTCCCAGGCACGGATTATGCTTTGTATACGTTGATTATTCCATGGATAAAGACCCCCGACACTGCCGTGTGTTGGAACCCCCCCCCCTGGAGAGGACGCAAGGTGAGGAGACGCTCTGCAAGACGAGGTCGCTTCACGTCTCTCCTCCGTGGACCGGAGGACGCCGGCCCACAAAGAGTCCACCTGCTTTCATCTGTGGTCCAAGGATCGCCGGCGCATTGGACGGCACTACAGTGGGTTCACCTGGGATACCCTTGGCCGGATGAGGCAGCCGGACTCTACCCCCCCCCCCCCCTTCCTACTCCTGTCGGCTTACAAGCGACCGGATTAACCCCCCCTAGTGTATCCAGTCTATAATCATTAAAGTATCATTGCTGTTATTCCTTAACTATTCCAGGTCGTATATGTACCACCTGCGCCTTCAGAGATTGGACATTCTCTATTGATATACCGACGAATACTCTTGCCATAAAAGTGCATACTAATTCCCATTCATAAATGTGATTGATTTGATTAAGTGCTTGCTCTACACACCATCGCTGTGTAGAAATAAAGACCTATTTCTAATTCGTACATTTGTGTTGGATCCGTTTCATCTACGTGACAGTGTTCATCATAATATATTTATGCCGAGTACTGGGTGGCCGAATATTAAGTACAAAGGTAGTGGTAGTAAGTATCATATCTAGTAATACAGTCAGGGAATTGTACCCCTCAGTTACAGTACCCATTCTGCAATCTGTAGCCGTAAACCGCATGTCCCCTCTCCCCCTCAGTCACACATCTGGGGGTTCGGTTTGACCCCCACCTGACCTTCAACATCCACATAAAACACCTCTGCAAGACCTCATTCTATCACCTGAAAAATATATCAAAACTCCGTCCCACTCTAACTTTGTCAGATGCAGAGAAGCTTGTCCATGCCTTTATCTCCTCAAGACTGGACTACTGTAACGGACTCTTCATCGGGATTCCTGGCAAGAGCATCCAAAAGCTGCAATACATCCAGAACAGCGCTGCCAAGATCCTGATGAGAGTCCGTAAACACGATCACATAACCCCCATCCTCCACTCACTACACTGGCTCCCCGTCTCATCCCGGATCAATTACAAAATCCTGATGATCACCCATAACTGCATAAACGGACATGCGCCCCTCTACCTTCAGGAACTCATCACTCCACAATCCTCCACCCGCACCCTCAGATCCGCAGGTAGCCTGCTCCCTCAGGTCCCCAATACCCGGCGCTGCACCATGGGTGACCGAGCCTTCTGCACGGCTGCACCACGCCTGTGGAACAGCCTCCCCATCCAGCTGAGGGCACCACAGAGCCTGGACTCTTTTAAAGCAGGCCTGAAAACCTACCTGTTCAAAAAGGCCTTTGACTGTTAGCTTTTTATTTTAATTTTCTTGTGCTGTTGTTTTTAAATTGTCTGTTTTTAATTAACTATGTTCTATTTTTATCTTATTTTTATTCTGTATTTTATTTTATTTGTTTTACTAATAACAATTTTCTTTATTTTTTTAACTATGTTTTAACCCTGTAGTGTAGCACTTTGGGATCCCAGAGAACATGCATTACAAATTCAATCTATTGTTATTATTATTTATTTGTCCATCCGCATGCGCACTAGCCCAAAGCGGTGGGTGGTTGGAACCGGTTGGAACCAGCGTTCTCCGGCTCTGCAGATACACCCTACCAGAGCCTTATAATGATTATTATAATAATATAATCTTTTAGAAGGCTCTGCACCCTCCTCCTGGGGTTTGGTGTCTGAACGAGTAGAGTATATCTGCAGAGCCGCAAGCCCAACGTCTGGGCGGGGCTCCGGGGCTTGTACTTGGTTTGAGGCGGGTGTTCGGGGCTTGTACTTGGTTTTACTGTGCGTGGGCGGGGCGTCGGGGCTTACCTTGTTTTGTTAGGCGGGGCTTCATAGTGCGCATGCCAAATGTAACCCTAATGGTTGACTATAGAAACTGTGCCACTCTCTGTTAAGGGGAGAGACCCTCATTCATTGTTACACATTTATGTTCTGAGTTCCCAGACCACACAGGGTTTCTAATAAAAGAACAGGCGTACAACAGAGGTTTTTGTATTCCCAAGATTTGACACTTTATTAAATAAAAACACTAAAAAGGGATCATACCCAACTGGACCAATCTAGACCACCATTACTAGTAATTAAAAATAATATTGCAGACAAAATCAGCACTGCACCTCTATAGAGCACACACACAGCACGTCTAATAAATAGGAAACATCACTGCACTGCTGGATAAAATACACAATAAAAAAAAGCGGTCAGATGGCACAGAGGTAAAAAATGGAAACTAATTAAAACTCTAAAAGGGAAATTACTTGACGTACAGAGAAGTTAAAAAGAGGAAAAACACACACAAACGCACCACAGGTCACTTTAAACACACAAGAAAAGGACACTTTAAAGGAAGGAAAAGGACAATGGCAATGGTATGACAAGGTTTGGCACATAAATCAACTCTGTAGATAATCCTCCATGTGTGTGTGGTTTTGCAAAGTAAACAATGGGAAATAGGGGTGTAACGGTACACAAAAACCACGGTTCGGTACGTACCTCGGTTTTGAAGTTCGGTACGGGTTTTCGGTACAGTGGGGGAAAGTTTGGCTTTCCATGTTCCACTCAGGGGTGATGTAGTGTGCAATAACTAATTGTACTTGTAGGGCTGTCAACGAATATTCTATATATCGAAATGAATAATCGACTTGTAAAAGAGAAAGCATTAAACAGATCATCTGTCTAAACCTCGTAACTCTATTCACCCTCAAATCTGTGTTAATTTTTTATTTTGTATGTTCTGTGTCTTGAGTCGTACTGTATTGTATTCTGCATCTGTTAATAAAGTTTCAATCTGTAAGAGCCTCAAATTTCCATGTACATTTAATAAGTTGTCAGCCAGTTTCTAACCTGTAACATTCCTAAAGTAAAGGCACAAGGGTAGATCAATGTTGTTGAAGTTATGTAGACAATCTTTCCATTCCTGGTAACTGTAATGCATTCTACATTGTTGGCAGTATTTATAGTATGTGGAATCTAGAGATGGAAATATGCAGCATTGCACTTGATATACAGTAATTTCTCACATGGTTGATTATCAAAACAATCGCTTATCAAACCCATTGTGTTTACTGATATATACCATATAAACCATTAAGAGTGGGTGTCAGACAAGAGGGAAGACTCAGGTTGAGTGCATTTGCATATCTTGTATGTCACAAACTTAAATCTCCAAACCCAACCCCCTCCAATGCACAGTCCCCCCCACCCAACCACCTCCAATGTACAGTTTTCCCCACCTACACAACCTCTTCCAATGTACAGTTTCTTCCCCCTCAAACTTTCTTTTTAGACAATTTTTGTTTCACAAACAGTGCTGTATATTTGTAGATCTGGTATGTCATAAATGTCTAGATGTAACAGTAGGGCCTACTGTCTATCTGTATGTCATGTATGTCATGTTATGATGCATTGCAAATGGGGGACCCTGATGTAAACAAGACGAAAGTCTTTCGAAAGTCTTTCTCTGGTCTGCATCCCCTTAACAATTGTGTGTATTGAGCTGTACTGTATTGTACCCATTCTTCTGCAATCTGTTAATAACATTTCCAATCAATCAATCGGTTAACACGTGTCTGTTGCACTAGTAACACACGTAGGGAGAGAGAGAGAGAGAGAGAGAGAGAGAGAGAGAGCGAGCGAGCCCCCGGGCCCCGCCCCCCCTCATCCGCATGCGCAGTAGTGCAAAACAAGGTACAAGCCCCGACGCCCCGCACAGTAAAACCGAGTACAAGCCCCGAAGCCCCGCCCAGACGTTGGACTTGCGGCTCTGCAGATATCCCCTATTGGTCTGAACACTCCCGCCGTGACGTCATTTCATGCGTTTGCGCGCGGCTACTGCACTTCCGGATGCCTACGAGCCAGGTAAGCTGCATTGTGTTGCTCGCCGCCTGATAAACGCTTATAAAAGTTGTAATTCGTGTTTTAAACGTTATCTACTTGTTGCTACATGTTCCGTAAAATATTCTACTCATCCTGTGTACATTCTGTTCGGATCCAAGATCACTAACCCACCGTTGTATTAGTTTAGTCTCGGAGAAAGTAGGCTAATGCTAACGGGACCGACTGTTTGCTAGCTCCTGTATAGCTTGCTACTAGCTGTTGTGTATTACTAGCTGGCTTGCTACTAACTGTTGTCTATTACTAGCTGGCTTGCTACTAACTGTTGTCTATTACTAGCTGGCTTGCTACTAGCTGTTGTGTATTACTAGCTGGCTTGCTACTAACTGTTGTCTATTACTAGCTGGCTTGCTACTAACTGTTGTGTATTACTAGCTGGCTTGCTACTAACTGTTGTCTATTACTAGCTGGCTTGCTACTAGCTGTTGTGTATTACTAGCTGGCTTGCTACTTGCTGTTGTGTATTACTAGCTGGCTTGCTACTTGCTGTTGTGTATTACTAGCTGGCTTGCTACTAGCTGTTGTGTATTACTAGCTGGCTTGCTACTAGCTGTTGTCTGTTACTAGCTGGCTTGCTACTAGCTGTTGTGTATTACTAGCTAGCTTGCTACACAAAAAAGCCATGTGAGCATCAACTTTCCGAATTGAAACGATAAAAAAAGCACAGCGTCTCATTTCATAATACAACGTTTCCGAATGGACGTTTGGATTAAACAAAGTGTATGCACTATGCAGTGATGCTTTCCCAACGGAACACAAGCTGCTTAACGTTACACGTTCTACCTTCTCAATGGCTCGGAAAAGAAACACATAGACGTCGGAACAGCGGCTATACACACGCTACTAACAGCGAGCCCTGTACGGAAAAACTTACCCCCGACTGGCAGATTGGACCGTAGGACCATGATCATCCTGGTTCTGCTACTTTCGGGAGACATTCATTTAAACCCAGGCCCGGTTTTGACCAGAACTCAGGCTAGAAGACTTGGTCTGGCAACGCAAGAAGCGATGGAGGTTCCCATCGCGACCAACAGCATCGACAACGCAACCTGTGGCTACATCCACAGCGCGGGCGGCGAATCTCCCCCAATGACGCCGCAGCAGACAAGCACACGTGAGGCAGAGACGAGAGGCGGTGAACCGAGGGTCGAAACCATGACGACCAACTCGACGCGGGATTTAAACATCTCGACGCCCGATAGCCGGCTAGCTAGCAGAGCTAACAACGAAAACATCCAGGAACGAGTCCTTTGTTGTTCCAGCACGGCGCGGGACCCGACCCCCCCTCCCCCCTTCCCACCCACAACAACAAAGCCCCCCAGCCCCACACAGAGGAACAGATCACAAACGAACAATACTTCGAACCTGCCAACATCAATGAAATAACCAACGCCAATGGACTGAACATTTTTCACATTAACAGCTTAAAAAACAAATTGGATGAAATCAAACAATTATTCATAAATGGTAAGGCAAACATACTGTGCTTCTCAGAAACTAAGCTTGACGATTCTGTAAAAGATCCAGAGATAGAGATTGAGAACTACTCAATAATCAGGAATGATAGGAACAAACATGGAGGTGGTGTCTGTGTGTACATACACAAGGACACCAAATTCATCAACAGAAATGACCTGAATCATAAATCAATTGAAACTGTATGGGTGGAAATCCTATTCGAAAGGGCGAAATCCCTACTGGTTGGCACAGTCTACAGGCCGCCAGATCATAGTGGCTTTTATGATACACTGGATGGGTGTTTAGCTGGAGTTGAGGATGTAGACAAAATTCTTATTGGAGACTGGAACACGGATATGCAACGAAAAGATGCACCCGTCTTCAAGTCATTCAGTAGGTTTTGTGATCTGCACGGCCTCAGCCAGCTAATCACCCAACCCACACGTGTATGTGAATCAACTCAGACTACCATTGACCTCATTCTGACCTCCGACAAGTCCAAGATCTCCAATAAAGGGGTTATAGCATGCGGGTTAAGTGATCATTATATGATATTCTGTACCCGCAAAAAACTAAAACAAAAGACTGGCTGCCACAAAACAGTCACATCTAGAGACCTCAAAACCTACTCTAGCGAGGCCTTCAACCTTGAACTGGAGAGTCTGGACTGGTCAGATGAACTCAATGGTACACTGGTTGAAGAAACATGGCTTGGTTTCAAAACCAAATTCTCAACAATACTAAACGACATGGCCCCCCTAAGAACCACCAGGGTAAAAAATCGCGCTGAGCCGTGGATGCACTCCGAAATACTGGCCGCTAGGGCTGACCTTCGAAGCTTTTTTTGGCAATCGAAGCTTCGGGGCCGAGCTTCGATTTTAATTCGAAGCTTCGAATTTTTTTTTTTTTTTTTATCTTATGTTATGGGACTTGTACAGCACTTTCGTAAACGTTGTTGTTTTTAAATGTGCTCTATAAATAAAGTGGGTTGGATTAATTAATTAAGTAGCCCCTTTCGTGACTGACTCATCCAACAAGGTTTCACTCAGCTGTGTGATTTAATTCAAGGTGGATCGTTGTTGTCGTTTGAACAACTTCAGATTTCATGGGAACTACCAATCCCCCAAATCAAGAATGTTTAAGATGAATGAAGTAAGATTTTGATTATTTGAAATATGGCCTGTGTAGACTAAACTATGCACAGAATTATGTCAGTCTACAAGGTCCGGATTCTACATGGTCCGGCAATGTAGACCTTGTAGACTCCACTACAGACCAATTATCAGTGAATGTTCATGCATTTTTAAGAAGGGCAACTTCCACAAAAAAACAAAGAACTCACCAAAACATCTCAGTAGCACCTTATCTAAATGTTATATTTCATATATGGAGATTCATATTTATTTATGTATTGCATGCATTTCTACATTTTATTTCCTATTTTGTTTATTCATCCCAGTATCTTTCTTTCTTATGTGTGGAATTCTACAAGGTGCGCGCACACACACACACACACACACCTACACACACACACACACTTACATTTAGTCATTTAGCTGACGCTTTTATCCAAAGCGACTTACAAGTTCTGTACGACAAGACAGCAAGAAGGGTACAACTCTATCAGCTGAGTAACAATGTTCATCAAAGTGTTGCGTGTTACAGTGTAGGTTAGTTTATTAGGACAAGTGCACGGTTAGATTTTTTATTTAAATTTTTTTATCATTTCAGATAATGGTTGAAGAAGTGAGTCTTTAGTCGACGGCGAAAGATTGGACGGGATTCGGCTGTCCTAACTGGGATGGGTAGTTCACACACACACACACACACACACACACACACACACACACACACACACACACACACACACACACACACACACACACCTACACACACACAAATCGAAGTAAAAAAAAAATGTTGAGTTTTTTTTTTTTTTTTTTATATAACTTCGATTTTTTTTTAATGTTCGAAGCTTGTGCCATCGAATCGAACGTTCGAAGCTTCGAAGCATTTAAGACAGCCCTACTGGCCGCTATGAAAACCAGAGACAAAAAATGCTCTGAGTTTCGTAAAAGTCAGTCAAAGCTTACTAAAAGCACGAGCAGTGAACTCCAAGCCCACGTGACTGAACTCAAACTAGAAAGAAACAGACTAAGAAACGACGTAAACTCCATGATCAAAACTGCAAAAAAGAATTTCATCAATGACAAAACTGAGGAAAACAAAAACAAACCACGTGAACTTTGGAAATTACTCAATAATCAACTAGGATGCAGTAAAAAACTTAAAACCAGATTCTCAAACATAAACATAAAAACGGACAACACGCTCATCACAGACAAGCTGGATGTAGCCAATTACTTAAACATTTTCTTCACAAACATAGCCACAACACTGGTAAACAAACTACCCTTCCACTCAGGGCTTTATGGGGTAGAACACATAGTAGCTTACTACAAAAACCTAGGGGTCCGCAAGGACGACTTCAAGCTGGAAATGGTAACAACAGATGAGGTACTCAATAAACTGAGCGCCACTGGCCATGACAACATCCCCTCCAAATTCCTCAGAGACTCAGCAGCCGCCATCACCCCAATCATCACACACATAATAAACCTCTCCATAAAACAGGGACACGTCCCCAAGGACTTCAAAATTGCGAGGGTGACCCCTCTGCACAAAAAGGGCAGCAAATTAGACCCAGGCAACTACCGCCCTGTTTCTATTCTCACCTCCATCTCGAAAGTCATGGAAAAAATAGTCTACGAACAGGTCGAAAAGTACCTAGCGGAAAAAAATCTAATCTACGAATTCCAATCTGGCTTCAGAACATCCCACTCCACTGACACATGCCTTCTCTATTTGAATGACCACATCAAACAAGAGGTGGACGCAGGCAAATACTGCGGCATGGTCATGCTGGACCTACAAAAGGCCTTTGACACGGTCAATCACTCCATTCTGATTGACAAGCTAAAAGCAATTGGTTTTGATAGTCTATCAGTGAGCTGGATGCAATCCTACCTTGAGGGGAGGGAACAGATGGTGGAGGTAAACGGTACCCTATCCCCCCCCCCTCACAGTGAGCTGTGGTGTTCCACAAGGAAGCATACTAGGACCGCTACTGTTCCTAATTTATGCAAATGACATGTCGTCAGCTTGTGACTGCAACTTGGTCCTGTTTGCGGACGACTCAGCCCTGCTGGTCTCTGACAAGAACAAGTTACAGGTTGAAAAAACCCTCAGCTCGGAACTAGGCAGAATCTGCATATGGCTCGCTGATAACAAACTATCATTACACATGGGCAAAACAGAGTCCATTCTCTTCGGTTCAAATAACAAACTCAGCAAGACCGACGGCTTCTCAGTTACAGTGGGTGACAATATTGTCACAAGGAAAGATGAAATTACCTACCTGGGTTCCATCCTAGAGGCTAATCTCTCCTGTGACAAAATGGCATCCAATGTAATAAAAAAAGTCAACCAACGAACTCGATTCTTGTACCGGATCTCCTCTCTGGTAAACAAGAATACCCTGAAGACTCTGGCAGGAGCACTCATTCAGGGGTACTACGACTATGCTTGCACCTCATGGTACCAAAGCACCTCAAAGGCGCTAAAAACAAAATTACAAACATCTCAAAACAAACTGGTCAGACTACTGCTTGACCTTACTCCTAGAACCCACCTCACCCCTGCCCACTTTGACAACCTAGGATGGCTTAGAGTAGACGACAGAGTACAGCAACTTGCAATGGGTACCCATGTACATGTCAAAATACTTCCCAAAGGTCAGTGAATACCACGATCACAACACCAGAGGGAGCTCCACAAATCATGTTAAACCCAGATTCGGCTCAAATAAGGGACTAAACACGTTTCGCAATTATGCCACATCAATGTGGAACGCCCTACCCAAAGCTGTAAAGGAATGTGGATCACTACCCACTTTCAAAACCTCTCTCAAGGGACACCTACGGGAGACTGCAATTCAACACTGGCCCCTGTAAATATCCTAACCCAACCCCCTCCAATGTACAGTCATTTACCTAGTATGGTTTTGTCAATAGTCCAATGTACAATTTTGTTTGTTTGTACAGTGTCCCCCCCCCCCCCCCCTCAATGTACAGTTTTCCTTGTTTATACAGTGTGCCCCCCCCCCCCAACCACCTCCAATGTAGATTACCCAGTATGGTTGTCAATATCCCAGTGTACCCAACCCCCCCCCACCCAACCTCCTCCAATGTACAGTTTCTACGTCAAATGTATACATAAAAATGTGAAGGATTGGACTTTGCGAGCTACAAATAATACAATGTTATTTTTTACAATAATTTACATAATATCTTAAGAAATTACTAATGTGTATGGAAACTGACAAAAAAGGCAATGGTAAAGGTAACGCTTAAAATGTATTATTGCAGCGGCAAAAGGCACAGTGGAAATGTTTGGGTGCACCTAAATTATGAGCTGGTGCACCTAAATGAAAAAGTTAGGCGCACTGGTGCAACCAATGTAAAAAGTTAGTCTGGAGCCCTGATTATTCAACAAATGCTTTGTGTGTTTACAGTGTGAAGTCTCTGACGGAACTCTACTGGACCAAGGCTTTCTACTCAAAACATCTGGATCAAAACCTTCTTCTTGTGGAAACAGACAGCAGACTGGACACCACAACATCTGTAAGTACAATTATGTTTACTTTGTTTTCCTCTTATTGCTCCTTCCTTGCAGCAGCGGCACTCGAAAGGAGCCTTGACGTTGTACAATCCCACCTTAATTGTAAAAAATGCCAAATGTTTTACATTTATAGTACTTTACCATCTCCATGGTCAACTGCAATGATGTAATTTTCTTCACAATAAAAGATTACATTTCTCCAGATACATTTACATTTAGTCATTTAGCTGACGCTTTTATCCAAAGCGACTTACAAGTTCTGTACAACAAGTCATCAGGAAGGGCACAACTCTATCAGCTGAGTAACAATGTTCATCAAAATGTTGCGTGTTACAGTGTAGGTTAGTTTATTAGGACAAGTGCATGACAGTATGGTTAGTTAGGGTTAGATATTTTTATTTTATTTCTTTTATTTTTTATTATTTCAGATAATGGTTTATGAAGTGCGTCTTTAGTCGACGGGTTTCGGCTGTCCTAACTGGGGTGGGTAGTTCATTCCACCATTGTGGGGCAAGGACTGAGAATAGGCAACTTCTCTTTGATGACCCTCCCGCAGCTTGGATAGGAGTAGGTCTGAGGCGGCCAGAAGATGCAGACCGTAGGAGTCTTGAGGGTGTGTAGTTAGAGACCATTGACCGGAGGTAGGCGGGAGCGGTTCCCTTTGCCGCACGGTATGCTAGGTCGAGGGCCTTTAAGCGGATACGTGCAGCAATGGGGAGCCAGTGCAGGTCCCTAAGAAGTGGGGTGACATGGGCCGACTTCGGTAGGTTTGAGATCAGGCGGGCCACTGCGTTCTGAATGAGTTGAAGAGGCTTGGTGGCAGTGGTCGGGAGGCCAGCGAGCAATGCGTTGCAGTAGTCGAGGCGGGAGATGACTGTTGATTGGACGAGGAGTTGTGTGGCTTCTTTTGTCAGGAAGGGGCGGATCCTTCTGACGTTGCTCAGGAGGAATCTGCAGGTTCTGGTTGTTGCTGCGATGTGAGCAGAGAAGTTCAACTGGTCGTCGAGGACAACACCAAGGTTCTTGGCGGTCGGGGACGCGGTCACAGCTGCATTCTCGACTGTGATGGAAAGGTCGGTCAGGGGGGAGGATTTGGCCGGCAGGTGGAGAAATTCTGTTTTGCTTAGGTTTGCTCTTTCGAAGTTGGTTAAGGTAGAGCCATATGAAATCCGCGTTCACGGAATCGCGGAATTAACCAATAAAAATGGAATCAACTGCAAAACGTGGAATATTGCAGAATTTGGCCTAATCTGGACTGAAATTTCGTTTTTGGGTGGAACGTTTGGTGCACACGCGACCGGGGAGGCGGGGACGCTACAGCGTGTTACACACAACACAGCCGCGGTGCTCAAGCGTCTGGCTGCTTCAGTGTTAACATCGTCAAGAAGCTAAACTATTCCACAATAAGCCCTCAATTCAGAGCAGAACAGTATCCTAATGACTTTTATGCCTCCGGTGATAAGGTGTTTTGCTAATTCTGTCAACGTTCCGTGGACTGGACCCGCAAAAACACTTGCGACACTATTGTGATTAAATAGCTATAACGTTAGGACGTTTAGCTTCTAGCTAAATCTAGTGCACCCATCCATTTGTTTAATGCAAACGATTGTCATTATACACTGCCCTTTATAAACTAAATACACTTAAATAGCTATGTAACGTTATAGGTCTATCTATGGAAATGATAGCTTCTAGAAGTTCTAGCTAAATCTGGTGCACCCATCCATTTGTTTAATGCAAACGATTGTCATTATACACTGCCCTTTATAATCTAAATAAACTTAAATAGCTATGAAACGTTACAGTACATAGGACTATAGATGGAAATGATAGCTTCTTGCTAAATCTAGTGCACCCATCCATTTGTTTAATGCAAACGATTGCCATTATACACTGTCCTTTATAAACGAAATAAACTAAACTAAAGGTGCCTAAATTATGCATTACTATATTTCATCACAATATAATAGATATAGCTAGGTTACTGACATTGTCATTGTGATAATGTCAGTAGTAGCTAGCTGTCTCTATTGTTTACACTTGAAATATGTATTTTTTTATTTTGTCACAATATTAATTGAAAAATATTGTGTAAAATTGAACTGTATTTCTGAGTTGCAGCACTTAAAAACATTAAATGGACTGTTATATCTTATTCAATTGTGGACATTTATTAATTCCCACTTATTAGACACTATTTCTGATGGTAAAATGAGCATAAAAGGCAAAATACAGAATTCTGAAATATTAAAACGAAAAAAATGGAATTTGGGAAAAAATAAAATGGAATTTGGAAAATAATAAAACGGATTTCATATGGCTCTAGTTAAGGTTAGAGTTTGTCTTAGAGCAGGGCGATAGAACGCCAGCCCTGATTCCAAACTCTAACCTTAACCAACTTCGAAAGAGTCTCCTAAGCTTAACCAGTGATAAACTAGGCCTTAGGTAGTTTGCTGCTGGTCGAGGCGGAAATGGGCGCGTCACGCGATTGGGCGCACACGTCACATGACCAGAAACGTCAGTGGCCAATCAGATCGCACCAGAAACGGCAGTGGCCAATCAGAGTCGCAAAACGTGCATGCGGAAGCATAAATGCGTTAGTATACGAATAGACGCCTGTGGGGGTGCTGGAGACATGATCCAATAGACTTTTATACGCCAGAGTCTCCTGGGCCCAGGAGTTCAAATCTTTGAATCACTATCTGAATGGATCAGATTTGTATTTTGGGTAGTTGAAAACCAAAAAACAGGATGAGGATCACTTTGATACCGGATCAGACCAGAAAATCAAATCCAAGCTTTAATCTGGATCAAATCTTCAAAACGGGTAGTTCAAACCGACAACACAAAAAAGATGGATCTTGATCCCACCAGAGGGTGGATTTCCAGTAGATTACCAGAGCAAAATGTACTATACAATCTAGAAAAAAACGTGTTTCAATATAAATAAGATGGCAAAGTTTGTTAACCTCTTAACTGGCGCCTCCAAAAGTGAATTTTTTTTTTTACTTGAACTTGAGGACTGCATACTACTTTTGCAAACCAAAATATTATACTTTATACTTATAGCACATGCATGAGCCTGGTCTTTTTTTAAAGATGACATTCTGAAGTTTCTGATACAATAAAGACAATTCACTTTTAGTGCTAATGAAATAGAGTAATATAGGTCTGAACTTGAGTTGTAGATAAACTTGTTACTCACGTTTTTCTGTAGTAGTTAGTAGTCCAGAAATAGTATTTCCAAAAAAATTGGTATGGCTGAAAAAACTCCCTGGGTCCATAGCCTGAAGTCTTGTGTAGTACATGTCCAAATTTCATAAAAATCTGTTCAGAAATGAGTGTTATTTAGCTGACACTTTTATCCAAAGCGACTTACAAGTTTTGTACAACAAGTCAGCAGGAAGGGTACAACTCTATCAGCTGAGTAACAATGTTCATCAAAGTGTTGAGTGCTACAGTGTAGGTTAGTATATTAGGACAAGTGCATGACAGTAAGGTTAGTTGAGGTTAGATTTATATATATATATATATATATATATATATATATATATACAGGGACCGAAACTAAAGCCCGCCGCCCGCCAGGGGCGCTCTGTTTTTACCTTTGGCGCTTGACACTTAGAGGGCTGCCCGCCGTGTGGCGTGTAGACGTGTAGTTCATAACCATAGTTCATAACGATACTCTTGTGCGAGTACAGATTATAGCCGCGCTCGTCTTTTTTTTCTCCGCCGCGAGATCGTTAAAAAACTACAAGTCCCACATTGCACTCAAGTCAACGGTCCAATCACAGTAGAGTGACTGGTTTCATGAGAAAAAAAGCAAATGACCAATCGGAAGCTCTTATTTGGCTTGTTTACTTCCGTTACTGTTTAAACAATGACCCAGTCAACTATTCACTTTTAGTTTAATACATGACGAGGCATTGTCTAACGGTATCTAGCTGGCTAGCTACTGATAGCTGCTGATATCAACAAATGCTACAGCAATAGTCGACTCGAGTGCACAATACCTCCGTTCCCTCGTTAGCTAGCTTAGCTAGCTCACCATCTGTCCCAGTAAACTAAATTGTCTTAACGTTATCTACCGGGCTAGCAGTAGCTACAGATAGCTCCTGATATCAATGTCTTATAACATTGATTGAATGCGTATTCTAGCTGAGGGCATGTTGAATGTGATTTGACAATAGAACCGTAACGTTATAAATAGGGTCCAGCTGCATCGCCGGAGAATCCTTGCATGCTGAATGTAGGGTCTAGCTGAATATAGGGTCTAGCTGCAGGGCCGGAGAATCCTTGCTGGAGCTGGAGGCTACTCAAGTATACACACAGACAGTGGAGCTGTTTGCAGATAGCAAGCATTTTGACTTATTGCGTGGTGGCGATGTCTCGCAGATAATACAACTACAAGTATGATTATATAATATATATTTTATTTAAAAAAAAAATTATATAAAATATATACATATTTTTTTTTAATCAAAAACATTTTGGCAGGTAAGAAATATGCTTGGCGGGTAGACTCTTGCCATCTACCCGCCACTGGCCGGTGAGTCAAAAAGTTAATTTCGCTCCCTGTATATATATATATAAAAATCATTTCAGATATTGATTGAAGAAGTATGTATTTAGTCGACGGCGAAAGATTGGACGGGTTTCGGCTGTCCTAACTGGTGGGAAGTAGGGCTGGGCGATATGGCCAAAAATGTTATCACGATAAAATCACTCTATCCATAATTATCTCGATATACATGAAATTAGGGCTGTACTGAATGCTTCGATCATAATGTTGACATTCGAATTCTAAATCGACATTTGAATTTTTTATTTGTATACTTCTTTTTAATGTGTATTCAATCTGTTTAAACCAATGGGGGTTTTCTTCACAGTTGCAGTTAAAGATTAGGCTACACTAATATTATACTATAAGACGTCACCATCACTTTCATACCAACCGTGCCCTTATTGGATTATTTATGTTGACGAAACTGATGAGTTATATCAGATTAATCACTTTATTCAAATAGAGGATTTAGTTTGATTTAAAAAAAATGTATAGACATTCGAAGCTTCGTTCGAATACTTCAATAGAAGCTTTGAATGTTAAAAAATGACATTCGGTACAGCCCTACATGAAATCATTATTTCTAGGGATGCCCCGATCGATCGACCAGCGATCGGTATCGGCCGAGATTCAGTATAAATAAAGCGGTTCCCTTCACCACATGATATGCCAGCTCGAGGGCCTTGAAGTGGATTCGTGCGGCAATGGGGAGCCAGTGCAGGTCCCTGAGAAGTGGGGTGACATGGGCTGACTTCGGTATGTTTGAGATCAGGCGGGCCGCTGCGTTCTGAATGAGTTGAAGAGGCTTTGTGCCAGTGGTCGGGAGGCCAGCAATGCCTGTGTAATGAAAGGCTGTAGGCCTAATAGCCTTATAGCTGATCCACATCAGTTCAGCTATATAAATGTAGTTTGGCTGGTGTGATTGTTATTATAAGACAAGAGTTACATGTTGTTCTAATCTTACTGAAGCCGTATTTGAATGTTATTTCGTTGCCCCATTATCTCGAATCATGCGACAAATGTCCTGAGTCACGTGGTACGACCGGCGCGTGAGGTTCAACGTCACCACACGTCATCAACACAAGCCTCGATACACTCCACATAAATTCCTGGATTATCAGGGCTCCAGGGTGCGACTGTTTTGGTCGCATTTTGCGACCAAAACTCAGTGCAGTGCAACTGGATGTTTTCCCTTGTCGCACTGGTGCTCCCAGCAGGTCTGTCTGTCTGTGTGTATGTGTGTGTTTAGCGTATTTTCCCCCGTGGCCATGTGCGTATTTTTTTTTAAATCTCTGCCTATGATTGGCTATAACAACGTGCATTATGCAAAGACCAGCCCAGATCTGCCTCTGATTGGCTCTGATCATCACCCTGCCATTATTATTCGCTGAATGACGGGATAAACAAAAAAGCCATGTGAGCATCAACTTTCCGAATTGAAACGATAAAAAAAGCACAGCGTCTCATTTCATAATACGTTTCCGAATAGACGTTTGGATTAAACAAAGTGTATCCAGTGATGCTTTCCCAGCGGAACACAAGCTGCTTAATGTTACACGGGTATGTTATACACGTTAATTAAGGTATGTAACGTTAGAGTGTAGCCCTTTAGCTTTAGCTAACGTTAAGATAGCAGGAGCCATCGGCCAACAAAGCTGTTTCAACAAATGTATTCACAAAATGGATTATCATTCAAACGTTATTCAAGCCTCCCGTTACCAGTAAGTCCGTACGTCTACTACTCAACCGCAGCAATGTGCGTTATGTGCCTAAACTTTGCTAGTCAAGACTCGACAGTACGCTGGGTTGAGGCACGGACGGAAGTGGCCATTTTTCAAAATAAAATACCCGAACGACTATTAGTATAGGGAGGTGTAGTGGTTACATGATTGCTGTTTCCGGCCGGTCCATCTTGAAAACACAATGTATTTGCCCATTGCCCATTTCTAAATCGTCTTGTTTAAAACAAATAAAGCATCAACATTTGCATGGTGTACCTTTCTGTGCGTATTCATCCACAATCTATACCTCAACATGAAAATATTCGCAATTAATTGTAAAAAAAAAAAAAAAAAAATCGCTGACTTTTATTTCAACCAAAAATGCTTAACAAATAATGTTAGTCATAGAAGGGAACTCATTTTGTGCAAAAATGGAAAGCTTTCCAAATGTTCATGAGGTAGAATTGTTACAATAGCCGATAATCCATTTTTCCAAAGATAAATCCCTATACGGTTGAATCTCGCACGTGGTCCAAAGTGACGTCAGACTACACCTCCCTATTTAGGAGCAAATTGTTTTCATGATTAAAAACGATGGTTCGAACATCCGTTCGAAAAACCCTGGCCAATGTTCGAATCCCAAAAACAGGCTTGGGGACAGCTCTAACTGGAGCTGAGCTGAATGTGTTAAAATAGACATACAAATGTGAAGGATTGGACTTTGCGAGCTAACTGTAATACAATGTTGTTTTTTTACAATAATTTACATAACATCTTAAGAAATTACTAATGTGTAACCTGACAAAAAAGGTAATTAGGCGAGTCAATCTATGAAAAAAAAGCACTTAACCCAAAAAAAATGATACAAAAGGTTTTTCGATGGATTCCGATAGTATTGGGCGTGCTAAATAACATACTAAAAGTCGACCAAAATCGACCCCCCCCCCGAAAGCCGCCATTTCCAAGATGGTGTCCCAGATGGCGGTGGAGATATTAAAATGGCTATATCTCAAATTGAGAATATTGTGCAAAGGATTTCTCAACTGATTCTGGTACCTCTGGGCATGTTCACTAACATACTAAAAATCTAGGAAAATACACCTTCCAGAAAGTCTTAATTTTCAAGATGGCGTCCAAAAATCACTCCACATTGTGTTAAAAGCTTTGTTTGTCGGTAAAGAGACAGAACAGAAAATTGCTAGTATTGGCCACGCAATCATACAGGCAGTCCGACCACGAGCTGTCCTTGCCCCTTTGCAATTTGGCCCAGCAGTGCAAATGCACCACTTAAACCGGTCTCGTTTCATTGTAGATATGCTGAATAAGATGGGATTCTGCTCTTCCTATTCTGAACTGCAGAGGTTTGAAATGAATGCTGCAAATTGTACTGCACCAAACATGCTTGGTAAGGATATTGATGTGTTATTTGCTGCAGACAATGTAGATCATAATATTCTAACAATTGATGGGAAAGGGACATTTCATGGGATGGGCATGATAGCTGCCTTGACACCAGGACAGAAGACAGACCAAAGGATTCCGAGGTTCAGAATTAATTAACTGAATCTTGTGCAGAGGTCAAAAGTTGTGATAATAGATTATCACTTTGCCAAACACTTTTGCAGAGACACCACATTTAAAGAACTTCCAAGACTCGCAGAATGTAACAAGATGGTTGATCTGATTTGGGAGTTATCGTTCAATTTCAAACAGCCTGCACCTGGTTGGCAGGGGATGATGCACATTATTCATAAGGGAGATGAACATCCAGGGCAGTCTTCAGTGAGATACTTACCAATGATAGACGTGTACTCCGGAGACAAAACATGCATTCTGTCAACACTGGAGTTCATTTGTGGTCTGGCATCCAAACACCACCTTGCCCCAGTAGTTACATTTGACCAACCCCTATATTGGAAAGCAGCAGAGATAATCCTAGATTCACCACAGTGCAGTCACCTCAAGTCCTTTGTCCCGCTCCTAGGAGGATTTCACACATTTATGAATTTGCTAGGAGCAATTGGTACACTGATGGACGGTACAGGACTTAAGGACATTCTAGGGGTAGTCTATGGGGAGAACTCAGTAGCCCATATGATGACAGGCAAATCAGTTCAGAGAGCATTCCGTGGCATCTTCTGGTTGACAAATGTCTTAACCGCATGATAATATCAGAAAATGGTAGATGATAGTCATGAATTTGCAGCAATGGTTGAACAGTCTGAAGCAATGTATACCTCAATAGTTAAGGGTGAAATGCCATTGGAAACAGTGTTCACATCAGAGACCCTCATTACAATAAATGAAGAGCTGGGAAAAAGGAAGATGGAACTGTGTGCTAGATCCAAAACTAGTCAGTTGTGGCTAAATTACCAACACATGTTAGAAGTTGCTAGGTCACTGATAACAGCAGATCGCACAGGTTCCTGGCTTTTGCACATACGCGCTGTTTCTGAATGCATGCCGATATTCGCTGCGGCTGGGCATTACAATAACTTGAAATCGGCACACTTTTATGTCCAAGAGATGAGTCAGCTTCACATCAACCACCCAGATGTCTTCAGACAATTTGAAAAGGGTTTTCATGTTATCCGTCGCAGCAGCCAATCATGGGCAGGCCTCAGCTCAGATCTTGTAATCGAAACAACATTGATGAGGTCATTGAAGACTACAGGAGGGATGACACATGGAAGTGGAATGACCGACAATCAGAGATCCCTTTGGACAATGTCAAAGGGCATAACATCAGAGTATAACACCGCAATGCAGGAGTTCTCAAACCAGACATACACAACATCAGAACAGCACAAGGATTCAACAGAGGCAAGGATGAAAAGGGATGCTGCTGACCTGGAGAAGATCACTTCAAAACTTGCTATATGTTCACCTTTCTCTCCAGACTCTTCTTTAAGGAATGTTGTTACAGGTGTTGTCGCTGAGGATGGAGTGAACGTGCATGATTATGACTCCCTTGGACAAAAATCGTCTATCAAGGTTGCTCCTGATCGAATCATTGATTCTGCACTTCTTTTTCAACGTTTCCTTATTGTCTCCCAAACTGGAGAGCTGTCATTGGAGGAGGTTATGCGTTACGAACTCAGTCCTTTCCCTCCTGCCCTCTTTGAAGCCGGAAACGTCTTCCGCAAAGCTGATAAACCACAACTAGCGCACGCGATCTGTGATCATGCAAGTGATGCAATCCTAGATTCTGGTTCACTCCTTCACCGAATACAATGGAAGCACGGACAAAGCTATGGTAAAATTGCACAGTCATATGCAGACTTCACCATCCAACATTATGGCTCAGCTACAACCATTGTGTTTGATGGCTATGAAATAAAGGCCCTTGCTATCTCTCTGTGCATAGTAAAGAAGTAAGACGAGGAGATCAGTATCTTCTCCAATCAGCGTCGTGGTGTGAAGAAGAGATGATCCCACTGCGGCCCTTACTATGTCTACATCAGCATCTCCAAGTGAATTGACCACAGTGCAATCCCATTCTTTCAGTTCATCACTTATCATGTGGATCAGTTTCTGTTTATTCAGATCTCTTGACAGGAACTCCTCCTTCTTACCTGAGAACTCTGTCTCAGCAGTGAAGTTGACAATGGGATGAAAGACAACACACATCAAAGAAGAGGAAACAATATTCATCCCATTGTCAACTTCACTGCTGAGACAGAGTTCTCAGGTAAGAAGGAGGAGTTCCTGTCAAGAGATCTGAATAAACAGAAACTGATCCACATGATAAGTGATGAACTGAAAGAATGGGATTGCACTGTGGTCAATTCACTTGGAGATGCTGATGTAGACATAGTAAGGGCCGCAGTGGGATCATCTCTTCTTCACACCACGACGCTGATTGGAGAAGATACTGATCTCCTCGTCTTACTTCTTTACTATGCACAGAGAGATAGCAAGGGCCTTTATTTCAGATCAGACAAGTCGAAAGCTGATGGCAGTTTTAAAGTGTACATAAGATAAAGCAGGGCTCGCAACTCATTCGTAGTTCCAAGGTGTTTATTCGACAAAAAAAGGCAGATGCGACGTTTCGACCCTTCTGGTCTTCTTGCTTGAAGAAGACCAGAAGGGTCGAAACGTCGCATCTGCCTTTTTTTGTCGAATAAACACCTTGGAACTACGAATGAGTTGCGAGCCCTGCTTTATCTTATGTATTACTGTTTTTACAGTTTGGCTCAGCACCAACAAACGGAGGATGTGCGTTATTTATTTTTTCTGAGAGTTTTAAAGTGTACGCCATAAACCATTTGAAAGAAGTACTCGGACAGGATGTGTGTTCTCAGTTGCTGTTCATCCATGCTGCCTGTGACTGGCTGTGACACAACTTCCCGGATCTTCGGAGTTGGCAAAAAGACAGCATTCCAAAAACTTGTAAAAGGGGATCCTGTCCTTCAGGCTTGTGCCAATGCATTCACTGTACCAAACCAGACAACAGATGTGATCGATGACCTTGGGTGCCAAGCAATGGCTGTCTTTTTTGGTGGAAAGTGCACAGATTCGCTTGCAAAAATGAGATATAACATTTTCAGCAAGAAGGTTGTCTCAGCTTCATCAACGGTAACGCCTGAACGTCTACCACCAACTGAATCTGCTACCAAATTCCACTGTCGTAGAGCATACTACCAGGTCATGGTCTGGATGGGAACATATGATGGTATAGATGCTCTAGACTGGGGCTGGAACCTGCAGGACAATAGATTTGTCCCACTCATGTCAACAATGAATGCTGCTCCAGACAGTCTCTTGAAGGTCATTCATTGTAACTGTACCACTGCCTGCAAGACACTTCGCTGCTCATGCAGAAAATATGGACTACCTTACTACTGTCTGTGGACCATGTCAACTTCATGAATGTGACAATCCACATAACAAGTTTCTCCCAGAGGATCCTGAAGATGATGATGAGTAGGCCTAAAGACCACAATAAGTGGGTCATTTATTTTGTGTTCAACACCAAAGCCAGCTTTCTAGGTTGAATATAATAACCAATTTAAATGTTAGCCAAAATAAGCTACAGGCAGCCATTTTGATGATGCAAATGATGCATTCCTAGCAGATATATTTAGCTAGATATTTTGCTCGTTATTAATGTATAGAGGTGCCAGAATCAGTTTATAAATCCTTTAGAAATGTTTTCCCATTTGAGATACAGGCATTCTAAGCTCCCAGTCGTCATTTTGGACACCATTTTGAAAATTAAGCCTCTTCGGAAGGTGTATTTCCCTAAAACTTTAGTATGTTCCTAAGTATGTCTAGGGGTACTTGGGGTACCAGAATCAAATGACAAAATCATTTATATAATTTTTATATTGACATATATATAGCCATTTTAAGCTTGGCCAGCCGCAATTTTGGACGCCATCTTGAAAATGAAGCCTTTCTGGAAGGTGTATTTTCCTAGATTTTTAGTATGTTAGTGAGCATGCCCAGAGGTACCAGAATCAGTTGAGAAATCCTTTGCACCATTTTCTTAATTTGAGATATAGCCATTTTAATCGCCCCGGCGCCATTTTGCAGTGGCAAAAGGCGCAGTGAACATTTTTGCGTGCACCTAAATTATGAGCTGGTGCACCTAAATGAAAAAGTTAGGCGCACTGATGCAACCACTGTCAAAAGTTAGTCTGGAGCCCTGATTATTCAACAAATGCTTAGTGTGTTTACAGTGTGAAGTCTCTGTGACGGAACTCTACTGGACCAAGGCTTTCTACTCAAACATCTGGATCAAAACCTTCTTCTTGTGGAAACAGAGAGCAGACTGGACACCACAACATCTGTAAGTACAATTATGTTTACTTTGTTTTCCTCTTATTGCTCCTCCTTGCAGCAGCGGCACTCGAAAGGAGCCTTGAAGTTGTACAATCCCACCTTAATTGTAAAAAATGCCAAATGTTTTACATTTATAGTACTTTACCATCTCCATGGTCAACTGCAGCGACGTAATTTTCTTCACAATAAAAGATTACATTTCTCCAGATACATTTACATTTAGTCATTTAGCTTACGCTTTTATCCAAAGCGACTTACAAGTCACCAGGAAGGGCACAACTCTATCAGCTGAGTAACAATGTTCATCAAAGTGTTGCGTGTTACAGTGTAGGTTAGTTTATTAGGACAAGTGCATGACAGTATGGTTAGTTAGGGTTAGATCTTTTTATTTTATTTCTTATTTTTATTTCATTTTTTTTTAATTATTTCAGATAATGGTTGAAGTGCGTCTTTAGTCGACGGCGCAAAAAGATTGGACGGGTTTCGGCTGTCCTAACTGGGGTGGGTAGTTTATTCCACCATTGTGGGGCAACGACTGAGAATAGGCAACTTCTCTTTGATGACCCTCCCGGAGCTCGGATAGGAGTAGGTCTGAGGCGGCCAGAAGATGCAGATCGTAGGGGTCTTGAGGGTGTGTAGTTAGAGACCATTGAACGGAGGTAAGCGGGAGCGGTTCCCTTTGTCGCACGGTATGCTAGGTCGAGGGCCTTGAAGCGGATACGTGCAGCAATGGGGAGCCAGTGCAGGTCCCTAAGAAGTGGGGTGACATGGGCCGACTTCGGTAGGTTTCAGATCAGGCGGGCCGCTGCGTTCTGAATGAGTTGATCACAGCTGCATTCTCGACTGTGATGGATAGGTCGGTCAGGGGGGAGGATTTGGCCGGCAGGTGGAGCAATTCTGTTTTGCTTAGGTTCAGTTTGAGGTGGTTGGTCGTCATCCAGGCGGAGATGTCGGACAGACAGGCCGAGATCCGCTCAGAGACGTGGATATCTGAGGGAGGGAAGGAGAGGAAGAGTTGAGTATCATCGGCATAACAATGATACGAGGTTCCCGACGCTACCTCTGATAGCTTTATGTAGCAGCTTTATGTAGCTGTAAAGACATTCATTGTCCATAGACCACAGCAACACTTCCGGTATTCTGAAATCATGGGAGAGAGTGTAGGGGGAGAAAATGAATGAATGTGGATTGTAGCTATGGCTGTGGGGGTGCTGGAGACATGATCCAATAGACTTTTATACGCCCGAGTCTCCTGGGCCCAGGAGTTCAACACTTTTAATCACTATCTGAATGGATCAGATTTGTATTTTGGGTAGTTGAAAACCAAAAAACAGGATGAGGATCACTTTGATATTGGATCAGATCAGAAAATCAAATCCAAGCTTTAATCTGGATAAAATCTTCAAAACGGGTAGTTCAAACGGACAACACAGGAGTGGGATCAGTTTGATCCCAAAAAATATGGATCTTGATCCCACCAGAGGGGTGGATTTCCAGTAGATTACCAGAGCAAAATGTACTATACAATCTATAAAAACCATGTTTCAATATAAATAAGATGGCAACGTTTTTTAACCTCTTAACTGGCGCCCCCAAAAGTGGCAATTTTTTCTTACTTGAACTTGAGGACTGCATACTACTTTTGCAAACCAAAATACTATACTTTATACTTATAGCACATGCATGAGCCTGGTCTCTTTTTAAAGATGACATTCTGAAGTTTCTGATACAATAAAGACGATTCACTTTTAGTGCTAATGAAATAGAGTAACATAGGTCTGAACTTGAGTTGTAGAAAAACTTGTTACTCATGTTTTTCTGTAGTAGTTACTAGTAGGGATGGGAATTGATAGGATTTTATCGATACGATTCCATTATCGATTCTGCTTATCGATTCGATTCTTTATCGATTCCCTTATCGATACCTGATCAATTTATAATTTAAATAAATAAATTGGAAATGCAACAGAACTACATTTAGTCATTTAGCTGACGCTTTTATCCAAAGCGACTTACAAGTTCTGTACGACAAGCCATCAGGAAGGGCACAACTCTATCAGCTGAGCAACAATGTTCATCAAAGTGTTGAGTGCTACAGTGTAGGTTAGTTTATTAGGACAAGTGCATGACAGTACGCTTAGTTAGGGTTAGATATATATTTTTTTATTCAGATAATGGTTGAAGAAGTGTGTCTTTAGTCGACGGCGAAAGATTGGACGTGATTCGGCTGTCCTAACTGGGGTGGGTAGTTCATTCCACCATTGTGGGGCAAGGACTGAGAATAGGCGACTTCTCTTTGATGACCCTCCCGGAGTTCGGATAAGAGTAGGTCTGAGGCGGCCAGAAGATGCAGAGCGTAGGGGTCTAAGCTGGTTAGAATAACAACATGCAACTTGACATTTCTGATTGTCATTTATTGTTGAGCCCCCATGTCAGAAAAATACAAAAACTGCAAAAAATAAAACATTAACTATAGCCTACACTTAAATAAAATAATGTATTTGAGATTCTCTTAAAATGTATTTATTTTTTTATTCTTAAACTAATTTAATCTATTGAATAACAGGTCGTTATTCCTCTGACTTCTGTCTCTCACTCACACACACACACACGCACACGCACACGCACACGCACACGCACACACACACACACACACAGAGAGAGAGAGCTCCCTCCCCGGGCCCCTGTCCTATAAGGCAGTGGTTCCCAACCTTTTTCCCCCCAGGGACCCCCAAACATCTCTGATGAAATTCGCGGACCCCCTCCTAATAAGATACCATAAAATACTTTTTTTTTTTCATTTTAATAACAAACTGCTTATACACAGGCATATGCATCACAATTAGACCCACTATGCTTCTTTAACTTGTGCCTTCAATCAACAAATCTCATCTTGCACCATATGCATTTCAAAATGTTTGGCCAATATTCAAATCCTGTATTCATCCTCTCAAATCAGTCCCTAATGGTGAACGGTTTGCATTTATGGAACAAATCAATGCAACAAATTAAACTAAATATGAGACAGGAAATTCCAATCAGTAGCAGAGAGAATCTGTCCTAGCTGGGTTTAATACCTTTTTTTTGTCATTTTAATAACAAACTGCTTATACACAGGCATATGCATCACAATTAGACCCACTATGCTTCTTTAACTTGTGCCTTCAATCAACAAATCTCATCTTGCACCATATGCATTTCAAAATGTTTGGCCAATATTCAAATCCTGTATTCATCCTCTCAAATCAGTCCCTAATGGTGAACGGTTTGCATTTATGGAACAAATCAATGCAACAAATTAAACTAAATATGAGACAGGAAATTCCAATCAGTAGCAGAGAGAATCTGTCCTAGCTGGGTTTAATACCTTTTTTTTGTCATTTTAATAACAAACTGCTTATACACAGGCATATGCATCATAATTAGACCCACTATGCTTCTTTGACTTGTGCCTTCAATCAACAAATCTAATCTTGCACCTTATGTATTTAAAAAATTTGGCCAATATTCAAATCCTGTATTCATCCTCTCAAATCAGGCCCTAATGGTGAACGGTTTGCATTTATGTTGAATGAAGTAAGAATCCACTGCAGTAAAAATATCCTCACCTCGAGTGGTGGTAGTAAGGTTGACTGACATGAGAATGTCCTGCTTCAGATCCTCATTTTCAATATATTGCACATAAACGATGAGCACAGCCTCGTCTGCGACAGTTGTAGTTTCATCAAGTTGTATGGCAAATGGACCCTTTCTAAGCTTTTCTGACAGCTGCTGCTCGCAATCACTTGACATCTTATCAATTCGGTATTTCACTACATTGTTCGAGAGTGGTACTGATTTTAGTTTATCCGCCACCTGTGGGCCGCACAGTTTCTAAACCATTTTGATGCAGGCTGGTTTGATGAGCTGCTCGCCAATATTGTGCGGTTTCTTTGCTTTTGCAATTAAAAGCGAACACTCAAAGGAGGCTTCGGTAGCCTTCTGTAAATCACTGCCACCCCTGCTCCACGCTACTCTAACATCAACAGGCTTGTTCGCCTTGAGAGACTGTTCTTTCCTCCGAAAAAAGTCTGGATCCTTCCCAATGGTTTCTGGGTGCTTAGACGCCTGATGTCTCTTCAGCTTGCTGGGCTTCAGGCTCGAGTTTGCCAACTTTTCTCCACAAATCACACACTCAGGTCGTTTGTCTGGTCCCTCAGTGAAGCCCATGGTGATGTAATTTTCGCGATTGCTGTAGGTCCTAACTCTTTTTTGCAGATGAGCTGCCATCATCTCCTTTTCGTTTGTCACACATTTTCGCCTCTGGCGGCTGACTGCAGACGAGCCGAGAAAGTTAACTAGCGTGCTAGGCTAGCTACAGAAAGTGATACAGTCAACTGATTCGCGTTTTAGCGGCTACCCGGTAGCCTACTGTTAACATTCAAAAATCATGTCTAGATGTTTATTTATTTATCTTTATTTTTTTATTGTAGTGGAGAGACTATTCATGCTTCTGATGATAAAAAAAAAAAAAAAAAAAAAAAAAAAAACTCAAATCATCTGTGGTCTGGCGGACCCCCTGCGCCCCCTGGCGGACCCCAGGTTGGGAATCACTGCTATAAGGTATTGGCTTGTGTTGCTACACGGACACATTTGTATGTTGCACCACTGTACTTCCTGGCTTACAGACTTGTAAACAAACATTCTGTCTCTCATTATATGTAAACTAAAGAGTACAAGGTTTACACAACAGCCCCCACCTGCTGTTTTATTGTATTTGTACCTGTACTATCCGCTGTCAGCTGTTTATCTCTCTTTGTGAGCTTGATTAAATAGCGTTAGCTCACGTTAGCTCCGTGGCTAATTTTAGCTCACCCTGATCTAAATCAATGACTAGGTTCTAAAGCATTCAAGTAGTTTTCACTGCACATAGAAGTAGCCAAACAGCGGGAGCATTTCGGGAGCATATTACCAAAACCCAGGCAATTTCGAGCCCTTAAGGAATCAAATAGAGCAGCGGTTCTCAACAGGGGTTCCGCGGAGAGCTGCCAGGGGTTCCGCGAGATGCCTGGCAATGTTCTTTAAAAATATAGAATGACAACAGTCTTATTTTGAAAATCCTATAGCGGGTCTCATTTATGCCCACGCGCAGCTCCAGCTATAATAACTAGGCTCCGAAAGCTAGCAACATTAAAGTGGAGATGAAGCGGTGCGATAAATACATATTCATAGCATCACATTAGTATTTAGATAAGCCACAGAAGAAATCACGTTATAAAAATAAGCAGTTTCTAAGAAAAAACGATTTGTTGTGTGCATTTCTGAAGCATTTATCATTATGGGCGCGGCCATTTTGTTGCTGACATCATGGGGCTTGTTTGGTGTATACACTGCTGGTTAGCTGCCTATAGTGAATGGGTCAGTCAGTAAATAAAATGTTGCCTACAAAACAACGGGACCGCGGTGGTTCTGTTTGTATTGCTCCTGGCTGTTCAAATTAATTTTACCATGTGAGAGAGAGGAAAGTTGGTTAATTTCCACAAACTACCAGTGAAAAAAACAGTGTTGTTGGCATGTTGGCTCAGGCTGGCTGCACTCAGGCGGCGTGATCAGCCTGTTGGACAGGGAATGAAGATCCCCAGAGAACACTTCATTGCCTCGGATTATGTTGTTGGGGGTGGAAGGTTTGTCCAGAAGACCACTAATCAGCTGAAGCCTGATGCGGTTCCCTCGGTCTTCGACAGACAGACCGGCGTTAGCTCTCGGGAGTGATGGCTAGCTAGTTGGCACCAGCCGGGGACCGGCGTTAGCTCTCGGGAGCAATGGCTAGCTAGTTAGCACCAGCCGGGGACCAGCGTTAGCAACCGGGAGCGTCGCGGAGCATTCAGCCTGCTGGCTACCTAGATCCACTTCAACCAGCGTCGCGGAGCATTCAGCCTGCTGGCTACCTAGATCCACTTCAACCAGCGTCGCGGAGCATTCAGCCTGCTGGCTACACAGCTTGTCGGTGTGCTAATAGCCTCGGCAAGCTAACGGTAGCTGGCTACACAGCTTGTCGGTGTGCTGGAGCCTCGGCAAGCTAACGGTAGCTGGCTACACAGCTTGTCGGTGTGCTGGAGCCTCGGCAAGCTAACGGTAGCTGGCTACACAGCTTGTCGGTGTGCTGGAGCCTCGGCAAGCTAACGGTAGCTGGCTACACAGCTTGTCGGTGTGCTGGAGCCTCGTCAAGCTAACGGTAGCTGGCTACACAGCTTGTCGGTGTGCTGGAGCCTCGGCAAGCTAACGGTAGCTGGCTACACAGCTTGTCGGTGTGCTGGAGCCTCGGCAAGCTAATGGTAGCTGGCTCCAGGCTATTAGCACATCGACAAGCTGCTGGAGCTCCCGACGCTCGGCTGGTTGAAGTGGATCTAGGTAGCCAGCAGGCTGAATGCTCCGCGACGCTGGTTGAAGTGGATCTAGGTAGCCAGCAGGCTGAATGCTCCGCGACGCTCCCGGTTGCTAACGCCGGTCCCCGGCTGGTGCTAACTAGCTAGCCATCGCTCCCGAGAGCTAACGCCGGTCCCCGACTGGTGCCAACTAGCTAGCCATCGCTCCCGAGAGCTAACGCCGGTCTGTCTGTCGAAGACCGAGGGAACCGCATCAGGCTTCAGCTGATTAGTGGTCTTCTGGACAAACCTTCCACCCCCAACAACATAATCCGAGGCAATGAAGTGTTCTCTGGGGATCTTCATTCCCTGTCCAACAGGCTGATCACGCCGCCTGAGTGCAGCCAGCCTGAGCCAACATGCCAACAACACTGTTTTTTCACTGGTAGTTTGTGGAAATTAACCAACTTTCCTCTCTCTCACATGGTAAAATTAGTTTGAACAGCCAGGAGCAATACAAACAGAACCACCGCGGTCCCGTTGTTTTGTAGGCAACATTTTATTTACTTACTGACCCATTCACTATAGGCAGCTAACCAGCAGTGTATACACCAAACAAGCCCCATGACGTCAGCAACAAAATGGCGGCGCCCATGTTGAAAACAGGGATATTATATTTGATTTTTCAGACAAATAAGATAGATTTCACATTTGATTATAGAACCCTGTCTTACACAAGGTACACAACAAACAAACTAGGATCACATTGTTCACTGCTTCATCTCCACTTTAAGGTCATTATGATACTCTTATTTTGAAAATCCGTGGTGTCGTGACTCATATCCGCTCCAGCACACAGCCAATAGGATGCATCTCCACACAGCAGGCTGAGCAGTGAGCATACATTTACATTTAGTCATTTAGCTGACGCTTTTATCCAAAGCGACTTACAAGTTCTGTACGACAAGCCATCAGGAAGGGCACAACTCTATCAGCTGAGTAACAATGTTCATCAAAGTGTTGAGTGCTACAGTGTAGGTTAGTTTATTAGGACAAATGAATGACAGTACGGTTAGTTAGGGTTAGATTATTTTTTTTTTTTTATATATTTTTTTTTTATTCAGATAATGGTTGAAGAAGTGCGTCTTTAGTCGACGGCGAAAGATTGGACGTGATTCGGCTGTCCTAACTGGGGTGGGTAGTTCATTCCACCATTGTGGGGCAAGGACTGAGAATAGGCGACTTCTCTTTGATGACACTCCCGGAGCTTGGATAGGAGTAGGTCTGAGGCGGCCAGAAGATGCAGAGCGTAGGGGTCTTGAGGGTGTGTAGTTAGAGACAATTTTTTTTTTTTTTTTTTTTTAATGCAGGACCTGTTGCAGAGGTCTTTATTCGGCATGCAACGACACTCAATGTTTTTAGTGGTACACACAGCGGTTAGTTTAGCACACACACCGTTTGAAAAGATGATGAAGTCAGACTACTATATTATATTGATAGTAAATGTACTGAGGGTGGACAGACAGATTATGTTGATATTTAAACATAAAAAATACAATACATAATAAATGTATCCATGATCATCATGCAACATAAAACAATTGCACGAACGGTTTGGGAGAGGAAGGTGTTTTAGGTTGCGTGTTCCAAAAAATTTACTTAAAGTTTAAAGCTCAATATATCAAAACGTGGCACTTTATCTTAACAGGCACTTTATAGTGAATCCAAATTCTTTTTGGATTACAGAAAATTATCCCTAAAGTGCTATCTGTTGCAGCTGCACTGTTTTCCATGAAAATACCATATTTGGATAAGTTTGACCATTTCAAAAAATCTGAAAATCATTATTTAATAAAACACAGAAAAGGATCACCAAGTTACTCTGGATAAAAAAAAAACTTTACAGACAACATTGAGACAAAGCTTCCTGACACATCTCCATCCAAACTCTTGGAAGAACTCATTGGTCTTATAGGTGGTTGCTAGGGTGTTATAGCTGGTTGCTAGGGTGTTATAGCTGGTTGCTATGGTGTTTCTAGGTGGTTGCTAGGGTGTTTCTAGGTGGTTGCCTTATTAATGTTTTGTGTGGCGTCGCCGTCGTGTACAACGATACTTACGTTTTTTAGGTGATTTGACAAAGTTGGTGTAGAGTTGTGATATGACATTTTCTTCTGGCATATCTGGCACTCGGCCTTTTGGGCATCGTCTTGTGTGTAACTACACGTCTGACTTCTTCGTCGACATGTCTGCTGCACATGTCCTTGTTGTTTTCAACACAGATCATCTCCACGTGCTTGTTGTAGAGAGGTGGAGTTGAGGCGCCGCTTACTTTTGTTTCATTTTAAATTTAAATTAAAAAATTTTAACTTCGATTTTTTTGTTTTTGTTCGAAGCTTGTGCCATCGAACGAAGCTTCGAAGTATTTAAGACAGTCCTAGTTGCTAGGGTGTCTAATGTAAGTGGTATAGTTAAAGGGTTAACCCATTGTATAGAGGTCATGGCTAACAGAAATACAAACTGAACGAATGCTAAATCTGAACTCTTCATTGGTGTACTTCTCTCTTCTCCAGGTACAATTGCTGCATTGCTCCCCAACAACAAGCAGAGATATGAATGAGTCAAGGCCTCACTGCTGTGACAAGTGTGGAAAGCGCTTCATCAAAAAGGCTGCTTTTCTAAAACACCAGCGCATTCATACAGGAGAGAAGCCGTACTACTGTGACCAGTGTGGATCGCGCTTCAGTGCGTCTGGAAAATTAAAGATACACCAGCGCATTCATACAGGAGAGAAGCCCTATAACTGTGACCAATGTGAGAAGAGCTTCAGTACCTCTGGAGCATTAAAGGAACACCAGCGCATTCATACAGGAGACAAGCCATACTACTGTGACCAATGTAAGAAGAGCTTCAGGACCTCTGGAGCCTTAAAGGGACACCAGCGCATTCATACAGGAGAGAAGCCCTACTGCTGTCACGAATGTGGAGCACGCTTCAGTGAGTCTGGAACCTTAAAGAAACACCAGCACATTCATACAGGAGAGAAGCCCTACCACTGTGACCAATGTGAGAAGAGCTTCAGTCATTATGGCAACTTAAAGATACACCAGCGAATTCATACAGGAGAGAAGCCTTACCACTGTGACCAATGTGAGAAGAGCTTCAAGACCTCTGGAAAATTAAAGAATCACCGGCGCATTCATACAGGAGAGAAGCCGTACTACTGTGACCAGTGTGGATCGCGCTTCAGTCAGTCTGGACACTTAAAGACACACCAGCGAATTCATACAGGAGAGAAGCCCTACCACTGTGACCAGTGTGAGAAGAGCTTCAGTCAATCTGGAGATTTACAGACACACCAGCGCATTCATACAGGAGAGAAGCCTTATAACTGTGACCAGTGTGAGAAGAGCTTCAGTACATCTGGATATTTACAGACACACCAGCGCATTCATACAGGAGAGAAGCCTTATAACTGTGACCAGTGTGAGAAGAGCTTCAAGACCTCTGGAGAGTTAAATGTACACCAGCGCATTCATACAGGAGAGAAGCCCTACAACTGTGACCAGTGTGAGAAGAGCTTCAGTACATCTGGCAACTTAAAGGGACACCAGCGCATTCATACAGGAGAGAAGCCCTACCACTGTGACCAGTGTGAGAAGAGCTTCAGTCATTATGCCACCTTAAAGATACACCAGCGCATTCATACAGGAGAGAAGCCCTACCACTGTGACCAGTGTGAGAAGAGCTTCAGTCAATCTGGAGACTTAAAGAAACACCAGCGCATTCATACAGGAGAGAAGCCATACCACTGTGACCAATGTGAGAAGTGCTGCAGTACATCTGGAGACTTAAAGAAACACCAGCGCATTCATACAGGAGAGAAGCCATACCACTGTGACCAATGTGAGAAGTGCTTCAGTCAATCTCGAGATTTAAAGAAACACCAGCGCATTCATACAGGAGAGAAGTGACCAGTGTGAGAGGAGCTTCCAGTAGAGCCTGTTGGCCCCTGAGAGCCTGTTGGCCCCTGAGAGACAGCTTAAAGACACACCAGCACATTCATACAGAAGAGGAACCTTATGGGTTAAATATAGATGCAAAACATTGCATTTTTAAGTTTTGAAAGATTGCGTCCCTCCCAATTATTCGTTGACATCTGTAAGCTTTGCAATAGGACTCAGGAAATGCTGCATGTGGTTTAGAGGGGTGGCTCCTAGGTAGAGCAGGGCAGGATGCAGAAAGAAACAATATCCATCTTCCCTAATTTCCCAAAATGTTAGCGTGTTCCCTTTTTTTTTTTTTTTATTATTATTGGTCTTTTTCCCCCTCCATTTTCCTCCGATTTTCTCCCATCCCAATGTTAGTCGTATGCCAATTCCCAGTCCCTTCCTGGTCGCTGCGCACTTACCCCCCACAGTCAGATCATCTGGGAGAGTGGAGGCTACCACGTGCTTCCTCCGACACACGTCCAGCCAATCACCGCTTCTTTTCACCTGGCAGCGCGGATTCTCATTGAGAGGGCGTAGCGTGTGGGAGGACCACACTATCCCCTTCACGTCCAATCCGCGCTTAGCAGGCGCCCCGACCGAACTGTAGGAGTCGCTGTTTACAACGACCCGGACCCACCCCGCCAGCTTCTCCCACCCTCTGATACAGCCAATTGTATCAGTGCAGACGGCCAGCCAAGCTGGTGACAACCCCGGAGCTGTGAGCTGGATTCGAACAGGCAAATCCAGCTCAGCTCCGGGGCTGGTGACGAACGCAATCTCCGCTCGGCCACCTAACCGCCAGCGTGTTCCTTTTAAACGCAGTGTGGGAAGTAATTAAAGGGGAACTATCTTATAAATGGCCTTTTTGAGTGTTTAGCATTGTTTCCTAGCTATGTGAACTTATATTAATATGATCTATGTCTCTAATTTTCATATTGGTGCATTCTTCCAATTCTCCTCTCACAATATTCACCCTCACTGAACTGAGTCATCTGAAAATGTGCTGATTTGTGATGTCAGAAAGACACTGCTGCATGATAATGAAGAGGTGCAGGATGAGCTGCACACAGTGGTTGCAGCCCAGGCTCAAAACGGCTTAAGATCTTGAGGTAGAAAAATGTTGTTTTTGAGGACTTGATTAGAAATACAAAACAATGAATAAAAAAAATTAAAAATTACAGAGGGAAGACTCACAGGAATTGTGTAAAAGTGCCCAAATTAGTGAAAGAAATAGTAAAATAGTTCCCCTTTAAGTATATTTACTCAAGTATTTGTTGCAGTTTTTGTTCTGATCTAGTCAGCATATACCTTTTGCTTTCTAAAAAATACTGGATGGACAGTAGCCTATTGATTGTAAAATAACTTGCTTATTAACAAGTGATTTAGTTTAAAGATGATTCTGTTGGAAAATGTAACAGTGTTTGGAAAGATCGTTAAGGGTTAGGGTTATAATCATATTGCTTCTTCCTATTCCTTTTTGGACAAAAGACTGTTTTGTTTATTATTTTATTTAAATACTTACAGTAACATAAATACTTTACTAACGTAAGAAAAAGAAAAGCTACTTTTAACTTTTCATATTTTGTCATGAGTTGGCTACAGAGCTCTTCCTTATTATGGTTGAAAGAATCTACATTTCTGAGAAAAAAAGGGGTGGGCGTCAAAAATGTCTTTATTATTACAATTGAGATAAGTGCCTCTTTCTTTTTAAGGTCTTTCCCATTAAGTGTCACACCTCTCTGTGACCGAGTCATTCCATGTTGTTTTGTACAGTATTTTCAGTATTTTCTCGATCCCACTGCCGCTCCTTTTGTGATGTTTGTAATCTTGTTTTTAGTGCCTTTGAGGTGCACGCATAGTCGTACCCTTGAATGAGTGCTCCTGCTAGAGTCTTCAGGGTATTCTTGTTTACCAGAGAGGAGATCCGGTACAAGAATCTTGTTCGGGGGCGGCTAGGTGGTGTAGTGGGCAAGGCGATCGCCACCAATGCAGGAGACGCTGGGTTTGAGCACAGCTCTCGGCATTGCGATCAGCTTGGCTGGTCGTTCATACTAACACAATTGGCAGTGTTAGGGGTGGGAAAGCTGGTGGGTGGGTCCTGGTCGTTGTAAACGGCGACTCCTACAGTTCGGTCGGGGCGCCTGCTCAGCGAGGATAGGATCCAAGGGGGGTAGTGTGATCCTTCCACACGTTACACCCTCTCGGTGAGAGTCCGCGCTGCCAGGTGAAAAGAAGCGGTTGATTGGCTACACGTGTGTCGGATTAAGCACGTGATAGCCTCCACTCTCCCAGACCGACTGGGGGGGGTAGGTGCGCAGCTACCAGGAAGGGGATTGGGAATTGGCATAACGACTAACATTGGGATGGGAGAAAAACTGAGGAAAAAGGAGGGGGGAAAAGATCAATATAAGAAAAAAATATCTTGTTTGTTTGGTTGACTTTTTTGATGTATATGTATGCCTGCCTATACAGTGCTTGTCCATGTAGGGGCTTTGATTTGTCCCTATACACTGTTTTTTTTTATAGATGCATGAATGCCTAGTGAATGAATGTAGTATAGATTATGTTTAAATAGTTTTTATATTCGCTTTAATGTCCTTCTATTTTTCTGTTTCTTTCTGGCTTAAACATCTAGCTCACGGACTACAACTGAAAACTAGCAACCCTGCTAATGTTGGCATATTTACAGTTTTTAATTTGTATTCATTTATAAAAGTATAACTGTTGATTGATATGCACTGTCCCTGGGGTGAGCCACCGTTTCATTTGAGTATTGTTTTTCCCCTTTTTTTGTTAGCTTAATGGTTTAGGTTAATTAATGTATTTTTCTTTACAGATAGTGGTGTTGTTTTGCCCTTGGCTCACCCTTGAGTTACCATTGTGCTTCCTTAATGTTAATAAATATCATTTTTGTTTACAAACCTGGTCATCATTTCTGTCTACCAATATTTATGTTACAGCCCTTACCCTCAGGGGTCGTAACAGGCTCATTGAAGAAATAGATGTTGCATGTTTTCTGTATGAATGATTAGGGGTGGGAATCACCAGTTTCATCATGATACGATACGATATCGATTCTTTGGACAACGATACGATATTTGCCGATATCACAAAGTCTCTCACGATACAATACGATACGATTAGATTCAGGTGCCTGCGATCGATATGAGATGATATCATATGCCCATTTAACACAATCAGTAACATTTAGATCAACAAAAAAAAGGTAATGAAAATATCATTTGACATTTGTATTTTTGAGCTCTTCCAGACATTTAAAGGAAAATCAATCTATTGTTTTTAATACAAATAGACCTCCTGTTCACTGTAAAGTGCCACGTTTTTATATATTGAGCTTTAAACTTTAAGCTACATTTTTTGGAACTCAAAACTCACAACCTCCCTCTCCCAAACTGTTCCTACAACAATTTGTTGATGTTGCATGATCATGTATAGGCCTACATTTATTATGTATTATATTGTTTATGTTTAAATAACATTTAAACATCAAACTCCTCTGACCTCATCTGGTCTTTCCAAAGACGCGCGCACACACACACACACACACAGAAAGGGAGAATGCTATGCTGTAACATCTACACACACGGAGCTACTGCTGTTGTTCTTGGGCGAATATGAGACTCGCCACAGGATTTTCAAAATAAGAGTATCGATATGAATCGATCTTATTACATCGCATCGATCCGATTCGATTGTTGATAATTACATCGATGTATCGATCTGGATCGATGTATCGTCCCACCCCTATGAATGATACATTTACTATATTACTGTATAGATGTTGCATGTTTTCTGTATGAAAGATATATGTACTATATTATAGATGTTGCATTAAGTTTAAGTAGAATTAACTTAATCCCCCCCCAAATCTATATTCTTTCTCTAAATATCTCTCGAGGCTCTATTGTTATTCCTTATTGCCTAACATTACAAAATGTATTATTCTTATTTATACTAACAATGACTCAATTCACACCATTCAAAAGTGTTATTATCGCTGTTTTGTTTAGCTAGCTGCACCACAATATAATAGAATTTCTAGTACACTTGATATATAATACTTTTATAACATTGACTTCTAACAATCTGAATCTTACAGGATTAATAAATGAAATAATTATTCAAGTTAATTAACGTTCACTTTCAACAAGTGTCTAGTTTCAAGTTTCTTTATTAGTTGTCATACAGAAGTACAGAATACTTTTTTCTTTTTTTAAACTTAAATTTTTATTTAACACTTATGGACATACAACATAACATTTATATTGACATCCATAACTTAACGACATACATATATGGGTACTTTCATGAAATTAAAATTAAACATATCATAAAACAACACTGTTCAACAGACCTAAATAATACAGTACAAGAATCATAAAATAATTGTCATACCCAACAAATAATAATAGAAAAAACTAACTAAAGCAAAGGTGTGTGACACAGGTTCAGAGACCCCCCTTGAGCTTCTTTCCTCCTTTATCCTTCGCCCTCTTGTGTTGTATTTGGTTCCTCCTCTGTGATGTCGTTTTCGTTCCCCTTGTAATCCTCCCACTTTCCCCATCTTTCTCCAAATTTCTCTTCCTGTAACCTCAGCATGTGTGGTATCCTCTCCATATCCTGTATCTCCTCTACTATTCCTACCCATTGTGCTATTGTCGGTGGGTCTTCTTTGTACCACAGTCTTGTTATTGCTTTTCTGGCCGCTATCAACATTATCTTTATTATTTATTAAAGATTAAATATTTATTAAATATTTGTCCCCCCCTTGTATTCCCTCGTGTGTCAGGTCCCCTAAGTAAAGCACCAGTCCCGTTTGTGGTAACCCGTATCCTAATATTCTGATCATTGCCTCTCCTATCTCCTCCCAATACCCCTTCAGATTCTGACATCCCCAGAATATGTGCGTGTGATTTGCCCCCTCCTTCCCACACATCCTCCAGCATGCTCTTTGTGTTGGTGCATATTTTCCCTTCAGCTCTGGGGTTATAAAGAATCTGATTATGTTTTTCCATCCAAACTCTTTCCATATCCTCGATCCTGTTGTTGAATGTTGCACCTCGCATATGTTCCCCCATTCCTTCCCTGTTATTCCTAGCTCTAGTTCTCTCTCCCATTTCTCCCTTATATAATCGGTCGTGTGTCCCTTGCTGGTCATTATAGCCCGGTACAGTGCTGATATTACCCTTCCTTTCCCTCCTTCGTATGCCCTTACTATCATCCTAATTATTCCATTCTGTTCTTCTTGTACAGAATACTTTTATACAAAATGCTTCTTTCTGTTACGCTCCAGAGACTGGTCTAGACAAAAATAGATAAGTATAAAATAAGTATAGCAAGTATAAAATAGAAGTCAAGTGGGCGGCTAAGTGGCGCAGTGGGCAAGGCGCTCACCACTAACGCAGGAGATGCTGGGCTTCGAGCCCAGCTCTCGACGTTGCTTCCGGCTTGGCTGGTCGTTCATACTAATACAATTGGCAGTATTAGGGGGTGGGAAAGCCGGTGGGTGGGGATCGGACGTTGTGGACAGCGACTCCTACAGGTCGGTTGGTGCGCCTGTACAGCAGAATCAGGAAGTATCGGGGGCAGCGTGAGCCTCCCACACGTTACTCCTCGCCACTGAGAGATTGCGCTGTGCAGGTGAAAAGATGCGACGGCTGCCTCCTCGTGTACCGGAGGGGACACGTGATGCAAGGCTTCTGTCCTCACTGCAGCCGACCAGTGGGAGGCATGGTCTAGCAACGTTCGAGACAGGGGAGGGAAGAATTGAATAATACGAAATTGGGATGGGAGAAAAAATAGAAAAAATGGGGGAGAAAAAGTAGATAAAAAAAATAAAAAATAGAAGTCAAGTACGTAGACAGAAGTGTTAAGTATGTACATATAATGTTCAATGCAGAGTAGAAGTAACTGAGTTACCATACAATATACTATACAATATAGTAATATACAATATACTATACAGTGCAAAATGGTCTAAATGGACAGTCTCCTAAATCTCCCAGCCTTTTGTACTTGTAGTATCGTGAGGCTGGACGAGGCGGCGATAATGAGCTTGTTTCTGGGGGGAATGCATTTTCATGAACACCGTGTCGTGATTGGTCCGTTCGGAAACAGCTTCCAGGGGAGGGACATTCTACCCGATTCACACTTTCGGCCGTAGTGCTTTACCAGGCTTTATCTCACGAGATAAAGCTGGGAACGAGGTTAACTGCTTGCTGGCCTTCCGACCACTGCCACCAAGTCTCTTCAACTCATTCAGAAAGCAGCGGCCCGCCTGATCCCAAACCTACCGAAGTCAGCCCATGTCACCCCACTTCTTAGAGACCTGCACTGGCTCCCCATTGCAAAGGGAACGGCTCCCGCCTACCTCCAGTCAATGGTCTCTAACTACACACCCTCAAGACCCCTACGCTCTGCATCTTCTGGCCGCGTCAGCCCCACTCCTGTCACCCCCCCGGTCCTAATGGACCGGTCATTGGACTTGCAGCACCACTCATGAACATTACACCACTGCATTTGTGTTTATCTGTTTATTAATTTGTTATCTGTGGTGCTCACTTGTTTGTTGTCTGTGTATCTGTTGTGCCCCATTGTCTAGTCTAGTGTATTCTCCCCCTGTTTCTGTATCTATGTGTTATTTAGTCTCCTCATGTTTCAGTATGTTACCCCAGGCTGTTTCAGTCTTTTCCACACAGCTGGGTCTTGTTTCCAATCACTCATGTGTCAATTATTCTGTGTATATTAGTGTTGTTTGCCCTGCCCTCCTGTGCTCGATCATTGTTCATGTTACCCTCATCCTGTGTGCTGTCAACCTTTTGTTTCTCCGTTTTCATCAGTGAGTCAGTTTTGTATTGTTTGCCACGTTAAAGTAAAGTGCTTATTACTTTCATCCACGACTCGTGCTTCATCTGTTTTCATCCTGCACTACCTCTCCTCGTGTTAAATCTGCATACCGGGTTCTACTCCTCTCTACCATCGACATGCCAGCGAAACGCTCCAGGAATCGTAACACACTCCTATCCGAGCTCCGGGAGGGTCATCAAGGAGAAGCCGCCTATTCTCGGTCCTTGCCCCACAATGGTGGATCGAACCTCCCACCCCAGTTAGGACAGCCGAAACCCGACCAATCTTTTGCCATCGACTAAAGACACACTTCCTCAATCAAAATCTGAAAAAGTTAAATAAAATTACCTTACTGTCATGCACTCAACACTTTTGATGAACATTGTTACTCAGCTGATAAAGTTGTACCCTTCGTGATGACTTGTCGTACAAAGTGTCAGCTAAATTACTAAATGTAAATGTGCATAAACAATATTTTATCATCTTTAAATGGATCCTGTCAAGCCCATTTATATGCTGATGACATGGTTATATGGGTATATGTTTGGGTAGTTAGTGTATAGGTAGTCAGGATTAGGTTTTTATTTGAATTTTGTGTTATTGTACAGTTAGATAAAGTCTATTCCCTACTGAGTTAGTTTTGTTTAGTTTTACTAAACCAGTGAACTGTGGTGTTCCACAAGGAAGCATACTAGGACCGTTACTGTTCCTAATTTATGCGCCACCCCCTGTCTCCGACTGTCTCGGAGTGATGACCGGAGTGTTGGACGTCCCGTGATGAAGACCGGGAGGACGCAACCCTCTTTGCGCCGCCCCTTGCCTCAAATAGATCCGCTATCAGCTCTATCTTTAATCTTTCAAAATGTTCAGTTGCTATCGCTATCAGCTCTATCTTTACATGAGTGCATGCTTACCAACTGTTTGCCTGTTTTTACTGCAACACTACTATCACCGACATCTAAGAAGGGAGATCCCCCCTTGAATGGCCCTTCTAAGGTTTCTCTCCTCCACATTGCCTGTGGTGCATTTTTTCCTATTGCTAGGTTTTAGTCAGTGGCGGCCGCCACTGGGGGGCGCTAGGGCGCCGCCCCCCCTTCAGGCCCTGCCTGGTTATATGAGAGTAGAACAAGAAAAGGTATCTTTTTGTTTTTTGTTTTATAGCCCTATAAATAATATAAACATGTTTAAAATGAATAATATTTACTCATTTTAAGTATGTTTGTATTTCCAATGCACAATATAACGTTATTATCGCAATTAAAAAACACTCGTTTTCCAGAGCAGGAAGTGACATCACGTTTTTTTTATTTTTTTTATTTTTTCGTATTTCTCAGCCCGGGCTATACGCGATAGCGCTCTGAGTGCGCGTCACAGTTTGATCGCTGTATCCGTCACAGCCAATCAGTGCATAACGCGTTGTGCCTTGAAATATGACTATTATGTTGGAATCCGGGCGCGATTTGAAGCGGTCTAGCCAGTAGCGTCAAGAATATCTGTAGCCGCATTTCGCGGAGACGCTCTCTGATTGGCCGACGCCAGTATTTTTTTCCGTGTCCCATAACCTAGGATAAGTTACAAAAAATATTATTTGCATAGGCTAACGTTACATACTGTAACATTTACAGTATGTATGCATTCATATTTTTCTTGTGCTTCTATGGTCATAAATACACACATCTTAATGCTATCTATAAGACATTCATACATGCACAAAGTGAATATGGAAATGCAGTGAATATCATTACTCTGCATTTCTTAGCATTTACATTTTTCATACTGTAACCATTGATACTACTCAATTAAGCCAAGAAAGAAGTTTGGTCAACAGTACAAAATATACAAAGCAACCAATTGCATTCCACATTTTTTTTTATTATTATAGGCCTATAATATGTCCATGTAGAGGTCCAGTCTTCCAATCCTGTTGTTTGTAGTGCTAGGGCCTTTCTGTCACGACTGCTGCTCACCTCAGACTGGACACATGCACGTCATTATAGTGGTAATTTATCCTAGAAAACAAAACAGGGAGATAGAGTTATGGAGTTGCTCATGCACTCTACAACAACACACATCTTGTGCATAATCTTTCTATGGCCATAAAAACAGATAATAAACTATTCTATTTTTGATACAATTTGACTCATCTGAATTTCTACAGTTTCACTGTTTGACTAATTTAAGATATTCCACAACAGGTTCAATGTGTCCGGGTTCTTTGCAACAAGTGCTGGCCTGAAATTCATGGTGGAGCAGGAACAACGACCTCCATCTTACCAGACAACAGCATGGCTCCTGGAATTAATGAAAACTTTATTTAACAGGTTGCAGAATGGGTACAATACAGTACGGCTCAATACACACAATTGTTAAGGGGATGCAGACCAGAGAAAGACGTTTGTCTTGTTTACATTTTTATTTTTAAAATTGAGCTCACCACCTACAAGGCTTTAAAGGGTGAAGCCCCAAGCTACATTGCTGAGCTTATAACCCCTTACTGCCCTAATAGGGCTCTCCGCTCCTCCAACCAATGAGAGCTCGTCGTCCCCCGGACCAAACTGAAAACCAAGGTTGACCGGGCTTCGTAGCACCCAAGCTATGGAATCAGCTACCTTATGAAATCAGGTCTGCTGTTAGTGTGCAGTCTTTTAAACAAGGTCTAAAAACCTTTTTATACAGTGAGGCTTTTAATTGATCATGTATGTGGTATAACGTGTGTATGTGTGATTGTATTTTACTTCATTTATTTTTGAAGTATTCTACAATCTTGTATGTGATGTAACATGTGTGGTTATTCTATTCTGATTAACCTTTTACTGCCTGTAAAGCACTTTGTGATTTTAATCTGGAAAAGCACTATATAAATAAAATGTACCTTACATCAGGGTCCCCCATTTTCAATTCATATTGACATTTATGACATAAGATATACACGTACTGTTTATTTACATACAAGTCAAGTCAAGTCAAGAGTTTTTATTTGCCAAGCAGGTCATGCCCGAAGCGATTGTGCAATAATACAAGAATATAGAATATTCTTAATAAGAATAGGAATGAGAATAAGACATTTGTGCAATAATACAAGTAATAAGAATACAACGTTATGCTCCGTTTTGTGACAGCGTCGCTGTCCATGGTGCTGAAGCTGATTGATTGAAAACTTTATTAACAGATTGCAGAATGGGTACAATACAGTACAGCTCAATAGACACAATTGTTAAGGGGATGCAGACCAGAGAAAGACTTTCGTCTTGTTTACATCAGGGTCTCCCATTTTCTATTTATCATAACATTTATGACATAAGATATACACGTACTGTTTATTTACATACAAGTCAAGTCAGGTCAAGAGTTTTTATTTGCCAAGCATACAGTGAAATGCGGGGGTCATGCCCGAAGCGATTGTGCAATAATACAAGAATATAGAATATTCTTAATAAGAATAGGAATGAGAATAAGACATTTGTGCAATAATACAAGTAATAAGAATACAACGTTATGCTCCGTTTTGTGACAGCGTCGCTGTCCATGGTGCTGAAGCTGATTGATTGAAAACTTTATTAACAGATTGCAGAATGGGTACAATACAGTACAGCTCAATAGACACAATTGTTAAGGGGATGCAGACCAGAGAAAGACTTTCGTCTTGTTTACTTCAGGGTCCCCCATTTTCAATTCATCAGGACATATATGACATACACTACAGATACAGTACTCATCTTGGCTAGGTCTCCCTTGCAAAAGAGATCTTGTATCTCAATGGGACTTCCTGGTTAAATAAAGGTTAAATTAAAAAAAAGAGATACAAAACGCAGGGGGGGGGGGGGTATGGCCTGGCCTGCCTGAGTCAAATTCTGGTCCCAGTCCTCGACTGACCCATACGCTCGGCTGAGCGCACCACTCTCTGTAGGGCCTTCTTGTCCTGTGCCGTGCTGTTTCCATACCAGGCAGTGATGTTTCCAGTCAAGATGCTCTCTACAGCTCCGGAGTAGAAGGACTGGAGTATCTTCCCAGATACTCTGAACTTCCTTAACTGTCTCAGGTGGTAGAGGCGCTGCTTCGCCTTCCTTAAAACTGAGTCTATGTGTGTTGTCCATGGCAGGTCTTCTGAGAACATGATCATACAGAGGCCTAGAAGTGTCAGCACACTCATTCTGGTGTCTGTGAAAAAATGTTCTCCCAAGATAAGGGAGGGGGTCTATTCTCGGCAAGCCTTGCCAAGAAATGCCCCGCCCCCCCCAACTAGGGCACCGTTATGAATTTCAGCAAATGCTTTTTACAACACTCAGCTAGAAACAGAGGACTCAGGGGTGGTGAAACCGCAGAATACATACTTCAGACAAGACACCTTATTGCACATCAATGTACAGTTTCTACGTCAAATGTATATACTCCCTTTTCTTGACTCCTTCTGTATCACAAACAGTACTGTATTTGCAAATCTGGTATGTCATAAATGTATAGATGTAGCAGTACTGACTATCTGTATGTCATGTATGTCATATATGTCCTGATGAATTGAAAATGGGGGACCCTGATGTAAACAAGACGAAAGTCTTTCTCTGGTCTGCATCCCCTTAACAATTGTGTGTATTGAGCTGTACTGTATTGTACCCATTCTGCAATCTGTTAATAAAGTTTTCAATCAATCAATCAATCAATCAATGCCATCATACCTCTTTGTCCTTCTTATCCACACACACACACACACACACACACACACACACACACACACACACACACACACACACACACACACACACACACACACACACACACACACACACACACACACACACACACACACACACACACACACACACACACACACACACACACACACACACACACACACACACACACACACACACACACACACACACACACACACACACACACACACACACACACACACACACACACACACACACACACACACACACACACACACACACACACACACACACACACACACACACACACACACACACACACACACACACACTACTATATACCTGTATGTCATGTATGTCCCTATGCCATAATAAATGTCATGATGTCATGTATGTTGTGTATGTCATACTCATGTCATAAATGTCACTATGAATTGAAAATGGGGGATCCTGATGTAAACAAGACAAACGTCTTTCTCTGGTCTGCATCCCCTTAACAACAAGGAATGTGTATTCGCACACATGTATGCTTACACATGGCTATTGAAACATTTGCATGTTCACATTATATTAGAGAATATAGAATATCAGGCTATATAAATGACCTTATTATAGCCATGTTGCATATCTATGGATCGGGACAAATCTAATCATTCCACTGGATTTAGTATCACAAAAACCGTGAATGAAATCTGTAAATAGACCGCGCAGGCTGGCAACCTGATCGCTGCGCAGGCTGCTAATAAACTGCGCTGATATGCTGAAAGAGTGTATGCGCGTTCACGAGGTGTATGCGCGTCCACGATCGCTGCGCAGGCTGTTAAACTGCGCTGATAGGCTGATAGAGTGTATGCGCGTTCACGAGGTGTATGCACGTCCACGCGAGGTCTATGCGCGTTCACCAGAGGGGGGTAGGTCATAACTTGGCGGCGGGTCCGAATTAGGCACGACACCGGCAACACGGCTGCACGAGAGAGCAGTGCAGCACCTTGGACAGCGTGACAAATGCACCCATTTCATTGGCTGTCACTCTGTTACACCTATACACGGCTGAAGAAAGAAGCATTTTGTATAAAAGTATTCTGTACTTCTGTATGACAACTATTAAACTACTAAACTTGAAACTTGAAACTTGAAACTTGTTTCTTCTGACTCGAGTGACACTGACATACTTAATTGGAGCGAGGCATTAAATGAACAACATTTAAAAAAAACATTTAATAATAATAATAATTATTATTATTGTTTTTACCATGATCTTTGAAATGCGGGACATTGTTCTGTTGCAGTGGGACGCGGACAAACGTCCCATTATCGGGACTGTCCCGCATTTGTCACCCTAGTTCATCACTCCGAGACAGCCGGAGACAGGGAGACAGGGGGCGGCGCATAAATTAGGAATAGTAACGGTCCTAGTATGCTTCCTTGTGGAACACCACAGTTCACTGGTTTAGTAAAACTAAACAAAACTAACTCAGTAGGGAATAGACTTTATCTAACTGTACAATAACACAAAATTCAAATAAAAACCTAATCCTGACTACCTATACACTAACTACCCAAACATATGCCCAAAACATACAAAGGGTGGCATCACTTCTGACCTAGTATGTCAGACAATACTACTACGTGTATTACAAAATGACGCAGCTTAGACGCAAGTTTCTCAGTATGAAGAAATCCACAGGCCCAGATATTTATATTCAGTGACTCTGCTCATTTGTGTACCATTTAGTGATGATATCTGTAAACTATTGTAATCTAAATCTTTTGCCCTGGAAAATATCATGAATTTTGTTTGATTAGAATTGAGAACAAGCGGGCGGCCGGGTAGTGCAGCGGACTAAGCGTCTGCCTACCACCACAGAGACAGTGGGATCGAATCCAGCTGTGGTGCATCCGGGTTGGCCGACCGTCCATACTAACACAATTGGCGGTGTTAGCGGGTGGGAAACTCGGCGAGGGTGGGTCCTGGTCGTTGTAAACAGCGACTCCTACAGTTCGGTCGGGGCGCCTGCACAGCAAGGGAAGGATCTAGGAGAGGTAGTGTGACCTTCCACACGTTACACTCTCCCAGTGAGAGTCCACGCTGCCAGGTGAAAAGAAGTGGTGGGCTGGGTACACATGTGTCGGAGTGGAGGAAGCATGTGATAGTCTCCGCCAGGGGCGGATTTAGGATTGTAGGAGATCCGGGGCTTAGCCCAGATAGGTGCCCGTTTTTTTTTTCTTCTTTTTTTTTGGGCAGGCAGGCAAGGGGTGGTTTGGAGGGGGTCATGCACGACCCCCTCCACGGCAGTTTTTTTTTTTATTTAATGAACCTGTACGTGCAATTTCCTGCAATATAGAGCCTTCAATCTTGACCAATAAAGCTGCTCTTTTCACTATAAAACTCAGTTAACCATAACGTAGTTATGGTTAGATTTATATATTGGGGGGGATATATCATATTTTTCATATAATCAAAAAGTGGTGGAGCAAGATCATACCTTTGCTCCCCCAAGTTCAATAGTGGGAGAGCAGAGATGCTCCGAATGCTCTTATGGCCAGGCGTCTATGATTCACTGATACAAAGTAAAATAGTGCAGTGCAATAAAATAGTTAGTAAAATAGAATAAAATAATGCAATAGTGCATTGCAATAAAATAGTTATCATCGTATTTTTTCGGGAGGCCGGTAAGGAGTGCATTACAGTAGTCGAGTTGGCTTGAGATAAAGGCATGGATCTGGTTTTCAGCGTCCTTTTGATTTATAAATGGCCGTACTTTAGCTATGTTTCTAAGGTGGAAGAATTAAGTTTTTGTCAACTTGTTGATTGTGATTTAAAGCTTAGGTCTGAGTCTACCATAACACCAAGACTTAACTCACTCAAATACAGTTAGCAGCTGGATAGACCACAGATGGAAATTAGCTTCTGCAAAATCTGGTGCAAACATATTTTCATGTAACAATGATGAATTGTAAAAATTTTTTTTTTTTTTTTTTTTTTAAATAGATTCGGGGCTTTTCAGAATACATCCGGGGCTTGAGCCCAGGTAGCCACCCCCTAGCTCCGCCCCTGCTCAGAGTAAACTATTATATGAATATGAATATGATATGATATAAGGTATACACTGGTCCGTCGCATACACTGGTATGCGCAAGTTACTGTTGCATAATGTAGGCTATGGCTGCTATTATATGTAATTCATTTTTTTTTATCCACTTTTTCTCCCATTTTTCTATATTTTCTCCCATCCCAATTTCGTATCATCCAATTCAACCCTCCCCTGTCACGAACGCTGTTTCTTGCCTCCCACAAGCCGGCTGCAATGTGGACTAAGTCATACATAGCACGAGTCCCCTCCGGTACTTGAGGTAACAGCAGTCGCATCTTTCCACCTGCGCAGCTCGATCTCTCAGTGGCGAGGAGTAATGCGTGGGAGGCTCACGCTGCCCCCGACACTTCCTGATTCTACTGCGCAGGCGCACCAACCGACCTGTAGGAGTCGCTGTCCACAACGCCCGATCCACACCCATCAGTTTCCCACCCCCTAATACGGCCAATGTGTATTAGTACGGACGACCAGCTAAACTGAAAGCAATGCGAGCCCAGCGTCTCCAGTATTTGCGGCGAGCACCTTGCCCACTACGCCACATAGCCGCCCTATTATATGTAATTCATATAGGTTACCTAATAGTATATGATTTTTAGAGGCATCTATTTTGTTGTCGGTATTATTAGGCTAATACCGACAACAACAGGGGGGGACCCTGATGTAAACAAGACAAACGTCTTTCTCTGGTCTGCATCCCCTTAACAATTGTGTGTATTGAGCCGTACTGTATATTGTACCCATTCTGCAATCTGTTAAATAAAGTTTTCATTCATTCAAAATAGATGCCTCTAAAAATCATATTATAGCCAATCGAACATAACTAATAAAGGCATTCATATTACAGCACGGTTATAATGACACACACATGATGAATTGAACATGGGGGACCCTGATGTAAACAAGACGAAAGTCTTTCTCTGGTCTGCATCCCCTTAATAATTGTATGTATTGAGCTGTACTGTAGGCTACTGTACCCATTCTGCAATCTGTTAATAAACTTTTCAATCAATCAATCAATCAAACCACCAACGCCAAACAGTGGTCAACGAACGGTCTTTATTAGTATTTTGAGCTGTCCAGGCAGAATTGCAGCAATGGTCTTAGGGAGCCGTTGATATCTGACATCACCGTTTACAAGTCAGCCTTTTATTTATCCCATAACACGCGTTGTGTCTTCTTGGTTCGACAGCGCCTCAGTGAACAATCTCCGTGAAGTTTCTCAGAGTTCCGCTCGGGTCAGTCCATTATTTCACATCCCATGGGGGGTGTTTCATCACTTTCATGACCATATATGGATAATCATGCACGAGCATTGACGGTAGAATAAAGAGGTATTTATCAACACGGAGGAGCGTAGGACCTGTGTACGCACGGTTGATAAATCCCGTTTTTTTTGTGCGTGCACACATTCTAAATTCTGTGCTTACGTATGAAAATAGAATACTTTCTAAGAAAAATTGATAAATGAGGGCCCAGGAGAGGTAGAGACATGAGGCTCAATCTGTAACCAGACACCAGGAGAGGTAGGAGGACATGAGGCTCAATCTGTAACCAGACACCAGGGCCCTCATTCATCAACGTGTTCTACGCACAGATCTGTGCTTACCCTGTGCGTACGATCATTTCTAAGCAAAGAGTGGGATTCATCAATTTCGATTTGAACTTGACTCCGTGCTTACATCTACGCACGTCAGACCAGGCGTACCTGCCGCCCATTGGTAGAATATATTATTACAACAAGGAAATGAGCTTCTGTGCATAATAACACTGGCATGTTCTGTACGAACCGTAGTTCATTATAGTTCATTGTAAAATAGCAACAGTAGTGTAATTATGGTCAAAACCCTATAAATAGCATTTGGAATAATAGATCTTTCTCTCAGAATGAATGCAGCATGGTTTATATAGCGTTATCGGAATATACGGGGTGTAGGCTACTGACTGACTGCGCTCCGCGTAGCTTGATTGATTGATTGATTGAAAAGTTTATTAACAGATTGCAGAATGGGTACAGTACAGTACAGCTCAGTACATACAATTGTTAATTGGGGATGCAGACCAACTTTCGTCTTGTTTACATCAGGGTCCCCCATTTTCAATTCATCATAAATCATAAAGCTCAACTCGTTATTATTCTGCGCAGACCGCAGAAACACGGGAACGTTTTGATTATATTTAAAAGGCTTTACGTTAAATGAAACAAGTGGAATTCCGAAGCTGTAAGCAGAATACAAGTCATATGAATATAGTGTTCTTCCCCCTTTTTACTGTATAAGAAAGAATAGAAAACGCATTGCAATGACACTATAGTGGACAGACTATATAGGCGAGTCAATATATGGTTTAACCCCAAAAAAATTGATACAAAAGGTTTTTCAATGGATTCTGGTAGTATTGGGCGTGCTAAATAACATACTAAAAGTCGACCAAAATCGACCCCTCCGAAAGCCGTCATTTCCAAGATGGCGTCCCAGATGGCGCCGGGGCGATTAAAATGGCTATATCTCAAATTAAGAAAATGGTGCAAAGGATTTCTCAACTGATTCTGGTACCTCTGGGCATGCTCACTAACATACTAAAAATCTAGGAAAATACACCTTCCAGAAAGGTTTCATTTTCAAGATGGCGTCCAAAATTGCGGCTGGCCAAGCTTAAAATGGCTATATATATGTCAATATAAAAATTATATAAATGATTTTGTCATTTGATTCTGGTACCCCAAGTACCCCTAGACATACTTAGGAACATACTAAAGTTTTAGGGAAATACACCTTCCGAAGAGGCTTAATTTTCAAAATGGTGTCCAAAATGACGACTGGGAGCTTAGAATGCCTGTATCTCAAATGGGAAAACATTTCTAAAGGATTTATAAACTGATTCTGGCACCTCTATACATTAATAACGAGCAAAATATCTAGCTAAATATATCTGCTAGGAATGCATCATTTGCATCATCAAAATGGCTGCCTGTAGCTTATTTTGGCTAAAATTAAAATGGGTTATTATATTCAACCTAGAAAGCTGGCTTTGGTGTTGAACACAAAATAAATGACCCACTTATTGTGGTCTTTAGGTCTACTCATCATCATCTTCAGGATCCTCTGGGAGAAACTTGTTATGTGGATTGTCACATTCATGAAGTTGACATGGTCCACAGACAGTAGTACAAGGTGCACAGTCTCTGGAGCGCAACAGTAAGAAGCATTTTGTACAAAAGTATTCTGTACTTCTGTATGACAACTATTAAAGAAACTTGAACTTGAAACTAGTCCATATTTTCTACATGAGCAGCGAAGTGTCTTGCAGGCAGTGGTACAGTTACAATGAATGACCTTCAAGAGACTGTCTGGAGCAGCATTCATTGTTGACATGAGTGGGACAAATCTATTGTCCTGCAGGTTCCAGCCCCAGTCTAGAGCATCTATACCATCATCTGTTCCCATCCAGACCATGACCTGGTAGTACACAGTAAATTTCGCTGAGTAAATTTTACTCAAACTGACTACATTTTACTCAAACTGAGTAAAATTGTACTCACTTGGGCTCAAATGGACTCAGTTTGAGTCAAATTTACTCTGCGAAATGTACTGTGCTCTACGACAGTGGAATTTGGTAGCAGATTCAGTTGGTGGTAGACGTTCAAGCGTTACCGTTGATGAAGCTGAGACAACCTTCTTGCTGAAAATGTTATATCTCATTTTAGCAAGCGAATCTGTGCACTTTCCACCAAAAAAGACAGCCATTGCTTGGCACCCAAGGTCATCGATCACATCTGTTGTCTGGTTTGGTACAGTGAATGCATTGGCACAAGCCTGAAGGACAGGATCCCCTTTTACAAGTTTTTGGAATGCTGTCTTTTTGCCAACTCCGAAGATCCGGGAAGTTGTGTCACAGCCAGTCACAGCATGGATGAACAGCAACTGAGAACACACATCCTGTCCGAGTACTTCTTTCAAATGGTTTATGGCGTACACTTTAAAACTGCCATCAGCTTTCGACTTGTCTGATCTGAAATAAAGGCCCTTGCTATCTCTCTGTGCATAGTAAAGAAGTAAGACGAGGAGATCAGTATCTTCTCCAATCAGCGTCGTGGTGTGAAGAAGAGATGATCCCACTGCGGCCCTTACTATGTCTACATCAGCATCTCCAAGTGAATTGACCACAGTGCAATCCCGTTCTTTCAGTTCATCACTTATCATGTGGATCAGTTTCTGTTTATTCAGATCTCTTGACAGGAACTCCTCCTTCTTACCTGAGAACTCTGTCTCAGCAGTGAAGTTGACAATGGGATGAATATTGTTTCCTCTTCTTTGATGTGTGTTGTCTTTAATGGATGGCCCATCCTCATAGCCATCAAACACAATGGTTGTAGCTGAGCCATAATGTTGGATGGTGAAGTCTGCATATGACTGTGCAATTTTACCATAGCTTTGTCCGTGCTTCCATTGTATTCGGTGAAGGAGTGAACCACCATCAAGAACATAATGCTCCGTTTCTGGTACAGAATCTAGGATTGCATCACTTGCATGATCACAGATCGCGTGCGCTAGTTGTGGTTTATCAGCTTTGCGGAAGACGTTTCCGGCTTCAAAGAGGGCAGGAGGGAAAGGACTGAGTTCGTAACGCATAACCTCCTCCAATGACAGCTCTCCAGTTTGGGAGACAATAAGGAAACGTTGAAAAAGAAGTGCAGAATCAATGATTCGATCAGGAGCAACCTTGATAGACGATTTTTGTCCAAGGGTTATGGCTTTATCCTTTCTACTAAATGAAAATGTGAATGCCGGCTGTCAGATCATTTTGTGCATGATGTTGTGTCCAACAGTCATAATCATGCACGTTCACTCCATCCTCAGCGACAACACCTGTAACAACATTCCTTAAAGAAGAGTCTGGAGAGAAAGGTGAACATATAGCAAGTGTTGAAGTGATCTTCTCCAGGTCAGCAGCATCCCTTTTCATCCTTGCCTCTGTTGAATCCTTGTGCTGTTCTGATGTTGTGTATGTCTGGTTTGAGAACTCCTGCATTGCGGTGTTATACTCTGATGTTATGCCCTTTGACATTGTCCAAAGGGATCTCTGATTGTCGGTCATTCCACTTCCATGTGTCATCCCTCCTGTAGTCTTCAATGACCTCATCAATGTTGTTTCGATTACAAGATCTGAGCTGAGGCCTGCCCATGATTGGCTGCTGCGACGGATAACATGAAAACCCTTTTCAAATTGTCTGAAGACATCTGGGTGGTTGATGTGAAGCTGACTCATCTCTTGGACATAAAAGTGTGCCGATTTCAAGTAATTGTAATGCCCAGCCGCAGCGAATATCGGCATGCATTCAGAAACAGCGCGTAGGTGCAAAAGCCAGGAACCTGTGCGATCTGCTGTTATCAGTGACCTAGCAACTTCTAACATGTGTTGGTAATTTAGCCACAACTGACTAGTTTTGGATCTAGCACACAGTTCCATCTTCCTTTTTCCCAGCTCTTCATTTATTGTAATGAGGGTCTCTGATGTGAACACTGTTTCCAATGGCATTTCACCCTTAACTATTGAGGTATACATTGCTTCAGACTGTTCAACCATTGCTGCAAATTCATGACTATCATCTACCATTTCTGATATTATCATGCGGTTAAGACATTTGTCAACCAGAAGATGGCCACGGAATGCTCTCTGAACTGATTTGCCTGTCATCATATGGGCTACTGAGTTCTACCCATAGACTACCCCTAGAATGTCCTTAAGTCCTGTACCGTCCATCAGTGTACCAATTGCTCCTAGCAAATTCATAAATGTGTGAAATCCTCCTAGGAGCAGGACAAATATTTATCTCTCCCACTCTTCCCAGGAGCAGTCGCATTTTTATCTCCTCTCCCTCCTCCAGAGAAAACACCTCAAGGCCTCTCTCTTATCCGCTTGGAGACGTCCGTACCAGCCCTTACAGCTCGTTTTCACCGCCTAGATCTGCACTCGCTGGAGAACGCTCAGACGTTTTGGCCTTTTTCTTCTTCTTTTTTACAGCAGAATCCTCAACTCAACTCGACTTTTGACCGTAATATGGATCTAATAAGCTGGGCTTTTACAGCGATTGATCGCATATTCTCTACAAGGAAGCAGAATGCGGATGACCCATTATGCCCTCTTGGGAGCTATCAAGCGGGATACACCATAAATTCTTACGGGACCTGGCTCGCAATATGCTTTTTCCCACTGGAGATAAACGACGTTGAGGACGTATATCTTCTAATTGTCATGCTGCTCGGCCTGGGCACCGTCAGCTGCTGGATCTGGTACTGTCTGAAGCTAATTCGGAAGAAGTTGATTTCCCAGGCCAGGGATCTGGCTGGGATCAAGGATAACCTGATGGAACTGTTTAAGAAGATCGCTGACCTAAGTACCCTGCGCGGTGATGAACAATTGAGCTCCAAGACCATGTTGGACTATCATGTAGACGAACAGTCATGCTTGAAGACAATTCTTGAGAGACTTGCTTCTAACCATGTGGAGGAACTTTCGCGGTCACAGGCCATACTGGACATGACGTCAGAAATCAGGGACGTGAAAATAAAAATGCCACCGTACCGTAATAGGGGATACGACGATGGTGACGATGATTAGACAAAATTGACCTGTTTTTAACTATATGCGGCATATCTGCCTCGAGCTGCATCTGTTATCACCCCCCCCCCCCCTCCCCCCTTCCCACACCCTCCTTATCCTTTCTGCTGTGGAACGGACCAAGGCCAGGGTCAGCGCGGAGGAGTTGACTCGACGGCGATGCGTGATTCTGAGAAAGAGGGGACGGTCTGTACTAGCTGGAAGCGATAAGATTGATGAGGCCCCCCCCTACCCCCACCCCACCACCCACCCCAACCCACCCCATCCGCACCTGCTGTTGTGACTCATCTGGCGCCACATCCATACGTAGGCTGCCTCTGATGCTCGACGGTGGGGGCCCACCACCCCCTTGACTGCTCTACAACCAAATTCCTATCCGCCCTCCCCCCCCCACCCACTCCGCCCTCCCTCCAGTTCACCAGGCGCCACATCCATACGTAGGCGGCCGGCTATCACATACAGTGTCTCAGGCCTCCTGTAATGCTGACATGTTCAACAAATGTACATGTCTGTTGAATTTATGCTGTGCCATTGTTACTGTAAAAATGTAATGATTGTGTTGTTGTTAATATCATTTATGAGACGTTAAGCTGTATGTGTGTGTCATGAATTTCCCCAAGGGGATTAATAAAGGAATATCTTATCTTATCTTATCTTAAAGGACTTGAGGTGACTGCACTGTGGTGAATCTAGGATTATCTCTGCTGCTTTCCAATATAGGGGTTGGTCAAATGTAACTACTGGGGCAAGGTGGTGTTTGGATGCCAGACCACAAATGAACTCCAGTGTTGACAGAATGCATGTTTTGTCTCCGGAGTACATGTCTATCATTGGTAAGTATCTCACTGAAGACTGCCCTGGATGTTCATCTCCCTTATGAATAATGTGCATCATCCCCTGCCAACCAGGTGCAGGCTGTTTGAAATTGAACGATAACTCCCAAAGCAGATCAACCATCTTGTTACATTCTGCGAGTCTTGGAAGTTCTTTAAATGTGGTGTCTCTGCAAAAGTGTTTGGCAAAGTGATAATCTATTATCACAACTTTTGACCTCTGCACAAGATTCAGTTCATTAATTCTGAACCTCGGAATCCTTTGGTCTGTCTTCTGTCCTGGTGTCAAGGCAGCTATCATGCCCATCCCATGAAATGTCCCTTTCCCATCAATTGTTAGAATATTATGATCTACATTGTCTGCAGCAAATAAGACGGTCGTGTTCAACACATCAATATCCTTACCAAGCATGTTTGGTGCAGTACAATTTGCAGCATTCATTTCAAACCTCTGCAGTTCAGAATAGGAAGAGCAGAATCCCATCTTATTCAGCATATCTACAATGAAGCGAGACCGGTTTAAGTGGTGCATTTGCACTGCTAGGCCAATTTGCAAAGGGGCAAGGACAGCTCGTATAGTCATTTTAAGCTCCTGGGCGCCAGTTTGGACGCCATCTTGAAAATGATGCCTTTCCGGAAGGTGTATTTTCCTAGATTTTTTGTATGTTCACAAGCATGTCTAGAGGTACCAGAATCAATCGAAAAATCATAGTTATATATTTTTTTCTATTGAGATATATAGCCATTTTAAGCTTGGTCTGCCGCCATTTTGGACGCCATCTTGAAAATTAAGCCTTTCTGGAAGGTGTATTTTCCTAGATTTTTAGTATGTTAGTGAACATGCCCAGAGGTACCAGAATCAGTTGAGAAATCCTTTGCACCATATTCTCAATTTGAGATATAGCCATTTTAATATCTCCACCGCCATCTGGGACGCCATCTTGGAAATGGCGGCTTTCGGGGGGGTCGATTTTGGTCGACTTTTAGTATGTTATTTAGCACGCCCAATACTATCGGAATCCATCGAAAAACCTTTTGTATCAATTTTTTTTGGGTTAAGTGCTTTTTTTTCATAGATTGACTCGCCTAATATATATGATGGGATTCAAGTTCGCGTTTTTGTTGATCATAGGCATGCTGTCAGAGTATGATATCTTAATCAAACATTCTAGAACATTTGTCGTCACAGATCATGTCCTAATAGAACATAGGCTATGGCATGGATCGTGATATTGTGTGGACTGTTATTATTACTGTACACCGGTACCACCCATTGTGACAACAGCCTTGTGAGTCCCGCACACAAACATGATGGAATTCAAGTTCATGTATTGAAAGGCAGGCTACATCATACATGCAGTGAGATTCATTGTTCTATATGCTCTCGTATTATATTGTTTATATAGGCTACCCAATACTGACATCAAAATAGATTGTAGCATGCCTCTAGAAATCATATGCAGCAGGTAGAAAATTGACGGGAGATCCATCGCGATTTGGAATAAAATTGAGGAGAACTTTAATCCCTGGGTATAAATCAAACAACACGGGAAAAGGCAGTCATATTCCAGCGCGGTCTTTATTAGCTGACAACAAAATAGATGCCTCTAAAAATCATATAGCCAATCGAACACAACTAATAAAGGCATTCATATTACAGCACGGTTATAATGACACACAACCAACGCCAAATAGTGGTCAACGAACGGTCTTTATTAGTATTTTGAGCTGTCCAGGCAGAATTGCAGCAATGGTCTTAGGGAGCCGTTGATATCTGACATCACCGTTTACAAATCCGCCTTTTATTTATCCCATAATACGCGATAGTGTCTTCTTGGTTCGACAGCAGTGAATTCTCCGTGGAGTTTCTCAGAGTTCCGCTCGGGTCAGTCCATTATTTCACATCCCATGGGGGGTGTTTCCTCACTTTCATGACCATATATGGATAATCATGCACGAGCATTGACGGTAGAACAAAGTGGTATTCATCAACACGGAGGAGCATAGAGCCTGCGTACGCAGTGTGTGATGAATCCCGACTTCCCTGTGCGTACACTAGTTCTACATTCCGTGCTTACGTGTGGAAATAGAAATGTTCTACGCACACTATTGATGAATGAGGGCCCAGGAGAGGTAGAGACATGAGGCTCAATCTGTAACCAGACACCAGGAGAGGTAGAGAGACATGAGGCTCAATCTGTAACCAGACACCAGGAGAGGTAGGAGGACATGAGGCTCAATCTGTAACCAGCAGTGATGGGAATAACGGCACTATAAGTAACTTCGTTACTAACGGCGTTCGTTTTTTCAGTAACGAGTAATCTAACGGATTACTCTTCCAATCTTAATAACGTCGTTACTGTTACTACAAAAAAATGCGGCGCGTTACTATGAATTAACCTGTTTCTTTCATCAGACATATCTCTGCGCCGAGAGGCAATAATAATGTTCTTCCTTGTTTAGTGGACAGTGCGCGAGCCAAGCATACATGCTGACGATTGGCTGAGGTTGAATACAATGTCATGGTAAGCCAATCAGAGGTGGAGGTGGGCGGGTGTCTAAAGCATCCAGAGTCTGACACAGCGCGACAAGACAAGCGATCACTGATCAGTCAGCATGAGACCGCGGTCCGTGTAGTGTACGTTTTGAGCTCAAAAACGAATCCAACGAACAACACAATGTCAACATGAGACCGCGGGTCCTTGAGCGTTTTGTGTTCAGTGTTCACTCTTTGCAGCGCAGGGCACTGAGTGGCTATACTGCAGTGCTGACAGCCTTATCAACAGTGCTGCACTTCCTGGTTTAATAGCACAGGCTTCAGCTGCTCAGAGATATATATATATCTGTATGTCATGCATGTCTTAAATGTAATGATTAGATTAGTTTAGATGATTCGATTAGATTCTTATATCTGTATGTTGTGTATGTCATTGATTGATTGATTGAAAAGTTTATTAACAGATTGCAGAATGGGTACAGTACAGTACAGCTCAATACATACAATTGTTAAGGGGATGCAGACCAGAGAAAGACTTTCGTCATAAATGTCATGAATTGAAAATGGGGGACCCTGATGTAAACAAGACGAAACTCTTTCTCTGGTCTGCATCCCCTTAACAATTGTGTGCATTGAGCCGTACTGTATTGTACCCATTCTGAAATCTGTTAATTAAAATGTTCAATCAATCAGTATATATTTGTTATTTATTTTTGGTATAGTGCTTAACAAGCATAATTTAATGTTGCCCAGTTGTGGCCTGTTGAGGGGCAATACATATCAAAAGTTCCAAAACATCTATTCTGTTTGTATTTGTATGATCCACTATATAAACATAGTAATTATAATATCTACATAGCCTACACATGGCATTTGATTGGAGGCTAGTCTCACTTTGTCCCACAGCAACATTAAAATAGTTTAGATTTGTGTATGTTGTTTATGTAAAAAAAAATCTTGAAAGTAACGCAATAGTTACTTTCTGAAGTAACTAGTTACTTTTATAATTTGTAACTGAGTAAGTAATTTAGTTACTTTTTGGAAGAAGTAACTAGTAACTGTAACTAGTTACTTTTTTAAAGTAACTTGCCCAACACTGGTAACCAGACACCAGGAGAGGTAGAGAGACATGAGGCTCAATCTGTAACCAGACACCAGGAGAGGTAGAGACATGAGGCTCAATCTGTAACCAGACACCAGGAGAGGTAGAGACATGAGGCTCAATCTGTAACCAGACACCAGGAGAGGTAGCGTGACATGAGGCTCAATCTGTAACCAGACACCAGGAGAGGTAGGATGACATGAGGCTCAATCTGTAACCAGGCAGCCTGATCATTTGATTCATCAGGGACAACCCCTCCCACCCACTATACACAGACTTGGCTGACAGGAGGAGCATGTTCAGTGCTAGGCTCACACTACCTAAATGCAGCACTGAACGGCACAGGAAGTCCTTCATTCCAACAGCCATCAGACTTTACAATGCATCACTGAGCACAGAGTGACAGTTACCATCTTCCAGGGCCCTCATTTATCAATTTCTCTTAGAAAATGTTCTATTTCCATACTTAAGCACAGAATTTAGAATGTGTGCACGCACAAAAAAAACGGGATTTATCACACGTGCGTACACAGGTCCTACGCACACCTGTCATGATAAATATCACCTTGCTCTATACGCTGAGGCTTGTGCACACTTTCACGTATTTGCATTCCAGAACCGCCCCGATTAACCATATACAGTAATGGAACACCCCCATGAAATGTGGAAAAATGGACTAACCCGAGCGAACTCTGAGAGACTTCACTGAGAGCGAGATTGATCACCGAGGTCCAACCAACAAATTGAACGTATAATCTTCGGTGCGCCGGGAGCCAAGTATGTTGACTGACCCAGTCCTGCTACAGGACCAGCACATTGACAGAAATAAATGACAAGATGACCCGACATTAAGCACTGTAATGACTGAAATTAAATCAATTTCAGCAGGCCAACTCTGCGCTCTACAATGCCTATTATGTGCGCTCGTCATGAGCCCGTGGTACTTCTGGTCAGAGTCATTATGGCTTCAGTGGATAACCCTGATCTGCATTGTGATGTTTTAGATACCCCAGTAATAACATTACAATTGAATTAAATACAATTAGGCCTGAATGAGACTCCGGCCACCGGCACATTATCAGCCAAAATGCGCATCGCGGATTATCTGTACATTGACCAAGTGGAATCCCGTTCACATTACTGGATTTGTTTATTGATGGAGCAAACTGAGAGATTGTTCACAGAGGCGCTGCCGAACCAAGATATAATATGATGTGTATAATATAATGTGTGTAGAGGCATATGATACAATCTATTCTGTTGTTGGTATTGGGTAGCCTATATGAATTACATATAATAGCAGCCAGCCTACATTATGCAACAGTAATTTGCGCATATATAATAACACACAGCCCTGCGAAGCCTGCATACAGTAAACTAACTTGATCATTAATCTAGCTGTTGTATCTTTACGCTTATGAAAACATTAAATAATATGTAGGCCCCTATAGGCTATAGGCCGTCGCTTTAGCCTATATTCTCAAATGGCATTTAATGGCTATCCGAGTCCTCGATATCCTCGCGGACGGACCAGTATACCTTTATATCATATCATATTCATATTCATATCATAGTTTACTCAGCCTACCAGCATGTAATACATTCTTTGTTAGAATTCAACTCGTTATTATTTTGCGCATAGATTGCAGAAATACGGGAACGTTTTGATTTAGGCTTTGACATTGTAAAACTAAATAAGTGAACTTCTGTAAGCAGAATACAAGTCATGATATCACCCACACGATATATATACTCTGTGTCCAGAGCATGTATGCTTTTCATTCATTTAAGACACATTTATTGCAAGGGTTTTGTCTACACATACACTCAACAAATAACCTCAGTCTATTCTCGTTGCAATGCGTTTTTTATTCTTTCTGGTGAAGAACACTATATCGTGGGTGTTCATATGACTTGTATTCTGCTTACAGCTTCGGGGTTCCACTTATTACGTTTAACAATGGCAAAGCCTTTTAAATATAATCAAAACGTTCCCGTATTTCTGCAATATATGCGCAAAATAATAACGAGTTGAGTTACGCGGAGCGCAGTCAGTGCTTATTTCCTTGTTGTAATAATATAGTCTACCACCGGCGTCAACTACGCATGGTCCGACCTGTGCTTAAATATACGCACAAAGTCAAGCACAAGTTAAAATTGATAAATCCCACACTTTGCTTAGAAATGATCGTACGCACGGGTTACGCACATATCTGTGCTTACGTCAGGTTGATAAATGAGGGCCCTGGACTCTTACTTTTGAAACAACACTGTGCAATATTACACCTATTGTAGACTTCAGTATATTTTTACTGTATTTATTTAGGAGGGATCCTGATTCCCAAAGAGAAGAACTCCTCAACCATCGACCAGTTCCGCGAGATCAGTCTTCTGAACGTGGAAGGAAAGATATTCTTCAGTGCTGTGGACCAGAGGCTCTCAGTATTCTTGCAGAAGAACAACTTTGTCGACACCGCAGTGCAGAAGGCAGGGATAAGTGGTTTCTCAGGATGCCTGGAACACACAAATGTCATCTGGCACCAGGTGCAGACGGCCAAGAAGGAGAAGAAAGACCTGCATGTGGTTTTCTTAGATCTTGCCAATGCCTTCGGATCAGTGCCTCATGAGATTTTGTGGACAGCGTTCAACTTCTTCCAAGTCCCAGAGGGCATCACAAGGCTGGTCAAAGCCTACTTCCAAGACCTCCAGTTCTGTGTTACAGCACAGGCCAGTACAACTACCTGGCAGCACATCGAGATAGGCATAATGGCGGGCTGCACCATCTCTCCACTGGCGTTTACCATGGCAATGGAGCTCATTATTCGAGCATCCCGATCGGTGGTTGGAGGGGAACGGTTGAAGAGCGGGCTGCGTCCTTCCTCCAATCAGGGCGTACATGGACGACATGACGACAATAACAACAACAAAGGCATGCACCAAACGCCTGCTGGATAAACTCCAGGAAAACATAAAATGGGCACGGATGGAGATTAAACCCAGCAAATCCCGCAGTATCTCCATTGTCAAAGGCAAGCTCACCAATGAGAGGTTCCACGTTAACAACGAGCCAATACTAACAGTTCTGGAAAAGCCTATCAAAAGCCTTGGCTGCTGGTATAGCGCAGAACTCAAAGACTCGAAGCAGGTGGAACAACTCAGGCAGGATACAATCAGTGGCCTCAAGCAGATCAACAGCACTGCTCTCCCTGGGAAGCTGAAGCTGTGGTGCTTTCAGTTTGGACTGCTGCCCTGTCTCATGTGGCCAATTGCCATCTATGAGGTCACTCTATCCCATGCCAATCGGCTGGAGAGACTGGTGAATGCACATGTGAGGAAGTGGCTTGGACTGCCGAGAGGCCTTAGCAGCATAGGCCTGTATGGCAACGGAGCCCTCTCCCTACCAATCTCAAGCCTGGTGAAGGACAAATGTGCCAAATCAAGGCTGGAAATGACTCTCACAGAATCCCGGGATCCATTCGTCAGAGGTGCTGCTCCAACCCTAGCAACGGGGAGGAAATAGAAGCCATCTGCAGCAGTTGCAGTGGCAAAGACCGCCCTCAGATACCGGGATATAGTGGGGCATGTCCAACATGGCAGAGAGGGCCTTGGTTTTGAAGCAACTACAGCCACATGGCAAAAGGCTACTCCAACCGAACGGCGGCACATTGTGGTGGAGGAAGTGCGCCACCAGGAGGAAGCAGCCAGGTGTGCCAAGGCAGTTTCCCAAGCCCAGCAAGGCCGCTGGATGAAGTGGGAGGGCGTGGAGAGGAGGAAAATCACGTGGAATGAACTGTGGAGCATGGTGTCCACACATATGATGTCCTGCCCTCGCCAACCAACCTACATCTCTGGTATGGAGAGGACCCAGCCTGTCTCCAGTGTGCAGCCCCAGCAACCCTCAAACACATATTTTTTTTTTTTAACTTACATTTTTATTTGCATTTTTGATTTACAAACATCTCAGACAATACAATTAAACAGACAGAAACAATAAAGAAAAAATTATAACATCAAAAAGAATAGTGATGCACCGATGTGAAAATGGTGGCCGATACCGATAACCGACATTAATATTGCTGTTCTGGCCGGCACCGACATCCACCGATGTCGACATCTCTGCACAGAAAACACTTTTTTATGATAATCAAACAAAGAGCTACTTTCCAAAACGCATACTTTTTTTTACTTTTGTAACTTATTTTCAGAAATTACTGATATTTTGAAACAATTTAAGGCCAAAACATGTAAAAAGAAAAAACAATATTAAATTTTAATAAAAAAAAAATAAAAAATTATATCGGCCCATATCGGGCCGATACCGATGTGTAAAAAAAACTGCCATATCGGCCGATATTATGTCAGCGGCCAATATATCGTGCATCACTAAAAAAGAAAACAAAAATAAAAGAAAGGGGGTGACATGGGTTCAACGGTCAATTCTATCTTTACCTTGTTTATTTACATTTCAATTTATTTTATAGTTCCCTTGTTCCCTTTTCATTCTTTTTTTTAAACAATATGTTTATAGGTATTTTCTTTTTTTTTCAGTTTAACAGCATCAGTTCAACAACCATACAAAAGGAAATGCTGCCAACTGCCCCCCCCCCTCCCCGAGTTACAGAAAAATAGATGCATATTAACCCCCCCCCCCCTGAAAAAAATATAAAAAAAAAAAAAAATCGGCCAGACCCCCCCTCCCTTCCCCCAGACTAGGACCTCGACAAATTCAGTTTTTTCTTTTTTTTTACACATTTTGAGAGTTTTGTAAACCCAGTTACACCCGTCTAACAGGTGCCCATACTTCTACACCAAACAAATAAATGTCTACCATTACATCTTTTCTCTTCAAAGAGCAACTAATAACATTTACAGTATCATTCATTGCAATATATACCCTTCAGAAAGACAAAAGGGAGCTTCAATAATAGCCTATATCATCAACCTACTATGTAATCTGTTCTAAGTATTGCCTAAACCCAGCCCAGCATTTATCAAAGAGACGTGGTTTTTTCTTAAGATTGAACATTATTTTCTCTGATGCCATGTACGAAGAGATTTCACTAAGCCACATAGACATGGGGGGGGATTCAGCACTTTTCCACAGCATGGCAATACACTTGTTCCCTGCAATCATGGCCAATTTAATGATCCGCACCTTGCCTCTCTTATCTGGAGAAATGTCAGACATGTCTCCTAATAATGCTAATTTAGGTGTACATGGGATCTCAAGACCTGTGACCTCTTCGAGAGTCTCCCAAATTGAGCCCCAGTAAGGTCTCAGTTTGTTACATTCCCAGAACATGTGGAGCAGGCTACCTGTTTCCGTTGAGCACCTAGGGCAAAGGTCAGAGATAGCCTCATTCATCCTGTGAAGTCTTTCCGGCGTAAAATAGGTTCTATGGAGAATGTTAAATTGCATAAGTTTATGTCGAGTGTTATATGAAAAAGATAGTGCAGACTCACATAGTGATTCCCATTCATCTTCATCAAAGGTACAGTCCAGGTCCCGCTCCCATTTGTTCTTGGCATTTAGGGGTATAATTTCTGTACTGGTCAGGATTCTATCATATGTTAATGATAGGATGCCTCTAGTGTGAATAACTCCTTTTAGAATATCATCTATGAGGAGGGGTTTTGGAAGAGTGGAGTTTCCTCCCTGACCTGTACCTATGAAGTGTCTGACCTGTAGGTATTTAAAGAAATTAGTAGTTGGAAGGTGGAAGGCGGCACGTAACTGTTCAAAGGACATAAGTATGTTATTATCAAATAGGTCCCCAAAAGTTTTAATTCCCTGAGTGTACCACTTCTTGGTGATGCCATCTCTAAGTGATTCTGGCAAAGCTAGATTGTTGTGGAAGGGAGTCTTCCTGTGAAATGCAATAAAGCTACCAAGATGTGTCTGAATCTCAAACCATGTTCTTGCTGTGTGTTTAATAAATGGGTTATCTGAACAATTCTTCAGGGTGTGGTACTTCCTGATAAAAGGAATTCCGGCCAGCGGTACGTCCATCGTATGGCATTGTTCTATTTGTCTCCAGGCAGGGGAATTAGTCGACTCATTCTGCCAAATCCACAGAGCCCTTGTCTGTGCAGCCCAGTAATAGCGTTGGAAGTCCGGGAGTTTCAGTCCACCACACTGGGGGGAATTATATAGGGTTTTAATTTTAATTCTAGGGACCTTCCTTCTCCATATGAATGCAGATATTATCCTTTGTAATTTCTTGAAGAAGTTCTTATGTATAGATATAGGGAGGGTTTGAAAAAGATAGAGAAATTTAGGTAGGATGTTCATCTTAATGCAGTTCACACGTCCGATTAGCGAGAGAGGCAGGTGCATCCATCTATCTAGGTCCTTCTCCACCTTTTTAAGTAGTGGGTCATGATTTAGTAAGAAAATTGTATCTATTTGGTTCGGGATTTTTAGACCAGGAGGAAGCAGCCAGGTGTGCCAAGGCAGTTTCCCAAGCCCAGCAAGGCCGCTGGATGAAGTGGGAGGGCGTGGAGAGGAGGAAAATCACGTGGAATGAACTGTGGAGCATGGTGTCCACACATATGATGTCCTGCCCTCGCCAACCAACCTACATCTCTGGTATGGAGAGGACCCAGCCTGTCTCCAGTGTGCAGCCCCAGCAACCCTCAAACACATCTTAGTGGGTTGCAAGACCAGTCTAACTCAAGGAAGATACACCTGGTGCCATAACCAGCTACTGAAGTGCTTGGCTGCCGAACTTGAGAACAAGAGAGTAACAACCAAACTACCTTCCCACGGAAAACAACCTTCATCCGGGAAGGGGAGAAACGGCAGACCAAGCCATCACCTCCGAACTCAGGCCCACTGAACGCAGCCCGGGATTGGGAAATGCAGGTAGACCTCAGCCAGAGGCTTACCTTCCCACTTGAAATTGCAGCGACCAACCTGCGCCCAGACCTGGGCCCTCATTTATCAACGTTGCGTACGCACAGATATGTGCTTAACCCCCGTGCGTACGATAATTTCTAAGCAAAGTGTGGGACTTATCAATTTGAACTTGTGCTTGACTTTGTGCTTATATCTACGCACAGCTCGGAGCATGCGTAGCTGGCGCCCGGTGGTAGAATATGTTTACAACGCGGAAATAAGCACTGACTGTGCTCCGCGTATAACTCAACTCGTTATTATTTTGTGCATAGATTGCAGAAATACGGGAATGTTTTGATTATATTTAAAAGGCTTTGCCATTGTTAAACGTAATAAGTGGAACCCCGAAGCTGTAAGCAGAATACAAGTCATATGAACACCCACGAATTGTGGGCCACGATATAGTGTTCTTCCCCCTTCCTACTGTATAAGAAAGAATAAAAAACGCATTGCAACGAGAACAGAGGTTATTTGTTGAGTGTATGTGTATTACAAAACCCTTGCAATAAATGTGTCTTAAATGAATGAAAATACATGCTCTGGATACAGAGCATATATCGTGTGGGTGATATCATGACTTGTATTCTGCTTACAGAATTTCACTTATTTAGTTTTACAATGTCAAAGCCTAAATCAAAACGTTCCCGTATTTCTGCAATCTATGCGCAAAATAATAACGAGTTGAGTTCTAACAAAGAACGTATTACATGCTGGGTGGGCTGATAGAGTAAACTATGATATGAATATGAATATGATATGATATAAGGTATACTGGCCCGTCCGCGAGGATAGCGAGGAGTCAGATAGCCATTAAATGCCATTTGAGAATTAATGCAAAGCGACGGCCTATAGCCTATACATATTATTTAATGTTTTCATAAGCGTAAAGATACAACAGCTAGATTAATGATCAAGTTAGTTTATTGTGCAGGGTTTGCAGGGCTGTGTCATGTGCTATTATACATGCGCAAGTTACTGTTGCATAATGTAGGCTATGGGCTGGCTGCTATTATATGTCATTCATATAGGCTACCTAATACCGACAACAAAATAGATTGTATCATATGCCTCTACACACATCATATTATACCCGGTAGCCAATCCATATTCCAGCATGGTTATAATAATGACACACCAACGCGCCAAACAGTGGTTAACGAACGGTCTTTATTAGTATTTTGAGCTGTCCAGGCAGAATTGCAGCAATGGTCTTAGGGAGTCGTTGATATCTGACATCACCATGTACAAGTCCGCCAGCATTTTATTTATTATCCCATAACACGGGTTGTGTCTTCTTGGTTCGGCAGCGCCTCTGTGAACAATCTCTCGTGGAGTTTCTCAGAGTTCGCTCGGGTCAGTCCATTATTTCACATCCCATGGGGGTGTTTCATTACCATATATGGATAATCGGGGCGGTTCTGGTATGCAAATACGTAAAACCGTGCACGAGCTGCAGCGTAGGATCAAAGTGATATTTATCAAGACAGGTGTGCGTACGACCTGTGTACGCACATGTGATAAATCCCGTTTTTCTTGTGCGTACACACATTCTAAATTATGTGCTTAAGAACAAAGATAGAACACTTTCTAAGAATTGTTGATAAATGAGGGCCCTGGTCCTCTGGTCCAAATCTTGCCAGCGTGTCTTCATCGTTGAGCTGACGGTCCCACGGGAGGAAGCCATCGATGAGGCATTCAAACAGAAGAGGCTGCGATATGTCAATTTAGCAGGTGAAGCAGAGGGGCGGGGCTGGAATGTGAAGGTGTGGCACTGTGGCCAGTGGAGGTGGGCTGCAGAGGCTTTGTAGCCAGTTCAACCACAAGGCTCCTGAAGGAAGTAGGGATCAGAGGACAAGCCCAATGGAAGGCAATCAAAAGACTTGCCACTGCAGCAGACCGGAGCAGTCACTGGCTGTGGCTGAAACGTAGAGACGCATCATGGGCTGCTAAATGAACGCGTGGTGCCACCATACGACACACACCCAGGCCTGATCAGCCTGTGGTGGGCCAACCTCTGCAGAGGGTGTATTGTGATAAATGGCCGAAACACCCAATGAGGTCGGGGAACACAACTGAAGATGTGTCGTACTGGTGGCACCACATGATCATTGCCAAATTCCACCCCACCCAAGAGGATATCTCCAAGCTGAATTGTTGTGCTGAATATTTAGGGATCTTTAACAACTAGTTCTATTAAGAATCCTGTATATTTTATTCTATTCTTATTCTTAGGCAATTTGTTTTGTTATTTTTAATCGTCACTTGCTCTGTCTAAATGTTTAATGTGAGCGATTTGCAGTGTCAAATTTCCCTCGGGATAATAAAAGTATTTCTATTCTATTCTATTCTATTCTATGGTCTGACCCCAGACAGAGATTTGACTATTACAGTACATTAAAGGCCCAGTAATAATTCTAGGAGGTTTCTTATTCCAGATAAAACGGTGGTTTCTCTATCTAGTTAAATTAGAAAATTATTAGAAAAACACTTATTAATAATGATGGGGATGCATTTAAAAAAAAATTGGGAGAATATACATTTTTACTCCAATTCCAATAAAGGTTTGAAATTCAACTTAACTCTTTGATGTGTAACATGGGTCAAAAGTGACCCGAGTGACTACCTGGTAAAATAAAGGTAAAATAAAAAATGAATTAACTCCACGATCCAGTATTCCAGGAATTTTTCAATTCACTTGTTATAGTACCGCTCTGCGTCTACTGGAATATATCCCTATATCAGTCTATAGGGTTAACCGTTTGGTCGTGCAGCAGTGAAAGGGTTAAGCGGAGGGCACTCGACAGTATCCCTCCCTTCCCTCTGGCCTGGCGCTGTCCAACACGGCAGTGCTGAGCGCAGTACACTGAGCCGTGAACCAGAGGCTCTTAACCCTTTCACTGCCACACGACAGAAGGTTAACCCTTTACTATCACACATCCGACGGCGATGCTCCATCATTAGCATCCGCGGAGCTAATGATGGAGCATCGCCGTCGGTTGTGTGATAGTAAAGGGCTAACCTTCTGTATTGTCACAGTGAAAGGGTTAACCGTCTGTCATGTGGCAGTGAAAGGGTTAAGGACCCCGGCCTCCACATGTGTTGTTTGTCCGAATATGTTCAATAAACGAGTGAGAAAGGCTCAGCAGCATCCCTACAGCTCTGCCCTCATCGAGTTTCAAGTTTCAAGTTTGTTTATTATGTCACAACAAAATACAGAATACTTTATGATGAAATGCTTATTTCTGAAAGAGCCCCTGAGAGTGTGCTACATAAAAAAGAAAGTCAGTAAAAAAAGTAATTAATTAAGAAGTAAGTAAAAGTAAAGTCAATTTACATATATACAACACAGAGTAAAAAGAGTAACAGTGAGGTACAATGCAGAAATGAGATGGGGTACACACTTAGGGTAGGGTGCAAATGAGGTATGGATGTAGTGCAAATCTTTTTAATAATAGATAAATATAAAGTGTGTTAAAGTGTCTAAACTAAGTGAGTGGTGGGTGATCGTTTGTTTAAATTGAGTGTGTACATGTGGATGTGTGTGTGTAACGGTTGTCATCTGGTCAGAGAATGAAGAGACGGAACTGCTTTCGACTGTTTATTGCCTATAAAAAGACATGAAATAGAAACAGCTGTAGTGTTTTCTTGGTCACTGTACATCTGGTAGACCTCAAGTAGACCGGTACAACACTGCTGGATAGATACGGTGTCCCCACAGGGACATGCAGCGCGATATACAATGACCTCAACACGTCACCAGGTGGCTCCCAAAACCATATGGTATGATGTTTCTCAATTTAGATAAAATTCACATGCAAACAAATATCATTTCTAACTCCGTTACACCCACCCCCACTGAATTTTGGCGACATTGAGCACCAACCACGTACTACCTACTAAAGGCACAGTACAACACAATCACACACACACTGGGTCTTCAAAATAACAAAACCAACTCAAAGTATCCCATAAGGATGAAGTGGTATGAGAACAACGCTCTCAATCCAGCTACTGGCGGTAGGGTGCCTTGTACACCCCACAAGACCCTCATACACTGTGTAGTATAAGCCCATGAAAATAAATCATCCGAACATAAAAAAAAAATTATGTAAGATAAATTACTCTGGACTGTCAAAACCTAGAACAAGGACCCCGTGTCGCGAACAACATCCTGCCTCGACATGGTCTGTATTAACCTGCTAACTGGTTTGATAAGGCGGCCAAATCTAGACCGAGCCTGATCAGTGTGCACGGGTGGACTCTGTATGTCACTGCACTGCACATTTCTCGCCCTATCAGTCCGTGTCACAGTGTCAAGTGAAGGATCCGCCTGCACTCTGTGTACAGAACTGTCAGCATCAACAGTGACGTTCACTGGTCCATAGTCACAGCTCACAGACCGAACCTCCATCTGGCCCTCAGGTCCCTCTGAGATGTCTCGAGACACAGAGGCTGCACTGCTTATGTCTGTAATGTCGGCCTGCGAAAGACTAGGAACGGACAATTGCGTAATCCAGTCTCGGGTCCTTCCTTCAGAGTCCACAGATGCTGGGCCAGTCAAGAGATCCCCACCCCCTTCCTCAGAGATGTTCTCTGTGTTCTCCCCCACACCGTCGACACTTGGAATGGACGATTGGGTCTCAGGCATGGATGAGGCAAGGTCGGACACTTCACTCATGTCATCCACAGGGATAAAATTGACAAGCATCAGCAGGTTCCTATGGACCACCTTCTCACGTCCAGCAACTGTGTCACAGATCCTGTACGTATGTGTCTCAGCATTCATGCCCACCACAGTGTAGATGGTTGATTCCCATCGATCAGCGACTTTCCTCTTCCCCCTTTCCCTCCTGTTCGCCAAGAGCACCCTGTCGCCGACCTCAATGTCAGACCCCTTCACTTTCCTGTTGTAGAGCCGAGCATGCCTGTTCTGCTCCTTCGTGGCATGTTCCTGGGCAATGGCCATGGCCTCCCTCAGATCTTTAGTGAGAGATTCTACATACTTGTCATAACTCGTCACACATGAGTCATTCAAGACGGTTCGGAAGAGGACATCTACAGGTAGACGGGGAATGCGGCCAAACATGAGATAAAAGGGGGCGTATCCCGTCGTCTCATGGACCGTACAGTTGTACATGAATGTCAACGTCTGCAAACGCCGTGGCCAGTCAGCCTTTGCTTCAGGTGTCAATGCACGGATCATCCCACCCAGGGTCCTGTTGAATCGTTCCACACTACCATTTCCCATTGGATGGTAGGGTGTTGTGTGCGACTTCCTGACACCTGAAACTCTGAGAAGCTCACTGATTAGCTGACTCTCAAAGTTGGCCCCTTGGTCGCTGTGGATCCGCTCTGGGAACCCGAAGACACAGAAATATCTGTCCCAGAGGACTCTCGCCACTTGCTTGGCTGACTGGTTTCTACAGGAAAACGCCTGAGCCATCCTCGTAAAGTGATCGGTCACCACCAAGACATCGACTGACTTGTTTCTGGAATCTTCAGCCGACCAAAAGTCGATGCAGACAAGCTGCAGCGGTCTGGTTGATGTTATACTCTCTAAGGGAGCTCTCCCCTCAGGTTCGACTGTCTTGCTGACGATGCATCGCTGACAGTGGCGCACATGGTCTCTCACATCCCTGTCAAGGTTTAGCCAGAAGAACCTTTGTCTGGTTAAACTGAGACTCCTGAACTGGCCCTGATGTCCTGCATCATCATGAACACCCTTCAGAACCTCAACCTTGAGTGAATCAGGCACGACATACTGAGACCGCCTTGCCTTGGTGATCTGGTCTCTTGAAACTCTGTACAGCACACCATTGCTCACAGCGAGCTTCTCCCAGTGCTTCAAGTATCTCATGACTGTGACAGACTCTTTCACTCTTTCTCTCCTGGAAGGTCTCCGACATCTCTCCACGTAATACAAGACACGGGAAACGGTTCTGTCTTCCAACTGCCTATCACGGAGGTCCCTCTCTGTGTGGGCAGGCAAAGAGTCTTGTCCAGGCGGAACCAACTGAGGCAAATACTGCAGCACTGCCACAGCACGAGCCCTTGAACCAGCCTCCCATTCCACATGTGATTGTACAACAGCAGACACATCTTCCATCTCAATGGATTGAGTATGCATGTGAATGGGACTGCATGAGGCCTGAGCATCGACACTCATCGGGGGGTGTTCCCTGTGACCACTGGAAACCCAAAAGGCATCTTGAACAGAGCCACTCGACATATCCCTGACTTGGGACAGGAGACTCAGGTAGGGCTCTTCCAGCAACCTATGACCAACACTGTCCTTAACAAACGGCACACGGCTCAGGGCATCAGCCACAACGTTCAGCCGGCCTGGCACATACTTGATGTCAAAGTCGTAGCTTGCCAATTTAGCTACCCAGCGCTGTTCACAACAGTCCAGCTTCGGCTTTGTCATTATGTGAGTCAGTGGGTTGTTGTCAGTCCAAATTGTAAACTTGTGGCCCTTCAGCCAGTGACTAAACTTGTCACAGACTGACCACTTCAAGGCCAGAAACTCCAAACGATGAGCTGGATAGTTCTTTTGAGACTGAGACAAGGACTTGCTGGCGAACGCAATAGGCCTGGCTCTGGTTTCGCCTTCCTGGACTTGTGACAGGACAGCACCAATACCATCCAGGGATGCATCCGTCGACAGCATGAAGGGGCGGCTGAAGTCAGGGTGAGCCAGGACCACCGTGTTAACAAGGGATGTCTTCAGCTTCTCAAAAGCCTGTTCCTGGTCTGAGGTCCAGTCAGAGGCTCTCAACTTCTTGTTCGACAGTCTGTACTTCCCCTCCTTCCGGCGGAGTATCTGGGAATGAAGTGCTGGTAATAGTTGATCATCCCCAAAAACGATCTTATCCGCTTCTGTGATGGGTTCACCCCATTGGGCTCCATGAGGTCAGCACTCGTCATTTTTGCAATGCTCTCAACCTTGCTGCGGTCTGTTGACACGCCCTTCTCGTCTATTATGTGACCGAGAAATTTCACAGACCTTCTAAGGAAGAAGCATTTCTTTGGGGCCAACTTCAGGTTATGACCACGCAGTCTGTCGAACACCATTTTAAGGCACCCCAAGGCAGTCTCCTCATCTGGAGCAAACACCAACAAGTCATCCAAGTAGCACAGTAAACTCAAGTAGTTCTGGTCCCCGAAGATACTGGTCATCATGCGCATAAAGCTCCCGGGGCTATTGCAGAGGCCCTGCGGAAGGCGGTTGTACTCATACAAGCCCATGGGCGTGGTGAAGGCTGAGTACTTTCTGTCGTCCTCATGTAATGGCATGTTATAGAACCCGGAGGTCAAGTCCATTGTACTGAAGAAACAGTTGCCACCAAGCGCAGCCAGGCAATCCGCCTGGTGAGGGAGAGGATGAGCGTCCTTTAGGGTCCTCTTGTTCAGCCAACGGAAATCCGTACACACACGGAGATCGCCATTCTTTTTCCACACAAGTACCAGAGGAGACGCGTATTCACTGGTGGACTTTCGGATGATCTCCTTCTCCTCCATCTCACTCAGTACCCGGCGTAATATCTGATACTGGCCGGGGGGAACCCGCCTGAATGGGAGCCGGAATGGTCTGTGGTCAGAGAGGTGAATGCGGTGTACGAAGTCCTTCGCTTCTCCACAGTCAAGATGGTGGCGTGAGAAGATGTCCTCATACCGCACAATCAGGTCAGCCATCTCCTGTTTCCAGCTCTCTGATACATCACAAGACTGGACGTCGAGACTGCTCAACCCAACTGACTCAAGTTTGTCATCAGTGGAACGTACCTCGGCAGAGGCGGGCATCTCCACTTGAGTGCAACTGACCAGGGGGACCTTTGGAGGGTCAGCGACATCCATGTCCTCAAGCGCCATGCAGGAGAAGACGTCGGCCAGCTTTGCATTACGCCTCACCAACACGGGCCTGTCAGAAGTATTGATGAGCTTCAGTGGGACCCATCTGTCTCCCCACAATGGAGTAACAATCCTTGCTACCAAAACTCCCCTCGGGGCCGAACGAGCAGATGTGGGCTCTGTCATTACGGTGCTGCCCGGAGATACAACAGTGTCTTTAGGTAGTTTTCCCCATACGAGATATTCACGGCCAGGTTCAAGGCAAACAGCTGAATTGCACCTCACAGTGCCAACTTTGTCCGGCACGTCCTGACCTCTCCACGGACTCAGACCAGAGAGCATAGATAGGAACTGTTCAGATTCTTGATCTTTGGCAGTGCAGGGGTCGGATACAGCTTTCCAGTAGGAATCGCACAGCTTAGACTGACGAAGGACATGCTTAATAACATTAGTCCCCAGTATCAACTCATCATGCTGTCCCTGAACAACGAGCGTGGGGACCGACATCTTACAGCCATACACTTCCATCTCCACATCGAAGGCAGACTTTGGCGTGACACGACGTCCACCACATCCAACAAGGACCACGTTCACATTGATCTGGTTGTGCTCAGTTATCACTCCAGCCTCCCTCAGCTTCATCTCTGCTGCCTCGCTGATGCTACAAGCCATGGACCCGCTGTCCAGCATGCCACCCAGCGTTGTCGTACCACCCACACCCACAGGTGTATAAAAAAGACTGTCACTGCTGCTAATCCTGTGTATGTTCTGATACACAACAACTTCTGAGTCATCACTTGAATCCTTCACAGACGTATAAACCGTCTCAGCATCAGATATATAACTAGTTTGGGAGTTCACGACGGGACCTGTACTGCCTCCCTTCACATACAGGTCAGTTAGTTTCCCCCAAACTGAGGTTGGGAGGACTTATTGGCCTGACAGTCCCTCTTTGTATGCCCAGGGGCCAGACAGGCGAAACACAGCCTCTCATTCATGCAGTGTGAAATGGTGCTATGACTAGAGTCATCACAGACCCGACAAGCTTGCTCCCTGGGACGTCCCCCTCCAGGGGTACGCGGGAACCTCCCACCACGCATTGGCGTAGCGACATTGCGCTGCTGCATTTTCTCCATCATCCCCTGAAACATGTCCACCATACGGCTAAGAAGCCTCTCCTCCGACTGCTGGAGATTCTGACCGACAACTGCCGTAGAGGTGGGGCGTGGGACATGGCAGAACTCTCCTTGAACTGGGACAGAACCAGGAGAGGGGTAAGGAGTATGACACTCCTGGTGTTGGGCTTGAAGAGAGAGAGAGATAGGACTCTGGGTGTGGCACTGCTCAGGTACTGACAAACTGGCTGGTGATGAGCTAGACTGCTCATGGAGGACAGTGGTGGTGTGACTCTTTAACTGCACAGCCCCACTAACTCTGCTGCTAGCCCTCAACTCCCTTTGGTAATCATCAATCCTCATCTGCACATCTCGTGAGGTCCATTCATGGATTGGCTTACATTTCAGAGTGTAGGATAACTCTGGGTCAGGACAATGTTTCACAAACATGAGCGCCACCTCATCACTCATGTTCCCTGCTTGCTTGCCCTGTCTGTCCAGACCCTCAATAGCTAGGTCTGCTGCCTTGTTCAATCTAATCCAGTAATCGACTGGGTTTTCTCTGGGTTTGGGCAGGGTGGCATAGAAGTCTGAAAGAGGGAGACATGAGGATGCATCACTGAAGTACTGAAGGAGGATATTGTAAATCAGCCCAGGGTCTCTATTGGCATCAAGTGATGGATCACTACGTAGGCCGATCCTCACAACATCTCTAGCTTTACCCCTTAACCGACTCAGAATTTCCTCAGCCTGCTCAAGCATAGGTATCGCCTGTTTCCTGAGATGAGACTTAGTCATGTCAATCCACTCCTGAACTGAACACTTATCAGAACCGTCACCTCTGAATGTCTGGGGTTCTCTGTCTGGCCTAACCTGAACTGTCACATGTGGGGCTTCCTGCCTGGTAGCTTCCCTGTGCGTATCCTGACGTGAAGTATTCTGGAGATCGCCACTCATGTTTATTACACCAGATGACATCAACTTTGCGACTATAGACTCGCCAATCTGGGCACCTAACTGCCCTACCATGTCTGTGAGGTTGTTCATAGCATCAGCATCACTACTAGGTGTAGAAGTGTGAGGACCCTCCCCCATGACCTGCCCAACAGGGGCACAACCTGGGCTCTGACTCAACCCTGTACCCCTACCGCTGTCAGCCATGGACCGGGAATGCCGCACCCCCCCATCAAACTTCCTGGTGACATCGCTGCCTTCAGCATAGCCACTCAACGCCAAACCTCTTCCCATCGATAGGACTGGGCTGGCAAAAGTATCCACCCTATCGTCATCAACTCCCCCCTCAGACATTGCAAGTACTCGCGTTGTGTTAAACTACGGAATATCAAATGAAAAGAAAGAAAATAAAGAAAAATAAAGAAAAAGAAAATTATAATCAAAATAATAATTATATATATATTTTTTCTTTCTTTTTAACAAAACAAAACAAAACTAATCGTCACTCTATGTATGGGAGTGAAAACACTTCGCTCTGACCAATATACTAGTTACAGATCTGACCACACACTGATCTTGTACACTGGACAGCCACACAGCATCCACGGCGATCGGCGTCGAGCTGATCTTGAAGATCCAGAAGGTCACGGCACCAGTGTAACGGTTGTCATCTGGTCAGAGAATGAAGAGACGGAACTGCTTTCGACTGTTTATTGCCTATAAAAAGACATGAAATAGAAACAGCTGTAGTGTTTTCTTGGTCACTGTACATCTGGTAGACCTCAAGTAGACCGGTACAACACTGCTGGATAGATACGGTGTCCCCACAGGGACATGCAGCGCGATATACAATGACCTCAACACGTCACCAGGTGGCTCCCAAAACCATATGGTATGATGTTTCTCAATTTAGATAAAATTCACATGCAAACAAATATCATTTCTAACTCCGTTACATGTGCAGTGACAGTGAGTGTAGATGGCGCCATCTTGTGTATATATATATATATATATAGAGAGAGAGAGAGTGAGAGAGAGAGAGAGAGAGAGAGAGAGAGAGAGAGAGAGAGAGAGAGAGAGAGAATACAAGGATCTCTTCCCCGCGTCTTTTTCCCCAAGCTTGTTAACTTTCTCTTTTTCCACCTAAACTGTTTGCCAAAAATGTGTTTCACCCAAACACAACCCTTCCTACCTCACACAATCTTGTAATAACTAAGACATGGGTGGCACGGTGGCACAGTGGTCAGCACTGCTGCCTCACAGCAAGAAGGTCCTGGGTTCGAACCCCAGCAGGGGGGCTTTCTGTGTGGAGTTTGCATGTTCTCCCTGTGTGTTCGTGTGGGTTTCCTCTGGGTACTCTGGTTTCCTCCCACACCATAAAGACATGCAGGCAGGGACTACAGGTGGAAACTAGCTCATTAGCTAAATCTGGCACATTTACATTGATGTGGAAACTGAAGATGTTGATTAATTGCACTGTCCCTGGGTAAAAAAAATATAAATAACATTAGCTGAAAAAGATGATTGTTTTCATGCATAGATCACTAGATGTATCAACTTAAAATACAAGTTTCATGTTAGCAGTTAGCATGTCCTGGACGGCACGTGTGGTCATGATAGGTTCATGTTAGCAGTTAGCATGTCCTGGACGGCACGTGTGGTCATGATAGGTTCATGTTAGCAGTTAGCATGTCCTGGACGGCACGTGTGGTCATGATAGGTTCATGTTAGCAGTTAGCATGTCCTGGACGGCACGTGTGGTCATGATAGGTTCATGTTAGCAGTTAGCATGTCCTGGACGGCACGTGTGGTCATGATAGGTTCATGTTAGCAGTTAGCATGTCCTGGACGGCACGTGTGGTCATGATAGGTTCATGTTAGCAGTTAGCATGTCCTGGACGGCACGTGTGGTCATGATAGGTTCATGTTAGCAGTTAGCATGTCCTGGACGGCACGTGTGGTCATGATAGGTTCGCAGGAGTAGTTGCATCACACATGCGGCTAAGATTTTGAGGAAGTACAGATTGTGTCCGGCAGTGTGGCTACATGAATAGAGCTCCGGACTCATGATCGGAAGATCACCGGTTCGAGCCTCGGTCAAGGCCGTTGTCGGAAAGTGATGTTGTTGTCCAGCAGGGGGCACTCTGTCCTCTGGACTTGTCAGTAACAATGCCCCTGTTACGGTGATAGAGACACCGTACAGCTGCGAGTGCCGTCCTTCGGATGAGACACTAAACCGAGGTCCTGACTGAATCTCGTCGTTAGAGAACCCAGGACGCCTATCGTTAAGAGTAGGGGGCTCCCCGACGTTCCTGGCCAAATTCCCAATGAGGTCTCTGACATCAAGGCCACTTAATCATCCTTTCCCCTTATTTGGCTGATATCAAGCCCTGTCTCCTGAGCCGTTCAGCCATTGTGTAGTGTGATGTGTGTCTGGTGCCAGTGTATGGTAGTCATTGAGCCTGCGTAGCCCAAGGTTGGGTGCTACCAGTGGTGGTGAAGGAAGCAATTTCCACCCTACATTGTGGGGAGCGCTTTGAGTGTCTAGAAAAACGCTATATAAATGTAATGTTCATTCATTCATACAGAGAAGCTCATCCCCTCCAGTGGGCGATCTGGAGACAAGTTATCACAAATAACAACCTGTATAGTCAAAGCCTCCAAGGGGAGTTAACTGTAGAAAAAACATATTCACACACAATGCTGTCACCATCAGCAATGTATTCTAGCCACTGCACTGCCATAGCAAAACTGTATCCCACATGGTAAAGCTACAGAAGTGGCCTTAACCCTTTCACTGCGGCAATACACAGAAGGTTAACCCTTTTCACTGAAAGGGCTAATGTAAACCCTGACTTATCAATAAGCTACAAATCACCACAATACTACTCATCACACCAGAGAGAACCAGAGCTATTTATCTAATCAAATGTGGGTGAAAATAACAATAATTATATGTTCTAATCAAGATGTCAGCCCCCAGTAAATAGAAAGTATTTTGAGAACTTGGACCACTTGAACAACGTCAGGTTAAAACCCTTTCACTACCACACTACCAAATGGTTAATCCTTTCACTGCAACAATACAGAAGGTTTACCCTCTCACTACCACACTACAGATGGTTAACCCAAAATGTTGGTAAGTGACCCTGATTCCATTGTTTAGGTAATATAAAATGCTTCCGAGTAAGGCAAATAAAATTACACAATGTACCGTTGCCCCGGGAGATCAAAAGTACATTTCAGTCTGTTTAATTGTCCTGCTTGTGATATGAAGCGAGTGAAGCGTAGCGGTACATAATACAGCCGCAAACCAGCAAGGAGCCGCCAGAAAAACAAAAACGTTCTCTCCCCCACAACCTGGTTTGACTAGACATAAGGAGAGAGAGATGATTACAATTAACTGGAACATTCAGGTCCAGAATTGTTGAAATTCCCTGACAAAAATTTGCAAAAAGCTGTACAATTTAAACAATACCATACTGGTAATGAGAAAATAGTTGTTTATTCAATGAATGCATGGAGCTGTTCCATCTTATTTCATTTGATACTAACTACTCAGTTCATACAGATTTCAAGTATTCAAATATCAATGATGAATATTGCATAAGGTTTACACAGTTAATAGATCACCTTGTTGTTTTATATTCATGTTCAGAGAGGAGTAATAGTTTGATCTTTGTACAGGCCTGGACTGGCCATCTAAGGGCAGAACCAGTGGACTAGACCAGTGCTTCTCAGCCTTTTCCATGTCACATTGATACACATTGATTGATTGATTGATTGATTGGAAATGTTATTAACAGATTGCAGAATGGGTACAATACAGTACGACTCAATACACACAATTGTTAAGGGGATGTAGACCAAAGAAAGACTTTCGTCTTGTTTACATCAGGGTCCTCCATTTTCAATTCATAATGACATTCATGACATACAGATATACAGTAGTTACATTTATGACATACAAGATATACAAATATACAGTACTGTTTAACAGAGATCCTAACAGAAACTATATACATTCGAGAGGGGGGAAACTGTACACTAGGAGGGGGTTGGGTGGGTTGGTGGTTGATAGGGTTTGGACATTTATGGGGGCCAGTTTCGAATTGCAGCCTCCCGTAGGTGCTCTTTGAGGGCGATTTTGAAGGTGGGTAGGGATTCACATTATTTTACGGCTGTAGGTAGGGTGTTCCACATTGTTGTGGCTAGGGCTGACCTTTGAAGCTTTTTTTGGCCGTCGAAGCTTCGCGGCCGAGATTCGATTTTAATTCGAAGCTTCAAGATAAAAAAAATAAAATCATTATTTTTATATCTTATGTTGTGGGACTTGTACAGCACTTTGTCAACTTTGTTTTTAAATGTGCTCTATAAATAAAGTGGCTGCTCTGCATTACCCAGCCAACACCATTACATAATTATGTTGCAAACTTTGTCTATAAATACGTTTATTTTGTACATTATCTAACGTTAACACGAACCTAAACTAACTTTAGGTTAGTTGTAACGTTAGTTTAGGTTCGTGTTAACGTTAGATAATGTACAAAATAAACGTATTCCGCTGCTATAGACGTCGCTCTTTTATTTTGAAACCCCCCAGAAAGGAAGTCATTATATTAGCTTTAGTGTTAGCTCCGGTTAGCTCCGTTAGAGTGCAGTAGTTAGTAGTATAGCAATACCAGCCATTGGATTACGTTTTCCAAATTGGGGAGGCTTTTAATCATCAAGGTAAGAGGATTTTAAGTCATGGTATCCATAAACTTCAATCGGTTCGGATCCTTTGAATGAATGAGAATGTAAACAAACTGAGAAATCACTGACTGCGCTCAGAGAGGAGTCGTTCGGCAAAAAATAGTTCCGAGTAGGCCTATATCTGCTTAGAAAACGTAATTGTCGAATTAAATTATTTTTTTATTTCTCCACGTGGTAAATACACAGGTCACTCACAACATGTTTACAGGAACGTTTTGGAGTTGTGTATTTGGTGACTGTAGGGCACTGTAGGGAACATCAGGCTCTAACCCTCCCCCACTTCAAGTGATGAAGCTAAGCTACGCTAACGGAGCGACTGTTCCCTAAGCTAAATGCATGCACAGAGACAAAAAAGGTTTCAAGTTTCAAGTTTCTTTAATAGTCGTCATACAGAAGTACAGAATACTTTCATACAAAATGCTTCTTACTGTTACGCTCCAGAGACTGTGCTAGACAAGATAGTATCAAATAACATAGTATAGCATGTAATTTAGAAGAAGAAAATGAGGTCACAGTGTTCGGTATAGACATATGTACAATGTTCTGAGTTACCATATAATATACAATACTATGCAGTGTACTAATGTACAGTACTATCTAGTGCAAAGCAGAAATGGGATGAGGTACAATTTAGGTACAATTTACAGTAAGGTGTACGAGTTGTAGTGCAATCCTTCATCAATAAATATAAAGTGTGGGGAGTGGGTGCTACAGTGTGTTTGTTTAAAGTGGGTGTGTGCTATAAAGTGTGTGGAGTGGGTGCTACAGTGTGTTTGTTTAAAGTGAGTGTGTGCGTGTGGATGTGTGTGCTATGTGCGTTTGGTGGTAGTTGTTGTGTAGTGTTCATTCATTGTTAGTTTAGCAGCCTGATGGCCTGGGGATAGAAGCTTCTTCTGAGTCTTTCTGTGCTCGCCTTGAGACTCCGGTATCGCTTGCCTGACCGCAGCAGTTCAAAGAGGCAGTTGTTCGGGTGACTGGAGTCTTTAATGATTCTCTTAGCCTTGCCCTTGCAACGCTTGTTGTAAATGTTCTGGAGGGTGGGGAGCCCCCCTCCAATTGTGCGTTCGGCTGAACGTGTCACTCTTTGTAGTCTGCTTCGGTCTTGTGCAGTGCTGTTCCCAAACCAGGAGGTGATGTTGCCGGTCAAGATGCTCTCTATTGTGCATGAGTAGAAGTTCTTAAGGATCTTCTGACTGACTTGGAACTTCCTTAGGCGCCTGAGGAAGTAGAGGCGTTGTCGTGCCTTCTTCACAACACTGTCAATGTGTGTGGTCCATGTCAAGTCCTCGGATATGTAGGCTCCGAGGTACTTAAAGCTGTTGACTCTCTCAACCGGTGCCCCGTCGATGCTGAGGGGGCTGTAGTCCTTGACCCCCGACCTCCTGAAGTCCACAATCATCTCCTTTGTTTTGCTGACGTTCAGGGAGAGGCTGTTTTCCTGGCACCATCCCGCCAGGACCTTGACCTCTTCCAGGTAGGCCCTCTCGTCGTTGGCAGAGATCAGGCCCACCACCACTGTGTCGTCAGCAAATTTGATGATTGTATTGCTACTCCGCTGAGCCACACAGTCGTGTGTGTACAGGGAGTAGAGGAGGGGACTCAGAACACAGCCCTGGGGGGCCCCTATGTTGAGGGTGATGGATGAGGAGGTGCAGTTGCCTGCTCTCACCACCTGGGGTCTGCCAGTCAGGAAGTCCAAGACCCACTGGCAGAGGTCATAGTTCAAGCCCAGGTCCCTGAGCTTGGCTATGAGTATGGAGGGGACTATGGTATTGAATGCCGAGCTGTAGTCGATGAATAGCATTCTCACATAGTTCCCCTGCCTCTTGTCCAGGTGTGATGCTGCTGTGTGCAGCACATGGGCTATGGCGTCCTCCGTGGACCTGTTGGGGCGGTATGCAAATTGCAGGGGGTCCATGTTGATGGGGAGGGAGGAGCAGATGTAGCCCTTTACTAGCTTCTCAAAGCACTTCATGGCTATGGAGGTGAGAGCTACAGGGCGGTAGTCGTTGAGGCAAGCAGGCTTGGATTTTTTGGGTACAGGGATAATAGTGGACTTCTTCAGGCAGGTGGGGATGACAGCCTGTTCTAAGGACAGGTTAAATATGTCAGTGAATACTGGGGCCAGTTGGTCGGCACAGACTTTTAGGACGCGGCCGGGGATGCCGTCCGGACCTGTTGCCTTCCTGATATTCACTTTTTTAAAGGTCCGCCTCACCTCATGCTCTGTTACCCTGAACACTGCGCCTCCATCAGCAGCCGACCCCCCCCCCCCCCCCTTTGCCGTGGCTTGTGAGCTGGTGTTGTTATTACCAGCATCAAACCTCGCATAGAAGGTATTGAGGTCATTTGCTAAGGAGATGTCACTGTTCAGTTTGAGGGAGGCGCCTTTGTAGTCTGTCATCGTTTTGAGCCCCTGCCACATAGCTCTAGAGTCAGCTTGTTCAAACTGGAGTTCAATTTTATCCCTGTAGCGCCGTTTGGCCTCTGACACTGTCCTCCTTACGTTGTATCGCGCCACCTTGTGGTCATTCATGTTGCCTGCCACTAGGCCGCCGTTGTATGCTTTGGTGCGCTCTCTCAGAGCTTCACGGACGGATTTGTCTACCCAGGGTTTTTGATTTGGGTAAACTCTCATTTTGGTAGTGGGGATTGTTTCTTCCACCATAGTACAAACATAGTCCACCACTGTCTCCGTGTAGACATTAATGTTATCTGTGTCGCGGAACACATTCCAGTCTTTGCAGTGAAACGCAGACCGGAGCGTCTCCTCTGACGTCAAATCCCATTTCTGCACCTCTCGCGAGACTACAGGAGTACTTTTGATTTTCTGTTTGTACATTGGTGAAAGAAAGATTGACGCGTGATCTGATTTACCAAAGCCACTATCAGAATGAGCCTTGTAGCCACCTTTAAATTGCGTGTAACAGTGATCTAGGATGTTACCGCCTCTGGTGTTGCAAGTCACATGCTGATAGAAGTCAGGTAATACCTTTCTCAGATTGGCGCTATTGAAATCTCCCAGCACCAAAATGGCGGCGTTAACGTTCGCAGCTTGTATTCTATTTACCTCGTCGTGGAGTCTGGAGAGCGCAACGTTGTTGCTGGCTTGCGGTGGAATATACACTCCTACAAGGATGATCGCCGTTAACTCCCTCGGGAGGAAGAAAGGACGACACTTGATGGTTATATATTCCAGGTATGGGCAGCAGTGGTTGGATAATTCCTTCACGTTAGTTGGATCGCTCCAATTTTTGTTAAACATGAAGGCAATACCTCCTCCAGGTATGCATCTTCTTGTCTAACTCCAGGGAAGATGTTAAATAAGCTAATTTCCCAAAATTTTGGAGTTTTCCTTTAATGGGTTAGCTTATACATATATATATATTGAAAGAACATAAAAAAAGAAAAAGAAAACAAGGTACTTTTCTCAATTGTAATAAAAAAAGTGCCATTTTTTACCCCTACCATTTTTTCTCAGAAATGTACATTTTTTCAACCATAATAAGGAAGAGCTCTGTAGCTTAACCCATTTAATCCCAAATTTCTTCTTGCAATGTAAGTGCTTGCATTTTGTTCCTTAGACCTCCCTAACAGATTATCTGTATTTATTTTTTAATTTTATGATGGTTAAGTTGGTGAAAATGTTAGTTTTATGCTTTATGTTAGTGACCATTGGGATCTAACATAGTCAAAATGAGCAATTTTGCAGATTTTGACTATGTATTGTTATATATTTTGCGTTAGACTGGACCGATTTGCACTACACTTGGTGGAAGTGTGTACCGTGGTCCATTGTAGAACCTGTGAAATTTTAGTGTGCATGCGACTTACAGGGCGGGTCCATGGGCCATCCAAACACAGCTGTCCATTGACCTCCATTCACCTCCATTCATTTTTTAGAACAGCATTACACAAAAACTATTGAACAAATTTTTACAAAACTTGGTGGATGCATGTGGCATGGGCCAACTTAGAATCCCTCATAATTAGGAGTGAATCCGACCCACAGGGCAGGTCCACACCCCGCCCGAACATTTCTGTGTGTGTGTGGGGGGGGGTTTAGTCCACGTTCTGTGGAGGCAGGTAAGAGAGGGGGGGGCTGGGTGTGTGTGTGTGGGGGGGGTTAGTCCAGGTTATGTGGAGGCAGGTAAGAGAGGGGGGGGGGAGCTGGGTGTGGGGGGGGGGTTTAGTCCAGGTTCTGTGGAGGCAGGTAAAAGAGGGGGGGGAGCTGGGTGTGTGTGTGGGGGGTTAGTCCAGGTTCTGTGGAGGCAGGTAAGAGAGGGGAGGGGGCTGGGTGTGTGTGTCAGTGGAGGGGGGGGGGTTAGTCCACGTTCTGTGGAGGCAGGTAAGAGAGGGGGGGGGGGGCTGGGTGTGTGTGTGGGGGGGGGGTTAGTCCAGGTTCTGTGGAGGCAGGTAAGAGAGGGGGGGGCTGGGTGTGTGTGTGTGGGGGGGGTTCGTCCAGGTTGCGTGTATCCTTTCCGCAACGGAATTCGGTTTCCAGGTTCCTCTGATTGGCCGCGACCCCCACGTGACCCGCCCCCCTATCCACCGCTCTGCCGCTGCCGCGCGCGGCAGACAGAGCGAGCAGCCGCGGACTCGCTAGCTTCCTCAATTTATACGCATGGAAGTATTGACTGAATGAATGAATGAAAACTTTATTTAACAGATTGCAGAATGGGTACAATACAGTACGGCTCAATACACACAATTGTTAAGGGGATGCAGACCTGAGAAAGACGTTTGTCTTGTTTACATCAGGGTCCCCCATTTTCAATTCATATAGAACGACTACGCCGTAACAAATCATTAAAAAAATATACCGTTAACTGGAATATGTTGTGCCTTTACACATATGTTGGATTATGTAATTGGTTTGTCATGACAAAAAAATAAAAAAAATCGCGATTTACCCCCGGCTACAAGTGTGTTGATGTTGTAGCCACCTCCTCAGAGGCAGGAATACTAAGCTCCCCCTTAACCTCCAGGAGAGAGGGGAGAGGCTGAAAACCCGCAGTTCTTGCCCGACTGAAGAGAGCCGAATCCCCGGATCCGATTTGTCTGATGAATACCCCCAAAACATGGAGGTCCCGAATGCATGGAAGTATTGATTGCGCCGTAACAAATCACTAAAAAAATATACCGTTAACTGGAATATGTTGTGCCTTTACACATATGTTGGATTATGTAATTGGTTTGTCATGACAAACAAAAAAAATATCGCATCACCGGCTGTCTCTGGCTTGCTCCAGCGGACACCAGAGCTCAGCCCGCAGCGATAATGTGCTGCCGCGAGCGGCATCGCTGAGCTCTGGCTCTGACTACATGCAGTCACTGAGTGTTGTTGTAGCCAGCGGGTAAATCGCAATTTTTTAATTTGTTTGTCATGACAAACCAATTACATAATCCAACATATGTGTAAAGGCACAACATATTCCAGTTAACGGTATATTTTTTTAATGATTTGTTACGGCGTAGTCGTTCTATATGAATTGAAAATGGGGGACCCTGATGTAAACAAGACAAACGTCTTTCTCTGGTCTGCATCCCCTTAACAATTGTGTGTATTGAGCCGTACTGTATTGTACCCATTCTGCAATCTGTTAAATAAAGTTTTCATTCATTCATTCAGTCAATACTTCCATGCGTATAAATTGAAGAAGTGAGCGAGTCCGCTCGCTCTGTCTGCCGCGCGAGGCAGCGGCAGAGCGGTGGATAGGGGGGCGGGTCACGTGGGGGTCGCGGCCAATCAGAGGAACCCGGAAACCGAATTCCGTTGCGGAAAGGATACACGCATCCAGGTTATGTGGAGGCAGGTAAGAGAGGGGGGGAGCTGGGTGTGTGTGTGTGTGTGTGTGTGTGTGTGGGGTTAGTCCAGGTTCTGTGGAGGCAGGTAAGAGAGGGGGGGGGCTGGGTGTGTGTGTGGGGGGGAGGGGGGTTAGTCCAGGTTCTGTGGAGGCAGGTAAGAGAGTGGGGGGGGAGCTGGGTGTGTGTGTGTGTGGGGGGGGGGGGCTGGGAGAGAGTTCAGCTTCCTTACAGCCTGGTGTATGAAGCTGTCTCTTAGTCTGCTGGTCCTGCAGCTCGGAGGCTCCTCATTCTCCTCCCGGAGGGCAGCAGAGTGAAGAAGCGTTGTGAGGGTGGTCATTATGTGTAGTCTGGGTGGTCATTATCTAGTCTGGGTGGTCATTATGTAGTCTGGGTGGTCATCATGTAGTCTGGGTGGTCATTATGTAGTCTGGGTGGTCATTATGTAGTCTGGGTGGTCATTATGTGTAGTCTGGGTGGTCATTATGTGGTCTGGGTGGTCATTATGTGGTCTGGGTGGTCATTATGTAGTCTGGGTGGTCATTATGTGTAGTCTGGGTGGTTATTATGTGGTCTGGGTGGTCATTATGTGTAGCCTGGGTGGTCATTATGTGTAGTCTGAGTGGTCATTATGTAGTCTGGGTGGTCATCATGTGTAGTCTGGGTGGTCATTATGTAGTCTGGGTGGTCATTATGTGTAGTCTGGGTGGTCATTATGTAGTCTGGTTGGTCATTATGTGTAGTCTGGGTGGTCATTATGTGTAGTCTGGGTGGTCATTATGTAGTCTGGGTGGTCATTATGTAGTCTGGGTGGTCATTATGTGTAGTCTGGGTGGTCATCATGTAGTCTGGGTGGTCATCATGTGTAGTCTGGGTGGTCATCAAAAAACATGGATGAATAAGAGAAATCGTCAAAATCGCCCATTTCTTTTGTGACCATGGTTACATTTCCACCTCTTGAGGTTAAAATATGCATGCAAGCATATCATTGTCATTACATATCAGTAGAAGACCCTTTAATTAGTATATACACAACATACTATAGTTTAATCTGTAAAGTAAGATGTTGTACTTACTTCTTTTTGTGGGGTGTTCTGGCAGCCTTTTTGTGCTGCATGGACAAACAGGAAGTAGACTGGCCTAGTCATGTGATGATTCAAGCTAGTCACATGACCTTTATACAATTTGAAAGTAGACAACATGTTGTTTCTTGTGAAAGTTTATTTTTTTATCCAGAGCAAACTACCATGCTTCTAGAGCAGGGGTGGGCAATTATTTTTCCCAGGGGGCCGAATGAGCAACTGAAAATATGTTGGGGGGCTGGGCCAAAATTCCAAACTCAATTATGCATAATATACATTTTATTTCTATATAAAAAGCAGTAAATGGCATTGTTTTGACCCCTGGTAAGAGTGTATGTTATTATTTGGCAATTAAAAGGTGAGGTTAGCTTTCAAAAATATCATTTATTCAAATAGAATTTATTTCCAAAATGATAAACAAAATGTGAAACATTAATAACAAAGGGCATTTTGAGTTTCATATACTATTGAAACAAGGATTTTCTTAGCTTTCTTTTTTTTTTGATCTTTTTCCCCCTCCATTTTTCCTCCGATTTTCTCCCATCCCAATGTTAGTCGTATGCCAATTCCCAGTCCCTTCCTGGTCGCTGCGCACTTACCCCCCACAGTCAGATCATCTGGGAGAGTGGAGGCTACCACGTGCTTCCTCCGACACACGTCCAGCCAATCACCGCTTCTTTTCACCTGGCAGCGCGGATTCTCATCGAGAGGGCGTAGCGTGTGGGAGGACCACACTATCCCCCTCAAGTCCTATCCGCGCTTAGCAGGCGCCCCGACCGAACTGTAGGAGTCGCTGTTTACAACGACCCGGACCCACCCCGCCAGCTTCTCCCACCCTCTAATACAGCCAATTGTATTAGTGCAGACGGCCAGCCAAGCTGGTGACAACCCCGGAGCTGTGAGCTGGATTCGAACAGGTGAATCCAGCTCACAGCTCCGGGGTTGGTGACGAACGCAATCTCCGCTCGGCCACCTAACCGCCGATTTTCTTAGCTTTCTAAAGACATCACATCATCTTATAGCAAAAATAAACAAAACATGTCACTGAACTGTGTAAAGAAAAGTGTCCCAGTTTTGTAGCCTTTTTTACTTTACATGCCTATATTAAACATTTAATGTTTTCAGAACTGTGCAAAAAAAAGAAAAATAAATCAAGTGTCCCATTTCACTTGTTATATTTTCCACATTTTAGTGTTCTTCAGTTATTTTTTTTTCATTCAGTGTGAGAAATCCAGTCTCTGTTGAGCTTTAACAAGTCCATCAAAGTCAGGTTGCATGTCTGAGGTGGAGATGCGAAGCACAGCTGCCAGATGTTCATCAGTGAGAGGATCTGTACCTGGGCTTGGTAAACGTCATGACTGAGAATGTCTGTTCACATATGTAGGTGGATCCAAAGAGAACCAACATCTTCTGAGCATGTCTCCTAAGCGTATATTGTGCGTGTGAACGTTGACATGAAAAGAAAAAAGTTAAAAAAAAAGAAAAAAGAAATTAATTTTTTTTAAATTATCATGTAATCTTTCGCGGGCCGGTCAGAATCATCCCGCGGGCCGTACAATGCCCAGGTCTGTTCTAGAGCTTCTAGAAGTAAAAAAAGAAAAGTATCACAAATGTGACCATTAGGATTAAATGGGTTAAAGTTAAAAGTAGCTTTTCTTTTTCTTACATTACTGTAAGTATTTACGTTACTGTAAGTATTTAAATAAAATAATAAACAACAGTCTTTTGTCCAAAAAGGAATAGGAAGAAGCAATATGCTTATAACCCTAACCCTTAACGATCTTTCCAAACACTGTTACATTTTCCAACAGAATCATCTTTAAACTAAATCACTTGTTAATAAGCAAGTTATTTTACAATCAATAGGCTACTGTCCATCCAGTATTTTTTAGAAAGCAAAAGGTATATGCTGACTAGATCAGAACAAAAACTGCAACAAATACTTGAGTAAACACTTAATTACTTCCCACCACTGTGTTTAAAGGAACACGCTAACATTTTGGGAAATTAGGGAAGATGGGTATCGTTTCTTTCTGCGTCCTGCCCTGCTCTACCTAAGAGCCACCCCTCTAAACCACATGCAGTATTTCATGAGTCCTATTGCAAAGCTTACAGATGTCAAAGAATAATTGTGAGGGACGCAATCTTTCAAAACTTAAAAATGCATTGTTTTGCATCTATATTTAGCACATATTTGATCGAATCTCTATTGAAAATAATCAGGCATCCTTTGGGCCCTATGTGTTACCCATAAGGTTCCTCTTCTGTATGAATGTGCTGGTGTGTCTTTAAGCTGTCTGTCAGGGGCCAACAAGCTCTCATATCTACTGAAGCTCTTCTCACACTGGTCACTTCTCTCCTGTATGAATGCGCTGGTGACTCTTTAAGTTGTCAGACTGACTGAAGCTCTTCTCACACTGGTCACAGTGGTAGGGCTTCTCTCCTGTATGAATGCGCTGGTGTTTCTTCAAGTTGCCATAGGTACTGAAGCTCTTCTCACACTGGTCACAGTTGCATGGCTTCTCTCCTGTATGAATGCGCTGGTGTATCATTAACTCTCCAGAGGTCTTGAAGCTCTTCTCACACTGGTCACAGTTGTAGGGCTTCTCTCCTGTATGAATGCGCTGGTGACTCTTTAAGTTGCCAGACTGACTGAAGCTCTTCTCACACTGGTCACAGTGGTAGGGCTTCTCTCCTGTATGAATGCGCTGGTGTTTCTTCAAGTTGCCATAGGTACTGAAGCTCTTCTCACACTGGTCACAGTTGCATGGCTTCTCTCCTGTATGAATGCGCTGGTGTATCATTAACTCTCCAGAGGTCTTGAAGCTCTTCTCACACTGGTCACAGTTGTAGGGCTTCTCTCCTGTATGAATGCGCTGGTGGCTCTTTAAGTTGCCATAGGTCTTGAAGCTCTTCTCACACTGGTCACAGTTGTAGGGCTTCTCTCCTGTATGAATGCGCTGGTGTATCTTTATCTTGTCATATCTACTGAAGCTCTTCTCACACTGGTCACAGTTGCAGGGCTTCTCTCCTGTATGAATGCGCTGGTGTATCATTAACTCTCCAGAGGTCTTGAAGCTCTTCTCACACTGGTCACAGTTGTAGGGCTTCTCTCCTGTATGAAAGCGCTGGTGGCTCTTTAAGTTGCCATAGGTCTTGAAGCTCTTCTCACACTGGTCACAGTTGTAGGGCTTCTCTCCTGTATGAATGCGCTGGTGTATCTTTATGGTGTCATATCTACTGAAGCTCTTCTCACACTGGTCACAGCGGTAGGGCTTCTCTCCTGTATGAATACGCTGGTGTTTTCTTAAGTGTCCAGACTCACTGAAGCGCGCTCCACATTGGTCACAGTGGTAGGGCTTCTCTCCTGTATGAAAGCGCTGGTGTCTCTTTAAGGCTCCAGAGGTACTGAAGCGCTTCTCACACTGGTCACAGTAGTAAGGCTTCTCTCCTGTATGAATGCGCTGGTGTGTCTTTAAGTTGCCATAGGTCTTGAAGCTCTTCTCACACTGGTCACAGTTGTAGGGCTTCTCTCCTGTATGAATGCACTGGTGTTTTCGAAAAGCAGCCTTTTTGATGAAGCGCTTTCCACACTTGTCACAGCAGTGAGGCCTTGACTCATTCATATCTCTGCTTGTTGTTGGGGAGCAATGCAGCAATTGTACCTGGAGAAGAGAGAAGTACACCAATGAAGAGTTCAGATTTTGCATTCGTTCAGTTTGTATTTCTCAAGTTCTAAAAATGTTTTATGCTCCAAATGTAGTTGTTGATGTAAAAGTGAATCTGCTCCAAGGGCGGTTATTGAAACCTGGCAAACAGTTGGCTGCAATATGACATTGTGGTTGTATCTGTCCTTGTAAAAATATCATTATTGTTCCTAGTTTGTGTTGTTTTGGGAGCAATTAAGAGTACACAGACCACTAGTACAGATAATTCAGTCTGAAATTATATATTCAATGGAATGGATATTATATTAGCAATATCAATTACATGTCAATTAATCCATGTATTGATTAGCCAAAGAGTAGCCTATTGATCATTAGTTTGTAATATGTCTATCAGATCAAGATCATGAATTAAGATCACTTTTTGTCTGTTTCTTTCAAGTCTTATAGTATCCAGCATATTGCCACCCTATAACCTTTCAGTCTGCCCAGCACCAAGACAACTGTTGGCATTGCAGCCTTGATGCCTTTTTCTGTTGATTTGGTCATATCTGTCTGTCATAGTAGTCTTTAGTGGTCCGTCTTTGACCAATTCATTGACAATGTATGTCTTTACAGCTAAGATAGACCTATCAGAGGTTGTAATATTGTGAAGAGAATGAATGTAATATTTAATTGTGAAGAGAATTACGTCATTGCAGATGCTAGCAGTTAGCTGACCATTATTAACCCTTTCAGTGCCAACCAAGTAATATTACGTTTTTGCTCGCCAGCGGTTGAGTGCCAGCCACGTAATATTAAGTATTTTTAATAGTTTGTCGATTTTAATATCCTATTCAATGTCAGGGACCCGTATGTTGCCGTTAGAAGGCATACTGCGACTCTGAGGGTGCAGTACCGGCCAGATCCTCCCAGGTGGCAGTATCGAGAGTGCAGTAAACCCTGTTCCAGACCCTGTGTTACACTCAACTGTCTCCGGGTGCAGTTTTTCAGTAGAGGGAAGCCTAGAGGTTCAATCGATCGCATCCAAACGTCTACGGGACATCAGATGCATATGTTGCAGTGGGTTATGTCGTGGGCCAGATGGACAGCAGATGGACCAGATGGCGATCAAACAATTGGAATATTATTTTTGGAATACTCCCGATCACAGGTAAGGACTATCTGACGTCAATTTCAGCTTGATCGTGCAATGTTCTTATACACATACAGCTGATCATCGTTTTGTGTTCAAAGCGAATGCCGTTACTGGCAATCAAAGTATCAGAAATGACCCCCCCCCCCCCGCCTTTCATGCATTCATGATGAAACATAATACCTATTATATACATTTGATTAGGAAATAGTAGCGCGTCCAGGCAAGAAACGCCAACGCTTATAGTAGAATTCAAGTAGCGCCCTATTACTCACCTTTCCGGGAATTATCCTGGATCATTCTGAAATTATACTTATTTTCACCACGGGATAGCGCTTTAAAAAAAATTATTTTGGAAACATGTGGAAATAGGTAATGTAACTGTCTGACAAAATTAGAATTTTATTTTCAAACGTATTCAAGTATAAACATCATAACCATGTCACAACAGCAGTTATAATGTATATTATCATAAATACGTTAGTTTACCAATAGGTTAAAGTGTTATTAGTGCGATTTTAGTATTCGTTTTTGTGTTGTTGTGATCGCGAAAGTCGGCCATTTTGAATAAGCGACCGTCGGTAATTGTAGTCATTTTGACGCCATTTTGAAGATGACATCCAGAGCTTTCAATGAGTGTTGGAATAAAAAAAAATTAAAAATACACTTCCTAAAGGCCTCTAGGTGACTTCAAGCAAATTACTTCTGTATGAATTTTTTTAATATCTCTTATTACTCTGGATAATATACCACAAAACTGAACGTTATTGGCATATATTGGAGCGCAGTTAGTTTGTATCCGCTATTTTGAGCATTTAGCAACAACCAGATTTGAAATCAGTTTCAAAATGGCTGAACTCTTGCAAGAATAAGAAACCTACTGTACATACAGTAGATTTCATTATCTGTTCTTCATGCACAGCTGGTGATACTAAATCCAAATAGAACTTGCCCATTTAAAAGATAAGATTTGGCACAATCCATAAATGTGCTATAATAAGGTCTACTGTATATATTGCTCCACTTCTACAAGGTCTATTTGCATATTCTTGGTATCTAGGGACATCTATGGACCTCAGTGAATGTATTCCCAGTGTCAGAAATATTGTATCTATTACTAGGCTTGCTTAAATTGTGATGAAACAACGGGGAATATGAATTATGATTTGTCTTTGCATCTTTGACAGTGAATAACACCATGCTAATAATGACCAAACATTAAAAACTGCCACTGATCTCGTTCAGTACCTTCTTGAGATCATGTGTACAAAAGATATAAGGAAATGAATAAAGGGAAGATGATTAAACAGAAGGTTCTGTAGATACAGTACTGAATTCTCCCATCCGGACCAATGCAATTTGAAATATTATTATAGAATATAGAATAGCAGGCTTATAAATTACCTTATTATAGCCAATTCGCACATTTATATATATACATATTTTATCTTTCAAATGGCCAAGTTCAATTTGGATTTAGTATCACCAGGCGTGCATAAGAACAGATAATGAAATCTAGTGTAATCTACTGTACTTTTTTTTATTTTCACCACGGTGCAACAGTTTTGAAACAAATTTCAGATCTAATTATTGCTACATGCTAACAATAGGGAAGAGAAACTAACTGTGTTTCAATATTTGTCAAAAACATTACGTTTTGTGGTATATTATCCCGAATAATAAGAGTTATTAGAAAAATGCATACAGCACTATGAACCTTGAACCCCATAGATCCTTTCACAAAGTGTAGTTTTGAAAAATTCCAATGTAGATCCAGAGCTATGGATGTCCGCTACAAAATGGCTGCAAAAAAACTACAATTCCCACGATTGAAGGGTTTCCACCTTAACCTATTCCTAAACTAACGTATGGTTGATGATAATATACATTATAAATGCTGTTGTGACATGGTTATGATGTTTATACTTGAATATGTTTGACAAAAAAAAAAACGATACTTTTGTAGAACATTCTGGGGAGTAGAACATATTGATTTATGACATGATGTCATTTTGGGACCGGTACCGGTCCCGTCGGGTGGAAGAGGTTAAGAAATAAAGAACAATTTGGCATTTTATCGCACTTTAATCTTTGTGCACTCCAGACCCCGCAGAATGTTTCTCAGTGGACCAGTTCCAGGCATACCATTTATTCAGTTGCACAGCGTGCATTGAGAGAGAGTTAGAGCCAACATGGAAAAATCTGTTGAGACTGCGTTGCTTGGTACGTTGAATGGGATGTTTCGATATAAAAAACAACCAGATGGAAGTGTCGATAAGAGAATGGTAGCATGCACTTTGTGCAGCAAAGACTTTGCCCATCACCGGAGCATTTCTAGCCTACACTATCACCTAAATGCCAAACATGTTGGAGCTACCACAGAAGCTAAATCGAACACCGGTCAGGTTAACATTACCCAGAGTACAAGCAAGCAGGGTCGCCTAACCACACTAGACCAGATGACGGGATTCAGAGCAAAAATTTGTCAGACCAGGCGGCTGGGTAGCGCAGTGGAGAATGCACTCGCCTACCACTGCAGAGACTCTGGGATCGAATCCCGCTGTCAGCGGTACCTCCGGCTTGGTCAGTCGTCCCTACTAACCAGGGAGCGAAATTAACTTTTTGACTCACCGGCCAGTGGCGGGTAGATGGGAAGAATCTACCCGCCAAGCATATTTCTTACCTGCCAAATTTTTTTTGATTAAAAAAAAAAATATATATATATATATATTTTATATACTTTTTTTTTTAAAATAAAATATATATTATATAATCATACTTGTAGTTGTATTATCTGCGAGACATCGCCACCACGCAATAAGTCAAAATGCTCGCTATCTGCAAACAGCTCCACTGTCTGTGTGTATACTTGAGTAGCCTCCAGCTCCAGCAAGGATTCTCCGGCCCTGCAGCTAGACCCTATATTCAGCTAGACCCTACATTCAGCATGCAAGGATTCTCCGGCGATGCAGCTGGACCCTATTGGTATAACGTTACTGTTCTTTTGTCAAATCACATTCAACATGCCCTCAGCTAGAATACGCATTCAATCAATGTTATAAGACATTGATATCAGGAGCTATCTGTAGCTACTGCTAGCCCGGTAGATAACGTTAAGACAATTTAGTTTACTGGGACAGATAGATCTAACGTGAGCTAGCTAACGTGAGCTAGCTAACGTGAGCTAGCTAACGAGGGAACGGAGGTATTATGCATTCGAGTCGACTATTGCTGGAGCATTTGTTGATATCAGCAGCTATCAGTAGCTAGCCAGCTAGATACCGTTAGACAATGCCTTGTCATGTATTAAACTAAAAGTGAATAGTTGACTGGGTCATTGTTTAAACAGTAACGGTAGCTCATGGAGGTCCGCTCTTCTAGACTAGAGCAGACTGCCTCTGTGTTGACACGAGCACTGCAAGCAGAAGCCCTTAGCCAATAGTATCCCGCTGCAGGGCTGGGCGGATATGACTCGTTGCCACGGTTTCTTTCAAAATAAGAGTATCATACGAACCTAATGTTGCTAACTGCCGGAGCCATCGATATTATGACTGGAGATGCGCTTGGGGCGGAAATGAGACCCGCACAGATTTTCAAAATAAGAGTATCGTTATGAACTTGATTGATTACACGCCACACGGCGGGCAGCCCTCTAAGTGTCAAGCGCCAAAGGTAAAAACTGAGCGCCCCTGGCGGGTGGCGGGCTTTAGTTTCGGTCCCTGCTACTAACACAATTGGCAGTGTTAGTGGGTGGGAAGCCGGCGGGGTATGTGTGTCCTGGTTGTTGTAAACTGCGGTTCCTACTGGTCGGTCGCGGCGCCTGTTCAGCAGGGAAGGGATTGGGGGGAAATAGTGTGAACCTCCGCACGCATTACATTCCCCCAGTGAGAGTCCTCGCTGTCAGGTGAAAAGAAGCGGCTGGGGGTGGGGCGGTTAGGTGGCGTAGCGGAGATTGCGTTCGTCACCAACCCCGGAGCTGTGAGCTGGATTCGCCTGTTCGAATCCAGCTCACAGCTCCGGGGTTGTCACCAGCTTGGCTGGCCGTTCACACTAATACAATTGGCTGTATTAGAGGGTGGGAGAAGCTGGCGGGGCGGGTCCGGGTCGTTGTAAACAGCGACTCCTACAGTTCGGTCGGGGCGCCTGCTAAGCGCGGATAGGACCTGAGGGGGATAGTGTGATCCTTCCACACGCTACACCCTCTCAGGGAGGATCCGCGCTGCCAGGTGAAAAGAAGCGGTTGATTGGCTGGACGTGTGTCAGAGGAAGCACGTGATAGCCTCCACTCTCCCAGATGATCTGACTGTGGGGGGTAAGTGCGCAGCGACCAGGAAGGGGATTGGGAATTGGCATACGACTAACATTGGGATGGGAGAAAATCGGAGGAAAATGGAGGGGGAAAAAGATCAATAATAAAAAAAAAAAAAAAAAAAACGGCTGGCTGACTCCACATGTATCGGAGGAGGCATGTGGTAGTTCTACACCAGGGGTCTCAAACTCAATTTACCTGGGGGCCGCTGGAGGTAGAGTCTGGGTGAGGCTGGGCCGCATCAAATATTCCACAAAAAAAGAGTTTCAAGTATTCAAAAAAAAAGTACAAACTGATCCAATCTTCTCAATATTTAGCAATAACATTTCAGAACATTAACGGTTCTTCAGAACATGAACGGTTCTTCAGAACATAGGCTTCTCAGTGGTGTCAGTGGACTCATCCACATGCAGCTATGGAAATGCACTGTGCATCTTTTTTTATTCTATCACAAAGCTGTTTAATCAAATCACCAGCCAGTATTTCAGTTATTCTGGTTGCTGTGCGATCTGAGGGGGATTTGCTTTTGTTTGCCTTCAAACATGGTCTCCATCACTTCAGTCATACATTATTTTATTATGTATGCATCAGAGAGAGAGAATGGCTTATTTTTCTGTTGCCTGCTGGCGAAACTAGCTACATTTATCTCACAGAGATAAAACTGTTAAATGTATTATTATTATGTGCGCCCTTACTCATTTGTGTTCTACAGAGGGCGATGTAGTATGTCCAGTACATGACGTCACTGACGTCTCCTTCACATTCCTGTTCCGGTCTATTATTTGTTATTGATTGTTGTTGATATATATATAGCGGCACCACGACCGCGTTTCGCCTGAGAAATAAATATGCCTACGAGGCTAAAGATGATCTGAGTCAACCGAGTTCCATTCAATCGCCACTGCAACGCACTCCGTTTAACAAAAACTGGGAGCGAGGCTACTGTAGATGCGCTGTCAACTCTCTGCTCTGACTGAAGAGACGACACGCATTCCGTGAAGACCCGCCCTACTCTGCCTCTGATTCGCAGACTGTGGGTGGGGGGGAGAAACTCTGACGGGACGCTGAATGTGATTGGACCAGACCCGTACACAGACAGACAGTGGCAGTGCAGCACTGCTCGCAGAGGAGATAGCGAGGATGCATTTGCCTGCCACTTTACTTGATATCACTCCGGAATCACGTTTCAACCAAGTCACTAACGTAACGTTGCTGTCATGAGCCTGCGCTAAGTGATCAAATAAATAAAACTTCTAACTTGCGCAACGACTCGGCAACAAGTTGCGCGCGGGCCGCATTAACACTAAACTTTGATGTCAAGTAGGGGGCCGCAAAATATCATCCCGCGGGCCGCAATTGGCCCGCGAGTTTGAGACCCCTGTTCTACACCCTCCCTAGGCCGACAGTGGGGCAATGCACGCAACGACCAGGAAGGGAATTGGCATAACGAATACAAAAAAAATAACAGAAAAAGTGAGAACAAAAATATTATAAGAAAAATATATATATATATAATTTGTAAAAATAAATAAAATTGTCAGACCAAGTGTAACAAATGAACTAACTCACTGCTGGATTGCCGTGGACTGTAGACCACTTTCGGTGGTCGAAGATAAGGGGCTAGAAAATGTGCTGCAGATGGCATCGTCTGACACAACATATAAATTGCCGTGCAGAAAGACAATGTCCAAGAGAATACAGCAGCTTTATGAACACTGAAAAAGAAGCAAAAGAGTGTGTTGCTCTGACTGGGGATCACTGGACCTCGGTGAGCAATTCAAAGTACATCGGTGTGACTGCACACATGATTGACAGGGAATGGCATCTTCAGTCATTTGCCTTAACATCCAGAAAACAAACAGATGATCTTCTGTCTGTGGCAGAGGCCTGGGACGTCCAACAAAAGGTCACCACACTCGGAACAAACAGCGCCCTAACCATGATCACTGCAGCAAGACAGCTAACTTTCCAGCACATGCCGTGTGTTGCTCACATGTTGCAGAGGGCCATCACTGTTTGCCTTGGTGACAGCAGGTCCTCTGACCAGCTCCTCTTGGCCGTTCCAAACTCCAGGCTGAAGCTTAGGGGGGACCGTGCTTTTGCAGTGGCAGCCCCAAAGCTCTGGAATGAGCTGCCACTGCATGTTAGGCAGGCCCCCACTCTGCAGGTGTTTAAATCACGCCTCAAAACACACTTATTTGCTCTGGCTTTTGTTTTTTAAACCGTTTTTGAGAGATTGGCCTTTTTTATGTGACACATTGTATTGTTTTATTATGTGCTTTTATTAAATTTGTATGTTTTATCCTATGTTTCTGGACTTGTACAGCACTTTGGTCAACTTTGTTGTTTTAAATGTGCTATATAAATAAAGTGGATTGGATTGGCAAAGTGTTGCAAGATTGTAAGTCACTTTAAACACAGCCCTGCCAATATGGATTAACTACACCAGCAGCAAACCGTACTTGGGCAGGAAAGAGCCACTGATACAGTTTCCACAAGGTGGAATTCAACACCCTTTATGATCTCTAGTCTCCTGAAGAACCAAGAGGCTGTGAAGGCTACTCTAACCAACCAGAGGCACAAGCTAACCATGTTGACTACAGCAGAGTGGGGAAAAAACCCAGAAGCTGGAGACCCTCCTTGAACCATGCAGGTAAACAAAAAACAAAAACCCACCTACAACAACAACAACAACAACTGTTTTACAAGATGGAGACCCCCGTGGCTGATGTCTTTGCGTCGTCCTCCTGACAAGTACAATACACCATCCAACCAGAGTGGATAAAGAAATGCTCCAGAAATAAATATGCATGGAGAAAAGCTTAGTGAGCCTCCACGCGCAAGCACACACACACAGATGTATTGTACACAGGGTTTCCGTTGTCCGGTAATTACCGTTTTTTTTACCGGGGAAATCTGTTGAAGTCCGACATATTTAAATATAGGATCTTAGTTGTATCCTTCTGTTCCCCGTTGGAAGGGTGAGGAGTAATGGCTCTCCTAGTGAGAGGGCTCCCCCTAGTGGCAAAGTGCGCACTATTTAAGTCCAACATTCGTTCTGTGGATGGCCTCAGAGCTCCCGGTCAATGTTCTGAATCCGTCTTTCTTATGCTCATGTTCATTTGTATTGTGTGTCACGTATAAACCTGTAGTTCCTTCATACCAGTCCAGCAGGCAGGCCAAGGTACGGTGGAGTGTCCTACTCAGGACGGGCGGTCATACCGGCCGTCGAAAACCGCGGCCTACCAGTGCTCCAACTCAATGTCGAGGGCCTCACCAGCGCCAAACTCGAGATTGTACGTCACCTGGCTGATTCCAATGGGGCAGCGGTGGTGCTATTGACCACATCCTGACCATCTGCCCCCTATACAAACCACCCTCGGAAGCCAGCCTCTTTGATGTGGGACCAGAGTTAAGGGCATGGCTACAAGATACAGAGTTGGACCTCTGACGTTACACGAAAGAAGTGTATTATTCCCCAATATGTTTCCTAATCAGCGTGTCCCTTTTTAAAATAAATTTCAAATAGTTTGTCTGTAACGTGTGTATTGTAAATCATAGTGTTAATTATTCCCAATTCTGGTGTTATAGTTTTATACTTCTTGGGGTAACTGTTCAATTATCTTTCCTCTGTTGCATCTATTCTCATCCCCAGGTCCCCTGTGTGTATGCTTGTATTGGGTACTTTTCCACGTTGATTTTGTCTTGTATCTTTATTCGGATCACCGTGGTCCTTCATGCCCCTTTCTCGTGTCCCTTTGTCGTTCTTCATAGTTGATCTGCTTTGAATCGGTTCAGGTCCCCTCTTTTCCTCCTCCCGTCCTCCTCTCCTTGTCCTCGTCTCTCGGTTCTGGTCCACCTGTGCACACACAAACACACAGATGTATTGTACACAGGGTTTCCGTTGTCCGGTAATTAACGTTTTTTTTACCGGGGAAATCTGTTGAAGTCCGACATATTTAAATATCTCCGGTCATAATGTCCTGTGAAAATAATTCCCTCGTGACCTGTGGTTTGCTGATGAGAATGGCGGGGCGGGAGCTTGTTGCTGGATTAGCGAGAAGCATGCAACTGCAGAGCCGCAGAGCTCACAGTGCAATACTCCAATTCAGCCATTGGCAATTCAGCCATTGGGTGGGTGGCGCTGCTGAGCGGTCCCCAGACCGGACCTGATAGCGCCGCTGGCTCTGCGGTTGCATACTCCTGCATTATAAAAAAATTATATTGGGATTAGTTTTTATCGCTTCGTTGGGAGGTGGAGATTGTCATTGGTTTCAGCGATCACGCAACGTTGAACCCCACGATAATGTTGCTGTCTCTCTCTGCCAAATTTCTCAGTTCTTCGCTTGATATAATTAATACAAATGTCCAGAATAACGGAATTCGTTAGCTCATAAAAATGTGATAACAGACTGCTGTGTAATGTCTGGCCGACTGCCCACAGACACCTATTTGATTTCAAGTCAGCAGCAGCACGGAGTCTCGAGGGACTTATTTTATTTAGAATATATTAATGACTGTATACGCAAAAGTAGCCTAGTTTTAAGTTAAAATATTATAAATCTACATGCCTTGAGGATGTCATTCTTTATATAGCCTGCCTATCAATTGTTTTTAAGCTCAATAAACTGACTGGAATTTCTCACATTTGTCCGGGAGATTGAAATCTTCCAGGACACGGAGACCGGCCCCAATATTTTCTAACGGAAGCCTTGATTGTACACGTTCTAAATTAATCATTCCAGCAAAGTAGGCTTCTATTATTTGAATTACTTGTTTTATTGGGTATCATAGTAGCACATCCTACTGTAGAACATGACATATTAGCATGACATCTGATTTCTTCATGCCAATATTAAACGACTGCGCAATTGGCTTTTATTTTTATTTTTTTACTTACATTTCTATCCACATTTACAGACATACAACACTTAGACAATACCTACAATAACATCAATAACACAACAGTATACAAACATGGGCCCCTTGAATTAATATGGCTACGTTCAGCCACCCAGACCCCCATAAGAGGGGCCGCCCCCTCCCGCCATTCACCCCTAGAAATAGGGCTCCCCATATCCCAGGTCCGTCCCACGCGCGTCTATACTTTCCACAAGCAAATTGTCCTTCCGCGTTCCCGTTTTGCGCTCTGATTGGCTGCGCTCCTACGCTATTACGCCCCCCTTATCTACGCCAGCTATCTACGTAAGTAGAGAGTCGGCATTACACTCAACCGATTCATTCAACACAATACACCATCCAACCAGAGTGGGAGCGCACACACAAAAGCACACACGCATGATATCCGATTTATTAATGCCAAATAATGGACGACGACCGCAATTGGCACTTGAAAAGTGTAAATGATGGATTAGTCAGTAACAATTCATGACAGCTTGTATAGCTCAACTGGTTAGTGCCCTGCCTGTGGACCATATGGTCCCCGGTTCGAATCTCTTGCTTACTTTCCCCCCCCCCGTAACGTTAAATAATCTATCCACTCTGGTGTCCCAAAAAGGACAATAACACCACCTTATGCATACTGCACCTTATGTGAATACTGTGATACTGTGAATACTGTATATTTCAGTTGGTTAGATAGTCAATTCTATTGACTTATTTGTTTACACTGCTTGTGTTGTTTTCACTACCTGTGTACCCCCCCCCCCCCATGCTGCTATGATGCCTGAATTACCCCAAGGGGATCAATAAAGGAATATCTTATCTTATCAACCAGAGTGGATAAATTAACGTTACAGACAAAAAAGAAGTATCCAAGAGATTCGAACCGGGGACCATATGGTCCACAGGCAGGGGACTAACCAGTTGAGCTATACAAGCTAAACAAGCTATACAAGCAATTGTTACTAACTAATCCATCATTTACACTTTTCAAGTGCCAATTGCGGTCGTCATCCATTATTTGGCATTAATAAATCAGATATCATGCGTGTGTGCTTTTGTGTGTGCGCTCTCGCGCTGACTCGTTAAGCCTTTCCCTACGCATATTCATTTCTGGAGCATTTCTTTATCCACTCTGGCCTGATGGTGTATTGTACTCGCAAATCGCTTCCTGTTGAATGAATCGGTTGAGTGCAATGGCGACTCTACTTACGAGGGGGGCGTAATAGCGTAGCCAATCAGAGCGCAAAACGGGAACGCGGAAGGACAGGTTGCTTGTGGAAAGTATAGACTCGTCCCACACGGGGCCGAGCACTCAGCGACAGGGGTCCCTTGAATTTAATTGGGCCAGGCTCAGTAGAGGAGCGAGGGGTGGTAATCCCCCCCACCAAGCCAAGCCCGCTACCTCCGATGTCACCAAGCACCCCACCCCACGCACAACGACCCCACAACATTCAAGACCCCCCTCTCCCGGGCCAAACCGCGGAAACGATGGCCCCCCCCCCCCCGACATTCCCCCCTCTGAGTTAAGCCCATAGAACTCCCCCATATCCCCCAATAAACTCTGTTGAAATATTTTCACTGTGCTCCTAAATATTTTTGGGTGCTCCTTGCTTGCTTGTTGTGGTTCTCGCAAGCAGATCAATGGCGGCATGCCCGGAAGTAGAAAATGAATAAACGCTTGCCGATTGGTGGTAAGAACAGCAGGAGGTGGGTGCTAGCGGTGTGACGTAATTGGCCGAATCGACTGTCAATCAAAATGGTTCTATTGCATTGGTTGAGAGCGCTGGTTGAGAGAATAGTATCCATCTGCAGGCCGCCAGACGATACTGGGAGAGGGATAGTGCTACATGGCATGGTGGAATTAATACCATAAACATATTTCTTGATGTTTCCTTTTTTTAAGTAAGTAAAGAGGCCTACAAATACAAACATACACATACAAATATACAGTAGTTTCATTAAAAAAAAAAGTACAAAAAAAAATATAAAAAAATATATATAAAAAAAATTACAAATACTTATTTTTTGCCACAAATATCGGTATCGGCCGATTGTGTTAGTTGAACAATCGGTATCGGTAGCCAATTTTCATATCGGTGCATCCCTATATGCAGGGTCTCCCCCCCCCCCCCAAATTAAATAATTTCAGGTAACTAACATTACATATCTCTTGTGTCGTTGAATTAACACAACATTATGCAAACTTTTGACAATAAAAGTATGCATTGATGTGTTAATTTCATTGGATGCATTCAACAAGGCTTTCTAAATGTAAACATTATCTGTGCATCTCCCCTTTTCTTTTCACTTTCCCTTTCTCCCTCTCTCTTTCCTTCTCTCCCTTATTTATTATAATTTTCCTTGTATACTATTGCTACTGTAATTTCTTTATTTTATTTACTTGTGCATGTAATAATAATAATAATAATACATCTATTTTATATAGCGCTTTTCCAGGTGCTCAAAGACGCTTTACATGGGCAGGAGAGACAAACTATGGCAAAACAAAAAACAGAACAAAACGGAACAAAATAATACATGACAAAATAAAATAAAATAAAACCGACAGAATTAGAGGTCAAAAGCAAGATTGAAAAGGTGAGTTTTGAGGGCTGATTTAAAGGATGTCAGGGTGTTTGCATCACGGATATGGCTGGGGAGGGCATTCCAGAGGGAGGGGGCAGCAGCAGCAAAGGCCCTGTCGCCCCAGGTCCGGAGCTTGGTCGTGGGAGGTGTTAGGAGGTTGGCATCTGCAGACCTAAGGCGACGGGTGGGCGTGTGACGGTGGAGGAGGTCGGACAGGTAGGGAGGGGCAAGGATGTTGAGGGCTTTAAATGTGATGAGTAGTATTTTAAAATGTATCCTGTATTTGATTGGAAGCCAGTGGAGGTCGTGGAGGACAGGGGTGATGTGATCAGAGTGACGGGTGGAGGTGAGCATGCGGGCAGCAGAGTTTTGGACATATTGGAGTTTATTGAGAATAGTGTTTGGTGAGCCGTAGAGGATGCTGTTGCAGTAATCTAGTCTTGATGATATGAATGCATGAACCAGTGTTTCAGCAGCGGAGAGTGATAGGGAGGGGCGAAGACGAGCAATGTTCCGGAGGTGATAGAAGGCCGATTTGGTTATGTGGTTCACATGGGGGAGGAAAGAAAGGGTGGAGTCCAGGATGATGCCAAGGTTACGGACGTGAGTGGAGGGGGTGACAATGGTACCATCAATATTTAGGGTGAAATCCTGGGTGTGGCTGGTGAGGGATTTTGGACCGATAATGATGATTTCTGATTTATTGCAGTTTAATTTGAGAAAGTTATTTTGCATCCATGTTTTGATGTCTGTGAGGCAGGTGCTGAGGGTGGAGAGAGTGGCTGGAGTGATAGTGTTGGTGGAGAGGTAGAGCTGAGTAATAATAATAATAATGGATTGGATTTATATAGCGCTCTTCGTGACACCCCAGAGACCCCAGAGCGCTTACAGAGTCCATTATTCGTTCATACACAGTCATACCGGTGGTGGTAAACTACAATTGCAGCCAGAGCTGCCCTGAGGCAGACTCACGGAAGCGTGGCGAATAATCAACGCCTACGGCCCCTCCGACCACCACCAACATTCATTCACATGCATACACATTCATACGAGGCAAGTAGGTTAAGTGTCTTGCCCAAGGACACAACGGCAGTGGGATGGACATGGGCTTGAGCGGGATTCGAACCACCAACCCTTCGATCATTGGACGACCCGCTCTACCCCTGAGCCACGCCGCCTGCATAACAGTGAACTCAGTGAACTCATAGCAGAGTGTCGTCTGCATAACAGTGAAAACGCAGGCCATGTTGGCGGAGAATCAGACCAAGTGGAAGGATGTAGAGGATGAAGAGCAGGGGACCAAGTACTGAGCCTTGGGGGACACCATGAGTGATGGGGGCAGTGGGGGATTTGCAGTTGTTGATAGAGATGAATTGGTGCCTGTGTGAGAGGTATGATTGGAGCAAGGTGAGGGGGATTCCGGAGATGCCAACGGAGGACTGGAGACGAGTGATGAGGATGGGGTGACTGATGGTGTCAAAAGCAGCGCTGAGGTCTAGGAGAATGAGGATGGAGAGGGAACCAGAGTCGGCAGAGAGGAGTATGTCGTTGGTGACCTTTAGAAGAGCAGTTTCGGTGCCGTGTTTGGTGCGGAATCCGGATTGAAATGTATCATAAAGGTTATTGTTGTCGAGGTAGGATTTTAATTGGGAGGCAATGGCTCGCTCAATTATTTTTGAGAGGAAGGGGAGGTTGGAAATGGGGCGGAAATTATCAAGGGTTTCAGGGTTGAGACCGGGTTTTTTTAGTAAGGGGGTGACAGAAGCAATTTTGAGGGCGGGGGGAAATAGGCCAGTGGTCAGAGAGGAGTTTACGATGGGAGGTGATTAGGGGAGAAAGGGCAGGGAGACAAGCCTTGACTAGGATGGAGGGGATAGGGTCCAGGATGCAGGTTGAAGTTTTCATTGTAGAGAGAATGGAGGATAGGTCCGATGCGGTGATTTCAGTGAAGGATGTAAAAGGGGGGTTGGGCGGTGGAGGGGGGGTTGAATCCGGAGGGGAGATAGTGTTGGCGGAGGCAATTGTTAGTTGGGTGTGGATTTTGTCAATTTTTGTTTGGAGATGTGACAGATAGGAGACACATTTACTGACAGTGAAGGAACAGGAGATTGTGTCAGAGGGTTTAAGAAGTGTGTTGATGGTGGAAAACAGAGTCCTGGGGTTGTTGCTGCCAGACTGTATGATAGCGGAGTAGTGGGAGGAGCGTGCAGAGTTGAGGGCGTCTTTGTAGAGCTGTTGATGTTGTCTGTAGGCCTCTTTATGGACAGTGAGACCGGTTTTATTGGATAGCCGTTCGAGCTGGCGGCCCTTGGATTTAAGGTGGTGTAGGTGATCGGTGTACCAGGGGGCGGAGTGAGTGAAGGAGACAGACTTGGTTTTGATTGGGGCGAGCTGATTGAGACAGGAGGAGAGAGTGTTGTTGTAGATGTTGACCAGGTCTGTAGGGGAGCCATGCTGTAAGAGGGAGGCATCAGGGATAGTGTCAGTCAGTAGGGAGGAGAGAGAGGAGGGGTGGATGGATTTGAGATTACGGAATGTTATGGAACGCATCTGCTTGATTGGGGGAGTAGGGATGAGAATGTCCATGGTGATAGCCAGATGATCAGAGATGGTGAGGTCGGAGCAGGTGAGATTACTGATGGAGATGCCAGATGTGCAGACCAGATCCAGTGTGTGACCTTTTTTTTTTTTTTTTACTTAATTTTTTAGCGTTTATCGCTTTCCTGGTCAAGCATGACCGACAGTTGCAGGGTGAAACGGGAGAGAGAGCAGGGGGAGACATTCGGCAAATGACGGCGGGTCCGGGAATCAACCAGATCGGAGTCAACCAGATCCGTGACGCAGCACGGAGTCCCGCGCGAGCGCGGTAACATGGTGTGCTACTGGAGCACCCCGTGTGACCTTTCTTATGAGTGGGAAAATCAACATGCTGGGTGAGATTAAAAAAGTTTAAAATGTCCAGGAATTCTGTCGAGGTTTTGGAGTCCGAAGTATCAACATGAATGTTGAAATCACCGATTAAAAGGATGGATGGAGAGATAGCACAGAGTTGTGTCAGGAATTCAGACAGGTCAGAGGGGAAGGTTGGGTTTGGTTTGGGGGGCCGGTAAATGACTGCAGTGACTAGGGGTTTGGGACCAGACAGTTTAAAAGCAAGGTGTTCAAATGAGGAGGCAGCCGGGATGGTAATATTGCTTGTGTCAATGCTTCTTTTGTGGAATGTGGCTATTCCACCTCCACGCCTGTGGAGGCGTGGTTTGACCATGTAGGAGTAGCCGTCAGGGGTAATAATCCAGGGGTTTTTGCCATGTTTCCGTTAAGCAAAGACAGTCCAGGTTATTGTCAATAATGAATTCATTGAGTAGAGGGGCTTTATCTTTATTTAGTGATCGGGTGTTAAACAGAGCAAATTTGAGATGTGGTTGGATTTGGTCAGACTGGTGTGCTTTGGGAAGGGGGCGGAAACAGACAGAACGCACATGTGGGTTGTTTTGATGACGTAATGTTGTTGAGGAAATGCGCTGGGGAGACCAGAGCGTGGGATGTGATTGGAGTCAGACCGGGAGTAAACAAACTTTCTCCGGGAGGATCGGTGGATGTAGCGAGGGCGATGCAGGAGTCCAAGTGTTTTGATGACTGAGAGGCACGGAGGAGCGCTGACATTATTGAGTTGGAGTAGTTGTGAAACGGAGTATTTCAGAGACATGCCAACTGGGAAGGATGTAATGTTGAATCCGTTGTCAGTCGGTCGCCAATGACTTGATGACCAGAGAAGACATGCCAGACAAAACGAGATGGTCCACAGCATGATAGAAGATCCGTGATAGTGGTATGTACATAACCTTGTTTTTGTTGCAGTTCCCTCAAAGGCTTTAGCTTTTTGGTAAGGGTGCTTTTGTATATAAGAATGTGTTCTTACTCGCTTGCCTGGGTAAATAAAGGTTAAATTTAATTAATTTTATTTTATTTTTTTGAAAACCGATACAGATCATTTCCGATATTACATTTTAATGCCAATATCGGTAGGCCGATAATATCGAAAATCTCTGATAATGACAATACATTTGAATCAGATCTCATCTTGAGATCGCTACCTGTTGAGTGGATCAGCATGGTGCAATGCCGAACATCTGAAGCCGTTTTATATACGGCACATTTTGCCACCGTCATGTTCATATTGTGTTTACCTCCGCCTGAGTAACGCGTTGATGACAGAGCGGAGCAGGAGCTTGAACCGGAGCCCTGCTGGTGTGAGAGCACCCAGTGAGGACCTCACCTGGGCTCACAACACCCAACAGATAATCAAAGAATCCCAGCAACTACTACTTCCTAAGATCTGCTTTTAACACCATGCAGATATACTCTCATTCAGAGACTTATTGACACAGGGGTTAAATGGAGATATCATCCATCTGATCAGAGACTTCCTCTCTGACCGCCCTCAACGGGTCCGTGTTAATGGAAGTCTATCTGATGTCACTACGCTCAACACAGGAGCACCGCAGGGGACCATTTTATCTCCTTTACTTTTCTCCTTGTATACAAACAAACAAGTTACAAATGGACTGTGATAACTTTTGCTTGTTTAAATACGCAGATAATATGGCCTTGTTGCCTTACTCAAGAAGAGGGATACTATATGAGAGGGTACATACAGGGACCATGAGAGGGTACATACAGGGACCGTGAGAGGGTACATACAGGGACCATGAGAGGGTACATACAGGGACCGTGAGAGGGTACATACAGGGACCATGAGAGGGTCCATACAGGGACCATGAGGGGGTACATACAGGGACCATGAGAGGGTACATACAGGGACCGTGAGAGGGTACATACAGGGACCGTGAGAGGGTCCATACAGGGACCGTGAGAGGGTACATACAGGGACCATGAGAGGGTACATACAGGGACCATGAGAGGGTACATACAGGGACCATGAGAGGGTACATACAGGGACCGTGAGAGGGTACATACAGGGACCATGAGAGGGTACATACAGGGACCATGAGAGGGTACATACAGGGACCGTGAGAGGGTACATACAGGGACCGTGAGAGGGTACATACAGGGACCATGAGAGGGTCCATACAGGGACCATGAGAGGGTCCATACAGGGACCATGAGAGGGTCCATACAGGGACCATGAGAGGGTCCATACAGGGACCATGAGAGGGTCCATACAGGGACCATGAGAGGGTACATACAGGGACCATGAGAGGGTACATACAGGGACCATGAGAGGGTACATACAGGGACCATGAGAGGGTACATACAGGTACCATGAGAGGGTACATACAGGGATCATGAGAGGGTCCATACAGGGACCATGAGAGGGTACATACAGGGACCATGAGAGGGTACATACAGGTACCATGAGAGGGTACATACAGGGACCATGAGAGGGTACATACAGGGACCATGAGAGGGTACATACAGGTACCATGAGAGGGTACATACAGGGACCATGAGAGGGTACATACAGGGACCATGAGAGGGTCCATACAGGGACCATGAGAGGGTCCATACAGGGACCATGAGAGGGTCCATACAGGGACCATGAGAGGGTCCATACAGGGACCATGAGAGGGTACATACAGGGACCACGTGTCATCTCTCCTGAACTGGTGAAAAGAAAGTTTAGAGATGAATGTAAGTAAAACTAAGGAACTTGTCATACATAACAACAGTATCGAGGACGTGGGCGACGTGCGAGACAGAAGAGGGCTGAAGCACGGAGAGAGAGAAGGAGATACAAACCAAATTATTAAGTAAACAATAAACAAGGTGGCCTATTGGGATGTTAGATCCTAATGTGAAAAACTGATTTTTATATGTCTGCACTTTGTGTGCTCATTTTGTGCCTCTGTTTTTTCTGTTGTGAAACACTATGAGCTGCAATTCTTGTATGAAAGGTGCTATACAAATAAAGTGTATTATTATTATTATTATTAATGCTCTCCACCTGGTCAAACAAGACCACAGTGTCAAACAGACTCTCTAATGCTCTCCACCTGATCAACCAAGACCAGTGTCAAACAGACTGACATTGTCCACCTGGTCAACCAAGACCACAAAGTTCCTCTCAAAACTCCAGTCCCGCAAACCCACCTGGTCCCACCAGGTCTGACATCAAGGCTACCCCATCATCACTTCCCCTTAATTGGCTGGTATCAATCCCCGTTTCCTGAGCCTTTCAACCATTGTGTAGTGTGATGTGTGCCTGGTGCCAGTGTCTCGCAGCCATTGAGCCTGTAGCCCAAGGTTGGGTGCTACCCAGTGGTGAAGGAGGCCATTTACATCCTACACTGTAAAGTACTAGGAGTGTCTAGAAAACCACAATATAAATACAATGATAATTCATTCATAGTTTCAGGTCATGACCGTGAATTGCATGCAATAGTATTGATTCTGAATTCCAACTCAACTTCTAACATGAGGTGACTGGCTCAGGAGGTAAAGTGGTCGTCTGGTAATCGGAATGTTCCCCGTTCGATTCCCACTCCTCCCGGGGAGCATGTCAAAGTGTCCTTGAGCAAGAAAACGTAACCCCTCATTGCTCCCAATGAGCAGGTTGGCACCTTGCACCGTTGGTGTGTGAATGGGTGAATGTGAGGAACAAAATCGCAAAGCGCTTTGGATAAAATCGCTATATAAATGCACCATTTAACACACACATTAGAAAGAGATAAAGTAACAGTCTTATCCGACCCAGATTTGACCGTTGGGCTTTAAAGTTAAAACCGCTCTGATTTTCTAATTCTCTTCGACACAAAAGTCAAAACACCACTTCAGAACCCTGACTTGTATTGTTAAAAGTAGAAGTGTTTACACTCACTAGAACAGATATTATGGCTAGATGATGCCTCAACCACAATCAAAATTTTCGATTGATTTGCTTGATTAATTTGGATGTATCTTAGCTAACCGACTAATCGTCCAAGAATCAGGAATAATCCAACACCAATCTCTCTGAGCAGGGTTTTACTCACACTAGTCTGAGCAGGGTTTTGGTCTGAGATTTGTTAGAAAAGGTACACAACAGGGGTACATTGTACATCCCACTATCAAAGTCTGCTGCGCAAACTAAACTGAGTGTGTTTGGTTAGAGTGTCTCTCTCTCCACACCTCTCTCTCTCTCGCTAAGAGACAGTAGGCTACAGACAAACACCCAGTCAAGAACAAGACTAGGCAAGCCTAGTTAAGCAAGACACAGCCAAGAATGAGACATGGCAAGCCTAATTAAGCAAGATACAGCCAAGAACAAGAATAGGCAAGCCTAGTTAAGCAAGACCCAGCCAAGAACAAGACTAAGCAAGCCTAGTTAAGCAAGACCCAGCCAAGAACAAGACTAGGCAAGCAATTATTATTATAATTTTTTTAATACAGTATATCTATATTTTTATCATGTAAAAGTTTATATATAAAATCTGCAAATGGATTATGCAAAACAACTCCCAATGTAATATTTCTTACCGCTGACAATCTTTTGAGTGGGATTTTCAAGAGTCTTGTCTGTAGTTTAGCTCCACTCTTCTCTCCAAGCTCCTCATAACCTTGGATTACAAACCAGTCTGTATCCTTTTCTGAAACTGAGAGAACCGTAAAATTTGTATTTGTTTATTAAAAAAGATCGCCATTAGCTGATGCCAATGGCACCAGCTAGTCTTCCTCAGGTCCAAAGTCCCACATATCAATATATACATACAAATATACATACACACACGCACATACAATGAATAAAAGAAAAAAAAAAATTATTGTTCTTTAAAAAAAGTTTTTATCATCATTCCATTTGGGCTGTGGGGTGTGCTTAACACATTAACTGCCACGGAGTTTGCCCGTCTCATACCACTCTCTGCCACCACTCTAAGCCTATGGAGATGTTCACCTTCTTTGCCGTGCTATAACTTTTTAAATTGTATTGCTAAATTGACATTACTATGGCCCATTCAACATCGATTATCTATCGTTCAGGATGTAGGAACGTTATACTTTTTCAGTCATAGATTCATACGAAATATGTTTTTATCGTTTTCTGCAGTAATTCCTAGAACGTGAGTTATAGGCATATACGCATATATAGATTATCAACTGCCGTTTGTTGCCGATACACGCTATATTAAAAATTTCAACTGTACATGATCCTAAACGTTATGACTCATCATGCGTGGATGAACGGGGGGGGGGGGGGGGGGTTGTTTATAATTCCGTGATCGTCAGTAAATGCTTTATGTAGTATGGGTGATATATTGATCAGAGCAGTTTGCATTAATAATAATAAACAAACACGCTGAAAGTAACGTTACTGTCCTCTTACCGTTCGCCGATGAGACTGGAAGAAAAATATCCCACTTATTTGATGTGGATCGACTAGATCCATTTCCGGTTTGTATAATAATAATAAATGCCCAAATCATATCGATTATTGAGTTATGGCAGCGATCCATATACACGGATGTGTGTCTAGAGTCCCGCAACAATATGTGAGTGCCGGACGCATTTCCCAGATGCACGGAGATCACCAGAGATCCATTTCCGGTTGCAACTCGCCCCCGATCATCCACAAGGCGGCAGTATTGAAGCGTTGCAGAGTTGTGCAGGCTCCCACTGTAATGTATGGGTGAGGGGATTATGAATACCATGGCGAAAAAATGAAATATGATCTCAATAACGTTGGACGCCGTGGAATGGCAGAATTAGCATGACCTTGAAACACGTTGTACGACGTTATTGGCGCCCAATGTGTTAATGTCTGAAGGACTCGACTGAAGGCTTCTTGTCCTCTGCGAAAGCATGCAATTGGTCCACCAGGTGGATACATCTTGATATTTGTCTAGTGTGTTCATTAGACAGGTGAAATCCTCTTTCAGTGTCTCTGTGCCCGTTTTCTTAGGCAGTTAGCATTGCTGGTATGTGCGCCATTAGCGTTAGCCACGCTTATAGGCCTCTTTGCTTTTGGAAAGAGTGAAAAAAAAAATATATATATATATATTGTGCATTCGACTAAGAGGTTGGCAGTCGACTATGGCTCCTTTCGATTGATTAGTCGACTATTCGACTAGTCATGGTCAGCCCTAGTCATTTGTAATCAGATTTGTAATTTGACTTGCCACAAATCTCACCCCACTTATTGTCTAGTGATTAATTCTGTATTTACAGGTGAAAACTGACCGGAGGAACATACTGCAGGGAGACCATCTGGCCGCTTGTATGCGTCTCAGCATCAATGGGCCCCCTACCAGTGAATTCCCTACCAAAGAGCCCTGGAGCTTTTCTTTCAAAAGCCCAGGAAAATTAAATGCTCTAAGGCAGAATGTAGCCTATGCCACTGAGACTTCTTAGGTGTAAAGTCACAAGTGCTGTTGTAGTGTTATGATTTGTGTATGTTAGACAGTTAGTATGTTCCATGTATCTATGTCTATGTTTTCTATTTATAGTATCTATTAAATCATCTATATCTATGTTCAATACAAATAGTGTACATTTAAGTGTTGAGGCATGTCATTAATCTTGACTTTTACCCTGATTACAACTACATTGCAAACAAATTGTATCTTATCAAGTGAAAATATCTTGTATTTGGTACAATAATTTAGCTTTTTTTCTGATTTTGGTCAATGTAATCTTGTTTTAAAAAACAAGATTGACATTTTCTTAAAACAAGATTAAATTGACCAAAATCAAGAAAAATAATAAGCCAAATTATCTGCCAGTGGAATAAGATAATCCACGATAATTCTACAAAATATTGGATTTATTGTACCAAATACAAGATATTTTCACTTGATAAGATTTCATTTTTTGCAGTGTACAAATATGCAGCTACCTGAGCCTCCAGAGCACTTCTAGTAGGGCTGGACGGTATGGTCTAAAATGTATATCACAGTATAATTTGAAGCATAGACGGTAACGGTATATATCACGGTATATTAACTTATCTTAAAATGTCTATATAAATGCTTCTAAAGGGGTAAAACACTGGTATGGCAGCTATTACTGTACTCTTGTATTACTAGGACATATTTCACATAGTACAGAGGTATTTTAAGAAAATGTATTGTGCAAAACTGCAATAGAAAAATGCAAAACCTTTTCTCAAGTATCTGCAGGCAGGTAACGTAACGCGTATCTTGGATCCAGTGCTTTGACCATGTCTTTAAAGCCCTTTCTATCGACAGTTTGAAAAGGAACCATGTCATTACACAAGTAAACAGTGACAGCGTTTGTTATGTCGGTCCACCGCTGGCTTTTTTTGTCGTTTAACTTAACCTAAAACGTAAATAATCAAAAATAATAAAATTATTCTGTTACAGCTGCTGAGCTATACTATAGCTAATAGCAATCAATATCTTCCTTTTTAATGAAATAGGTTTAAGAATCTAATCAGGATTGTTAGCACAGAGAGAGAGAGAGAGAGAGGGATGGGGAGACCGAGTGAGAGAGAGTGAGAGAGAGAGGGAGGGAGGGGGCTGCTGCTAGAGTGGAGCTAACGTTGGCTTGCTGAATCTACATCAACAGGCTGCTAGGAGTGGAGCTAACGTTCGTTTTCTGAAGGCTACATCAACAGTTAACATTACATAAGGTTTTAGCGTGTAGCTGTGTGCAACGCAGGGCTAGTTCGCTTCTAGAATTGAAGGTCCGCTTTGTTCTGTGTCTATTATGAAATGACAATTGCGCGTTGACACGCCGACTACGCAAAGCCTCTGTGCTCGTAAAATATTTTTTCCAGTTCGCACATATCTATTTTGCGAGTGAAATAATCACACTGTAGAGCCCTGCAACAGCAAGCTAAAGTTAGCTCCACTTAGCAGCCCCCTCCCTCCACACTGTGGTTACGTCAATGCTACTTTAGAGTTGCTCTACCGGTCACAAGGTATAGTCAAGATCCATACCGTAGCGCAAATTCATACCGTTTATACCATATACCGTTTATACCGTCCACCCCTAACTTCTAGTGTCAGCGGACACACCAAAAACCTCCTAGCAAATTCACATGCACATGACTCCATGAACATGAATAACTAGGGGTGGAACGGTACGCATTAGAACCGTACACCGTTCGGTACGACCTCCACGGTTCGGGGCATGTGTGTAATGTTCGGTAATTGGGATGTGTTAGCCTCGAGCTAGGCTAACGTTACGTTAGCCCCAAGCTAACTAACTTTAGCTGCAAGCTAACTAACTTTAGCTGCGAGCTAACTAACGTTAGCCGCAAGCTAACCGTGGAAACACTCACAGCGAAGTGACTCCACAACACCAGAGTGGGGAATGGGGGGTATATTGACGAGGCTTGACAACAGAGGTTCAAAGATAACTGTTTGTGTTCAATAACGAGCCAGGAGAATAGAGCGTCTGTGTCAACTGTGCCGTGTGTCTGTATTGCCAACCCATAACACGACATTTACATCCTGGTCCCTGCTGGGACATACCAACTCCACACACCACTGTGGGGGGGTTTATATAACATTCCCCATTCCCTTGTAACATCTCCCCTCTTTTTTTTTTTTTTACAGTTACACAATTCCTAAATTGCAAATAATTATTAATACAAGTAACCCCATAAACGTCCTTATTTAAAACCCTAATAATATTTTCTGTGACTTTTCCTTTTTGATAAGAACGTCTAGTGCTGGTTGAGCATATGCATACTTTATGTTGATGGCCTTTGTCTATAATGTGGTCACAAAATGGAAAGGTTTAATTTAGAGGTGGGCATAGATTAATTTTTTTTATCTAGATTAATCTATCTGCAATCCTGGAGTTAAGATTAATCTAGATTAAAATGGCTCATTTGAAGTCTGCCGAAGGCATTCAAAATATGTGTGTTCTACCCAAATAATGAACAGAAGTAAGTCCTTACTTTTTCTTTCCTCCTTACGTTTCTCAGGCCAGGTGGCCCATTACACCATGAGCCCATCTCCCGTTTCCAAAATGCATTACAGACTGTTTGAAAAAAGCTGTTTTGCTATGATAATTGGTAATGCAATATCAAAATAATGTTCAATAAGATGTACTTGTGTTTAATAAATTGTTTTATTCAGAACACAAATAATGTTACCAGTAGGCTTGGGCGGTATGAAGGTATTACGGTATACCAGGGTATTTCGAAATCCTGTCGGTATGGTTTTCAATACCGTGACGTCACAGACTGTGCGCCAAATCACAGATGCGTTGCTTGTAGTGCACAGCACGTGCCAGCAGAGGGCAGGGCAGTCTTTTTTTCCCTCTCTCAGTCAGAGCTCAGCAGAGCCACGCGCGTGTTCCTGTGGGTCTTTCATCTCACATGCGTGTCAATCTGCACGACAAATAAAGACTTAGGGCTAGATCCACAAAGAATGGATTGCACAGAGCAAGTTGCACCCTTACTTACAATTCATTATGAATTGAAAATGGGCGACCCTGATGTAAACAAGACGAAAGTCTTTCGCTGGTCTGCATCCCCTTAACAATGGTGTGTATTGATTTTATTAACAGATTGCAGAATGTGTACAATACAGTACGGCTCAATACACACAATTGTTAAGGGGATGCAGACCAGAGAAAGACTTTAGTCTTGTTTACATCAGGGTCCCCCATTTTCAATTCATAATGAATTGTAAGTAAGGGTGCAACTTGCTCCGTGCAATCCATTCTTTGTGGATCTAGCCCTTATTCTTCTATAGAATGCGGTTATGGACCGGTGGCCGTCCGTTTATTAAGGTCGAATGGATGGACCATGGGTCCACTTCCAGACATTGGATGATTGAGGAATCAGGAAACGGAGCGTTTTTCTAACGTTTTGAAATGGATTCGTGCATGAATGTGGACTCGGACGCGTTGTTTGGGTACCGGTAAGTAAGTTATGTTATGGTTAAGCGTATGGAAGATGAACGTACGAGTTATGAATGCCGGGAGTGTATGTTTCGTAAAGCCTTCCAGTTCGACTGTGTGTGTGCGTATTGGCTTCGGTGATTCACTACAGGGGTTTAACGGCTTAAGCTGGGTTTTGATTATCACTTAATCAATGCGTCTGAATGTGTAGTTGTGTACTACTGTCGTGAGTTTGTGAGTCACATTGGTCTAATTTCAGCCTCCGTTATACGTTATTTGTTCCGTATGACTCGTTTCATATGTGTGTATCTCGAATGTGCTCGCTGATTTGTTTAAGTTGGTAACACGGGTCGCTAAGGAATTTAGGTTTGAAGTTGAAGAAAGTGCACTTTTAGGTTGAAAGAACGGCCCTAATGTCAACGTGTTTCAATATAACCGTTATGTATGGTGATAACGAGTATATTGTTAACTTAGCTCCGCTCCGCCCCCACTGATGAAAGTCATACCGTCATAATACCCATACCGGGGTGTGATGTCAGCAAGGTATGACGTATGAATTATACCGCCCAAGCCTAGTTACCAGTACAGTCACTCAGTAGCTATGTGACATGGCTTGACTCAATCAGTCCAATCTCTACTTCTCCTTCTTCCACCAGTCACTCAGGCAGACCAGCTTGTTCACATTGGCTGGTGACAAACTAGCTCTCTTCTTCTGTACAATATGGCCTGATAAAGAGAACAGTCTCTCGCATGGGACAGTTGAGGCAGGGGTCCCCAAGTACTTCAGGGCAATGTGGGCCAGCTTACCATATACAGCAGTGTGGTCTGACCACCACTTTAGTGGACACTGATACCTCTCCACAGTAGGGCTGGACGGTATGGTCTAAAATGTATATCACGGTATAATTTGAAGTATAGACGGTAACGGTATATATCACGGTATATTCATCTATCTTAAAATGTCTATATAAATGCTTCTGAAGGGGTAAAACACTGGTATGGCAGCTATTACTGTACTCTTGTATTACTAGGACATATTTCACATAGTACAGAGGTATTTTAAGAAAATGTATTGTGCAAAACTGCAATAGAAAATTGCAAAACCTTTTCTCAAGTGTCTGCTGGCAGGTAACGCATATCTTGGATCGTGTTTTGACCATGTCTATCGACAGTTTGAAAAGGAACCATGTCCTTACTAAGGCTGTCAAAGTTAACGCGGTATTAACGCGTTATCGCCCGATTCTTATTAACGCCACTATTTTTTTTAACTCACGATTAACTTTCAATAAAAAGATTTTAAATTTTTTTTAATGAAAAACAACGTATCGAATCGAAACGAAAACCGTGACCACAAAACCGTGATACGTACCGAACCGTGGATTTTGTGAACCGTTCCACCCCTATGAATAACCTATCTTGAAGAATTCTAAGGTAGTTTTAAGTTATTTCTCTGGCAGCATGCGCTAATATGGATTCTGGCGGCACGTGCGCCCAGCACAGCACGGCTGATGAATTTTTTTTCAAGGGGGAACACTGAATCCACACCATCCACAAGGGTAAATTCATAACCTCACATCTAGAAACCTAAGAATATTGTATCTATGTTGCAGAGTCTTCAATCTCTGGACCAAAAGATTTCCTTATGGATTTATTCCCAACTTTGACCAGGGGCCGGCCATATAGAGGAGGGTCTACCGGCTAGTGCAAGACAGTCAAAGCTATTCCCTTTATAAAGAGTAATGAAACACATTTATTATTTTACTTTCCATCGATCAGACTCTTCAAGAATGTATATGTTAAAATACCTAACTTTATTATGGTTTCCCCTACCATTGCCTTGGCGGGGCAGCACACCCCGCCAACGGGACGCCCCGCCCCTCCAGAAAGAATTATATATAAAAATATAAATTATATACTATATATATTTTTTTTTTTTAATTAACTGGATAGTTCATATAAGCCATTCTCCCTTTCTGTGTGTGTGTGTGTGTGTGTGTGTGTGTGTGTGTGTGTGTGTGTGTGTGTGTGTGCGTGCGCCCATCCCAACTCTGGTCTTTGGCAAGTTTGATAGTATTTACTATTTACTGAGGATGGCCAGATAATGTTGATATTTAAACTTAAAAAATTATTATACAGAGAGAAGCTTCAGCAAGTACAAAACGCTGCTGACCGACAAAAGACATTCCCTCACTGAGGAAAACACAAAGGCCTAACCATCATGTATCACAATGGTGATGTCAGCCAGAGATGGGGAAAAGCATGAACCTTTAAAGGACATCTCTTTGAAATAAATTACATTTTACAGTTTTTTTTCTGATTTCTTTTAAACAAATGATTATTTTGTATTATTTAACTATTTAATTATTATTTAGTTATTGCACTGCACTGGCAGTTGAACTGCATTGAACTGAACTGGAAAAAAGAAACCTCATAACCTAACTGGCACTGAACATTGAACTACACTGGCACTGTTTGCAGATGTACTGTTATTAAAGTTAGTTAAAAACATAATTTTGTATCGTTTTCTTTGGTTAAATCCAAAGGAAAAAAATATAAAATCAGAGACATCCGAAAATAGTGAAAATTCATATCCGAAAACAGGAAAAGATAAAAATGGATTTCATAGGCCCCTAGTTAAAGGAAAACTCCAACATTTTGGGAAATTAGCTTATTTGCCATCTACCCTGGAGTTAGACAAGAAGATACATACCTTTTTCTTCTCTGTGCATGCAGTAGGAGTAGGAAGACGTTGGGAACTAGGCTAATGGAGGAACCTACTTCCAGTGACTGACGCTAAGCTAGGCTAACGGTGCGTGTCTTCCTACTCCTACTGCATGGACAGAGAAGAAAAAAGGTATGCATCTTCTTGTCTAACTCCAGGGTAGATGGCAAATAAGCTAATTTCCCAACATGTTGGAGTTTTCCTTTAAGGTGAGTCACTCTGAAAATCTGCTCTGATAAACTGACTCTTGGTCAGAGCGTCCAGTGTGCACTCTGAGCCCTCAGAATTTCCGAACAACTTGAGTTCGCTCGCTCTGACACTGGTTGTAAATAGTTATGAGTGTTGTATGTGCCTCCCTGTATTGTAAATAGTTCATATGTGTGTTGTCACTACTGTATGTATAATTGTAAATAAGTAAATTTTTATTTATTTACCTAATTTATGTGCAATCGTTTCATTTCAGCTCAGTGTAGTGAAATGCACCGATACTAGCAACCGCCTTACTGCGCGTGTCTATGACGACACTGTTGACACCACGTATCCGTGACACACGCGCCCCGCGAAAACACTAGTCATTTTGGGGGCCTACCACCCCCCCCCTGAAAAAAATCCTAGGGGAAACACTGAAATGAAAATCACAGATTGGGGCTTAATGGAAAGAATGAGAGGAGGGAAAGCTATGGACACACAGACAGAGAGACAACTGTGCTGCAACAGAAGAAAGACAACAAGAGAAAATAAAGACAATAAAAAGAAAAGTAACATACTGATATCCTGATGGTCTGTGGGCTCCTCCTTCAGCCCAGTGGAAATATCCATGTTTGGGTCTAGTGTGTCCTGAGCCTCTTCTTTCTTAATCATCAGTAGGTCGCTGGGTGGATCTGGAGCAGAGGGAGACAGCAACTAAGAACTTACAGTAGCATGGAAAAGTATTTGGTCACTTTCTGATTTCCTCTGTAATTACATCCTCCTTCCTATTGACCCAAGATGGCGGCACATACACAACACGAAGGTTAACAGCAAGCGCTCAGGGGCTTGGGAGGTAGAACGGTTGTCTGGTATAATACATTTTAACGTGTGAGAAATGCAGCCAATCAAGTCACTTTGCTTTAATTTCTGGCACGTTAGACATGTTTCTTGGTAGCAGATAGGAATTTGAGAGGGTAGATCTGGGGCAGAGGGAGACAGCTAAATAAAGTGCACCAAATAGTTAGGCTACATGTGAACAGAGTTTGATGAAATGAAAGAATGAGAGACAAAGCTATGGAGACAAAGCTATACAAATATGATAGAGCAGAGGAAGGAGAAGACAGAATCAAGATAAGAGAAAAAAAGGTAACATGCTGATATCCTGGTGGTCTGTGGGCTCCTCCTTCATCTCAAAGGAAGTATCCTTGGGTGGGTCTAGCGCAGGGGTCGGCAATTAGGTTTGGCGGCGGGCCAATTTTTCCCCAAGCCATTGAATGGCGGGCCAGAACCAAAAACAATGGCTAATTTAATATAATGATAGTGAAACATGTTTAACTCTGTCAAAATAAACGAGCTGCATAGGTGGCATAATAAACTGTAAACGACATATACATGCACTGAACATTATACCTTTGTCTTTTTTCCATTGTATTATAAAGCGCCTCTCTATCGGTCTATCCTACATTATGCGCGCGCAACCGTCTATCTGACGGCCACGGACCGGTTTAATGTTGAATGTTTAATGTTAAAACTATCGATTTATATGGAATTCGTTAAAACGTATCCGTTGTCTTACTTATTATTATACTTATTGAATCTCAAACAAGCCTCGTCTTGTTAAATGAGACGGTCTGGTCTACAAAGGAGACTGGGGCTGACTCATCCAGATTGCGGAATCCCCCGCGATCGATTGACACTTCCGCTAAATATATTAATCTAGCTACTAACTGGGGAGACTGATCAATTACGGATAAAGGAATATAGTGGGACGATCGATTATGATAGTTAACCTTGTTAGATGAGGCTGCACTGGAAATGGAGCTAATGGACTTCCGAATGTCTCGTAATTCAAATACATATAGCGCCGTCATTTCAGGAGCTTCTTCAAGCACTCTTTTTGTTTAAAGTTAATTGCATTGTTTTTGCATTGTTTTTAATTGCATTACTGTTCATATGCATGTGTGGTGCCGTCAGTCATGAGTAAAGATAAAGCTTGAATGACTTACTGAACTGGTGTTTTTATTTCATGGACTTGTGTTTCCCATTTCAGCACCACGCGCTGTCCACCTCACTTTGAGCAAGCCTATATATACGGTACATTGCACCTCACTGCCTATACCTGTTATTCACTCTCAACATGGATAAAACATAAAGTACCGGTATGCATATAATAAAAATAATATGATGAAAATAAAATAAATATCATATTCTCAAAACAAACTGACGGGCCAGAAATGATTGCTGGCGGGCCAATTTCGGCCGGCGGGGGCCGCCTATTGCCGACCCCTGAGCCTCTTCAATCCCTGTGTGTCAAATGCAAGGAAGCTTCCTATATAGGTAGCATTTCTAGGTAGGAAGTTTAAATGTTTAAGTTTTAGGCTGTCACAAACGGGTAGCATGCAGTAGGATTCAATGTTGTTCAACCAAAGTATTGGCTTCTGCTGTGTCAATACAAACTGAATTCTCTACACAGAAAGAGCTGCTTTTAAACACAAAGACTTGCCTCTGACTGGTGATAGCTCAATTAGCAGTTACACGCCAACAGTGTCACTGAGTGAAACTAAACAGAATTTTAGATTTAAGATTTACAACAACAAATACATTTGTTGTTGCAGACAAAGGTTAGGCTAACTAACTTTAGCTGCAAGCTAACTAACGTTAGCCGCAAGCTAACCGTGGAAACACTCACAGCGAAGTGACTCCACGACACCAGAGTGGGGAAGGGGGGTATATTGACGAGGCTTGAAAACAGAGGTTCAAAGATAACTGTGTTCAATAACGAGCCAGGAGAATAGAGCGTCTGTGTCAACTTTGCCGTGCGTCTGTATTGCCAACCCATAACACGACATTTACATCCTGGTCCCTGCTGGGACATACCAACTCCACACACCACTGTGGGGGGGTTTATATAACATTCCCCATTCCATTGTAACATCTCCTCTCTTTTTTCTTTAGATAACAGTTACAAAATTCCTTAGTGCAAATCATTATTAATACAAGTAACCCCATAAACGTCCTTATTTAAAACCCTAATAATATTTTCTGTGACTTTTCCTTTTTGATAAGAACGTCTAGTGCTGGTTGAGCATATGCATACTTTATGTTGATGGCCTTTGTCTGTAATGTGGTCACAAAAATGGAAAGGTTTAATTTAGAGGTCCTGGAGTTAATCTAGATTAATCTAGATTAAAATGGCTCATTTGAAGTCTGCCGAAGGCATTCAAAATATGTGTGTTCTACCCAAATAATGAACAGAAGTAAGTTGTTACTTTTTCTTTCCTCCTTACGTTTCTCAGGCCAGGTGGCCCATTACACCATGACCCCATCTCCCGTTTCCAAAATGCATTACAGACCGTTTGAAAAAGCTGTTTTGCTATGATAATTGGTAATGCAATATCAAAATCAAAATACCAGTGATATGGACCCTATGCAATTTGCATACAGGACAAACAGGTCCACCGACGACGCGGTCTCCCAGGTACTGCACAGCACCCTCTCGCACCTTGACCGTCAGAAGGGGGGCTATGTGAGACTGTTGTTCATTGACTACAGCTCAGCGTTCAACACCATAGTCCCCACCAGACTGGTGGACAAGCTGATCGAGCTGGGTCTGAGCTCCGCCCTGAGCGCCTGGGTACTGGACTTTGAGCGAAAGACCCCAGGCGGTCAGGGTGGGGGGTCAGACCTCCAACACCATCACCCTGAGCATCAGGTCCCCCCAGGGCTGTGTTCTGAGCCCCCTGCTGTACTCACTCTACACACACGACTGTGTGGCCAAGTTCAGCTCCAACTCCATAGTGAAGTTCGCAGATGACACGGTGGTGGTGGGGCTGATCTCGGACAACGACGAGAAGGCCTACCGGGAGGAGGTTGAGGTACTGGAACGCTGGTGCCAGGACAACAGCCTGCTCCTGAACATTGGTAAAACCAAGGAGCTGATCGTGGATTATAGGAGAGGACAGCAGGAGACGCACACACCACTGATGATTAACGGGGCTACCGTGGACAGGGTGAGCAGCTTCAAGTACCTGGGGGTCCACATCTCAGAGGACCTGACATGGTCAACACACATAGACACAGTAGTAAAGAAGGCGAAACAGCGTCTCTACCACCTGAGACAGTTAAGGAAGTTCAGAGTATCGGGAAAGATACTCCAGTCCTTCTACTCAGGAGCTGTAGAGAGCATCCTGACCGGAAACATCACTGCCTGGTATGGAAACAACACGGCACAGGACAAGAAGGCCCTACAGAGAGTGGTGCGCTCAGCCGAGCGTACCACGGGTATTGCACTACCCCCCCTGCAGGTTCTATACAACAAGAGGTGCAAATCCAGAGCCTGCAGGATAATGAAAGACCCTCACCACCCCAATAACAGCCTGTTTCAGCTGCTGAGGTCAGGCAGACGCCTGCGAACCCCAGCTACTAGGACAGAGCGGCTTAGGCTCAGCTTCTTCCCCCAGGCCATCAGAGCCATGAACAATGAACATTGAGTGCTCAGAACATTGAACTGTCCACACACAAGCACACATGAACACACACACGACACGCACACTGTGCACGCTCACACACGAGCAGCCACTTAACACTTTAACATGAGCGGGCACACACTCATGTCGCACACACGCACACTTATGGCCAAAGGAAAAGACACTTTAAATTAGAATAACAGGAACAGTGTATTGCACTACCAAAGCTAACTAGCATGTCCCATATGCTCTGTAAATAACTATGTACAGATACCGAGATGTCACTCCATGTTACCTGCTACCTGTTACTGCACAATGTTGTTTCCTTCTTTTGATTCTATTATATGTACCACTGTATTGCACATCGTTGCGGGCAAGACCACCCGCATTTCATTGTATACCTGTATGCCGTGACAATTAAAACTCTTGACTTGACTTGACTTGACTTGAAAATAATGTTCAATAAGATGTACTTGTGTTTAATAAATTGTTTTATTCAGAACACAAATAATGTTACCAGTAGGCTTGTATGACGGTATTACGGTATACCAGGGTATATCGAAATCCTGTCGGTATGATTTTCAATACCGTGACGTCACAGACTGTGCGCCAAATCACAGATGCGTTGCTTGTAGTGCACAGCACGTGCCAGCAGAGGGCAGGGCAGGGCAGTCTGTCTTTCCCTCTCTCAGTCAGAGCTCAGCAGAGCCACGCGCGTGTTCCTGTGGGTCTTTCATCTCGCATGTGTGTCAATCTGCACGACAAATAAAGACTTAGGGCTAGATCCACAAAGAATGGATTGCACAGAGCAAGTTGCACCCTTACTTACAATTCATTATGAATTGAAAATGGGCGACCCTGATGTAAACAAGACGAAAGTCTCTCTCTGGTCTGCATCCCCTTAACAATTGTGTGTATTGATTTTATTAACAGATTGCAGAATGTGTACAATACAGTACGGCTCAATACACACAATTGTTAAGGGGATGCAGACCAGAGAAAGACTTTCGTCTTGTTTACATCAGGGTCCCCCATTTTCAATTCATAATGAATTGTAAGTAAGGGTGCAACTTGCTCCGTGCAATCCATTCTTTGTGGATCTAGCCTTTATTCTTCTATAGAATGCGGTTATGGACCGGTGGCCATCCGTTTATTAAGGTCGAATGGATGGACCATGGGTCCACTTCCAGACATTGGATGATTGAGGAATCAGGAAACGGAGCGTTTTTCTAACGTTTTGAAATGGATTCGTGCATGAATGTGGACTCGGACGCGTTGTTTGGGTACCGGTAAGTAAGTTATGTTATGGTTAAGCGTATGGAAGATGAACGTACGAGTTACGAATGCCGGGAGTGTATGTTTCGCAAAGCGTTCCAGTTCGACTGTGTGTGTGCGTATTGGCTTCGGTGATTCACTACAGGGGTTTAACGGCTTAAGCTGGGTTTTGATTATCACTTAATCAATGCAGAATAAATTTTGTGCGTCTGTATGTGTAGTTGTGTACTACTGTCGTGAGTTTGTGAGTCACATTGGTCTAATTTCAGCCTCCGTTATACGTTATTTGTTCCGTATGACTCGTTTCATATGTGTGTGTCTCGAATGTGCGCGCTGATTTGTTTAAGTTGGTAACACGGGTCGCTAAGGAATTTAGGTTTGAGGTTGAAGAAAGTGCACTTTTAGGTTGAAAGAACGGCCCTAATGTCAACGTGTTTCAATATAACCGTTATGTATGGTGATAACAAGTATATTGTTAACTTAGCTCCGCTCCGCTCCCCCCCCGCTGATGAAAGTCATACCGTCATAATACCCATACCGGGGTGTGATGTCAGCAAGGTATGACGGTATGAAAAAAATTATACCGCCCAAGCCTAGTTACCAGTACAGTCACTCAGTAGCTATGTGACATGGCTTGACTCAATCAGTCCAATCTCTACTTCTCCTTCTTCCACCAGTCACTCAGGCAGACCAGCTTGTTCACATTGGCTGGTGACAAACTAGCTCTCTTCTTCTGTACAATATGGCCTGATAAAGAGAACAGTCGTTCGCATGGGACAGTTGAGGCAGGGGTTAGGGGTGGACGGTATAAACGGTATACGGTATAAATGGTATGAATTTGCTCTACGGTATGGATTTTGACTATACCGTGTAACCGGTAGATAGCAATGACGTCATGTAACCACAGCGCGACTATTTCACTCGCATTTGCCCCTAAAAATAGATAGAATTAGTCATAGATAATAGATATGTGCGAACTGGAAAAAGTTATTTAGGAGGCTTCGCGCAGTGGGCGTGCCAGCCCCTACCGCACGCATGTAAACATGGGTCTAGTAGTCTAGTGGGACGGGACACGGGAGGACGGCGGCGTCTCCCTGAGCTAACGTTAGCTTAGCTACCGTTACAAAATGACCCAGTCAACTATTCACTTTTAGTTTAATACATGATGAGGCATTGTCTAACCGAACGGTATCTAGTCGGCCAGCTACCGATAGCTCCTGACATCAACAAACGCTCCACAAAGTCTAGTAGAGACGTGTGTGCTACCTGTTAGCTGTTAGCTCACGTTAACGCAAGTTAGTTCACCGTTCAAAACGAAATGTCCCATTGAACAAAATAATTCACTGAGGCGTTGTATTAACGTTATATATCCGGCTAGCAGTAGCTACAGATAGCTCCTGATATCAATGTCTTATAACACTGATTCGATGCGTATTCGAGCTGAGGGCTTGCTGAGCACAGTTAAGTAACGTTATACCAATAGGGTCCAGGTGCAGCGCCGGAGAATCCTGGCCGTAGCTCTGCTCGAGGCTACTCGAGTATAGGTCCAGGTGCAGCTCCGGAGAATCCTGGCCGTAGCTGGAGGCTACTAGAGTACACACAGACAGTGGAGCTTGTTGCGTGGTGGCGATGTCTCGCAGATAATACAAGTACAAGTCTAATTATATAATATATATATTTTATAAAAAAAAAATATATAAAATAAAATAAAAATTTGTTTTATCAAAAACGATGATACCGTGATATATACCGTTACCGTCTATGCTTCAAATCATACCGTGATATAAATTTTAGACCATACCGTCCACCCCTAGCAGGGGTCCCCAAGTAATTCAGGGCAATGTGGGCCAGCTTACCATAGACAGCAGTGTGGTCTGACCACCACTTTAGTGGACACTGATACCTCTCCACAGTAGGGCTGGACGGTATGGTCTAAAATGTATATCACGGTATAATTTGAAGTATAGACGGTAACGGTATATATCACGGTATATTCATCTATCTTAAAATGTCTATATAAATGCTTCTGAAGGGGTAACACACTGGTATGGCAGCTATTACTGTACTCTTGTATTACTAGGACATATTTCACATAGTACAGAGGTATTTTAAGAACATTTATTGTGCAAAACTGCAATAGAAAAATGCAACACCTTTTCTAAAGTGTCTGCTGGCAGGTAACGCATATCTTGGATCGTGTTTTGACTAGGCTTGGGCGGTATGACGGTATTAAGGTATACCGGGGTATTTAGAGATACCGATGGTATTGAAAATCAATACCGTCCGTCACCGTCAAAATCACAAATGCACTTCAGTTTCTATAACAGTGAAACAGAGTTTTGAGTGTAGTGCACACACGCGCCAGCAGAGGGCGAGACCGCTCTAGTGGAGCGAGTGGGTCACAACGGTGTTCACGTTTTACGGTAATGTTGCGACAGTGCTGTGAAAATACCGCAAAGCGTTGTGACGAGAGTTGGTGTGTGTTGTTGTCGAGTGGTGCACTGGTGGAGCAAGGAAATAATCCGTCTCTTATTATATGTGAACTAAAGAGTACAAGGTTTACACAACAGCCCCCACCCGCCTTTTTATTGTATTTGTACCTGTACTATCCGCTGTCAGCTGTTTATCTCTCTCTGTGAGCTACTGAGCTTGAATAACTAGCGTTAGCTCACGTTAACTAGCGTTAGCTCTGCGGCTAATCTTAGATTACCCTGAACTAAATCAATGACTAGGTTATAAAGCATTCGAGTAGTTTTCACTGCACATAGAAGTAGCCAAACAACAGGAGCATTTCGGGAGCATACCAAAACCCAGGCAATTTCTAGCCCTTAAGGAATCAAATAGTCTGCCATGGCTAGATGCTAACGCTAAAACGGTGCAGGCTTCTACCGGTGCGGGACTACCATTCTGAGAGCTGACAATGATTTGTTTACTTGGTAACGCGGGTTCGGTTCGGGTTGGGTTGGGTTGGGTTGGGTTGGGTTGGGTTGGACCCCCCCCCCCCCCCCGCTGATGAATGAAAGTCATACCGTCAAATACCGTGCACCAGGTTATTAGGCAATCAAGGTATAACGGTATGAAAAAAGTCATACCGCCCAAGCCTAGTTTTGACCATGTCTATCGACAGTTTGAAAAGGAACCATGTCCTTACTAAGGCTGTCAAAGTTAACGCGGTATCGCCCGATTATATTAACGCCACCATTTTTTTTAACTCACGATAAACTTTCAATAAAAAATAATTATCTTTTTTTTTTTTTATTCTTCTTTTTTACTGAAAAACAACGTATCGAATCGAAACGAAAACCGTGACCACAGAACCGTGATACGAACCGAACCGTGGATTTTGTGAACCGTTCCACCCCTATGAATAACCTATCTTGAACAATTATAAGGTAGTTTTAAGTTATTTCTCTGGCAGCATGCGCCAATATGGATTCCGGCGGGACGTGCGCACGCACAAATATGGATTCCGGCAGCGTGCGTAAGAATCCACTGCAGTAAAAATATCCTCACCTCGAGTGGTGGTAGTAAGGTTGACTGACATGAGAATGTCCTGCTTCAGATCCTCATTTTCGATATACTGCACATAAACGATGAGCACAGCCTCATCTGCGACAGTTGTAGTTTCATCAAGTTGTATGGCAAATGGACCCTTTCTAAGCTTTTATGACAGCTGCTGCTCGCAATCACTTGACATCTTATCAATTCGGTCTTTCACTACATTGTTCGAGAGTGGTACTGATTTTAGTTTATCCGCCACCAGTGGGCCGCACAGTTTCTAAACCATTTTGATGCAGGCTGGTTTGATGAGCTGCTCGCCAATATTGTGCGGTTTCTTTGCTTTTGCAATTAAAAGCGAACACTCAAAGGAGGCTTCGGTAGCCTTCTGTAAATCACTGCCACCCCTGCTCCACGCTACTCTAACATCAACGGGCTTGTTCGCCTTGAGAGACTGTTCTTTCCTCCGAAAAAAGTCTGGATGCTTCCCAACGGTTTCTGGGTGCTTAGACGCCTGATGTCTCTTCAGCTTGCTGGGCTTCAGGCTCGAGTTTGCCAACTTTTCTCCACAAATCACACACTCAGGTCATTTGTCTGGTCCCTCAGTGAAGCCCATGGTGATGTAATTTTCGCGATTGCTGTAGGTCCTAACCTTTTTTGCAGATGAGCTGCCGTCATCTCCTTTTCGTTTGTCACACATTTTCGCCTCTGGCGGCTGACTGCAGACGAGCCGAGAAAGTTAACTAGCGTGCTAGGCTAGCTACGGAAAGTGATAGTCAACTGATTCGCGTTTTAGTGGCTACCCGGTAGCCTACTGTTAACGTTCAAAAATCATGTCTAGATGTTTATTTATTTATCTTTATTTTGTATTGTAGTGGAGAGACTATTCATGCTTCTGATGATAAAAATATGCTAATTAAATATTTATCTGAAAGAAAAAAAAAGAAAAAAAAAATACCTCAAATAATCTGTGGTCTGGCGGACCCCCTGCGCCACCTGGCGGACCCCCAGGGGGTCCGCGGACCCCAGGTTGGGAATCACTGCTTTAAAGGACATCTCTTTGAAATAAATTACATTTTACAGTTTTTTTCTGATTTCTTTTAAACAAATTATTATTTTGTATTATTTAACTATTTAATTATTATTTAGTTATTGCACTGCACTGGCAGTTGAACTGCATTGAACTGAACTTAATTGGAAAAAAGAAACCTCATAACCTAACTGGCACTGAACATTGAACTACACTGGCACCGTTTGCAGATGTACTGTTATTAAAGTTAGTTAAAAACATAATTTTGTATCGTTTTCTTTGGTTAAATCCAAAGGAAAAAAATATAAAATCAGAGAAATCCGAAAACAGTGAAAATTTAAAACCGAGAAATCCGAAAACAGGAAAATGTATATCCGAAAACAGGAAAAGATAAAAACGGATTTCATAGGGCCCTAGTTAAAGGAAAACTCCAACATTTTGGGAAATTAGCTTATTTGCCATCTACCCTGGAGTTAGACAAGAAGATGCATACCTTTTTCTTCTCTGTGCATGCAGTAGGAGTAGGAAGACGTTGGGAACTAGGCTAATGGAGGAACCTACTTCCAGTGACTGACGCTAAGCTAGGCTAACGGTGTGTGTCTTCCTACTCCTACTGCATGGACAGAGAAGAAAAAAGGTATGTATCTTCTTGTCTAACTCCAGGGTAGATGGCAAATAAGCTAATTTCCCAAAATGTTGGAGTTTTCCTTTAAGGTGAGTTAATAAATTCACTCTGAAAATCTGCTCCGCTCTGATAAACTGACTCTTGGTCAGAGCGTCCAGTGTGCACTCTGAGCCCTCAGAATTTCCGAACTTGAGTTTGCTCACTCTGACACTGGTTGTAAATAGTTATGAGTGTTGTATGTGCCTCCCTGTATTGTAAATAGTTCATATGTGTGTTGTCACTACTGTATGTATAATTGTAAATAAATTAATTTATGTGTTGTAAATAAATATTGTTAATATTTATTTACCTAGTTTATGTGCAATCGTTTCATGTCAGCTCAGTGTAGAGAAATGCACCGATACTAACAACCGCCTTACTGCGCGTGTCTATGACGACACTGTTGACACCACGTATCCGTGACACGCGCGCCCCGCGAAAACACTAGTCATTTTGGGGGCCTACCACCCCCCCTGAAAAAAATCCTAGAGGAAACATTGAAATGAAAATCACAGATTGGGGCTTAATGGAAAGAATGAGAGGAGGGAAAGCTATGGACACACAGACAGAGAGACAACTATGCTGCAACAGAAGAAAGACAACAAGAGAAAATAAAGATAATAAAAATAAAAGTAACATACTGATATCCTGATGGTCTGTGGGCTCCTCCTTCAGCCAAGTGGAAATATCCATGGTTGGGTCTAGTGTGTCCTGAGCCTCTTCTTTCTTAATCATCAGTAGGTCGCTGGGTGGATCTGGAGCAGAGGGAGACAGCAACTAAGTACTTACAGTAGCATGGAAAAGTATTTGGCCACTTTCTGATTTCCTCTGTAATTACATCCTCCTTCCTATTGACCCAAGATGGCGGTGCATACACAACACGAAGGGAAACAGCAAGCGCTCAGGGGCTCGGGAGGTAGAACGGTTGTCTGGTAATCGGAAGGTTCCTGGTTCGATTCTATTTCTGTCTCCACAGTATAGACAGGGGCCATCCTTTTGGAGTCATTAGACAAAAAGATTAGCAATATAATTCATTTTAACGTGTGAGAAATGCAGCCAATCAAGTCACTTTGCTTTGATTTCTGGCACGTTAGACATGTTTCTTGGTAGCAGATAGGAATTTGAGAGGGTAGATCTGGGGCAGAGGGAGACAGCGAAATAAAGTGCACCAAATAGTTAGGCTACATGTGAACAGAGTTTGATGAAATGAAAGAATGAGACAAAGCTATGGAGACAAAGCTATACAAATATGATAGAGCAGAGGAAGGAGAAGACAGAATCAAGATAAGAGAAAAAAAAGGTAACATGCTGATATCCTGGTGGTCTGTGGGCTCCTCCTTCATCTCAAAGGAAGTATCCTTGGGTGGGTCTAGAGTGTCCTGAGCCTCTTCAAATGCAAGGAAGCTTCCTATATAGGTAGCATTTCTAGGTAGGAAGTTTAAATGTTTAAGTTTTAGGCTGTCACAAACGGGTAGCATGCAGTAGGATTCAATGTTGTTCAACCAAAGTATTGACTTCTGCTGTGTCAATACAAACTGAATTCTCTACACAGAAAGAGCTGCTTTTAAACACAAAGACTTGCCTCTGACTGGTGATAGCTCAATTAGCAGAGACATGCCCACAGTGTCACTGAGTGAAACTAAACAGAATTTTAGATTTACAACAACAAATACATTTGTTGTTATAGACCAGACCTGGGCATTGTACGGCGCGCGGGCCGGATACGGCCCGCGGGATGATTCTGACCGGCCCGCGAAAGATTACATGATAATAAAAATATAAATTTTTTTTTTTTTTTTTTTTTACTTTTTTCTTTTCATGTCAACGTTCACATGCACAATATACGCTTACCTAGGATTTGACTTGATTCAACAACAAAGCAGTCGGGGCAAGCCGAAAACGGTCGAAAGTGTGGTTATTTGAAGTTTGGATTTCTTTTTTCACAACTGAGGTAGGTAGATTACATTTTTAGAGACTAAAGTACAGAAAAAAGGTACCGTTGGGTACCGGTATTGATTCACAGGTACCGGTACCGTATCGGTTCAAATGTGAATGGTACCCATCCCTACTGAACACACAACTGCAGGGCAAGGGCATTTTTGCTCATGAAATGCATAGCCATGTGAAAGCCTTCATGACAAAGTTGCAATTAATTTCAAGGCAACTAGGCAGCAACAATCTCAAACACATGAAAACCCTGAAAGAAGTCAAACCATCAGCTGATCACCGGCACAGGTAGTCAAGTCAAGTCAAGAGTTTTAATTGTCACGGCATACAGGTATACAATGAAATGCGGGTGGTCTTGCCCGCAACGATGTGCAATACAGTGGTACAACATATAATAGAATCAAAAAATGAAAAAACAACATTGTGCAGTAAACAGGTAACATGGAGTGACATCTCGGTATCTGTACATAGTTATTTACAGAGCATATGGGACATGCTAGTTAGCTTTGGTAGTGCAATACACTGTTCCTGTTATTCTAATTTAAAGTGTCCTTTCCTTTGGCCATAAGTGTGCGTGTGTGCGACATGAGTGTGTGCCCGCTCATGTTAAAGTGTTAAGTGGCTGCTCGTGTGTGAGCGTGCACAGCATGCGTGTCGTGTGTGTGTTCATGTGTGCTTGTGTGTGGATAGTTCAATGTTCTGAGCACTCAATGTTCATTGTTCATGGCTCTGATGGCCTGGGGGAAGAAGCTGAGCCTAAGCCGCTCTGTCCTAGTAGCTGGGGTTCGCAGGCGTCTGCCTGACCTCAGCAGCTGAAACAGGCTGTTATTGGGGTGGTGAGGGTCCTTCATTATCCTGCAGGCTCTGGATTTGCACCTCTTGTTGTATAGAACCTGCAGGGGGGGTAGTGCAATACCCGTGGTACGCTCGGCTGAGCGCACCACTCTCTGTAGGGCCTTCTTGTCCTGTGCCGTGCTGTTTCCATACCAGGCAGTGATGTTTCCGGTCAGGATGCTCTCTACAGCTCCTGAGTAGAAGGACTGGAGTATCTTCCCCGATACTCTGAACTTCCTTAACTGTCTCAGGTGGTAGAGGCGCTGTTTCGCCTTCTTTACTACTGTGTCTATGTGTGTTGACCATGTCAGGTCCTCTGAGATGTGGACCCCCAGGTACTTAAAGCTGCTCACCCTGTCCACGGTAGCCCCGTTAATCATCAGTGTGTGCGTCTCCTGCTGTCCTCTCCTATAATCCACGATCAGCTCCTTGGTTTTACCAATGTTCAGGAGCAGGCTGTTGTCCTGGCACCAGCGTTCCAGTACCTCAACCTCCTCCCGGTAGGCCTTCTCGTCGTTGTCCGAGATCAGCCCCACCACCACCGTGTCGTCTGCGAACTTCACTATGGAGTTGGAGCTGAACTTGGCCACACAGTCGTGTGTGTAGAGTGAGTACAGCAGGGGGCTCAGAACACAGCCCTGGGGGGACCCGATGCTCAGGGTGATGTACTCATCATCCATGTTGGGAGCACTGCATGATGAATTTTCAAGGCGTTTTCAAGATTTCAAAAAGGTTGAGGATGAAATGCAGCTGGTTTCCTCTCCCTTTACCTGCAGTGTTGATAGTGCACCCACTGATGTTCAGCTTGAACTCATTGACCTGCAGTCTGATTCACTACTGAAAGAGCACTTTAAGTCAGCATCACTGCTAGAGTTCTACTCTGCTCTCAAGGAGGAGAACTTTCCAAACATGAGGAGACATGCTCAGAAGATGTTGGTTCTCTTTGGATCCACCTATATGTGAACAGACATTCTCAGTCATGACGTTTACCAAGTCCAGGTACAGATCCTCTCTCACTGATGAACATCTGGCAGCTGTGCTTCGCATCTCCACCTCAGACATGCAACCTGACTTTGATGGACTTGTTAAAGCTCAACAGAGACTGGATTTATCACACTGAATGAAAAAAAAAGAAAAAGAGCTGAAGAACACTAAAATGTGGAAATATAACAAGTGAAATGGGACACTTGATCTTTTTTTTCTTCTTTTTTTAAAGAAACATTAAATGTTTAATATAGGCATGTAAAGATAAAAAAGCTACTGGGACACTTTTCTTTACACAGTTCAGTGACATGTCTTGTTTATTTTGGCTATAAGATGATGTGATGTCTTTAGAAAGCTAAGAAAATCCTTGTTTCAATAGTATATGAAACTCAAAATAATAACTTTATTTGTATAGCACTTTTTCATACATGCCCTTTGTTATTAATGTTTCACATTTTGTTTATCATTTTGGAAAATAAATTCTATTTGAATAAATGATATTTTTGAAAGCTAACCTCACCTTTTAATTGCCAAATAATAACATACACTCTTACCAGGGGTCAAAACAATGCCATTTACTGCTTTTTATATAGAAATAAAATGTATATTATGCATAATTGAGTTTGGAATTTTGGCCCGGCCCTCCAACATATTTTCAGTTGCTCATTTGGCACCCCGGGAAAAATAATTGCCCACCCCTGTTATAGACAAAGGTTAGGCTAACGTTACGTTAGCCCCAAGCTAACTAACTTTAGCTGCGAGCTAACTAACTTTAGCTGCGAGCTAACTAACATTAGCCACAAGCTAACCGTGTAAACACTCACAGCGAAGTGACTCCACGACACCAGAGTGGGGAAGGGGGGTATATTGACGAGGCTTGACAACAGAGGTTCAAAGATAACTGTTTGTGTTCAATAACGAGCCAGGAGAATAGAGCGTCTGTGTCAACTAGGGCTGCAACGATTAGTCGACATAATCGACGACATCGATCATAAAAACTCGTCGACACAGACTTCTTTTGTCGATTAGTCGTTTAAAAAAAAGTTTTTATTTTTTATTTTTTTGCACTACCTATCTTTGTGAAAGTGGCTTCTCAGCTCTGGTCCAGCTGAAGACTTCTTAGCTTAACATAACAGACCGACAGTAAGTTTGGGGGAACTAATGGGATAACTGGCATTGCAACAAAAGTGCAACTAGGGCTAAAAACACAATGAAATAAATAATAATAATAATAATAATAATAATAATAATAATAATAATAATAATAATAATAATAATAATAATAATAATAATAATAATAATAATAATAATAATAATATATCCTTCTTAGCAGACTTCTTAGCTTAACGTCCCAGGGAACTAATGGGATAACTGGGGATGTTGTTTGGTCCTGACAAGAGTCTCAAAGTCTGGGGTGATGGTAGACAAAGCAACTCTGAGGTCATGCTCAATGTCCAATCTGTTCCACTGCTCTGTCTTCAGCTGGACCAGAGCTGAGAAGCCACTTTCACAAAGATAGGTCGTGCAAAAAAAAAAAAATATATGTATATATATAAAGAAATATATAGCCTACATTTTTTTTTTATATATATATAATTATTTTTTCGATTAGTCGAAAAAATAAGACAGATTAGTCGACTACCAAAATAATCAATCGGGACAACATTTACATCCTGGTCCCTGCTGGGACGTACCAACTCCACACACCACTGTGGGGGGGGTTATATAACATTCCCCATTCCCTTGTAACATCTCCTCTCTCTTTTTTTTAGATAACAGTTACAAAATTCCTCAGTGCAAATCATTATTAATACAAGTAACCCCATAAACATCCTTATTTAAAACCCTAATAATATTTTCTGTGACTTTTCCTTTTTGATAACAACGTCTAGTGCTGGTTGAGCATATGCATACTTTATGTTGATGGCCTTTGTCTATAATGTGGTCACAAAATGGAAAGGTTTAATTTAGAGGTGGGCATAGATTAATTTTTTTTATCTAGATTAATCTATCTGCAATCCTGGAGTTAATCTAGATTAAAATGGCTCATTTGAAGTCTGCCGAAGGCATTCAAAATATGTGTGTTCTACCCAAATAATGAACATAAGTAAGTCCTTACTTTTTCTTTCCTCCTTATGTTTCTCAGGCCAGGTGGCCCATTACACCATGACCCCATCTCCCGTTTCCAAAATGCATTACAGACGGTTTGAAAAAGCTCTTTTGCTATGATAATTGGTAATGCAATATCAAAATAATGTTCAATAAGATGTACTTGTGTTTAATAAATTGTTTTATTCAGAACACAAATAATGTTACCAGTAGGCTTGGGCGGTATGACGGTATACCAGGGTATTTCGAAATCCTGTCGGTATGATTTTCAATACCGTGACGTCACAGACTGTGCGCCAAATCACAGATGCGTTGCTTGTAGTGCACAGCACGTGCCAGCAGAGGGCAGGGCAGGGCAGTCTGTCTTTCCCTCTCTCAGTCAGAGCTCAGCAGAGCCACGCGCGTGTTCCTGTGGGTCTTTCATCTTGCATGTGTATCAATCTGCACGACAAATAAAGACTTAGGGCTAGATCCACAAAGAATGGATTGCACGGAGCAAGTTGCACCCTTACTTACAATTCATTATGAATTGAAAATGGGGGACCCTGATGTAAACAAGACGAAAGTATTTCTCTGGTCTGCATCCCCTTAACAATTGTGTGTATTGATTTTATTAACAGATTGCAGAATGTGTACAATACAGTACGGCTAACGGCAATTGTGTGTATTGAGCCGTACTGTATTGTACACATTCTGCAATCTGTTAATAAAATCAATACACACAATTGTTAAGGGGATGCAGACCAGAGAAATACTTTCGTCTTGTTTACATCAGGGTCCCCCATTTTCAATCCATTCTTTGTGGATCTAGCCCTTATACTTCTATAGAATGCGGTTATGGACCGGTGGCCGTCCGTTTATTAAGGTCGAATGGATGGACTATGGGTCCACTTCCAGACATTGGATGATTGAGGAATCGGGAAACGGAGCGTTTTTCTAACGTTTTGAAATGGATGCGTGCATGAATGTGGACTCGGGACGCGTTGTTTGGGTACCGGTAAGTAAGTTATGTTATGGTTAAGCGTATGGAAGATTAACGTACGAGTTATGAATGCCGGGAGTAAAGCGTTCCAGTTCGACTGTGTGTGTGTGCGTATTGGCTTCGGTGATTCACTACAGGCGTTTAACGGCTTAAGCTGGGTTTTGATTATCACTTAATCAATGCAGAATACATTTTGTGCGTCTGTATGTGTAGTTGTGTACTACTGTTGTGAGTTTGTGAGTCCCATTGGTCTAATTTCAGCCTCCGTTATACGTTATTTGTTCCGTATGACTCGTTTCATATGTGTGTGTCTCGAATCTGCGCGCTGATTTGTTTAAGTTGGTAACACGGGTCGCTAAGGAATTTAGGTTTGAGGTTGAAGAAAGTGCACTTTTAGGTTGAAAGAACGGCCCTAATGTCAACGTGTTTCAATATAACCGTTATGTATGGTGATAACGAGTATATTGTTAACTTAGCTCCGCTCCCCCCCGCTGTTGAAAGTCATACCGTCATAATACCCATACCGGGGTGTGATGTCAGCAAGGTATGACGGTATAAAAAAAATTATACCGCCCAACGCAGGGAACAAAATAAGTACCCGTCAACCGCCAATGGCGGGCAGATTTAAGGTTTGGCGACTAACAATGAGAGGTCTGCCCGCCACCTGGCGTGTAGTTCATATCGATATTTTGAAAATCCTGTGCGGGTCTCATTTCCGCCCCAAGCGCAGCTCCAGTCATAATATCGATGGCTCCGGCAGTTAGCAACGTTCGGTTCATATGATACTCGAGTATAGTCTAGTGCATAATACCTCCGTTAACTCGGTAGCCAACGTTAGCTCTATATGTCCCAGTAAACTAAATAGTTCACTGAGGCGTTGTCTTAACGTTATCTAGCCAGCTAGCAGTAGCTACAGATAGCTCCTTATATCAATGTCTTATAACATTGATTCGATGCGTATTCGAGCTGAGGGCATGCTGAATGTGATTTGACTAAAGCAGAGTATACCTAGGGATCCAGCTGCAGCGCCGGAGAATCCTGGCTGCATCTGGATTCTGGAGGCTACTAAGTATACACACAGACAGTGGAGCTGTTTGCAGATAGCGAGCATTTTGACTTGTTGCGTGGCAGCGATGTCTCGCAGATAATACAACTACAAGTATGATTATATAATATATATATTTTATTAAAAAAAGAATTATATATATATATTTTTTTATTTATTTATAAAAACCAAAAACGATCAGTATCGGTCGATATGGCTCATAGACGATCGGTGATCGGTATCGGTGGCAAAAAAACGTGATCGGGGCATCCCTATATGAGAGTATTATATAGTAATAATAACACATGGCGATATACTAAAAAGCTATTTATAATTTTTGGCTGGTAAAAAATCTGCCTGGCTGGTAGTTTTTAAAATCTACCAGCCAAATGGCTGGTAAGTCAAAAAGTAAATTTTGTTCCCTGCGCCCAAGCCTAGTTACCAGTACAGTCACTCAGTAGCTATGTGACATGGCTTGACTCAATCAGTCCAATCTCTACTTCTCCTTCTTCCACCAGTCACTCAGGCAGACCAGCTTGTTCACATTGGCTGGTGACAAACTACCTCTCTTCTTCTGTACAATATGGCCTGATAAAGAGAACAGTCTCTCGCATGGGACAGTTGAGGCAGGGGTCCCCAAGTACTTCAGGGCAATGTGGGCCAGCTTACCATAGACAGCAGTGTGGTCTGACCACCACTTTAGTGGACACTGATACCTCTCCACAGTAGGGCTGGACGGTATGGTCTAAAATGTATATCACGGTATAATTTGAAGTATAGACGGTAACAGTATATATCACGGTATATTCATCTATCTTAACACTTTGATTGCCTAAGGCTAAATTCATGATATACCATAGGTTGCCAGCTCTATTTGTCTATGGATAAGTACCCCTTCTTTGCAGGGCTATAACTTTTTAAATTCTATTGCTAAATTGCCATTATTATGGCCCATTCAAAGTCCTATATGTATTGTTCATTGTGTAGCAACGTTAAACTTTTTCATTCACATATTCATAGTAAAATATGGTCTAATCGGGGTTCCCAAACTTTTCAGGCCGGGGCCCAGAAAATAAGGCGTCAGAGAGCCGCGGCCCAATGCACATCGTCTGGCTTTTCTTTTTTTTTTTTTTGCCAGGCGACCGATTTTTTAAGCCAAATATTACTTCAATCCTATTAAGTTAGTTCAAGTTAGCTATTCATTTATATGTGCTATTTATGAGAGGGCCAACTTGTTGCAAAATAATAATGATAATAATAATAGCCTCATTAAAATACTATTGTTGCTTCGGTTGTTTTCAGCGTTTTATGTGCATAATCTGTTATTTAGTTTGAAATGTTCGTTGAAATAAGTAGATTTTTCGTTTTAGTTTATTTATTAAGTTAATATAAAACCATATAGTCACATTTTAGAATACAATAGAATAGAATTTTAGAATACAACTAGAAACACTGTCCTGGCCTGCTTCTAAGTTCAGTGGCCTGACAAAAAAAATAAAAAAAAAAAAAAAAAAAAAAATTATTTTTTATTTTTTTTAAATCATCTCGCGGCCCACCCGTGGCTGCTCGCGGCCCACCTTTGGGTCGCGACCCCGACTTTGGGAACCACTGGTCTAATGTATAAGTATGTTTTCATCTCTTTCTGCAGCTTTCTCCAGAACGTGATCTATAGCCCAAAATGCATTATATTGATGATGAAATACAATTTGATGGCAATCGGCGCGATATAAAAAATTTCAATTGGACGTACTTCTAGAAGTTTCTACGTATCATCTGATGATGACCGGATGGGCGGGGGATCGTTTATAATTCCGTGGGCAGCGTTATATCATTCATCTAGTGTGGGTCATATGTTCATCAGAGCAGTTTATATCGAACACGTTCAAAAATAACGCTGAATCTTACCGTATCTTCCTCGCGCCGTTGGACGATCAGCGTGGTGTAGACCGTTTTCGATTATGGGATGTTTATCCAGATGAACCATTTTCAGGTTGTATAATACTATATACGTCCAAATAACGTTGTTTATTGAGTTAGGGCGAGCGATTGATCATCCAGTGTGTTGAGATGGAGTCCGGCTACCGATCTCGAGTGCCCGGAGCAAATAGGATGAGCACTTCCTGTTTGGCGAGCCCCTCCCTCTTGGCCGATCTGCCGATCGGCCACCAGATGGCGCTCTCGAACCGTTAAACAGTTGATGGGAGCTCACCAGTACATCTCAGGGCTCCGGAAAGAAAATATGATTTCGATCACAGATTTTTGAAATATTGATATCAAAGACGAGTTACGGCGTCCTCGGCAACTTGAGCATGGCGGGGAAGGACGCCTAAAAGCGTCTTCCGGCAGTTAAAGTGTTAAATTGTCTATATAAATGCTTCTGAAGGGGTAAAACACTGGTATGGCAGCTATTACTGTACTCTTGTATCACTAGGAAATATTTCACATAGTACAGAGGTAGGGCTGGGCGATATGGCCAAAAACGTTATCGCGATAAAATTATAAAATTATTTTCATATAACTCGATATCGATAATTATCGTCGATATAATGTCTGTCAAGTTTAATTAACTTCTTATGCCCGGCGCCGATGGACGGGCTATTAATAGACTTGTTTTGCTGCTGCGAATGTCTCGAGTTGATGTCGTCATCAGTCCGCGCACGTTAGCAGTTAGCCAGAGCAAGCGGTGTATATCCCATGACAATGTACTAAATATGACCCTAAAATACTCCGTTCAGCCCCAATACATTGCAACGACGTCCACTGCATACCCCACACTACTCTAACCGTGGCCTCAGAATTCACGCCACACACCCACTCGGCACGTAAACTATAAAATAGCGCTGTGCAAGCTAATTATCCTAGCCAGCCTTGTTTACAAAGTACTAAATATCACCCTAAAATACTCCGTTCAGCCCCAATACATTGCAACAACGTCCACCGCATACCCCACACTACTATAACCGTGGCCTCAGAATTCACGCCACACACCCACTCGGCACGTAAACTATAAAATAGCGCCGTGCAAGCTAATTATCCTAGCCAGCCTTGTTTACTACTTGAGTCCTACCTCTCTACCCAGAGGTGCAGCGCGGGTCTCCTTCCGCTGTCGGCCATCTCCTTCACTGATTGGTTGTTAGTGCGTGTGCTCATATCCAAGCTTGGAAAATCGATATATCGAAACTTTGCGACCACGTTTCATGTTTATTTCGAGGAAATAATTTATCGCGATAGTTATCGTTATCGTTTTATCGCCCAGCCCTATACAGAGGTATTTTAAGAAAATGTATTGTGCAAAACTGCAATAGAAAAGTGCAAAACCTTTTCTCAAGTGTCTGCTGGCAGGTAACGCATATCTTGGATCGTGTTTTGACCATGTCTATCGACAGTTTGAAAAGGAACCATGTCCTTACTAAGGCTGTCAAAGTTAACGCGGTATTAATGCGTTATCGCCCGATTATATTAACGCCACAAATTTTTTTAACTCACGATTAACTTTCAATAAAAAAATTACAAAAAAATGTGTTACATTTCTTTTAATGAAAAACAACGTATCGAATCGAAACGAAAACCGTGACCACAAAACCGTGATACGAACCGAACCGTGGATTTTGTGAACCGTTCCACCCCTATGAATAACCTATCTTGAACAATTCTAAGGTAGTTTTAAGTTATTTCTCTGGCAGCATGCGCTAATATGGATTCCGGCAGCGTGCGCGCAGCACGGCTGTTGAATTTTTTTTCAAGGGGGAACACTGAATCCACACCATCCACGAGGGTAAATTCATAACCTCACACATCTAGAAACCTAAGAATATTGTATCTATGTTGCAGAGTCTTCAATCTCTGGACCAAAAGATTTCCTTATGGATTTATTCCCAACTTTGACCAGGGGCCGGCCATATAGAGGAGGGTCTACCGGCTAGTGCAAGACAGTCAAAGCTATTCCCTTTATAAAGAGTAATGAAACACATTTATTATTTTACTTTCCATCGATCAGACTCTTCAAGAATGTATATGTTAAATACCTCACTTTATTATGGTAAATGCAGTGTTTCCCCTACCATTGCCTTGGCGGGGCGGCACACCCCGCCAACGGGACGCCCCGCTCCTCCAGAAAGAATTATATATAAAAAAAGAATTTATAAAATAAAATATATATATATTTTTTTTATTATTAACTGGATAGTTCATATGACCCATTCTCCCTTTCTGTGTGCGCGCGCGCGCGTGTGTGTGTGTGTGTGTGCCCATCCCAACTCTGGTCTTTGGCAAGTTTGATAGTATTTACTATTTACTGAGGATGGCCAGATAATGTTGATATTTAAACTTTAAAAATTATGAGAAGTAAAATGTGGAGTGCGGGTTTCTTTTTCCCATTCATTTTCATTGAGTTCAATCCAAAAGGGTGAATTACCATCTGGGAGACGATAGGGGGCGCTTTTTTCACATGTGACCGCCGGGGGTGACTGGATCTCCAACGATAGACTCGCTTGATGCAATACGATTTCAGATCGCTAATAAATAAAAAAGTAAAAACGAATAAAACGAATATTCCGTGAGTGGGCATTCAACCCGCGGGGGGTAAACACGAGAAAACTCGTGGATGGCATTCAAAGTGTTAAGGTGAGTTAATAAATTCACTCTGAAAATCTGCTCCGCTCTGATAAACTGACTCTTGGTCAGAGCGTCCAGTGTGCACTCTGAGCCCTCAGAATTTCTGAACAACTTGAGTTCGCTCGCTCTGACACTGGTTGTAAATAGTTATGAGTGTTGTATGTGCCTCCCTGTATTGTAAATAGTCCATATGTGTGTTGTCACTACTGTATGTATAATTGTGAATAAGTTCATTTATGTGTTGTAAATAAATATTGTTAATTTATGTGCAATCGTTTCATTTCAGCTCAGTGTAGAGAAATGCACCGATACTAGCAACCGCCTTACTGCGCACGTCTATGACGACACTGTTGACACCACGTATCCATGACACGCGCGCCCCGCGAAAACACTTTTTCATTTTGGGGGCCTACCACCCCCCCTGAAAAAAATCCTAGGGGAAACACTGAAATGAAAATCACAGATTGGGGCTTAATGGAAAGAATGAGAGGAGGGAAAGCTATGGACACACAGACAGAGAGACAACTGTGCTGCAACAGAAGAAAGACAACAAGAGAAAATAAAGACAATAAAAATAAAAGTAACATACTGATATCCTGATGGTCTGTGGGCTCCTCCTTCAGCCCAGTGGAAATATCCATGGTTGGGTCTAGTGTGTCCTGAGCCTCTTCTTTCTTAATCATCAGTAGGTCACTGGGTGGATCTGGAGCAGAGGGAGACAGCAACTAAGTACTTACAGTAGCATGGAAAAGTATTTGGCCACTTTCTGATTTCCTCTGTAATTGCATCCTCCTGCTCTACTCACATCCGGATGCTCTACGGATGCTCTACTCACATCCGGCTTTGACATGGACGGTCGTATTTCAAAGAGCTCCCGGCCAAACAAACGATACTACAAATCAACAAGGTATTTTGCGCATTTTTTACTTTCCCTCCTGTGGATTATGGACTTGTACATTAACTCACCAATGAATCAACTCCAGACAGAAATGGAAAGTAAAGAATGCGCAAATAAACAGTCTCATTGTGACTTTTACCTGCTAAAAGGCTCAGAGCACAAACACCCAGCGAATGGAATAGCAGCAGTTCACAGTGTTAACATCGAACCCGGACCGCAATAAACTACCCCCGACAGGCAAGTTTGATAGGAAATCAATATTTCTATTATATTTGCTCCTGTCTGGAGACATACACCAAAACCCGGGACCGGTTTTGACACGCCGACAGGCGAAGAATCAACTGCTCCTCACACCGACGCCGGCCGTCGAGAACAACAACGACAACAATAACATCCACGCAGCTGCCAGCAGTTGCACCAGCCGACCAGCAAGCGGCGACACCGAAGCCCCTGCAGATGAGGCGAGAGGCGAGAGGGAGAGAACCGGAGCTTACAATCATAGAACCCAGATCGGCGCGGGATGTCGAAATCATATACACCAAGGACCCGCCGGTTAGCTCAGCTAGCCCCGCCAGGCTAGCTACAGATGGAGCACTGGAAAATATAACCTCTACCGCCGGCAGCAAGCTTGGTGACGCCTATGTGAGGCGAGTTGACGGGAGGTGACGCAGCACTGCCTGGTTCAACCAGTAGGGGGAGTCGAGTTACAGGGTGGAGAGAGGGAACTATCGTTCTGTGTGTGTGTGTGCGACACACACTACAGACATGGACATATTATTTTGCAATGTAATGCTTTTCTGTTGATTATTTGACTGTCATTGGTACAGTAATGGTGTGGTATTTTCGATTAACGTGCGTTTTCATGGATAATCAGCTGATATGTTCAGTATTGTTATTTACGTTGAGACAACCCAACATGCTGGCCCCGAAGACCCGCCCCTACTCTGCCTCTGATTCGCAGACTGTGGCTCTAGTTAGGCTCTGGTTGGGGGAAATGTAACTGGACCGTCGATTATTGTGATCAGGCTGTCCTGTGGATTTCAGCTGTCTGTTGCTGTACTGAATTTACTGGTAAGTTAACTTAGGTTTAACGTTAGTTTGTTTACTGCAGTTATGTCAGAACGACAATCAACTAAGGTAACGTTACAGTAGCAACTGCTCAAATAAAGCATATCCACATTGCCGTCAAGTTAACGTTATGGTCTCTCGAAAATTTAATGCGACCTCAAGGCTTTTCAACACTGGCGTAACATTAGCTAACGTTCATTTAGCAGGATGTAATGTGTAACGTTTAATCAACGTGAAATGGCCCTGAATACATCAAATAATGTATTTCCCAGCTGCTAAATATTGTAAGTGTATGACCAAAAATATATATCACTATGAATTGAAAATGGGGGACCCTGATGTAAACAAGACGAAAGTCTTTCTCTGGTCTGCATCCCCTTAACAATTGTGTGTATTGAGCTGTACTGTATTGTACCCATTCTGCAATCTGTTAATGACATTTACATATCTGTAGATACTATATCTATATCTGTACATCCCTTACCTGTATCACTGTACATAATAATACTACAACTCTGTACACTACATACATCGGATTAGCATTATTACTCAGTAGTACTGATTTATATATTTTATTTATATATGGAATTCCTCACCAGCCTGGGTTTTGCTGTAAACTGGAAGAAGAGTACTCCTCTTCCCAGTCAACAGGTGGAGTAATTGGGCTTAATTCTAAGCTCAAGGTCTATGTGGGCATCCCTCTCAGAGCGGCGGCGAGAGGATATTCTCGGCACGCTCGGGAGGTTCAGGGCGGTTACGGCGCTGTCCGTGATGCGCCTGGGCGGTATTATGGCATCTGCTCAAGCTGTGGTCCCTCTAGGCCTCCTCTTCATGACGAGGATACAGAGGTGGGTTTTTCAGTGTGAAAATGGACCCTGTGAGAGTCAAGTGGAAGCAGCTGAAGGTTCCCATGTCAGTACTGGGGGACCTCGCCCTCTGGGGGGGGGCCTGGGGGCGTGAATATTAAAGGCAACCAACTTGTGTTCAGCCTTTCGTTCAGCATTTCTCTGATTGGCCACACGGCCACGTGACCGCGCGGCCGTCTTCCGTTGTAGAATTGTTTACATCAGGGTGAACGCTGTTGTATTCGCAAATATGAGAGCCAGCAATACGCAGCTCCAGTTAACCTAATTTATACCGTAATGAATCATTAAAAAAATATACCGTTAACTGGAATATGTTGTTAATCAGTCAGGCGTCAGCCTCCACACTGATGTACAGTGACTGACGTTAAAAACGCGAAATAACATAACGTTACAGCGTACAGTTTCTAGTTAATCAGTCAGGCGTCAGCCTCCACACTGATGTACAGTGACACCCAGAGTTTCTAGTTACAGTAGTGACGCGTGAATCGAGATAGTCCTAACAGTGTTTATTATTAAGAGTCAGATAGTCCTAACAGTGTTTATAGTCCTAACAGTGTTTATTAGTAAGAGTCAGATAGTCCTAACAGTGTTTATTATTAAGAGTCCTAAAAGTGTTTATTATTAATTAACGTCATAAACGAACGACCAGATTTATTTTGCACCAGGGAACTTGAAGGTTCCTGCCGCGCTCGCGGCAAAAGGGGGCGGGCTAGCGGCGTGGGGTCGTGGCCAATCAGAGAAAAGCTGAACACAAGTTGGTTGCCTTTAATATTCACGCGGCCTGGGGCCCTCACCAGTGGGGTCCCCATGGGCAGCAGGCTGTCACACGTCACGGTCTTAACCGACGCCTCCCTCACGGGATGGGGGGGGGACCTGTCGGACCGACGCAGTAGGGGGCAACTGGCAAGGACCATGCTGCCCGGTCTGCACTACATATCAATGTGTTGGAATTGAAGGCAGTGCTTCTAGTCCTCGGACAGCTCGGCCATCATGTGATGCGCGAGCATGTTTTGATCAGGACGGACAGCACGACTTCGGCGTTGTATATCCGATTCGGTCCGTGGCCGCCTGGGATTCTATACGCGTTCCCCCCCATACACCTGATAGCTCAGCTGTCATGCCCCCTGGACTCGGTTCTGTCCTTCTCCAGTCTATCCTGGATAGGCGGTCGGCCTCGACAGTGAAGGTATATGCCGCAGCTATATCTTCTTGTCATGTGGGCTTTGAGGGCAGAACACTGTTCTGCCACCCTCTTGTGGGACGTTTCCTGCTTGGCGCACGGCGTCTCAAGCCTGTGGAACGTTCTCTGTCTCCGAGTTGGGACCTCCAACTGGTCCTAGGACGGTTGTTGGAGGCCCCGTTTGAGCCTCTTGAGCAGGCACCGTTGGATCGACTGTCTTTTAAGACCGCGTTCCTTTTGGCCATCACCTCCGCTAAGCACGTGGGTGAGCCGTGTGCTCTCTCGGTGCGGTCTGAGTGCCTGTCTATTCGGGCCGATAGCAGTGCAACTCTGAGGCCTAATCCGGTCTTCGTGCCAAAGAATATCCGGAGCTCTTATCGCTCCAGGGATATTGCGCTTCAGGCTTTTCACCCTCCTCCTCACGTTAGTGAGTTGGAGGCGAGCCTTCACCTGTCGTGTCCTGTCCGTGCACTGAAGGTTTACCTTAGTCGCACGCGGGATCTTAGGGCTTCCGATCTGCGCTGCGGCCTCCTGGTCCTCCCCGGGTCCTTTCGTTAGGTTTTAACTCATGGACATGACTGGGGGTTCTGTCTCCCAGGCAGTCCTGAGGTCCGGGACCTCTCCTGCATCCCGCCATCAGGTGGGCTAGCAGGTGTGTGTGGGTGTGGACCACGGAGTGCTGCGTCACATGTGGTCCCGCTTGCACTGTGCGTTCTGGGGTGCCTGGTTCCCTTTTTCGCACATTGGTTGTAGTTGACTGCCTCCCCACCTTCGTTAAGACGGGCGGGTGGACGGGACTCCCCTCCTCCCTGGCGGGGGCTTACGGGCCCTCAGGGGGTGCATTTGACGTGGCCACGCGTCCGCTCTGCCCCTTTTGATCTCATAATGGCAGAGTGAGACACGATTGGCCAGTATGATAATATAACGAAGGTTATCCTATAACCCTAGTTATATGAATACTGGCTGAGCATCTCGCTCTTCAGCGCCCTGAGGTCCCTTGGATGTTTTCCACGTATGGAATTCGAACTTGGAAGGGCATGGACGTGACCACTTCCTGTGTCTTGTAGAGGCATGCACGGGAGTAGGTGTGGTCACGTGCAAGTGAGGTGCATGTACAATTTTCCACGGGCACAGTAGGTGCTGGAGAGATGGTATCTCATAATGGCAGAGCGAGATGCTCAGCCAGTATTCATATAACTAGGGTTATAGATAACCTTTGTTATCTGTGATGCCTTAGCTATTCTCCTGTTATCCAGAGACAGCCTATTAAGTCTAAAACTGTGCGTGTGTGGTCTGATGACGATTGTGATACATTATAAGGGAGCTTTGAATGTACTGACTGGTCTGTATTTGTAGACGACGATGATCTTGACCTGGACAGTAAAGCTGAGTCACCGCTTATTTCTGTGTTGATGATGCCCCCTGTAAAATTATAAAAACTTTCCCCAATGATAAACCTTGGCTGTCTAGGGAGGTGAAAGCTGCAGTTAACCGAAAGAAGAGGGCATTTCTTAGTGGTGATAGAGATATGATTAAACATGCTCAAAAGGAGCTGAAAGCTAAAATAAAACATGCAAAACTTAAATATAAAGATAGGGTAGAAAGACAAATGTCCAAAACCAATACCAGGGGCCTTTGGAAAGGCTTTCAATAGATCACTGATTGGACCAACAATTCCAGTTGTTCGGGCTCTGGGATGGATGTTGCAAACCAGTTCTTTGCTAGGTTCGACAGCTTTTATTTCTCAGCTGAGCAGGAGAGTATCCTCTCCTCTCCGGCTCAGCCTAGTCCTGAGGACAGTTGTCCCCCTATTGTCATGTCTACTGAAGAGGTTCGTCAGGAGCTTAAGCGCATCAAGGTAAACAAGGGCCCTGGGCCTGATGGTATTTATCCTGCACCCTCAAGGTCTGTGTGACCAGTAGGGGTGGGACGTTACATCGATCCAGATCGATATATCGATCTATTATCAATTATCAAATAGGATCGATGCAACGTACTCGATTCATATTGCGATTATGCGATTATTTTGAAAATCCCCTCGTGAGCATATCCGCCCGGCTGGCTGCAACAACAGTAGCTCAGCGCAGCTCAGCGTGTGTAGACGTTAGACAGCATTGCTTCAGAGTCCGCCTATTTTGCCCGAAATAAGTGCCTGTTGTTTTTTTCCCCCACAAGGGGTCAAATGCATCTAACATGCTTTCCATCCTCGCCATTCCTTTATGCCCACGTCGCGTTAAATACCGAAATTAACGTTGCGTTAGTGTGAGCTAACTAAGCTAAGCTGATAGAGAGAGCAGCAGAGGTCCACTAGGGACTGGGATGGAGGGGGAATTACTGCATTCTCGAGATAGCAGGATCTGGCCGGTACTGCACCTTCTGACTCCCAATACCTTTTCCAGCCAAAATACAGCGCTGTGATGGGATATTAATATTGAAAAAAAAATAAAAAACGAACCAAAAACAGTGAACAGGAGGTCTATTTGTATTAAAAACAATAGATTGTTTTTTAATGTTACTGATTGTGTTAAATGGGCATATAATATCGTCTCATATCGATCGCAGGCACCTGAATCGAATCGTGTCGTATCGTGGCAGACTTTGTGATATCGGAAAATATCGTATCGTTGTCGAAAGAATCGATATCGTATCGTGATGAAACTGGTGATTCCCACCCTTAGTGACCAGTAACCCTAACCTCCATCAAGGTAAACAAGGGCCCTGGGCCTGATGGTATTTATCCACGCTGCACCCTCAAGGTCTGTGTGACCAGTTGTGCCATGTTTTTCATTCTTTTCTCTCTATCTCAGTCTTCACCTGCTTTTCCTGGAATGTGGTTAACATCCTATTCCTAAAAAGGACAATGTGCGTAAGAGCCTCACTAACCTGAGACCTATTGCTCTGACATGCCACATTATGAAGTGTTTTGAAAGGGTTGTGCTGGGCCACCTCAGGGAGCAGGTGGCACCTTATTTAGACCCCTCGCAATTTGCATATGGGAAGAGTGTAGGAGTCAACGATGCACTGATTGGTATGTTGCATCTGATAAAATTTATAGCCACCTTGAATCGTCTGCCAGCTCTGTTAGGGAAATGTTTTTTTTTTTTAGATTTTTCTAGCGCCTTCAATACAATCCAGCCACATATCCTAGCAAACTAAAATATCAAGTTTAAACTGCATAACTCAACCAGCCCCTGGTGCATGAAATATCTTGTTCCTCTGCCTCAGTTTGTTAGGCTGATCAGATGTCATCTGGACCAAAACTGGAGCCCCTCAGGGAACAGTTTTGGCTCCCTTCCTCTTTGTTCTTTATACTGCGGAATAGGGCTGTCACTAATAGGGATGGCCCCCGAAACCCGGTTCTAAACGGGAACCGGTACTAAATTAGAAAAAAACAGAGTATTGATAAGCTCTGACGTTATCGGTTTTGCTATCGGTACTCGAGAAATTATGGAGTTTTTCTTTTGAGGAATTTAAACGTTGCAAACTAATCTTGTTGGCCGTTTTCTATATCTCTCCTCCCTCTGTCTCTCTCTGCCTGCGCGAGGAGTGGGCTGTGCACACACACACACAAACAGCTCTGCTCTCACCGTGGCGGACAGATCGAAACGTTCAAAAGTCTGAGTCTATTTTACTAAAGTCTATGCTGACAACGCTCGTTGCCACAAGTGCAACAAGACATTTGCCAGTAATGTATAAGCGCTGGTACTCGTCAATGTGGCCGGCGGGGAGCTAACGTTATTAGCCTGAGCTCCGGTAGTTAAGTCTCTGGAGTAGAGTAATGGCCGAGATTCCGGAAGTAAAAAAACAAATGAGAGCTTCCGATGGTGGTAAGAACAGCAGAGGTGGGTGCAAGCGGTGTGACGTAATTGGCAGAATCGACTGTCAATCAAAATAGTATTGTATGACTCGGACTTCAGCATCATGATTATAAAATAAAAACACACATGGCATGGTGGAATACCATGAACATATTTCTTGATGTTTCCTTTTTTAAAGTAAGTAAAGAGGCCTATGTTCATATCAGTGAGCACAATTTGTAACACAAAAAGAGACGTGTAGCCTATTTATTTATTTAATATTTTATTTATTCATTTTATTATTATTTTATTTGTTGCCATGCAACTGTTTGTTTGAACTTTTGCTGTAAAACAGTAAAAAACTGTATCTTACATTTGTTGTTAATTATAAAAAGTCTATAATTCAGACACATTTAAAACATTGCTGCTGCTGTTGCTGCTGAAGAAATAATTATTTATATTTATATAGTACCGAACCGTTAAGCAGCATCGATAAGAGTAGTAGTATCGATAAAATCCTAATGATACCCATCCCTAGTCACTAATAGAGTTGTTCCGATACCGATACCAGTATCGGAAATGCCTCCGATACTGCCTAAAATGCTGGTATCGGCGAGTACGCCGAAAGGCTAGCCGCCGATCCCATATGACGTAATTTATCAACAACACGTGCGGTATCCTCCTACTGAGAGTGAGCATTATAAGACAAACGTGTTTTTAATTGACCGTGAATTCAAGTGTCAATGCCGTGTCATTTTAACAGCAGATACTTTCTTAAATGCCATCGTCCCGACAGAGCAGTGTTGACGGGGAGCTCTGATGGGTTCGCTTGCTGGTGTTATTAGCATTAGCTGAAGCGCTAGCTGAAAAGCTTGTTTTAGCTTTAACGTTACCTTGGCTAAAGTTGGGACTATTCATAATCCAGCAATAATGGCTGCAGACCTGCAAGCAAAGTACAGCAAGTTGGCAAAGGAGTATTCCAAGGTAAATCACTTTTTCACCAGTAACGTTATTGTCTTGTTTCCATCTAACGGTAGCTCACGCTAACGTCGTCACTGATCTACCTCTCGCACACAATTAATGACATGTTGCGGACAGCCATACCGGTGACAATGTTTAGCTTTTAGTGCCAAATGATAAGAATCTGAGGAAGTCTCAAAAGAGAATGTTGAATATTTATTGTGCAAAAATCACAACAGAGCCTCTACTACTAGCTAACTGAAGTTACCGGAGCCTTCTGGAGTGCAACAACATATAACGTCCGTGCGGAATCAATGTCCCAACAACCTTTCCGTGGGTGAGCATAGTTGTCAATTAATGATACTAATACTAATCTTTACAATCACCTGTTGTTGAAAAAATACCATTACTTTATAGTTATTACAAAAAAAACAGTATATATATAAAAGTTATTTTAATTTTATTTTTTTAATGTATGCACTGGTATCGGATCAGTATCGGTATCGGCCGATACCCAAAGCTTAGGTATCGGAATCGGAAAGGAAAAAATTGTATCGGAACTAGGGATGTCCGATATTATCGGCCTACCGATAATATCAGCCGATATCGGCATTAAACTGTGATATCGGAAAATATCGGTATCAGTTTTCAAAAAAATAAAAAATGTATTTACCCAGGCAAGCAAGTAAGAACAAATTCTGATTTTATTTATTGTCAAAAGTATGCATAATGTTGTGTTAATTCCACAACAAGAGATATGTAATGTTAATTACCTGAAATTATTCCATTTTTTGGGGGGGGGGAACCCTGCATATATCGGTATCGGTTGATATCGGTATCGGAAATTAAGAGTTGGACAATATCGGTATCGGTAAAAAAGCCAATATCGAGCATCCCTAACCAGAACATCTCTAGTCACTAACGACTATTTTGTTATCGATTAATCAGTTGATTATTTTATCGATTAGTTGATTAAACATTAACCATTACTTTACCCAAAAAAATCTATTTCAATTGAATATTTCAAAATATTTAATGTGTATCCTCCTTTTTAGCTTTAGATAAAAAAAAATAAAAAATACCAGCCAGAGATTATTACCGGCCATAAATAGCTTTTCAGTCTATTTCCATGAATTATTATATGTATTGTGTGTTATCTCTCCACTCCATGCTATGGTAGTGCTTGTGACAGCACAGGAGATACGATTAAAATGTATTTTTTATATATTATAGGCTATACACATTTAAATCAATATCTTCCTTTTGAATAAAATAGGCTCAGGAATCAGGATTGTTAAAGCTAATTAGCCTAATCCATGTGAAAAAGAGTAGCATATAGTAATTAGTAAATGTATGCACACACACACAAGAGGGAGAATAGATTTATAGCAGACTTAATGATGTTACAATAACATCATTGCAATTTTTGCTAATGAAGTGAAATATTTATTATCACCAACTATAAAGTTCGTTTTTATAGTGTACATTTTTGCTACTTCATTGATCATCATCATTGAACGTACAGAGAGAAAGAGAGAGGAAGACCCCCCCCTTTCCTCACTATTAGAACTCCATGAAACTGATTTCTCCTGTGCCTGTGAGCTAGCTTAGCTAAGTTAGCAGCTAAAGTTAGTTAAAAAGGTTTGTAACCTCGACTGGCATATAGTAATGGGAGGATATAAAGCATGTTAAAGACGCATTTATTGGACCCGTTGCTCGCAGAGTTTACATAGAAACAGCGTGACTCCCAAGAGGAGTTATCACAGGCTGTAGAACGCAGGGCTGAAGAGCTGCCAAGCTGCTTCTAAACTGTAAAGTGTGAGTATCAGCCAGGCTCAGCCCCTCGCTTCCAGCTGGAGCGAAACACAGAAGTTATGTGACTGTCGAGTCCTGGCTCTAGGCAGAATCACGATTAGTGGTCTAAGAGAAGTTAATTCTATTTTGAATGTGATTCACTGCATTAGTTAATTACATGTTTCGCATGTTATGACTTTGAACGTCTGCCATTTCTACCGCAAAAGGCACATACAATTAACAATATGACGTGTCGATCATGAATATGCAAATCGACTACATTTACTTGTCGACCAGGTCGACGAATCATGACAGCCCTACTACTGACTGCAGACACAGCGAGGCCATGTGCCATATACAGAAATTCTCAGATGATACTGCTCTGATCTGTCTCATCAACAAAGGCGATGACCAAGCCTATAAAAAGGAGATTGACTCATTTGTCCAATGGTGTGATGCCAATTTTTTAGAACTTAATATAAAAAATACCAGAGAGTTAAGTCATCAACTTCAGTAGGAAGACAGTGTCTCTCCTGTCATCATTAGGGGGCAGGAGGTGGAGATAGTCCAGTTCTATAGGTATCTTGGTGTCCACCTGGACAGCAAGCTGGACTGGAAGAAGAACACAGATTCTGTGTTCAAGAAAGCCCAGTCTCTGCTTTTTCATTTGAGGAAGTTTAGATCCTTTGATATCAGCAGGTCACTTCTTCATGTGTTCTACCAAGGTATCCTGGCTAGTGTCCTGTTTTATGCTGTGCTCTGCTGGGGGGGGGGGGGGGGGGGGCAGCATCACGGTCAGTGACAAGAACCATATAAATAAAATCATTAAAAAGGCTGGCTCAGTGATTGGCCTCCCTCCTGATTCCTTGGAGATCATTATTGCCAAGTGAACTAGGACTAAATTGAACACCAATTTTTTGAAGGCCACCCTCTGTACAATATATTTGATGCTCTGCGAAGCTCATTTAGCGATAGGTTTCTGATGCCTCTATGCTCTATTGAGAAGGTCCTTTGTTCCTGCTGCGGTTAAATTATTTAACGAACAGCGCTAGCTCTGTGTTGAGAGGCTATCTTCTTATCTTCTTTTTACTGTGTTATGTAATTTGTACTGTATGTAATTGTTTCTTGTTTGTGTATTTGTATTCACTCTGGTGGCAAACCATGTTTCCCCTCTGGGATTAAGAATAAAAACATACCATTAATCAGGCAGGAGGCAGTACTGGGTATCAGGCTCATTTACTGGAGGTCTCTGTGTGACACACATAAGATGCACAATCATTAGGTTTGGTGTGCAGTTGCTCTGTTTCACCTCATAAGGCTCATAGGCATCCGAAAATACTGTGTTACAAATTACACTATTATACTGTATATATTCTGTTTGGCAGAAACGAAATTAAATTCCATAAACAATCTTAACAAAAATATTAAATATTACCCATATTCACTTCTATAACAAATATGAAAATAAAACGCATTATAATCACACAGTATCATTAACATTCAAATACGGCTTTAGTCACCTTAGAACAACATGTAACTCTGTTGTGTTATAATAATAACAACCACACTAGCCAGACTGCATATGGCTCGCTGATAACAAACTATCATTACACATGGGCAAAACAGAGTCCATTCTCTTCGGTTCAAATAACAAACTCAGCAAGACCGACGGCTTCTCAGTTACAGTGGGTGACAATATTGTCACAAGGAAAGATGAAATTACCTACCTGGGTTCCATCCTAGAGGCTAATCTCTCCTGTGACAAAATGGCATCCAATGTAATAAAAAAAGTCAACCAACGAACTCGATTCTTGTACCGGATCTCCTCTCTGGTAAACAAGAACACCCTGAAGACTCTGGCAGGAGCACTCATTCAGGGGTACTACGACTATGCTTGCACCTCATGGTACCAAAGCACCTCAAAGGCGCTAAAAACAAAATTACAAACATCTCAAAACAAACTGGTCAGACTACTGCTTGACCTTACTCCTAGAACCCACCTCACCCCTGCCCACTTTGACAACCTAGGATGGCTTAGAGTAGACGACAGAGTACAACAACTTGCAATGGGCCTGGTCTACAAGATACACTACACGACCAAGGTACCCATGTACATGTCAAAATACTTCCCAAAGGTCAGTGAATACCACGATCACAACACCAGAGGGAGCTCCACAAATCATGTTAAACCCAGATTCGGCTCAAATAAGGGACTAAACACGTTTCGCAATTATGCCACATCAATGTGGAACGCCCTACCCAAAGCTGTAAAGGAATGTGGATCACTACCCACTTTCAAAACCTCTCTCAAGGGACACCTACGGGAGACTGCAATTCAACACTGGCCCCTGTAAATATCCTAACCCAACCCCCTCCAATGTACAGTCATTTACCTAGTATGGTTTTGTCAATAGTTCAATGTACAATTGTGTTTGTTTGTACAGTGTCTCCTCCCCCCCCCCCTCAATGTACAGTGTTACTTGTTTATACAGTGTGCCCCCCGCCCCCCCCAACCACCTCCAATGTAAATTACCCAGTATGGTTGTCAATATCCCAATGTACCCAACCCCCCCCACCCAACCTCCTCCAATGTACAGTTTCTACGTCAAATGTATATACTCCCTTTTCTTGACTCCTTCTGTATCACAAACAGTACTGTATTTGCAAATCTGGTATGTCATAAATGTATAGATGTAGCAGTACTGACTATGTCATGTATGTCATATATGTCTATATGAATTGAAAATGGGGGACCCTGATGGAAACAAGACAAACGTCTTTCTCAGGTCTGCATCCCCTTAACAATTGTATGTATTGAGCCGTACTGTATTGTACCCATTCTGCAATCTGTTAAATAAAGTTCTCATTCATTCATTCACTCACTTTATAGCTGAACTGGTGTGGATTAGCTATAAGGCTATTAGGCCTACAGCCTTTCATTACACATGAATGAATGAATGAATGAAAACTTTATTTAACAGATTGCAGAATGGGTACAATACAGTACGGCTCAATACATACAATTGTTAAGGGGATGCAGACCTGAGAAAGACGTTTGTCTTGTTTCCATCAGGGTCCCCCATTTTCAATTCATATAGACATATATGACATACATGACATACAGATAGTCAGTACTGCTACATCTATACATTTATGACATACCAGATTTGCAAATACAGTACCGTTTGTGATACAGAAGGAGTCAAGAAAAGGGAGTATATACATTTGACGTAGAAACTGTACATTGGAGGAGGTTGGGTAGGTGGGGTGGGGTTGGGTGGGTGGGTGGGGGGGGTTGGGTACATTGGGATATTGACAACCATACTGGGTAGTTTACATTGGAGGTGGTTGGGGGGGGGGGCCGGGGGGCACACTGTATAAACAAGTAACACTGTACATTGAGGGGGGGGGGAGGAGACACTGTACAAACAAACACAATTGTACATTGAACTATTGACAAAACCATACTAGGTAAATGACTGTACATTGGAGGGGGTTGGGTTAGGATATTTACAGGGGCCAGTTTTCAAAAGAACAACGTTTTCAAAAGAAACAGACACAAACATCTCCATACCTGTGTTGACACACATCAGATGCAGCATCATTGGGTTTGGTGTGAAGTAGCTTGGTTTTCACCTGATAAACAGAACAGAACTTTACGATCCACTCAGCAACCAACTAGCTGCTGCAGTCAAAGCACTGGAGCTGGTAGCTAGTAGCTAGCTAGCTAGTAACAGACAATAGTAGTAGTTGAGAGCTCCCCACTCTTCCCCAAGACAAACACCAAGAGAGCGACCACTCCACCTAATAACGTCTAGATAATAATATACAAGAACACATTCAATAGCTTACATAGGTCATAGACAACAGCTAGCAGCAACCTAACTAGTATAGCCAGCAGCTAGTTCTCCAGCTATAGACCACTGCACTTCCGCGTGCCGGAGCCGAGCGCAAACAGACACACCAAACCCAATGACGCTGGAATGAATGTAGACTGTTCCATCAGAGGGGGGAGCTTCGATGGTCATGTAAGTGGCTACAGACCGCTGCACTTAAATATAAACATTATTCTACCTGGAGACTCAATGAGGTAATTGTAGATGTCGCCATAAGAGCGTCTGGCCATTTAGTGGGATCATTTTTTCATTATCCTGTTCGGCTGAAAGGACACTGGCCACCGAAGCTCCCCCCTCTGAGTCCACATTCATTCGAGCGTCATCCCGCGTCGTCCAGACTCCATGGGCACTCTGCGCATGTCCATGCGGAATAAGTGCTTTAAAATGGGCTTTTTCTCTGCCGATTTAGTTCTGATCGATTAGTTATGGGTCACGCCGTGTTCAGGAGAGTGAGGTGCATAAACGTCTATTCGATCATGTCTCTAGCACCCCCACAGCCGTATCGGCAACCACTTACATCACGGCTCTCGTCCACATTCATTCATATGCTCCCCCGCAATCTCCTCCCCGATTTCAATGTAACGCGGAAGTGTAGTGGTCTATAGCATAAATCTGCAGTGCCGCAGCCCCATACATAGGGCCGCGTGTAGCTTATTCCCAGCGGAAGAGTACGTTGCATGCTTCCGCGTTTTCTCTGATTGGCCATGTGACCACGGCAGCGCGAGAGAGCTGCAGCGCGGAAATAGGCTGTCTATTGCCTCGCCCATTATCTAAGACAAACTCTAACCTTAACCAGCTACTTAACAGCGCCTAAACTTAACCCTTCACCAGAGAGAGTATATTGTGTAGACGGTGCAAGCAGCAGCAGTAGCAGCAGCATAACAGGAAAACTAACAGAGTGAGAGTGAAGACGTCTGGTACAGTTGTACACAGACTGAGAGCAGTGTATCGTTATAGAGAGCTAATGGCTACTTAGATACAACTATAATATTGTCGAGCCATTATTGGCACAGTATAGTGACTTGTGTAAGCGAAGTAACGTGGAGAGACTTATAGTTAAACCCAGCGACGTTTGGATATAACTACTCATTGGAGACCGTCTGCGGGTTAGCTTCACGTACAAACGAAGCTAACTAGCTACCATCTATGCCAACGGGCTTTTGGATTAATAGCTATTAACCCTGCCATCGGGCGCTAGGAATACAAGGACCGGTTCCGTACGAGACCCCTTCTTCCAGCGACGACAGGATTATCCGACCAGTCTACAGTTTCTCTGGAGCAGGAGCTCTAGAGAGAACCAACCGTCTCCAGCCACCACCTTGCTTTCCCTGTATCGCCTCGCTTCGTCTCACTCCCTTCAGAGCTCCACCGGTCGAGTATCCGTAGTCTAGGAACTATTCGTTACTGCTGACTTTGTTGCACTGACATTCTATTATTAAAGGAGAACCGTGATAACTAATATGTATGTTTGCTATTAACATTAAAATGCTTGTTTAACTTGTATCCCAGTCCCGGCGCAGTCAATTGAGTGTCCGCTATTTTGTCTAACTGTACTGTCTGGCTATTAATATTCTTTAGTAGTGGTTTAATCTAACATATCTCAATACAGTCAGGGTTGTGTAGCCCCTTAGCCCCTTTCGTGACTTTCGGTTTGCAAGCCTGTGGCTTTTGTGACCGGAGTCACTTGCCCACCCGCCCCGATCACCCAGTAGAGAAACGACCAAGCGCCGTCAAGGGGCTCGCGTGTGTCAAGAACAGTGGTGCGTTATTGAAATCATCTGGAGTGACACGCACCACGTGCACGCGCGCTCCCGGTGCGTGCGCGAGCTCCCGCGAATGCGCATTTAATGTCCCCTCGCTTGGGCACAGACTAAAGACAGTGCCTAATTGCATCTACGAATGGAATGTAACACGTCTTCACAACAAGGTAGGTGTGAATGTGTCTGAGAACGTATTTAACACACCTGACGACCGGTGCTATTGATATGCAAATAGCGAGTGAGGTTACACACCGTGCTACCCAGTCCCATGAACAACGCATGCCTGGTCAAGAATACATCAGATCTGAATTTCAAAGATACCCAGCGTACAATATGGGTCCAACACAGCTCCACGATGGGGTCTGGAAGCTCGCAGTTGCCAATAAACAGTTTAAAACATTGTTACTCGACGAGTGGTATTTACAGACCGAACGTCCATCTCCGCCGTTGGTGTCACAGCGCATGCGCACCATGCCGCGTTCACGTTACTGGGAAGAAGCGGAAGAACCAGCTTCCGACTGGGAAAAACCATTCACGTCAGCCTCCTAGTGGTAATTCCTACTAGGACATATGGGATTCTTTTATAGACCCCATATCTCCCACTTCGCGTCACGAATTGCGGAAGTATGGATGTGGGCGTTTCATCCATAGATATATATAGAGTGTCGTGGAATATATTATCATGTCATTATGAGTCTCTGTTATTTTATCATGTCATACAGCTAGAGTTTCAGTCCAACCAGATTTACTGGTTAATGTGTGTATGTCTCTTTAAGATACTCTATCATTCTCTCAGTCGTAACGAAGTTGCTGTTCCTACCAGCCATAGAGCTATAACCCAAGGTCATGGGAACTGTAAGATGGAGCTGTTTTTCCTTCCAGGCTTAGCCATAACATAGTCGTATTATTAATTTCTCTAACCAGCCATTTTGTTTTCTTCTACGTAATTTCATGTATTCAATTGTATGTCTGACCAGGCCTCTAGGCCAGTCCCCTGTCAGACGCTAGTGGGTTAACATGTCTGCCTCTGGGGGGGTGACTGGTCTGGCAGCGTGGCCACGCTGTCATGAACTTTCTTTATTAAATAAACCTTCTTATTATTATTAATAATGACTCAGAATGATTAATGTAAGCGGCTCATCGTTTGTCCTTTAATAATTTCCATTACAGATGGCGACGAGATGTTTTTTTTTTAACCGATGGGTGTCGAGGTCGGCCGCCAAACGGACTCTGCAGAAAGGGTGAATCCTGGAATTCCGGGGGAGCGCTGTCTCGAGGCTCCTCCGTGCGAGACACCGAGGGGAGAGAACCAGCTGCGCCGTCCGCTTGGCTGTCACCTCCGGCATGAACCTTGGGGACGCGTGATGAGGAACACTCGGTGAGCTGTTGACATTCTGATTTCTGTTTAAAACATTTTTTGTTTTTAAATTTATAATTAGAGGTCTAAACTAGAACATGGTGCCGGTCAGAGCTATTTTTTAAATGTATATTACTATGTGCTCTGCAGTGGTTATTTTTTTCATTGTATTGGTGTATTACTGTGCTTGGTAGACTGGCAATGGTTTTTTCTATAGTTTCTCAATCTTGGTACGTCCCGAATGTATTAGGCAGGGATTAGGCTCGTGCCTTATAGACGGGGTGCGGGGGCCTACCACGAGTATAATAAAATATGTTGACGACGAGAAGAATTATGGGGTATTTTTTTAATGAGGTTAATATATATTTTAGAGCGATGGGGGTCGAGTTGGCCGCCAGCCGAGGCGCTATGCGGGCAGGTTGAAGTCTTGGGCTTCAGGGAAAGCGCTTTCTTCTCCTCAATACTCCCCCGCACATGATGGGAAGGGAGTGAGGAACCGCTTGCTGGCGTCAGTTTGGCTGCCAACTACGGCTAGAATCCATGGGAGCGTGGGGGAGATATTCGGTGAGCTGGGCATTCTGTTTAGAAGCGGTTATTTATAAAGTAGCCATTCTGTTTAAAAGCGGTTATGTATAAAGTAGCCATTCTGTTTAGAAGCGGTTATTTATAAAGTGGCCATTCTGTTTAAAAGCGGTTATGTATAAAGTAGCCATTCTGTTTAAAAGCGGTTTTTGTTTCTATCTATAAAGTACTTATGCGAGTGGGGTATTGAATATAGGATAATGTGTGTAACCCCCCTGTGTTTCCTTGAGTACTGGGATTTAAGGGGTATGTTCTGGCTGTACGCTGTTTACAGAGCTTTTTGTCTCCGAGTGCTCAGGAGGAACCAATTTTTGGGGGCTACATAATTTGTACATAGTATTGTTTTTTTTGGGTACCTTTTTTATGGTTTTCCTCTGGACACTTTAAATTAAGAGGTATGTTCCGATAATTAGGCGTGAATTACATTTGTATCGATATTGTAGGCGTGTGCAGAATGTACTGTGGAGTATAGTGGAAAGGGTTTTAGGCACTGATTCTGGGTTTTTTGGTTGTTTTCCTAACAAGGAGGCGGGAAGTTGGACCGTGCGTGGGATGCCAAAAGATAGGGGGTCAGGGGGTCGTGTGATTAGTTTTCCACTGTCTTATCTGGTCATACTGCAGTTTTTTCTGAAAAGAAATAAGATAGGGGCATTGTATCCGATAATTAGGCGTGATACGCTACTCCACAGAGCTTTTTTCTCGAAAGTGTTCAGAGGAAACGATTTGTCTGCCACATATTGTGGGTTTTTATTTTCTGTTTGTTTAGAGGGGCCAGAAAGGGGGGCCTGTGGGGTCATGACGGGAGAAGCTAAGAATCTGTTTTTCTGTCTTTTCTCCCACGGTGTGCCCGGGGCTGGATTTTGGGCTCGGTGTCTTTCCGTGTGCGTCACCGTCACCGGCCGTCCCGTCTCCTATCCGCTGGTCTCGCCGGCGACCATCAACTCCGGTGCGCCGGGCATTGGTGTAAAGACCTATAGAGCCTATAAGGAGGTGTTCGAGGGGAAAAAAGCACAATGGCGTGCGGAGGTGCAGGACGGGACGGGCCCACAGCGCATTGGCTGGACGCACGGCGGGGAGACATCGACCTGAGCTCAGGCAAAGTATAGCGCACACTCACATGCACGCACACAGATCGATGGAGATACAGGTACAGCAATATATTAAGGCCATGTGAACAAATCACTGACAATGGGCCTTCTGAAATTTGTATTAGTAGCTCCAAAGTTATCATGAAGTGTATAGGGTTTAGGTATACCTTTGAGACTGGGATTTAAATACATTTCAATATATACCCTGTTTTGAATCAACATAAAAAAAAAAAAAGAGCAGCCATAAAGGCACAAATATGGGTAATTATTTTTATTAAATACAGGATAGAATAGAAACAAGTGCATACGGTAGCACAGGCTGTGCACGCTGTTATATTACATAGAAATATTTTCCTCTGTCTGTGTAGGCACACACACACACACGTTTACATGCACGCACGCTGTGATAGGGGATAAACAATTCGCTATTTTATCTGCATCGTTTGTGTTTATCTGCATCGTTTGTGTTTATCTGCATCGTTTGTGTGTGTTGACATTGCCATGGGTGAATTTACGTCAGTTAGTATCTTGTTATTGTATCAGCCACCAAAATACTCATCAATATTTACATAGATTGACACTTGTGTCTGTGATCAATACATAGCTACTGCCGGAGAAATTGGGCTGTGAATAGGTGAGTCAGTATGTTCCACAGGGGTTGATTATCTTTAGAACTAGGGTATAAGGGTACTTTCTCATGGGGTCATGGACAAGGGAGGCAGTGCTCTGAGGGTTAATTCCATTTTTGTCTGTACTATAAGGGTTTTTTTTCTCACAAGAGGCGGGAACGCGGGACTGTGAGTGGGGAGAATTTACCTATGTTTTTCAGGCCTACCGTCATTTGCCATTCAGTCTGTTTTGACCTGTTCAGTACTTGCATGTTTATAGTAGCTGCTAGCAACGGCGATCATCTAATTTCATGTGACCTGCAGAAATCATTATGGCCTGTTTGCCAACGAGACTCTTAGAGACGTTGTTTTTTGTTGTCATGACTTAGGGAATCTGCCTGCTCGTTGGAGAGAGGCACACATTAGCGGGTGGTCAAAGGACTGACATAACGGGTAGATTGCCTGCACACCACGGGGCACACAGGGGTTCCGCGAGGTGCCTGATGGGAATGTTTCTTTAAGAACAACTATTGAACTAAACAAATAGTCTATCTAGTGCTTCATGTGTATACAATAAGTGCTTAATCTAATAACATGAACTAAAAAAAAAAGAAGTCGATCAAAATGTCTTCACACGTTTCGTAAAGTTATTATAGGAACTTTATCAACTTGACGTCCGCGGCAGGCGTCATTGCTTTTACCAACAGGGTTCCCAACGCGGCTCTGGTTCGTTATCGTTTACAAGGGAATACAAAGCGGCTGTCGTGATAATCACACAACAATACTTCCGGTCCGGTCGGTGGGCTTCATAATAAAAGTCTAGAACACCGGAAAAGACGGAGCGGTGGGCTTCAAAATAAAAGTCTAAAACACCGGAAAATAAGTTTATTTTGTACAGCGTTTTCCTCCACGAGTACTCGAGTACATCATGTGATCAATCGATCTGGATTATTTTTGCCCATCCCTAGTTTATCCTGTGCAGCAAGTCATATTGCCACACTGCCAGCGAGAGAATGTTTGTTGACATTCCTCATTAGAACATCTGAGATTAGAGTGTACTGGAGGCCCAGAGCGAGGGAGAGGGGTGACCTCTTTAATGCAACAGTAGAGAAACGTTTTGAAGTGTGTGTAAAGGTTAAACGCAGTTGTCATGACAACACGTCGCATGACAACCAGAAGGCGGGTTTATTGTTGAAAAGGATCCCCATTAGCTGTCGCCTGAGCTGAAGTCTCCATTCCAATAGAGCACCTGAAGGTAAAATAAGGGGACTGCTTCCGTTCATGAGAGGAGACCTTACCGCCGGAAGTGGAGACCTGCATCTCTGTTGGGGGAGAGGGGCCGACGTCGGACAAGGCAGTCCTGAGAAAGGAGCTGGTTGTTGCGTCGTAGCGGACTGCCTAAACCTTACGGGGAGAGGTGCATCTAAGTAGGGGAAGGAGTGCATCCGAACGGGAGGAGGGTACTCTTAACTGGAAGGAGGTTAAAAGGGTCAAAGCGCTTTATTTTGCTATACATTGTGGCGAGGGGAAGCCACTGTATATATATATATGTATATATATATGTTATGTGTATATATATATATATATTGGGGGGAGAGACAGGTATAATGGGGGGGCAGACATCATTATCAACATCAGCTCACATATTTAAGTAGTGCATTCTTAGGTGGTATTTGAAAGACACTTTACTATTCAATTTACTTATGTTCAGTGGGCAGTTATTCCAATGATTGATGGCACGATGAACAACAGTCCTCTTTAAAGATTTTGGTATTGTATGAGAGGGCGCTGTCATCAGGTATCAGCGTAGTATGTGCGTTTCTCTTTAAGAGAGGCACACATTAGCCAGTCAAAACAATTTGGTTATGATCTATGTTGATCCTTGCTATAAGGCCATAAGTGACATTGTTATGGGATCCGTTCTGTTTTCCTTGTAAAGCAGCCATAGTAGTCAGCCTTGCCCGCAGAACAGTACATTTGATTTAAAATTCCTCCTTAAAACTGTGGGGCAATGGTCACTTATGCCTAGGTAGAGAACCCCACTAGCTGAGATCCTGTCATATTTATTGAAAAGGGAACTGGGAAAGCAGCACCACTCAACCAGTCAATATTAAAGTAGATTTATTGGGGAGTCAGTACAGTGGGGCTCAATACACACGGTGATCGAAATGTGTTGGCTTAGCAAAGGGCGATAGAAGGAGTGGTTCAGAGGCAGGATGTTTAGCACACTGCCAGCGAGAGTGGGTTTTTATTTTTTGTTTATTTGGTTTGTCCAGATTCTATTCATATCTGATTTGGCATAGTATGGAATTTTGCCATAACAATGACTGAATGGAGTATATTCTGATTTATGGAGTGATAAAAAGAGATATCCAAAATCCCCTTTGGCTCTAATATGTCGACAAAATGGAGCTATAATTTTGAAAATGGCTTTATCCAATGTTCAGATTTCTGTCCTGGAATTATATGCAAATTAGTGCATATTTAAGTAGAGCAGGCCTCATGTGCATGTTTGAACATACAATTGTGATAAAAAAAAAAAAAAAAAGTAGTGTCTTAATGTAAGTAGTGAACTGGGGAAGTTTCAGTGTGATATATATTAGTTCACCTGCAGTGTCTCCCCTTTAAGTTCAGTTCAGTCTTAGACCTGTCCTCTGGTAAGGAGGTGAGAACTACAACATGTCACCCCTGAGTGACAGTGTGATTGAATGACCTTCGTCCAGCTTCAGAATACAGTTTTTTTATTATTAATTCTTTATTTTCTTTCTCTCTCTTTAATCTTATTCGTATGTCACAGGAGTGCACGTGATGGTGTTCAGTTGTGATTGAGCCATGTACTGATAACATTACAAGTTATTGCTCATATTATATTATAAATCTCCCATAACAATAAGTATCAGAAAGAACAATATCATCTAAGAATGATTCGTTATTAAAAGATTTAGCTATGTACTGATGGTTTTTTTTTCTTCTTTCTTTTTTCTGTGGTGGGGTCTCGCTGAACGGTCTCTTCACTCTGCTTGCGGTCCGGGCACCCATCTCTGACCAAGAGGAGGACGCGCAGAGACCACTGTCTGTACCAGGCTTCTGCAGTTACAGCGGTGACACAGGGACAGTACTCCGTGACCATCAGATCTGTGAGACGGTTTCCAGAACCTGACGGGGGAACCGACTACAGCTGATTACGGGGAGACAAGCTGGCCCAGCTAATCTACTGGACCAGAGCTCCACTCTGCAGCTACAGCATGGACACTGAGACAGTTTCTAGCAGGCCTGTTCCATCAGGGCCACAACCAATGGCCTGAGTGGGGGGACCGACTACAGCTGGTTTCTGTGAAAGTAAGCTGTCCCAATCTGCTCCAGAACTAGGAGGCAGAGGGCCTATCGGCTAGTGAACGATGGGGCGCTAAGACCATCAACCGACAGCTGACTCCAGTCTGATAGGATCAGTGGTCCTGAGATAAAGATCTTAGAGACAGTTTCCAGCAGGTCTAAGCCATTCACCGGACAGGCTCCTTGCATCGGAGGGGAGGATCATCAGGACCGAGCCACGGCATACATGGACTGCAGAGGGGGGGTGCTTGGACCAGCGACCGGGGGAGGGAGAAGAGACCGTTTCCGGGATGAGGCAAGTTTTACCCACAATGCTTAGGTTTGAACTACAATACATGCAGATATTACAGTATCGTCCTAAAAGATGTTAGGTAATGATGTAATGAACTTTCTTTGATTCAGGTGGAGATTTTGTAATATGTTGTGCATTATAATAGTAACCAGTTATTTTTTCATTCTTAGTGAGGAGTCTGCAGATTGTTTTTGTTTTGTTTTGGCTATCTCCCGGAGAATGCAGTCACGTGTATTCTGTTTTCGCTATGTTATATTTCGTGAGCGCAGTCTATCTTGCAAGGTACTGCCCTGTGTTTTCTTTTGTGATTTCAATTTTTCAGCTTGGTGGTGGGAGAAGTATGGCCTTGACAAAACCAGAGACTGGACACTGTACCCTTGAGTCCTCCGACCATCCGTCTGGGCATTTGCAAAGAGACGCTAATGAGGGTTGCTGTTATGACAACTTCTCTTTTGCACGTGACACGGGGTCTATGCAGAGGACCTTTTGTTTTTTAGATAATAAAAATAGTTTTTGCTGGGTTATTATAATCTGTGTTTGAATGATAATATTTTTTTTTGTTGTCTTTATGAAATGATAAATGATTGTGATTAATAATTATCAATAGGAGGGAACTGTCGTGGAATATATTATCATGTCATTATGAGTCTCTGTTATTTTATCATGTCATACAGCTAGAGTTTCAGTCCAACCAGATTTACTGGTTAATGTGTGTATGTCTCTTTAAGATACTCTATCATTCTCTCAGTCGTAACGAAGTTGCTGTTCCTACCAGCCATAGAGCTATAACCCAAGGTCATGGGAACTGTAAGATGGAGCTGTTTTTCCTTCCAGGCTTAGCCATAACATAGTCGTATTATTAATTTCTCTAACCAGCCATTTTGTTTTCTTCTACGTAATTTCATGTATTCAATTGTATGTCTGACCAGGCCTCTAGGCCAGTCCCCTGTCAGACGCTAGTGGGTTAACATGTCTGCCTCTGGGGGGGTGACTGGTCTGGCAGCGTGGCCACGCTGTCATGAACTTTCTTTATTAAATAAACCTTCTTATTATTATTAATAATGACTCAGAATGATTAATGTAAGCGGCTCATCGTTTGTCCTTTAATAATTTCCATTACAAGAGTCAAAGCGTGAAGCTTCCTAGTTGTAGCAACGAGATGTCCTCTGGTTCTTCCGCTTCTTCCCAGTAACGTGAACGCGGCATGGTGCGCATGCGCTGTGACACCAACGGCGGAGATGGACGTTCGGTCTGTAAATACCACTCGTCGAGTAACAATGTTTTAAACTGTTTATTGGCAACTGCGAGCTTCCAGACCCCATCGTGGAGCTGTGTTGGACCCATATTGTACGCTGGGTATCTTTGAAATTCAGATCTGATGTATTCTTGACACACCGCGAGCCCCTTGACGGCGCTTGGTCGTTTCTCTACTGGGTGATCAGGGCGGGTGGGCAAGTGACTCCGGTCACAAAAGCCACAGGCTTGCAAACCGAAAGTCACGAAAGGGGCTAGTAGCCCCTTAGCTACAGTGTAGGTTCGTTTATTAGGACAAGTGCATGACAGTAAGGTTAGTTAGGGTTAGATTTTTTTTTTAATTTATTTATTTATTATTATATATTTTTTTCATTTCAGATAATGGTTGAAGAAGTGCGTCTTTAGTGGACGGCGAAAGATTGGACGGGTTTCGGCTGTCCTAATGTACAGTTGTCAGTTCATCACGGTCAGTGACAAGAACCATATAAATAAAATCATTAAAAAGGCTGGCTCAGTGATTGGCCTCCCTCCTGATTCCTTGGAGATCATTATTGCCAAGTGAACTAGGACTAAATTGAACACCAATTTTTTGAAGGCCACCCTCTGTACAATATATTTGATGCTCTGCGAAGCTCATTTAGCGATAGGTTTCTGATGCCTCTATGCTCTATTGAGAAGGTCCTTTGTTCCTGCTGCGGTTAAATTATTTAACGAACAGCGCTAGCTCTGTGTTGAGAGGCTATCTTCTTATCTTCTTTTTACTGTGTTATGTAATTTGTACTGTATGTAATTGTTTCTTGTTTGTGTATTTGTATTCACTCTGGTGGCAAACCATGTTTCCCCTCTGGGATTAAGAATAAAAACATACCATTAATCAGGCAGGAGGCAGTACTGGGTATCAGGCTCATTTACTGGAGGTCTCTGTGTGACACACATAAGATGCACAATCATTAGGTTTGGTGTGCAGTTGCTCTGTTTCACCTCATAAGGCTCATAGGCATCCGAAAATACTGTGTTACAAATTACACTATTATACTGTATATATTCTGTTTGGCAGAAACGAAATTAAATTCCATAAACAATCTTAACAAAAATATTAAATATTACCCATATTCACTTCTATAACAAATATGAAAATAAAACGCATTATAATCACACAGTATCATTAACATTCAAATACGGCTTTAGTCACCTTAGAACAACATGTAACTCTGTTGTGTTATAATAATAACAACCACACTAGCCAGACTGCATATGGCTCGCTGATAACAAACTATCATTACACATGGGCAAAACAGAGTCCATTCTCTTCGGTTCAAATAACAAACTCAGCAAGACCGACGGCTTCTCAGTTACAGTGGGTGACAATATTGTCACAAGGAAAGATGAAATTACCTACCTGGGTTCCATCCTAGAGGCTAATCTCTCCTGTGACAAAATGGCATCCAATGTAATAAAAAAAGTCAACCAACGAACTCGATTCTTGTACCGGATCTCCTCTCTGGTAAACAAGAACACCCTGAAGACTCTGGCAGGAGCACTCATTCAGGGGTACTACGACTATGCTTGCACCTCATGGTACCAAAGCACCTCAAAGGCGCTAAAAACAAAATTACAAACATCTCAAAACAAACTGGTCAGACTACTGCTTGACCTTACTCCTAGAACCCACCTCACCCCTGCCCACTTTGACAACCTAGGATGGCTTAGAGTAGACGACAGAGTACAACAACTTGCAATGGGCCTGGTCTACAAGATACACTACACGACCAAGGTACCCATGTACATGTCAAAATACTTCCCAAAGGTCAGTGAATACCACGATCACAACACCAGAGGGAGCTCCACAAATCATGTTAAACCCAGATTCGGCTCAAATAAGGGACTAAACACGTTTCGCAATTATGCCACATCAATGTGGAACGCCCTACCCAAAGCTGTAAAGGAATGTGGATCACTACCCACTTTCAAAACCTCTCTCAAGGGACACCTACGGGAGACTGCAATTCAACACTGGCCCCTGTAAATATCCTAACCCAACCCCCTCCAATGTACAGTCATTTACCTAGTATGGTTTTGTCAATAGTTCAATGTACAATTGTGTTTGTTTGTACAGTGTCTCCTCCCCCCCCCCCTCAATGTACAGTGTTACTTGTTTATACAGTGTGCCCCCCGCCCCCCCCAACCACCTCCAATGTAAATTACCCAGTATGGTTGTCAATATCCCAATGTACCCAACCCCCCCCACCCAACCTCCTCCAATGTACAGTTTCTACGTCAAATGTATATACTCCCTTTTCTTGACTCCTTCTGTATCACAAACAGTACTGTATTTGCAAATCTGGTATGTCATAAATGTATAGATGTAGCAGTACTGACTATGTCATGTATGTCATATATGTCTATATGAATTGAAAATGGGGGACCCTGATGGAAACAAGACAAACGTCTTTCTCAGGTCTGCATCCCCTTAACAATTGTATGTATTGAGCCGTACTGTATTGTACCCATTCTGCAATCTGTTAAATAAAGTTCTCATTCATTCATTCACTCACTTTATAGCTGAACTGGTGTGGATTAGCTATAAGGCTATTAGGCCTACAGCCTTTCATTACACATGAATGAATGAATGAATGAAAACTTTATTTAACAGATTGCAGAATGGGTACAATACAGTACGGCTCAATACATACAATTGTTAAGGGGATGCAGACCTGAGAAAGACGTTTGTCTTGTTTCCATCAGGGTCCCCCATTTTCAATTCATATAGACATATATGACATACATGACATACAGATAGTCAGTACTGCTACATCTATACATTTATGACATACCAGATTTGCAAATACAGTACCGTTTGTGATACAGAAGGAGTCAAGAAAAGGGAGTATATACATTTGACGTAGAAACTGTACATTGGAGGAGGTTGGGTAGGTGGGGTGGGGTTGGGTGGGTGGGTGGGGGGGGTTGGGTACATTGGGATATTGACAACCATACTGGGTAGTTTACATTGGAGGTGGTTGGGGGGGGGGGGCCGGGGGGCACACTGTATAAACAAGTAACACTGTACATTGAGGGGGGGGGGGAGGAGACACTGTACAAACAAACACAATTGTACATTGAACTATTGACAAAACCATACTAGGTAAATGACTGTACATTGGAGGGGGTTGGGTTAGGATATTTACAGGGGCCAGTTTTCAAAAGAACAACGTTTTCAAAAGAAACAGACACAAACATCTCCATACCTGTGTTGACACACATCAGATGCAGCATCATTGGGTTTGGTGTGAAGTAGCTTGGTTTTCACCTGATAAACAGAACAGAACTTTACGATCCACTCAGCAACCAACTAGCTGCTGCAGTCAAAGCACTGGAGCTGGTAGCTAGTAGCTAGCTAGCTAGTAACAGACAATAGTAGTAGTTGAGAGCTCCCCACTCTTCCCCAAGACAAACACCAAGAGAGCGACCACTCCACCTAATAACGTCTAGATAATAATATACAAGAACACATTCAATAGCTTACATAGGTCATAGACAACAGCTAGCAGCAACCTAACTAGTATAGCCAGCAGCTAGTTCTCCAGCTATAGACCACTGCACTTCCGCGTGCCGGAGCCGAGCGCAAACAGACACACCAAACCCAATGACGCTGGAATGAATGTAGACTGTTCCATCAGAGGGGGGAGCTTCGATGGTCATGTAAGTGGCTACAGACCGCTGCACTTAAATATAAACATTATTCTACCTGGAGACTCAATGAGGTAATTGTAGATGTCGCCATAAGAGCGTCTGGCCATTTAGTGGGATCATTTTTTCATTATCCTGTTCGGCTGAAAGGACACTGGCCACCGAAGCTCCCCCCTCTGAGTCCACATTCATTCGAGCGTCATCCCGCGTCGTCCAGACTCCATGGGCACTCTGCGCATGTCCATGCGGAATAAGTGCTTTAAAATGGGCTTTTTCTCTGCCGATTTAGTTCTGATCGATTAGTTATGGGTCACGCCGTGTTCAGGAGAGTGAGGTGCATAAACGTCTATTCGATCATGTCTCTAGCACCCCCACAGCCGTATCGGCAACCACTTACATCACGGCTCTCGTCCACATTCATTCATATGCTCCCCCGCAATCTCCTCCCCGATTTCAATGTAACGCGGAAGTGTAGTGGTCTATAGCATAAATCTGCAGTGCCGCAGCCCCATACATAGGGCCGCGTGTAGCTTATTCCCAGCGGAAGAGTACGTTGCATGCTTCCGCGTTTTCTCTGATTGGCCATGTGACCACGGCAGCGCGAGAGAGCTGCAGCGCGGAAATAGGCTGTCTATTGCCTCGCCCATTATCTAAGACAAACTCTAACCTTAACCAGCTACTTAACAGCGCCTAAACTTAACCCTTCACCAGAGAGAGTATATTGTGTAGACGGTGCAAGCAGCAGCAGTAGCAGCAGCATAACAGGAAAACTAACAGAGTGAGAGTGAAGACGTCTGGTACAGTTGTACACAGACTGAGAGCAGTGTATCGTTATAGAGAGCTAATGGCTACTTAGATACAACTATAATATTGTCGAGCCATTATTGGCACAGTATAGTGACTTGTGTAAGCGAAGTAACGTGGAGAGACTTATAGTTAAACCCAGCGACGTTTGGATATAACTACTCATTGGAGACCGTCTGCGGGTTAGCTTCACGTACAAACGAAGCTAACTAGCTACCATCTATGCCAACGGGCTTTTGGATTAATAGCTATTAACCCTGCCATCGGGCGCTAGGAATACAAGGACCGGTTCCGTACGAGACCCCTTCTTCCAGCGACGACAGGATTATCCGACCAGTCTACAGTTTCTCTGGAGCAGGAGCTCTAGAGAGAACCAACCGTCTCCAGCCACCACCTTGCTTTCCCTGTATCGCCTCGCTTCGTCTCACTCCCTTCAGAGCTCCACCGGTCGAGTATCCGTAGTCTAGGAACTATTCGTTACTGCTGACTTTGTTGCACTGACATTCTATTATTAAAGGAGAACCGTGATAACTAATATGTATGTTTGCTATTAACATTAAAATGCTTGTTTAACTTGTATCCCAGTCCCGGCGCAGTCAATTGAGTGTCCGCCATTTTGTCTAACTGTACTGTCTGGCTATTAATATTCTTTAGTAGTGGTTTAATCTAACATATCTCAATACAGTCAGGGTTGTGTAGCCCCTTAGCCCCTTTCGTGACTTTCGGTTTGCAAGCCTGTGGCTTTTGTGACCGGAGTCACTTGCCCACCCGCCCCGATCACCCAGTAGAGAAACGACCAAGCGCCGTCAAGGGGCTCGCGTGTGTCAAGAACAGTGGTGCGTTATTGAAATCATCTGGAGTGACACGCACCACGTGCACGCGCGCTCCCGGTGCGTGCGCGAGCTCCCGCGAATGCGCATTTAATGTCCCCTCGCTTGGGCACAGACTAAAGACAGTGCCTAATTGCATCTACGAATGGAATGTAACACGTCTTCACAACTAGGTAGGTGTGAATGTGTCTGAGAACGTATTTAACACACCTGACGACCGGTGCTATTGATATGCAAATAGCGAGTGAGGTTACACACCGTGCTACCCAGTCCCATGAACAACGCATGCCTGGTCAAGAATACATCAGATCTGAATTTCAAAGATACCCAGCGTACAATATGGGTCCAACACAGCTCCACGATGGGGTCTGGAAGCTCGCAGTTGCCAATAAACAGTTTAAAACATTGTTACTCGACGAGTGGTATTTACAGACCGAACGTCCATCTCCGCCGTTGGTGTCACAGCGCATGCGCACCATGCCGCGTTCACGTTACTGGGAAGAAGCGGAAGAACCAGCTTCCGACTGGGAAAAACCATTCACGTCAGCCTCCTAGTGGTAATTCCTACTAGGACATATGGGATTCTTTTATAGACCCCATATCTCCCACTTCGCGTCACGAATTGCGGAAGTATGGATGTGGGCGTTTCATCCATAGATATATATAGAGTCAAAGCGTGAAGCTTCCTAGTTGTAGCAACGAGATGTCCTCTGGTTCTTCCGCTTCTTCCCAGTAACGTGAACGCGGCATGGTGCGCATGCGCTGTGACACCAACGGCGGAGATGGACGTTCGGTCTGTAAATCAAATCAAATCAAATCAAATTTATTTATAGGGCCCGACAACACACGTTAATGTCCCCATGGGCCGTACAGGTCTTCTTTAAACAAGTCAAGAAGACAACATAACAATAAGTCAAGAACAGAACAAGAACACCATAGGGTCCAAACATTTTTTAGATGAATGCAAATAAATGAAAGAATGCAAGCACTCCCAGACATACCCCACGCGAAGGTAAGGAAAAACTCACTAAAACCTAACAATAGGGAAAAAAGCTCCACAGGCAATGTGGAGGAGAGAAACCTTAGAAGGGCCGTTCAAGGGGGGATCTCCCTTCTTAGATGTCGGTGATAGTAGTGTTGCAGACGGACAGTTGGTAAGCATGCACTCATGTGTGTAGTGAAACACAGATGAGTGCATGCAATAGCAACTGTACATTTTGAAAAATTAAAGATAGAGTTGATAGCGGATCTATTTGAAGCACAGGGGCGGCGCAAGAGGGTCACGTCCTCCCCGTCTTAGTCACGGGACATTCAGCACTCCGGTCGTTGCTCAGGGACAGCCGGAGACAGGGGGAAGGGGGGGTGGCACAGAGAGGGTCGCGAACTCCCGGCATCATCGCGGGACATCCGGCACTCCGGTCACCACTACGAAACCTCCGAAGACAGGGGGGCACGCAGAGGGGGTCGCAGTCTCCCGGCCTTCGTCACGGGACGTCCAACACTCCGGTCAACACTCCAGGACAGCAAGTCATAGGAAGACAGGGAGACGGGACAGGCGTTAGACAGCTCATGAGATTGTAGTAGGCGGACATAGCAATAGATACAAGTGGTAGGCATATATGTGAATACCACTCGTCGAGTAACAATGTTTTAAACTGTTTATTGGCAACTGCGAGCTTCCAGACCCCATCGTGGAGCTGTGTTGGACCCATATTGTACGCTGGGTATCTTTGAAATTCAGATCTGATGTATTCTTGACACACCGCGAGCCCCTTGACGGCGCTTGGTCGTTTCTCTACTGGGTGATCGGGGCGGGTGGGCAAGTGACTCCGGTCACAAAAGCCACAGGCTTGCAAACCGAAAGTCACGAAAGGGGCTAGTAGCCCCTTAGCTACAGTGTAGGTTCGTTTATTAGGACAAGTGCATGACAGTAAGGTTAGTTAGGGTTAGATTTTTTTTTTAATTTATTTATTTATTATTATATATTTTTTTCATTTCAGATAATGGTTGAAGAAGTGCGTCTTTAGTGGACGGCGAAAGATTGGACGGGTTTCGGCTGTCCTAATGTACAGTTGTCAGTTCCCTCCCCCTCGTATGTATATATTTACTGTTAGGATCTGTTTAACAGTACTGTATTTGCATATCTTGCATGTCACAAATGTAACAGTACTGTACAAATGTAACAGTACAAGAAGGCCCTACAGAGAGTGGTGCGCTCAGCCGAGCGTACCACGGGTATTGCACTACCACCCCTGCAGGTTCTATACAACAAGAGGTGCAAATCCAGAGCCTGCAGAATAATGAAAGACCCACACCACCCCAACAACAGCCTGTTCCAGCTGCTGAGGTCAGGCAGACGCCTGCGAACCCCAGCTACTAGGACAGAGAGACTTCGGCTCAGCTTCTTCCCCCAGGCCATCAGAGCCTTGAACACTGAACTCTCCACACACAAGCACACCTGAGCACACACACGACACACACACTGTACACGCTCACACACTAGCAGCCACTTTAACATGAGCAAGCACACACTCATGCTGCACACGCCCACACTTATGGCCACTAAGGAAAGGTCACTTTAAAAATAGTATAGTAACAGTAACAGTGTATTGCACTACCAAAGGACCTAGCATGTCCTCCATGCTCTGTAAATAACTTACAAATACCGATATGCCCTACTATGTTACTTGTTTATTGCACAATGTTGTTTTAATGGATTCTATTATATGTTGTTACTACTGTATTGCACATCGTTGCGGGCAAGACCACCCGCATTTCATTGTATACTTGTATGCCGTGACAAATAAAACTCTTGACTCTTGACTTGACTTGACTGTATAGGGCTGTCCCCGACTAAGGATTTGTATAGTCGACTTGTAGTCGCCAAAATTTGCCGATAGTCGACTATTAGTAGACTATAAAAAATAAAATAAAATGGGAAAAAAAAGTATATATATATTTTTTTATCATTCCATTTGGGCTGTGGGGGTGCATAATGTCTAAAGGAGTCGACTGAAGGCTTCTTGTCCTCTGCGAAAGCATGCAATTGGTCCACTGATGGATACATCTTGATATTTGTCTAGTCTAGTGTGTTCATCATTAGATGGGTGAAATCCTTTTTCAGTGCCTCTGTGCCTGTTTTCTTAGGCAGTTAGCCTCGCTGGTATGCGCGCCATTCACGTTAGCCACGCTTCTAGGGCTATTTTCTTTTGGAAAGAATGAAAAAAAATTATAATATATATATAATTTTTTTTTGCATTAGACAGAGGTTGGCAGTCGACTAAGGCTCCTTTCGATCGATTAGTCGACTATTCGACTAATGGGGGTCAGCCCTAAAGTACTGTATATCTGTATGTCATGTATGTCATAAATGTCATGATTAGATTAGATCAGTGGTTCTCAAACTTTTTACACCAAGTACCACCTGAGAACGTAGCTGGCTCTCCAAGTACCACCATATGACCGGCGTTAAAATACAGTCTATTCAGCTATGCACAGTTCACGCAGGAGGCAAATGTATTCCTAATACCATTATTTATTGTTAACTTTTGTCAGACACAGCCACAATGTACAAAGGGATAGCACTAGAACTAGCAAACGCTTCCACACAACTCATACAATGCAAGGGGCATTGAGAACATAATAACTAACATTCTCACATAGCAAGTGAGAAAATTAAGAACAACTGTATTTCAGCAAATGTACTTAATTCTCTCTATCTCTCTCTCTCACTCACTCTCTCTCTCTCTCTCTCACACAGCAAGCAATTGTCCGTCATTCTCTCTCACACACACACACACACACACACAATTATTTTGTTACAAAAACTTAATTTCCTGCATTCTGGTGCAGGAATTTTTTAATTTTTACCCTTTAAATGCCAGTGTTTGTGATGGGCATCACAAACTATTGTAAAAAAGAAAAGAAAACACATATTCAATACATTTTTGAATGTTTACCCTTTAAATGCCAGTTTGTGTGATGGCATCACAAATTATTGTTAAAAAAAACACAAAAAGTTAAATATTTACAATATATCAAATGCAAAGTACATTTTTCTGGGGGGGATTATTACAGGCTAGGCATGTGTCAATGATGCAACACTTATTTTGATGGATTTTTTGTAATGTCAGATTTAACACCAACTCTTTTCAGAAAAGTGGGAGTATTTCATTTTTTATCTGGCATTACAAGAAATCTAAAAATAAATGGTTATGATCAGGGCTGAAGTTGAATTAAAGATTTATGACTGTTTAGACTGCATTACTCTCTGTCACAGTGATCTCCTGGTTGTTCCCCACTTAGATTATCTAACTATCACGCTGCCGCAACCAGAAACACTGGCCTGGCCTGCTTCTAAGTTCAGTGGCCTGACTGCCAGTGGCCTGAAATCTTTTTTTTTTTTTTTTAGCTTTTTTGGAAATGTTTTCAAGTACCACCAGCAGTACCACCAAGTACCACTAGTGGTACGCGTACCACAGTTTGAGAACCACTGGATTAGATTATTATATCTGTATGTTGTGTATGTCATAAATGTCTATATGAATTGAAAATGGGGGACCCTGATGTAAACAAGATGAAAGTCTTTCTCTGGTCTGCATCCCCTTAACAATTGTGTGTATTGAGCCGTACTGTATTGTACCCATTCTGCAATCTGTTAATTAAAGTTTTCAATCAATCAATCAATCAATCAATCAATCAATCAATACTCTCATTCAAGCCCCCCCCCCCCCTGGTCATGTGCCTCCAGAACCCACCATTTCCATTGTTGTGCATTTAGTCTGTCTTTGGTTTATTGTAAACACTAAATATCAATTGACAATATATCATTTTCTTTCACCTCATTTGTTGTTGGCATTGGTTTATTTTTCCTTTGGTTAATTTATCCCAGGTTACAACACAATCATCGTTTATGCTAGTTACCCCTTCCCCTTGACTTACTGGGGTTGTAACACAGACTAAAGAGAATGTTAAAATGATTGTTGATCCATGAAAGACAGTAGCAGTATGCCGTAACTGGTCTACAAGATACACTATACGACCGGGGTGCCCATGTACATGTCAAAATACTTCCCAAAGGTCAGTGAATACCACAACCACTACACCAGAGGAAGCTCAACAAATCATGTTAAACCCAGATTCGGCTCAAACAAGGGACTAAACACGTTTCGCAATTATGCCACAACAATGTGGAACGCCCTACCCAAAGCTGTAAAGGAATGTGAATCCCTGCCCACATTCAAAACCGCCCTTAAAGAGCACCTACGGGAGGCTGCAATTCGAAACTGGCCACCGTAAATGCCCAAAACCCCCACCACCTCCTAATAGACAGTCTCCTCCCCACCGCATGTATATATTCCCTCACCGCCGTATGTATATTCCTATAAGTCTTTCTCTGGTCTGCATCCCCTTAACAATTGTGTGTATTGAGCCGTACTGTATTGTACCCATTCTGCAATCTGTTAAATAAAGTTTTCATTCATTCATTCATAACGTAACTGAAACATACACTACAGCAAAATGCTGACAAAACTGATCCATTACTTCAGTCATACAACGGGGCCATCTTGTGGCCTAATGATGTAACTGCGTAGTTCAATTATGAGAGAATAATTTAGGGCAATATTGCACCATATCCACCGGCATTACACCTGAACAATGTGGTGGCCGAATTACTCTGTTGTGTATTACAAGCCTTATCTCTATTACTTATCTCTAGTACAGAATAATGGTGTCTAAGGCGTTTTAAGCTGCCTGCACGTGATCTGAAACCTGTCTGCTCTGCACAAGGCAGGTCATCTCGTCGATACGGCATGGTGGAGGTGTGCCAGCTAGCAGGGAGAGGCTACCATGTGACACGATGACCTCTGACCTCCTCTCACCACCCAGCACATCACCTGTTTGACCTGCTGCCCTCTGCCAGGCGCTTACAGGTCCATCACAGATCAACTACTAGGAATGTGTGTCTGACTCTTAACCGCTTAACATGCGCCCCCAAAAGTGGCCTTTTTAGTTTTCAGGACTGCATACTTTTTTTGCAAACCAAAACAACATACGTTATACCTATAGCACACGCATGAGCCTGGTCTCTTTTGAAAGATGACATTCTGAAGTTTCTGATTCCAGAAGGAAAATTCAATTTTAGTGCTAACGTAATAGCGTAACATAGGTCTGAACTTGAGTTGTAGAAAAGCTTGTTACTCAAGTTTTTCTGTAGTAGTTAGTAGTCCAGAGGTAGTATTTCCCCAGAAGGTGGTATGGCTTACAAATCCAGACGGACCCATAGCCTGAAGCCTTATCTAGTACATGTCCACATTTCATAAAAATCCATTCAGAAATGAGTGATTAGCCTGTACAGCATTAAGTGGGGACCCATTGATATGGGTCCCGGCACATCATGTGGGCATTTTGGGGAATGAGAGGGTGGATAAGGTAGCTAAACTAGCTTTTAAGAAAGGAGAAATATTCACGGTAATTCAATGATCAAAGGCAGAGGGAAAGAGTATAGTGTGGAGGGAAGCTAATAATGAGTGGCAGCGGCAGTGGGATCAGGAGACTAGGTGTCAAGTTTGTTCTTATTTTCCCCACTTGAAGGGCTCAGGCAACGTGATCAAGGATGGATATAACTCTGTGACTTCTTTGACCTTTTTTTGTCATTTAATTGGTTGTCACAATCAGACCCGGCGCCATGGGCGGGCATTGGGGGGCCGGGCCCGCCCACTGAGTCAGCTGTGCCCACCCTGGTAATTTTTTTTTTTTTATTTTTTTGTCAATCAAAGTCAACTATCCAAATCCTTAGTCGGGGACAGCCCTAGTGGGCACTGATGTCAACAACAACACTACTGAAGCTAGCACGGCACTCTGTGAGAATTCATTTTCTACCCTCAAGAACGTCTTTACAGAACATCGCCTTAGTATGCTTCATCGACGCAAGGCCAATTTAATTCCGCTCTACTAATGATGGTGAGTAGCCTTTGGAGGAATTTTGTTTGCTTTTTTATGCACCTTATTTTTGTCAGTTCAGTTCAATTTGTCAGTGAATTCAGAAGTGTTGAATAAATGGAGACTTTTCAAAGATATAGAATAGAATAGAATAGAAATGTATTATCCTGAGGGAAATTTGACATTGCAAATCACTCAACATTAAACATTTAGACAGAACAAGTCACGAATAAGAATAACAAAACAAATGGCCTAAGAATAGAATAAAATGAAATAGAATAAAAATAGAATAAAAGATACAGTAAATAAATACAGTAAAAATATACTGAAGTCTACAGTAGGTGTAATATTGCACAGTGCTGTTTAAAAAGTAAGAGTCCAGGAAGATCGTAACTGTCACTCTGTGCTCAGTGATGCAGTGAGGCACAGTGATGCATTGTATAGTCTGATGGCTGTCGGAATGAAGGACTTCCTGTGCCGTTCAGTGCTGCATTTAGGTAGTGTGAGCCTATAACATGCTCCTCCTGTCAGCCAAGTCTGTGTATAGTGGGTGGGAGGGGTTTTCCCTGATGGCCTGGAGCTTAGCAAGGTTCCTCCTCTCTGCCACCCTCGCTAGAGTCCAGCTCCACCCCAACCACGCTACTGGCCATCCTGACCATCTTATCCAGCCTGTTTGTGTCCCCTGCTCTCAGTCCGCTGCCCCAGCAGGTCTGTTATATATATCCGTTCAGTCTGTTTTTGTATAAGTGAATGTTCTTAAGATAGAGAGAAATTAGATTTTTCAATTGCCTCTCTGCTGTTTAGTTCAGCACCGTGGGCAGTGCCAAGCAAGCCACAGCGCCGTTGTCCCAGCTGAAACATATAAAAGGGAACCTGTGTTGAAAAACCATTGTGCCCCCCCGAGAACATTTTATGCCCCCCCACTCATTTGTTTCTGCAGCCTGGTCTGGTCACAATAGCAGTCACAATAGCAGTCACAATAGCAGGTTATAAACCTGAAAGGGTATGAAAGGAAATGTTTCAACATCAACATAAATACATAGGCTATAATAATACCATAAATTATAGTTAACATTAATACATTTAGCCTATATTATCAATTCATTCAAATAAACAATTACCAAATGCATTTTCATTAAGAACATTCATTCAGCATTTACCAATACATTTGACATTTTGTATTATTCTTATTTATTATTTATTATATGTATATATACCATATAACCCACATTATATATATATATATCTATTATTTATTTATTTATTTATATATATATACCACATACCATATATAACATATATTATATATATATTAATTATTTATTTATTACACCAATCAACATTTTTCTTTAAACTTAACCATGTCATGAATGTCATGCATCAAAATGTTCAAACAACATATTCAAACTGTTGTAATGCCAGACATTACAGGCCTACAGAAACACCATTTCCCAGGGTGCATTGGGGCCGCATGTCAAACATAGCATGTTGAGCAGAGCTAACATGCTACAAACATTTCATGTTGAGCAGAGCTAACATGCTACAAACATATCATGCTGAGCAGAGCTAACATGCTACAAACATTTCATGTTGAGCAGAGATAACATGCTACAAACATTTCATGTTGAGCAGAGCTAACATGCTACAAACATTTCATGTTGAGCAAAGCTAACATGCTAGTTAATATGCTAGGGAGCTAACAGCTAACACAAGCAAAGCACATGAACAGAGCAAGCAGAGCACATAATCATAAAGCAAGCAGGGCACATGCACATTAAGCAAGCAGGGAAGGTAAATGTAAACATACCATTGGGTTATCACGTTCCTGGTTTGATTGCAGCTAACTCACTGAGCACAATGAGCTGACTCAATGACTGACTGAATGAGCTGGGGTTTCAATGCAAGTCCTCTGGGCTGCCCCCATAGATGCCAGATGGTAAACCAGTCAAGCCCTCCCATGCTGCCCGCATAGATGCCTGATGTAAATTATTCTCTTTTTACCCCTAAAGTTAATTTAATTTCAATTTACTTTGAAAATAGTTGCAAGGAGTACATTTGATCATCGTCTTGCTCTGTCTCCCGCCGGAGATACAGTATGGCTCCGTAGGATGCCATCGGAGAAGGTGATCCCCATTGGACGGCCTATGGCTCCCCGGGGCGTGAGGATTCTTTCAAACTTCACATACTCCTCGAAAACCTCGATCGCTGCTTCTCGCAGACGTGGGGAGAGTGGATCGTCTCAGGTGTCTTTGGATGGACGGCCTTTCCCTGCTTCCTGAAAGGATTCTCTCACCAGCATTACTCCTTTCTGTTTAGCAGGTGAGGCAAGGCCGATGGGATCATAGAAACCAGCGATCTGGCTTAACAGCATGCGCCGGGTGAGAGGGTCGGGCGTGCTGCTCCTGATCTCCTCCTCCCGTAGATCCAGCCCTGTTCTCATCTTCCCTCACTTCTTTGAGAAGTTTATCGATGTCAGAACACGGAGCTTGTCTGTTTCAGGTTCGTATCCAACCCCCAGCGCCTTATTCTCCTCATCCTGCATCTGGTTGGGAAGAATCAGGGTTGTGGGCAAGGTTGAGCGGCTTCTATTGGGGTCAGTGGAGTCCTCACTCCTCCCACTTTGACCCGTCCAGACCCACGGTTTGAGGGAGAAGCCGCCAGCTCTCAGGATCTTTTCCACTCCTTTGGTCGTCTCAATCAGAGTCTCAAGGTCGTTGTCTGACGTGAGAATGTCATCCACGTAGCAGTCTTCTGTTAAGACCCAGCGTTCTGTTACCATGGAAGCGAACTGAGGCAGGTTTGCCGTCTCCCGCATGGCAATCTGAGCAATGTATCCGGCAGGCTTGTCACCGATGTTAACCCGGACGACTGCAAAGGTTTCGATAGCATCCTCCGGGTTGTCTCTCCATAGGAAACGATGGAGGTGGACTTCATCGTCCTTCAGCCATACGGAATTATACATCTTCTTTACATCGCCCAAAGCAGCATACAATCCACTCCTGAATCTCACTAGGACCCCTCGGATTGGATTAAGGACATCAGGCCCTTTGTAAAGAAGGTCGTTTAGGCTCATTCCCTTGAATTCCTGGCTGCTGTTCCACACTATCCGCACCGGGATCGTTGTCGAGTGTGGATTCGGAGCGACCAGATGGCTTATGTACCATATAGGCCCATGCCAGCTGTCAATCTCCTCTGTAGTGAGCTTCACAGCTGCTCCTCTGGAGATCATCTCATGGATCTGTTCTCCATATGCTGCTTTCCACATCGGTTCCTTTCCCAGTCGAGCCTCGGTGTTCCGGAAGGTTGCTTCCACTGCACAACGGTTGTTTGGTAGACTCCCTGGGTCCCCTTTCCAAGGGTAGGCTGCATCCCAGTGAGGAGCGTTGCTGTGTTTGTCTGCCAGCACATAGGTGAGGCAGTCCTTTATTTTCTCGAGGTCCCTTTCTTCTTCAAGGGTCATCTCTTTGCCTCCTGGCAGACACTTGCTGCACTTGCAGCTCCCGCACTTCGGATCACAAGCCGCACCGATGCTGTCCCACTTGAACCACTCAAACAACTCCTTGTTGGTGGCAGTGGTGTTGCTGAGGACCACGTCCTTTCTTGCTAGGTCTTCAGCCAGGCCTCTTGAGTCCACAAGGACCTCCTTGTACATCCTTGAGGATGTTCTCATGGATCTTGCGAAGTGAGTGTCAGACTGGTGCATGGTTAGATCGACCATTTCAGAGAGGTCAGGGTGTGTTCCGCCGACAGTCTTCCCCAGTGGTCCATCCCAGAGGACTAGATCTCCCTGCATTTTGACTGGCTGTGGGACCAATCGACCTTCCCTGTGGCTAATCAGGAGGTCGATCCTTTCAGGACGGACCAGGTCTTCCGTGGCGACGTCAGGAAGGATTTTCTGCAGCTGTTGCAGAGTGACAGACTGGCTTATATCTGCGATGCTCTCCAGGCCATAGCAGAGCAGTTTGTGTTCTGCCACGGTCCCCTTGGAGGTTTTCACCCTCAGCCGTAGGGTATACCGCTTGGTTGTCACTGTCTTTTCCATCCCTCCGATACCGTGGACAATCAGCTTGATGTTTACACCAGTCAGTCCGAGGCGTTTGGCCGCATCGTTTGCGATGTAATTGGTATCCGGAGCGAGGTCGATGAGGGCACCGATCAACTGGCCAGAATTCGTTGTTACTTCCAGCAACATCATAACCACTGGGTATTCCTGTTCAATGCCAGTATTGGTGCACATTGTAGTTGAGGCTCTGTTAGAAAAGGCCTTTCTGACCTCTGCCCTTATGTTTTCCGGGACTTTAGAAAGGGCCTCTTCTTGGATGCTGGTCAGGCCTAGGCCTTTCTTCTCCACCTTTGAGCCACCTTGCCCCTCACAGCCACTCTCCTTCCTCTGAGTAGTGGGCCTTGGGCAGAGCAGGTAGTTGTGTGGCGGTTCCGCTTTCCTACAGCCTGATTTGCTGCAGAGAAACCCTTGGTTACAACGGCCATCTCTTGGGTGGATGCTCAAGCACAGATAGCAAGTGCCATGAGCCCTTAGATGAGCCTTTTTCTTTGCCAGGTCCAATTCTTTGAAGGTTCTGCATGCAAAGAGCTTGCCAGGATGCGCCTCATCGCCACAGCAGGTGCAGGAGCTTAACTGCTGCTTTGTCTGAGGACCTCTTTGGCCTGAAGTGGCTCTGGAAAAGGATCTTCTCACTCCCTTATCTGGTTTGTCATCCAGGCTTTTCTCTGAGGAGTTCTTCTCTCCAGGACTTGCTTCTAGCTGGTCAAGCTCCTCCAGGATTGCCTCCTGCTTTTTTAGGAATTGAAGCAAGCACTCAAAGTGGTCCTGGGGAACAAACAGTGTTGAGAAAATGCACAAGGAACTGTCATGGATGAGAGTCAATGAGAGACTAGTGTGTAGTCTTATTTTGTTTATGAGAAATATTTATACTTTGCATAAACCTGTGTGCCTCTTTTTGCAGCTGGTGCTTATTAGTGATGGTCATGGCTATGGCACTAGACAAGCCTTGAAGGGTAGGTTCGCCCTGCCGAGACCCAGAACTGAAGCCTTAAAGAAAACTGTAATGTACAGGGCAATGTCCTACTGGAATAGACTTCCACAATATTTGGTTTCAATTACCAGTAAGGTGGGATTCAAGAGGAGACTACGAGTGGCTGTAATGCAGAAAGAGGTTGATTTTGGTTAGGTCTAATCTGTGTCTAATGAATGGGTTCTTGTGTTGGGTTATGTGTTGTTTTGGAATGTGTTTGTCTAGTGGTTATGAGTATTAGAGTATGAGTGTATGGAATGTTGTGCTGTTTTTGAGCACATTTTAGTTTGCTCTGAGATGTCTTTGTTGTTTTATTGATATTTGTTGTTTTATTGATATTTGTTATTGTTGTCTTTGTTGTCTTTGTTGTTTTATTGATATTTGTTGTTTTATTGATATTTGTTTTTGTTCTATATTAGAAAATTTGGCATACATATTTGGTTGTATGTCTGATTTTAATTGGTTTAATGTTCTATAATTGTTTGTATATTTTATTGGTGTTTTATTGATATTTGTTTTGTTTTTATGTTGTTTATTGATTATTCTTGTTTAATTTTATATGTTTGGATCCAGACCCCAGGAAGAATAGTCGCTGCTGAGGCAGTGACTAATGGGGATCTGAAATAAAGAAATAAAGAAATAAACCCGTTGGCAGGCTCATTTTTGTGAGCAATCCATTCCTTCTTTAGGGAGCTAGGTAGTTTGCTTTCTAGGGACTGAGCGACCAAACGGTTCTTTATAACGTCCTCTTCTCCCAAAATCAGGAGCCTTCCTTGGGTTGTTTCCCTTCACGGGGGGTAGGCCCTGGACCTCCCTTGCGATCAGCTGGACGATCCTAGCTTTATTCCCATACCTGTTGGAAAGGCGATTCAACATGTCCTCTGCAGACTTGCAGCTAGATAGGACTAGGTCCCTTTTCACCTTCTCACTCAGGCTTGCAAGAAGGTGGAACCTTGTCACTCCAAAAGTCCCCTGCGGGTTCCCAAGCAGCTCCAGCTCCTCCCACTCCGCCTTCCACCAGTAATAATCGACCATGTCCCCAGAAAATGTGGGGAGGCGTGCTCTCTCGAGTGGAAACTGGACTCTGGGTTGCATACAAGGAAAGACGCCTTGTGGATAATTTGGGTACCCTAGCGGTGTGCCTGCAACATTTGGTGCAGCGCTGGTCCCAGCCAGAGACTGGATACTGGCTCCAGAACTTCTTGGAAGTGGCCCCGACGGACCGAGCAGGTCTACATGACCTGCAGCGATTTCCTGCTTGACACCGGGAGGCTCACTGAGAGAGAGAGGTTGATCATCTCTACTGTATCCAGGCAGATATGGATTGGCTGGCACTTCAGCCTTTACCCTCTCCTCTTCCTCCTCCTCATTCTGGCTCCAAGCAAAGCCCTTTCGTGACTTCGGGTTCATCCGCCATCATTTCCGCTCCCAGTCACTCTGTAAGTCTCTTAGGCAGTCTTCTTGCTTTTTAAGCTCCTTTGTCTTGGTGCTGGAGACAAGACCTTCCCAAGCAGCCATTTTCTGTCCGAACCTGTGGATCTTCTCACCCAGGCTCTCCCTCTGCACATCAAAGTCCTCCGCTAGTAACTCCTTCAAATCCAGCGCTTCTAATTCAGCCCACTTCTTTTCCACTTTCTCTGCATCCAATTTGATGTCATCTTCAGCGAATCTGGACCATAGTGCTTCTTCAGTGAGTGTAAGCATTTCTTCATATCGGGTTGAGCACTTCGCTTTTATGCTCTCGACTTCCTCTATCACCTTGGGATCGTCGTTTTCGTCTGCCTCCACTTCGAGAGCATCGACGTATTCAGCCCCTGTGTCGCTGACCCTACCAAAGTCCACAACAAGGCCATTTAGCTCATCAATGAGATTCCTCTCCTTGAGCAGGTGAATCGTAAGAGCCATCCTGTTGGTCCTCTTACTGAAGGCAGTCTGTGCGACCGAGCGCTTTCCTTTAGGGATTCCAGCACAGCTGAATCCATCCTCCTTTCTCAGAGCTGTCCAAGGTTTTTCCGACACTGGACCTTTCCCTCCCTCCGTGGCGCTCCTCTTCCGGGCAACACTCTTCGGGGCAGATTCAGCTGGACGCTTGGGCCCTTGGTTTATAACTGTCAAGTTTGTTCTTATTTTCCCCACTTGAAGGGCTCAGGCAACGTGATCAAGGATGGATATAACTCTGTGACTTCTTTGACCTTTGTTTGTCATTTAATTGGTTTTCACAATAGCAGTCACAATAGTAGTCACAATAGCAGGTTATAAACCTGAAAGGGTATGAAAGGAAATGTTTCAACATCAACATAAATACATAGGTTATAATAATACCATAAATTATAGTTAACATTAATACATTTAGCCTATATTATCAATTCATTCAAATAAACAATTACCAAATGCATTTTCATTAAGAACATTCATTCAGCATTTACCAATACATTTGACATTTTGTATTATTCTTATTTATTATTTATTATATATATATACCATATAACCCACATTATATATATACATACATATCTATTTATTTATTATTTATTTATATATATATATACCACATATAACCTATATTATATATATATATATATATATATATTTATTTATTTATTATTTATTTATATATATATACCACATACCATATATAACATATATATATATATATATATATATATATATATATATATATATATGTGGTATTATATATATACCACATATAACCTATATTATATATATATATATATATATATATATATATATATATATATATATATATATATATATATATATTTATTTAATATATATATATACCACATAATATATATATATATATATATATATATATATATTAATTATTTATTTATTACACCAATCAACATTGTTCTTTAAACTTAACCATGTCATGAATGTCATGCATCAAAATGTTCAAACAACATATTCAAACTTGTAATGCCAGACATTACAGGCCTACAGAAACACCATTTCCCAGGGTGCACTGGGGCCGCATGTCAAACATAGCATGTTGAGCAGAGCTAACATGCTACAAACATTTCATGTTGAGCAGAGCTAACATGCTACAAACATATCATGCTGAGCAGAGCTAACATGCTACAAACATTTCATGTTGAGCAGAGCTAACATGCTACAAACATTTCATGTTGAGCAAAGCTAACATGCTAGTTAATATGCTAGGGAGCTAACAGCTAACACAAGCAAAGCACATGAACAGAGCAAGCAGAGCACATAATCATAGAGCAAGCAGGGCACATGCACATTAAGCAAGCAGGGAAGGTAAATGTAAACATATCATTGGGTCATCACGTTCCTGGTTTGATTGCAGCTAACTCACTGAGCACAATGAGCTGACTCAATGACTGACTGAATGAGCTGGGGTTTCAATGCAAGTCCTCTGGGCTGCCCCCATAGATGCCAGATGGTAAACCAGTCAAGCCCTCCCATGCTGCCCGCATAGATGCCTGATGGTAAACCAGTCAAGCCCTCCCATGCTGCCCGCATAGATGCCTGATGTAAATTATTCTCTTTTTACCCCTAAAGTTCATTTAATTTCAATTTACTTTGAAAATAGTTGCAAGGAGTACATTTGATCATTTAGGGGACATTTAAATTGTACCATTTGTTTTGGATAAATAATATATGTAATTTTGAGTCAATAAAATACATTTGGCTCTCTTTTCTCCTAAAGAGTTCGACACTAGGGGAAGACAGTTATACATATAGTGCAAAACAGAGTGGGTGGTGTGAGAATCAGGGGAGGAAATAGGAAAGAGGCGGTGGTGATGACAAGCTTAAGGATAGGGCACAGTAAGTTGAAAGGGACTCTTAAAACGATGGGGAAGCATCCAACAGGGTTATGTGACTGTTGTCAGGTAGATGAAACAGTGGAACATGTAGTGGTTAAGTGCAGGACATATTCATCAGAAAGGGGGGACATGATGGAGGGAATGGAAAGAGCAGGGTTGACAGGAGCAGGTTTGAAGGGCATATTGGAGTGTGGAGGAAGTGGACAAGGCAGGAAGTGTTTGATTAGCTTTCTTAAGCGAACAGGACTGATGGGACAAATATGATAAAAGGACATTGTAGGAGGTAAATGATACCAGTTTGGGGGGTAGGATTTTAATTGTATTTCTTTTCATTTAGTTTGTGTTTAGATTTTAATTTTATTTTATTAGGTGGTGATGTTAGGGTTGGGTACTTTGTTTTGTTTGTTCTGGGTTTGTTATTTTCTTTTCTTTGCTGGGTTCTTGCCTTATCCGCTCCACTTGCTGGGTTGTACAGTAGGTGGCGGTATGCGCCTTTCTGTGGTTGCGACCCGCCATTAACCCCATAGAAGAAGAAGAATCAATGTGCTCTTGGGTCCAATAGCATATATCTGCAGTGCCGCAACCAGTGTACTGTGTGTGAGGGCTTGTACTGTGTGTGACTGTGTGTCGGGGCTTGTACTGTGTGTTGTTGGGCGGGGCTTCCCGTAAAACCTGGAAGTAGTCCATTTGTGCTGTTTATTTTTACAAGCAGTGAGGACTCGACAGCAGCACATTTTTGTAAATGTCCTAACCCAACCCCCTCCAATGTACAGTAAAAATACACAAGACCCTCTTCTTGGAACCAAGTATGGTTTTGTCGATATTCCAATGTACAGTTTTGCTTGTACAGTTGTACAGTTTCCCCCACCCGCCTAAACCCCCCCCCCCCCCCCCCCCCCCCCCATCCGCCTCCAATGTACATCCACCCCCACCCCACATCCCCCCACGGCACTGCAGATTTATGCTATTGGTCTGAACACTCCTCATATCTATGGTCTGAACACTGAACACATCTATGGTCTGAACACTGCCTTCTCTATTTGAACGACCACATCAAGCAAGAGGTGGACGCGGGCAAATACTGCGGCATGGTCATGCTAGACCTACAAAAGGCCTTCGACACTGTCAATCACACCATTCTGATTGACAAGCTAAAAGCAATTGGTTTTGATAGTTTATCAGTGAGCTGGATACAATCCTACCTGAAGAGGAGAGAACAGATGGTGGAAGTAAACGGTACCCTATCCCCCCCCCCCTCACAGTGAACTGTGGTGTTCCACAAGGAAGCATACTAGGACCACTACTGTTCCTAATTTATGCAAATTACATGTCGTCAGCTTGTGACTGCAACTTGTTCCTGTTTGCGGACGACTCAGCCCTGCTGGTCTCTGACAAGAACAAGTTACAGGTTGAAAAACCCCTCAGCTCGGAACTAGGCAAAATCTGCATATGGCTCGCCGACAACAAACTATCATTACACATGGGCAAAACAGAGTCCATTCTCTTCGGTTCAAATAACAAACTCAGCAAAACAGACGGCTTCTCAGTTACAGTGGGTGACAATATTGTCACAAGGAAAGATGAAATTACCTACCTGGGTTCCATCCTAGAGGCTAATCTTTCCTGTGACAAAATGGCATCCAATGTAATAAAAAAAGTCAATCAACGAACTCGATTCTTGTACCGGATCTCCTCCCTGGTAAACAAGAATACCCTGAAGACTCTGGCAGGAGCACTCATTCAAGGGTACTACGACTATGCTTGCACCTCATGGTACCAAAGCACCTCAAAGGCACTAAAAACCAAATTACAAACATCTCAAAACAAACTAGTCAGACTACTGCTTGACCTGACTCCTAGAACCCACCTCACCCCTGCACACTTTGCCAACCTAGGATGGCTTAGAGTAGACAACAGAGTACAGCAACTTGCAATGGGCCTGGTCTACAAGATACACTACACGACCAAGGTACCCATGTACATGTCAAAATACTTCCCAAAGGTCAGTGAATACCACGATCACAACACCAGAGGGAGCTCCACAAATCATGTAATCTGATCTGATCTTCCCACACTGGTTACTGCTGGAGGGACTGACATCGAAAGGGTTGCTTCCTACAAATATCTAGGCATTACAGTGGACGAGAACCTTACGTTTAAATCTCACATAGACAAACTTGTGTCAAAGCTGAAGCTTAAACTCTGCTTCTTTTTCAGAAACAGGTCCTGTTTTTCACTTAAAGTGAGAAGTCACCTGATCTCGACCACCTTCTTACCACTACTCGATTATGGTGACTTACTCTATATGTATGCACCTGATCAGTACCTTAGAAAGCTTGATACTGTGTACCATTCTGCCTTACGCTTTGTCACGGGATGTGGAAATCGAGTGCACCATTGCACCCTATATACCATTGCAAGTTATCCATCTCTACAAATACAACGATTTTCTCGATGGCTCTCTCTGGTGCACAAAGCTCTGCTTAAACTGGTTCCCTCGTACCTAAGTGTGCTTCTGTGCACAAAGCAACAGTGGCGGCCGCCACTGGGGGGCGCTAGGGCGCCGCCCCCCCTTCAGGCCCTGCCTGGTTATATGAGAGTAGAACAAGAAAAGGTATCTTTTTGTTTTTTGTTTTATAGCTCTATAAATAATATAAACATGTTTAAAATGAATAATATTTACTCATTTTAAGTATGTTTGTATTTCCAATGCACAATATAACGTTATTATCGCAATTAAAAAACACTCGTTTTCCAGAGCAGGAAGTGACATCACGTTTTTTTTATTTTTTTTATTTTTTCGTATTTCTCGGCCCGGGCTATACGCGATAGCGCTCTGAGTGCGCGTCACAGTTTGATCGCTGTATCCGTCACAGCCAATCAGTGCATAACGCGTTGTGCGTTGAAATATGACTATTATGTTGGAATCCGGGCGCGATTTGAAGCGGTCTAGCCAGTAGCGTCAAGAATATCTGTAGCCGCATTTCGCGGAGACGCTCTCTGATTGGCCGACGCCAGTATTTTTTTCCGTGGCAGAATTTCACAGAGACGATCTCTGATTGGCCGAATCCAATTTCTAATGTTCCAATTCTAGCTTCTAGCTTCCTAGCCTAGGTTGGTTCCTAGGTTGGTCTAGGTTGTTTGTCTTAGAGCGTGCCGTGACTGCAAGTTCTTTAGACTGTTAAGCTTAGGCACTCTTTCAAAGTTGGTTAAGGTTAGAGTTTGTCTTAGAGCATGGCGATAGAACGCCAGGTAGTTTGCAGTCTGTTCGAGCGGAAATGGACAAAGGAATGTACTTGTTGAGTGTTGTGCTAACGAGCTAACACTTGGCTATATGGCGGATTATACACGTTTATCAAGCTCTCCTGCCCTGGACGTTTCAACTAAACAGTGAGTCTCTCTCTCTCTCTCTCTCTCTCTCTCTCTCTCTCTCTCTCTCTCTCTCTCTCTCTCTCTCTCTCTCTCTCTCTCTCTCTCTCTCTCTCTCTCTCTCTCTCTCTCTCTCTCTCTCTGTGCTTAACGTTAACGTTTGTAAATAGTTTTTTTTAGGAGCAGTACTGTTTAGTACAGCAGGCTACTGCTGGCCATTCATGAAGCGAGACATTGCTGATTGTTTATTTATTTTATAACACAAGACTATGACTACCAACTGCCTAGCTAGCCGTGTATCAATCTTGGATGCAATAATAACGTTACTTACCACACTGACTATGTCGATGGCTCATTGATTTAACTACTGCAGCTCTCTCGGATTGAAAATACGTGGATTATGGCTTGTTCAATATCGTCTATGTTTGAATGAATGAATGAATGAGAACTTTATTAACAGATTGCAGAATGGGTACAATACAGTACGGCTCAATACACACAATTGTTAAGGGGATGCAGACCAGAGAAAGACGTTTGTCTTGTTTACATCAGGGTCCCAGATTTTCGATTCATATCGATAGTTTAATAGCTAGCCTTGGCTCGTTTAACAATATGCAAAATATGTGTACAGCCCTGTACTCATACTGAAGTTATTCTTGGTATATAATAGGTCTGATTGTGTAACGAATCGATTCCACGTCGCGCTGTGTGTGAGAGAGAGAAGGAGAGAGGGAGAGATCTGCCTGTGTTTGGAGACGGGCGAGTTTTGTTTCTAACTTTTCTATTTATATTGTGTTTCAAGTTGTGAATTAGAGTCTAGACTATACTTTATTTGACTGGTTGTGTGTTGTTGTAGTAACAGCTGAGCGACTCGTTCATAAGAGCCGATTCATTGCCGTGAGCGTGAGTCGAATCGCTCACGTCTTGCCATGAGTCTTGCGTGGTACAGTACTGTACTGTACATGTTTGCAAAATATTTGGTATAGCGCCCCTAGTGGCGAAGTACCCAGCGGCCGCCACTGCAAAGCAATATAAGTATGCCCTTCGTTCTCAAGCTGTTCTAACACTGGAAGTTCCCCATATGAGAACTGAATTGGGAAAAAGGGCTTTTAAATATGCTGCTCCTTCATCTTGGAACAAGATACAGGAGGACCTAAAATGACCAGGACTGGTCACCCTCGGAGAATTCAAAGCCATTTTAAAATCCTACGAACTCAGTTCCCTTGGTCAGTGCAACTGTGTTTGATCATTTGCCTGTTTGATAACTTGCCTGAAATTGGAGCTTGATGTAAATGTTTTATCTGTATTTTATTGTGATGTTCTTTTTTATGTTGAAACTTTCTGCTGCCTTGCTTGGCCAGATCGCTCTTGAAAAAGAGATTTTAATCTCAATGATGCTTATCTGGTTAAATAAAGGATTTGATTGATTGATTGATGTAAAACCTAGATTCGGCTCAAACAAGGGACTAAACACGGTTCGCAATTATGCCACAACAATGTGGAACGCCCTACCCAAAGCTGTAAAGGAATGTAAATCACTACCCACCTTCAAAAACACTCTCAAAGAACACCTACGGGAGACTGCAATTCAAAACTGGCCCCTACAAATGTCCTAACCCAGTTGTACAATAAAGACCAAGCATGGCTTTGTCAGTATTCCAATGAACAGCCCCACCTCACCTACCCAACCTCCTCCAATGTACAGTTTCCATGTCAAATGTATGTCAGTATTCCAATGTACAGTGTGTGTCCCCCCCCCCCCTACCCAACCCCCCCCCCCCCCACCTCCAATGTACAGCCCCACCCCACCTACCCAACCTCACCCAATGCACAGTTTCTATGTCAAATGTATATACTCTTCTTCTGGATTTTTTTAGTATCACAAACAGTAAAAAAAAATCTGGTATGTCATAAATGTATAGATGTAGCAGTACTGTCTATCTGTATGTCATGTGTGTCATATGATGAATTGAAAATGGGGGACCCTGATGGAAACAAGACGAAAGTCTTTCTCAGGTCTGCATCCTCTTAACAATTGTATGTATTGAGCTGTACTGTACTGTACCCATTCTGCAATCTGTTAATAAACTTTTCAATCAATCAATCAATCAATCAAACCCACTGAGACGTCATTACGTGCTCTTAGGTTTGGAGTGTCTGAACGGCATGATTACCAAAACAAGCCGCATTTCTCGGAGACGCTCTCTGATTGGCCGACGCCTGTTTCTACACTGGTTAAGCTTAGGCACTCTTCGAAGTAGGTTAAGGTTAGAGTTTGTCTTAGAGCATGGCGATAGAACGCCAGGTAGTTTGCAGGCTGTTTGACGATGAAATGGGCAAAGACACAGCTCGTCACGGATTGGCCAAACGCGTCAGTCGCCAATCAGAGAGCGTCGGTCAGTGCCAATCAGAGAGCGTCTCCGAGAAATGCGGCTTGTTTTGGTAATTACGCGTCTGACGCACCGACGGTGACGTCATTACGTACGTTTGCGCTCGGCTCCACGTTATTTCTTTCATAGCCGCATTTCTCGGAGACGCTCTCTGATTGGCCGACGCCGGTTAAGCTTAGGCACTCTTTCGAAGTTGGTTAAGGACAGGTTAGAGTTTGTCTTAGAGCATGGCGATAGAACGCCAGGTAGTTTGCAGGCTGTTCGACGCGGAAATGGGCAAAGACACAGCTCGTCACGCAATTGGGGAAACATGTCAGTGGCCAATCAGAGAGCGTCAGTCAGTGACCAATCAGAGAGCGTCTCCGAGAAATGCGGCTAGGAAAAAAAATAACGCCTCGCGCAGCTCCGGCACGCGGAAGTGCAGTGGTCTATAGCTGGAGAACTAGCTGCTGGCTATTACTAGTACTGTTAGCTTGCTGCTAGCTGTTGTCTATGACTTATGTAAGCTATTGAATGTGTTGTATATTATTATTGAGGATGTTATTAGGTGGAGTGGTCGCTCTCTTGGTGTTTGTCTTGGGGAAGAGTGGGGAGCTCTCAACAACTACTACTATTGTCTGTTACTAGCTAGCTAGCTACTAGCTACCAGCTCCAGTGCTTTGACTGCAGCAGCTAGTTGGTTGCTGAGTGGATCGTAAAGTTCTGTTCTGTTTATCAGGTGGAACCAAGATACTTCACACCAAACCCAATGATGCTGCATCTGATGTGTGTCAACACAGGTATGGAGATGTTTGTGTCTGTTTCTTTTGAACACGTTATGTGTAATGAAAGGCCAGTAGGCCTAATAGCGAATCCACACCAGTTCATATACGGTGAGTCTGGCTAGTGTGGTTGTTATTATAACACAACAGAGTTACATGTTGTTCTAAGGTGACTGAAGCCGTATTTGAATGTTAAGAATTATACTGTGTGATTATAATGTGTTTTATTTTCACCAAATACTATTTGGTATAGAAGTGAATGGGTCATATTTAATATTTTTGTTAAGATTGTTTATGGAATTAAATTTAGTTTCTGCCAAACAGAATATATACAGTATAATAGTGTAATTTGTAACACAGTATTTTCGGATGCCTATGAGGTGAAACAGAGCAACTGCACACCACACCTAATGATTGTGCATCTGATGTGTGTCACACAGAGACCTCCAGTAAATGAGCCTGATACCCAGTACGCGTGTACCTGTTCCGCAACAGTAAGTGACTTCCGGGGTAGGCCTGATTGGCCCCGACAGGCACGTGACGCGGCAAACTCAGGACGCGCAACGAGGCTGCTGAGAGCTGTCGCGCGGAAATAGGCTGTCTATTGCCATTCTCTAACACAAACTCTAACCTTAACCAGCTCCTTAACAGCGCCTAAACTTAACCGTTCTAACCTTAACCAACTCCGAAACAATGCCTAACCTTAACCTTAACCTTAACCATGCCTAACCTTAACCATAGAAAGAATATTGCCATTCTCTAAGACAAACTCTAACCTTAACCAGCTCCTTAACAGCGCCTAAACTTAACCGTTCTAACCTTAACCAACTCCGAAACAATGTCTAACCTTAACCTTAACCTTAACCATGCCTAACCTTAACCGGCGAAAGAATACACGTTAAAAAAAAAATCACGTTAAAAAAAAAAGATTTGATGGGATTCGAACTCACCAACAACGGACCGCAGGATCACAGGAGCGCTGCTCTGCCAGGTGAGCTATAGCGCAGAATGAGAGTCATGGCGTATTTGGACGGTTACGTAATTCCGTAAGCTCTGCCGCTCGGCTCCGCGGAACGTGCCGCGCGGCAGAGAAAGTTGCGCGTCACGTGCCTGTCGGGGCCAATCAGGCCTACCCCGGAAGTCACTTACTGTTGCGGAACAGTTACACGCACCCAGTACTGCCTCCTGCCTGATTAATGGTATGGTTTTATTCTTAATCCCAGAGGGGAAACATGGTTTGCCACCAGAGTGAATACAAATACACAAACAAGAAACAATTACATACAGTACAAATTACATAACACAGTAAAAAGAAGATAAGAAGATAGCCTCAACACAGAGCTAGCGCTAGGGATGGGTACCGAATTCGGTACTTTTGAGGTACCGAACCGAAACACGTCGGTACTACCGAGTATCGAATCAAGTGAGAAACCGAAAAAAAAATAAAAAAAAATTTTTTTTATTAATTTTTTTTTTTACTTTTTTTTTTTTTTTTTACTTTTTTTCTTTTCATGTCAACGTTCACACGCACAATATATGCTTACCTAGGATTTGACTTGATTCGACTGAGGTAGGTAAATTAAATTTCGACAGTTTTCGGCTTGTCATTGCTCCGACTGCTTTGTTGTTGAATCAAGTCAAATCCTAGGTAAGCATATATTGTGCGTGTGAACGTTGACATGAAAAGAAAAAAGTAAAAAAAAAAAATTATATATATATATATATTTTTTTTTTTAATTACCGAAAAAAGGTACCGTTGGGTACCGGTATCGGTTCAAATGTGAAAGGTACCCATCCCTAGCTAGCGCTGTTCGTTAAATAATTTAACCGCAGCAGGAACAAAGGACCTTCTCAATAGAGCATAGAGGCATCAGAAACCTATCGCTAAATGAGCTTCGCAGAGCATCAAATATATTGTACAGATGGTGGCCTTCAAAAAATTGGTGTTCAATTTAGTCCTAGTTCACTTGGCAATAATGATCTCCAAGGAATCAGGAGGGAGGCCAATCACTGAGCCAGCCTTTTTTTATTTTCTTTTTTGATCTTTTTCCTCCGATTTTCTCCCATCCCAATGTTAGTCGTATGCCAATTCCCAATCCCTTCCTGGTCGCTGCGCACTTACCCCCCACAGTCAGATCATCTGGGAGAGTGGAGGCTATCGCGTGCTTCCTCCGACACACGTCCAGCCAATCAACCGCTTCTTTTCACCTGGCAGCGCGGATTCTCACTGAGAGGGCGTAGCGTGTGGAAGGATCACACTATCCCCCTCAGGTCCTATTCGCGCTTAGCAGGCGCCCCGACCGAACTGTAGGAGTCGCTGTTTACAACGACTCGGACCCACCCCGCCAGCTTCTCCCACCCTCTAATACAGCCAATTGTATTAGTGTGAACGGCCAGCCAAGCTGGTGACAACCCCGGAGCTGTGAGCTGGATTCGAACAGGTGTACCTTGGTAGAACACATGAAGAAGTGACCTGCTGATATCAAAGGATCTAAACTTCCTCAAATGAAAAAGCAGAGACTGGGCTTTCTTGAACACAGAATCTGTGTTCTTCTTCCAGTCCAGCTTGCTGTCCAGGTGGACACCAAGATACATATAGAACTGGACTATCTCCACCTCCTGCCCCCTAATGATGACAGGAGAGACATTCACTGTCTTCCTACTGAAGTTGATGACTAACTCTCTGGTCTTTTTGATATTAAGTTCTAAAAAATTGGCATCACACCATTGGACAAATGAGTCAATCTCCTTTTTATAGGCTTGGTCATCGCCTTTGTTGATGAGACAGATCAGAGCAGTATCATCTGAGAATTTCTGTATATGGCACATGGCCTCGCTGTGTCTGCAGTCCGCAGTAGGGCTGTCACGATTCGTCGACCTGGTCGACAAGTAAATGTAGTCGATTTTCATATTCATGATCGACACGTTGTATTGTTAATTGTATGTGACTTTTGCGGTAGAAATGGCAGACGTTCAAAGTCATAACATGCGAAACGTGTAATTAACTAATGCAGTGAATCACATTCAAAATAGAATTAACTTCTCTTAGACCACTAATCGTGATTCTGCCTAGAGCCAGGACTCGACAGTCGCATAACTTCTGTGTTTCGCTCCAGCTGGAAGCGAGGGGCTGAGCCTGGCTGATACCCACACTTTACAGTTTAGACGCAGCTTGGCAGCTCTTCAGCCCTGCGTTCTACAGCCTGTGATAACTCCTCTTGGGAGTCACGCTGTTTCTATGTAAACTCTGCGAGCAACAGGTCCAATAAATGTGTCTTTAACATGCTTTATATCCTCGCCATTACTATATGCCAGTCGTGGTTACAAACCTTTTTAACTAACTTTAGCTGCTAACTTAGCTAAGCTAGCTCACAGGCACAGGAGAAATCAGTTTCATGGAGTTCTAATAGTGAGGAAAGGGGGGGGGGGTCTCTCTCTCTCTCTGTACGTTCAATGATGATGATCAATGAAGTAGCAAAAATGTACACTATATAAATGAACTTGATAGTTGATAAATATTTCACTTCATTAGCAAAAATTGCAATGATGTTATTGTAACATCATTAAGTCTGCTATAATCTATTCTCCCTCTTGTGTGTGTGTGCATACATTTACTAATTACTATATGCTACTCTTTTTCACATGGATTAGGCTAATTAGCTTTAACAATCCTGATTCCTGAGCCTATTTTATTCAAAAGGAAGATATTGATTTAAATATGTGTATAGCCTATAATATATAAAAAATACATTTTAATCGTATCTCCTGTGCTGGCACTACCATAGCATGGAGTGGAGAGATAACACACAATACATATAATAATTCATGGAAATAGACTGAAAAGCTATTTATGGCCGGTAATAATCTCTGGCTTTTTTTTAATTTTTTTTATCTAAAGCTAAAAAGGAGGATACACATTAAATATTTTGAAATATTCAATTGAAATAGATTTTTTGGGTAAAGTAATGGTTAATGTTTAATCAACGAATCGATAAAATAATCAACTGATTAATCGATAACAAAATAGTCGTTAGTGACTAGAGATGTTCCGATTAGGGATGCTCGATATTGGCTTTTTTACCGATACCGATATTGTCCAACTCTTAATTTCCGATACCGATATCAACCGATACCGATATATGCAGGGTCCCCCCCCCCCCCCCCCCCCAAAAATGGAATAATTTCAGGTAATTAACATTACATATCTCTTGTTGTGGAATTAACACAACATTATGCATACTTTTGACAATAAATAAAATCAGAATTTGTTCTTACTTGCTTGCCTGGGTAAATAATTTTTTTTTCTTTTGAAAACCGATACCGATATTTTCCGATATCACATTTTAATGCCTATCGGCTGATAATATCGGTAGGCCGATAATATCGGACATCCCTAGTTCCGATAAAAAAATTTCCTTTCCGATTCTGATACCTAAGCTTTGGCCGATACCGATACTGATCCGATACCAGTGCATACATTAAAAAAATGAAATTAAAATAACAGTTTTATATATATACTGTTTTTTTTGTAATAACTATAAAATAATGGTATTTTTTCAACAACAGGTGATTGTAAAGATTAGTATTAGTATCATTAATTGACAACTATGCTCACCCACGGAAAGGTTGTTGGGACATTGATTCCGCACGGACGTTATATGTTGTTGCACTCCAGAAGGCTCCGGTAACTTCAGTTAGCTAGTAGTAGAGGCTCTGTTGTGATTTTTGCACAATAAATATTCAACATTCTCTTTTGAGACTCCTCCTCAGACTCTTATCATTTGGCACTAAAAGCTAAACATTGTCACCGGTATGGCTGTCCGCAACATGTCATTAATTGTGTGCTAGAGGTAGATCAGTGACGTCGTTAGCGTGAGCTACCGTTAGATGGAAACAAGACAATATAACGTTACTGGTGAAAAAGTGATTTACCTTGGAATACTCCTTTGCCAACTTGCTGTACTTTGCTTGCAGGTCTGCAGCCATTATTGCTGGATTATGAATAGTCCCAACTTTAGCCAAGGTAACGTTAAAGCTAAAACTAGCTTTTCAGCTAGCGCTTCAGCTAATGCTAATAACACCAGCAAGCGAACCCATCAGAGCTCCCCGTCAACACTGCTCTGTCGGGACGATGGCATTTAAGAAAGTATCTGCTGTTAAAATGACACGGCATTGACACTTTAATTCACGGTCAATTAAAAACATGTTTGTCTTATAATGCTCACTCTCAGTAGGAGGATACCGCACGTGTTGTTGATAAATTACGTCATATGGGATCGGAGGCTAGCCTTTTGGCGTACTCGCCGATACCAGCATTTTAGGCAGTATCGGAGGCATTTCCGATACTGGTATCGGTATCAGAATAACTATTAGTGACTAGGGATGGGTATCATTAGGATTTCATCGATACTACTACTCTTATCGATACTGCTTAACGGTTCGGTACTATATAAATATAAATAAATATTATTTCTTCAACAGCAGCAGCAATGTTTTAAATGTGTCTGAATTATAGACTTTTTATAATTAACAACAAATGTAAGATACAGTTTTTTACTGTTTTACAGCAAAAGTTCAAACAAACGGTTCATGGCAATAAATAAAATAATAATAAAATTAATAAATAAAATATTAAATAAATAAATAGGCTACACGTCTCTTTTTGTGTTACAAATTGTGCTCACTGATATGAACATAGGCCTCTTTACTTACTTTAAAAAAGGAAACATCAAGAAATATGTTCATGGTATTCCACCATACCATGTGTGTTTTTATTTTATAATCATGATGCTGAAGTCCGAGTCATACAATACTATTTTGATTGACAGTCGATTCTGTCAATTACGTCACACCGCTTGCACCCACCTCTGCTGTTCTTACCACCAATCGGAAGCTCTCATTTGTTTTTTTACTTCTGGAATCTCGGCCATTACTCTACTCCAGAGACTCAACTACCGGAGCTCAGGCTAATAACGTTAGCTCCCCGCCGGCCACATTGACGAGTACCAGCGCTTATACATTACTGGCAAATGTCTTGTTGCACTTGTGGCAACGAGCGTTGTCAGCATAGACTTTAGTAAAATAGACTCAGACTTTTGAACGTTTCGATCTGTCCGCCACGGTGAGAGCAGAGCTGTTTGTGTGTGTGTGTGCACAGCCCACTCCTCGCGCAGGCAGAGAGAGACAGAGGGAGGAGAGATATAGAAAACGGCCAACAAGATTAGTTTGCGACGTTTAAATTCCTCAAAAGAAAAACTCCATAATTTCTCGAGTACCGATAGCAAAACCGATAACGTCAGAGCTTATCAATACTCTGTTTTTTTCTAATTTAGTACCGGTTCCCGTTTAGAACCGGGTTTCGGGGGCCATCCCTATTAGTGACAGCCCTATTCCGCAGTATAAAGAACAAAGAGGAAGGGAGCCAAAACTGTTCCCTGAGGGGCTCCAGTTTTGGTCCAGATGACATCTGATCAGCCTAACAAACTGAGGCAGAGGAACAAGATATTTCATGCACCAGGGGCTGGTTGAGTTATGCAGTTTAAACTGGATATTTTAGTTTGCTAGGATATGTGGCTGGATTGTATTGAAGGCGCTAGAAAAATCTAAAAAAAAAAAAAATTCCCTAACAGACGATTCAAGGTGGCTATAAATTTGATGCAACATACCAATCAGTGCATCGTTGACTCCTACACTCTTCCCGTATGCAAATTGCGAGGGGTCTAAATAAGGTGCCACCTGCTCCCTGAGGTGGCTCAGCACAACCCTTTCAAAACAAGTCAGAAGGTGCAGTACCGGCCAGATCCTGCTATCTCGAGAATGTAGTAATTCCCCCTCCATCCCAGTCCCTAGTGGACCTCTGCTGCTCTATCAGCTTAGCTTAGTTAGCTCACACTAACGCAACGTTAATTTCGGTATTTAACGCGACGTGGGCATAAAGGAATGGCGAGGATGGAAAGCATGTTAGATGCATTTGACCCCTTGTGGGGGAAAAAAACAACAGGCACTTATTTCGGGCAAAATAGACGGACTCTGAAGCAATGCTGTCTAACGTCTACACACGCTGAGCTGCGCTGAGCTACTGTTGTTGCAGCCAGCCGGGCGGATATGCTCATGAGGGGATTTTCAAAATAATCGCATAATCGCAATATGAATCGATCTTTTTACGTTGCATCGATCCTATTTGATAATTGATAATAGATCGATATATCGATCTGGATCGATGTAACGTCCCACCCCTACTGGTCACACAGACCTTGAGGGTGCAGGATAAATACCATCAGGCCCAGGGCCCTTGTTTACCTTGATGCGCTTAAGCTCCTGACGAACCTCTTCAGTAGACATGACAATAGGGGGACAACTGTCCTCAGGACTAGGCTGAGCCAGAGAGGAGAGGATACTCTCCTGCTCAGCTGAGAAATAAAAGCTGTCGAACCTAGCATAGAACTGGTTTGCAACATCCATCCCAGAGCCCGAACAACTGGAATTGTTGGTCCAATCAGTGATCTATTGAAAGCCTTTCCAAAGGCCCCATGTATTGGTTTTGGACATTTGTCTTTCTACCCTATCTTTATATTTAAGTTTTGCATGTTTTATTTTAGCTTTCAGCTCCTTTTGAGCATGTTTAATCATATCTCTATCACCACTAAGAAATGCCCTCTTCTTTCGGTTAACTGCAGCTTTCACCTCCCTAGACAGCCAAGGTTTATCATTGGGGAAAGTTTTTATAATTTTACAGGGGATGGCGTCATCAACACAGAAATAAGCGGTGACTCAGCTTTACTGTCCAGGTCAAGATCATCGTCGTCTACAAATACAGACCAGTCAGTACATTCAAAGCTCCCTTATAATGTATCACAATCGTCATCAGACCACACACGCACAGTTTTAGACTTAATAGGCTGTCTCTGGATAACAGGAGAATAGCTAAGGCATCACAGATAACGAAGGTTATCCTATAAAAACCCTAGTTATATGAATACTGGCTGAGCATCTCGCTCTGCCATTATAAGATACCATCTCTCCAGCACCTACTGTGCCCGTGGAAAATTGTACATGCACCTCACTTGCACGTGACCACACCTACTCCCGTGCATGCCTCTACAAGACACAGGAAGTGGTCACGTCCATGCCCTTCCAAGTTCGAATTCCATACGTGGAAAACATCCAAGGGACCTCAGGGCGCTGAAGAGCGAGATGCTCAGCCAGTATTCGTATAACTAGGGTTATAGGATAACCTTCGTTATATTATCATACTGGCCAATCGTGTCTCACTCTGCCATTATGAGATCAAAAGGGGCAGAGCGGACGCGTGGCCACGTCAAATGCACCCCCTGAGGGCCCGTAAGCCCCCGCCAGGGAGGAGGGGAGTCCCGTCCACCCGCCCGTCTTAACGAAGGTGGGGAGGCAGTCAACTACAACCAATGTGCGAAAAAGGGAACCAGGCACCCCAGAACGCACAGTGCAAGCGGGACCACATGTGACGCAGCACTCCGTGGTCCACACCCACACACACCTGCTAGCCCACCTGATGGCGGGATGCAGGAGAGGTCCCGGACCTCAGGACTGCCTGGGAGACAGAACCCCCAGTCATGTCCATGAGTTAAAACCTAACGAAAGGACCCGGGGAGGACCAGGAGGCCGCAGCGCAGATCGGAAGCCCTAAGATCCCGCGTGCGACTAAGGTAAACCTTCAGTGCACGGACAGGACACGACAGGTGAAGGCTCGCCTCCAACTCACTAACGTGAGGAGGAGGGTGAAAAGCCTGAAGCGCAATATCCCTGGAGCGATAAGAGCTCCGGATATTCTTTGGCACGAAGACCGGATTAGGCCTCAGAGTTGCACTGCTATCGGCCCGAATAGACAGGCACTCAGACCGCACCGAGAGAGCACACAGCTCACCCACGTGCTTAGCGGAGGTGATGGCCAAAAGGAACGCGGTCTTAAAAGACAGTCGATCCAACGGTGCCTGCTCAAGAGGCTCAAACGGGGCCTCCAACAACCGTCCTAGGACCAGTTGGAGGTCCCAACTCGGAGACAGAGAACGTTCCACAGGCTTGAGACGCCGTGCGCCAAGCAGGAAACGTCCCACAAGAGGGTGGCAACACAGTGTTCTGCCCTCAAAGCCCACATGACAAGAAGATATAGCTGCGGCATATACCTTCACTGTCGAGGCCGACCGCATATCCAGGATAGACTGGAGAAGGACGGAACCGAGTCCAGGGGGCATGACAGCTGAGCTATCAGGTGTATGGGGGGGAACGCGTATAGAATCCCAGGCGGCCACGGACCGAATCGGATATACAACGCCGACGTCGTGCTGTCCGTCCTGATCAGAACATGCTCGCGCATCACATGATGGCCGAGCTGTCCGAGGACTAGAAGCACTGCCTTCAATTCCAACACATTGATATGTAGTGCAGACCGGGCAGCATGGTCCTTGCCAGCTGCCCCCTACTGCGTCGGTCCGACATGTCCCCCCCCCATCCCGTGAGGGAGGCGTCGGTTAAGACCGTGACGTGTGACAGCCTGCTGCCCATGGGGACCCCACTGGTGAGGGCCCCAGGCCGCGTGAATATTAAAGGCAACCAACTTGTGTTCAGCTTTTCTCTGATTGGCCACGACCCCACGCCGCTAGCCCGCCCCCTTTTGCCGCGAGCGCGGCAGGAACCTTCAAGTTCCCTGGTGCAAAATAAATCTGGTAGTTCGTTTATGACGTTAATTAATAATAAACACTGTTAGGACTCTTAATAATAAACACTGTTAGGACTATCTGACTCTTAATAATAAACACTGTTAGGACTATCTGACTCTTACTAATAAACACTGTTAGGACTATAAACACTGTTAGGACTATCTCGATTCACGCGTACATCAGTGTGGAGGCTGACGCCTGACTGATTAACTAGAAACTGTACGCTGTAACGTTATGTTATTTCGAGTTTTTAACGTCAGTCACTGTACATCAGTGTGGAGGCTGACGCCTGACTGATTAACTAGAAACTGTACGCTGTAACGTTATATGTTATTTCGCGTTTTTAACGTCAGTCACTGTACATCAGTGTGGAGGCTGACGCCTGACTGATTAACTAGACTATCTGACTCTTCCTAATAAACACTGTTAGGACTATAAACACTGTTAGGACTATCTGACTCTTAATAATGAACACTGTTAGGACTATCTCGATTCACGCGTCACTACTGTAACTAGAAACTCTGGGTGTCACTGTACATCAGTGTGGAGGCTAGTGTGGAGGCTGACGCCTGACTGATTTGTACGCTGTAACGTTATGTTATTTCGCGTTTTTAACGTCAGTCACTGTACATCAGTGTGGAGGCTGACGCCTGACTGATTAACAACATATTCCAGTTAACGGTATATTTTTTTAATGATTCATTACGGTATAAATTAGGTTAACTGGAGCTGCGTATTGCTGGCTCTCATATTTGCGAATACAACAGCGTTCACCCTGATGTAAACAATTCTACAACGGAAGACGGCCGCTGCCGCGGGCGGCGCAACTCTCTGCCGCGCGGTCACGTGGCCGTGTGGCCAATCAGAGAAATGCTGAACGAAAGGCTGAACACAAGTTGGTTGCCTTTAATATTCATGCCCCCAGCCCCCCCCCAGAGGGCGAGGTCCCCCAGTACTGACATGGGAACCTTCAGCTGCTTCCACTTGACTCTCACAGGGTCCATTTTCACACTGAAAAACCCACCTCTGTATCCTCGTCATGAAGAGGAGGCCTAGAGGGACCACAGCTTGAGCAGATGCCATAATACCGCCCAGGCGCATCACGGACAGCGCCGTAACCGCCCTGAACCTCCCGAGCGTGCCGAGAATATCCTCTCGCCGCCGCTCTGAGAGGGATGCCCACATAGACCTTGAGCTTAGAATTAAGCCCAATTACTCCACCTGTTGACTGGGAAGAGGAGTACTCTTCTTCCAGTTTACAGCAAAACCCAGGCTGGTGAGGAATTCCATATATAAATAAAATATATAAATCAGTACTACTGAGTAATAATGCTAATCCGATGTATGTAGTGTACAGAGTTGTAGTATTATTATGTACAGTGATACAGGTAAGGGATGTACAGATATAGATATAGTATCTACAGATATGTAAATGTCATTAACAGATTGCAGAATGGGTACAATACAGTACAGCTCAATACACACAATTGTTAAGGGGATGCAGACCAGAGAAAGACTTTCGTCTTGTTTACATCAGGGTCCCCCATTTTCAATTCATAGTGATATATATTTTTGGTCATACACTTACAATATTTAGCAGCTGGGAAATACATTATTTGATGTATTCAGGGCCATTTCACGTTGATTAAACGTTACACATTACATCCTGCTAAATGAACGTTAGCTAATGTTACGCCAGTGTTGAAAAGCCTTGAGGTCGCATTCAATTTTCGAGAGACCATAACGTTAACTTGACGGCAATGTGGATATGCTTTATTTGAGCAGTTGCTACTGTAACGTTACCTTAGTTGATTGTCGTTCTGACATAACTGCAGTAAACAAACTAACGTTAAACCTAAGTTAACTTACCAGTAAATTCAGTACAGCAACAGACAGCTGAAATCCACAGGACAGCCTGATCACAATAATCGACGGTCCAGTTACATTTCCCCCAACCAGAGCCTAACTAGAGCCACAGTCTGCGAATCAGAGGCAGAGTAGGGGCGGGTCTTCGGGGCCAGCATGTTGGGTTGTCTCAACGTAAATAACAATACTGAACATATCAGCTGATTATCCATGAAAACGCACGTTAATCGAAAATACCACACCATTACTGTACCAATGACAGTCAAATAATCAACAGAAAAGCATTACATTGCAAAATAATATGTCCATGTCTGTAGTGTGTGTCGCACACACACACACAGAACGATAGTTCCCTCTCTCCACCCTGTAACTCGACTCCCCCTACTGGTTGAACCAGGCAGTGCTGCGTCACCTCCCGTCAACTCGCCTCACATAGGCGTCACCAAGCTTGGTGCCGGCGGTAGAGGTTATATTTTCCAGTGCTCCATCTGTAGCTAGCCTGGCGGGGCTAGCTGAGCTAACCGGCGGGTCCTTGGTGTATATGATTTCGACGTCCCGCGCCGATCTGGGTTCTATGGTTGTAAGCTCCGGTTCTCTCCCTCTCGCCTCTCGCCTCATCTGCAGGGGCTTCGGTGTCGCCGCTTGCTGGTCGGCTGGTGCAACTGCTGGCAGCTGCGTGGATGTTATTGTTGTTGTTCTCGACGGCCGGCGTCGGTGTGAGGAGCAGTTGATTCTTCGCCTGTCGGCGTGTCAAAACCGGTCCCGGGTTTTGGTGTATGTCTCCAGACAGGAGCAAATATAATAGGAAATCAATATTTCTATCAAACTTGCCTGTCGGGGGTAGTTTATTGCGGTCCGGGTTCGATGTTAACACTGTGAACTGCTGCTATTCCATTCGCTGGGTGTTTGTGCTCTGAGCCTTTTAGCAGGTAAAAGTCACAATGAGACTGTTTATTTGCGCATTCTTTACTTTCCATTTCAGTCTGGAGTTGATTCATTGGTGAGTTAATGTACAAGTCCATAATCCACAGGAGGGAAAGTAAAAAATGCGCAAAATACCTTGTTGATTTGTAGTATCGTTTGTTTGGCCGGGAGCTCTTTGAAATGCGACCGTCCATGTCAAAGCCGGATGTGAGTAGAGCATCCGTAGAGCATCCGGATGTGAGTAGAGCAGGAGGATGCAATTACAGAGGAAATCAGAAAGTGGCCAAATACTTTTCCATGCTACTGTAAGTACTTAGTTGCTGTCTCCCTCTGCTCCAGATCCACCCAGTGACCTACTGATGATTAAGAAAGAAGAGGCTCAGGACACACTAGACCCAACCATGGATATTTCCACTGGGCTGAAGGAGGAGCCCACAGACCATCAGGATATCAGTATGTTACTTTTATTTTTATTGTCTTTATTTTCTCTTGTTGTCTTTCTTCTGTTGCAGCACAGTTGTCTCTCTGTCTGTGTGTCCATAGCTTTCCCTCCTCTCATTCTTTCCATTAAGCCCCAATCTGTGATTTTCATTTCAGTGTTTCCCCTAGGATTTTTTTCAGGGGGTGTGGCAGGCCCCCAAAATGACTAGTGTTTTCGCGGGGCGCGCGTGTCACGGATGCGTGGTGTCAACAGTGTCGTCATAGACACGCGCAGTAAGGCGGTTGTTAGTATCGGTGCATTTCTCTACACTGAGCTGAAATGAAACGATTGCACATAAATTAACAATATTTATTTACAACACATAAATGAACTTATTTACAATTATACATACAGTAGTGACAACACACATATGAACTATTTACAATACAGGGAGGCACATGCAACACTCATAACTATTTACAACCAGTGTCAGAGCGAGCGCACTCAAGTTGTTCGGAAATTCTGAGGGCTCAGAGTGCACACTGGACGCTCTGACCAAGAGTCAGTTTATCAGAGCGGAGCAGATTTTCAGAGTGAATTTATTAACTCACCTTAACACTTTGAATGCCATCCACGAGTTTTCTCGTGTTTACCCCCCGCGGGTTGAATGCCCACTCACGGAATATTCGGTTTATTCGTTTTTACTTTTTTATTTATTAGCGATCTGAAATCATATTGCATCAAGCGAGTCTATCGTTGGAGATCCAGTCACCCCCGGCGCTCAGATGTGAAAAAAGCGCCCCCTATCGTCTCCCAGATGGTAATTCACCCTTTTGGATTGAACTCAATGAATGTGAAAAAGAAACCCGCACTCCACATTTTACTTCTCATAATTTTTAAAGTTTAAATATCAACATTATCTGGCCATCCTCGGTAAATAGTAAATACTATCAAACTTGCCAAAGACCAGAGTTGGGATGGGCACACACACACGCGCGCGCGCACACAGAAAGGGAGAATGGGTTATATGAACTATCCAGTTAATAATAAAAAACAAATATATATATATATATTTTTTTTTATACATTTTTTTTTTATATATAATTCTTTCTGGAGGAGCGGGGCTTCCCGTTGGCGGGGTGTGCCGCCCCGCCAAGGCAATGGTAGGGGAAACACTGCATTTACCATAATAAAGTGAGGTATTTAACATATACATTCTTGAAGAGTCTGATAGATGGAAAGTAAAATAATAAATGTGTTTCATTACTCTTTATAAAGGGAATAGCTTTGACTGTCTTGCACTAGCCGGTAGACCCTCCTCTATATGGCCGGTCCCTGGTCAAAGTTGGGAGTAAATCCATAAGGAAATATTTTGGTCCAGAGATTGAAGACTCTGCAACATAGATACAATATTCTTAGGTTTCTAGATGTGAGGTTATGAATTTACCCTCGTGGATGGTGTGGATTCAGTGTTCCCCCTTGAAAAACTGCCGGAATCCATATTTGTGCGTGCGCACGTGCCGCCGGAATCCATATTAGCGCATGCTGCCAGAGAAATAACTTAAAACTACCTTAGAATTGTTCAAGATAGGTTATTCATAGGGGTGGAACGGTTCACAAAATCCACGGTTCGGTTCGTATCACGGTTTTGTGGTCACGGTTTTCGTTTCGATTCGATACGTTGTTTTTCATTAAAAGAAATTGAACACAATTTTTTTTAATTTTTTATTGAAAGTTAATCATGAGTTAAAAAAATTTGTGGCGTTAATATAATCGGGCGATAACGCATTAATACCGCGTTAACTTTGACAGCCTTAGTAAGGACATGGTTCCTTTTCAAACTGTCGATAGACATGGTCAAAACACGATCCAAGATATGCGTTACCTGCCAGCAGACACTTGAGAAAAGGTTTTGCACTTTTCTATTGCAGTTTTGCACAATACATTTTCTTAAAATACCTCTGTATAGGGCTGGGCGATAAAACGATAACGATAACTATCGCGATAAATTATTTCCTCGAAATAAACATGAAACGTGGTCGCAAAGTTTCGATATATCGATTTTCCAAGCTTGGATATGAGCACACGCACTAACAACCAATCAGTGAAGGAGATGGCCGACAGCGGAAGGAGACCCGCGCTGCACCTCTGGGTAGAGAGGTAGGACTCAAGTAGTAAACAAGGCTGGCTAGGATAATTAGCTTGCACGGCGCTATTTTATAGTTTACGTGCCGAGTGGGTGTGTGGCGTGAATTCTGAGGCCATGGTTATAGTAGTGTGGGGTATGCGGTGGACGTTGTTGCAATGTATTGGGGCTGAACGGAGTATTTTAGGGTGATATTTAGTACTTTGTAAACAAGGCTGGCTATTATAATTAGCTTGCACGGCGCTATTTTATAGTTTACGTGCCGAGTGGGTGTGTGGCGTGAATTCTGAGGCCACGGTTAGAGTAGTGTGGGGTATGCAGTGGACGTCGTTGCAATGTATTGGGGCTGAACGGAGTATTTTAGGGTCATATTTAGTACATTGTCATGGGATATACACCGCTTGCTCTGGCTAACTGCTAACGTGCGCGGACTGATGACGACATCAACTCGAGACATTCGCAGCAGCAAAACAAGTCTATTAATAGCCCGTCCATCGGCGCCGGGCATAAGAAGTTAATTAAACTTGACAGACATTATATCGACGATAATTATCGATATCGAGTTATATGAAAATAATTTTATAATTTTATCGCGATAACGTTTTTGGCCATATCGCCCAGCCCTACCTCTGTACTATGTGAAATATTTCCTAGTGATACAAGAGTACAGTAATAGCTGCCATACCAGTGTTTTACCCCTTCAGAAGCATTTATATAGACAATTTAACACTTTAACTGCCGGAAGACGCTTTTAGGCGTCCTTCCCCGCCATGCTCAAGTTGCCGAGGACGCCGTAACTCGTCTTTGATATCAATATTTCAAAAATCTGTGATCGAAATCATATTTTCTTTCCGGAGCCCTGAGATGTACTGGTGAGCTCCCATCATCTGTTTAACGGTTCGAGAGCGCCATCTGGTGGCCGATCGGCAGAGGGAGGGGCTCGCCAAACAGGAAGTGCTCATCCTATTTGCTCCGGGCACTCGCGATCGGTAGCCGGACTCCATCTCAACACACTGGATGATCAATCGCTCGCCCTAACTCAATAAACAATGTTATTTGGACGTATATAGTATTATACAACCTGAAAATGGTTCATCTGGATAAACATCCCATAATCGAAAACGGTCTACACCACGCTGATCGTCCAACGGCGCGAGGAAGATACGGTAAGATTCAGCGTTATTTTTGAACGTGTTCGATATAAACTGCTCTGATGAACATATGACCCACACTAGATGAATGATATAACGCTGCCCACGGAATTATAAGCGATCCCCCGCCCATCCGGTCATCATCAGATGATACGTAGAAACTTCTAGAAGTACGTCCAATTGAAATTTTTTATATCGCGCCGATTGCCATCAAACTGTATTTCATCATCAATATAATGCATTTGGGGCTATAGATCACGTTCTGGAGAAAGCTGCAGAAAGAGATGAAAACATACTTATACATTAGACCATATTTTACTATGAATATGTGAATGAAAAAGTTTAACGTTGCTACACAATGAACAATACATATAGGACTTTGAATGGGCCATAATAATGGCAATTTAGCAATAGAATTTAAAAAGTTATAGCCCTGCAAAGAAGGGGTACTTATCCATAGACAAATAGAGCTGGCAACCTATGGTATATCATGAATTTAGCCTTAGGCAATCAAAGTGTTAAGATAGATGAATATACCGTGATATATACTGTTACCGTCTATACTTCAAATTATACCGTGATATACATTTTAGACCATACCGTCCAGCCCTACTGTGGAGAGGTATCAGTGTCCACTAAAGTGGTGGTCAGACCACACTGCTGTCTATGGTAAGCTGGCCCACATTGCCCTGAAGTACTTGGGGACCCCTGCCTCAACTGTCCCATGCGAGAGACTGTTCTCTTTATCAGGCCATATTGTACAGAAGAAGAGAGCTAGTTTGTCACCAGCCAATGTGAACAAGCTGGTCTGCCTGAGTGACTGGTGGAAGAAGGAGAAGTAGAGATTGGACTGATTGAGTCAAGCCATGTCACATAGCTACTGAGTGACTGTACTGGTAACTAGGCTTGGGCGCAGGGAACAAAATGTACCTTTTGACTTACCAGCCATTTGGCTGGTAGGTTTTTAAAAACTACCAGCCAGGCAGATTTTTTACCAGCCAAAAATTATAAATAGCTTTTTAGTATATCGCCATGTGTTATTATTACTATATAATACTCTCATATAGGGATGCCCCGATCATGTTTTTTTGCCACCGATACCGATCACCGATCGTCTATGAGCCATATCGACCAATACTGATCGTTTTTGGTTTTTATAAATAAATAAAAAATATATATATATATAATTCTTTTTTTAATAAAATATATATATTATATAATCATACTTGTAGTTGTATTATCTGCGAGACATCGCCGCCACGCAACAAGTCAAAATGCTCGCTATCTGCAAACAGCTCCACTGTCTGTGTGTATACTTAGTAGCCTCCAGAATCCAGATGCAGCCAGGATTCTCCGGCGCTGCAGCTGGACCCTAGGTATACTCTGCTTTGGTCAAATCACATTCAGCATGCCCTCAGCTCGAATACGCATCGAATCAATGTTATAAGACATTGATATAAGGAGCTATCTGTAGCTACTGCTAGCTGGCTAGATAACGTTAAGACAACGCCTCAGTGAACTATTTAGTTTACTGGGACATATAGAGCTAACGTTGGCTACCGAGTTAACGGAGGTATTATGCACTCGACTATACTCGAGTACCATATGAACCGAACGTTGCTAACTGCCGGAGCCATCGATATTATGACTGGAGCTGCGCTTGGGGCGGAAATGAGACCCGCACAGGATTTTCAAAATATCGATATGAACTACACGCCAGGTGGCGGGCAGACCTCTCATTGTTAGTCGCCAAACCTTAAATCTGCCCGCCATTGGCGGTTGACAGGTACTTATTTTGTTCCCTGCGTTGGGCGGTATAATTTTTTTCATACCGTCATACCTTGCTGACATCACACCCCGGTATGGGTATTATGACGGTATGACTTTCATCAGCGGGGGGGAGCGGAGCTAAGTTAACAATATACCCGTTATCACCATACATAACGGTTATATTGAAACACGTTGACATTAGGGCCGTTCTTTCAACCTAAAAGTGCACTTTCTTCAACCTCAAACCTAAATTCCTTAGCGACCCGTGTTACCAACTTAAACAAATCAGCGCGCAGATTCGAGACACACACATATGAAACGAGTCATACGGAACAAATAACGTATAACGGAGGCTGAAATTAGACCAATGGGACTCACAAACTCACGACAGTAGTACACAACTACACATACAGACGCACAAAATGTATTCTGCATTGATTAAGTGATAATCAAAACCCAGCTTAAGCCGTTAAACGCCTGTAGTGAATCACCGAAGCCAATACGCACACACACACAGTCGAACTGGAACGCTTTACGAAACATACACTCCCGGCATTCATAACTCGTACGTTAATCTTCCATACGCTTAACCATAACATAACTTACTTACCGGTACCCAAACAACGCGTCCCGAGTCCACATTCATGCACGCATCCATTTCAAAACGTTAGAAAAACGCTCCGTTTCCCGATTCCTCAATCATCCAATGTCTGGAAGTGGACCCATAGTCCATCCATTCGACCTTAATAAATGGACGGCCACCGGTCCATAACCGCATTCTATAGAAGTATAAGGGCTAGATCCACAAAGAATGGATTGCACGGAGCAAGTTGCACCCTTACTTACAATTCATTATGAATTGAAAATGGGGGACCCTGATTTAAACAAGACAAAAGTATTTCTCTGGTCTGCATCCCCTTAACAATTGTGTGTATTGATTTTATTAACAGATTGCAGAATGTGTACAATACAGTACGGCTCAATACACACAATAGCCGTTAGCCGTACTGTATTGTACACATTCTGCAATCTGTTAATAAAATCAATACACACAATTGTTAAGGGGATGCAGACCAGAGAAAGACTTTCGTCTTGTTTACATTAGGGTCGCCCATTTTGAATTCATAATGAATTGTAAGTAAGGGTGCAACTTGCTCCGTGCAATCCATTCTTTGTGGATCTAGCCCTAAGTCTTTATTTGTCGTGCAGATTGATACACATGCAAGATGAAAGACCCACAGGAACACGCGCGTGGCTCTGCTGAGCTCTGACTGAGAGAGGGAAAGACTGCCCTGCCCTGCCCTCTGCTGGCACGTGCTGTGCACTACAAGCAACGCATCTGTGATTTGGCGCACAGTCTGTGACGTCACGGTATTGAAAATCATACCGACAGGATTTCGAAATACCCTGGTATACCGTCATACCGCCCAAGCCTACTGGTAACATTATTTGTGTTCTGAATAAAACAATTTATTAAACACAAGTACATCTTATTGAACATTATTTTGATATTGCATTACCAATTATCATAGCAAAAGAGCCTTTTCAAACCGTCTGTAATGCATTTTGGAAACGGGAGATGGGGTCATGGTGTAATGGGCCACCTGGCCTGAGAAACATAAGGAGGAAAGAAAAAGTAAGGACTTACTTGTTCATTATTTGGGTAGAACACACATATTTTGAATGCCTTCGGCAGACTTCAAATGAGCCATTTTAATCTAGATTAACTCCAGGATTGCAGATAGATTAATCTAGATAAAAAAAATTAATCTATGCCCACCTCTAAATTAAACCTTTCCATTTTGTGACCACATTATAGACAAAGGCCATCAACATAAAGTATGCATATGCTCAACCAGCACTAGACGTTGTTATCAAAAAGGAAAAGTCACAGAAAATATTATTAGGGTTTTAAATAAGGATGTTTATGGGGTTACTTGTATTAATAATGATTTGCACTAAGGAATTTTGTAACTGTTATCTAAAAAAAAGAGAGGAGATGTTACAAGGGAATGGGGAATGTTATATAACCCCCCCCACAGTGGTGTGTGGAGTTGGTACGTCCCAGCAGGGACCAGGATGTAAATGTTGTGTTATGGGTTGGCAATACAGATGCACGGCACAGTTGACACTATGGCTGCAACTAATGATTATTTTGGTAGTCGACTAATCTGTCGATTATTTTTTCGACTAATCGAAAAAATAATTATATATATATAAAAATAAAATGTAGGCTATATATTTCTTTATATATATATATATATATATATATATATATATATATATATATTTTTTTTGCACGACCTATCTTTGTGAAAGTGGCTTCTCAGCTCTGGTCCAGCTGAAGACAGAGCAGTGGAACAGATTGGACATTGAGCATGACCTCAGAGTTGCTTTGTCTACCATCACCCCAGACTTTGAGACTCTTGTCAGGACCAAACAACATCCCCAGTTATCCCATTAGTTCCCTGGGACGTTAAGCTAAGAAGTCTGCTAAGAAGGATATATTATTTATTATTATTATTATTATTATTATTATTATTATTATTATTATTATTATTATTATTATTATTATTATTATTATTATTATTATTATTATTATTATTATTATTATTATTATTATTATTATTATTATTATTATTATTATTTATTATTATTATTATTATTATTATTATTATTATTATTTTATTTCATTGTGTTTTTAGCCCTAGTTGCACTTTTGTTGCAACGCCAGTTATCCCATTAGTTCCCCCAAACTTACTGTCGGTCTGTTATGTTAACACTTTGGCTGCCATGGGTTAAATTCATGATATACCATAGATTGCCAGCTCTATTTGTCTATGGAGAAAGTCCCCTTCTTTGCAGGGCTATAACTTTTTAAATTCTATTGCTACATTGCCATTATTAGGGCCCATTCAAAGTCCTATATGTATTGTTCATTGTGTAGCAACGTTAAACTTTTTCATTCACATATTCATAGTAAAGTATGGTCTAATGTATAAGTATGTTTTCATCTCTTTCTGCAGCTTTCTCCAGAACGTGATATATAGCCCCAAATTATATTGATTAGTGATGCACGATATATCGGCCGCCGATATAATATCGGCCGATATGGCCGTTTTTTTACACATCGGTATCGGTCCGATATCAAGATGGGGCCGATATTAATTTTTTTTTTTTTTTTTTTAAATCTTTTTTTTATCTTTTTACATGTTTTGGCCTTAAATAGTTTCAAAATATCAGTCATTTCTGAAAATAAGTTACAAAAGTAAAAAAATTATGCGTTTTGGAAAATAGCTCTTTATTTGATTATCATAAAAAAGTGTTTTCTATACAGAGATATCGACATTGGTAAATATCGGTATCGGCCAGAACAGCAATATTAATATCGGTTATCGGTATCGGCCACAATTTTCACATCGGTGCATCACTAATATTGATGATGAAATACAGTTTGATGGCAATCAGCGCGATATAAAAAATTCCAACTAGACGTACTTCTAGAAGTTACTACACGTCATCTGATGTTGACCGGATGGGCGAGGGGGCGTTTATAATTCCGTGGGCAGCGTTATACCAATCATCTAATGTGGGTCAAATGTTGATAATAGCAGTTAGTATCGAAGACGGTAACGTTACACGCTAAAACTCACCCCAGTCTCCGCGCGCCGTTGGGCGATCATCATAGAGTAGACATTTTATCATTATGGGATGGCGATTTACCCGGTCCATCTCCAGCTTGTATAATGGTATATACCGTAATTCCTCTAATAGTAACCCCGGCTTGTATTTGTTTCAACTGTAGCGGATACCAGGCTTGTATTAGGAGGAGGCATGTATAAGAGAGAGGCCTATATTTCTAATTTTCAAACCGATCATAATGAATAAATCAACATTTTGTGTCAGTTTGAACCCAGTAAAATGTACTGGGTTCATTTATTGAAACCAAGTACTGTATGAAATACGGTAGTAAACAGTGCAATTACAGGTGGTCAAAAAAAGTAAAATAAAGTAAAATAGTGCAATCACAATACTGGTATAATAATTAATAATAATAATAATAATAATAATAATAATAATAATAATAATAATAATAATAATAATAATAATAATAATAATAATAACAACAACTTCGTTTTATACAATTCTGAGGTAGGCTTACTCTCTTGGTAAACATTAACACCATACCATTATATGGTATTTACTGCACAGCCAGGCCAGCATATAACAACAATAACAAAATATACCCAGCTTGTATTAGGAGGCCGGCTTATAATTGCTTAGCTCAACAGCGCACCCGGTCATTAATAGAGACCCGGTTTTTAATTGAATACCGGTTACTATTAGAGGAATTACGATACGTCCAAATCATGTTGTTTATCGAGTTATTGGCAATCGATCGCTATGTAGCGTGACGAGCCAGAGTCCCGGGACATGTACCGAGTGCCCGGAAGCAATACGGCCATCCAGCAAAACCTCTACTGCGCTTCCTGTTAAGCGATTGCGCCGATCGGCCACCAGATGGCGCTCCTGAACCGCCAGAGAGCTCAGTGGGTCCTCCTGGTGGATCTCAGGCCAGCGGAGGGGAAATATGAATCCGATTCCAGATTTTTGAAATATTGATATTAAAGACGCTGTAAAGCGTCATCGGCAACTTGAGCATGGCCGGGAATGACGCTTTAACACGGCTCCTGGCAGGCAAAGTGTTAAGCTAAGAAGTCTTCAGCTGGACCAGAGCTGAGAAGCCACTTTCACAAAGATAGGTAGTGCAAAAAAAAAAAAATCATAAATCGATCATAAAAACTCGTCGACACAGACTTATTTTGTCGATTAGTCGTTTAAAAAAAAATTTTTAAACGACTAATCGACAAAATAAGTCTGTGTCGACGAGTTTTTATGATCGATGTCGTCGATTATGTCGACTAATCGTTGCAGCCCTAGTTGACACAGACGCTCTATTCTCCTGGCTCGTTATTGAACACAAACCGTTATCTTTGAAGCCTCGTCAATATACCCCCCTTCCCCACTCTGGTGTCGTGGAGTCACTTCGCTGTGAGTGTTTACACGGTTAGCTTGTGGCTAATGTTAGTTAGCTCGCAGCTAAAGTTAGTTAGCTCGCAGCTAAAGTTAGTTAGCTTGGGGCTAACGTAACGTTAGCCTAACCTTTGTCTATAACAGGGGTGGGCAATTATTTTTCCCGGGGGGGCCGAATGAGCAACTGAAAATATGTTGGAGGGCCGGGCCAAAATTCCAAACTCAATTATGCATAATATACATTTTATTTCTATATAAAAAGCAGTAAATGGCATTGTTTTGACCCCTGGTAAGAGTGTATGTTATTATTTGGCAATTAAAAGGTGAGGTTAGCTTTCAAAAATATCATTTATTCAAATAGAATTTATTTCCAAAATGATAAACAAAATGTGAAACATTAATAACAAAGGGCATGTATGAAAAAGTGCTATACAAATAAAGTTATTATTTTGAGTTTCATATACTATTGAAACAAGGATTTTCTTAGCTTTCTAAAGACATCACATCATCTTATAGCCAAAATAAACAAGACATGTCACTGAACTGTGTAAAGAAAAGTGTCCCAGTAGCCTTTTTTACTTTACATGCCTATATTAAACATTTAATGTTTTCAGAACTGTGCAAAAAAAAAAAGATCAAGTGTCCCATTTCACTTGTTATATTTCCACATTTTAGTGTTCTTCAGCTCTTTTTTTCTTTTTTTTTCCATTCAGTGTGATAAATCCAGTCTCTGTTGAGCTTTAACAAGTCCATCAAAGTCAGGTTGCATGTCTGAGGTGGAGATGCGAAGCACAGCTGCCAGATGTTCATCAGTGAGAGAGGATCTGTACCTGGACTTGGTAAACGTCATGACTGAGTGTCTGTTCACATATAGGTGGATCCAAAGAGAACCAACATCTTCTGAGCATGTCTCCTCATGTTTGGAAAGTTCTCCTCCTTGAGAGCAGAGTAGAACTCTAGCAGTGATGCTGACTTAAAGTGCTCTTTCAGTAGTGAATCAGACTGCAGGTCAATGAGTTCAAGCTGAACATCAGTGGGTGCACTATCAACACTGCAGGTAAAGGGAGAGGAAACCAGCTGCATTTCATCCTCAACCTTTTTGAAATCTTGAAAACGCCTTGAAAATTCATCATGCAGTGCTCCCAACATGGATGATGAGTACATCACCCTGAGCATCGGGTCCCCCCAGGGCTGTGTTCTGAGCCCCCTGCTGTACTCACTCTACACACACGACTGTGTGGCCAAGTTCAGCTCCAACTCCATAGTGAAGTTCGCAGACGACACGGTGGTGGTGGGGCTGATCTCGGACAACGACGAGAAGGCCTACCGGGAGGAGGTTGAGGTACTGGAACGCTGGTGCCAGGACAACAGCCTGCTCCTGAACATTGGTAAAACCAAGGAGCTGATCGTGGATTATAGGAGAGGACAGCAGGAGACGCACACACCACTGATGATTAACGGGGCTACCGTGGACAGGGTGAGCAGCTTTAAGTACCTGGGGGTCCACATCTCAGTCAACACACATAGACACAGTAGTAAAGAAGGCGAAACAGCGCCTCTACCACCTGAGACAGTTAAGGAAGTTCAGAGTATCGGGGAAGATACTCCAGTCCTTCTACTCAGGAGCTGTAGAGAGCATCCTGACCGGAAACATCACTGCCTGGTATGGAAACAGCACGGCACAGGACAAGAAGGCCCTACAGAGAGTGGTGCGCTCAGCCGAGCGTACCACGGGTATTGCACTACCCCCCCTGCAGGTTCTATACAACAAGAGGTGCAAATCCAGAGCCTGCAGGATAATGAAGGACCCTCACCACCCCAATAACAGCCTGTTTCAGCTGCTGAGGTCAGGCAGACGCCTGCGAACCCCAGCTACTAGGACAGAGCGGCTTAGGCTCAGCTTCTTCCCCCAGGCCATCAGAGCCATGAACAATGAACATTGAGTGCTCAGAACATTGAACTATCCACACACAAGCACACATGAACACACACACAACATGCACGCTGTGCACGCTCACACACGAGCAGCCACTTAACACTTTAACATGAGCGGGAACACACTCATGTCGCACACACGCACACTTATGGCCAAAGGAAAGGACACTTTAAATTAGAATAACAGGAACAGTGTATTGCACTACCAAAGCTAACTAGCATGTCCCATATGCTCTGTAAATAACTATGTACAGATACCGAGATGTCACTCCCTGTTACCTGTTTACTGCACAATGTTGTTTTTTCATTTTTTGCTTCTATTATATGTTGTACCACTGTATTGCACATCGTTGCGGCAAGACCACCCGCATTTCATTGTATACCTGTATGCCGTGACAATTAAAACTCTTGACTTGACTTGACTACCTGTGCCGGTGATCAGCTGATGGTTTGACTTCTTTCAGGGTTTTCATGTGTTTGAGATTGTTGCTGCCTAGTTGCCTTGAAATTAATTGCAACTTTGTCATGAAGGCTTTCACATGGCTATGCATTTCATGAGCAAAAATGCCCTTGCCCTGCAGTTGTGTGTTCAGTAGGGATGGGTACCATTCACATTTGAACCGATACGGTACCGGTACCTGTGAATCAATACCGGTACCCAACGGTACCTTTTTTCTGTACTTTAGTCTCTAAAAATGTAATCTACCTACCTCAGTTGTGAAAAAATAAATCCAAACTTCAAATAACCACACTTTCGACCGTTTTCGGCTTGCCCCGACTGCTTTGTTGTTGAATCAAGTCAAATCCTAGGTAAGCGTATATTGTGCATGTGAACGTTGACATGAAAAGAAAAAAGTAAAAAAAAAACAAAAAAAAATGTTTTTTTTATATTTTTATTATCATGTAATCTTTCGCGGGCCGGTCAGAATCATCCCGCGGGCCGTATCCGGCCCGCGCGCCGTACAATGCCCAGGTCTGGTCTATAACAACAAATGTATTTGTTGTTGTAAATCTAAAATTCTGTTTAGTTTCACTCAGTGACACTGTGGGCATGTCTCTGCTAATTGAGCTATCACCAGTCAGAGGCAAGTCTTTGTGTTTAAAAGCAGCTCTTTCTGTGTAGAGAATTCAGTTTGTATTGACACAGCAGAAGTCAATACTTTGGTTGAACAACATTGAATCCTACTGCATGCTACCCGTTTGTGACAGCCTAAAACTTAAACATTTAAACTTCCTACCTAGAAATGCTACCTATATAGGAAGCTTCCTTGCATTTGAAGAGGCTCAGGACACGCAAGACTAGGGATGCCCCCCGGACCCCGGTTTTAAACGGGAACCGGTACTATATTAGAAAATACCGGAGTATTTATAAGCTCTGACGTCCTCGGTACTGCTATCGATACTCTAGAGAAATTATTATTATTATTATTATTATTATTATTATTTAAAAGTTGCGAACGATCCTCTCTCTGTCTCTGCACGAGAAGCGAGCCGCAGCCAGCGAGTCTCCTCGCGAGTCGCTCGCTAGTGCTACACATAGACATACGGGTCCTACATACGGGTACTCCTTAATGAAAGTGTCCCCGACGCCCCGTGCTATAGCGCTCTGCACACAGACAGCAGCTCTGCATGCACTGAGTCGTGATCATGGCGGATAGAGCGAAGCGTTCTAAAGTATGGATATACTTTACAAGGGTCAATGCCGACAATGCACGTTGCCACAAGTGCAACAAAACATTTGCCAGTAAGGGTGGCAATACGAGCAAATCAATTTATCAAAACATCTGTTGGCAAAACATGATATTAGTGTGCAGAAATGCGCGTATTCGACTGCCTTGCGCGCAGTGTTCCATCTGCATCCACTGCAGCCGTAACCGTAAGCCAAGATACGGAGTTGCCTAGGCTAATAACGAATTATTACAAATAGGCTAATAAACAAAACAATTGTTTAGCTACAAATACTACAATCTAAACTTTTTATAGATCGTCAAGCTGAGGCGTCAGCCACTATGTCCCAGGCCAGTGAGCCCAGGGCCACCACACATCCTCCTCCTCTACCTCCCTCCACCACCCAAAGTCCTTTCTCCCTAGCAGCTAGAGGAAGGATGACAGAGGATAGGGTGAACGAGTGTCACAGTTCTGTTAGCCTTTTGCATTTGTTGTTTATTATAAAAAGTCTATAATTCAGAGTCAGACACATTTAAAACATTGTTGCTGCTGTTGCTGAAGAAATTATATTAATTTATTATATTTATTTATAAAGTTATATAAAAGAACATTGCTGTTGCTGAAGAAATTATATTTATTTATAATTATTTATAAAGTTGTATTTATAAATAATAAAGCAATGTTGATTCTGTTCTTAATTAATTGTCTTTTTTTCTTGCAAAAAAAGAACCAAAAAGAACCGATAAGAGTATCGATAAAGTACCGAACCGTTAAGCAGTATCGATAAGAGTAGTAGTATCGATAAAATCCTAACGATACCCATCCCTACGCAAGACCCACCCAAGGATACTTCCTTTGAGATGAAGGAGGAGCCCACAGACCACCAGGATATCAGCATGTTACCTTTTTTTCTCTTATCTTGATTCTGTCTTCTCCTTCCTCTGCTCTATCATATTTGTATGTCTTTGTCTCCATAGCTTTGTCTCATTCTTTCATTTCATCAAACTCTGTTCACATGTAGCCTAACTATTTGGTGCACTTTATTTCGCTGTCTCCCTCTGCCCCAGATCTACCCTCTCAAATTCCTATCTGCTACCAAGAAACATGTCTAACGTGCCAGAAATCAAAGCAAAGTGACTTGATTGGCTGCATTTCTCACACGTTAAAATGAATTATATTGCTAATCTTTTTGTCTAATGACTCCAAAAGGATGGCCCCTGTCTATACTGTGGAGACAGAAATAGAATCGAACCAGGAACCTTCTGATTACCAGACAACCGTTCTACCTCCCGAGCCCCTGAGCGCTTGCTGTTAACCTTCGTGTTGTGTATGCACCGCCATCTTGGGTCAATAGGAAGGAGGATGTAATTACAGAGGAAATCAGAAAGTGGCCAAATACTTTTCCATGCTACTGTAAGTACTTAGTTGCTGTCTCCCTCTGCTCCAGATCCACCCAGCGACCTACTGATGATTAAGAAAGAAGAGGCTCAGGACACACTAGACCCAACCATGGATATTTCCACTGGGCTGAAGGAGGAGCCCACAGACCATCAGGATATCAGTATGTTACTTTTATTTTTATTGTCTTTATTTTCTCTTGTTGTCTTTCTTCTGTTGCAGCACAGTTGTCTCTCTGTCTGTGTGTCCATAGCTTTCCCTCCTCTCATTCTTTCCATTAAGCCCCAATCTGTGATTTTCATTTCAATGTTTCCTCTAGGATTTTTTTCAGGGGGGTGGTAGACCCCCAAAATGACTAGTGTTTTCGCGGGGCACACGTGTCACGGATACGTGGTGTCAACAGTGTCGTCATAGACACGCGCAGTAAGGCGGTTGTTAGTATTTATTTATTTACAACACATAAATTAATTTATTTACAATTATACATACAGTAGTGACAACACACATATGAACTATTTACAATACAGGGAGGCACATACAACACTCATAACTATTTACAACCAGTGTCAGAGTGAGCAAACTCAAGTTGTTCGGAAATTCTGAGGGCTCAGAGTGCACACTGGACGCTCTGACCAAGAGTCAGTTTATCAGAGCGGAGCAGATTTTCAGAGTGAATTTATTAACTCACCTTAAAGGAAAACTCCAACATTTTATGGAAATTAGCTTATTTGCCATCTACCCTGGAGTTAGACAAGAAGATACATACCTTTTTTCTTCTCTGTCCATGCAGTAGGAGTAGGAAGACACACACCGTTAGCCTAGCTTAGCGTCAGTCACTGGAAGTAGGTTCCTCCATTAGCCTAGTTCCCAACGTCTTCCTACTCCTACTGCATGCACAGAGAAGAAAAAGGTATGCATCTTCTTGTCTAACTCCAGGGTAGATGGCAAATAAGCTAATTTCCCAAAATGTTGGAGTTTTCCTTTAACTAGGGCCCTATGAAATCCGTTTTTATCTTTTCTTGTTTTCGGATATGAATTTTCCTGTTTTCGGATTTCTCTGTTTTAAATTTTTCGGATTTCTCTGATTTTATATTTTTTTCCTTTGGATTTAACCAAAGAAAACGATACAAAATTATGTTTTTAACTAACTTTAATAACAGTACATCTGCAAACAGTGCCAGTGTAGTTCAATGTTCAGTGCCAGTTAGGTTATGAGGTTTCTTTTTTCCAATTAAGTTCAGTTCAATGCAGTTCAACTGCCAGTGCAGTGCAATAACTAAATAATAATTAAATAGTTAAATAATACAAAATAATAATTTGTTTAAAAGAAATCAGAAAAAACTGTGAAATGTAATTTATTTCAAAGAGATGTCCTTTAAAGCAGTGATTCCCAACCTGGGGTCCGCGGACCCCCTGGGGGTCCGCCAGGGGGCGCAGGGGGTCCGCCAGACCACAGATGATTTGAGGTATTTTTTTTTCTTTCAGAGAAATATTTAATTAGCATATTTTTATCATCAGAAGCATGAATAGTCTGAGGATATTTTTACTGCAGTGGATTCTTACGCACGCTGCCGGAATCCATATTTGTGCGTGCGCACGTCCCGCCGGAATCCATATTGGCGCATGCTGCCAGAGAAATAACTTAAAACTACCTTATAATTGTTCAAGATAGGTTATTCATAGGGGTGGAACGGTTCACAAAATCCACGGTTCGGTTCGTATCACGGTTCTGTGGTCACTGTTTTCGTTTCGATACGATACGTTGTTTTTCAGTAAAAAAAAATTACAAAAAAAAAAAGATAATTCTTTTTTTTATTGAAAGTTTATTGTGAGTTAAAAAAAATTGTGGCGTTAATATAATCGGGCGATAACGCGTTAATACCGCGTTAACTTTGACAGCCTTAGTAAGGACATGGTTCCTTTTCAAACTGTCGATAGACATGGTCAAAACTAGGCTTGGGCGGTATGACTTCTTTCATACCGTTATACCCTGATTGCCTAATAACCCGGTGCACGGTATTTGACGGTATGACTTTCATTCATCAGCGGGGGGGGGGGGGGGGGGGGGGGCAACCCAACCCAACCCAACCCAACCCAACCCAACCCAACCCAACCCGAACCGAACCCGCGTTACCAAGTAAACAAATCATCGTCAGCTCTCAGAATGGTAGTCCCGCACGCGTCTACCTTAATGATAAGCAAGCAGTGCAAAAATGCGGAAGCCTTCGTCACCGCACGCCACTACGGTAAAGCGCCTTTCTTTTCAGGCCCGCTTTGGGAGCTGTCGCGCGGAAATAGGCTGTCTATTGCCATTCTCTTTGACAAACTCTAACCTTAACCAGCTCCTTAACAGCGCCTAAACTTAACCGTTCTAACCTTAACCAACTCCGAAACAATGCCTAACCTTAACCTTAACCTTAACCATGCCTAACCTTAACCATAGAAAGAATATTGCCATTCTCTTTGACAAACTCTAACCTTAACCAGCTCCTTAACAGCGCCTAAACTTAACCGTTCTAACCTTAACCAACTCAGAAACAATGCCTAACCTTAACCTTAACCTTAACCATGCCTAACCTTAACCGGCGAAAGAATACACGTTAAAAAAAAAATCACGTTAAAAAAAATATATTTTATGGGATTCGAACTCGCCAGCAAACGAGCTGTAGGATCCACAGCCATGCAGTGTTGCCAATTGAGCTATTTCTCGATACTGAATAAGGGGCGGTGACTTATATATATTGAGCTCCGCTCGTGTCGAACCAAGGCGGGATCTCATGCGCATGCGCGGGCACCTCGCGCGAGCACGCCGGCGCACGCACGCACCTGAGCGCTGGGCGGCGGAAAATGAAAGGCGCATTACCGCACGCCACTACGGTAGAATGCTTCCGCATTCTTGCACTGCTTGCTTATCATTAAGGAACAGGCGTCCCGCACCGGTAGAAGCCTGCACCGTTTTAGCGTTAGCATCTAGCCATGGCAGACTATTTGATTCCTTAAGGGCTAGAAATTGCCTGGGTTTTGGTATGCTCCCGAAATGCTCCTGTTGTTTGGCTACTTCTATGTGCAGTGAAAACTACTCGAATGCTTTATAACCTAGTCATTGATTTAGTTCAGGGTAATCTAAGATTAGCCGCAGAGCTAACGCTAGTTAACGTGAGCTAACGCTAGTTATTCAAGCTCAGTAGCTCACAGAGAGAGATAAACAGCTGACAGCGGATAGTACAGGTACAAATACAATAAAAAGGCGGGTGGGGGCTGTTGTGTAAACCTTGTACTCTTTAGTTCACATATAATAAGAGACGGATTATTTCCTTGCTCCACCAGTGCACCACTCGACAACAACACACACCAACTCTCGTCACAACGCTTTACGGTATTTTCACAGCACTGTCGCAACATTACCGTAAAACGTGAACACCGTTGTGACCCACTCGCTCCACTAGAGCGGTCTCGCCCTCTGCTGGCGCGTGTGTGCAGTGCACTACACTCCGTGTGTGCACTACACTCAAAACTCTGTTTCACTGTTATAGAAACTGAAGTGCATCTGTGATTTTGACGGTGACGGACGGTATTGTCGGTATCTCTAAATACCCCGGTATACCTTAATACCGTCATACCGCCCAAGCCTAGTCAAAACACGATCCAAGATATGCGTTACCTGCCAGCAGACACTTGAGAAAAGGTTTTGCATTTTTCTATTGCAGTTTTGCACAATAAATGTTCTTAAAATACCTCTGTACTATGTGAAATATGTCCTAGTAATACAAGAGTACAGTAATAGCTGCCATACCAGTGTTTTACCCCTTCAGAAGCATTTATATAGACATTTTAAGATAGATGAATATACCGTGATATATACCGTTACCGTCTATACTTCAAATTATACCGTGATATACATTTTAGACCATACCGTCCAGCCCTACTGTGGAGAGGTATCGGTGTCCACTAAAGTGGTGGTCAGACCACACTGCTGTCTATGGTAAGCTGGCCCACATTGCCCTGAATTACTTGGGGACCCCTGCTAGGGGTGGACGGTATGGTCTAAAATTTATATCACGGTATAATTTGAAGCATAGACGGTAACGGTATATATCACGGTATCATCGTTTTTGATAAAACAAATTTTTATTTTATTTTATATAATTTTTTTTTTTTATAAAATATATATATTATATAATTAGACTTGTACTTGTATTATCTGCGAGACATCGCACCACGCAACAAGCTCCACTGTCTGTGTGTACTCTAGTAGCCTCCAGCTACGGCCAGGATTCTCCGGAGCTGCACCTGGACCTATACTCGAGTAGCCTCGAGCAGAGCTACGGCCAGGATTCTCCGGCGCTGCACCTGGACCCTATTGGTATAACGTTACTTAACTGTGCTCAGCAAGCCCTCAGCTCGAATACGCATCGAATCAGTGTTATAAGACATTGATATCAGGAGCTATCTGTAGCTACTGCTAGCCGGATATATAACGTTAATACAACGCCTCAGTGAATTATTTAGTTCAATGGGACATTTCGTTTTGAACGGTGAACTAACTTGCGTTAACGTCAGCTAACAGGTAGCACACACGTCTCTACTAGACTTTGTGGAGCGTTTGTTGATGTCAGGAGCTATCGGTAGCTGGCCGACTAGATACCGTTCGGTTAGACAATGCCTCATCATGTATTAAACTAAAAGTGAATAGTTGACTGGGTCATTTTGTAACGGTAGCTAAGCTAACGTTAGCTCAGGGAGACGCCGCCGTCCTCCCGTGTCCCGTCCCACTAGACTACTAGACCCGTGTTTACATGCGTGCGGTAGGGGCTGGCACGCCCACTGCGCGAAGCCTCCTAAATAACTTTTTCCAGTTCGCACATATCTATTATCTATGACTAATTCTATCTATTTTTAGGGGCAAATGCGAGTGAAATAGTCGCGCTGTGGTTACATGACGTCATTGCTATCTACCGGTTACACGGTATAGTCAAAATCCATACCGTAGAGCAAATTCATACCATTTATACCGTATACCGTTTATACCGTCCACCCCTAACCCCTGCCTCAACTGTCCCATGCGAACGACTGTTCTCTTTATCAGGCCATATTGTACAGAAGAAGAGAGCTAGTTTGTCACCAGCCAATGTGAACAAGCTGGTCTGCCTGAGTGACTGGTGGAAGAAGGAGAAGTAGAGATTGGACTGATTGAGTCAAGCCATGTCACATAGCTACTGAGTGACTGTACTGGTAACTAGGCTTGGGCGGTTGTTAAGCACCGGTCGTAAACCGAGGTCAGATTGATTATCCCATAACTCATTAGTCCGAATCCCAGCTTCAAGCAGCGTCCCGCGAAGTGTGGGACATCTAGGACTCAATTTGTCTATAACGTTCAGGGCTTAAACTCAGCAGACCTCAGCTCACACACAGGCACCCCCCGTCCCCTCCAGTAATACAGTTGATTGATTGGAGTTGCGGGGTATATTTACTTTTCTTTATTTCGCTTTAATCTACTCGGTTCGCCGTAGAGTTTACTGTATGGCATTACTTGATAAAACCAGGCTTGCCGAACCCACCTTTCTCCTTAATCACAATAATCCTATTTCTCCTCCTCCTCCTTAGGGATAAAGCCACACTTCTAAAGTTTTTACATCATTAATACTCCGTCTGGCTAAAGCCTTACTCAGGAGGTTTTTTACATCATAAATCATGCACATTACAGGCACATTATTATTATTATTATTACTGGTAAAGTTACAATGCAAAAATACATCTCCATGCTTACCCGTCTTTTTAATCAAAACGCAAAGGGTGAAGTTACAAGGCAAAACACATTTCATGCTTACCCGGCCGTCCGGCCGTCTGAGAGTGAAGAAAGGATACAAAGGATATTTATAAAGAGGTATTTTTAATTAGAAAAAGCTAGTTACAAGAAGAGACTGAAGTGGAAAGTGTCCATTTCAGTTAAAATATGCACAGAACAAAACATCTCATCTGGTTCGGCTTGTGCCCCGTGTCTGGCAGCAGGATCTCCATCTCTCAAAAAAGTCTGGCTCTTGAATCGGCAACCGTCTCTTTTATTTGACAGTGTACCGTATTTCTGATTGGTCTAAACACAGTGATGTCAAAGGGTCGTCATTTCTGTTTAGCAAACCAACATACAATACATAATTCGTTATGGACTCCTCCTTCTTTGTACTATCGTTACTGCTAGTTACCTAGTGATTTTTAAGTAACAGAAAGTCCCTTTTTCCTTCAAAACAGACAACGGCTTTGTCTGTGGTGACCACGTGACATCGTATCATGCACGAGGCCCTCCATAGTATCTCTTAAAGAATCCCTCCAGACAAACAGTTTTTACACATTATTCTTTTAGTATTATTCTCTACTGACAGTCAATTATAAGCATGCCATTTTGAAAACTTTTACTGTACACATTAAACATTTAATTGTTATATAGTTTCTTTTTTAAGATCTCCTCAAAAGTTTCCGGACTCCGTCTTTCAACCCTCAACCCTTAATCCCCTTCCTGTCTGAAAGGGTTAACATCTTACAGCTCTCTATCTCCTTCGCTGGGGCCCACATTCCGCAGGTTTCCTCCCTTTTGCCTGTGAAGAACTGTGGAGAACAGACCTCTCTTTATGGAGATATTAAAGGTTCAGTTCCATTTTTTTATAAGTAGAGCCATCATAGAGCTATTTTTCCAGAGTTCAGTTTAAAGATTTATACTGGTCACACAGGAACGACTCAGGATGTCATTGTCCAAAAGTGTCGCTTGTTTTGTGACACTTCACACCCACTCTGCCATCCTGTGAGGTCATTGTCCATCGTCAATTGAATAATGGAAAAATGAAGCATATGATTACATGTGAAAAATAGATATATAGGGCTGTATTGGAACGAATCAGGATGTCTATTTCAAAAGGTGTCACTTGTTTTGTGACACTTTACACCCACTCTGCCATCCTGTGAGGTCTTTGTCCATCGTCAATTGAATAATTGAAAAAATGAAGCATATGATTACATGTGAAAAATAGGTATATACGGCTATATTGGAACGACTCAGGATGTCATTGTCAAAAAGTGTCACTTGTTCTGTGGCACTTCACACCCACTCTGTCATTCTGGGCGGTCATTTTCCATTGTCTTAATAGCGTCTGTACTGGGGGACGAGATGGCGATTGTGGGGTCACGTGGCTGTGACTCTCCACACCCCCTCTGCCATCTCGGTACCTTGTTACCCTGGTAGCCGGCGGGAAGACTTGCATCTGTTGTTCCCTGGCTGGACGGCTCGACAGGATAGGCGTCACGTTGTTGCTTGGTATCCGGCGGGAAGACTTGCATCTGTTGTTCCCGGCCGATGCACCCAGGCTGTTGTCGTCTTGGTCATCTTGGTCACCTTGGTCATCTTGGTCACCTTGGTCATCTTGGTCATCTTGGTCATCTTGGGGTCGCCCCCTCTGACCTCTTGGATCTCTCCCATAGTTTGAGGTAGGTTGATTTGTCACTTCTCGGGCGACCCCCACGGATCCCCGAGAATTGTAGCAGCAGTCCTCTATTGAAGTGTGGTTGGCCTGGTCTTGTGACCCTGTCCGTAGGCCTCGCAGGACATCACAGATACAGTCCACAGAGGACTCATTTCTTTTCTCTCTTTCAGGTCCATTCAGGGCTCTCGTCGCCCTGTAACCTGGGTCCAGGCCAATGTCTCTCTGTCCGGTCTGGGAGGTCTAGGAGGTCTGGGAGGTCTGGGAGGTCTGGGAGGTCTGGGAGGTCTAGATGAGGACCTTGAGGATGCTCTGGAGCTTGACCTATCCCGGTCTTCCTCCATTTCCGATTTCTGACCTGAGTCAGTATATTCCTTCTTGCCATTCGCTGCGTCGTCCGCTGACTCCGGGGGACCCCCCCCCCTGTCTAAGAATGCGGCACTGGTTCAGGTTTTGTCCCTTTACCAGCGCACCTTTACCAGCGCACATTGTTCACAGGCCTTTCGGACTGTTATCGCTCTTTGTTTGGCTTTATGTATGAGAATGTTGTTAGTTCTCAGGTATACCAACATCCTCCTACTTCCGGCATGTCCAAGGTTATCATATACCTGTCTGATCATGTGAGTAGCCTCGTCCTGTTAGCAATGGCTAGTTAGCCTGCTATTCGCTCCTATTCGCAATGGCTATTTCAGCCTGCTATTCGCAATGGCTATTCCAGCCTGCTATTCGCAATGGCTATTTCAGCCTGCTATTCGCAATGGCTATTTCAGCCTGCTATTCGCAATGGCTATTTCAGCCTGCTATTCGCAATGGCTATTTCAGCCTGCTATTCACAAAGTAGAGTTTTTTCTACTTAAGTTCTGACTTTAAGTAAGCATTTAGTTACTTCAAGTTCAAGTGACTTTAGGGCTCCCTAGCCCTATTAGTCGCGAGTAAACGCCACTTCAAGTGGTTTCTTATGAACCCTCTCTTGTTCCTGATAGATTTTTTACCTCTTAGGCTGTCTGCTGCGCTTTGCAGACCTCTACGTCACTCATTGTTCCAGATCTCGAGCACTTAGGAGGAGTCTTGGTTGGAGAGGATTGTTTTAACTCAAATCTGTAATAAATTTTACTCCAGAGGCCCCTGACCGCAGTTATTTCAGTTCATATTCTTTCGGCTTTTGATACCTATTCAATTAGCATAAAGCCCAACTCACGAATGTTCTAAGCCCCAGAACCTCCAATCCGTTTTGACAGACCTATAAACCAGTGACTCGGCCGCCCAAGCACCACAGCGTCCTGTATGCTGAAGCTTCCGAGTCCCCACAAATCTGATAGGCCCGTCGGATATAGAGATCCTGATGCTCGCTCTGTCCCCCCGCGTCAAGGTGCTAAGCTTGATGAGAGTTTGCAGAGTCTCAATTTTTATCCATAGGCGCTGGTGAGTGTACATCTCACGCAGCTGATATGGTTGGTACAGGTGCTAACCTACCAGATGGTAGCTGTCAGGAAATCCCCTTTGCATGAAATAGATTACAAATTCTTTCGTCCTCTCTACTCTGGTTTAGAGAAAAGACGGACATCTTTACAGTATTTGTGTTGAGAAAGCATTTTGACTTGGTCATACAGCATGCATTCCGTCCGTAACTGGTCTCGGGACCATGCTGCGCATTTGGCTGCAAGACGGTTACCACCTGGTACACCGATGAATAGCTTTTCAAGCAGTAAGCCTGATCTTTGCCTAGGCGTTCCACGTATGACTGATTCTGCTGCAACAGTGAGAGACAAGCTCCCGTCTCGCACCTGTGGGATTAGTTTCTCCACCATATTTTCCCCTGGATCTTGACCGGGGATTCTTACTTCCATTTCCATCATTTGGGCCATTGAAGCCCCTTCGGGGACCTCCAGTCCTTTGAGGTGTCTCAAAATGCGAGCGGCCTCCGGGTCATCATAGAGAGGTGACCCATGGAAAATCTGAGCACACTTATGGATATAAGCAGCCTGGGTCTCCCCTCGAAGCATTTCTGGGGCCAGTTTTTTGAGCACTTGGGTTTTGCTTAACAATTCTTGTGCTTTGTTGCTTTCTCCATATTGGGTGCTGTCACGCAGACTCCTGCCTGTATGTGATCTCTTTCCTCTCGGTCGGTAAATGTCTCCGGGAGATTGGGCTAGTATGGAGTGAGGGCTCACTTCCGGTCGGTGTTCCTCTGTGCTGTGTCTCAGGGCTCGGATTGGGCTTATGGACGGGGCCTCGTTCAACCAGTTTCTTTCTCTCCTGGCTATTTCAGCCATGGCCCTGTCTAGCTTGTACACCTGTTCACGTAGTATGTCATAGCCTGCATGTAAGTGTGCATGCTTGTATGGTTCTGTTACCCCAGGGTGAGACAACACTTTTTCTGCCACGGGTGACCGGGCTAAGGCCTGAGCCGTTCCCCATCTCACGGGATATGCTGGCATAATATCCCCTGTTTCCTTTCCTTCCAAGTCTCCTTCACTCTCTTCGGAGACGTCCTCCAATCCTGAGCTCCAGGTCAAGCCCGAGGGTGACTGAAAGGTGGTGCCTTTCAGAGTAGGCCCCTTGCCTATAGGTCTCAGTTTGACCGGTTTCGCTCTCTTGTTTCGAGGTCTAGGAGGTTCGCCCCTCGGGTACCGAACTCTCTCCCTAGATCTTGATCGAGATGAAGACTTGGAGGATGCTCTGGAGCTTGACCTATCCCGGTCTCCCTCCATTCCTGAGTCCTGATTTAGATCAGTATACTCCTGTTCGCTACTTGCTGGGTCGTCCCCTGAGTCCGGGGGACGGCCTAGAAGTCTATGGATACTCCTGGCCTGAGATCGCGCAGGTTCCGCCTTTTCAGGTTCGAACGGTACTGTCGGTCTCCTGGGTGTGGATGATCTCCCTCTCTCCGCTGCTCGGGAGGAGTTCTGGGAGTTGGACCTTTCTTTCCTGGGTACGGGTCCCGATCCCTTAGGGTTCGGAGGGGGAGTGAGAGGTACCAATGCAGGCTCATCGTCCTCGTCTTCCTCACCCTCCCCGGCTCTATCCACGGCCAGGGTTATTGACTCATGGTCCCTAGGTTCCATCATGAGACGGATCTCCGTGTGCCCTGCACTCCTTAGGCTTGAGATCGCGCTGATTACGGCTTTCCCCAACCATATGCCTCTTTGGCCATATCCTCGAGACCTGCCCCACATCAGGTTTATGGCTAGTCGGTAGGGCATGTCCTTAGTACCGTGGCCAGCATAGATTTCCCTTTTCTGCAGTAGTTCCTTTATACGGGACACCAGTCTGTCCCAGTTTATGTGTGAGGACTCTATCTCCTTGTATTGGTCTTGACTTAGTGTCACATGGACAATTTTCTCCGCGTGAAACACCTCATAATCACACTCTGTGATTACTGCCTTGCCTGGTTTCAGGGGCTTTTTGGTCCTTTTTTCCATTACCTGTTTCCTCAGGTTCCGGTAGTAAGAGCCTCCTGCCGTTACCATGCTTGTTTCCCATCTACCATAGTTCGTCAATGACGGTCCAGTGAAGGTGAGGATTGACCATGGTGTATCAGAGTTATCGGTCCAGACTGGGTAGTTAGTGACGGTTATGTTTGGTGATTGTCTGTGAGACCTTGTAGATGTCACTCTCACCCCTGAGTGTTCACCACGGGGAGATATATAGGTTGCTCTCGCTTGCCTCACTTCCTCGTGACCACGTGGTCCTGGGCTTATGCACTGCAGGGAGTGATCTCGCTCCTGCAGCTCCTTCAGCTCCTCCTCAAACTCCTCCTTCTCCAGACGAGACTGCAGCAGCTCCTGTTTGGTGCTTCGCAGTTCGTCTCTGGTGGTGTGGAACTGCTCCATCCAGTGGGCACTCTCGTCCCTGCAGTCCTCTAGCTGCTGCTGCAGGGAGCGCACCGAGGTGTTCACACGCTGCCGCTCTGCCTCGATACCTGCCTGAGACTGGGACACCTGCTCCATGCTGCTCCTCAGCCTCTCCATGTCGGTGCTGTACTGCTCCCTGAGGGTCTCGGATCTCCCGGTCGTGCGTGGCCACCTCGTCCTTCAGCGCCCCCTTCAGGGCCGTGAGCTCCCGCTCCCGCTGCCTCAGCGTCTCCTGGAGCTGGAGGTTGTCATCCAGTCTCCCCTCCTTACAAACTGTGTCTCTGGGCTAGGGAGCCCTCGCTTTTCTGTGAACGGTCGTTTTGACTTCGCTTCACATCCAGTCTCCCCTCCTTACAAACAGTGTCTCTGGGCTAGGGAGCCCTCGCTTTTCTGTGAACGGTCGTTTTGACTTCGCTTCACATCCAGTCTCCCCTCCTTACAAACAGTGTCTCTGGGCTAGGGAGCCCTCGCTTTTCTGTGAACGGTCGTTTTGACTTCGCTTCACATCCAGTCTCCCCTCCTTACAAACAGTGTCTCTGGGCTAGGGAGCCCTCGCTTTTCTGTGAACGGTCGTTTTGACTTCGCTTCACATCCAGTCTCCCCTCCTTACAAACAGTGTCTCTGGGCTAGGGAGCCCTCGCTTTTCTGTGAACGGTCGTTTTGACTTCGCTTCACATCCAGTCTCCCCTCCTTACAAACAGTGTCTCTGGGCTAGGGAGCCCTCGCTTTTCTGTGAACGGTCGTTTTGACTTCGCTTCACATCCAGTCTCCCCTCCTTACAAACAGTGTCTCTGGGCTAGGGAGCCCTCGCTTTTCTGTGAACGGTCGTTTTGACTTCGCTTCACATCCAGTCTCCCCTCCTTACAAACAGTGTCTCTGGGCTAGGGAGCCCTCGCTTTTCTGTGAACGGTCGTTTTGACTTCGCTTCACATCCAGTCTCCCCTCCTTACAAACAGTGTCTCTGGGCTAGGGAGCCCTCGCTTTTCTGTGAACGGTCGTTTTGACTTCGCTTCACATCTAGTCTCCCCTCCTTACAAACAGTGTCTCTGGGCTAGGGAGCCCTCGCTTTTCTGTGAACGGTCGTTTTGACTTCGCTTCACATCTAGTCTCCCCTCCTTACAAACAGTGTCTCTGGGCTAGGGAGCCCTCGCTTTTCTGTGAACGGTCGTTTTGACTTCGCTTCACATCCAGTCTCCCCTCCTTACAAACAGTGTCTCTGGGCTAGGGAGCCCTCGCTTTTCTGTGAACGGTCGTTTTGACTTCGCTTCACATCCAGTCTCCCCTCCTTACAAACAGTGTCTCTGGGCTAGGGAGCCCTCGCTTTTCTGTGAACGGTCGTTTTGACTTCGCTTCACATCTAGTCTCCCCTCCTTACAAACAGTGTCTCTGGGCTAGGGAGCCCTCGCTTTTCTGTGAACGGTCGTTTTGACTTCGCTTCACATCTAGTCTCCCCTCCTTACAAACAGTGTCTCTGGGCTAGGGAGCCCTCGCTTTTCTGTGAACGGTCGTTTTGACTTCGCTTCACATCCAGTCTCCCCTCCTTACAAACAGTGTCTCTGGGCTAGGGAGCCCTCGCTTTTCTGTGAACGGTCATTTTGACTTCGCTTCACATCTAGTCTCCCCTCCTTACAAACAGTGTCTCTGGGCTAGGGAGCCCTCGCTTTTCTGTGAACGGTCGTTTTGACTTCGCTTCACATCCAGTCTCCCCTCCTTACAAACAGTGTCTCTGGGCTAGGGAGCCCTCGCTTTTCTGTGAACGGTCGTTTTGACTTCGCTTCACATCCAGTCTCCCCTCCTTACAAACAGTGTCTCTGGGCTAGGGAGCCCTCGCTTTTCTGTGAACGGTTGTTTTGACTTCGCTTCACATCCAGTCTCCCCACCTTACAAACAGTGTCTCTGGGTAGTTGGCTCTCGTCTTGGGTAGGGCCAGTTCGCTTCCTGTGGGCAAAGCACGAAATTATGTTGCACTTGTAACTTCCCCCAGAGCTCTATAAACATTATGTTACCCTTTAGTTGTGAGTAAACGTTGCTTTAATCACCAAGATAGAGCTTTCTATTAATTTGTGATATCCCCGAGTACAGCCTTCCACTCGAGTCGCCAGTAGAGCTTTCTACTTTAATTTTTGCCAAATCTATAATTTAATTTTACTCCATAGGCTTTTGACAGTAGTCCTGTCTTCTTCGGCCGTTTAGCACCTATTTTGGTTAGTATAAATGCACATCGCCAGGGACGCCATGTTAAGCACCGGTCGTAAACCGAGGTCAGATTGATTATCCCATAACTCATTAGTCCGAATCCCAGCTTCAAGCAGCGTCCCGCGAAGTGTGGGACATCTAGGACTCAATTTGTCTATAACGTTCAGGGCTTAAACTCAGCAGACCTCGGCTCACACACAGGCACCCCCCGTCCCCTCCAGTAATACAGTTGATTGATTGGAGTTGCGGGGTATATTTACTTTTCTTTATTTCGCTTTAATCTACTCGGTTCGCCGTAGAGTTTACTGTATGGCATTACTTGATAAAACCAGGCTTGCCGAACCCACCTTTCTCCTTAATCACAATAATCCTATTTCTCCTCCTCCTCCTTAGGGATAAAGCCACACTTCTAAAGTTTTTACATCATTAATACTCCGTCTGGCTAAAGCCTTACTCAGGAGGTTTTTTACATCATAAATCATGCACATTACAGGCACATTATTATTATTATTATTACTGGTAAAGTTACAATGCAAAAATACATCTCCATGCTTACCCGTCTTTTTAATCAAAACGCAAAGGGTGAAGTTACAAGGCAAAACACATTTCATGCTTACCCGGCCGTCCGGCCGTCTGAGAGTGAAGAAAGGATACAAAGGATATTTATAAAGAGGTATTTTTAATTAGAAAAAGCTAGTTACAAGAAGAGACTGAAGTGGAAAGTGTCCATTTCAGTTAAAATATGCACAGAACAAAACATCTCATCTGGTTCGGCTTGTGCCCCGTGTCTGGCAGCAGGATCTCCATCTCTCAAAAAAGTCTGGCTCTTGAATCGGCAACCGTCTCTTTTATTTGACAGTGTACCGTATTTCTGATTGGTCTAAACACAGTGATGTCAAAGGGTCGTCATTTCTGTTTAGCAAACCAACATACAATACATAATTCGTTATGGACTCCTCCTTCTTTGTACTATCGTTACTGCTAGTTACCTAGTGATTTTTAAGTAACAGAAAGTCCCTTTTTCCTTCAAAACAGACAACGGCTTTGTCTGTGGTGACCACGTGACATCGTATCATGCACGAGGCCCTCCATAGTATCTCTTAAAGAATCCCTCCAGACAAACAGTTTTTACACATTATTATTTTAGTATTATTCTCTACTGACAGTCAATTATAAGCATGCCATTTTGAAAACTTTTACTGTACACATTAAACATTTAATTGTTATATAGTTTCTTTTTTAAGATCTCCTCAAAAGTTTCCGGACTCCGTCTTTCAACCCTCAACCCTTAATCCCCTTCCTGTCTGAAAGGGTTAACATCTTACAGCTCTCTATCTCCTTCGCTGGGGCCCACATTCCGCAGGTTTCCTCCCTTTTGCCTGTGAAGAACTGTGGAGAACAGACCTCTCTTTATGGAGATATTAAAGGTTCAGTTCTATTTTTTTATAAGTAGAGCCATCATAGAGCTATTTTTCCAGAGTTCAGTTTAAAGATTTATACTGGTCACACAGGAACGACTCAGGATGTCATTGTCCAAAAGTGTCGCTTGTTTTGTGACACTTCACACCCACTCTGCCATCCTGTGAGGTCATTGTCCATCGTCAATTGAATAATGGAAAAATGAAGCATATGATTACATGTGAAAAATAGATATATAGGGCTGTATTGGAACGAATCAGGATGTCTATTTCAAAAGGTGTCACTTGTTTTGTGACACTTTACACCCACTCTGCCATCCTGTGAGGTCTTTGTCCATCGTCAATTGAATAATTGAAAAAATGAAGCATATGATTACATGTGAAAAATAGGTATATACGGCTATATTGGAACGACTCAGGATGTCATTGTCAAAAAGTGTCACTTGTTCTGTGGCACTTCACAGCGGTATAATTTTTTTCATACAGTCATACCTTGCTGACATCACACCCCGGTATGGGTATTATGACGGTATGACTTTCATCAGCGGGGGGGGAGCGGAGCGGAGCTAAGTTAACAATATACTTGTTATCACCATACATAACGGTTATATTGAAACACGTTGACATTAGGGCCGTTCTTTCAACCTAAAAGTGCACTTTCTTCAACCTCAAACCTAAATTCCTTAGCGACCCGTGTTACCAACTTAAACAAATCAGCGCGCACATTCGAGACACACACATATGAAACGAGTCATACGGAACAAATAACGTATAACGGAGGCTGAAATTAGACCAATGTGACTCACAAACTCACGACAGTAGTACACAACTACACATACAGACGCACAAAATTTATTCTGCATTGATTAAGTGATAATCAAAACCCAGCTTAAGCCGTTAAACCCCTGTAGTGAATCACCGAAGCCAATACGCACACACACAGTCGAACTGGAACGCTTTGCGAAACATACACTCCCGGCATTCGTAACTCGTACGTTCATCTTCTATACGCTTAACCATAACATAACTTACTTACCGGTACCCAAACAACGCGTCCCAAGTCCACATTCATGCACAAATCCATTTCAAAACGTTAGAAAAACGCTCCGTTTCCCGATTCCTCAATCATCCAATGTCTGGAAGTGGACCCATGGTCCATCCATTCGACCTTAATAAACGGATGGCCACCGGTCCATAACCGCATTCTATAGAAGAATAAGGGCTAGATCCACAAAGAATGGGTTGCACGGAGCAAGTTGCACCCTTACTTACAATTCATTATGAATTGAAAATGGGGGACCCTGATGTAAACAAGACGAAAGTCTTTCTCTGGTCTGCATCCCCTTAACAATTGTGTGTATTGAGCCGTACTGTATTGTACACATTCTGCAATCTGTTAATAAAATCAATACACACAATTGTTAAGGGGATGCAGACTAGAGAGAGACTTTCGTCTTGTTTACATCAGGGTCGCCCATTTTCAATTCATAATGAATTGTAAGTAAGTAGGGGTGCACCGATATATCGGTCGGGTATCGGTATCGGCCGATAAGTGCCTTGTTGACTGCTATCGGCCTATCGGCCGATAAGCTCAAATGTGCCGATAGCAGTCGCCGATAACTAACCATCCATTTGTGTAGCGTCAAGACAAAAAAAAAAATTCACTCGCGACCTACCTGCACAACGCCCGCCGTCCGCCCCACACACACACAAGCTACTGCATCAAAGTTACTATTTATGATTAACAAGGCATTCGTTTTGTGGCATTAACGTTATATAGTTAGTGTTACACGGACAATAACATCAGCATATTATTATTACCCATAGCAGCAAGGCATTACTCCGAGTCCGTTCATAGCCGGGAGGCAGACGACTAACGTTACTGGTGAAAATGTGATTTACGTTGGAATACTCCTTTGCCAACTTGCTGTACTTTGCTTGCAGGTCTGCAGCCATTATTACTGGATTAAGAATAGCCCCAACTTTAGCCAACGTAACGTTATGGCTAAACCTTTAACATTAGTTAACCCTAGCTTTCGGTTAGCTGTTCAATGCTAATGTAATAACACAACCAAGCGAATCCATCAGAGCTCCCCATCAACACCGCTCTGTCGGGAGGATGGCATTTAAGAAAGTATCTGCTGTTAAAATGACACAAACATTCGTTTTGTGGCATTAACGTTATTATAGTTAGTTACACGTTCAATTACATCAGCATAGTATTTACCCGAAGATAGCAAGCAAGCCGTGCATAGCTCGGTTACATTCCGTTGCTCATTCCGTACCCAACTACACATTCTGCAATCTGTTAATAAAGTTTTCAACCCGACAAATGTATAGAAAGGCTTTGTTTTATTATAACATTTGTTGCAGTAAAATCATTGTGTCTCGTTTGGCCATCCTGTGGAGCGCGCTGGTCGGCGGGCACTGCCGGGCAGCTAACTTATTAGCTTGTTGTGGTTCTGAGTTTGACTCGCATTCTCACAAGCAGATCAATGGCGGCATGCCCCGAAGTAGAAAAATGAATATTCGCTTGGTGGTAAGCAGGAGGTGGGTGCTAGCGGTGTGGCGTAATTGGCCGAATCGACTGTCAATCAAAATGGTTCCATTGCATTGGTTGAAAGCTCTGGTTGAGAGAATAGTATCCCGCTGCAGGCCGCCAGAATGGTTCCATTGCATTGGTTGAAAGCTCTGGTTGAGAAAATAGTATCCCTCTGCAGGCCGCCAGACGATACTGGGAGAGGGATCAGTGATACCATAAACATATTTCTTGATGTTTCCTTTTTTAAGTAAGTAAAGAGGCCTACAAATACAAACACACATACAAATATACAGTAGTTTCATTAAAAAAATAAAAAAATAAATAAAAAAAATATTAAAAAAAATATTAAAAAAAATTAAAAATACTTATTTTTTGCCACAATTATCGGTATCGGTATCGGTATCGGCCGATTGTGTTAGTTGAACAATCGGTATCGGTATCGGTGGCCAATTTTCATATCGGTGCACCCCTATAAGTAAGGGTGCAACTTGCTCTGTGCAATCCATTCTTTGTGGATCTAGCCCTAAGTCTTTATTTGTCGTGCAGATTGACACGCATGTGAGATGAAAGACCCACAGGAACACGCGCGTGGCTCTGCTGAGCTCTGACTGAGAGAGGGAAAGACAGACTGCCCTGCCCTCTGCTGGCACGTGCTGTGCACTACAAGCAACGCATCTGTGATTTGGCGCACAGTCTGTGACGTCACGGTATTGAAAATCATACCGACAGGATTTCGAAATACCCTGGTATACCGTAATACCGTCATACAAGCCTACTGGTAACATTATTTGTGTTCTGAATAAAACAATTTATTAAACACAAGTACATCTTATTGAACATTATTTTGATATTGCATTACCAATTATCATAGCAAAACAGCTTTTTCAAACGGTCTGTAATGCATTTTGGAAACGGAGATGGGGTCATGGTGTAATGGGCCACCTGGCCTGAGAAACGTAAGGAGGAAAGAAAAAGTAACGACTTACTTCTGTTCATTATTTGGGTAGAACACACATATTTTGAATGCCTTTGGCAGACTTCAAATGAGCCATTTTAATCTAGATTAATCTAGATTAACTCCAGGACCTCTAAATTAAACCTTTCCATTTTTGTGACCACATTACAGACAAAGGCCATCAACATAAAGTATGCATATGCTCAACCAGCACTAGACGTTCTTATCAAAAAGGAAAAGTCACAGAAAATATTATTAGGGTTTTAAATAAGGACGTTTATGGGGTTACTTGTATTAATAATGATTTGCACTAAGGAATTTTGTAACTGTTATCTAAAGAAAAAAGAGAGGAGATGTTACAATGGAATGGGGAATGTTATATAAACCCCCCCACAGTGGTGTGTGGAGTTGGTATGTCCCAGCAGGGACCAGGATGTAAATGTCGTGTTATGGGTTGGCAATACAGACGCACGGCAAAGTTGACACAGACGCTCTATTCTCCTGGCTCGTTATTGAACACAAACAGTTATCTTTGAACCTCTGTTTTCAAGCCTCGTCAATATACCCCCCTTCCCCACTCTGGTGTCGTGGAGTCACTTCGCTGTGAGTGTTTCCACGGTTAGCTTGCGGCTAACGTTAGTTAGCTTGCAGCTAAAGTTAGTTAGCCTAACGTTAGCCTAACCTTTGTCTGTAACAACAAATGTATTTGTTGTTGTAAATCTTAAATCTAAAATTCTGTTTAGTTTCACTCAGTGACACTGTGGGCGTGTCTCTGCTAATTGAGCTATCACCAGTCAGAGGCAAGTCTTTGTGTTTAAAAGCAGCTCTTTCTGTGTAGAGAATTCAGTTTGTATTGACACAGCAGAAGCCAATACTTTGGTTGAACAACATTGAATCCTACTGCATGCTACCCGTTTGTGACAGCCTAAAACTTAAACATTTAAACTTCCTACCTAGAAATGCTACCTATATAGGAAGCTTCCTTGCATTTGACACACAGGGATTGAAGAGGCTCAGGGGTCGGCAATAGGCGGCCCCCGCGGGCCGAAATTGGCCCACCAGCAATAATTTCTGGCCCGTCAGTTTGTTTTGAGAATATGATATTTATTTTATTTTCATCATATTATTTTTATTATATGCATACCGGTACTTTATGTTTTATCCATGTTGAGAGTGAATAACAGGTATAGGCAGTGAGGTGCAATGTACCGTATATATAGGCTTGCTCAAAGTGAGGTGGACAGCGCGTGGTGCTGAAATGGGAAACATGAGTCCATGAAATAAAAACACCAGTTCAGTAAGTCATTCAAGCTTTATCTTTACTCATGACTGACAGCACCACACATGCATATGAACAGTAATGCAATTAAAAACAATGCAAAAACAATGCAATTAACTTTAAACAAAAAGAGTGCTTGAAGAAGCTCCTGAAATGACGGCGCTATATGTATTTGAATTACGAGACATTCGGAAGTCCATTAGCTCCATTTCCAGTGCAGCCTCATCTAACAAGGTTAACTATCATAATCGATCGTCCCACTATATTCCTTTATCCGTAATTGATCAGTCTCCCCCGTTAGTAGCTAGATTAATATATTTAGCGGAAGTGTCAATAATCAATCGCGGGGGATTCCGCAATCTGGATGAGTCAGCCCCAGTCTCCTTTGTAGACCAGACCGTCTCATTTAACAAGACGAGGCTTGTTTGAGATTCAATAAGTATAATAATAAGTAAGACAACGGATAAGTTTAACGAATTCCATATAAATCGATAGTTTTAACATTAAACATTCAACATTAAACCGGTCCGTGGCCGTCAGATAGACGGTTGCGCGCGCATAATGTAGGATAGACCGATAGAGAGGTGCTTTATAATACAATGGAAAAAAGACAAAGGTATAATGTTCAGTGCATGTATATGTCGTTTACAGTTTATTATGCCACCTATGCAGCTCGTTTTTTTGACAGTTAAACATGTTTCACTATCATTATATTAAATTAGCCATTGTTTTTGGTTCTGGCCCGCCATTCAATGGCTTGGGGAAAAATTGGCCCGCCGCCAAACCTAATTGCCGACCCCTGCGCTAGACCCACCCAAGGATACTTCCTTTGAGATGAAGGAGGAGCCCACAGACCACCAGGATATCAGCATGTTACCTTTTTTTCTCTTATCTTGATTCTGTCTCCTCCTTCCTCTGCTCTTATCATATTTGTATAGCTTTGTCTCCATAGCTTTGTCTCTCATTCTTTCATTTCATCAAACTCTGTTCACATGTAGCCTAACTATTTGGTGCACTTTATTTTGCTGTCTCCCTCTGCCCCAGATCTACCCTCTCAAATTCCTATCTGCTACCAAGAAACATGTCTAACGTGCCAGAAATTAAAGCAAAGTGACTTGATTGGCTGCATTTCTCACACGTTAAAATGTATTATACCAGACAACCGTTCTACCTCCCGAGCCCCTGAGCGCTTGCTGTTTCCCTTCGTGTTGTGTATGCGCCGCCATCTTGGGTCAATAGGAAGGAGGATGTAATTACAGAGGAAATCAGAAAGTGACCAAATACTTTTCCATGCTACTGTAAGTTCTTAGTTGCTGTCTCCCTCTGCTCCAGATCCACCCAGTGACCTACTGATGATTAAGAAAGAAGAGGCTCAGGACACACTAGACCCAACCATGGATATTTCCACTGGGCTGAAGGAGGAGCCCACAGACCATCAGGATATCAGTATGTTACTTTTCTTTTTATTGTCTTTATTTTCTCTTGTTGTCTTTCTTCTGTTGCAGCACAGTTGTCTCTCTGTCTGTGTGTCCATAGCTTTCCCTCCTCTCATTCTTTCCATTAAGCCCCAATCTGTGATTTTCATTTCAGTGTTTCCCCTAGGATTTTTTTCAGGGGGTGTGGCAGGCCCCCAACATGACTAGTGTTTTCGCGGGGCGCGTGTGTCACGGATACGTGGTGTCAACAGTGTCATCATAGACGCGCGCAGTAAGGCGGTTGTTAGTATCGGTGCATTTCACTACACTGAGCTGAAATGAAACGATTGCACATAAATTAGGTAAATAAATAAAAATTAACTTATTTACAATTATACATACAGTAGTGACAACACACATATGAACTATTTACAATACAGGGAGGCACATACAACACTCATAACTATTTACAACCAGTGTCAGAGCGAGCGAACTCAAGTTGTTCGGAAATTCTGAGGGCTCAGAGTGCACACTGGACGCTCTGACCAAGAGTCAGTTTATCAGAGCAGATTTTCAGAGTGAATTTATTAACTCACCTTAAAGGAAAACTCCAACATGTTGGGAAATTAGCTTATTTGCCATCTACCCTGGAGTTAGACAAGAAGATGCATACCCTTTTTCTTCTCTGTCCATGCAGTAGGAGTAGGAAGACACGCACCGTTAGCCTAGCTTAGCGTCAGTCACTGGAAGTAGGTTCCTCCATTAGCCTAGTTCCCAACGTCTTCCTACTCCTACTGCATGCACAGAGAAGAAAAAGGTATGTATCTTCTTGTCGAACTCCAGGGTAGATGGCAAATAAGCTAATTTCCCAAAATGTTGGAGTTTTCCTTTAACTAGGCGCCTATGAAATCCATTTTTATCTTTTCCTGTTTTCGGATATGAATTTTCCTGTTTTCGGATTTCTCTGTTTTTAATTTTCACTATTTTCGGATTTCTCTGATTTTATATTTTTTTCCTTTGGATTTAACCAAAGAAAACGATACAAAATTATGTTTTTAACTAACTTTAATAACAGTACATCTGCAAACAGTGCCAGTGTAGTTCAATGTTCAGTGCCAGTTAGGTTATGAGGTTTCTTTTTTCCAATTCAGTTCAGTTCAATGCAGTTCAACTGCCAGTGCAGTGCAATAACTAAATAATAATTAAATAGTTAAATAATACAAAATAATCATTTGTTTAAAAGAAATCAGAAAAAAAACTGTAAAATGTCATTTATTTCAAAGAGGTGTCCTTTAAAGGTTCATGCTTCTCCCCATCTCTGGCTGACATCACCATTGTGATACATGATGGTTAGGCCTTTGTGTTTTCCTCAGTGAGGGAATGTCTTTTGTCGGTCAGCAGCGTTTTGTACTTGCTGAAGCTTCTCTCTGTATAATAATTTTTTAAGTTTAAATATCAACATTATCTGGCCATCCTCAGTAAATAGTAAATACTATCAAACTTGCCAAAGACCAGAGTTGGGATGGGCACACACACACACACACACACACACACACACACACACACACACACACACACACACACACACACACACACACACACACACACAGAAAGGGAGAATGGCTTATATGAACTATCCAGTTAATTAAAAAAAAGTTAAAAAAAAAATATATATATATAGTATATAATTTTTTTTTTAATATATAATTCTTTCTGGAGGGGCGGGGCGTCCCGTTGGCGGGGTGTGCTGCCCCGCCAAGGCAATGGTAGGGGAAACCATAATAAAGTTAGGTATTTTAACATATACATTCTTGAAGAGTCTGATCGATGGAAAGTAAAATAATAAATGTGTTTCATTACTCTTTATAAAGGGAATAGCTTTGACTGTCTTGCACTAGCCGGTAGACCCTCCTCTATATGGCCGGTCCCTGGTCAAAGTTGGGAGGAAATCTTTTGGTCCAGAGATTGAAGACTCTGCAACATAGATACAATATTCTTAGGTTTCTAGATGTGTGAGGTTATGAATTTACCCTCGTGGATGGTGTGGATTCAGTGTTCCCCCTTGAAAAAAAATTCATCAGCCGTGCTGTGCTGCGCGCACGCTGCCGGATTCCATATTTGTGCGTGCGCACGTGCCGCCGGAATCCATATTAGTGCATGCTGCCAGAGAAATAACTTAAAACTACCTTAGAATTGTTCAAGATAGGTTATTCATAGGGGTGGAACGGTTCACAAAATCCACGGTTCGGTACGTATCACGGTTTTGTGGTCACGGTTTTCGTTTCGATTCGATACGTTGTTTTTCATTAAAAAAAATTTAAAATCTTTTTATTGAAAGTTAATCGTGAGTTAAAAAAAATAGTGGCGTTAATAAGAATCGGGCGATAACGCGTTAATACCGCGTTAACTTTGACAGCCTTAGTAAGGACATGGTTCCTTTTCAAACTGTCGATAGACATGGTCAAAACACGATCCAAGATATGCGTTACCTGCCAGCAGACACTTGAGAAAAGGTTTTGCAATTTTCTATTGCAGTTTTGCACAATACATTTTCTTAAAATACCTCTGTACTATGTGAAATATGTCCTAGTAATACAAGAGTACAGTAATAGCTGCCATACCAGTATTTTACCCCTTCAGAAGCATTTATATAGACATTTTAAGATAGATGAATATACCGTGATATATACCGTTACCGCCTATACTTCAAATTATATCGTGATATACATTTTAGACCATACCGTCCAGCCCTACTATGGAGAGGTATCAGTGTCCACTAAAGTGGTGGTCAGACAACACTGCTGTCTATGGTAAGCTGGCCCACATTGCCCTGAAGTACTTGGGGACCCCTGCCTCAACTGTCCCATGCGAGAGACTGTTCTCTTTATCAGGCCATATTGTACAGAAGAAGAGAGCTAGTTTGTCACCAGCCAATGTGAACAATCTGGTCTGCCTGAGTGACTGGTGGAAGAAGGAGAAGTAGAGATTGGACTGATTGAGTCAAGCCATGTCACATAGCTACTGAGTGACTGTACTGGAAACTAGGCTTGGGCGGTATAATTTTTTTCATACGTCATACCTTGCTGACATCACACCCCGGTATGGGTATTATGACGGTATGACTTTCATCAGTGGGGGCGGAGCGGAGCTAAGTTAACAATATACTCGTTATCACCATACATAACGGTTATATTGAAACACGTTGACATTAGGGCCGTTCTTTCAACCTAAAAGTGCACTTTCTTCAACTTCAAACCTAAATTCCTTAGCGACCCGTGTTACCAACTTAAACAAATCTGCGCGCACATTCGAGATACACACATATGAAACGAGTCATACGGAACAAATAACGTATAACTGAGGCTGAAATTAGACCAATGTGACTCACAAACTCACGACAGTAGTACACAACTACACATTCAGACGCATTGATTAAGTGATAATCAAAACCCAGCTTAAGCCGTTAAACCCCTGTAGTGAATCACCGAAGCCAATACGCACACACACAGTCAAACTGGAAGGCTTTACGAAACATACACTCCCGGCATTCATAACTCGTACGTTCATCTTCCATACGCTTAACCATAACATAACTTACTTACCGGTACCCAAACAACGCGTCCGAGTCCACATTCATGCACAAATCCATTTCAAAACGTTAGAAAAATGCTCCGTTTCCTGATTCCTCAATCATCCAATGTCTGGAAGTGGACCCATGGTCCATCCATTCGACCTTAATAAACGGACGGCCACCGGTCCATAACCGCATTCTATAGAAGAATAAGGGCTAGATCCACAAAGAATGGATTGCACGGAGCAAGTTGCACCCTTACTTACAATTCATTATGAATTGAAAATGGGGGACCCTGATGTTAACAAGACTAAAGTCTTTCTCTGGTCTGCATCCCCTTAACAATTGTGTGTATTGAGCCGTACTGTATTGTACACATTCTGCAATCTGTTAATAAAATCAATACACACCATTGTTAAGGGGATGCAGACCAGCGAAAGACTTTCGTCTTGTTTACATCAGGGTCGCCCATTTTCAATTCATAATGAATTGTAAGGGTGCAACTTGCTCTGTGCAATCCATTCTTTGTGGATCTAGCCCTAAGTCTTTATTTGTCGTGCAGATTGACACGCATGTGAGATGAAAGACCCACAGGAACACGCGCGTGGCTCTGCTGAGCTCTGACTGAGAGAGGGAAAAAAAGACTGCCCTGCCCTCTGCTGGCACGTGCTGTGCACTACAAGCAACGCATCTGTGATTTGGCGCACAGTCTGTGACGTCACGGTATTGAAAATCATACCGACAGGATTTCGAAATACCCTGGTATACCGTAATACCTTCATACCGCCCAAGCCTACTGGTAACATTATTTGTGTTCTGAATAAAACAATTTATTAAACACAAGTACATCTTATTGAACATTATTTTGATATTGCATTACCAATTATCATAGCAAAACAGCTTTTTCAAACAGTCTGTAATGCATTTTGGAAACGGGAGATGGGCTCATGGTGTAATGGGCCACCTGGCCTGAGAAACGTAAGGAGGAAAGAAAAAGTAAGGACTTACTTCTGTTCATTATTTGGGTAGAACACACATATTTTGAATGCCTTCGGCAGACTTCAAATGAGCCATTTTAATCTAGATTAATCTTAACTCCAGGATTGCAGATAGATTAATCTAGATAAAAAAAAATTAATCTATGCCCACCTCTAAATTAAACCTTTCCATTTTGTGACCACATTATAGACAAAGGCCATCAACATAAAGTATGCATATGCTCAACCAGCACTAGACGTTCTTATCAAAAAGGAAAAGTCACAGAAAATATTATTAGGGTTTTAAATAAGGACGTTTATGGGGTTACTTGTATTAATAATTATTTGCAATTTAGGAATTGTGTAACTGTAAAAAAAAAAAAAGAGGGGAGATGTTACAAGGGAATGGGGAATGTTATATAAACCCCCCCACAGTGGTGTGTGGAGTTGGTATGTCCCAGCAGGGACCAGGATGTAAATGTCGTGTTATGGGTTGGCAATACAGACACACGGCACAGTTGACACAGACGCTCTATTCTCCTGGCTCGTTATTGAACACAAACAGTTATCTTTGAACCTCTGTTGTCAAGCCTCGTCAATATACCCCCCATTCCCCACTCTGGTGTTGTGGAGTCACTTCGCTGTGAGTGTTTCCACGGTTAGCTTGCGGCTAACGTTAGTTAGCTCGCAGCTAAAGTTAGTTAGCTTGCAGCTAAAGTTAGTTAGCTTGCAGCTAAAGTTAGTTAGCTTGGGGCTAACGTAACGTTAGCCTAGCTCGAGGCTAACACATCCCAATTACCGAACATTACACACATGCCCCGAACCGTGGAGGTCGTACCGAACGGTGTACGGTTCTAATGCGTACCGTTCCACCCCTAGTTATTCATGTTCATGGAGTCATGTGCATGTGAATTTGCTAGGAGGTTTTTGGTGTGTCCGCTGACACTAGAAGTTAGGGGTGGACGGTATAAACGGTATATGGTATAAACGGTATGAATTTGCGCTACGGTATGGATCTTGACTATACCTTGTGACCGGTAGAGCAACTCTAAAGTAGCAATGACGTAACCACAGTGTGGAGGGAGGGGGCTGCTAAGTGGAGCTAACTTTAGCTTGCTGAGGCAGGGCTCTACAGTGTGATTATTTCACTCGCAAAATAGATATGTGCGAACTGGAAAAAATATTTTAGGAGCACAGAGGCTTTGCGTAGTCGGCGTGTCAATGCGCAATTGTCATTTCATAATAGACACAGAACAGAGCGGACCTTCAATTCTAGAAGCGAACTAGCCCTGCGTTGCACACAGCTACACGCTAAAACCTTATGTAATGTTAACTGTTGATGTAGCCTTCAGAAAACGAACGTTAGCTCCACTCCTAGCAGCCTGTTGATGTAGATTCAGCAAGCCAACGTTAGCTCCACTCTAGCAGCAGCCCCCTCCCTCCCTCTCTCTCTCACTCTCTCTCTCACTCGGTCTCCCCCATCCCTCTCTCTCTCTCTCTGTGCTAACAATCCTGATTAGATTCTTAAACCTATTTCATTAAAAAGGAAGATATTGATTGCCATTAGCTATAGTATAGCTCAGCAGCTGTAACAGAATAATTTTATTATTTTTGATTATTTACGTTTTAGGTTAAGTTAAACGACAAAAAAAGCCAGCGGTGGACCGACATAACAAACGCTGTCACTGTTTACTTGTGTAATGACATGGTTCCTTTTCAAACTGTCGATATAAAGGGCTTTAAAGACATGGTCAAAGCACTGGATCCAAGATACGCGTTACGTTACCTGCCTGCAGATACTTGAGAAAAGGTTTTGCATTTTTCTATTGCAGTTTTGCACAATACATTTTCTTAAAATACCTCTGTACTATGTGAAATATGTCCTAGTAATACAAGAGTACAGTAATAGCTGCCATACCAGTGTTTTACCCCTTTAGAAGCATTTATATAGACATTTTAAGATAAGTTAATATACCGTGATATATACCGTTACCGTCTATGCTTCAAATTATACTGTGATATACATTTTAGACCATACCGTCCAGCCCTACTAGAAGTGCTCTGGAGGCTCAGGTAGCTGCATATTTGTACACTGCAAAAAATGAAATCTTATCAAGTGAAAATATCTTGTATTTGGTACAATAAATCCAATATTTTGTAGAATTATCGTGGATTATCTTATTCCACTGGCAGATAATTTGGCTTATTATTTTTTCTTGATTTTGGTCAATTTAATCTTGTTTTAAGAAAATGTTAATCTTGTTTTTTAAAACAAGATTACATTGACCAAAATCAGAAAAAAAGCTAAATTATTGTACCAAATACAAGATATTTTCACTTGATAAGATACAATTTGTTTGCAATGTAGTTGTAATCAGGGTAAAAGTCAAGATTAATGACATGCCTCAACACTTAAATGTACACTATTTGTATTGAACATAGATATAGATGATTTAATAGATACTATAAATAGAAAACATAGACATAGATACATGGAACATACTAACTGTCTAACATACACAAATCATAACACTACAACAGCACTTGTGACTTTACACCTAAGAAGTCTCAGTGGCATAGGCTACATTCTGCCTTAGAGCATTTAATTTTCCTGGGCTTTTGAAAGAAAAGCTCCAGGGCTCTTTGGTAGGGAATTCACTGGTAGGGGGCCCATTGATGCTGAGACGCATACAAGCGGCCAGATGGTCTCCCTGCAGCCTGTTCCTCCGGTCAGTTTTCACCTGTAAATACAGAATTAATCACTAGACAATAAGTGGGGTGAGATTTGTGGCAAGTCAAATAACAAATCTGATTACAAATGACTAGGGCTGACCATGACTAGTCGAATAGTCGACTAATCAATCGAAAGGAGCCATAGTCGACTGCCAACCTCTTAGTCGAATGCACAATATATATATATATATATATATATTTTTTTTTCACTCTTTCCAAAAGCAAAGAGGCCTATAAGTGTGGCTAACGCTAATGGCGCACATACCAGCAATGCTAACTGCCTAAGAAAACGGGCACAGAGGCACTGAAAGAGGATTTCACCTGTCTAATGAACACACTAGACAAATATCAAGATGTATCCACCTGGTGGACCAATTGCATGCTTTCGCAGAGGACAAGAAGCCTTCAGTCGAGTCCTTCAGACATTAACACATTGGGCGCCAATAACGTCGTACAACGTGTTTCAAGGTCATGCTAATTCTGCCATTCCACGGCGTCCAACGTTATTGAGATCATATTTCATTTTTTCGCCATGGTATTCATAATCCCCTCACCCATACATTACAGTGGGAGCCTGCACAACTCTGCAACGCTTCAATACTGCCGCCTTGTGGATGATCGGGGGCGAGTTGCAACCGGAAATGGATCTCTGGTGATCTCTGTGCATCTGGGAAATGCGTCCGGCACTCACATATTGTTGCGGGACTCTAGACACACATCCGTGTATATGGATTGCTGCCATAACTCAATAATCGATATGATTTGGGCATTTATTATTATTATACAAACCGGAAATGGATCTAGTCGATCCACATCAAATAAGTGGGATATTTTTCTTCCAGTCTCATCGGCGACAGTAACGTTACTTTCAGCGTGTTTGTTTATTATTATTAATGCAAACTGCTCTGATCAATATATCACCCATACTACATAAAGCATTGACTGACGATCACGGAATTATAAACCCCCCCCCCCCCCCCCCCGTTCATCCACACATGATGAGTCATAACGTTTAGGATCATGTACAGTTGAAATTTTTAATATAGCGTGTATCGGCAACAAACGGCAGTTGATAATCTATATATGCGTATATGCCTATAACTCACGTTCTAGGAATTACTGCAGAAAACGATAAAAACATATTTCGTATGAATCTATGACTGAAAAAGTATAACGTTCCTACATCCTGAACGATAGATAATCGATGTTGAATGGGCCATAGTAATGTCAATTTAGCAATACAATTTAAAAAGTTATAGCCCTGCAAAGAAGGTGAACATCTCCATAGGCTTAGAGTGGTGGCAGAGAGTGGTATGAGACGGGCAAACTCCGTGGCAGTTAATGTGTTAAGCACAGCCCAAATGGAATGATGATAAAAACTTTTTTTAAAGAACAATAATTTTTTTTTTTTTTTTTTTCATTGTATGTGCGCGTGTGTATGTATATTTGTATGTATATATTGATATGTGGGACTTTGGACCTGAGGAAGACTAGCTGGTGCCATTGGCATCAGCTAATGGCGATCTTTTTTAATAAACAAATACAAATTTTACGGTTCTCTCAGTTTCAGAAAAGGACACAGACTGGTTTGTAATCCAAGGTTATGAGGAGCTTGGAGAGAAGAGTGGAGCTAAACTACAGACAAGACTCTTGAAAATCCCACTCAAAAGATTGTCAGCGGTAAGAAATATTACATTGGGAGTTGTTTTGCATAATCAATTTGCAGATTTTATATATAAACTTTTACATGATAAAAATATAGATATACTGTATTAAAAAAAAAATAATAATAATTGCTTGCCTAGTCTCGTTCTTGGCTGGGTCTTGCTTAACTAGGCTTGCTTAGTCTTGTTCTTGGCTGGGTCTTGCTTAATTAGGCTTGCCATGTCTTGTTCTTGGCTGGGTCTTGCTTAACTAGGCTTGCCTATTCTTGTTCTTGGCTGTATCTTGCTTAATTAGGCTTGCCATGTCTCATTCTTGGCTGTGTCTTGCTTAACTAGGCTTGCCTAGTCTTGTTCTTGACTGGGTGTTTGTCTGTAGCCTACTGTCTCTTAGCGAGAGAGAGAGAGAGGTGTGGAGAGAGAGACACTCTAACCAAACACACTCAGTTTAGTTTGCGCAGCAGACTTTGATAGTGGGATGTACAATGTACCCCTGTTGTGTACCTTTTCTAACAAATCTCAGACCAAAACCCTGCTCAGACTAGTGTGAGTAAAACCCTGCTCAGAGAGATTGGTGTTGGATTATTCCTGATTCTTGGACGATTAGTCGGTTAGCTAAGATACATCCAAATAAATCAAGCAAATCAATACAAAATTTAGATTGTGGTTGAGGCATCATCTAGCCATAATATCTGTTCTAGTGAGTGTAAACACTTCTACTTTTAACAATACAAGTCAGGGTTCTGAAGTGGTGTTTTGACTTTTGTGTCGAAGAGAATTAGAAAATCGGAGCGGTTTTAACTTTAAAGCCCAACGGTCAAATCTGGGTCGGATAAGACTGTTACTTTATCTCTTTCTAATGTGTGTGTTAAATGGTGCATTTATATAGCGATTTTATCCAAAGCGCTTTGCGATTTTGTTCCTCACATTCACCCATTCGCACACCAACGGTGCAAGGTGCCCACCTGCTCATTGGGAGCAATTAGGGGTTACGTTTTCTTGCTCAAGGACGCTTTGACATGCTCCCCGGGAGGAGTGGGAATCGAACAGGGAACATTCCGATTACCAGACAACCACTTTACCTCCTGAGCCACTGTCACCTCATGTTAGAAGTTGAGTTGGAATTCAGAATCAATACTATTGCATGCAATTCACGGTCATGACCTGAAACTATGAATGAATTATCATTGTATTTATATTAGAGCTGGGCCGCTAACGGCGTTAACGTGCTGCGTTATCGCGAGACTAGTGTCGCGCGATAATATAATTGACGCCGTTAATCTTTTTCTCAACGTTGGGTCTGTATTGTCCTTAAATACTTCCCGTAGTTCCCAGCTGTGGTACCAGGAAGTGATTGCACTACCGGAGCTGTAGTCAGAATAATGTGTTAAACTAAAGTAGTGGTCCGGTAATCATTGTTATACAGGTGAGGTTAAGAAGTCCTCAGGATATAACACAATTCGGCGATGAGGACGTCTGAATCTGCGCAATGCAAGAAAAAAGAAGTCCTTTGCATGCCTTGTTTACATTATTAACGTTAGCGAGTTAGCATGTTAGCTCACATTGATACGGGAAACTGGGAAACATCTACAAGAGGAGGAAATCCACTTTACACACTAAAGGAAGGATCGACTGGACTATCGTGAGTGTTTACAACAGAAATGGCTTGGGTTATTGGAAATATTGGACCGTTTGATGACAATGTAGCCCCTTTCGTGACTGTGATGCACGGAGTGAATCCACAGTCACTTGCTCCTCAATAGGAAACTAACCTAGATTTACCATGAAGGACTGGTTCTGGCTGAACCGTTCGTTATACAAGAATCACAGAGACGTTTCAAAGGTGCTCACAGTTGCACAAGGGTTTCGGACAGAGATACGGGATGGTTTGAAAGCTCTGCGTTGCTAATAAACATTTTAAATAATTTTTATAAACTGCTCCAAACGGCATTATTTCCGCCGTTGGGTGATCACAGCTAGCGCATGCGCACCATCCCTTATCTCTGTCCGAAATCCTCGTGCAACTGTGAGTACCTTTGTAATTTCTCTGTGATTCTTGTATAACGAACGGTTCGGCCAGAACCAGTCCTTCATGGTAAATCTAGGTTGGTTTCCTATTGAGGAGCAAGTGACTGTGGATTCACTCAGTGCATCACAGTCACGAAAGGGGCTAATGACAATGTGGAGCAAATAAATGAAAATGGGGGACCCTGATGTAAACAAGACACACGTCTTTCTCTGGTCTGCATCCCCTTAACAATTGTATGTATTGAGCCGTACTGTATTGTACCCATTCTGCAATCTGTTAAATAACGTTTTCATTCATTCATTCATTCATGGAACTGTTACACTGAGCTTGCACTGAATTTGTTGAGAAACCTGCTTCTGCAGCAGTCTGTGTGTGAGCAACCAGTCAGCAGCATTGTGAATTTAGAGATTCACTAAAAGACACATTGAGAGACAGGTTTGTCTGTGGATTAAGAAATGAAGGTTCACAGAAGAAACTACTGACAGAGAGTGATTTGACACTGGAGAGAGCTGTCAATATCAGTGTAACAATGTTATGGCATCAAAGGAAGGGCACAGAAAATTACGATAAATCTGGTTTTAAAAGAAACACTGGAAATTACAAAAAGAAGTTGAACAAGGAGATAGAACAGCTAGTGACTCCTCAGATGAAGAGGAGAGGATAAATCTCCTCCTCTGGTCATTATTTGGGTAGAACACACCTATTTTGAACACCTTCGCCATTTTAATCTAGATTAATCTAGATTAATTCCAGGATTGCAGGTAGATTAATCTAGATTAAAAAAATTAATCTATGCCCAGCTCTAATTTATATAGTGGTTTTCTAGACACTCCTAGCACTTTACAGTGTAGGATGTAAATGGCCTCCTTCACCACTGGGTAGCACCCAACCTTGGGCTACAGGCTCAATGGCTGCGAGACACTGGCACCAGGCACACATCACACTACACAATGGTTGAAAGGCTAAGGAAACGGGGATTGATACCAGCCAATTAAGGGGAAGTGATGATGGGGTAGCCTTGATGTCAGACCAGGTGGGTTTGCGGGACTGGAGTTTTGAGAGGAACTTTGTGGTCTTGGTTGACCAGGTGGACAATGTCAGTCTGTTTGACACTGGTCTTGGTTGATCAGGTGGAGAGCATTAGAGAGTCTGTTTGACACTGTGGTCTTGTTTGACCAGGTGGAGAGCATTAATAATAATAATAATAATAATAATAATAATAATAATAATAATAATAATAATAATAATAATAATAATAATAATAATAATAATAATAATAATAATAATAATAATACACTTTATTTGTATAGCACCTTTCATACAAGAATTGCAGCTCATAGTGCTTCACAACAGAAAAAACAGAGGCACAAAATGAGCACACAAAGTGCAGACATATAAAAATCAGTTTTTCACATTAGGATCTAACATCCCAATAGGCCACCTTGTTTATTGTTTACTTAATAATTTGGTTTGTATCTCCTTCTCTCTCTCCGTGCTTCAGCCCTCTTCTGTCTCGCACGTCGCCCACGTCCTCGATACTGTTGTTATGTATGACAAGTTCCTTAGTTTTACTTACATTCATCTCTAAAGAACTTTCTTTTCACCAGTTCAGGAGAGATGACACGTGGTCCCTGTATGGACCCTCTCATGGTCCCTGTATGTACCCTCTCATGGTCCCTGTATGTACCCTCTCATGGTCCCTGTATGTACCCTCTCATGGTCCCTGTATGGACCCTCTCATGGTCCCTGTATGTACCCTCTCATGGTCCCTGTATGTACCCTCTCATGGTCCCTGTATGTACCCTCTCATGGTCCCTGTATGTACCCTCTCATGGTCCCTGTATGTACCCTCTCATGGTCCCTGTATGTACCCTCTCATGGTCCCTGTATGTACCCTCTCATGGTCCCTGTATGTACCCTCTCATGATCCCTGTATGGACCCTCTCATGGTCCCTGTATGTACCCTCTCATGGTCCCTGTATGGACCCTCTCATGGTCCCTGTATGTACCCTCTCATGGTCCCTGTATGTACCCTCTCACGGTCCCTGTATGTACCCTCTCATGGTCCCTGTATGTACCCTCTCATGGTCCCTGTATGTACCCTCTCATGGTCCCTGTATGTACCCTCTCATGGTCCCTGTATGTACCCCCTCATGGTCCCTGTATGTACCCTCTCATGGTCCCTGTATGTACCCTCTCATGGTCCCTGTATGTACCCTCTCATGGTCCCTGTATGTACCCTCTCATGGTCCCTGTATGTACCCTCTCATGGTCCCTGTATGTACCCTCTCATGGTCCCTGTATGTACCCTCTCATGGTCCCTGTATGTACCCTCTCATGGTCCCTATATGGACCCTCTCATGGTCCCTGTATGTACCCTCTCATGGTCCCTGTATGTACCCTCTCATGGTCCCTGTATGTACCCTCTCATGGTCCCTGTATGTACCCTCTCATGGTCCCTGTATGGACCCTCTCATGGTCCCTGTATGGACCCTCTCATGGTCCCTGTATGGACCCTCTCATGGTCCCTGTATGGACCCTCTCATGGTCCCTGTATGTACCCTCTCATGGTCCCTGTATGGACCCTCTCATGGTCCCTGTATGGACCCTCTCATGGTCCCTGTATGTACCCTCTCATGGTCCCTGTATGTACCCTCTCATGGTCCCTGTATGTACCCTCTCATGGTCCCTGTATGGACCCTCTCATGGTCCCTGTATGGACCCTCTCATGGTCCCTGTATGTACCCTCTCATGGTCCCTGTATGGACCCTCTCATGGTCCCTGTATGTACCCTCTCATGGTCCCTGTATGTACCCTCTCATATAGTATCCCTCTTCAGTAAGGCAACAAGGCCATATTATCTGCGTATTTAAACAAGCAAAAGTTATCACAGTCCATTTGTAACTTGTTTGTTTGTATACAAGGAGAAAAGTAAAGGAGATAAAATGGTCCCCTGCGGTGCTCCTGTGTTGAGCGTAGTGACATCAGATAGACTTCCATTAACACGGACCCGTTGAGGGCGGTCAGAGAGGAAGTCTCTGATCAGATGGATGATATCTCCATTTAACCCCTGTGTCAATAAGTCTCTGAATGAGAGTATATCTGCATGGTGTTAAAAGCAGATCTTAGGAAGTAGTAGTTGCTGGGATTCTTTGATGATCTGTTGGGTGTTGTGAGCCCAGGTGAGGTCCTCACTGGATGCTCTCACACCAGCAGGGCTCCGGTTCAAGCTCCTGCTCCGCTCTGTCATCAACGGGGGGCGTTACTCAGGCGGAGGTAAACACAACATGACGGTGGCAAAATGTGCCGTATATAAAACGGCTTCAGAGGTTCGGCATTGCACCATGCTGATCCACTCAACAGGTAGCGATCTCAAGATGAGATCTGATTCAAATGTATTGTCATTATCAGAGATTTTCGATATTATCGGCCTACCGATATTGGCATTAAAATGTAATATCGGAAATGATCGGTATCGGTTTTCAAAAAAATAAAAGAAAATTAATTAAATGTAACCTTTATTTACCCAGGCAAGCGAGTAAGAACACATTCTTATATACAAAAGCACCCTTACCAAAAAGCTAAAGCCTTTGAGGGAACTGCAACAAAAACAAGGTTATGCACAAGTAAATAAAATAAAGAAATTACAGTAGCAATAGTATACAAGGAAAATTATAATAAATAAGGGAGAGAAGGAAAGAGAGAGGGAGAAAGGGAAAGTGAAAAGAAAAGGGGAGATGCACAGATAATGTTTACATTTAGAAAGCCTAGTTGAATGCATCCAGTGAAATTAACACATCAATGCATACTTTTATTGTCAAAAGTTTGCATAATGTTGTGTTAATTCAACGACACAAGAGATATGTAATGTTAGTTACCTGAAATTATTTAATTTGGGGGGGGGGGGGGACCCTGCATATAGGGATGCACCGATATGAAAATTGGCTACCGATACCGATTGTTCAACTAACACGATCGGCCGATACCGATATTTGTGGCAAAAAATAAGTATTTGTAATTTTTTTTTATATATATTTTTTTTATATTTTTTTTGTAATTTTTTTTTTTAATGAAACTACTGTATATTTGTATGTGTGTTTGTATTTGTAGGCCTCTTTACTTACTTAAAAAAAGGAAACATCAAGAAATATGTTTATGGTATTAATTCCACCATGCCATGTAGCACTATCCCTCTCCCAGTATCGTCTGGCGGCCTGCAGATGGATACTATTCTCTCAACCAGCGCTCTCAACCAATGCAATAGAACCATTTTGATTGACAGTCGATTCGGCCAATTACGTCACACCGCTAGCACCCACCTCCTGCTGTTCTTACCACCAATCGGCAAGCGTTTATTCATTTTCTACTTCCGGGCATGCCGCCATTGATCTGCTTGCGAGAACCACAACAAGCTAATACGTTAGCTGCCCGCCGACCAGCGCTCCACAAGATGACCAAACGAGACACTGATTTTACTGCAACAAATGTTATAATAAAACAAAGCCTTTCTATACATTTGTCTGGTTGAAAACTTTATTAACAGATTGCAGAATGGGTAGTTGGGTACGGAATGATCAACGGAATGGAACTGAGCTATGAACGGAGTAATGCCTTGCTTACTTGCTATCTTCGGGTAAATAATATGCTGATGTTATTGAACGTGTAACACTAACTATATAACGTTAATGCCACAAAACGAATGTTTGTGTCATTTTAACAGCAGATACTTTCTTAAATGCCATCTTCCCGAGAGAGGGGTGTTGACGGGGAGCTGTGATGGGTTCGCTTGGTTGTGTTATTAATAGCATTGAACAGCTAACCGAAAGCTAGCGTTAACTAACGTTAAAGGTTTAGCCATAACGTTACCTTGGCTAAAGTTGGGGCTATTCATAATCCAGCAATAATGGCTGCAGACCTACAAGCAAAGTACAGCAAGTTGGCAAAGGAGTATTCCAACGTAAATCACATTTTCACCAGTAATGTTAGTTTTCCATCTCCCGGTAACTCATGCTAGCTAACCTAGCTCATGTTAACGTAGTCACTGAGCGACCACCTCGCGTACACAATTAATGACATGTTGCGGACAGCCATATCGGTGACAATGTTTAGCTTTTAGTGCCAAATGATAAGAGTCTGAAGCAGAGTCTCAAAAGAGAATGTTGAATATTTAGTAGTAACTTTGATGCAGTAGCTTGTGTGTGTGTGTGGGGGACTGGGGGCGGCGCCGTTGGCAGGACGCGACTGAATTTATCGGCTACTGCCATCGGCACATTCGAGCTTATCGGCCGATAGGCCGATTGCAGTCAACAAGGCACTTATCGGCCGATACCTGACCGATACATCGGTGCACCCCTACCTGCATATATCGGTGTCGGTTGCTTGGTATCGGAAATGAAGAGTTGGACAATATCGGTATATGGAATATCGGTAAAAAAGTCAATATCGAACATCCCTATTCATTATACAGCACAAGTACAATACACCATCTAACCAGAGTGGATAAAGAAATGCTCCAGAAATAAATTAATTAATGAAATAAAAGAATAAACTTGTTTAACTGAGCGATTTGAACCTGGGACCATAGGATCGACAGGCAGTGGCACTAACCAGTTGAGCTAAAGGGTCCGACGTTGACTGCAACTGACTAATCCATAGTTTACACTTGTCAAGAGCCAATTGCGCAGACTTCCGGTTTGCAACGTTCTGGTGAGCAGCCACATGAAAGAGCTCCCGGTCAATGAATATAAAAAAAGGAAGTAAAACAATTCAAAACGAAATAAAAAGTGAGGATTCGAGGACGAAAGAAAGAAGGAAGAATGAACATGAGGACAACTGAAAGAAAAGCAACCCCAGATGAAGTAAATACACCGATGGAAAAGACTCAACACGAGGCAATGATGCAACAGGTAGAACAAGCTAGCGGGACGCTGAATGTAAATGCAGAGAAGCTACAGGCTAACATACAAACTAGCTTACAAGCTAACATAGAAGCTAACCAGGCCACCACACAGATTGGATTAGGAGCAATGCGGAGCATACAATGTAACACTGAAACATCCAACGGAGGTGGAAATGAAGCGTCGGAGCTATGTAGAAATAAAGAAATTTCAGAAAAAGAAAGGAACCAGGTCCCAGCGGCGTGCGGGAGGCGGCGAGGGACACAGCGAGGAGAGGATGGAAGGTGCCGGGAGGGGAAGGAGAGAGGCCTACGGCATAGGCCTACGCTGATGGAGAGGGTGCACAGGTGGACCAGAACCGAGAGACGAGGACAAGGAGAGGAGGATGGGAGGAGGAAAAGAGGGGACCTGAACCGATTCAAAGCAGATCAACTATGAAGAACGACAAAGGGACACGAGAAAGGGGCATGAAGGACCACGGTGATCCGAATAAAGATACAAGACAAAATCAACATGGAAAAGTACCCAATACAAGCATACACACAGGGGACCTGGGGATGAGAATAGATGCAACAGAGGAAAGATAATTGAACAGTTACCCCAAGAAGTATAAAACTATAACACCAGAATTGGGAATAATTAACACTATGATTTACAATACACACGTTACAGACAAACTATTTGAAATTTATTTTAAAAAGGGACACGCTGATTAGGAAACATATTGGGGAATAATACACTTCTTTCGTGTAACGTCAGAGGTCCAACTCTGTATCTTGTAGCCATGCCCTTAACTCTGGTCCCACATCAAAGAGGCTGGCTTCCGAGGGTGGTTTGTATAGGGGGCAGATGGTCAGGATGTGGTCAATAGCACCACCGCTGCCCCATTGGAATCAGCCAGGTGACGTACTGTAAGGGACCAAGCAGCCAGACTAGGAGGACACAGTGGTTTTGCCAAAAAATAAGGGTTTTATTTTACCCATTTCAAAAATAGCCAAAGAATAAGGGTTTTATTTACCCATGCAAAAACATAATTTAAATATAACATAAATGGTCCAAATAATACAGCAGGACAAAACCAGACCTGAACAGAACGGAAGACAATGACAACTAAGAACTCAAAACTATATATAGGCCCTGGCCAGATACATCTAATCTAAGTGGGCTAATTGATAATGAATATTTTACTAAATAATATCTTACACTTCTAATGAATCTAACAAACAATAAACACACAACACACAACACAACTACCAAACTGCACAACTTATAATCTTAATTAATAAGGAAATACATATAAGGAAACTAAATTACAATACAATAAACCCCCCCCGGCATCTCCCGCAACATGGTTTGGTCCACCCCCCCCATCCGGCCATTTAGGACCGATCAGTCACAGCTGCTCTGTTTGCCCAGAGTGGGGATGGAACCCTGCAGAAGGACGGCCCCTACACCCCGATCTGAGGCATCAGTCTGTAGAAAGAAAGTCTTAGTGAAATCTGGGCAACACAACACAGGGTCACTCCTTAGAGCTTGCTGAAGGTCTTTAAAGGCCAAAACAGCCTCTTCTGTCCACCTCAACGGGTTAGGACAGTTCTGGCTGAGCATGTCAGTGAGGAGGGCAGCCCTGGCAGAGTAGTTGGGCACAAATCTATGGTACCAACCTGACATGCCCAAAAACGACCTCAACTGCTTCCTGGTTTGTGGCAGGGGACACTGCTGAATGGCTTGGACCTTGTGGACCTGAGGCCGGCAGACCCCGTTCCCGATGACATATCCCAGGTACTCAGTCTCGACTCTGGCGAATGCACATTTGGAGGGGTTGATGGTGAGGCCAGCCTCCTTGAGACACTGAAAGACCCTCTTTAGGTGTCCAATGTGATCTGTCCAGGTGTTGCTATAAACAACAATGTCATCCAGATAGGCTGAGGCAAACTCTGACAATCCACTGATGACCCCATCCATGAGCCGCTGGAAGGTGGCCGGCGCACCATGCAATCCAAAGGGCATCACTGTAAAGTGGAACAGGCCCCACTGTGTCCGGAAAGCAGTAAGCTCACGGGACTTGTGGGAAAGGGGAACCTGCCAATATCCTTTACATAGATCAATGGTAGTCAAATATTTGGCTTGACCCAGACGGTCAATCAGGTCATCGATACGGGGTGTTGGGTAGGAATCAAATTTTGACACTGAATTCAAATAACGAAAGTCAATACAGAACCTGATCGATGCATCCTTCTTTGGAACAAGAACAATGGGATTGCACCACTCACTTCGGGACTGCTCGATGATGCCAAGGGACAGCATGAGGTCAATCTCCTTCTTGAGGGACTCTAGCAAGCGTTCAGGAATGCGATAACTCATGCGTTTAACAGCAGCATTGTCCTTCAGCACAATCTCATGTTCTACTACCTGTGTACGGCCAGGGTTCTCCTGGACCACCGCTGGATCACATACAGCTTGTACCTGAGCCTGTCGTTCTGGCGACAGATGGTGTAGATCCAGGACAGGCGAGGTAGGCTCCGGTAAGTACTGCTCTCCAGCATCATCCTCCTCTACCCTCCGGATCAGCAGCACTGGTAGACTGTCTGGTGGCTTTGGTCGGGGGACCCACTCTCTCAGTAGGTTGACATGTAGGTTCTTGGTAGAACGGCCACGACCTGGGGTGGAGATTTGGTAAGTGGTGGAACCAAGTTTCTTGATTACCTTGAAGGGCCCTTGTCATTTTGCCAGCAGCTTGCTTTCCTCAGTAGGTAGCATGACCAGCACTTCCTGGCCTGTTTCAAAGCTCCTCTCCCCGGCAGACCGATCATACAAGGTCTTTTGCCGTCGCTGGGCCACCACCATACTCTCCTGGGCCAGAGCAGACATCCTTGTCAGCTTCTCCCGCATCTGAATCACATAAGAGACAACATCACAGGGTTCGTTTACCTCCTGGTCCCTCTGCCAGACATCCTTCAGGAGTGAAAGAGGCCCCCTTACCTCATATCCATACATCAACTCAAAAGGTGAATAGCTGGTAGAGGCCTGTGGTACTTCTCTGTAAGCAAACATCAGATATGGGAGCCACTGGTCCCAATCAGAACCAGAGTCACTGACAAACTTGCGGAGCATCTGTTTTAAGGTCTGATTGAAACGCTCGGTTAGACCATCGGTCTGTGGATGATATGGTGTTGTTCTTAAGCTTCTGATGCCCAACAGCTGGTATACATCCTTCAGGAGCTTGGACATGAAATTTGTGCCCTGGTCCGTCAGTATTTCATGGGGGAACCCTACCCTGGAGAAGAACTGCACCAGACAGAATGCAACAGTCTTGGCTTTGACTGACTTGAGGGGGAACACTTCAGGATATTTTGTGGCATAATCTGTAATGACTAGCAGAAACCGGTTACCAGACTTGCTCTTTTCTAGTGGACCGACCACATCCATACCTAGTCGTTCGAATGGAGTGCCTATAACTGGTAATGGCTGGAGAGGTGCTTTGGCATAGTCCCGCTTTGCGGTCAACTGGCATTGAGGGCAGCTCCGACAGTAAGCAGCGACATCTCTACGTAGGCCAGGCCAAAAAAAATTTCTCTGTATGCGAGCAGTGGTTCTATGCTTTCCTAGGTGGCCAGCCCAGGGAATGGAATGTCCCAGATCAAGTATTACTTCCCGGGTTGCTTTTGGAACCACCATCTGCTCAGTGGACTTAGTCTGGCGATAAAGGATACCTCGCTGTAAAAAGTAGTTATCAGGGCCACTCTCAAGTCCAGCCTCAACTTTCCCTCTCCCTTTAGCCTTGGATAAACAGCCAACTAGGCTGGGGTCTGCTTGTTGCATGTCAATAATGTTGGTCGGTATTCTAAAGCCTAGGGGAAGCTCTGGGTTTGGTTCACCTTGGGGATGGACAACAGTACCTTGAAACTTCTCACCTCTCCTTTGCTTGTGGGGTTTCCGTGGTTTACCTGGTTCTGCCCCCACCTCTACATCATAGAATGGCAGCACAGCAAGTGTCTGATCAGGTTCGGTCGTCTACTTAGCCTGAGCTCGGGTGAGGGCAGCATTGCAGGTCTGACGGGACTGCAGCAAATCAAACAGCACCGGCAAGTCGTTTCCTAATATGACAGGAAAGGGTAGGTTATTTGAAATGCCAACAGTGAGCAGGTAAGCTTGTCCCTGTACCTTAATATACAGATCAGCAGTGGGGTATGCCTTTTCATCCCCGTGCACACAACATATGGGAACTGTTTCTGAGGTGCGCACTTGATGGAGTGGTACATACTGCTGATGAACCAGAGTTTGTGCACTACCCGTGTCAATCAATGCCCTGAGCTCCTGGCCATTGATTTCCACTGTGATCTCCCTTGTGGGCTGCTCATACTTCCACTCGGGCTCAGTCCTGTATCGTGGAGCATAGCATAACTGGGTCAGCTTGACAGGGTTTTTAGGGCACATGGGCTTGGTATGCCCCTCCTGACCACACAGATAACAAACAGGCACTTTTGGGCTGGAGTATCTGACAGTCATTGGCGGGTTTCCCCTTTGGGGAAACTTACCCACATCGGTGGATGCTTGGCGAGTGGCCTGCGGGAATGAACCCGGTCGCCACGGCTCCTTGGCTACCTTCCATGCAGCATTGGTCCATGGTTGGTTATTCCGTCTGGCGGCCACAAAGATGTCAGCCAGACGAGCTGCTTCTGCTGCCGTGCCAGGGTCATGTTCCCGGATCCACACCTGTAGCTCAGGGGACAACATTCTCAGAAACTGTTCCAATATCATGGTTTCTCCAATGTCCTTCACAGTCTTGCCTTTAGGCTGGACCCATTTGTCATACAGTTCTTTTAGCCTTAGATAAAGCTCTTTAGGGGTCTCGTTGGACTGCACCTCCCATGATCGAAACCTCTGTCTGTATGTTTCTGGGTTAATATCATACTTCTGGAGAATGGCTGTTTTGACTTGGTCATAATCAAGTGAGTCATCAGCATCCATGTTTACATAGGCACTCCTGGCCTTACCAGTGAGTAGAGGAACCAGTCGAAAGGTCCAATCTGCTTTATGCCACCTACAGGCACCTGCAATGCGCTCAAAAGTTACTAGAAAATGTTCAATATCATCTGAATCAGTCAATTTTTCCAGTCTGGGTTCCTGGATGTGTTGGCTGGCTCCAAACAGTAACTCTGCCTGTGAGGAGTCACGCTGTGGTTCCACGCCTGTAGGTGAGTCCTCTGGGGGTGGTAACGTGGCTGGGAAGGTACGTGCTGTGACTTCCAACTGAAGTAGAGAGAACTGGTACTGGATGTCTTTAACCCACTGCCCTTGCCTTGCCGCTTCTTCCTCCATTCGGGTCTCCCTGACCTGTTGCTGGCCCATAAAGGCTCGGAGGATGTTGGATAGGTCTGTTAGGATGGGTTCTCCACTGACACCTCCAGGTGGCTCACCGGCCCCTCCAGTTGCTCCAGGTTCTTCCCCATCGTCGTTTTCCACATAGTCTTCTGGTACAGCCGACCGCTGCCCGGGGTTCCCCCTTCCCCTTCCTCGTGGCATTTTCTTCAGGGAAGCAAGGGAGAAAAAAAATAAAAATAGTAATTCCAAAAAAAAAACACCGTCCTCGGCATGCTGATCCCACCGCTGTCACCATTTGTAAGGGACCAAGCAGCCAGACAAGGAGGACACAGTGGTTTTGCCAAAAAATAAGGGTTTTATTTTACCCATTTCAAAAATAGCCAAAGAATAAGGGTTTTATTTACCCATGCAAAAACATAATTTAAATATAACATAAATGGTCCAAATAATACAGCAGGACAAAACCAGACCTGAACAGAACGGAAGACAATGACAACTAAGAACTCAAAACTATATATAGGCCCTGGCCAGATACATCTAATCTAAGTGGGCTAATTGATAATGAATATTTTACTAAATAATATCTTACACTTCTAATGAATCTAACAAACAATAAACACACAACACACAACACAACTACCAAACTGCACAACTAATAATATTAATTAATAAGGAAATACATATAAGGAAACTAAATTACAATACAATAAACCCCCCCCCGGCATCTCCCGCAACATGGTTTGGTCCACCCCCCCCATCCGGCCATTTAGGACCGATCAGTCACAGCTGCTCTGTTTGCCCAGAGTGGGGATGGCTGGCTGCAGAGTTGTAGAAAACAAACAATGAACAACATGCATGCACTTAACCATGTAAGTCAAATAATAAAGAATGGATATGATATCAGTACGCAAGTCTGTGTCGTGTGTCATTATGTGAAATAGAAATTGTGTATGTGTATCACGAATGTAAACGTGTACAAACAATACGGTTAACATGTGCGGGTGCGGTGCACAGACGTATCCGTCACACGTACGATCTCGAGTTTGGCGCTGGTGAGGCCCTCAACATTGAGTTGGAGCACTGGTAGGCCGCGGTTTTCGACGGCCGGTATGACCGCCCGTCCCGAGTAGGACGCTCCACCGTACCTTGGCCTGCCTGCTGGACTGGTATGAAGGAACTACAGGATTATACGTGACACACAATACAAATGAACATGAGCATAAGAAAGACGGATTCAGAACATTGACCGGGAGCTCTGAGGCCGTCCACAGAACGAATGTTGGACTTAAATAGTGCGCACTTTGCCACTAGGGGGAGCCCTCTCACTAGGAGAGCCATTACTCCTCACCCTTCCAACGGGGAACAGAGGGATACAACTAAGATCCTCTAACACCATTCAGGGCTCTACGCTAACCTTTTTCCCAAGGAGCACATCTGCTCCTAAATGAAAAAATTTAGGAGCACACAAAGAAATTTAGGAGCACAGTGAAAATATTTCAAGTAACAGAGTTTATTGGGGGATATGGGGGAGTTCTATGGGCTTCACTCAGGGGGGGGAATGTCGCGGGAGGGCGGCCATCGTTTCCGCGGTTTGGCCCGGGAGAGGGGGGTCTTGAATGTTGTGGGGTCGTTGTGCGTGGGGTGGGGTGCTTGGTGACATCGGAGGTAGCGGGCTTGGCTTGGTGGGGGGGATTACCACACCTCGCTCCTCTACTGAGCCTGGCCCAATTAAATTCAAGGGACCCGTGTCGCTGAGTGCTCGGCCCCGCGTGGGACGCGTCTATACTTTCCACAAGCAACTTGTCCTTCCGCGTTCCCGTTTTGCGCTCTGATTGGCCACGCTCCTACGCTATTACGCCCCCCCTCGTAAGTAGAGAGTCGCCATTGCACTCAACCGATTCATTCAACAGGAAGCGATTTGCGAGTACAATACACCATCAGGCCAGAGTGGATAAAGAAATGCTCCAGAAATGAATATGCGTAGGGGAAGGCTTAACGAGTCAGCGCGAGAGCGCACACACAAAAGCACACACGCATGATATCTGATTTATTAATGCCAAATAATGGATGACGACCGCAATTGGCACTTGAAAAGTGTAAATGATGGATTAGTTAGTAACAATTGCTTGTATAGCTTGTTTAGCTTGTATAGCTCAACTGGTTAGTCCCCTGCCTGTGGACCATATGGTCCCCGGTTCGAATCTCTTGGATACTTCTTTTTTGTCTGTAACGTTAATTTATCCACTCTGGTTGATAAGATAAGATATTCCTTTATTGATCCCCTTGGGGTAATTCAGGCATCATAGCAGCATGGGGGGGGGGGGGTACACAGGTAGTGAAAACAACACAAGCAGTGTAAACAAATAAGTCAATAGAATTGACTATCTAACCAACTGAAATATACAGTATTCACAGTATCACAGTATTCACTTAAGGTGCAGTATGCATAATGTGGTGTTATTGTCCTTTTTGGGACACCAGAGTGGATAGATTATTTAACGTTACGGGGGGGGGAAAGTAAGCAAGAGATTCGAACCGGGGACCATATGGTTCACAGGCAGGGCACTAACCAGTTGAGCTATACAAGCTGTCATGAATTGTTACTGACTAATCCATCATTTACACTTTTCAAGTGCCAATTGCGGTCGTCGTCCATTATTTGGCATTAATAAATCGGATATCATGCGTGTGTGCTTTTGTGTGTGCGCTCCCACTCTGGTTGGATGGTGTATTGTGTTGAATGAATCGGTTGAGTGTAATGCCGACTCTCTACTTACGTAGATAACTGGCATAGATAAGGGGGGCGTAATAGCGTAGGAGCGCAGCCAATCAGAGCGCAAAACGGGAACACGGAAGGACAATTTGCTTGTGGAAAGTATAGACGCGCGTGGGAGGGACCTGGGATATGGGGAGCCCTATTTCTAGGGGTGAATGGCGGGAGGGGGCGGCCCCTCTTATGGGGGTCTGGGCGGCTGAACGTAGCCATATTAATTCAAGGGGCCCATGTAGGGCTGGGCGATAAAACGATAACGATAACTATCGCGATGAATTATTTCCTCGAAATAAACATGAAACGTGGTCGCAAAGTTTCGATATATCGATTTTCCAAGCTTGGATATGAGCACGCACTAACAACCAATCGGTGAAGGAGATGGCCGAGAGCGAAGGAGACCCGGAAGGAGACCCAGGGGTAGGACTCACTCAACAACATGGCTTGCTAGGCTAATTAGCTTGCACGGCGATGTTTTATATATTTACGTGCAGAGTATGTGTGTGGCGTGAATTCTGAGGCCACGTTTATAGTAGTGTGGGCTATACAGTGGACGTCGTTTCAATATATTGTGGCGGAAGAGAGTATTTTAGTGTCATATTTAGCACATTGTCATGGAATACACCGCTTAGAAGCAACAGGCTGGCTAGGCTAATTAGCTTGCACGGCGATGTTTTATATATTTACGTGCAGAGTATGTGTGTGGTGTGAATTCTGAGGCCACGTTTATAGTAGTGTGGACTATACAGTGGACGTCGTTTCAATATATTGTGGCGGAAGAGAGTATTTTAGTGTCATATTTATTACATTGTCATGAGATATTCCGCTTGTCGGCTAACGTGCGCGGACTGATGACGACATCAACTCGACTCGAGACATTCACTCAACAACAAGGCTTGCTAGGCTAATTAGCTTGCACGGCGATGTTTTATATATTTACGTGCAGAGTATGTGTGTGGCGTGAATTCTGAGGTCACGTTTATAGTAGTGTGGGCTATACAGTGGACGTCGTTTCAATATATTGTGGCGGAAGAGAGTATTTTAGTGTCATATTTATTACATTGTCATGAGATATTCCGCTTGTCGGCTAACTGCTAACGTGCGCGGACTGATGACGACATCAACTCGACTCGAGACATTCGCAGCAGCATAAGAAGTTATTATTAAACTTGACAGACATTATATCGACGATAATTATCGATATCGAATTATATGAAAATAATTTTATAATTTTATCGCGATAACGTTTTTGGTCATATCGCCCATCCCTAGGCCCATGTTTGTATACTGTTGTGTTATTGATGTTATTGTAGGTATTGTCTAAGTGTTGTATGTCTGTAAATGTGGATAGAAATGTAAGTAAAAAAGAAAAAAGCCAATTGCGCAGTCGTTTAATATTGGCATGAAGAAATCAGATGTCATGCTAATATGTCATGTTCTACAGTAGGACGTGCTACTATGATACCCAATAAAACAAGTAATTCGAATAATAGAAGCCTACTTTGCTGGAATGATTAATTTAGAACGTGTACAATCAAGGTTTCCGTTAGAAAATATTGGGGCCGGTCTCCGTGTCCTGGAAGATTTCAATCTCCCGGACAAATGTGAGAAATTCCAGTCAGTTTATTGAGCTTAAAAACAATTGATAGGCAGGCTATATAAAGAATGACATCCTCAAGGCATGTAGATTTATAATATTTTAACTTAAAACTAGGCTACTTTTGCGTATACAGTCATTAATATATTCTAAATAAAATAAGTCCCTCGAGACTCCGTGCTGCTGCTGACTTGAAATCAAATAGGTGTCTGTGGGCAGTCGGCCAGACATTACACAGCAGTCTGTTATCACATTTTTATGAGCTAAAGAATTCCGTTATATTGGACATTTGTATTAATTATATCAAGCGAAGAACTGAGAAATTTGGCAGAGAGAGACGGCAACATTATCGTGGGGTTCAACGTTGCGTGATCGCTGAAACCAATGACAATCTCCACCTCCCAACGAAGCGATAAAAACGAATCCCAATAGTATGCAACTGCAGAGCCACAGAGCCAGCGGCGCTATCAGGTCCGGTCTGGGGACCGCTCAGCAGCGCCACCCACCCAATGGCTGAATTGCCAATGGCTGAATTGGAGTATTGCACTGTGAGCTCTGCGGCTCTGCAGTTGCATGCTTCTCGCTAATCCAGCAACAAGCTCCCGCCCCGCCATTCTCATCAGCAAACCACAGGTCACGAGGGAATTATTTTCACAGGACATTATGACCGGAGATATTTAAATATGTCGGACTTCAACAGATTTCCCCGGTAAAAAAAACTGTAATTACCGGACAACGGAAACCCTGTGTACAATACATCTGTGTGTTTGTGTGTGCACAGGTGGACCAGAACCGAGAGACGAGGACAAGGAGAGGAGGACGGGAGGAGGAAAAGAGGGGACCTGAACCGATTCAAAGCAGATCAACTATGAAGAACGACAAAGGGACACGAGAAAGGGGCATGAAGGACCACGGTGATCCGAATAAAGATACAAGACAAAATCAACGTGGAAAAGTACCCAATACAAGCATACACACAGGGGACCTGGGGATGAGAATAGATGCAACAGAGGAAAGATAATTGAACAGTTACCCCAAGAAGTATAAAACTATAACACCAGAATTGGGAATAATTAACACTATGATTTACAATACACACGTTACAGACAAACTATTTGAAATTTATTTTAAAAAGGGACACGCTGATTAGGAAACATATTGGGGAATAATACACTTCTTTCATGTAACGTCAGAGGTCCAACTCTATCTTGTAGCCATGCCCTTAACTCTGGTCCCACATCAAAGAGGCTGGCTTCCGAGGGTGGTTTGTATAGGGGGCAGATGGTCAGGATGTGGTCAATAGCACCACCGCTGCCCCATTGGAATCAGCCAGGTGACGTACAATCTCGAGTTTGGCGCTGGTGAGGCCCTCGACATTGAGTTGGAGCACTGGTAGGCCGCGGTTTTCGACGGCCGGTATGACCGCCCGTCCTGAGTAGGACGCTCCACCGTACCTTGGCCTGCCTGCTGGACTGGTATGAAGGAACTACAGGATTATACGTGACACACAATACAAATGAACATGAGCATAAGAAAGACGGATTCAGAACATTGACCGGGAGCTCTGAGGCCGTCCACAGAACGAATGTTGGACTTAAATAGTGCGCACTTTGCCACTAGGGGGAGCCCTCTCACTAGGAGAGCCATTACTCCTCACCCTTCCAACGGGGAACAGAGGGATACAACTAAGATCCTCTAACACCATTCAGGGCTCTACGCTAACCTTTTTCCCAAGGAGCACATCTGCTCCTAAATGAAAAAATTTAGGAGCACACAAAGAAATTTAGGAGCACCCAAAAATATTTAGGAGCACAGTGAAAATATTTCAAGTAACAGAGTTTATTGGGGGATATGGGGGAGTTCTATGGGCTTAACTCAGGGGGGGGGAATGTCGGGGGAGGGGCGCCATCGTTTCCGCGGTTTGGCCCGGGAGAGGGGGGTCTTGAATGTTGTGGGGTCGTTGTGCGTGGGGTGGGGTGCTTGGTGACATCGGAGGTAGCGGGCTTGGCTTGGTGGGGGGGATTACCACCCCTCGCTCCTCTACTGAGCCTGGCCCAATTAAATTCAAGGGACCCGTGTCGCTGTCGCTGAGTGCTCGGCCCCGCGTGGGACGCGTCTATACTTTCCACAAGCAACTTGTCCTTCCGCGTTCCCGTTTTGCGCTCTGATTGGCCACGCTCCTACGCTATTACGCCCCCCCTCGTAAGTAGAGAGTCGCCATTGCACTCAACCGATTCATTCAACAGGAAGCGATTTGCGAGTACAATACACCATCAGGCCAGAGTGGATAAAGAAATGCTCCAGAAATGAATATGCGTAGGGGAAGGCTTAACGAGTCAGCGCGAGAGCGCACACACAAAAGCACACACGCATGATATCTGATTTATTAATGCCAAATAATGGATGACGACCGCAATTGGCACTTGAAAAGTGTAAATGATGGATTAGTTAGTAACAATTGCTTGTATAGCTTGTTTAGCTTGTATAGCTCAACTGGTTAGTCCCCTGCCTGTGGACCATATGGTCCCCGGTTCGAATCTCTTGGATACTTCTTTTTTGTCTGTAACGTTAATTTATCCACTCTGGTTGATAAGATAAGATATTCCTTTATTGATCCCCTTGGGGTAATTCAGGCATCATAGCAGCATGGGGGGGGGGGTACACAGGTAGTGAAAACAACACAAGCAGTGTAAACAAATAAGTCAATAGAATTGACTATCTAACCAACTGAAATATACAGTATTCACAGTATCACAGTATTCACTTAAGGTGCAGTATGCATAATGTGGTGTTATTGTCCTTTTTGGGACACCAGAGTGGATAGATTATTTAACGTTACGGGGGGGGGAAAGTAAGCAAGAGATTCGAACCGGGGACCATATGGTTCACAGGCAGGGCACTAACCAGTTGAGCTATACAAGCTGTCATGAATTGTTACTGACTAATCCATCATTTACACTTTTCAAGTGCCAATTGCGGTCGTCGTCCATTATTTGGCATTAATAAATCGGATATCATGCGTGTGTGCTTTTGTGTGTGCGCTCCCACTCTGGTTGGATGGTGTATTGTGTTGAATGAATCGGTTGAGTGTAATGCCGACTCTCTACTTACGTAGATAACTGGCATAGATAAGGGGGGCGTAATAGCGTAGGAGCGCAGCCAATCAGAGCGCAAAACGGGAACACGGAAGGACAATTTGCTTGTGGAAAGTATAGACGCGCGTGGGAGGGACCTGGGATATGGGGAGCCCTATTTCTAGGGGTGAATGGCGGGAGGGGGCGGCCCCTCTTATGGGGGTCTGGGCGGCTGAACGTAGCCATATTAATTCAAGGGGCCCATGTAGGGCTGGGCGATAAAACGATAACGATAACTATCGCGATGAATTATTTCCTCGAAATAAACATGAAACGTGGTCGCAAAGTTTCGATATATCGATTTTCCAAGCTTGGATATGAGCACGCACTAACAACCAATCGGTGAAGGAGATGGCCGAGAGCGAAGGAGACCCGGAAGGAGACCCAGGGGTAGGACTCACTCAACAACATGGCTTGCTAGGCTAATTAGCTTGCACGGCGATGTTTTATATATTTACGTGCAGAGTATGTGTGTGGCGTGAATTCTGAGGCCACGTTTATAGTAGTGTGGGCTATACAGTGGACGTTGTTTCAATATATTGTGGCGGAAGAGAGTATTTTAGTGTCATATTTATTACATTGTCATGTAGGCCTGCCGCGATAAGCAATAAATCGATTAATTGCCGCAATAATTAAAATTAATGCAATGATTTTGACGGGCGCGATTAATTGCTATTTGCGCGTTTGTTTTAATGAGGCGGAACCAGTGCCCATTGTCAGTCACTGTCCGTGTTGGGAGGCGGGCCGCTGGCTTTACTACAGAGCAGAGAGCACAGCACAGGAGCTCCGTGGGGCAACACCACATAGCTTAACTACATTTCTCAATAGTGTTGCTCCTTTTAACCAAGTAGCGTTATTTGTAGTGTAACGTTAGCGTTTTAACGTTAGTAGCTAACGTTAAAACTAACTTAAAGTTAGTTGTTCACCAACAATCTCAACATTTGTTTTATCATTAGCTCATGTCGATCTACTAGTAGCATCAGCAAGCTAACGTTAGCTGGCCCCAGTCCACTAGCAGCATGTCGATCTACCAGCAGCATCAGCAAGCTAACGTTAGCTGGCCCCAGTCCACTAGCAGCATGTCGATCTACCAGCAGCATCAGCAAGCTAACGTTAGCTGGCCCCAGCCCATTAGCAGCATGTCGAAGTAGTAGTAGCATCAGCAAGCTAACGTTAGCTGGCCCCAGTCCACCAGCAGCATCAGCAAGCTAGGATAATAACAACAATACTTCCGGTCCGGTCGGTGGGCTTCAAAATAAAAGTCTAAAACACCGGAAAAGACGGAGCGGTGGGCTTCAAAATAAAAGTTTTGGGAAATAAATTTCTCAAAAAAAAATTCTCTAACCGGTCGCAATAATATCGCTTATCGTGATATTTTCGGGGGCAATTAATCGCCCAGCAAAATTTGTTATCGTGGCAGGCCTATTGTCATGAGATATTCCGCTTGTCGGCTAACTGCTAACGTGCGCGGACTGATGACGACATCAACTCGACTCGAGACATTCACTCAACAACAAGGCTTGCTAGGCTAATTAGCTTGCACGGCGATGTTTTATATATTTACGTGCAGAGTATGTGTGTGGCGTGAATTCTGAGGCCACGTTTATAGTAGTGTGGGCTATACAGTGGACGTCGTTTCAATATATTGTGGCGGAAGAGAGTATTTTAGTGTCATATTTATTACATTGTCATGAGATATTCCGCTTGTCGGCTAACTGCTAACGTGCGCAGACTGATGACGACATCAACTCGACTCGAGACATTCGCAGCAGCATAAGAAGTTAATTAAACTTGACAGACATTATATCGACGATAATTATCGATATCGAATTATATGAAAATAATTTTATAATTTTATCGCGATAACGTTTTTGGTCATATCGCCCAGCCCTAGGCCCATGTTTGTATACTGTTGTGTTATTGATGTTATTGTAGGTATTGTCTAAGTCTTGTATGTCTGTAAATGTGGATAGAAATGTAAGTAAACAAAAAAAAAAAAAAAAAAAAGCCAATTGCGCAGTCGTTTAATATTGGCATGAAGAAATCAGATGTCATGCTAATATGTCATGTTCTACAGTAGGACGTGCTACTATGATACCCAATAAAACAAGTAATTCGAATAATAGAAGCCTACTTTGCTGGAATGATTCATTTAGAACGTGTACAATCAAGGTTTCCGTTAGAAAATATTGGGGCCGGTCTCCGTGTCCTGGAAGATTTCAATCTCCCGGACAAATGTGAGAAATTCCGGTCAGTTTATTGAGCTTAAAAACAATTGATAGGCAGGCTATATAAAGAATGACATCCTCGAGGCATGTAGATTTATAATATTTTAACTTAAAACTAGGCTACTTTTGCGTATACAGTCATTAATATATTCTAAATAAAATAAGTCCCTCGAGACTCCGTGCTGCTGCTGACTTGAAATCAAATAGGTGTCTGTGGGCAGTCGGCCAGACATTACACAGCAGTCTGTTATCACATTTTTATGAGCTAAAGAATTCCGTTATATTGGACATTTGTATTAATTATATCAAGCGAAGAACTGAGAAATTTGGCAGAGAGAGACGGCAACATTATCGTGGGGTTCAACGTTGCGTGATCGCTGAAACCAATGACAATCTCCACCTCCCAACGAAGCGATAAAAACGAATCCCAATAGTATGCAACTGCAGAGCCACAGAGCCAGCGGCGCTATCAGGTCCGGTCTGGGGACCGCTCAGCAGCGCCACCCACCCAATGGCTGAATTGCCAATGGCTGAATTGGAGTATTGCACTGTGAGCTCTGCGGCTCTGCAGTTGCATGCTTCTCGCTAATCCAGCAACAAGCTCCTGCCCCGCCATTCTCATCAGCAAACCACAGGTCACGAGGGAATTATTTTTACAGGACATTATGACCGGAGATATTTAAATATGTCGGACTTCAACAGATTTCCCCGGTAAAAAAAACTAATTACCGGACAACGGAAACCCTGTGTACAATACATCTGTGTGTTTGTGTGTGCACAGGTGGACCAGAACCGAGAGACGAGGACAAGGAGAGGAGGACGGGAGGAGGAAAAGAGGAGACCTGAACCGATTCAAAGCAGATCAACTATGAAGAACGACAAAGGGACACGAGAAAGGGGCATGAAGGACCACGGTGATCCGAATAAAGATACAAGACAAAATCAACGTGGAAAAGTACCCAATACAAGCATACACACAGGGGACCTGGGGATGAGAATAGATGCAACAGAGGAAAGATAATTGAACAGTTACCCCAAGAAGTATAAAACTATAACACCAGAATTGGGAATAATTAACACTATGATTTACAATACACACGTTACAGACAAACTATTTGAAATTTATTTTAAAAAGGGACACGCTGATTAGGAAACATACTGGGGAATAATACACTTCTTTCGTGTAACGTCAGAGGTCCAACTCTATCTTGTAGCCATGCCCTTAACTCTGGTCCCACATCAAAGAGGCTGGCGTCCGAGGGTGGTTTGTATAGGGGGCAGATGGTCAGGATGTGGTCAATAGCACCACCGCTGCCCCATTGGAATCAGCCAGGTGACGTACAATCTCGAGTTTGGCACTGGTGAGGCCCTCGACATTGAGTTGGAGCACTGGTAGGCCGCGGTTTTCGACGGCCGGTATGACCGCCCGTCCTGAGTAGGACGCTCCACCGTACCTTGGCCTGCCTGCTGGACTGGTATGAAGGAACTACAGGATTATACGTGACACACAATACAAATGAACATGAGCATAAGAAAGACGGATTCAGAACATTGACCGGGAGCTCTGAGGCCGTCCACAGAACGAATGTTGGACTTAAATAGTGCGCACTTTGCCACTAGGGGGAGCCCTCTCACTAGGAGACCCATTACTCCTCACCCTTCCAACGGGGAACAGAGGGATACAACTAAGATCCTATATTTAAATATGTCGGACTTCAACAGATTTCCCTGGTAAAAAAAACAGTAATTACCGGACAACGGAAACCCTGTGTACAATACATCTGTGTGTTTGTGTGTGCTTGCGCGCGGAGGCTCACTAAGCTTTTCTCCATGCATATTTATTTCTGGAGCATTTCTTTATCCACTCTGGTTGGATGGTGTATTGTACTTGTCAGGAGGACGACGCAAAGACGTCAGCCACGGGGGTCTCCATCTTGTAAAACAGTTGTTGTTGTAGGTGGGTTTTTGTTTTTTGTTTACCTGCATGGTTCAAGGAGGGTCTCCAGCTTCTGGGTTTTTTCCCCACTCTGCTGTAGTCAACATGGTTAGCTTGTGCCTCTGGTTGGTTAGAGTAGCCTTCACAGCCTCTTGGTTCTTCAGGAGACTAGAGATCATAAAGGGTGTTGAATTCCACCTTGTGGAAACTGTATCAGTGGCTCTTTCCCGCCCAAGTACGGTTTGCTGCTGGTGTAGTTAATCCATATTGGCAGGGCTGTGTTTAAAGTGACCTACAATCTTGCAACACTTTGCCAATCCAATCGACTTTATTTATATAGCACATTTAAAACAACAAAGTTGACCAAAGTGCTGTACAAGTCCAAAAACATAGGATAAAACATAAAACATAAAATGTAATAAAAGCACATAATAAAACAGTACAATGTGTCGCATAAAAAAAGGCCAATCTCTCAAAAACGGTTTAAAAAACAAAAGCCAGAGCAAATAAGTGTGTTTTGAGGCGTGATTTAAACACCTGCAGAGTGGGGGCCTGCCTAACATGCAGTGGCAGCTCATTCCAGAGCTTTGGGGCTGCCACTGCAAAAGCACGGTCCCCCCTAAGCTTCAGCCTGGAGTTTGGAACGGCCAAGAGGAGCTGGTCAGAGGACCTGCTGTCACCAAGGCAAACAGTGATGGCCCTCTGCAACATGTGAGCAACACACGGCATGTGCTGGAAAGTTAGCTGTCTTGCTGCAGTGATCATGGTTCGGGCGCTGTTTGTTCCGAGTGTGGTGACCTTTTGTTGAACGTCCCAGGCCTCTGCCACAGACAGAAGATCATCTGTTTGTTTTCTGGATGTTAAGGCAAATGACTGAAGATGCCATTCCCTGTCAATCATGTGTGCAGTCACACCGATGTAATTTGAATTGCTCACCGAGGTCCAGTGATCCCCAGTCAGAGCAACACACTCTTTTGCTTCTTTTTCAGTGTTCATAAAGCTGCTGTATTCTCTTGGACATTGTCTTTCTGCACGGCAATTTATATGTTGTGTCAGACGATGCCATCTGCAGCACATTTTCTAGCCCCTTATCTTCGACCACCGAAAGTGGTCTACAGTCCACGGCAATCCAGCAGTGAGTTAGTTCATTTGTTACACTTGGTCTGACAATTTTATTTATTTTTACAAATTATATATATATATTTTTTTTATAATATTTTTGTTCTCACTTTTTCTGTTATTTTTTTTGTGCTCCCATCCCAATTTAGTCGTTATGCCAATTCCCTTCCTGGTCGTTGCGTGCATTGCCCCACTGTCGGCCTAGGGAGGGTGTAGAACAGGGGTCTCAAACTCGCGGCCCGGGATGATATTTTGCGGCCCCCTACTTGACATCAAAGTTTAGTGTTAATGCGGCCCGCGCGCAACTTGTTGCCGAGTCGTTGCGCGAGTTAGAAGTTTTATTTATTTGATCACTTAGCGCAGGCTCATGACAGCAACGTTACGTTAGTGACTTGGTTGAAACGTGATTCCGGAGTGATATCAAGTAAAGTGGCAGGCAAATGCATCCTCGCTATCTCCTCTGCGAGCAGTGCTGCACTGCCACTGTCTGTCTGTGTACGGGTCTGGTCCAATCACATTCAGCGTCCCGTCAGAGTTTCTCCCCCCCACCCACAGTCTGCGAATCAGAGGCAGAGTAGGGCGGGTCTTCACGGAATGCGTGTCGTCTCTTCAGTCAGAGCAGAGAGTTGACAGCGCATCTACAGTAGCCTCGCTCCCAGTTTTTGTTAAACGGAGTGCGTTGCGGTGGCGATTGAATGGAACTCGGTTGACTCAGATCATCTTTAGCCTCGTAGGCATATTTATTTCTCAGGCGAAACGCGGTCGTGGTGCCGCTATATATATATATCAACAACAATCAATAACAAATAATAGACCGGAACAGGAATGTGAAGGAGACGTCAGTGACGTCATGTACTGGACATACTACATCGCCCTCTGTAGAACACAAATGAGTAAGGGCGCACATAATAATAATACATTTAACAGTTTTATCTCTGTGAGATAAATGTAGCTAGTTTCGCCAGCAGGCAACAGAAAAATAAGCCATTCTCTCTCTCTGATGCATACATAATAAAATAATGTATGACTGAAGTGATGGAGACCATGTTTGAAGGCAAACAAAAGCAAATCCCCCTCAGATCGCACAGCAACCAGAATAACTGAAATACTGGCTGGTGATTTGATTAAACAGCTTTGTGATAGAATAAAAAAAGATGCACAGTGCATTTCCATAGCTGCATGTGGATGAGTCCACTGACACCACTGAGAAGCCTATGTTCTGAAGAACCGTTCATGTTCTGAAGAACCGTTAATGTTCTGAAATGTTATTGCTAAATATTGAGAAGATTGGATCAGTTTGTACTTTTTTTTTGAATACTTGAAACTCTTTTTTTGTGGAATATTTGATGCGGCCCATCCTCATCCAGACTCTACCTCCAGTGGCCCCCAGGTAAATTGAGTTTGAGACCCCTGGTGTAGAACTACCACATGCCTCCTCCGATACATGTGGAGTCAGCCAGCCGCTTTTTTTTTTTTTTTTCTTTTTTTGATCTTTTTCCCCCTCCATTTTCCTCCGATTTTCTCCCATCCCAATGTTAGTCGTATGCCAATTCCCAATCCCCTTCCTGGTCGCTGCGCACTTACCCCCCACAGTCAGATCATCTGGGAGAGTGGAGGCTATCACGTGCTTCCTCTGACACACGTCCAGCCAATCAACCGCTTCTTTTCACCTGGCAGCGCGGATCCTCCCTGAGAGGGTGTAGCGTGTGGAAGGATCACACTATCCCCCTCAGGTCCTATCCGCGCTTAGCAGGCGCCCCGACCGAACTGTAGGAGTCGCTGTTTACAACGACCCGGACCCGCCCCGCCAGCTTCTCCCACCCTCTAATACAGCCAATTGTATTAGTGTGAACGGCCAGCCAAGCTGGTGACAACCCCGGAGCTGTGAGCTGGATTCGAACAGGCGAATCCAGCTCACAGCTCCGGGGTTGGTGACGAACGCAATCTCCGCTACGCCACCTAACCGCCCCACCCCCAGCCGCTTCTTTTCACCTGACAGCGAGGACTCTCACTGGAGGAATGTAATGCGTGCGGAGGTTCACACTATTTCCCCCCAATCCCTTCCCTGCTGAACAGGCGCCGCGACCGACCAGTAGGAACCGCAGTTTACAACAACCAGGACACACATACCCCGCCGGCTTCCCACCCACTAACACTGCCAATTGTGTTAGTAGCAGGGACCGAAACTAAAGCCTGCCACCCGCCAGGGGCGCTCAGTTTTTACCTTTGGCGCTTGACACTTAGAGGGCTGCCCGCCGTGTGGCGTGTAATCAATCAAGTTCATAACGATACTCTTATTTTGAAAATCTGTGCGGGTCTCATTTCCGCCCCAAGCGCATCTCCAGTCATAATATAGATGGCTCCGGCAGTTAGCAACATTAGGTTCGTATGATACTCTTATTTTGAAAGAAACCGTGGCAACGAGTCATATCCGCCCAGCCCTGCAGCGGGATACTATTGGCTAAGGGCTTCTGCTCGCAGTGCTCGTGTCAAGTCAACACAGAGGCAGTCTGCTCTAGTCTAGAAGAGCGGACCTCCATGAGCTACCGTTACTGTTTAACCAATGACCCAGTCAACTATTCACTTTTAGTTTAATACATGACAAGGCATTGTCTAACGGTATCTAGCTGGCTAGCTACTGATAGCTGCTGATATCAACAAATGCTCCAGCAATAGTCGACTCGAGTGCATAATACCTCCGTTCCCTCGTTAGCTAGCTCACGTTAGCTAGCTCACGTTAGATCTATCTGTCCCAGTAAACTAAATTGTCTTAACGTTATCTACCGGGCTAGCAGTAGCTCCTGATATCAATGTCTTATAACATTGATTGAATGCGTATTCTAGCTGAGGGCATGTTGAATGTGATTTGACAAAAGAACCGTAACGTTATACCAATAGGGTCCAGCTGCATCGCCGGAGAATCCTTGCATGCTGAATGTAGGGTCTAGCTGAATATAGGGTCTAGCTGCAGGGCCGGAGAATCCTTGCTGGAGCTGGAGGCTACTCAAGTATACACACAGACAGTGGAGCTGTTTGCAGATAGCGAGCATTTTGACTTATTGCGTGGTGGCGATGTCTCGCAGATAATACAACTACAAGTATGATTATATAATATATATTTTATTTAAAAAAAAAATTATATAAAATATATATATATATATATTTTTTTTTAATCAAAAAAAAATTGGCAGGTAAGAAATATGCTTGGCGGGTAGATTCTTCCCATCTACCCGCCACTGGCCGGTGAGTCAAAAAGTTAATTTCGCTCCCTGGTTAGTAGGGACGACTGACCAAGCCGGAGGTACCGCTGACAGCGGGATTCGATCCCAGAGTCTCTGCAGTGGTAGGCGAGTGCATTCTCCACTGCGCTACCCAGCCGCCTGGTCTGACAAATTTTTGCTCTGAATCCCGTCATCTGGTCTAGTGTGGTTAGGCGACCCTGCTTGCTTGTACTCTGGGTAATGTTAACCTGACCGGTGTTCGATTTAGCTTCTGTGGTAGCTCCAACATGTTTGGCATTTAGGTGATAGTGTAGGCTAGAAATGCTCCGGTGATGGGCAAAGTCTTTGCTGCACAAAGTGCATGCTACCGTTCTCTTATCGACATTTCCATCTGGTTGTTTTTTATATCGAAACATCCCATTCAACGTACCAAGCAACGCAGTCTCAACAGATTTTTCCATGTTGGCTCTAACTCTCTCTCAATGCACGCTGTGCAACTGAATAAATGGTATGCCTGGAACTGGTCCACTGAGAAACATTCTGCAGGGTCTGGAGTGCACAAAGATTAAAGTGCGATAAAATGCCAAATTTTTCTTTATTTCTTAACCTCTTCCACCCGACGGGACCGGTACCGGTCCCAAAATGACATCATGTCATAAATCAATATGTTCTACTCCCCAGAATGTTCTACAAAAGTATCGTTTTTTTTTGTCAAACATATTCAAGTATAAACATCATAACCATGTCACAACAGCATTTATAATGTATATTATCATCAACCATATGTTAGTTTAGGAATAGGTTAAGGTGGAAACCCTTCAATCGTGGGAATTGTAATTTTTTTGCAGCCATTTTGTAGCGGACATCCATAGCTCTGGATCTACATTGGAATTTTTCAAAACTACACTTCGTGAAAGGATCTATGGGGTTCAAGGTTCATAGTGCTGTATGCATTTTTCTAATAACTCTTATTATTCGGGATAATATACCACAAAACGTAATGTTTTGACAAATATTGAAACACAGTTAGTTTCTCTTCCCTATTGTTAGCATGTAGCAACAATTAGATCTGAAATTTGTTTCAAAACTGTTGCACCGTGGTGAAAATAAAAAAGTACAGTAGATTACACTAGATTTCATTATCTGTTCTTATGCACGCCTGGTGATACTAAATCCAAATTGAACTTGGCCATTTGAAAGATAAAATATGTATATATATAAATGTGCGAATTGGCTATAATAAGGTAATTTATAAGCCTGCTATTCTATATTCTATAATAATATTTCAAATTGCATTGGTCCGGATGGGAGAATTCAGTACTGTATCTACAGAACCTTCTGTTTAATCATCTTCCCTTTATTCATTTCCTTATATCTTTTGTACACATGATCTCAAGAAGGTATTGAACGAGATCAGTGGCAGTTTTTAATGTTTGGTCATTATTAGCATGGTGTTATTCACTGTCAAAGATGCAAAGACAAATCATAATTCATATTCCCCGTTGTTTCATCACAATTTAAGCAAGCCTAGTAATAGATACAATATTTCTGACACTGGGAATACATTCACTGAGGTCCATAGATGTCCCTATATACCAAGAATATGCAAATAGACCTTGTAGAAGTGGAGCAATATATACAGTAGACCTTATTATAGCACATTTATGGATTGTGCCAAATCTTATCTTTTAAATGGGCAAGTTCTATTTGGATTTAGTATCACCAGCTGTGCATGAAGAACAGATAATGAAATCTACTGTATGTACAGTAGGTTTCTTATTCTTGCAAGAGTTCAGCCATTTTGAAACTGATTTCAAATCTGGTTGTTGCTAAATGCTCAAAATAGCGGATACAAACTAACTGCGCTCCAATATATGCCAATAACGTTCAGTTTTGTGGTATATTATCCCGAGTAATAAGAGATATTAAAAAAATTCATACAGAAGTAATTTGCTTGAAGTCACCTAGAGGCCTTTAGGAAGTGTATTTTTTATTTTTTTTAAATTCCAACGCTCATTGAAAGCTCTGGATGTCATCTTCAAAATGGCGTCAAAATGACTACAATTACCGACGGTCGCTTATTCAAAATGGCCGACTTTCGCGATCACAACAACACAAAAACGAATACTAAAATCGCACTAATAACACTTTAACCTATTGGTGAACTAACGTATTTATGATAATATACATTATAACTGCTGTTGTGACATGGTTATGATGTTTATACTTGAATACGTTTGAAAATAAAATTCTAATTTTGTCAGACAGTTACATTACCTATTTCCACATGTTTCCAAAATATTTTTTTTTTAAAGCGCTATCCCGTGGTGAATATAAGTATAATTTCAGAATGATCCAGGATAATTCCCGGAAAGGTGAGTAATAGGGCGCTACTTGAATTCTACTATAAGCGTTGGCGTTTCTTGCCTGGACGCGCTACTATTTCCTAATCAAATGTATATACCGTAATTCCTCTAATAGTAACCCCGGCTTGTATTTGTTTCAACTGTAGCGGGTACCAGGCTTGTATTAAGAGGGAGGCCTATATTTCAAATTTTCAAACTGATCATAATGAATAAATCAACATTTTGTGTCAGTTTGAACCCAGTAAAATGTACTGGGTTCATTTATTGAAACCAAGTACTGTATGAAATAGTAAACAGTGCAATTACAGGTGGTCACTGGTCATTTCAACGTTTTCAAAGTGAAATCAAGTAACTAGCTCAGTATGCAGCTCAGTATATTAGTAACCCGGCTTGTATTAGGAGGCCGGCTTATAATTGCTTAGCTCAAGAGCGCACCCGGCCATTAATAGAGACCCGGTTTGTAATTGAGACCCGGTTACTATTAGAGGAATTACGGTAATAGGTATTATGTTTCATCATGAATGCATGAAAGGCGGGGGGGGGGGGTCATTTCTGATACTTTGATTGCCAGTAACGGCATTCGCTTTGAACACAAAACGATGATCAGCTGTATGTGTATAAGAACATTGCACGATCAAGCTGAAATTGACGTCAGATAGTCCTTACCTGTGATCGAGAGTATTCCAAAAATAATATTCCAATTGTTTGATCGCCATCTGGTCCATCTGCTGTCCATCTGGCCCACGACATAACCCACCGCAACATATGCATCTGATGTCCCGTAGACGTTTGGATGCGATCGATTGAACCTCTAGGCTTCCCTCTACTGAAAAACTGCACCCGGAGACAGTTGAGTGTAACACAGGGTCTGGAACAGGGTTTACTGCACTCTCGATACTGCCACCTGGGAGGATCTGGCTGTACTGCACCCTCGGAGTCGCAGTATGCCTTCTAACGGCAACATACGGGTCCCTGACATTGAATAGGATATTAAAATCGACAAACTATTAAAAATACTTAATATTACGTGGCTGGCACTCAACCGCTGGCGAGCAAAAACGTAATATTACTTGGTTGGCACTGAAAGGGTTAATAATGGTCAGCTAACTGCTAGCATCTGCAATGACGTAATTCTCTTCACAATTAAATATTACATTCATTCTCTTCACAATATTACAACCTCTGATAGGTCTATCTTAGCTGTAAAGACATACATTGTCAATGAATTGGTCAAAGACAGACCACTAAAGACTACTATGACAGACAGATATGACCAAATCAACAGAAAAAGGCATCAAGGCTGCAATGCCAACAGTTGTCTTGGTGCTGGGCAGACTGAAATGTTATAGGGTGGCAATATGCTGGATACTATAAGACTTGAAAGAAACAGACAAAAAGTGATCTTAATTCATGATCTTGATCTGATAGACATATTACAAACTAATGATCAATAGGCTACTCTTTGGCTAATCAATACATGGATTAATTGACATGTAATTGATATTGCTAATATAATATCCATTCCATTGAATATATAATTTCAGACTGAATTATCTGTACTAGTGGTCTGTGTACTCTTAATTGCTCCCAAAACAACACAAACTAGGAACAATAATGATATTTTTACAAGGACAGATACAACCACAATGTCATATTGCAGCCAACTGTTCGCCAGGTTTCAATAACCGCCCTTGGAGCAGATTCACTTTTACATCAACAACTACATTTGGAGCATAAAACATTTTTAGAACTTGAGAAATACAAACTGAACGAATGCAAAATCTGAACTCTTCATTGGTGTACTTCTCTCTTCTCCAGGTACAATTGCTGCATTGCTCCCCAACAACAAGCAGAGATATGAATGAGTCAAGGCCTCACTGCTGTGACAAGTGTGGAAAGCGCTTCATCAAAAAGGCTGCTTTTCTAAAACACCAGCGCATTCATACAGGAGAGAAGCCCTGCTGTGACCAGTGTGAGAAGAGCTTCAAGACCTATGGCAACTTAAAGACACACCAGCGCATTCATACAGGAGAGAAGCCTTACTACTGTGACCAGTGTGAGAAGAGCTTCAGTACCTCTGGATCCTTAAAGAGACACCAGCGCTTTCATACAGGCGAGAAGCCCTACCACTGTGACCAATGTGGAGCGCGCTTCAGTGAGTCTGGACACTTAAAAAAACACCAGCGTATTCATACAGGAGAGAAGCCCTACCGCTGTGACCAGTGTGAGAAGAGCTTCAGTAGATATGACAAGATAAAGATACACCAGCGCATTCATACAGGAGAGAAGCCCTACAACTGTGACCAGTGTGAGAAGAGCTTCAAGACCTATGGCAACTTAAAGAGCCACCAGCGCATTCATACAGGAGAGAAGCCCTACAACTGTGACCAGTGTGAGAAGAGCTTCAAGACCTCTGGAGAGTTAATGATACACCAGCGCATTCATACAGGAGAGAAGCCATGCAACTGTGACCAGTGTGAGAAGAGCTTCAGTACCTATGGCAACTTGAAGAAACACCAGCGCATTCATACAGGAGAGAAGCCCTACCACTGTGACCAGTGTGAGAAGAGCTTCAGTCAGTCTGGCAACTTAAAGAGTCACCAGCGCATTCATACAGGAGAGAAGCCCTACCACTGTGACCAATGTGGAGCGCGCTTCAGTGAGTCTGGACACTTAAAAAAACACCAGCGCATTCATACAGGAGAGAAGTGACCAGTGTGAGAAGAGCTTCAGTAGATATGAGAGCTTGTTGGCCCCTGACAGACAGCTTAAAGACACACCAGCACATTCATACAGAAGAGGAACCTTATGGGTAACACATAGGGCCCAAAGGATGCCTGATTATTTTCAATAGAGATTCGATCAAATATGTGCTAAATATAGATGCAAAACAATGCATTTTTAAGTTTTGAAAGATTGCGTCCCTCCCAATTATTCTTTGACATCTGTAAGCTTTGCAATAGGACTCATGAAATACTGCATGTGGTTTAGAGGGGTGGCTCTTAGGTAGAGCAGGGCAGGACGCAGAAAGAAACGATACCCATCTTCCCTAATTTCCCAAAATGTTAGCGTGTTCCTTTAAACACAGTGGTGGGAAGTAATTAAGTATGTTTACTCAAGTATTTGTTGCAGTTTTTGTTCTGATCTAGTCAGCATATACCTTTTGCTTTCTAAAAAATACTGAATGGACAGTAGCCTATTGATTGTAAAATAACTTGCTTATTAACAAGTGATTTAGTTTAAAGATGATTCTGTTGGAAAATGTAACAGTGTTTGGAAAGATCGTTAAGGGTTAGGGTTATAAGCATATTGCTTCTTCCTATTCCTTTTTGGACAAAAGACTGTTGTTTATTATTTTATTTAAATACTTACAGTAACGTAAATACTTACAGTAATGTAAGAAAAAGAAAAGCTACTTTTAACTTTAACCCATTTAATCCTAATGGTCACATTTGTGATACTTTTCGTTTTTTACTTTTACGGCCCGCGGGATGATTCTGACCGGCCCGCGAAAGATTACATGATAATTTAAAAAAAATTCATTTCTTTTTTTTTTTAACTTTTTTCTTTTCATGTCAACGTTCACACGCACAATATACGCTTAGGAGACATGCTCAGAAGATGTTGGTTCTCTTTGGATCCACCTACATATGTGAACAGACATTCTCAGTCATGACGTTTACCAAGTCCAGGTACAGATCCTCTCACTGATGAACATCTGGCAGCTGTGCTTCGCATCTCCACCTCAGACATGCAACCTGACTTTGATGGACTTGTTAAAGCTCAACAGAGACTGGATTTCTCACACTGAATGAAAAAAAAATAACTGAAGAACACTAAAATGTGGAAAATATAACAAGTGAAATGGGACACTTGATTTATTTTTCTTTTTTTTGCACAGTTCTGAAAACATTAAATGTTTAATATAGGCATGTAAAGTAAAAAAGGCTACAAAACTGGGACACTTCTTTACACAGTTCAGTGACATGTTTTGTTTATTTTTGCTATAAGATGATGTGATGTCTTTAGAAAGCTAAGAAAATCCTTGTTTCAATAGTATATGAAACTCAAAATGCCCTTTGTTATTAATGTTTCACATTTTGTTCATCATTTTGGAAATAAATTCTATTTGAATAAATGATATTTTTGAAAGCTAACCTCACCTTTTAATTGCCAAATAATAACATACACTCTTACCAGGGGTCAAAACAATGCCATTTACTGCTTTTTATATAGAAATAAAATGTATATTATGCATAATTGAGTTTGGAATTTTGGCCCAGCCCCCCAACATATTTTCAGTTGCTCATTCGGCCCCCTGGGAAAAATAATTGCCCACCCCTGCTCTAGAAGCATGGTAGTTTGCTCTGGATAAAAAAATAAACTTTCACAAGAAACAACATGTTGTCTACTTTCAAATTGTATAAAGGTCATGTGACTAGCTTGAATCATCACGTGACTAGGCCAGTCTACTTCCTGTTTGTCCATGCAGCACAAAAAGGCTGCCAGAACACCCCACAAAAAGAAGTACCGTACTTTTCGGACTATAAGCCGCGGCTTTTTCCCCAATTTTTCGACCCTGCGGCTTATATAACGGTGCGGCTTATACAGTAGAAGCCCTCGAGAATCACGTCCCCACTGCCACTCATCTACCACTCCAATGTCACTTTAGAACTCACTCAGGTGTTAATTTTCGGGGGCTGGTACTTAATTTAAGTGCTTCCCCAGGGAGGGGGTCGGGGGCTACTGCCCTCAGACCCCCAAGATAATTTTTATATGGGCAGTCTGACTTGGCGTACTGACCATATATTAGTGTTGCAATGTATGATAAATAAACAGTGAAAAAATCTAAGAAATCGGATGGGGCTGGGACATTTGGGACAAATAAAAATGTAAGATGAAAATCTCCCCAGCCGTGGAGGTGTGAAATCTGGCCCGGTCGAGAACAATAGGAGTCACAAAATCAGAGTGGTGAAGCAGTGGCAGAGTAGCAGTAAATGCCTGACTTCTAAGGGCTTCTACTGTATGTGACTCGATGTGACCAAACCCGAAAATGTAAAAATCTAAATATTGCTTTTTTGACTGCATTGAAATGTTATTTATCTGTTCCCTTATTTGCTAAACTTAATACAACTTGTAAATGAGTTAATTCTTGTTATTTGTCCGACAGTATTGTGTCCGAATGCTAATTACATATGGTAATTAAACATTAAAACACCTGCGGCTTATAGTCCAGTGCGGCTTATATATGTACACATCATTCAATTTAGCTGGTGCGGCTTATAGTGCGAAAAGTACGGTAAGTACAACATCTTACTTTACAGATTAAACTATAGTATGTTGTGTATATACTAATTAAAGGGTCTTCTACTGATATGTAATGACAATGATATGCTTGCATGCATATTTTAACCTCAAGAGGTGGAAATGTAACCATGGTCACAAAAGAAATGGGCGATTTTGACGATTTCTCTTATTCATCCACGTTTTTTGATGACCACCCAGACTACACATGATGACCACCCAGACTACATGATGACCACCCAGACTACACATAATGACCACCTAGACTACACATAATGACCACCCAGACTACACATAATGACCACCCAGACTACATAATGACCACCCAGACTACACATAATGACCACCCAGACTACACATAATGACCACCCAGACTACATAATGACCACCCAGACTACACATAATGACCACCCAGACTACATAATGACCACCCAGACTACACATGATGACCACCCAGACTACATAATGACCACTCAGACTACACATAATGACCACCCAGACTACACATAATGACCACCCAGACCACATAATAACCACCCAGACTACACATAATGACCACCCAGACTACATAATGACCACCCAGACCACATAATGACCACCCAGACCACATAATGACCACCCAGACTACACATAATGACCACCCAGACTACACATAATGACCACCCAGACTACATAATGACCACCCAGACTACATGATGACCACCCAGACTAGATAATGACCACCCAGACTACACATAATGACCACCCTCACAACGCTTCTTCACTCTGCTGCCCTCCGGGAGGAGAATGAGCAGCCTCCGAGCTGCAGGACCAGCAGACTAAGAGACAGCTTCATACACCAGGCTGTGAGGAAGCTGAACTCTCTCCCAGCCCCCACACACACACACACCCAGCTCCCCCCCCACTCTCTTACCTGCCTCCACAGAACCTGGACTAACCCCCCTCCCCCCCACACACACACCCAGCCCCCCCCTCTCTTACCTGCCTCCACAGAACCTGGACTAACCCCCCCCCCCCCCCCCACACACACACACACACCCAGCTCCCCCCCTCTCTTACCTGCCTCCACATAACCTGGACGCGTGTATCCTTTCCGCAACGGAATTCGGTTTCCGGGTTCCTCTGATTGGCCGCGACCCCCACGTGACACGCCCCCCTATCCACCGCTCTGCCGCTGCCTCGCGCGGCAGACAGAGCGAGCGGCCGCGGACTCGCTCGCTTCTTCAATTTATACACATGGAAGTATTGACTGAATGAATGAATGAAAACTTTATTTAACAGATTGCAGAATGGGTACAATACAGTACGGCTCAATACACACAATTGTTAAGGGGATGCAGACCAGAGAAAGACGTTTGTCTTGTTTACATCAGGGTCCCCCATTTTCAATTCATATAGAACGACTACGCCGTAACAAATCATTAAAAAAATATACCGTTAACTGGAATATGTTGTGCCTTTACACATATGTTGGATTATGTAATTGGTTTGTCATGACAAACAAATAAAAAAATTGCGATTTACCCGCTGGCTACAACAACACTCAGTGACTGCATGTAGTCAGAGCCAGAGCTCAGCGATGCCGCTCGCGGCAGCACATTATCGCCGCGGGCTGAGCTCTGGTGTCCGCTGGAGCAAGCCAGAGACAGCCGGCGATGCGATATTTTTTTTGTTTGTCATGACAAACCAATTACATAATCCAACATATGTGTAAAGGCACAACATATTCCAGTTAACGGTATATTTTTTTAATGATTTGTTACGGCGCAATCAATACTTCCATGCATTCGGGACCTCCATGTTTTGGGGGTATTCATCAGACAAATCTGATCCGGGGATTCGGCTCTCTTCAGTCGGGCAAGAACTGCGGGTTTTCAGCCTCTCCCCTCTCTCCTGGAGCTTAAGGGGGAGCTTAGTATTCCTGCCTCTGAGGAGGTGGCTACAACATCAACACACAGTGACTACATGCAGTCACTGTGTGTTGTTGTAGCCGGGGGTAAATCGCGATTTTTTTAATTTTTTTGTCATGACAAACCAATTACATAATCCAACATATGTGTAAAGGCACAACATATTCCAGTTAACGGTATATTTTTTTAATGATTTGTTACGGCGTAGTCGTTCTATATGAATTGAAAATGGGGGACCCTGATGTAAACAAGACAAACGTCTTTCTCAGGTCTGCATCCCCTTAACAATTGTGTGTATTGAGCCGTACTGTATTGTACCCATTCTGCAATCTGTTAAATAAAGTTTTCATTCATTCATTCAGTCAATACTTCCATGCGTATAAATTGAGGAAGCTAGCGAGTCCGCGGCTGCTCGCTCTGTCTGCCGCGCGCGGCAGCGGCAGAGCGGTGGATAGGGGGGCGGGTCACGTGGGGGTCGCGGCCAATCAGAGGAACCCGGAAACCGAATTCCGTTGCGGAAAGGATACACGCAACCTGGACGAACCCCCCCCACACACACACACACCCAGCCCCCCCCTCTCTTACCTGCCTCCACAGAACCTGGACTAACCCCCCCCCCCCCCCCCCCACACACACACACACATACCCAGCTCCCCCCCCTCTCTTACCTGCCTCCACATAACCTGGACTAACCCCCCCCCCCCACACACACACCCAGCCCCCCCCCCTCTCTTACCTGCCTCCACAGAACGTGGACTAACCCCCCCCCCCTCCACTGACACACACACCCAGCCCCCTCCCCTCTCTTACCTGCCTCCACAGAACCTGGACTAACCCCCCCCCCCCACACACACACCCAGCTCCCCCCCCTCTTTTACCTGCCTCCACAGAACCTGGACTAAACCCCCCCCCACACCCAGCTCCCCCCCCCCTCTCTTACCTGCCTCCACATAACCTGGACTAACCCCCCCCCCTCTCTTACCTGCCTCCACAGAACGTGGACTAAACCCCCCCCCCACACACACAGAAATGTTCGGGCGGGGTGTGGACCTGCCCTGTGGGTCGGATTCACTCCTAATTATGAGGGATTCTAAGTTGGCCCATGCCACATGCATCCACCAAGTTTTGTAAAAATTAGTTCAATTGTTTTTGTGTAATGCTGTTCTAAAAAATGAATGGAGGTGAATGGAGGTCAATGGACAGCTGTGTTTGGATGGCCCATGGACCCGCCCTGTAAGTCGCATGCACACAAAAATTTCACAGGTTCTACAATGGACCACGGTACACACTTCCACCAAGTGTAGTGCAAATCGGTCCAGTCTAACGCAAAATATATAACAATACATAGTCAAAATCTGCAAAATTGCTCATTTTGACTGTTAGATCCCAATGGTCACTATTGTGACCAAGCATAAAACTAACATTTTCACCAACTTAACCATCATAAAATAAAAAAATAAATACAGATAATCTGTTAGGGAGGTCTAAGGAACAAAATGCAAGCACTTACATTGCAAGAAAAAAATTGGGATTAAATGGGTTAAGCTACAGAGCTCTTCCTTACTATGGTTGAAAAAATGTACATTTCTGAGAAAAAATGGTAGGGGTAAAAAATGGCACTTTTTTTATTACAATTGAGAAAAGTACCTTGTTTTCTTTTTCTTTTTTATGTTCTTTCAATATATATATATGTATAAGCTAACCCATTAAAGGAAAACTCCAACATTTTGGGAAATTAGCTTATTTAACATCTTCCCTGGAGTTAGACAAGAAGATGCATACCTTTTTTGTCTCTGTGCATGCATTTAGCTTAGGGAACAGTCGCTCCGTTAGCGTAGCTTAGCTTCATCACTGGAAGTGGGGGAGGGTTAGAGCCTGAAGTTCCCTACATTGCCCTACAGTCACCAAATACACTCCAAATACAACTCCAAAACGTTCCTGTAAACATGTTGTGACCTGTGTATTTACCACGTGGAGAAATAAAAAATAATTTAATTCGACAATTACGTTTTCTAAGCAGATATAGGCCTACTCGGAACTATTTTTTGCCGAACGACTCCTCTCTGAGCGCAGTCAGTGATTTCTCAGTTTGTTTACATTCTCATTCATTCAAAGGATCCGAACCGATTGAAGTTTATGGATACCATGACTTAAAATCCTCTTACCTTGATGATTAAAAGCCTCCCCAATTTGGAAAACGTAATCCAATGGCTGGTATTGCTATACTACTAACTACTGCACTCTAACGGAGCTAACCGGAGCTAACACTAAAGCTAATATAATGACTTCCTTTCTGGGGGGTTTCAAAATAAAAGAGCGACGTCTATAGCAGCGGAATACGTTTATTTTGTACATTATCTAACATTAACACGAACCTAAACTAACGTTACAACTAACCTAAAGTTAGTTTAGGTTCGTGTTAACGTTAGATAATGTACAAAATAAACGTATTTATAGACAAAGTTTGCAACATAATTATGTAATGGTGTTGGCTGGGTAATGGAGAGCAGCCACTTTATTTATAGAGCACATTTAAAAACAAAGTTGACCAAAGTGCTGTACAAGTCCCACAACATAAGATATAAAAATAATGATTTTTTTTTTTTTTATCTTGAAGCTTCGAATTAAAATCGAATCTCGGCCGCGAAGCTTCGACGGCCAAAAAAAGCTTCAAAGGTCAGCCCTAGCCACAACAATGTGGAACACCCTACCTACAGCCGTAAAATAATGTGAATCCCTACCCACCTTCAAAATCGCCCTCAAAGAGCACCTACGGGAGGCTGCAATTCGAAACTGGCCCCCATAAATGTCCAAACCCTATCAACCACCGACCCACCCAACCCCCTCCTAGTGTACAGTTTCCCCCCTCTCGAATGTATATAGTTTCTGTTAGGATCTCTGTTAAACAGTACTGTATATTTGTATATCTTGTATGTCATAAATGTAACTACTGTATATCTGTATGTCATGAATGTCATTATGAATTGAAAATGGAGGACCCTGATGTAAACAAGACGAAAGTCTTTCTTTGGTCTACATCCCCTTAACAATTGTGTGTATTGAGTCGTACTGTATTGTACCCATTCTGCAATCTGTTAATAACATTTCCAATCAATCAATCAATCAATCAATCAATCAATGTGTATCAATGTGACATGGAAAAGGCTGAGAAGCACTGGTCTAGTCCACTGGTTCTGCCCTTAGATGGCCAGTCCAGGCCTGTACAAAGATCAAACTATTACTCCTCTCTGAACATGAATATAAAACAAGGTGATCTATTAACTGTGTAAACCTTATGCAATATTCATCATTGATATTTGAATACTTGAAATCTGTATGAACTGAGTAGTTAGTATCAAATGAAATAAGATGGAACAGCTCCATGCATTCATTGAATAAACAACTATTTTCTCATTACCAGTATGGTATTGTTTAAATTGTACAGCTTTTTGCAAATTTTTGTCAGGGAATTCCAACAATTCTGGACCTGAATGTTCCAGTTAATTGTAATCATCTCTCTCTCCTTATGTCTAGTCAAACCAGGTTGTGGGGGAGAGAACGTTTTTGTTTTTCTGGCGGCTGGTTTGCGGCTGTATTATGTACCGCTACGCTTCACTCGCTTCTTATCACAAGCAGGACAATTAAACAGACTGAAATGTACTTTTGATCTCCCGGGGCAACGGTACATTGTGTAATTTTATTTGCCTTACTCGGAAGCATTTTATATTACCTAAACAATGGAATCAGGGTCACTTACCAACATTTTGGGTTAACCATCTGTAGTGTGGTAGTGAGAGGGTAAACCTTCTGTATTGTTGCAGTGAAAGGATTAACCATTTGGTAGTGTGGTAGTGAAAGGGTTTTAACCTGACGTTGTTCAAGTGGTCCAAGTTCTCAAAATACTTTCTATTTACTGGGGGCTGACATCTTGATTAGAACATATAATTATTGTTATTTTCACCCACATTTGATTCGATAAATAGCTCTGGTTCTCTCTGGTGTGATGAGTAGTATTGTGGTGATTTGTAGCTTATTGATAAGTCGGGGTTTACATTAGCCCTTTCAGTGAAAAGGGTTAACCTTCTGTGTATTGCCGCAGTGAAAGGGTTAAGGCCACTTCTGTAGCTTTACCATATGGGATACAGTTTTGCTCTGGCAGTGCAGTGGCTAGAATACATTGCTGATGGTGACAGCATTGTGTGTGAATATGTTTTTTCTACAGTTAACTCCCCTTGGAGGCTTTGACTATACAGGTTGTTATTTGTGATAACTTGTCTCCAGATCGCCCACTGGAGGGGATGAGCTTCTCTGTATGAATGAATGAACATTACATTTATATAGCGTTTTTCTAGACACTCAAAGCGCTCCCCACAATGTAGGGTGGAAATTGCCTCCTTCACCACCACTGGTAGCACCCAACCTTGGGCTACGCAGGCTCAATGACTACCATACACTGGCACCAGACACACATCACACTACACAATGGCTGAACGGCTCAGGAGACAGGGCTTGATATCAGCCAAATAAGGGGAAGGGATGATTAAGTGGCCTTGATGTCAGAGACCTCATTGGGAATTTGGCCAGGAACGTCGGGGAGCCCCCTACTCTTAACAATAGGCGTCCTGGGTTCTCTAACGACGAGATTCACCGTCTCTATCACCGTAACAGGGGCATTGTTACTGACAAGTCCAGAGGACAGAGTGCCCCCTGCTGGACAACAACATCACTTTCCGACAACGGCCTTGACCGAGGCTCGAACCGGTGATCTTCCGATCATGAGTCCGGAGCTCTATTCATGTAGCCACACTGCCGGACACAATCTGTACTTCCTCAAAATCTTAGCCGCATGTGTGATGCAACTACTCCTGCGAACCTATCATGACCACACGTGCCGTCCAGGACATGCTAACTGCTAACATGAACCTATCATGACCACACGTGCCGTCCAGGACATGCTAACTGCTAACATGAACCTATCATGACCACACGTGCCGTCCAGGACATGCTAACTGCTAACATGAACCTATCATGACCACACGTGCCGTCCAGGACATGCTAACTGCTAACATGAACCTATCATGACCACACGTGCCGTCCAGGACATGCTAACTGCTAACATGAACCTATCATGACCACACGTGCCGTCCAGGACATGCTAACTGCTAACATGAAACTTGTATTTTAAGTTGATACATCTAGTGATCTATGCATGAAAACAATCATCTTTTTCAGCTAATGTTATTTATATTTTTTTTACCCAGGGACAGTGCAATTAATCAACATCTTCAGTTTCCACATCAATGTAAATGTGCCAGATTTAGCTAATGAGCTAGTTTCCACCTGTAGTCCCTGCCTGCATGTCTTTATGGTGTGGGAGGAAACCAGAGTACCCAGAGGAAACCCACACGAACACACAGGGAGAACATGCAAACTCCACACAGAAAGGCCCCCTGCTGGGGTTCGAACCCAGGACCTTCTTGCTGTGAGGCAGCAGTGCTGACCACTGTGCCACCGTGCCACCCATGTCTTAGTTATTACAAGATTGTGTGAGGTAGGAAGGGTTGTGTTTGGGTGAAACACATTTTTGGCGAACAGTTTAGGTGGAAAAAGAGAAAGTTAACAAGCTTGGGGAAAAAGACGCGGGGAAGAGATGGGGCGGGGGGGGGGGGGGTTCATAGATCCTTGTATTCTCTCTCTCTCTCTCTCTCTCTCTCTCTCTCTCTCTCTCTCTCTCTCTCTCTCTCTCTCTCTCTCTCTCTCTATATATATATATATACACAAGATGGCGCCATCTACACTCACTGCACACACATCCACATGTACACACTCACTTTAAACAAACGATCACCCACCACTCACTTAGTTTAGACACTTTAAAACACTTTATATTTATCTATTATTAAAAAGATTTGCACTACATCCATACCTCATTTGCACCCTACCCTAAGTGTGTACCCCATCTCATTTCTGCATTGTACCTCACTGTTACTCTTTTTACTCTGTGTTGTATATATGTAAATTGACTTTACTTTTACTTACTTCTTAATTAATTACTTTTTTTACTGACTTTCTTTTTTATGTAGCACACTCTCAGGGGCTCTTTCAGAAATAAGCATTTCATCATAAAGTATTCTGTATTTTGTTGTGACATAATAAACAAACTTGAAACTTGAAACTCGATGAGGGCAGAGCTGTAGGGATGCTGCTGAGCCTTTCTCACTCGTTTATTGAACATATTCGGACAAACAACACATGTGGAGGCCGGGGTCCTTAACCCTTTCACTGCCACATGACAGACGGTTAACCCTTTCACTGTGACAATACAGAAGGTTAGCCCTTTACTATCACACAACCGATGGTGATGCTCCATCATTAGCATCATTAGTTCCGCGGATGCTAATGATGAAGCATCGCCGTCGGTTGTGTGATAGTAAAGGGTTAACCTTCTGTCGTGTGGCAGTGAAAGGGTTAAGAGCCTCTGGTTCACGGCTCAGTGTACTGCGCTCAGCACTGCCGTGTTGGACAGCGCCAGGCCAGAGGGAAGGGAGGGATACTGTCGAGTGCCCTCCGCTTAACCCTTTCACTGCTGCACAACCAAACGGTTAACCCTATAGACTGATATAGGGATATATTCCAGTAGACGCAGAGCGGTACTATAACAAGTGAATTGAAAAATTCCTGGAATACTGGATCGTGGAGTTAATTCATTTTTTATTTTACCTTTATTTTACCAGGTAGTCACTCAGGTCACTTTTGACCCATGTTACACATCAAAGGGTTAAGTTGAATTTCAAACCTTTATTGGAATTGGAGTAAAAATGTATATTCTCCCAATTTTTTTTAAATGCATCCCCATCATTATTAATAAGTATTTTTCTAATAATTTTCTAATTTAACTAGATAGAGAAACCACCGTTTTATCTGGAATAAGAAACCTCCTAGAATTATTACTGGGCCTTTAATGTACTGTAATAGTCAAATCTCTGTCTGGGGTCAGACCATAGAATAGAATAGAATAGAAATACTTTTATTATCCCGAGGGAAATTTGACACTGCAAATCGCTCACATTAAACATTTAGACAGAGCAAGTGACGAATAAAAATAACAAAACAAATTGCCTAAGAATAAGAATAGAATAAAATATACAGGATTCTTAATAGAACTAGTTGTTAAAGATCCCTAAATATTCAGCACAACAATTCAGCTTGGAGATATCCTCTTGGGTGGGGTGGAATTTGGCAATGATCATGTGGTGCCACCAGTACGACACATCTTCAGTTGTGTTCCCCGACCTCATTGGGTGTTTCGGCCATTTATCACAATACACCCTCTGCAGAGGTTGGCCCACCACAGGCTGATCAGGCCTGGGTGTGTGTCGTATGGTGGCACCACGCGTTCATTTAGCAGCCCATGATGCGTCTCTACGTTTCAGCCACAGCCAGTGACTGCTCCGGTCTGCTGCAGTGGCAAGTTTTTTGATTGCCTTCCGTTGGGCTTGTCCTCTGATCCCTACTTCCTTCAGGAGCCTTGTGGTTGAACTGGCTACAAAGCCTCTGCAGCCCACCTCCACTGGCCACACCTTCACATTCCAGCCCCGCCCCTCTGCTTCACCTGCTAAATTGGCATATCGCAGCCTCTTCCGTTTGAATGCCTCATCGATGGCTTCCTCCCGTGGGACCGTCAGCTCAACGATGAAGACACGCTGGCAAGATTTGGACCAGAGGACCAGGGCCCTCATTTATCAACAATTCTTAGAAAGTGTTCTATCTTTGTTCTTAAGCACATAATTTAGAATGTGTGTATGCACAAGAAAAACGGGATTTATCACACGTGCGTACACAGGTCGTACGCACACCTGTCTTGATAAATATCACTTTGATCCTACGCTGCAGCTCGTGCACGGTTTTACGTATTTGCATACCAGAACCGCCCCGATTATCCATATATGGTAATGAAACACCCCCATGGGATGTGAAATAATGGACTGACCCGAGCGAACTCTGAGAAACTCCACGAGAGATTGTTCACAGAGGCGCTGCCGAACCCGTGTTATGGGATAATAAATAAAATGCTGGCGGACTTGTACATGGTGATGTCAGATATCAACGACTCCCTAAGACCATTGCTGCAATTCTGCCTGGACAGCTCAAAATACTAATAAAGACCGTTCGTTAACCACTGTTTGGCGCGTTGGTGTGTCATTATTATAACCATGCTGGAATATGGATTGGCTACCGGGTATAATATGATGTGTGTAGAGGCATATGATACAATCTATTTTGTTGTCGGTATTAGGTAGCCTATATGAATGACATATAATAGCAGCCAGCCCATAGCCTACATTATGCAACAGTAACTTGCGCATGTATAATAGCACATGACACAGCCCTGCAAACCCTGCACAATAAACTAACTTGATCATTAATCTAGCTGTTGTATCTTTACGCTTATGAAAACATTAAATAATATGTATAGGCTATAGGCCGTCGCTTTGCATTAATTCTCAAATGGCATTTAATGGCTATCTGACTCCTCGCTATCCTCGCGGACGGACCAGTATACCTTATATCATATCATATTCATATTCATATCATAGTTTACTCTATCAGCCCACCCAGCATGTAATACGTTCTTTGTTAGAACTCAACTCGTTATTATTTTGCGCATAGATTGCAGAAATACGGGAACGTTTTGATTTAGGCTTTGACATTGTAAAACTAAATAAGTGAAATTCTGTAAGCAGAATACAAGTCATGATATCACCCACACGATATATGCTCTGTATCCAGAGCATGTATTTTCATTCATTTAAGACACATTTATTGCAAGGGTTTTGTAATACACAAATAACCTCTGTTCTCGTTGCAATGCGTTTTTTATTCTTTCTTATACAGTAGGAAGGGGGAAGAACACTATATCGTGGCCCACGATTCGTGGGTGTTCATATGACTTGTATTCTGCTTACAGCTTCGGGGTTCCACTTATTACATTTAACAATGGCAAAGCCTTTTAAATATAATCAAAGCGTTCCCGTATTTCTGCAATCTATGCACAAAATAATAACGAGTTGAGTTATACGCGGAGCACAGTCAGTGCTTATTTCCGCGTTGTAAACATATTCTACCACCGGGCGCCAGCTACGCATGCTCCGAGCTGTGCGTAGATATAAGCACAAAGTCAAGCACAAGTTCAAATTGATAAGTCCCACACTTTGCTTAGAAATTATCGTACGCACGGGGGTTAAGCACATATCTGTGCGTACGCAACGTTGATAAATGAGGGCCCAGGTCTGGGCGCAGGTTGGTCGCTGCAATTTCAAGTGGGAAGGTAAGCCTCTGGCTGAGGTCTACCTGCATTTCCCAATCCCGGGCTGCGTTCAGTGGGCCTGAGTTCGGAGGTGATGGCTTGGTCTGCCGTTTCTCCCCTTCCCGGATGAAGGTTGTTTTCCGTGGGAAGGTAGTTTGGTTGTTACTCTCTTGTTCTCAAGTTCGGCAGCCAAGCACTTCAGTAGCTGGTTATGGCACCAGGTGTATCTTCCTTGAGTTAGACTGGTCTTGCAACCCACTAAGATGTGTTTGAGGGTTGCTGGGGCTGCACACTGGAGACAGGCTGGGTCCTCTCCATACCAGAGATGTAGGTTGGTTGGCGAGGGCAGGACATCATATGTGTGGACACCATGCTCCACAGTTCATTCCACGTGATTTTCCTCCTCTCCACGCCCTCCCACTTCATCCAGCGGCCTTGCTGGGCTTGGGAAACTGCCTTGGCACACCTGGCTGCTTCCTCCTGGTGGCACACTTCCTCCACCACAATGTGCCGCCGTTCGGTTGGAGTAGCCTTTTGCCATGTGGCTGTAGTTGCTTCAAAACCAAGGCCCTCTCTGCCATGTTGGACATGCCCCACTATATCCCGGTATCTGAGGGCGGTCTTTGCCACTGCAACTGCTGCAGATGGCTTCTATTTCCTCCCCGTTGCTAGGGTTGGAGCAGCACCTCTGACGAATGGATCCCGGGATTCTGTGAGAGTCATTTCCAGCCTTGATTTGGCACATTTGTCCTTCACCAGGCTTGAGATTGGTAGGGAGAGGGCTCCGTTGCCATACAGGCCTATGCTGCTAAGGCCTCTCGGCAGTCCAAGCCACTTCCTCACATGTGCATTCACCAGCCTCTCCAGCCGATTGGCATGGGATAGAGTGACCTCATAGATGGCAATTGGCCACATGAGACAGGGCAGCAGTCCAAACTGAAAGCACCACAGCTTCAGCTTCCCAGGGAGAGCAGTGCTGTTGATCTGCTTGAGGCCACTGATTGTATCCTGCCTGAGTTGTTCCACCTGCTTCGAGTCTTTGAGTTCTGCGCTATACCAGCAGCCAAGGCTTTTGATAGGCTTTTCCAGAACTGTTAGTATTGGCTCGTTGTTAACGTGGAACCTCTCATTGGTGAGCTTGCCTTTGACAATGGAGATACTGCGGGATTTGCTGGGTTTAATCTCCATTCGTGCCCATTTTATGTTTTCCTGGAGTTTATCCAGCAGGCGTTTGGTGCATGCCTTTGTTGTTGTTATTGTCGTCATGTCATCCATGTACGCCCTGATTGGAGGAAGGACGCAGCCCGCTCTTCAACCGTTCCCATCCAACCACCGATCGAGATGCTCGAATAATGAGCTCCATTGCCATGGTAAACGCCAGTGGAGAGATGGTGCAGCCCGCCATTATGCCTATCTCGATGTGCTGCCAGGTAGTTGTACTGGCCTGTGCTGTAACACAGAACTGGAGGTCTTGGAAGTAGGCTTTGACCAGCCTTGTGATGCCCTCTGGGACTTGGAAGAAGTTGAACGCTGTCCACAAAATCTCATGAGGCACTGATCCGAAGGCATTGGCAAGATCTAAGAAAACCACATGCAGGTATTTCTTCTCCTTCTTGGCCGTCTGCACCTGGTGCCAGATGACATTTGTGTGTTCCAGGCATCCTGAGAAACCACTTATCCCTGCCTTCTGCACTGCGGTGTCGACAAAGTTGTTCTTCTGCAAGAATACTGAGAGCCTCTGGTCCACAGCACTGAAGAATATCTTTCCTTCCACGTTCAGAAGACTGATCTCGCGGAACTGGTCGATGGTTGAGGAGTTCTTCTCTTTGGGAATCAGGATCCCTCCTAAATAAATACAGTCAAAATATACTGAAGTCTACAATAGGTGTAATATTGCACAGTGTTGTTTCAAAAGTAAGAGTCCAGGGCCCTCATTTATCAACCTGACGTAAGCACAGATATGTGCGTAACCCGTGCGTACGATCATTTCTAAGCAAAGTGTGGGATTTATCAATTTTAACTTGTGCTTGACTTTGTGCGTATATTTAAGCACAGGTCGGACCATGCGTAGTTGACGCCGGTGGTAGAATATATTATTACAACAAGGAAATAAGCACTGACTGCGCTCCGCGTAACTCAACTCGTTATTATTTTGCGCATATATTGCAGAAATACGGGAACGTTTTGATTATATTTAAAAGGCTTTGCCATTGTTAAACGTAATAAGTGGAACCCCGAAGCTGTAAGCAGAATACAAGTCATATGAACACCCACGATATAGTGTTCTTCACCAGAAAGAATAAAAAACGCATTGCAACGAGAATAGACTGAGGTTATTTGTTGAGTGTATGTGTAGACAAAACCCTTGCAATAAATGTGTCTTAAATGAATGAAAAGCATACATGCTCTGGACACAGAGTATATATCGTGTGGGTGATATCATGACTTGTATTCTGCTTACAGAAGTTCACTTATTTAGTTTTACAATGTCAAAGCCTAAATCAAAACGTTCCCGTATTTCTGCAATCTATGCGCAAAATAATAACGAGTTGAATTCTAACAAAGAACGTATTACATGCTGGTAGGCTGAGTAAACTATGATATGAATATGAATATGATATGATATAAAGGTATACTGGTCTGTCCGCGAGGATATCGAGGACTCGGATAGCCATTAAATGCCATTTGAGAATATAGGCTAAAGCGACGGCCTATAGCCTATAGGGGCCTACATATTATTTAATGTTTTCATAAGCGTAAAGATACAACAGCTAGATTAATGATCAAGTTAGTTTACTGTATGCAGGCTTCGCAGGGCTGTGTGTTATTATATATGCGCAAATTACTGTTGCATAATGTAGGCTGGCTGCTATTATATGTAATTCATATAGGCTACCCAATACCAACAACAGAATAGATTGTATCATATGCCTCTACACACATTATATTATACACATCATATTATATCTTGGTTCGGCAGCGCCTCTGTGAACAAGCTCTCAGTTTGCTCCATCAATAAACAAATCCAGTAATGTGAACGGGATTCCACTTGGTCAATGTACAGATAATCCGCGATGCGCATTTTGGCTGATAATGTGCCGGTGGCCGGAGTCTCATTCAGGCCTAATTGTATTTAATTCAATTGTAATGTTATTACTGGGGTATCTAAAACATCACAATGCAGATCAGGGTTATCCACTGAAGCCATAATGACTCTGACCAGAAGTACCACGGGCTCATGACGAGCGCACATAATAGGCATTGTAGAGCGCAGAGTTGGCCTGCTGAAATTGATTTAATTTCAGTCATTACAGTGCTTAATGTCGGGTCATCTTGTCATTTATTTCTGTCAATGTGCTGGTCCTGTAGCAGGACTGGGTCAGTCAACATACTTGGCTCCCGGCGCACCGAAGATTATACGTTCAATTTGTTGGTTGGACCTCGGTGATCAATCTCGCTCTCAGTGAAGTCTCTCAGAGTTCGCTCGGGTTAGTCCATTTTTCCACATTTCATGGGGGTGTTCCATTACCGTATATGGTTAATCGGGGCGGTTCTGGTATGCAAATACGTGAAAGTGTGCACGAGCCTCAGCGTATAGAGCAAGGTGATATTTATCATGACAGGTGTGCGTAGGACCTGTGTACGCACGTGTGATAAATCCCGTTTTTTTTGTACGTGCACACATTCTAAATTCTGTGCTTAAGTATGGAAATAGAACATTTTCTAAGAGAAATTGATAAATGAGGGCCCTGGAAGATGGTAACTGTCACTCTGTGCTCAGTGATGCAGTGAGGCACAGTGATGCATTGTAAAGTCTGATGGCTGTTGGAATGAAGGACTTCCTGTGCCGTTCAGTGCTGCATTTAGGTAGTGTGAGCCTAGCACTGAACATGCTCCTCCTGTCAGCCAAGTCTGTGTATAGTGGGTGGGAGGGGTTGTCCCTGATGAATCAAATGATCAGGCTGCCTGGTTACAGATTGAGCCTCATGTCTCTCTACCTCTCCTGGTGTCTGGTTACAGATTGAGCCTCATGTCTCTACCTCTCCTGGTGTCTGGTTACAGATTGAGCCTCATGTCCTCCTACCTCTCCTGGTGTCTGGTTACAGATTGAGCCTCATGTCTCTACCTCTCCTGGGCCCTCATTTATCAATTTTTCTTAGAAAGTATTCTATTTTCATACGTAAGCACAGAATTTAGAATGTGTGCACGCACAAAAAAAACGGGATTTATCAACCGTGCGTACACAGGTCCTACGCTCCTCCGTGTTGATAAATACCTCTTTGTTCTACCGTCAATGCTCGTGCATGATTATCCATATATGGTCATGAAACTGATGAAACACCCCCCATGGGATGTGAAATAATGGACTGACCCGAGCGGAACTCTGAGAAACTTCACGGAGATTGTTCACTGAGGCGCTGTCGAACCAAGAAGACACAACGCGTGTTATGGGATAAATAAAAGGCTGACTTGTAAACGGTGATGTCAGATATCAACGGCTCCCTAAGACCATTGCTGCAATTCTGCCTGGACAGCTCAAAATACTAATAAAGACCGTTCGTTGACCACTGTTTGGCGTTGGTGGTTTGATTGATTGATTGATTGAAAAGTTTATTAACAGATTGCAGAATGGGTACAGTAGCCTACAGTACAGCTCAATACATACAATTATTAAGGGGATGCAGACCAGAGAAAGACTTTCGTCTTGTTTACATCAGGGTCCCCCATTTTCAATTCATCATGTGTGTCATTATAACCGTGCTGTAATATGAATGCCTTTATTAGTTGTGTTCGATTGGCTATAATATGATTTTTAGAGGCATCTATTTTGAATGAATGAATGAATGAAAACTTTATTTAACAGATTGCAGAATGGGTACTATACAGTACGGCTCAATACACACAATTGTTAAGGGGATGCAGACAAGAGAAAGACGTTTGTCTTGTTTACATCAGGGTCCCCCCCTGTTGTTGTCGGTATTAGCCTAATAATACCGACAACAAAATAGATGCCTCTAAAAATCATATACTATTAGGTAACCTATATGAATTACATATAATAGGGCGGCTATGTGGCGTAGTGGGCAAGGTGCTCGCCGCAAATACTGGAGACGCTGGGCTCGCCTGTTCGAGCCCAGCGCTCCACATTGCTTTCAGTTTAGCTGGTCGTCCGTACTAATAGACATTGGCCGTATTAGGGGGTGGGAAACTGATGGGTGGGGATCGGGCGTTGTGGACAGCGACTCCTACAGGTCGGTTGGTGCGCCTGCGCAGTAGAATCAGGAAGTGTCGGGGGCAGCGTGAGCCTCCCACGCGTTACTCCTCGCCACTGAGAGATCGAGCTGCGCAGGTGAAAAGATGCGACTGCTGTTACCTCAAGTACCGGAGGGGACTTGTGCTATGTATGACTTAGTCCACATTGCAGCCGGCTTGTGGGAGGCAAGAAACAGCGTTCGTGACAGGGGAGGGTTGAATTGGATGATACGAAATTGGGATGGGAGAAAATATAGAAAAATGGGAGAAAAAGTGGATACAAAAAAATTAATTACATATAATAGCAGCCATAGCCTACATTATACAACAGTAACTTGCGCATACCAGTGTATGCGACGGACCAGTGTATACCTTATATCATATCATATTCATATTCATATAATAGTTTACTCTGAGTCTATCAGCATACCAGCATGTAATACGTTCTGAGTGTGTATCTACCTCAACTTCTTATTAAATTTGCGCATAGATTGCAGAAATACGGGAACGTTTTGATTTATATTAAAAGGCTTTGACATTGTAAAACTAAATACATGGAATTCTGTAAGCATAATACAAGTCATATCACCCACATGATATATGCTCTGTGTCCAGAGCATGTATGCTTTTCATTCATTTAAGACACATTATTGCAAGGGTTTTGTAATACACATACACCCTGGTCTCATTGCAATGCGTTTTTTATTCGTTCTTATACAGTAGGAAGGGGAAGAACACTATATTGTGGGTGTTCATATGACTTGTATTCTGCTTACAGCTTCGAAATTCCACTTGTTTCGTTTAACGTAAAGCCTTTTAAATATAATCAAAACGTTCCCGTGTTTCTGCGGTCTGTGCGCAAAATAATAACAAGTTGAGTTACGCGGAGCGCAGTCAGTCAGTACACCCCGTATATTCCGATAACGCTATATAAACCATGCTGCATTCATTCGGAGATAAAGACCTATTATTCCAAATGCTATTTATAGGGTTTTGACCATAATTACACTACTGTTGCTATTTTACAATGAACTATAATGAATTACGGTTCATACAGAACATGCCAGTGTTGAAACTAATGCACAGAAGCTTATTTCCTTGTTGTAATAATATATTCTACCAACGGGCACCAGCTACGTATGGTCCGACCTGTGCTTAAATATACGCACAAAGTCAAGCACAAGTTCAAATTGTTAAATCCCACACTTTGCTTAGAAATGATCGTACGCACGGGTTACGCACATATCTGTGCGTACGCCACGTTGATAAATGAGGGCCCTGGTGTCTGGTTACAGATTGAGCCTCATGTCTCTCTACCTCTCCTGGTGTCTGGTTACAGATTGAGCCTCATGTCTCTACTTCTCCTGGTGTCTAGTTACAGATTGAGCCTCATGTCTCTACCTCTCCTGGGCCCTCATTCATCAACGTGACGTAGAAAATGTTCTATTTCCACACGTAAGCACAGAATTTAGAATGCGTGCACGCACAAAAGAAACGGGATTTACCACACGTGCGTACGCAGGTTCTACGCACACCTGTCATGATAAATATCACCTTGGCCCTGCGCCGAGGCTCGTGCACACTTTCACGTATTTGCATACCAGAACCTCCCCGATTAACCATATACGGTAATGGACCACCCCCATGAAATGTGGAAAAGTGGACTAAGCCGAGGGTGTTGTACACTGTCGGATATTATATCTATTAACTTCCTAAAAGACCATTGCTGCCTGGACACCGCAAACACTAATAAAGACCATTAACCACTGTTTTGCCGTTGCCCGTTAGTGTCATTAATGCAAGCTGGAATAAGAATGCCTTTCTTAATTTATTTTTAATATTAATAATTATTATAATACAATAAAAGACAGCTCCGTCTTTTAATACACATATATTGTACAGTAACGTCAAATAAATACTACAGTCCCCGCTGAAATAAAGGTTCTGCATGCTCATACCAGCAGTGATCTACAGCAGTGATTCCCAACCTGGGGTCCGCGGACCCCCTGGGGGTCCGCCAGGGGGCGCAGGGGGTCCGCCAGACCACAGATGATTTGATTTTTTTTTTTAGAGAAATATTTAATTAGCATATTTTTATCATCAGAAGCATGAATAGTCTCTCCACTACAATAAAAAATAAAGATAAATAAATAAACATCTAGACATGATTTTTGAACGTTAACAGTAGGCTACCGGGTAGCCGCTAAAACGCGAATCAGTTGACTGTATCACTTTCTGTAGCTAGCCTAGCACGCTAGTTAACTTTCTCGGCTCGTCTGCAGTCAGCTGCCAGAGGCGAAAATGTGTGACAAACGAAAAGGAGATGACGGCAGCTCATCTGCAAAAAAAGTTAGGACCTACAGCAATCGCGAAAATTACATCACCATGGGCTTCACTGAGGGACCAGACAAACGACCTGAGTGTGTGATTTGTGGAGAAAAGTTGGCAAACTCGAGCCTGAAGCCCAGCAAGCTGAAGAGACATCAGGCGTCTAAGCACCCAGAAACCGTTGGGAAGGATGCAGACTTTTTCCGGAGGAAAGAACAGTCTCTCAAGGCGAACAAGCCTGTTGATGTTAGAGTAGCGTGGAGCAGGGGTGGCAGTGATTTACAGAAGGCTACCGAAGCCTCCTTTGAGTGTTCGCTTTTAATTGCAAAAGCAAAGAAACCGCACAATATTGGCGAGCAGCTCATCAAACCAGCCTGCATCAAAATGGTTTAGAAACTGTGCGGCCCACAGGTGGCGGATAAACTAAAATCAGTACCACTCTCGAACAATGTACTGAAAGACCGAATTGATAAGATGTCAAGTGATTGCGAGCAGCAGCTGTCAGAAAAGCTTAGAAAGGGTCCATTTGCCATACAACTTGATGAAACTACAACTGTCGCAGACGAGGCTGTGCTCATCGTTTATGTGCAATATATCGAAAATGAGGATCTGAAGCAGGACATTCTCATGTCAGTCAACCTTATTTGATAAGGATAAGGATATTTTTACTGCAGTGGATTCTTACTTCATTCAACATAAATGCAAACCGTTCACCATTAGGGCCTGATTTGAGAGGATGAATACAGGATTTGAATATTGGCCAAAATGTTGAAATACATATGGTGCAAGATTAGATTTGTTGATTGAAGGCACAAGTCAAAGAAGCATAGTGGGTCTAATTATGATGCATATGCCTGTGTATAAGCAGTTTGTTATTAAAATGACAAAAAAAGGTATTAAACCCAGCTAGGACAGATTCTCTCTGCTACTGATTGGAATTTCCTGTCTCATATTTAGTTTAATTTGTTGCATTGATTTGTTCCATAAATGCAAACCGTTCACCATTAGGGACTGATTTGAGAGGATGAATACAGGATTTGAATATTGGCCAAACATTTTGAAATGCATATGGTGCAAGATGAGATTTGTTGATTGAAGGCACAAGTCAAAGAAGCATAGTGGGTCTAATTGTGATGCATATGCCTGTGTATAAGCAGTTTGTTATTAAAATGAAAAAAAAAAACGTATTTTATGGTATCTTATTAGGAGGGGGTCCGCGAATTTCATCAGAGATGTTTGGGGGTCCCTGGGGGGAAAAAGGTTGGGAACCACTGATCTACAGCATAAAAGATAGCCACTTTATAATACTATTCTGAGTAGATAATTCATCTGTATCGCAACAGAATCACGGATCTGGTCGGGGCAGGTAGCATTATGTCGGGAAAATCCTTATGAAATAAACAAAAGTGAATTAAAGAATTTAAAACGAAGTTTAGCATATTAAATCGTTTTATAAGCTTATAGCTTTTTTCGTGCTGATTTGAGAAGGGTCCAGCTGCAGAGCCGGAGAGCAACTCTCAGGGCCAAGATAGCACTTATACTATTTTGAGAGAGACAGCAGAGAGACAGATAGCAGAGAGACAGGCAGACAGACAGACACTGTTCCACAGTGTGTGTGTGTGTGTGTGTGGTGTGTGTGTGTGTGTGTGTGTGTGTGTGTGTGTGTGTGTGTGTGTGTGTGTGTGTGTGTGTGTGTGTGTGTGTGTGTGTGTGTGTGTGTGTGTGCGTGCATGCGTGTGTGTGACTACTAGTCTAATAGTAGAGACTCAGCCCCCCCCCCCCCCCCCCTCTGGACCACCTCCTAGTAGAGACTTCTCTAGGAAGAAGACGAAGATGAGGATTAAGGCGAGACACTGCAGGTGAATAGGCAAATATACTTTTTTTGTTGATTTTGAGATTTTGTTATATTTTGCTTCCTAAACATGTCTTCTATGAAACTAGTGACAATAAAACGTCAATAACACACATTTAGTTGTTCATTTTACTTCATTTTGCCTTATTGCATCCATAAATGTCCACATATTTAATGGTGAAGTGCCTCATTTGCATATATAAACATACATTTCAGAAAACTTGTCTCTACTAGGAGGTGGTCCAGAGGGGGGGGGGGTCTCTACTGGGAGGTGGTCCAGAGGGGGGGGGGGGTCTCTACTAGGAGACTAGTGGTCACACACACACTGTGGAACAGTGTCTATCTGTCTGTCTGTCTGTCTCTCTGCTGTCTGTCTCTCCGGCTCTGCAGCTGGACCTTCTCAAATAAGCACGGAAAAGCTTTTAAGCTCATAGCTCCAATTTGGGTCCCAAATTGCGGTACAAATGAAGGAGGTGTCTCGGGTAGTGGACTCTAGTTAATATTATGTTCTCTCTGTAATTAGACTGCCCCTCATTCATTCATTCATCCCTATCTGATGCTATCTCTGAAAACAGTTCCTGCGAGCGCAGTCAGTGCACCCGATAACGCTATATATATAAACCTGCATTCATTCGGAGAGAAAGACCTATTCCACATGCTATTTAGGGTTTGACAATAATTACACTAATATCGCTATTTCACAATGAACTATAATGAATTACGGGGGTCATACAGAACACATCAGTCAAGCTTATTTCCGCTTTGAAACTAATGCATGCAACTGATCTATGCCGTCCGTCTGCAGTCCCCATATTCTACCACTGGGCGTCAGCTACGCATGCTCCGAGCTGTGCGTAAATATAAGCACGAAGTCAAGTTCAAGTTGAAATTGATGAATCCCACACTTTGCTTAGAAATGGTCGTACGCACAGGTTAAGCACATATCTGTGCGTAAGTCACGTTGATGAATGAGGGCCCTGGTGTCTGGTTACAGATTGAGCCTCATGTCTCTACCTCTCCTGGTGTCTGGTTACAGATTGAGCCTCACAGCACGGGCACACTGCTGACGAATGAACACGGACTGACGGACGGGCGGCTGCCTCTTCACTTCCGCTCCCATGTTAACGGACGCTAGTAGGCACACTGGCCGCAAGCGGGAGCGCGCCTCGCGAGCGGCTCCCGAGCGGCAAGCTATCTTTTCCGCTTCAATCGGATTCGAGGCGGCGCGGGAGGCGTGCGCCACGCGCATTGTCACAGAAATACAATTGAATATCTGCATTCTTACCACAGATATAGATGTTGTTCAACCAGCTGTGTCTGTATCTGCAAATAAACGCCCAACCCCCCCTGTCTGTATGTTTGTTTATACCTATAACTATTACAATGTTGCATAATAATAATAATAATAATAATAATAATAATAATAATAATAATAATAATAATAATAATAATAATAATAATAATAATAATAATAATAATAATAATAATAATAATAATAATAATAATAATAATAGCAGGATATAGCAGTCATTAAGTCAATCCACCTTGTCACCTATAATGACAAACGTTTTATTTGTTTCCTGACAGCTAATTATGGTAATTATGATTATGATTATTATTATTATGATTGAACAGCAACCAGTAGGCTTATATCAGTGTATATTTTATTAACAGATTGCAGAATGGGTATACAATACAGTACAGCTCTATCTTTTTCAACCAGCTAATGTGTCTGTATCTTTCCCAATGCAAATAAACAATATTACTATAGTTAGTACCCCGCCCTGTCTGTCTGTTTGTTTGTCTATCTGTCATATCTGGTTGCCTGTCTGTCTGTCTGTCTGTCTGTCTGTCTGTCTGTCTGTCTGTCTGTCTGTCTGTCTGTCTGTCTGTCTGTCTGTCTGTCTGTCTGTCTGTCTGTCTGTCTGTCTGTCTGTCTGTCTGTCTGTCTGTCTGTCTGTCTGTCTGTCTGTCTGTCTGTCTGAGGCTGTGCTCTTTGTCTGTCTGTCTGTCTGTTTGTTTGTTTGTCTATCTGTCTATATCTGGTTGCCTGTCTGTCCCGACAGAGACAGAGAGAGAGGGGGGGGGAAGAGGGGGGGGGGGATAGAGAGAGAGCGAGAGAGAGGGAGAGAGAGAGAGAGCGAGAGGGAGAGAGAGAGAGAGAGAGAGAGAGAGAGAGAGAGAGAGAGAGAGAGAGAGAGAGAGAGAGAGAGAGAGAGAGAGAGAGAGAGAGAGAGAGAGAGAGAGAGAGGGGGGGAGGGGGAGAGAGAGAGGGAGAGAGAGAGAGCTCTTGCTGCTGCTGGGGCTCCACGCTGCTCTTTCAGGAGTACAGTCACACTGATCATCATTCTAAAATCACTGACTTCGCATATAGACTAGGCATTTACAGCTGTCCCAATGTAAATGTGCCTTCCTCCGGTGCGCTTCCGCGCGCTCAAGTCGTCGGTCCAGTGTGCCTGACCAGGCGCGCGATCCCGCGAGGGAGACGCCCGTCACACTGTTATTCGTTCCCTTCCTATGCCATCCAGATTTGCTAAAACGAATCCTGTTGGAAAACTAAAATAAGACAACATTTTGGATGGCACGGGAATTCCCTCCTTAAACCACCATCTCCATCCCTCTCTAATAGATGGCTCCTTTCCATCATGGACTCATAATGGCATTATAAGCAGTGGTGCGTTATTGAAATCATCTGGGGTGACACGCACCACGCTCCCGCGAATGCGCATTTAATGTCCCCTCGCTTGGGCACAGACTAAAGACAGTGCCTAATTGCCTCTACGAATGGAATGTAACACGTCTTCACAACAAGGTTAGGTGTGAATGTGTCTGAGAACGTATTTAACACACCTGACCAGTGTTGCGTTGTTATTATGGGCTGAGCCGCCACGCAGGATAATGACGCCGCGCGCACGCGCGCGCGCACACGCACGCGCGGCCCCGCGCGCATGCGCATATGTTCCCTCGCGCACAATAATACACTTTGTTTGTATAGCCTTTCATACAGAAACTGCAGCTCAAAGTGCTTCACAACAGAATTAAGACAGGCATAAAATGAGCACATAAAGTGCAGACATATAAAATCAGTTTTTCACATTAGGATCTAACATCCCAACAGGCAACCTTGTTTATGGTTTGATTCAGTTTTAATATAAATAATAAAAATAAAGAGAAGATTAATTAATTATCTACTCAGTCCCGAAGTTTGTGATGTAGATATGGAATGTCCCGGGTTGCTGCTGTTTGCAGAGTGTGTTGTTGTCCGGGGGTGAGTGGTGGTGGGTGCACTCTGTGGGCAGCGGCAACTTGGGACGTTCCATATTTACATCACAAAGAGTCCCAGACTGGTTGAAGACACCAGCCTATAGCGGCTATTGTTATGATAATGCGGCCCGGGAGGCAGGTAAACACAACGATCCGAGCCGAGCGCAGCGCGTTCTCGCGAGCGCGTGCATGTGCGTGCACGCGCTTCTGCTCAAATCTTTAATACTCAGTGAGGTACCACTGAGTGGTACCCCGTGCCATGAACAACGCATGCCTGCACCTGACGACCGGAGCTATTGATATGCAAATAGCGAGTGAGGTTGCACACCGTGCTACCCCGTCCCATGAACAACGCATGCCTGATTATAAGAATGAAAGATCTTTATATTAATGCCGTCTTTTGAATTACTGCGTGATAAATTAAATCTGCCTCAGACCCATTTCTTTATATTTCTACAAATTTGCAATTATATTAGATCCAATATCTACCTTTCCTAGTGCACCTAATAGCACCCAGATGGAGTCTTTATCTTCTGTGGATCCTTCATTTAGAGCGTAATATAATTTATCTATAACTATATGTCTAATCTATCGGATATATCTAGGAGGGTAATATCATATATCTATAACTATATGTCTAATCAATCAGATATATCCCTAGATATTTTAGAAAGCCGCTTGGGAGGTAGATTTGAGCATTCGATTAACGGATGACCGCTCTACCTCCTTAACACAGATGCACTGCATGGCACACATTGTCCTGCAATAAATGTACAGTTGATGCAGCTAATCACTCGTGTTTGACCTACATGAAAATACCTGAATTGAAAAAGACAAATAGATGTTTATATTTTTTTTTTATTTCGTGCACGTTGTGCAAATGGAGAGGCTGTGCTCTTTGCACATAACCCGTTTCGGGAAACCCAGCCAGGCGTCGGAGCGGCGGTGTCAGCCTCCCCGCTGGCATCGCTGTCTTCCTCCTCCTCCTCCACTAGCGTGAACGGCCTCCTTCCCTCAGAGCGAGCCCACTTGTATCACCGGCAGCTGGACAGCAACATCGGAGCACTGTGATTGGTCCCACCCCTAGCTGCTCCCGGCCAATCAGATTGCGCAAACCGAACGCGGAAGTGTTATCTCAGCACCCCCATCTCTGACTGACTTCCCGCACCCCTGCATAAACTTCAATCGGTTCGGATCCTTTGAATGAAATGAAAATGTAAACAAACACTGGCGTCACGTTAGAAAGTAGCACTGCGTTGCGTGAAATCACTGCGCCCAGAGAGGAGTGGTTAGGCAAAAAATAGTTCAGAGTATATTTGCTTAGAAAACGTAAATGTCGAATTCAATTATTTTTTATTTCTCCACGTGGTAAATACACAGGTCACAACATGTTTACAGGAACGTGGGGGACTGTAGGGAACTTCAGGGTAAAAGTGTGAGAACTGGGGTCTGGAGCACAGCCCAATTGCTGAATACACGAGAAGAGATAGGAGCGGTTTCAAGGGTGTTTAATGTCAATTGAGCAATACAGGAATTGGGGGGAAATAGAACAAGGTTATGTTCTGTCCTGTGGCTGCCGCGGCGGCAGTGAGCGAGCAAGCGGTCCTGGTGCTTGTCGTGGGAGCTGCTGGGTGGCAGCGGGAGAACAGGTGTTCCTCTTCGGGAACAGGTGACGTCCAGGCAGGGACGGCGGTCCTTTGGGGCACAGGAGAGAAACGGGTTAGAGCAAGCAAATACACGGAGGGTATCTAGCAGCAGAGCTTTCGGCAGAGACGTCGTACCTGGGCAGTGGTAATTAATACCACGACAGCTTCTGGTCAGCGTCGAGGTGTAGAAATAGTCCCCCCATCAGGGAAGGATTGAGTGCAGCTGGGGAGAGTGGGGTGCTTGACCGTGTGTGAATTAGGGGGATGGAATACAGCTGGGCGAATGAGGGTGAAGGAAGGGGTGACTGAAGAAAGAGAGGATGATGGGGGATGGAATACAGCTGGGCGAATGAGGGTGAAGGAAGGGGTGACTGAAGAAAGAGAGGATGATGAGGAGTGCGCAGTGGATAGAGAGGGGGATGAAGAGGAGCGTGTGGAGGACGTGAGGGGAAAAGGAGGGGGAGTGAAGTAGGCCCGTGCTGTGATTATGACAAAAAGTCTGACCCACTTCCAGTGATGAAGCTAAGCTACGCTAACGGTGCGGGGTTCCCTAAGCCTAATGCATGCACAGAGACAAAAAAGGTATGTATCTTCTTGTCTAACTCCAGGGAAGATGTTAAATAAGCTAATTTCCCAAAATGTTGGAGTTTTCCAGGCAGGATCCCATGGAGCCGGAAGACGTGGAGTACCATCAGGTCAGCAGTCTCTGCAGCAGAGGGGAGTTTGGGGAGAGCAACGAAGTGCACAGCCTTTGAGAAACGGTGACGAAGTCCAGGGCGACGTGCGACCAGGGCCGACCGGGGACTGGGAGCAGGGGTGATTATGCCCGAGGCCAGGGATTCGTGAACGTACTTCTCCATTGATTCTCTCTCTGGGCGCGAGAGGTTGAACAGGCGACTAGCGGGGAGTGGCGCCCCGGGGAGTAAATCAATGGCGCAGTCGTATTGGCGATGGGGAGGCAGGGAGAGGGCCTGTTGTTTGCTGAAAACTGCCTTCAAATCGTGGTAGGCCGGCGGAATAGCAGACAGATCTATGTTCTCCTTGGGAGGGTACGAACCGGCGCCCTCTAGTGGCGGCCGAGCCGACTGTAGACAAGCGACGTGACAGTGGGAGCTCCAGCTGGTCACCAGGCCGGTAGGACAATTGATAACGGGATTGTGTAACTTGAGCCAAGGCATGCCAAGGACAATGGGATTGTGGGGAGAGTTGGTAACGTGAAACCGAATATTCTCGCTGTGATTCCCGGATAGCAGAAGGCGAAGGGGTATGGTGTGGCGAGTAATCCGCGTGAGAAGTTTCCCGTTTAACCCCCGGGCGTCGCGGGGTATCGGCAAGGCGTCAGTAGCGATGTTGTAACGGGAGACTACTCCGGCGTCGATGAGGTTCTCGTCAGCCCCTGAGTCAACCAGGGCAGATAACGGGAGTGTTTGGTTATTCAGACACAGCGTGGCGCGGAATAGCATGTTTGGGCCAGAGCTGGGAGCGATATCTAGACTCGAACAGACGCCCAGCGCTACTGTCGAGCCCCGTCGTTTGGGCGAAGCGAGCAAGAGGCAACGGAGTCACCCGTTTGACCGCAGTACAGGCATGCTCCTGTAGCGAGCCTGTGTCGGCGTTCGCTGGGAGGGAGACGTGAGCGGTCGAGATCCATGGGCTCGGAGGAACTATTTTCTTCGGCGCGGGCAGCGCGACGAGGCGGGCCGGGTATAGGCGAACGAGCGGTGCTAGCTTTATCTCGACGACGTTCCCGAAGACGCAGGTCCAGTTCCCTGGCCAAATGGATTAGTTCGCCCAGGGAGGTGGGTCTTTCTTTGGACGCAAGCTCGTCTTTAATAGCGTCGTTCAAGCCCTGGCGAAAGGCGCCTCGCAACGGTGTGTCCCCCCAGTCGGAGCCGCCGGCAAGGATGTGGAAATCGATAGCGTATTCGCTTACGCTGCGGCTTCCCTGGCGGATCGAAAACAAGCCGGAGGCCCCCTCTGAGCCATCTGGAGGGTGGTCAAACACTTTACGCATGTCGTCGACGTACTGTGAGTACGAATTGCAGAGGAAGGAATTGTTGAAGTGGAGAGCGGTGGCCCATTTCAACGCCGCGCCTGTGAGCAGCGCCGACAGGTAAGCCACTTTAGACCTATCGCTGTGAAACGTGTGGGGTTGTTGTTCGAACACTAACGAGCACTGGAATAAAAACGCACGGCATTTGGAGACGCTTCCGTCGTAACGTTCTGGTGCGGGGACAGGGGGTTCCCTATGTGGGGGGCTTGGTGCAGCGGGGGTAGCGGCTGATGAGCCCTGCTGTGCCAAGTGTGCCTCGACAAGTATATACTGTTTCTCTCGCTCAACGGAGTCGAGGGCGAGAGCGGCCAGCTGTGCCGTGACGGCGTCTAGGGAGTGAGCGAGTTGGTCAACACGGGCGGTCTGGCCGTTGATGATACTCACAGACTGCTTCTGAAACTTCTTCCATTCCTCGGTCTCGTGTACAGCTGGTGCTGTCATCGTGGTTGTGGTATACTGGAGGATGATGAGGAGTGCGCAGTGGATGGAGAGGGGGATGAAGAGGAGCGTGTGGAGGACATGAGGGGAAAAGGAGGGGGAGTGAATTAGGCCCGTGCTGTGATTATGACAAAAAGTCTGACCCACTTCCAGTGATGAAGCTAAGCTACGCTAACGGTGCAGGGTTCCCTAAGCCTAATGCATGCACAGAGACAAAAAAGGTATGTATCTTCTTGTCTAACTCCAGGGAAGATGTTAAATAAGCTAATTTCCCAAAATGTTGGAGTTTTCCAGGCAGGCTTTCTCAACGTCGGAGTTTGGAGCTCCCCAAACTGAGAAGAACCCTGAGAGGAACCCCAATAACGTCTTTGTTGTCGGGGGCGACAGTGACTCAGGAGGTAGAGCGGTCATCTGGTAGTTCCCGGTTCAATTCCCAGGCAGCGTGTCGAACTGTCCTTGAGCGGGACAGAATGCTCCCGATGAGCAGGTTGGCACCTCGCATGGTCACCTCCCCCGTCGGTGTGTGAATGTGTGAGTGAATGGGTCGAATGTGAGGAACAAAAATTGTAAAGCACTTTGGAGTTCTATAAATGCACCATTTAGGAAGTAAGGAAGTATCCTTGAGCAAGACACTTAACCCCTAACTGCTCCCGATGAGCAGGTTGGCACTTTGCATGGTTGTCTCCGCCGTCGGTGTGTGAATGTGCGAGTGAACGGGTGATTGTGAGGAACAAATGGTAAAGCGCTTTGGATAAAAGCTGTTGTATGAATGCAGTCTATGTATGTTGTCAGCTTCAGAGCTGAAGGAGATCAAGCTGCACAGTGGCAGCAGGCAGGTGGGGCCGTTCATGGCGGTGGACACCGGCCGCAACATCCTGGTGATGTACCGCTGCCACGGCCCCCCGATCCGCTTCGGCAACGTTTTGACCAGTCAGCTCTGCTATGCGGCCAAAGAGATCGACGGCATGGTCGGGGGCGCGCACGCGGTGGTGGTCCTCGGCGTCTGGTCCCATTTCGGCACGCTCCGGGTCGAGTTCTACATCCGCCGGCTGAGGAACATCCGGAGAGCGGTGGAGCGCCTCCTGGACCGCTCGCCCGCGACCACGGTGGTCGTCCGCACGGCGAACCTCAAGGCGCTCACCCTCTACGAGACCATGACCAACAGCGACTGGTTCTGGCTGCAGCGTGACAGGGTTCTCCGCGCCATGTTCAAGGGGCTGAGGGTCCACCTGGTGGACGCCTGGGACATGACCCTGGCCCGCGGGGAGGGGTTCTAGCGCGTTGGTTATTCTCCTAAGTCGCGCACCTTGATGTCACGGTTGGGTGGGGGGATTATCTACAGCAGGCTCTGGCGTTAGTGGACTCGGGGGCTGCAGGCAACCTAATGCATGTGGGGTTAGCACAGGAGTGGGGGGTGCCTTTAGAGACCTTAGAGAACCCCATTCCTGTGCAATCCCTGGACGGTCAACCTCTGGGTGATGGGCTCATCACCCAGTGCACGGCGCTGCTGCGTCTGCAGGTGGCTGGGGGTGAGTGGGAATTATTGTATCTTTTTGTTGTTATTTCTCCCCATTCACCCATTGTTTTAGGCCATCCCTGGCTGGCAGCTAACAACCCTGCCATTAACTGGTCTACGGGTGTACTTTCTTTGGATAGGAGTGTTGTGCCAAGTTCCAATGAAAGTTCACCCACTCTGTTTTCTTCTCTCCCCTTGTCTTTCTCCAGGATGGTGGTTGGCGTTGAGCCTACAGTACTTCCTAATTCCGATTTAACGGGCGTCCCCGAAATTTACTGGGATCTGGCAGAGGTTTTTAGTAAGTCGCGTGCCAAAGCACTGCCACCTCATAGGCCCTACGACTGTACCATAGATCTTCTACCTGGTACCACTCTGCCCTGCGGTCGCATGTTTTCTCTCTCTCGCCCTGAGACACTGTCTATGAACACCTATATTCAGGAAGCACTGGCCGCGGGGCACATACGTCCGTCTACCTCCCCTGCGGGCGCTGTTTTTTTTGGGATAAAAAGGATGGTAGCCAGCATTGTGCATTGATTATAGGGGATTAAATGACGTTTCCATCAAGAACCGCTATCCTCTTCCTCTCATGGACACCACCTTTGAGTGCTTACAGGGGGCACAGGTCTTCTCTAAACTTGACTTACGTAATGCATACAATTTGGTCAGGATTAGGGAGGGGGACGAGTGGAAGACTGCATTTAACACGCCCAACGGGCATTATGAGTATTTATTCATGCCCTTTGGTTTAGCTAATGCTCCGGCAGTTTTCCAAGCCCTGGTCAATGACGTGCTGCATGATTTAATGGGGGTGTCAGTCTTTGTGTACTTAGATGACATCCTAATTTTTTCTCGTGATATGGTGCAGCACCAAATGCATGTTCGTGAGGTGCTACAGCGTCTCCTCAAGCATCAGCTATTTGTTAAGGCAGACAAGTGTGTGTTTCACACTGACACCGTGTCCTTCCTGGGCTTTGTGTTGACGAAGGGTGATCTTCGCATGGATCCAGCCAAGGTGAGTGCAGTCTTGGACTGGCCACGCCCTTCGTTGCTCAAGGAATTACAACGTTTTTTGGGCTTTGCAAATTTTTACAGTCGCTTTATTCGCAATTTCAGCGCCTTAGTCAATCCTCTGACAGCTCTCACTAAGGCCTCTCTCCCTGGCTTTGAATGGTCGCCGCGGGCAGAGTCTGCCTTCTGTGACCTTAAACGTCGGTTTACCTCTGCCCCTGTACTGATCCGCCACGATTCAGAGGCTCAGTCTATTGTGGAGGTGGATGCCTCTGACATGGCGGTGGGGGGGGGTGATCTCTCAGAGATGTTTAAAGGACGGGAAAGTGCATCCTTGCGCCTTTTTTGGAGGGAGCGGCACACCCTTTCATTGTTTGGACTGATCATGAGAACTTGGCTTACATCCATGGGGCTAAACGCCTTAACGCTCGCCAGGCCAGGTGGGCATTATTCTTCACTCGATTTCAATTTTTCCATCTCCTACCGGCCTGGTTCCAAGAACGTCAAACCTGACGCTCTGTCTCGTCAGTTTGATACTCCGGACCGGGAGGAGAAGCCCCACCCTATTATTCCACAGGCCCTTATTTTGGCACCCGTGTCATGGGGCATAGATAGGGTGGTAAGATCGGCTTTGGCACGGGAGCCCGATCCCGGTGGGGGTCCTCCAGGGCGGATGTATGTTCCCAAGGCTGCACGCTTGCGACTGCTGCAGTGGGCACATACCTCTTCACTCACCGGCCACCCTGGGGCCACCAGGACCCTGGAGTTTATCCGTAGGCGGTTCTGGTGGCCTACAGAGGAGGGGGATATGCGTTCCTTTGTGGCGGCCTGTCCGGTGTGCACGCGTAGTAAGACCTCTCGCCGTGCACCGGCGGGTCTCCTCAGACCGCTTCCTATTCCTAAACGTCCCTGGTCGCACATATCCCTGGATTTTATTTCTGGCCTTCCCCCGTCAGATGGGTTCACTGCCATCTTGGTGGTAGTGGATCGCTTTTCCAAGGCGGCCCACTTCATTCCCCTCCCCAAACTTCCCTCGGCTCGAGAGACTGCTGACCTGGTGGTGCAGCACGTCTTTCGGGTCCACGGGTTACCAGTGGATATTGTGTCTGATTGGGGCCCTCAGTTCGCTTCCAGGTTCTGGAAGGCATTTGCCTCCAGCCTCGGCGCCTCCGTCAGCCTGTCGTCTGGGTTTCAGCCGCAGTCGAACGGGCAGACGGAGCGTGTCAACCAGGATCTGGAGGGCGTCCTGAGGTGTTATGTTGCCGGGTGTCCAGCAACTTGGAGTAGGAGGTTGGCCTGGGCTGAGTACACACATAATACCCTCCTCTCCTCCTCTACTGGTATGTCTCCCTTTTAGTGTCAATATGGTTTTCAACCTCCTCTGTTTCCCGAACAGGAGCAGGAGGCTGAGGTACCATCGGTCCAGGCTCACATGGTTCGCTGCCGCAGGACGTGTAACCGGGTTCGGACGGCGCTACGGAAGGCATCGTTTAAGGCTCAGCACCAGGCTAACCGCAAGCGACGTCCGGCTCCGGTTTTCCGTCCTGGGCAGCGGGTTTGGCTTTCCACCCGTGATCTCCCTCTCCGGGTGGAATCCAGGAAGCTAGCTCCCCACTTCATAGGACCATTTAGAGTGGTTCGTCGGGTGAACCCTATGGCTTACAGGCTGCGGCTCCCGGCCTCTATGAGGGTCCACCCGACGTTTAATGTGTCCCTGTTGAAGCCATTACTCTCATCGCCCTTGTCCCCGCCACTTCCTGTGGTTCCTCCGCCTCACATCCTTGACGGTCAAACGGTCAAACGGTGCAGAGGATCTTGGGTTGTAGGCGGAGGGGTAGGGGGTTCTTGGTGGATTGGGAGGGGTACGGGGTAGAAGAGCATTCCTGGGTGCCTCAAAGGGATATCCTAGATTGCAGCCTGATCGACGATTATCGCCGGCTACATCCCGAGGCACCCAGATGAACGTCAGGTGCCGTTCGTCGGGGGGAGGTACTGTAACGTCTGGGCTTCTCTCCCTATTCAGGATTGGAGGCCCTGCTGCCATCTTGGAATTCTCACTCTGTTTCTGTATTATCTTGATTGTCGTCACGTGCTGTCTCTGTAATTACCTTGATTGTTGTCACCTGCCTGTGTCTGTGTCACTGGTGCTGATTGGGTCTGCTGGCTGTATTGAGGCCTTTATAGTAATACTTTGACCCTCTCTTTCTGTCGGTTCTTCAGCAGTGTTACTGGGAACAGCCGTCCACGGGCAGAAGTCGGATATCTCGCCCGTTATCATGATTTAAGTTATCTTTGCTTAAGGTCGAGAAGTCGGATCTCTCACCGCCCTTTTCTCTCTAGTTTTTTAAGTTGTTTTTCTAAGTATCCTTCCTTATTACTACTACCTGCTTTACCTTGTAAAGTATTGTTATCGCTCAAAGTGTTTCTGATAATAAATGAACACATATTCGAGAAGAGCAGCACCCTCTCCGTCTCCATTCTTCCATGCCATACTTGAACTCAACATTCTTACCTGGATTCCTAACATGGATCCTGTCACTGTTGTGTAAACCTTATACCTTTAGTTCACAGATAATAATAGACGGAGAGGTGTGATCACGTTGACTCTTTAATTCTAGGTCAGTCAGGAACTAACGTGCAACATACAAATGTGTCCGTGTAGCAACACGGGCCAAACCCTTACAGGACATCTTCCCCTTTTAGTAAGAAACATCTCCCATTCCCTTAATAACAAAACATCATATTTTCAAGTAATACACTACAATAGGCATCCAATATTTGCATAACATTTTCAAACAATAATCTCACCAAGACTCTTGTCTTGCATCTCTTACTGAGATTATGAACAGATGCAAATCACATCATATTTCCTCTCTCTTTTTTTTTTTTTTTTTCAAACAGTCATTCCCCCCCCCCCCCCCCGTCTCTCACATATCCAATCTAACTGGAGGACGTGACACTCTGCCAGAGGAGGTCACATAGGGCACTTTGGTGTTATCAGAATGTCTGTCATTTCTAATGTCACTGGCACTTTGAGCTGGCTGGTATGGGTGTGTCTCTGAGTTATCTTGTTCCACATTAGGCTCAGGTATCTCAGGTGTTGTTGCACTCTTCAGGTTGCTGAAGAGTGCGCAGGTGAGCACGGTTTCTTCTCAACTGTCCTTCGTCCGTCTGTACGATGTATGACCTGGGCGTTGTCGCCTGCTGTCTGACAGTCCCTCCTCTGTTCTCTTTGGGGAGCCACACATTTTGGCCACACTGCAGCGTAGGTAAGGGACGGGCTCCGTGACGTAGATTGTAGCGACGTTGTTGATCCTCTTTTGCCTGCATCTCCGACTTCCTGAAGTCTCTGATGTTTGGCCAGCGAGGGAGTAGAGTCTTTGGGAGTTGTGGTATGTTGGAGCGAATCTGTCTCCCCATGAGGAGCTGTGCAGGGGAATAACCGCTCTCCAGGGGCGTGGCGCGGTATGCCAACAGCGCCTTTGCCTTGTCGCCTCCTCCTTTCCACAGCCCCTTCACTGTAGCCACGGCCCGCTCAGCCTCTCCGTTCGCCTGCGGATACCGTGGACTGCTAGTCACATGGGTGAAACCATACTCACCCGCAAAGCTCTGGAAGGGTAACCCACTGTATTGGGGCCCATTGTCCGAAACCAGGGTCTGCGGTGTCCCGTGACGGCTGAACACGTCTTTCAGCGCAGCCACGACTGTCTCCGCCGAAGCTACCTTAAGATGGGCAACTTCTATATATCGCGAGAAAAAGTCCACAATCACCATATAAGTCTTCTTCTCCCAGAAAAACAAGTCAGTAGCGACCCGCTGCCAGGGCCTTTCTTGCACTGGTGTGGGGACCAAGGGCTCTCTGCGTTCTGCCCTGTGTTGTGAACATGTGTCACACGTTTCCACCAGCTGATTGATGTGTACCGACAGTCCGGGCCACCAGACTGACTGGCGTGCTCTTGCTCTGCACTTGACAACTCCTTGATGTCCAGCGTGCAGGTCATTAAGCACCTCCTGTCTGATGCATTGGGGAATCACGATCCTCTGACCACGCAGCAGTAGCTCACCAGCCAGTGTGAGGTTCTCTCTTTCTGGCCAGTATGTCCCCAACTCCGGTGGAAGGTCATGCTTCTCAGGCCAACCTGTCTTACAGTATCTGATGAGCTTTGCACAGACAGGGTCAACCCCCTGTTTCTCCTGTATGCTCCTCAGCCTAGCTTCCGTGGCTGGGAGGCTTTGCACAACTTTGACTTCTGTTTCCCTGTCCATTTCTTCTTGTGTGAGCGTGTGCTTGACAGGAGCTCTCGACAATGTGTCTGCTGTTATCAAGCACTTACCGGGCACATGTACAATATCGTATGTGAATCTCATCAGTCTCAGCCGAAACCTCAGAACTCTGGGTGGGAGCTCATCTAGTGCTTTGTTACTCAGCAATGGCACTAGTGGCTTATGATCAGTTTCCAGCCTGAATCTGACCCCCAGAAGGTAGGATGACAACCGCTCACATGCCCATGTGGCTGCCAACGCCTCCTTTTCTATCTGGGCGTAATTCTTCTCTGGGCTTGACAGGCTCCTAGAGATGAACACGACCGGCTTCCATATCCCATCTGTCTGTTGTTGCGTCAGAACGCCTCCGATACCGTAGGACGAGGCATCAGCTGATATGCACGTCTCTGCTGTAGGTGAGTACGGGGCTAACACCCGCGAGGAAATTAACTCCGCTTTCAGTCTCTGAAAAGCTTCTTTTTGTGGGGCCTCCCAGACCCATTCATTCTTCCCGCACAACAGGTCTTTGATTGGGCGAGTGTACGAGGCCAGATGAGGTAAGAACTTGCCTATATATTGGGCCATCCCCATCAGTCTTTTCACTCCTTCGACGTCGGTAGGGTCAGGCATCTCCAAGATTGCTCTGACCTTAGCTGGATCCGGGGCCACCCCGTCTGCTGTGATGCGGTGACCCAGAAACATTATGCTGTTTTTTGCAAACTCACATTTTTCACTGTTCAGTGTCAGGCCTTCTGCCTCCAGTGTCTTTAGGACCCTGTGCAATCTCTCATTATGCTCCTGTATGTCCTTTCCGTACACCAGTATGTCATCAGCATGACACTGGACACCTGTGCAGCCTTCTATCATCTGTGACATACGGCGTTGAAAATGCTCTGGGGCCGATGAAATCCCAAACGGGAGGCGATTGAATGCATACCGCCCGAACGGTGTGATGAAGGTTGTGAGTAGCTTGCTTTCCTCTGCCAGCGGGATTTGCCAGAAGCCAGCAGTAGCATCCAACTTTGTGAATATCTTCGCCCCTTTAAGCATGGCAAGTGTCTCATCCACCGCTGGGAGGATGAGTCTCTCTCTTCTGACATATTTGTTCAAAGGTGTCATATCTACACACAGCCGTATTTTTCCTTTAGTCGGCTTGGGAACCACGACTATGCCTGCGCACCACGGTGTGGGTCGTGTCACTTTGGAAATCACCCCCATCTTCTCCATGCGCTCCAGTTCTGCTCTCACTGTCTCTCGTAGGGGCAAGGGCACACGACGTGGAGTTGACAGGGCGTATGGGACAGCATCGGGCTCTAGCTCAATTTTGTAGGGCTCCTTTAGCTTCCCTAAGCCTGAGAATACTTTGGGGTATTGAACCTTGACATCCTCTTGCTGGGCTGCGACTGTGTGCAGCCGCTTTATGAGTCCAAGCGCCTCTATTGCAGGAAGGCCTAGGAGGGGCCTGGTTAGTTCTTCCACAACATAGATTATTTGTGCTGTTGTTCTCTTTCTAATGGTTAGCTCACCACTGAAGCAGCCTTTTGTATTTAACTTGTATTTTCCTGGTCCATACAGTACTTTTTGTGGTGGCTGTAGATTTCCATGTTTTTCAACTGAGTGCATGCTGCTCGGCACCGCTGTGACCTGGGCCCCTGTATCCAGCTTGAATATGGCCTCCTGTCCATTCAACTCTAACAGTTCCAGCCATTCATCTTCAGGTTCCTCTAGGTTCACTACGTTCAGGAACGCAAAGTCCTCCTCTTCATCTTGAGAAGTCTCTGTGTGTGCCAGTGTGATGTCATGGACCCCTTTTCCTGTTCTGCATGTCTTTGCAAAGTGTCCTTTTTTATGACACACTCTACACTCAGCATCCCGGGCAGGGCATTCTTTCCACATGTGTCTTTTTACATTTCCACATCTGCCACATCCAGGAGACTGTGTGTCAGTTCTGTATTGCTGTGCTTTCTGCCATCTATTTTTTTGTATGGCCTCCACTTGTGCAGCTGCCTGCTGCTCAGTGCCTCTTAAGACGGGCTGTTGTTTCTTTATTGCTGCACTCTGCTTCACTTTAGTCATTGCCTTTTCCAGAGTTAAATCTGCATCCATTTGCAGGTTTTCTGATAGCTTGGCATCTCTTATGCCTACTACAATCCTGTCCCTTATCAAATCTTCTCTTAGGGTTCCAAATTGACAATGTTCAGCCAGTGTGTGTACAGCAGTGATAAAGGATTCAACATTCTCACCCGGTTCTTGGTTCCTTCTGTTGAAACATACTCTTTCAAATATGACGTTCCTCTTACTGATGCAATGTGCTTTGAACGTATCCGTGACGTCTTTGTATTTCTTTTTTCGTTCCTCTGTGAGCGGCAAAACACTTAATATATCTTCGGCATCGTCTCCCGCCGCATACATGAAGGCATTTACCTGGAATTCTTCTGACTGTTTATCCAAACCAGACGCTATTCTATAGCGTTCAAACCGCTTCATCCATCTCGGCCATTCGTTAATGTTATTGAAGTCGAACCTGCCTGGCGGAGCCAACTGTGGCAGCGACGGCAACGGGGCTGCTTCATCTCCCATTTCGTCGTCGTCTCTCTTTTTTATTTTTATTTTGTATAGTTCGTCTTCTTACTAAGTGATCCCACTTTTGACAGCATGTTGTGTAAACCTTATACCTTTAGTTCACAGTTTAGTTGACTCTTTAATTCTAGGTCAGTCAGGAACTAACGTGCAACATACAAATGTGTCCGTGTAGCAACACGGGCCAAACCCTTACAGGACAGTCACGATCGGGGCCCGAGTCTTCTTCTGCCCCCATCCTGCCGCGCCCATCGGGGCCCGAGCCTTCCTCTGCCCCCATCCTGCCGCACCCATATATGGGCAGCTTCCTGCGGCAGCATTCCCACGTTGCCAGACGAGCATCAATCAGCGCGGCTGTGACATTCCTGTTCTAATCAGTGGTGTCTGGTAGGACATTCCTGTTCTAATCAGTGGTGTCTGGTAGGACATTCCTGTTCTAATCACTGGTGTCTGGTAGGAGTAGACATTCCTGTTCTAATCACTGGTGTCTGGTAGGACATTCCTGTTCTAATCACTGGTGTCTGGCAGGACATTCCTGTTCTAATCACTGGTGTCTGGCAGGACATTCCTGTTCTAATCACTGGTGTCTGGTAGGACATTCCTGTTCTAATCAGTGGTGTCTGGTAGGACGTTCCTGTTCTAATCAGTGGTGTCTGGTAGGACGTTCCTGTTCTAATCACTGGTGTCTGGTAGGACATTCCTGTTCTAATCAGTGGTGTCTGGTAGGACGTTCCTGTTCTAATCAGTGGTGTCTGGTAGGGGTAGTTGTCTGTTCTAAACTCATTTCAGGAAAAAACATCTGTCACACAGCAGCAACAGCAGTTTGTTTGGAATGAATAGAAGTCTAACTCAGTAGTTAACATGAATTAATAGAAGTCTAACTCAGTAGTTAACATGAATGAATAGAAGACTAACTCAGTAGTTAGAATGAATGAATAGAAGACTAACTCAGTAGTTAACATGAATGAATAGAAGACTAACGACAGGTTATGTATATAACCTAGTTATATGAGTACTGGCTAAGCGTCCCGCTCTTAAGCCACACCGAGATATACCTCATCTCATGTACCTATTGTACTCCATCAACGAAAAAAACAAATACACCCACCACCTGCCAGGCCGCGCCCCTTTAGTGGCGTGCTACAAAGTACTGGGCATGGCCACCACTCACTCGGAAAAAATCGTTTCCAAAGAAAAGTTTCCCCAAGGGAACTCAGGGCACGCTAAGAGCGGGACGCTTAGCCAGTACTCATATAACTAGGTTATATACATAACCTGTCGTTATATAGCGTACTTGCATCGCGTCCCGCTCTTAAGCCATACCGAGATATGGGGTAGAGCGGAGGCGAGGCCCGACAGATGCACCCCCTGAGGACCCGTAAGCCCACATCAAGGGGAGTCCCGGTCACCCCATCCTTCCTAATGAAGAGGGGCGCAGTCAACTCCACCCGAGTGCGAACAAGAGGGAACTAGAACCCCTTGAACACACAGCACAGGCGGAACCACGTGTGACACAACACACCGTGGCCCATACCCACACACCCCTGCTACCCCACCAAAGGACGGGAAGCAGGAGAGGCCACAGACCTCAGAACCACCTGGGAGACAGAACCCCCGGTCATGTCCAAGTTTCAAGTTTCAAGTTTCTTTAATAGTTGTCATACAGAAGTACAGAATACTTTTATACAAAATGCTTCTTACTGTTGCGCTCCAGAGACTGTGCAAGACAAGATAAGTATGAAATAAAATAACATAGTAAAATTAGAAGTAAAAAAAATGAGGTCACAGTGTTCAGTTTAGACATATGTACAATGTTCGATGCAGAATAGACGTAGTTACCATACAATATACAATACTGTGCAGTGTACTAATATACAATACTATATAGTGCAAGGTAGAAATGGAGAAATGGGACGAGGTGCAATTTAGGTACAATTCACAGTAGGTGTACGAGTTGTAGTGCAAATCCTTTGTCAATAAATATAAAGTGTAAGTGTGTTTGTGTGATCTAAAGTGTGGAGAGTGGGTGCTGCAGTGTGTTGTTTGTTTGAGTGAGTGTGTGCGTGTGGGTGTGTGTGCTGTGTGCATTTGATGGTTGTTGCATAGTGATTATTGTTCGTTTAGCAGCCTGATGGCCTGGGGATAGAAGCTTCTTCTGAGTCTTTCTGTGCTCGCCTTAAGACTCCGGTATCGCTTGCCTGACCGCAGCAGTTCAAAGAGGCAGTTGTTCGGGTGGCTCGAGTCCTTAATAATTCTCTTAGCCTTCCCCTTGCACCGCTTGTTGTAAATGTTCTGGAGGGTGGGAAGCCCCCCTCCAATTGTGCGTTCGGCTGAACGTGTCACTCTTTGTAGTCTGCTACGGTCTTGTGCAGTGCTATTCCCAAACCAGGAGGTGATGTTGCCGGTCAGGATGCTCTCTATTGTACATGAGTAGAAGTTCCTAAGGATCTTCTGACTGACTTGGAAATTCCTTAGGCGCCTGAGGAAGTAGAGGCATTGTCGTGCCTTCTTCACAACACTGTCAATGTGTGTGGTCCATGTCAAGTCCTCGGATATGTGGGCTCCGAGGTACTTGAAACTGTTCACTCTCTCAACCGGTGCCCCGTCGATGCTGAGGGGGCTGTAGTCCTTGACCCCCGACCTCCTGAAGTCCACAATCATCTCTTTTGTTTTGCTGACGTTCAGGGAGAGGCAGTTCTCCTGACACCACTGTGACAGGTTCTCTACCTCTTCCAGGTAGGCCCTTTCGTCGTTGGCAGAGATCAGGCCCACCACTACTGTGTCATCAGCAAATTTGATGATGGTGTTGTTGTTCCGCTGTGCTACGCAGTCATGTGTGTACAGGGAGTAGAGGAGGGGGCTCAGAACACAGCCCTGGGGGGCCCCTATGTTGAGCGTGATGGATGAGGAGGTGCAGTTGCCGGCTCTTACCACCTGGGGTCTGCCCGTCAGGAAGTCCAAGACCCACTGGCAGAGGTCATAGTTCAAGCCCAGGTCCCTGAGCTTGGCTATGAGTTTGGAGGGGACTATGGTATTGAATGCTGAGCTGTAGTCGATGAACAGCATTCTCACATAGTTCCCCTGCCTCTTGTCCAGGTGTGATGCTGCTGTGTGCAGCACATGGGCTATGGCGTCCTCCGTGGACCTGTTGGGGCGATATGCAAATTGCAGAGGGTCCAGGTTGATGGGGAGGGAGGTAAAACCTTACGAAGGGACCCGGGGAGGACCATGAAGCTGCAGCACAGATGTCCTCTACCGAGGCCCCACCCAGCAATGCCCTCGCACAACCAATGGGACAGGCGCTGTTTCGATAGTGCCTTACCGGCACGAGAACCACCATAACAGACAAAAAGCTGCTCGGTAGCCCTGAGGCCCTGAGTACGGCTGAGGTAAAACCTCAAGCCCGGACCGGACATGACAGGTGAAGGCCCGCCTCCAACTCACTACCATGAGGAGGTGGATGAAACGCCTGAACCACAATATCCCTGGAGCGGAAGGAACTCCGGATATTTTTAGGCACGAAGGCAGGATTCGGCCGCAGAGTGGCACCGCAATCGGAACGAAAGACAGGCACTCTGGTCGTACCGAGAGAGCACAAAGCACACCCATGCGTTCAGCGGAGGTGACGGCCAGCAAGAACGCGGTCTTGAACGACAGCTGTTCCAACAGCGCTTGCTCAATAGGCTCAAACGGGGCCAAGGACAACCGATTGAGGACCAATTGAAGATCCCAACTCGGAGCCAAAGAACGTTTTACCGGCTTAACGCATCGGGCGCCAAGCAGGAACGCTTCACAAGAGGGTGGCTGAACAAAACATCACCCTCAAATCCCTCATGATAAGAGGATATAGCTGCTGCATATACCCTCACCGTCGAAGCCAACAGTCTATCAAGGAGAGACTGGAGGTAACAAGGACAGTATCCAGGGGGCAGGACATCGGTCCCTGCCCCCCGCCTTACACCACTCTTGGAACATACGCCATCTGCCCACGTAAGCGCGACAGTGGAGGGAGCATGCGCATTCCGGATGGTATCAACCACAGAAGGGTCCATCCTCTCCAGACTTACCCTCTCACCAGCCAAACCATCAGACATTGGCACAACACCCGTGTGCTTGAGTGAGGGCCTTCGCCGACCAAGGAATAGGCCATGGCGGAGCTACCAGTAGCTGGATCAGAACCGGGAACCACACAGCTGTGCCCCGGTCCGGCGCAATCAGGATCAAGGACCTGCACTCCTCAATGTACCTGCCCCAACAACTGACCTAACAGATGTATGGGGAAAGAATCCCAGGCGGCACGGCATCAGTCCCAGACCTGCCTGGCTATGTCCGGACGTAATCCCCACCCGTCAGGATGAGGAGCGCCCCGCGACATCACACCTGTACCCACATTCACCCTGCCGGGGATGTGGGGAGCCCTCAGGCCGCGCAGATGGAGGACGCCCATAGCCAGCCGCCCGCCGCCCGGTGCAGACGTGGGGAGCGTACTCCTCCCTGTCTGTCGATATACGACACTGATGTCGTATCGAGCGTGTCGCAACACGCTCTGAGAGGGATGCCCATAGCACTCCACCCGTTGACTGGGAAGAGGAGTACTCTACTTCCAGTCTACAGCAACCCCAGGCTGGTAGGAACCCTGCCTGGCATGAGACCTGACGATCCACCTTGACCGCCAAGGACCAGAACGTCGGCAGGGCAGAATACACTTCGTAACCCCTGATGATGCAGAGGCCCCAGTGCGGTCTCCACGCACTTGGTGAAGATGCGGGGAGCCAGAGAAAAACCGAACGGCAGCCCCTGGTACTCATACGCTAACCTTGTAAGGAAGCGTAGGTAAGCCCTAGGACGGAAGATCGGGGATGCGAACACGCATCCTACAGGTCTATGGAGGAGAACCAGACCCCCACCTGACAGTGTTCAACAGGTAGAAGACGATCCAAAAAATACTGAACCTTCCCATGGTCCAACATGGGTCTAACACCCCCCCCCTTCCCGATTTCTCAGCCAGAGAACACCGGGAGGAAAACGCCACGACGATGGCTTGCTTCGTCCACAGAGATCAGATCTCGTCGACCAGAGCTGTAACTGCTGGTGACCCAACGCACCCGCCGCCATGTGGTGCAGGTCCGCCAGGAACTGTAGATAGGCGGCCCGATCCCACCCGCTGTGCGTAGCCAACCCTGGACCCGTGCGAGCAAAGCGTTCCGTGGAGTCAGGTCGGAACCTGACACTACCCACGAGGCAACCGCACCCAAGGGGGGACCCCGACAGAAAGGGCCGGTTTGATACGGGGGAAGCTGACATCAAGCTAGGTGACAAAAGCCCCCCCACTGAACACCCCTCCAGAACATGCTGAGGAAGTGTTCTGCAGCCGGACATGCAAGGCGTGAGGACCCCATGGGTTCCTACACACCGTAGCCCTGCAGTGATATTACTACCACCTAAATCACGCGCACCTCTTCTTTTCAGACCACTGCCGATCTCGCGGGAGTGGGAGGCACCAACATGATACCTGGCCTGGCGAAGGCGAGGCCGGGGAAGCCCGCACTGTGTGCCTCAAAAAGGTTTCGAGCCCCCCTGCTGACAACACTTATAGTTGACAGACGTAACACCAGGCTCAACCAACACAGCTTATGGTGTGGGAGCTGCTTGACAGCACAACATTCTCACGGACAGACCCAGGCTCAGCCATCAACTGGGTGTCAGCCCGTGTCCCCATGAGAAGCGAAAAGTGGGGCCGCCCGCGCTTCAACGAAGGCACGCGGCCCGCAGCCAAAGGAAACAATCAGAGCCCCCTTTTTCCGCTGGTGTTGGGGGAGGGAGTGATCGGAGAGCAGGCTGCTCGCGGCAGGACGGCGACGGCTTGTATATTCCAAGCCGAGCCCATCCAACATGGCCGATCCCTCGGCCGCCAAGGCTGTCGGCCTTGTGGACACCTGATGATTCAACGCCCAGGATACCTCTGGCGGGGGAAAACATGGCCGCCTGTCGAGGGCCTCGTCATCGCCGCTGACGAGGCCGTGCTCTCTCTTCTTCTGGCTGCGCGGTGTGAGGCGGTGTGGGGCCTAGGACAAATACCGCCCGCGCTCCAGCAGAAGACCAAAATCCTCTGCGGAGAGGGGAGCCCTGAACGGTTATAGCTTGCGGCTGGGTCAAAGCTAATAACGTCAACAACCTCGCGCGATGTGTCGACGTCGGTGGCCCTCAAGGCCCCGCCACCAGACACCCTTTTTTGATAGAAAAAACAGCAATTCGAACACAGTTACTAATCGCTGCCAATTCCATACCATGGCGGTACAGGCTTTAGCAGCCCACCAGCCACTCGCCGGGCCGACGCACCTCATGGCGTCGGCCGGGCGGGGCACTGTTTCAACATGTCAAAAGAAAAGGACTGATGCTAACACGGAGCACCAAACAGCAACCTCCACTGTGGTGTGCACCATGAAGGGGTTAATGAATAAATGAACTAACACCACGAACATACTGTAGAATGGGCAAGCCCATGTACACAACGTTAAGGGGAGGCGGACCAGAGAGAACCAGTCCTGCATTCATTCATAATATTCACAACAGCACACCAGCCCTAGACCTCAGCCCATTTACCCATGAAGGTAAACAAAGCCCCCCCCGCACTACTCCCCCAGTAGACACCGATTGACCGTCAGCATAAATGGAGGAGGGAAAAACTGTAGCATAGACAGACATTCCCGTAGCAGAGAGACGGAACAAAACAGTAGCCCCACTATAGCATAGCGTTCGACGCTAATGTGGACAGAAAACAGTCAGCTGAGCCACAACACTGGCCGCCGCTACATTCCGTCCTGCAGCAGTATAGCTCTACTGCCACCCGCCGAGCCAATTCGCTCTCAAGCATCGGCTACCGGGTGGGACACCGTTCAAACCCTGCCGAGGCACAAGACCAATGCTACCTGGCTAGGCTACCTAGCCACGGCACACCCGCCCCTGGCGCCGACACACAACTTAGTTGTGTAACAAAACACACCAGCATTACTAACACCAGCATCAATGCCTGATGACACAGGGCTCACCTGTGTGCGAGCCGGCTCGATAGCCAACCTCGCATGCTGTTCCTCGATCTGCTGCCACAAGACGAGGGAACATCAGAATAGACCCGACTTGTCATTGGAACATACCCCGAAGATTCCAGGGGTAAGCAAATCTCCGTAAGCACACAATATTATCTAAACTTTTCGAACAGCTAGTTACATAGGGCGACTTGCATCCGCTATGATGGAAACTAAAATAGAGGAAGAGTGAGTGGTGGCCATGCCCAGTACTTTGTAGCACGCCACTAAAGGGGCGGGGCCTGGCAGGTGGTGGGTGTATTTGTTTTTTTCGTTGATGGAGTACAATAGGTACATGAGATGAGGTATATCTCGGTATGGCTTAAGAGCGGGACGCGATGCAAGTACGCTATATAACTCAGTAGTTAGCATGAATGAATAGAAGACTAACTCAGTAGTTAACATGAATGAATAGAAGACTAACTCAGTAGTTAACATGAATGAATAGAAGACTAACTCAGTAGTTAACATGAATGAATAGCAGACTAACTCAGTAGTTAACATGAATGAATAGAAGTGTAACTGAGGGGTACAATTCCCTGACTGTATTACTAGATATGATACTTACTACCACTACCTTTGTACTTAATATTCGGCCACCCAGTACTCGGCATAAATATATTATGATGAACACTGTCACGTAGATGAAACGGATCCAACACAAATGTACGAATTAGAAATAGGTCTTTATTTCTACACAGCGATGGTGTGTAGAGCAAGCACTTAATCAAATCAATCACATTTATGAATGGGAATTAGTATGCACTTTTATGGCAAGAGTATTCGTCGGTATATCAATAGAGAATGTCCAATCTCTGAAGGCGCAGGTGGTACATATACGACCTGGAATAGTTTAAGGAATAACAGCAATGATACTTTAATGATTATAGACTGGATACACTAGGGGGGGTTAATCCGGTCGCTTGTAAGCCGACAGGAGTAGGAAGGGGGGGGGGGGTAGAATCCGGCTGCCTCATCCGGCCAAGGGTATCCCAGGTGAACCCACTGTAGTGCCGTTCAATGCGCCGGCGATCCTTGGACCACAGATGAAAGCAGGTGGACTCTTTGTGGGCCGGCGTCCTCCGGTCCACGGAGGAGAGACGTGAAGCGACCTCGTCTTGCAGAGCGTCTCCTCACCTTGCGTCCTCTCCAGGGGGGGGGGTTCCAACACACGGCAGTGTCGGGGGTCTTTATCCATGGAATAATCAACGTATACAAAGCATAATCCGTGCCGGGGAAGGCGGGCTGTCGTCGGTAGAATAATCCGGTATACAGGTCCACTCGCTCGTCGGCTCTGGGGCTCCTCGGGTGCAGCTTCACGTGGGGTCAACCACCCTGGATAAGCAGCCAGTTCTCTGCCCGAAACGATGGGGTGCTGACTACGGTAGTATTCTCACCGCACGAAGCACTATATATTAACAGACTATTATTAGCTTAATAGACTACGTCCAACTCGACGATATAGTGCCAAATATGACTATTCAAATATTAATATATACGATGTCTCAATACCGATGGTAAGCCGAACTTGGCCTTACTCCCACACGTGGCGTCGCGGGGAGGCTTTACGTCTGTGACTCTATTGGAGGGTAAGAAACTGGACTGAAAAGGAAGTCCTACTTTAGTAGCGCAGTATATATACGCACTATGAACAAATAGTCCCATTAGTGGTGCGGTAGCCAGATTCCTACGCGGAACTAGGACTTGTTCGTACATGTTGAGCGGTACGTTTGAACTGGGTCTGAGGGGTATGGCAGCCTGGCACCAAGGTCTCGACCAATAGTAGAATGGAGACTATTATGGGATGTTCAGTAGGCTAGAATGGATATTCAATGCATATTGTACAAGGAATATACAAGGGATATCAGGGAATATTAGAGAATATACAAATACAATTAAATATATATATATAAATACATATATATATTCGGTTTAATCTGGCCCTTCACAACAGCCACCCCCTGATTGGTCCCAGACCTAATCAGTTAAACAGAGACAGATTAATCGCGTTGTCTATTTACACATAAGGGTTTGCTGTAGGGGTCAGTCAACTTCACAAAGTCATAGGGTTATAGGGTCATGGTCATCATCGATTGTGTCTGGGAGTCGGGGCAGTTCTATGAGCCTCGCCACGGGACGGGTGTAAGTGCGACCCTGGACGAGCACTTCAGCTGCTCGGACCTTGCCGTCGGCACCGGTGATCACTTTGCTTACGCGGCCGACCGGCCACATAGCTCTGGGCAGTGATTGATCAATAATCATGACGACTGTTCCTTCTGTCAAATTGTCTCTCTCCTTTACCCACTTCTGGCGGGTCTGTAGAGACGGTAGGTAGTGCAGTAGGAAACTGCTCCAAAACTTGTCGGCTAATACTTGGCTGTACCTCCACATTCGTCGGCCGTTCGCTTCTTCAGGCCGGTACATTGTCTGGGGTAATGCAGGATCTAGCCGCCCCATCAGGAGTGTGTTGGGGGTAACTGGGTCGATATCCGCCACATCACTGGAGACATATCCGAGGGGCTTCGAGTTAAGTACTCCCTCAATCTCCGTGAGGACTGTCATTAGGACTTCTTCCGCCACAGTCTGGGCCCCAAGTACTGCGTACAGGGCTGTCTTTATGGAGCGCACTTCTCGTTCCCAAGTGCCACCGAAGTGGGGTGCGTTTGGGGGGTTGAATTGGAAATCGACCTGTGCTGGAGCGAGGTGGGTCTTAAGTTCTGGGCCCATAGCTTGGAAGCTCTCTCTCAGCTCTCTTTCGCCGCCTTTGAAGTTTGTCCCATGATCGGACAATAGGGTAGACGGTCTTCCTTTCCGTGATGTGAATCTATGGAAGGCCATAAGGAATGAGTCTGTGCTCATGGTCGGGAGAAGCTCGATGTGTATCGCTCTGGTGGTCATGCATTTGAATACAATACCCCACCGCTTCTCGGTTCCTCTTCCTTTCTTTATGTGCAGCGGGCCAAAGCAGTCCATACCCGTTGAGTGGAATGGCTTGTCACCGATTCGGAGGCGACATGGAGGAAGGTCAGCCATCCTTGGTATGCTGGGCTGCGCGCGCCACTTGCGGCAGTCTAGACATGTTCGCTGGAAGCGTCGTACCGCCTCTCTTCCTTGTAGGATCCAGTAACGACGTCTGATTTCCGCGAAGACTCTTTCTGCTCCTGCGTGATGTACATCCTCATCGTATTTCTTTATAATCAGCTCTGTGACCTTGTGTCGGCTGTTCAATACGATCGGGTATTTAATGTCATCCGGTAGATTGGGGGCTCTGCGTAGGCGACCACCCACTCTGATGAGGGTATGAGCGTCGCTCTCGGGGGCCAGATGAATTAATCTGCTGTCGGATGGGACGGGCTTTCCTCCCTGTAGACAGGCCAATTCATCGGGGAACGAGTCTCTCTGGGCTCGCTGCAGTAGAAGCAATTCTGCTTCCTCGTAGTTAGCTGCTGACATTTCAGCGGGGGACTTACACTCCGGGTGGTGCCGCAGGAATGTCCTTTGTTGTGCACTCTCTATGGACGTGCAATCGTCTATGTTAGGGTCGGTGGAGGCTACGGTGCTCAATCCACAGAACACAGACTTCTTATTTTCCACCTCCTCTGGACTTGCTTCCCTCGGGATAGGCATGGGCCACTGTCCTTCCGGGAGTCTTAGGAATGCGGGGCCGTCACTGTAAGCATTGTGACGGGTGAGGTCATCCAGGGGCATCCCCCGGGTGATGACGTCAGCTGGGTTCTGTTTTGTATCAACGTAGCGCCACTCTGTTTCTCCGGTTAACTCTTCGGTTAAGTCTTGAATCTCGGTGACTCTGACTCCCACGAAGACTTTGTACTTGCATGAGTCCGATTTGATCCAGGCGAGTACTGTCGTGGAATCTGACCACAGGATTGTTCTAGACACCGGTATGGTGAGCTCACGTTGGATGAGCGTGGCTAGGTGCGCTCCGGCTAGGGCTGCGCAGAGCTCTAGACGTGGGATAGATTGTTGCTTGCGTGGGGCTATTCTCGAGCGGGCGAGGACAAATGCTGTGTAGATCTCTCCCCCCTTTTCTTGGGCCCGCAAGTAGGCTACTGATCCGTATGCGACCTCTGAGGCGTCACTGAAGACGTGTAAGTCCATTTTACATGTCTCTGGCCTCACCGTGGGTGGGAAGTAGCTTCGGCGCATATTAACGCCTGGGAGTGAGTGGAGCTCCATCTCCCACTCTCTCCAGGTGGATGCAAGGTGTGCGGGAATGGGGTCGTCCCAGCCCTGGTCCTTGTCCCACAATGCTCGTACAATCATTTTTGCCCTGGTGGTGTACGGTAGAATACATCCTAGCGGGTCATATTGTCGGGCGAGTGTTGTGTACACACTCCGTCTGGTGGGCGGCGCCGCCGCCGGCCTTCCCTGCTCCGTAGTCAGGGGCTTGTGTCTGTAGTGAAGCGAATCTGTTTTGAATCGCCACACCAATCCCAGGGTCATCTCCTGGGCTTCTCCCGGGATTGTAGCCATCCAGGTCTCGCTGCTGGCTGCCTTGTCCTCGGAGGAGAGGCTGCGCAGTACTTGCGGATCGCTGCTGGCCCACTGCCTGAGATCAAAGCCGCCTTTGATCAATGAGGCGCGGAGTTTAATCAGGAGAGCCTCGGCTTCTTCCTGGGTTGAAAGGCTTTGTAGACAGTTGTCTACGTAGAAGCTGTTCTTTACGCTGTGTCGGACCTCTTCGTCCGCTGCTGGGTCCTCTGCTACATGTTTCTGTAGTGCAAATGTAGCACAGCAGGGGCTGCACGTCGTTCCGAAGGGGAGGACTTCCCATTGGTAGATGGCTGGGTGCTCATCTCCTGGCTTCTCTCTCCATAGGAACCGTAACAGGGGCTTGTCCTCCTCTACTAATCTCACCTGCAGGAACATTCCTTTAATGTCCCCGCTGATGGCCACCCTTTCCTGGCGGAAGCGGAGTAGAACGCCGAGTAGGGAGGGGCCGAGTGTGGGACCGGGCAGTAACTCTTTATTCAGATTTTGGGATCCGATCTGGTAGCTGCAGTTAAATACTATGCGGTCTTTACCGTTGTGATGGACCTTGTGGTGAGGCACGTACCACGATTCAGTGGTCTGGTCAGCCTCTTTAATATCCATCTTTGTGACGTGTCCCGCTGTGATGAGCTTCTCAATCTCAGCGCGGTATACACTCTCTTGGGCGGGGTTCTTGGCTAAGCGCCGCTCCGTGTTCAGCAGGTACCGTTCTGTGGCGTCTGTCTTGGCGTGGAAAGTAGGCATTCCTTCTCGCCGCAGGAGTGGCGTGGCGTATCTCAACACGCCGTTGACCGGGACTCTCTTGGTCCCTGTCTCGAGGAGGTGAATGGCGTAAATGTCATCTTTAGAGCGAATGTCTTTCTTTCCGTTCTTAAAGGGCATTTGTTCCAAGGTCCATAGCCGCTCTACGTGTTGCAGGAGTGCGGTTTCTCCCTCTTTGACTCGGGAGTGGAGACATCTAGTGGCTGTACTTCGGTTGAGAGATTTGGCGAGCGGGCCTTGGAGAGTCCATCCCAAACGGGTCTCGACTGCTGCAGGACAGCCTCGGGGTCCGGTATGAACCCGGTCTATCGGGACAATGAGGTCTGCATGGTCGGAGCCTATCAACAGGGTCGGCATAGCATTGTCTATGAGCGGGATCGGTAACTTGCGCAGATGTGCATATTTCTCCATCAGCTTGGCGACGGGGTATGTGTACCGCGACAGTCCTATTTCTTGGCTGGTGAAAGCGTCTGTAATCTGGTACCGTCGCTCAGGCTGGCCGCTTGCTGCGATAGAGAATGAGACATTCTCGCCCTTTATCGTCTTCAAATCTCGTCTTATTGTCCGAATTGTCATTTGGGTTTCGCTTCCCCGCAGCCCTAGCTGGGCCGCAGCGGAGGCGAGCAGCAGGGTCTTCTCTGACCCGTCATCGAGGACGGCGTAAGTGTCCAGGACTTTATTCTGGTAGCTTAGTGTCACACGCACTACTTTTAGGAGTACTCGGGCTCCACTGCTGCTGGCGGGATCGATGTACATGACGCTCGCTTTGCTGCTGGATGGTGCGGGTGAAGGGCGCCGTCTGTTACTGTCGTGAAGTATGTCCAGATGGGCTCCATCGCACTTGGTGCACCTTTTCTTTAAGCGGCATTCGGCTGCCATGTGTGAGCACGCACAGCGAAAACAGCGCTTGTTGGACTTTATCCATTGACTTGCTTCCTCCGCGTTCAGCTTGGGGAAGGAGTCACATTGCGCTAGCCAGTGTTCTTTCTCACAGTAGGGGCACACTATCTTCCACTTCTCCGTTCTGGAGGGGGTACTGTGGCTCCTGCTGCTCGGTACTGACTCCGATTGGTGCATCACAGTCACCGATCTTCTTCCATCATTTAGTCGTCTGGTTCCTTCTCTGGAGCCAGGGGTGCTCCGTCCGAATGTATCTAGCCGTAGGCTGCTGACTTCTCTCGCCAGGAAGTCTGCTAGATCGAGGAGGTTCGGTTCGGGGCCATTCGGGTCTCGGTGGTCCCTCTGCCGCCTAAAACGCTCCTGTCGAGCGGGCGGCAGCTTCTCCAAGATCCTTTCCACATTTGAGTTGGCGTAAAGTTCATGCCTCCCCTTCTCTCTCTGCGCTCCCAACATCCCTACCAGGGACTGCACTCTGATGGACAGGTCGTCCAGTGCTCGATTGTCTATTGCTGGGGGTAAGCGGTCGATGTGTCGGATCTCCTGGATCACGTAATCCCATATGCGCCCATACCTCTGGTCCAATGCTACCAGCGCTGCTGTGTATGGGGTGATGGAAGTCGCGTAGGCGAGCGCTATATTATGTGCGCGGGGTACCTTTAAGTGCTTCAGTAGGATGGCGTATTTATGGCGTTCATCCAATACATCCACCAACATGGTCTCCAGACACATGCGGAGTTCTGTATACTGGGCCCGGTTCTCTTGGGTGAAGTCGGGTACCATAGGCGTGCCAATGTATGACGCTGACTGTGGATACATCGGCGAGCGTTGGGGGAGAGGCCTCCTAGGCGAGTCTCCTCCCGCTCCTTGGTATGGGCTGGTACCGGCAGTGTACCATGGCCCGCTTGTCCAGGTGCTGTTCCTCGGTGCGGGTCGTGCGTCGTGCTCACCCGTGTATAGAGTCGGGGGTCTGTAGCGCAGCTCCGCGGGAGTATAGCCTGGGCTGTACCGGACCTCCTGGTCCGGTAGAGTACTGTGCTGTCGTCGGGCGTGGTTCTCCTCCTCTTCCTCTTCGTCTTCAGTTAGGTCATCCAGCGCTTGTAGTCTCTGGTTTAGCCTCTCCACAGGATATGCTGCTCCTTCCCGGTTGCTAGGTCTCGCTTGGACCGGTGGGGGGAGGTGGTCTGTGGGGGGTATAGACCTCGTCTGTTGGTCAAGTTCAGGGTTGTTTACTAGGCTAGGGGATGCCGCCCTGGAGGTGTGTCTAGACGAGTTCCTGGAGCCTCTGGCGGAGGGAGAGGGTGTTGTCCGTCTGATCAGCTGTTCTATTAGTTGCGCTTGCTGTCTGTCGCGCTCTGCGTCCCGTAGAGCACCAGCAGCTTCTCGCTGGCTGTCTGCTCGGTCTCGGGCCACATTCTCTTCCCTCTGAATGCGTCTTATTTCTAGACGTATATGCTCTTCTTCGCTCCGCTGCTGGATCTGCAGTCGGTCGCGTTCAGCAGCGGCGTTCAGGCTGATGAGGAAGGCCTGCTGTAGGGTCCTCTCTGCCTCGCTGGGGGAAGGCGGTTGTATAGGGGAGCCTTCCCTCGGGGTACTCCTTGCGGAGCCTTGGAGCTCTATCTCCACGGTGCTCTCCCCGTCTTCTTCCGTGCCGAGTTCTGTCTCGGTAGCGTTGTATTCCTCCCGGGACTCATCGGGGACTACTTCTTCAGTACTGGCGGGGTGTGAAGTCATGTCTGGTTCCCACTGGTCCCCACCGTGAACTTGGTCAGTTACATTAGAACCCGTAGGGGCCTCTATGGTCGGGGTAGTCTGGGCGTTGGGGTTAGACATACTTTTACTTTCTAGTTTTACCGCGTTTACTGTTAGTAGAAGACTAGGTTGTTGACTGACAGCGTAAGCCTCTAAGTACTGAGGGAGCCGTCGTTCGCGCTGCGGGCGTTGGTTAGGAGGATCGTTTCGTGGAGTGTTCATCATAGGCCATTTCAATATTAATAACACTATATTAATATTACACTAATTACCCTCCAGCTCGAAGGACCAATTGTAACTGAGGGGTACAATTCCCTGACTGTATTACTAGATATGATACTTACTACCACTACCTTTGTACTTAATATTCGGCCACCCAGTACTCGGCATAAATATATTATGATGAACACTGTCACGTAGATGAAACGGATCCAACACAAATGTACGAATTAGAAATAGGTCTTTATTTCTACACAGCGATGGTGTGTAGAGCAAGCACTTAATCAAATCAATCACATTTATGAATGGGAATTAGTATGCACTTTTATGGCAAGAGTATTCGTCGGTATATCAATAGAGAATGTCCAATCTCTGAAGGCGCAGGTGGTACATATACGACCTGGAATAGTTTAAGGAATAACAGCAATGATACTTTAATGATTATAGACTGGATACACTAGGGGGGGTTAATCCGGTCGCTTGTAAGCCGACAGGAGTAGGAAGGGGGGGGGGGTAGAATCCGGCTGCCTCATCCGGCCAAGGGTATCCCAGGTGAACCCACTGTAGTGCCGTTCAATGCGCCGGCGATCCTTGGACCACAGATGAAAGCAGGTGGACTCTTTGTGGGCCGGCGTCCTCCGGTCCACGGAGGAGAGACGTGAAGCGACCTCGTCTTGCAGAGCGTCTCCTCACCTTGCGTCCTCTCCAGGGGGGGGGGTTCCAACACACGGCAGTGTCGGGGGTCTTTATCCATGGAATAATCAACGTATACAAAGCATAATCCGTGCCGGGGAAGGCGGGCTGTCGTCGGTAGAATAATCCGGTATACAGGTCCACTCGCTCGTCGGCTCTGGGGCTCCTCGGGTGCAGCTTCACGTGGGGTCAACCACCCTGGATAAGCAGCCAGTTCTTGGCCCGAAACGATGGGGTGCTGACTACGGTAGTATTCTCACCGCACGAAGCACTATATATTAACAGACTATTATTAGCTTAATAGACTACGTCCAACTCGACGATATAGTGCCAAATATGACTATTCAAATATTAATATACACGATGTCTCAATACCGATGGTAAGCCGAACTTGGCCTTACTCCCACACGTGGCGTCGCGGGGAGGCTTTACGTCTGTGACTCTATTGGAGGGTAAGAAACTGGACTGAAAAGGAAGTCCTACTTTAGTAGCGCAGTATATATACGCACTATGAACAAATAGTCCCATTAGTGGTGCGGTAGCCAGATTCCTACGCGGAACTAGGACTTGTTCGTACATGTTGAGCGGTACGTTTGAACTGGGTCTGAGGGGTATGGCAGCCTGGCACCAAGGTCTCGACCAATAGTAGAATGGAGACTATTATGGGATGTTCAGTAGGCTAGAATGGATATTCAATGCATATTGTACAAGGAATATACAAGGGATATCAGGGAATATTAGAGAATATACAAATACAATTAAATATATATATATAAATAAATATATATATTCGGTTTAATCTGGCCCTTCACAACAAGAAGATTAACTCAGTAGTTAACATGAATGTAGGTGAATGAATGAATAAGCAACGTCAGAAGGATCCGCCCCTTCCTGACAAAAGAAGCCACCCAACTCCTCGTCCAACTACTGCAATGCACTGCTCGCTGGCCTTCCGACCACTGCCACCAAGCCTCTTCAACTCATTCAGAACGCAGCGGCCCGCCTGATCTCAAACCTACCGAAGTCAGCCCATGTCACCCCACTTCTTAGAGACCTGCACTGGCTCCCCATTGCAAAGGGACCGGCTCCCGCCTACCTCCAGTCAATGGTCTCTAACTACACACCCTCAAGACCCCTACGCTCTGCATCTTCTGGTCGTCTTAGACCCACTCCTATCCGAGCTCCGGGAGAGTCATCAAGGAGAAGCCGCCTATTCTCGGTCCTTGCCCCACAATGGTGGATCGAATCTCCCACCCCAGTGAGGACAGCCGAAACCCGACCAATCTTTTGCCATCGACTAAAGACACACTTCTTCAATCAAAATCTGAAAAAAATTATTAATTCAATTAATTAAACCTTACTGTCATGCACTCAACACTTTTGATGAACATTGTTACTCAGCTGATATAGTTGTACCCTTCCTGATGACTTGTCGTACAAAGTGTCAGCTAAATGACTAAATGTAAATGTAAATGTGCATAAACAATATTTTATCATCTTTAAATGGATCCTGTCAAGCCCATTTACATGCTGATGACATGGTTATCTATTGTATGGCGGATTCTGCACAATTAGTTATTGAAAACTTGCAGCTCTCTTTTATTGCTTTGCAATATGCCCTACTTACTGTAAGCTTGTTCTCAATCCTTTTTTTTTATTATCTTTTTCCCCATTCTTTTTCCATTTTTCTCCCCTCCCAATGTTAGTCGTTATGCCAATTCCCAATCCCCTTCCTGGTCGTTGCGCACTCTACCCCCTACCGTCGGTCTGGGAGGGCGGAGAACCAGGGGCGAGGCTAGGGGGTGGCTACTTGGGCTCAAGCCCTGAATGTTTTCTGAAAAGCCCTGAATCTATTTAAAAAAAAAAAAAAAAAAAAAAATCATCATTGTTACATGAAAATATGTTTGCACCAGATTTAGCAGAAGCTAATTTCCATCTGTGGTCTATCCAGCTGCTAACTGTATTTGAGTGAGTTAAGTCTTGGTGTTATGGTAGACTCAGACCTAAGCTTTAAATCACAATCAACAAGTTGACAAAAACTTAATTCTTCCACCTTAGAAACATAGCTAAAATACGCCATTTATAAATCAAAAGGACGCTGAAAACCAGATCCATGCCTTTATCTCAAGCCAACTCAACTACTGTAATGCACTCCTTACCGGCCTCCTGAAAAAATATGATGATAACTATTTTATTGCAATGCACTATTGCATTATTTTATTCTATTTTACTAACTATTTTATTGCACTGCACTATTTTACTTTGTATCAGTGAATCATAGACGCCTGGCCATAAGAGCATTCGGAGCATCTCTGCTCTCCCACTATTGAACTTGGGGGAGCAAAGGTATGCTCTTGCTCCACCACTTTTTGATCATATGAAAAATATGATATATCCCCCCCCAATATATAAATCTAACCATAACTATGTTATGGTTAACTGAGTTTTATAGTGAAAAGAGCAGCTTTATTGGTCAAGATTGAAGGCTCTATATTGCAGGAAATTGCACGTACAGGTTCATTAAATAAAAAAAACACCCCTTGCCTGCCAAAAAAAAAAAGAAAAAAAAAACTGGCACCTATCTGGGCTAAGCCCTGGATCTCCTACAATCCTAAATCCGCCCCTTGGCGGAGACTATCACATGCTTCCTCCGCTCCGACACATGTGTACCCAGCCCACCACTTCTTTTCACCTGGCAGCGCGGACTCTCACTGGGAGAGTGTAACGTGTGGAAGGTCACACTACCTCTCCTAGATCCTTCCCTTGCTGTGCAGGCGCCCCGACCGAACTGTAGGAGTCGCTTATTACAACGACCAGGACCCACCCTCGCCGAGTTTCCCACCCGCTAACACCGCCAATTGTGTTAGTATGGACGGTCGGCCAACCCGGATGCACCACAGCTGGATTCGATCCCACTGTATCTGTGGTGGTAGGCAGACGCTTAGTCCGCTGCACTACCCGGCCGCCCGCTTGTTCTCAATTCTAATCAAACAAAATTCATGATATTTTCCAGGGCAAAAGATTTAGATTACAATAGTTTACAGATATCATCACTAAATGGTACACAAATGAGCAGAGTCACTGAATATAAATATCTGGGCCTGTGGATTTCTTCATACTGAGAAACTTGCGTCTAAGCTGCGTCATTTTGTAATACACGTAGTAGTATTGTCTAGACATACTAGGTCAGAAGTGATGCCACCCTTTGTATGTTTTGGGCATATGTTTGGGTAGTTAGTGTCAGACCAGGCTGCAGAAACAAATGAGTGGGGGGGCATAAAATGTTCTCGGGGGGGCACAATGGTTTTTCAACACAGGTTCCCTTTTATACGTTTCAGCTGGGACAACAGCGCTGTGGCTTGCTTGGTGCTGCTCACGGTGCTGAACTAAACAGCAGAGAGGCAATTGAAAAATCTAATTTCTCTCTATCTTAAGAACATTCACTTATACAAAAACAGACTGAACAGATATATATAACAGACCTGCTGGGGCAGCGAACTGAGAGCAGGGGACACAAACAGGCTGGATAAGATGGTCAGGAAGGCCAGTAGCGTGGTTGGGGTGGAGCTGGACTCTAGCGAGGGTGGCGGAGAGGAGGAACCTTGCTAAGCTCCAGGCCATCAGGGAAAACCCCTCCCACCCACTATACACAGACTTGGCTGACAGGAGGAGCATGTTATAGGCTCACACTACCTAAATGCAGCACTGAACGGCACAGGAAGTCCTTCATTCCGACAGCCATCAGACTATACAATGCATCACTGTGCCTCACTGCATCACTGAGCACAGAGTGACAGTTACCATCTTCCTGGACTCTTACTTTTGCAATATTACACCTACTGTAGACTTCAGTATATTTTTACTGTATTTATTTACTGTATCTTTTATTCTATTTTTATTCTATTTCATTTTATTCTATTCTATTCTTAGGCCATTTGTTTTGTTATTCGTGACTTGTTCTGTCTAAATGTTTAATGTTGAGTGATTTGCAGTGTCAAATTTCCCTCAGGATAATACATTTCTATTCTATTCTATATCTTTGAAAAGACTCCATTTATTCAACACTTCTGAATTCACTGACAAACTGAACTGAACTGACAAAAATAAGGTGCATAAAAAAGCTAACAAAATTCCTCCACAGGCTACTCATTAGTAGAGTGGCAAGCAGCGTTTGGGGACAGAGTGAAATCATCTTAAAACACTGCCCCTCCACTCATTCCTGAACTTTTTTGTTAAGTCCTTCTCAAATGCCAACTGAATTAAATTGGCCTTGCGTCGATGAAGCATACTAAGGCGATGTTCTTGAGGGTAGAAAATAAATTCTCACAGAGTGCCGTGCTAGCTTCAGTAGTGGTGTTGTTGACATCAGTGCCCACTAGGGCTGTCCCCGACTAAGGATTTGGATAGTCGACTTTGATTGACAAAAAAAAAAAAAAAAAAAAAATGTTACCAGGGTGGGCACAGGTGACTCAGTGGGCGGGCCCGGCCCCCTAATGCCCGCCCATGGCGCCGGGTCTGGTTAGTGTATAGGTAGTCAGGATTAGGTTTTTATTTGAATTTTGTGTTATTGTACAGTTAGATAAAGTCTATTCCCTACTGAGTTAGTTTTGTTTAGTTTTACTAAACCAGTGAACTGTGGTGTTCCACAAGGAAGCATACTAGGACCGTTACTATTCCAAATTTATGCGCCGCCCCCTGTCTCCGGCTGTCTCGGAGTGATGAACTAGGGTGACAAACGCGGGACAGTCCCGATAATGGGACGTTTGTCCGCGTCCCACTGCAACAGAACAATGTCCCGCATTTCAAAGATCATGGTAAAAACAATAATAATAATTATTATTAAAACACTTTGGTTGCCTAAGGTTAAATTCATGATATACCATCCATTGCCAGCTCTATTTAAAATGGAGAAGTTCCCCTTCTTTGCAGGGCTATAACTTTTTAATTTCTATTGCTAGATTGCCATTATTAGGGCCCATTCAAGGTCCTATATGTATTGTTCATGGTGTAGCAACGTTAAACTTTTTCATTCACATATTCATACTAAAATATGGTCTAAAGTATAAGTATGTTTTCATCTCTTTCTGCAGCTTTCTCCAGAACGTGATTTATAGCCCCAAATGCATTATATTGATGATGAAATACAGTTTGGTAGGAATCTGTGCGAGATAAAAAATTTCAATTGGACGTACTTCTAGAATTTACTACACGTCATCTGATGTTGACCGGATGGGCGAGGGGGCGTTTATAATTCCGTGGGCAACGTTATACCATTCATCTAATGTGGGTCATATGTTCATCATAGCAGTTAGTAAAGAACACGTTAGAATATAACGCTAAAACTCACCCCAGTCTCCTCGGGCCGTTGGGCGATCAGCGTGGAGTTGACAGTTTTCAATTATGGGATGTCGAAATACCGGATCTATTTCCAGGTTGTATAATAGTATATACGTCCAAATCATGTTGTTTTTTCGAGTTATTTCCACCGATCGATGTTCACTGTGTGAAGACTGAGTCGCTCTAACATTAGCGAGTGCCCGGACCACATATGGAGTGAGTCCTGCCGGGTTAAAGGTTGACATCCGGTTTTTCGATCTGCCGATCGGCCACCAGATGGCGCTCTTGAACCGCTAGAGGATTGAGAGGAGATCAGAACTGTGTGTCAAGGCTGCAAAGGGGAAATATGATTCCGATCACAGATTTTTGAAATATTGATATCAAAGACGAGTTCCGGCGTCCTCGGCAACTTGAGCATGGCGGGGAATGACGAGTTCCGGCGTTTTCGGCAGTTAAATGTTGTTCATTTAATGCCTCGCTCCAATTAAGTATGTCAGTGTCACTCGAGTCAGAAGAAACAAGTTTCAAGTTTCAAGTTTAATAGTTTAATAGTTGTCATACAGAAGTACAGAATACTTTTATACAAAATGCTTCTTTCTGACACGCACCTCTACCCCTGCGGGGCCAGCCGTGTATAGGTGTAACAGAGTGACAGCCAATGAAATGGGTGCATTTGTCACGCTGTCCAAGGGGCTGAACTGCTCTCTCCTGCAGCCGTGTTGCCGGCTTGAATCCCGCTCGGGGCAAAAGCCTGCTGCCTGTCCGCCGACCCCTCTGCCGGTGAACACGCACCTCTACCGCCAAATCGCTGTATATTTACGGGTCGACTTTAATAAACGGCACGGCTCAAATACTTGACATACCGGAAAGACAGTTGCGCTGTCTTTAAACTGCTACTAATACTCCATGACTCCGGCGAGACGCGGACATTGCACCGGGGGATGATGATGAGCCGCCACCGTGAGCCAGCGAGGGACCGAAGCTGTCCAGAAAACCGTGAGAGAAGCTCGCCACCTCGCCCGCCACTGCCCCCACAGACGGTAGAGCCGGTCTAGGCTACAGAGTGGAGAGAGAGAGCCTCACCGAGCCAGCCAGCCAGCCAGCCAGGGCACGTTTAATGCGTGAGGGGAAATAAAATAAAAAGTTAAACGCAGGCTGTGTGTTCTCAGTGAGAAGATCCTCCTGCAGCGGTGCTTATTTTGTGCAGTTAGTCACAAATCCCGGTGCTAGGTGAAGCATCTACAGTTTAATAAGATTAATAACAAAATCTGCTATATATAGCCTACCGTCAGCGTCGAATATGAAATAAAGGCATTTCAATAATAAATACAGTTCTTTCATTTTAATTAGCAATTAAAAAATGTAAATAAAAAATCATATATTTTTTCCCCTCACCTATGTGTCCCGCATTGTCCGGCAAAAGCAGTGCTGCTGTCCTGCAATTTTGACCTGGTCACCCTAGTGATGACCGGAGTGTTGGACGTCCCGTGATGAAGACCGGGAGGACGCGACCCTTTTTGCGCCGCCCCTTGCCTCAAATAGATCCGCTATCAGCTCTATCTTTAATCTTTCAAAATGTTCAGTTGCTATCGCTATCAGCTCTTTAATCTTTCAAAATGTTCAGTTGCTATCGCATGCAATCATCTGTGTTTCACTACACGCATGCTTACCAACTGTTCGCCTGTTTTTACTGCAACATCTAAGAAGGGAGAATGGCCCTTCTAAGGTTTCTCTCCCCCACATTGCCTGTGGTGCATTTTTTCCTATTGATAGGTTTTAGTGAGTTTTTCCTTACCTTCGCGTGGGGTATGTCTGGGAGTGTTGCATTTATTTTGCATTTATTTTAAATTATTTGGACCTTATGGTGTTCTTGTTTTGTTCTTGATTTATTGTGATGTTTCTTCTTGCCTTGTTTAAAGAAGACGTGTACAGCCCTTTGGGGACATTAACGTGTTGTTATGGTTTGACACCGACCCCAAACGCAAACGGCACAGAGAGAGTTGTTTCTGAGTTAGCCAAAATCTAGGGCTTGTTTATTTTACAGAATAACAGAAAGAACTTGGTTGAGAACAGAAACAAACTGGGATACAAGCATTTGAGGAATGTTGCTGCTCTGCAGCTTCTCCCGGGGGGGTTACGTTTGAGGAATCTGTCCGTGACGCCAGAGCCGCTCTGCAGAATCCTTCCGGCAGAACTCCGAGGTGGTAGCGGAACAGGGAGAGAGAGAGAGCGGGTTAGCTCAGTGAACAGTTGGGAACAGACAGGTGACAGGTGAAGTGACTTGTCCCAAACAGATAATCCAAGTGACTGAATCTTCGGTGTGAATACACACAGTGAGCAATGTCCCAAACAATAAATCCAAGTGATAGAATCTTCGGTGTGAGACACACAGTGAGCAAAGTCCAAACAATAATGAATCCCAATGAATATCCAAACAGGCAAAAAGGGTGAGAGACAGTCTGAACAAAAAGCAGGATCTCTTCAGTGTTTACACACACGAAAAATGATAGAGTCCAAAGACTGTCTTGCAAAAACTCACCAGAGCGCTGTGCGTGAAGCGAGCAGATCAAACAGGGCGAGCGCTTCGTAACGGGGAACGGGTTGTCCAAACGGAATACTCCTCGAGAGTCCTGGGAGGCAAAGCACAGGGAAAAACAGGCGACGGAAGGAACGGCAAATGCAGAGAATATATCAGAACGATCCAACAACACTTAATGGGGAATCAGGGTATATATAAGCAAAAGGAATGCTTAATGACAAGCTGTGACAGCTGCGGGATGAGATTGACACGTGTGTGGTTGGGGGAGCACCAATCAAACGGCGTCTACAGGAAGAAGCGTGTGAAGAGGAGAATGCAATTAATTAACCGAAATCTTAAAGGAACAGAGCGAGTAGGTGAGCAGCGGACAAAAACCTCACAGTACCCCCCCCTCCACGGGAGCCACCCGGCGACCAGGCCGACCCGGCTCGCCCGGATGGGCACGATGGAAGTCTGTGATCAGGCCGGGATCCACGATGAGCTGCCGGGAGACCCAGCTCCGTTCCTCCGGGCCGTAACCCTCCCAGTCCACCAGGTACTGGAACCCCCGACCCCGCCGTCGAACGCCCATCAACTGGCGGACCTGCCACTGGGGGTGACCGTCCACCATCTCGGGAGGTGGAGGATCAGGAGCTGGAGGCATCAGGGGACTGAGGGAGACAGGCTTAACCCGGGAGACATGGAAAACGGGGTGAATGTGCATGGACGCAGGAAGTTTTAGACGCAGAGCCGCCGGACTGAGTACCTTCAGAACCTCGAAAGGTCCGACGAACCGGGGGTTAAGTTTCTTGGCCGAGGACCAAAGCGGGAGGTCCCTCGCGGAGAGCCACACCCTCTGCCCAGGGTGGTAAGTCGGCGCAGGAACCCGGCGCCGGTCAGCCCCACGACAGGCGCGCTCAGATGTCCGGAGCAGCGCGGTCCTGGTGATCTCCCAGACCCGTCGGCAGCGGTCGAGGTGGACCTGCACGGAGGGAACTGCCACCTCCGTCTCCTGTGCGGGGAAAAGAGGGGGTTGGTAGCCCAGGGATACCTCAAAAGGTGAGAGGCCGGTGGCGGAACTGACCATGGAGTTGATGGAGTACTCGACCCAGGGAAGGAAACGGCTCCAGGAAGCTGGTCTCTCGGCTGCCACACACTGAAGAGCAGACTCCACGCTCTGGTTCATCCTCTCCGTTTGTCCGTTAGTCTGGGGATGATAACCAGAGGAAAGACTGACCGTCGCCCCCAATCCCTTGCAAAAAGCCCGCCATACCTGGGAGGTGAACTGGGGCCCCCGGTCAGAGACGATGTCCTGGGGAAAACCATGAAGGCGGAACACGTGGTGAGTCAGGAGGTCCGCCGTCTCGGCCGCCGAGGGAAGCTTGGAAAGGGCCACGAGGTGAACCCCCTTGCTGAACCGATCCACCACGGTCAGAAGGCAAGTGTTCCCCATGGGAGGAGGGAAGACCTGTGACAAAGTCCAGCGCCACATGTGACCAAGGACGGCTCGGAACGGGAAGTGGCTGTAACAGCCCGGAGGGTGCCTGGTGGGAGGCCTTGCTGCAGGCACAGACCGCGCAGGCCAATACGAACTCCTTGACGTCGTTCCTCATGGTGGGCCACCAGAATCGACGAGCCAGGAAGGAGAACGTGCGATGAACGCCCGGGTGGCAGGCGAACCGGCTGGTATGGCCCCACTGCAGGACCCGGGACCGGACAGAGTCGGGGACGAAGAGACGATGAATCGGTACGTTGCTTGGAGCGCGATGGAAGCGTAGGGCACGCCTAACCACCCCCTCGATGCCCAAGGTGACGGCTCCTACCACCCTGGCCTCCGGGAGGATGGGAGTCGGGTCCTCAGTGGGTGGAGCCCCCTTGGAGTGTAACCGGGACAGGGAGTCGGCCTTCGTGTTGCGGGAACCAGGACGAAAAGTCAGCGAGAAGTCGAACCGACTGAGGAAGCTGGCCCATCTCGCCTGCCGACCGTTGAGGCGCTTGGAAGCGCGGATGTACGTCAGGTTCTTGTGGTCCGTCCAGATGGTAAATGGCTCCTCGGCCCCCTCAAGCCAATGACGCCACTCCTCCAAAGCAGCCACGACCGCCAGCAGCTCCCGATTGCCGATGTCGTAGTTCCTCTCGGCAGGGAGGAACCGACGCGAGTAGAAGGCGCACGGATGTACCTTCTGGTCCGTTGCCGAACGCTGGGATAAGACAGCCCCCAGTCCAGTATCTGAGGCGTCCACCTCAACGATGAACTGTCTCTTGGGGTCAGGGTGGAGCAAGATCGGGGCGGAAGTGAACCTCTTCTTGAGGGAGCGGAACGCAGCACACGCCGCTGGGGACCAGTCGAACGGCACGGCGGGAGAGGTCAGTCTGGTAAGTGGTTCCGCCACTTGACTGTAGTTCCGGATGAACCTTCGGTAGAAGTTGGCGAACCCGAGGAAACTCTGTAACTCCTTCCGAGAGGTGGGTTCAGGCCATTCCTCCACTGCTTGGATCTTGCGAGGATCCGCTCGGGTCAAGCCCTTCTCCACGATGAAGCCCAGGTAGTCGACGGAGTCGGAGTGGAAACGGCACTTCTCCGCCTTGACGAAGAGCCGATTGTGGAGGAGGCGCTCCAGCACACGGCGGACATGCTGGATGTGCTCCTCGAGGGTCTTGGAGAAGATGAGGATGTCGTCCAGGTACACCACCACAAACTCCTCCAGCATGTCACGAAGGACGTCGTTCATGAGCGCCTGGAATACCGCCGGGGCGTTGGTGAGGCCGAACGGCATCACCAGGTACTCGTAGTGGCCCCTGGGGGTCTTGAAGGCGGTCTTCCATTCATCGCCCTCACGGATACGGACTAGATGGTAGGCACTCCGGAGGTCCAGCTTGGTAAAGACGGTAGCCTGGGTGAGAGGCTTGAAGGTGGAGTTCATGAGAGGAAGAGGGTACTTGTTCTTGATGGTGATCTTGTTGAGCTGGCGATAGTCGATGCAGGGTCGAAGGTCCCCGTCCTTCTTCCCAACAAAGAAGAAACCGGCCGCCACCGGGGAGGAGGAAGGCCGAATGAGTCCTGCTTCCAAGGACTCAGAGATGTATTGATCCATCGCCTTCTTCTCCGGAACGGTCAGACTGTAGAGGCGGCTGCCGGGAAGGGGAGCCCCTTGGCGGAGGTCGATGGCACAGTCGTAAGGACGGTGGGGTGGAAGGGCCTGAGCCCTGGACTTACTGAAAACCTCCATGAGGTTGTGGTACTCGGGGGGTATGGTCGAAGAGTCTGGAGGCGGCTCACCAACGGACCTCCGGGGCGGGGGACAGGACGCCGCCTGTAGACACTGGGCGTGACAGGAGGAGCTCCAGCCCTTGATGGTACCGGAGGACCAGGCGATGTGGGGCTCGTGCAGCGCGAGCCAGGGCCGACCCAGGACCACCGGGACAAGAGGGGATCTGGTGATAAGGAACTGGATTCTCTCAACGTGGTTTCCAGCGATGGTCAGCATGACAGGGCAGGTGCGTTGAGAGATGTCGGCCAGGCGGTGTTGGTCCAATGCGAATATCTCCAAAGGCCTCACTAGGTCCTCAAGTGGAATGTTGGCCCGGGTAGCAAACTCGAAGTCGAGGAAACTCTCGTCTGCCCCCGAGTCAATGAGTGCCTCCACCGTGGCCCGTTGGTACGCCCAGGCCAGGGTGACGCTCATCAGATGGCCAGGTGGTGCACGGCTCTGGGAATGAGAAAAACGGCTCACCAGGATCTCCCGGGGTCTCGGCGAGCCTGATCTTTTGGCCGGGTGGGGCAGTTGGCGATTCGGTGTCCCTCCCGACCGCAGTAGAGGCAGAGACCGGACCTGAACCTCGCCTCACGTTCAGCTTGGCTCAGATGAGAGCGTCCCAGCTGCATGGGTTCCTCCTCGCGAACCGAACGGGAGGGTAAGCTACCACCAGTCGTGTTGGGGGCAGGGCGACCAGCAGTAACGTCAAGAGTATGGGGGGTCCGGAGTCCCTCAGGAGGTCCCTGTCGGGTTCTCTCACGTCTTCTCTCCTGGAGGCGTCCGTCGATGCGAATGGCGAGGCTGAACAGGTCCTCGAGGGAATCAGATTCCTCCCGGGTTTGCGAGCTGGTCCCTGACTGCGTCACTGAGCCCCCTCATGAAGGTAAGACGAAGTGCTGGGTCGTTCCAACCGCTCTCCACCGCCGCCAGTCTGAACTCCAGCACGTAGTCGGTAACCCCACCGCTGCCCTGCCGGAAGGTACCCAACCGGGCTCCAGGGTCCAGACCATGGGCTGGATGGTGGAACACCCTGCGGAGCTCAGCCACGAAGTCTGGATAGGAGAAACAGAAGTCTGCCTCCATTGCCCAGGAGGAAGTGACCCACTGGGCTGCCCGGCCTGAGAGCAAGTTAGTCATATAGGCCACTTGGGCTCCTCTTGAAGTGAAACGACTGGGTTGATGACGAAAAACCAACTCACATTGCATGATGAATGTGGCACAATCCTCGGGGTTGCCATCGAACAGCCATGGTACGGAGAGACGGGGTTCCCGAGGTGCGGGATCGGGAAGCGCGGGGCCTGCTAGGGCTGCAGGGGATGCTCCTGCCAATGTTCCTGAAGGAAGTGGGGATACAAGCAAGGCATTAACGGTGTCGTTCAGCGTGTGTAGATGGAGGAGAATACTTGATTGTTGTCCTGCCAGAGCGGCCAGGGACCCTTGAATAGGCTGGACCTGCTCCCTGAGTTCCTGTACAGCAGCCGCAGCCCTCTCTAGTTGGTGACTGTGATCCTTGGTTAACTCGATCTGGCCAGCTAGTGCTGTTCTGACTCTCTCTGTGTCGGCTGGGGTCGTCATATTGGTTGGATCGTAATGTTATGGTTTGACACCGACCCCAAACGCAAACGGCACAGAGAGAGTTGTTTCTGAGTTAGCCAAAATCTAGGGCTTGTTTATTTTACAGAATAACAGAAAGAACTTGGTTGAGAACAGAAACAAACTGGGATACAAGCATTTGAGGAATGTTGCTGCTCTGCAGCTTCTCCCGGGGGGGTTACGTTTGAGGAATCTGTCCGTGACGTCAGAGCCGCTCTGCAGAATCCTCCCGGCAGAACTCCGAGGTGGTAGCGGAACAGGGAGAGAGAGAGAGCGGGTTAGCTCAGTAAACAGTTGGGAACAGACAGGTGACAGGTGAAGTGACTTGTCCCAAACAGATAATCCAAGTGACTGAATCTTCGGTGTGAATACACACAGTGAGCAATGTCCCAAACAATAAATCCAAGTGATAGAATCTTTGGTGTGAGACACACAGTGAGCAAAGTCCAAACAATAATGAATCCCAATGAATATCCAAACAGGCAAAAAGGGTGAGAGACAGTCTGAACAAAAAGCAGGATCTCTTCAGTGTTTACACACACGAAAAATGATAGAGTCCAAAGACTGTCTTGCAAAAACTCACCAGAGCGCTGTGCGTGAAGCGAGCAGATCAAACAGGGCGAGCGCTTCGTAACGGGGAACGGGTTGTCCAAACGGAATACTCCTCGAGAGTCCTGGGAGGCAAAGCACAGGGAAAAACAGGCGACGGAAGGAACGGCAAATGCAGAGAATATATCAGAACGATCCAACAACACTTAATGGGGAATCAGGGTATATATAAGCAAAAGGAATGCTTAATGACAAGCTGTGAAAGCTGCGGGATGAGATTGACAAGCGTGTGGTTGGGGGAGCACCAATCAAACGGCGTCTACAGGAAGAAGCGTGTGAAGAGGAGAATGCAATTAATTAACCGAAATCTTAAAGGAACAGAGCGAGTAGGTGAGCAGCGGACAAAAACCTCACACGTGTGTTGTCGGGCCTTATTTGATTTGATTTGATTTGATGCAAATGACATATCATCAGCTTGTGACTGCAACTTGTTCCTGTTCGTGGACGACTCAGCCCTGCTTGTCTCTGACAAGAACAAGTTACAGGTTGAACAAACCCTCAGCTCAGAACTCAGCAGAATCTGCACCTGGCTCGCTGATAACAAACTATCATTACACCTGGATAAAACAGAGTCCATTCTCTTTGGATCAAATAAAAAAAACTCAGCAAGACCAACTGTTACAGTGGGTGACAATATTGTCACAAGGAAAGATAAAATTACATACCTGGGTTCCATCCTAGAGGCAAATCTTTCCTGTGACAAGATGGCATCCAATGTAATCAAAAAAGTAAATGTCATTATGAATTGAAAATGGGGGACCCTGATGTAAACAAGATGAAAGTCTTTCTCTGGTCTGCATCCCCTTAACAATTGTGTGTATTGAGCCGTACTGTATTGTACCCATTCTGCAATCTGTTAATTAAAGTTTTCAATCAATCAATAAATAAATCAATCAATCAATCAATCAATCAATCAATACTCTGTTCATTCCTTTGGCATCATTCAAGCCCCCCCCCCCTGGTCATGTGCCTCCAGAACCCACCATTTCCATTGTGCATTTAGTCTGTCTTTGGTTTATTGTAAACACTGTAAATATCAACTGCACAATATCACTTTGTTTCACCTCATTTGTTGTTGGCATTGGTTCATTTTTCCTTTGGTTAATGTATCCCAGGTTACAACACAATCATATTTTATGCTAGTTACCCCTTCCCCTTCCCCTTGGGGTTGTAAGTTGTAACCGAATTACTCTGTTGTGTATTACAAGCCTTATCTCTATTACTTATCTCTAGTACAGAATAATGGTGTCTAAGGCGTTTTAAGCTGCCTGCACGTGATCTGAAACCTGTCTGCTCTGCACAAGGCAGGTCATCTCGTCTGTTAAATAAAGTTTTCATTCATTCATTCATTCATTTCTCCCCCACTACTCCCAAAAGTAACGTTAGGTTATAACTATAACCGAGTTCTGTTAACACTAGTGAACGCTCAGCGTCTCATGCATAATCTCGCTTCAGCGTATGCACACTGAATAAATTTCAAAATGTACCTTTAAATGCCAGCATTCATCTGGCCACACCCCCATCCGCTCACCTACATAAGCAGGGATGGGCCACACACTCATCTCCTTCCCAACAAATTTCATCACAATGAAAAATCAAGGGCCTGCCGCAGCGTCTAGACGCTGAGCATTCACTAGTGTTAACAGAACTCGGTTATAGTTATAACCTAACGTTCTGTGCCACACTAGCTCACGCTCAGCGTCTCATGCATAATAGGAGCTGAGCGGGAGCTAGAAGCTCGACAAATGTACCCTGCTGAGGCCCCCCACAACCATCAGACCAGGGAGGACCGAGCCCCCCCGACCCACCCTAATGGAGGGCACCCCCCCTATTGGTGGCTTCACGGGAGGGCGACGGACCCGACCGTGCGAAGAGGCACTCAAGCAACTCAACGCACAGGGTGAGCAGACCGTGGCTTGACCCCACGACTACACACACACACAACCCGCATGCCACCCGGGAACGAACGGAGGAACAACCTCGTTACTGCCCCCAGAATCACAGGGTCAAGGGCAAACCCAACCCCGTGGCAAGGCCGTAGCAGCGGAGCGCGAAGGAAGACCCAGACCCACCAAAAGGACTGGACTCCCTGGAATGGGGGCCCGGAGAAGTCCATGATGCCAGCATCAAGACCCCACCAGGCGGGCACGTAGTGCCCCGCCCCCCACATCGCCAGCGTATTCGGACAAAGGCCCCTCAGTTACTGCACCTGGTATTCCCAGGCGGTATCCCATCCAAGTACTAACCAGGCCAGAACCTGCTTAGCTTCCGAGATCGGACGAGATCGGGCGTGTTCAGGTTGGTATGGCCGTAAGCCGAGCGGGCCCTGTCCCCCCAATAGTACACCGCCTGGCACACTGACCCTGCAGAACAGGCAGTCAGCATGGCCGTAAGCACACAAAAAAGGTTAACCAACGGAAGCAGGCAGCGCACCGGGGAAAAACCAGGCAACAGGCTGTTAACCCTAGCCTGGAGACTGCGGACGAGACAGGCGCCAGAGGGGACAGCTGAACACAGCCGCCCCGGCGGAAGGGGCGTATGCTGGCGTTGTTGCATGACCAAGCCTCCATTTAAAAACCCCCACCCAGAGGGGTTGAGGCAGAGAAGGCTGACACGATTGGCAGACGTCATGAACGTGCAGGGGCACCCTCAACCGGTGAACCCGAGAGTTGACACTGCTCCAACACACCAGGGAATCAACCACCTTGGCGTTACCCAATGCGGTGGTTGTTCCTATAACCCCTCAAGAAAAAACTCCAAAACACACCTGCGGGTATACACCGGCTATACCGCAGTACAAGTGTCTCAGTTTTCAAAAAAGGGTTAACCCAGGCCTACGGGTCGACGAACATCACCTCGGACCGGGCCTGGCGATACGGGAAGCACAGGGTCACCAGAGGAGGTCAAAGACCACCCCAACAGGCCCCTCTTCGCCATGCGTGAGAGAGGAGCGAAAAATAATGGAGAACCAGCCCCTAAGCACACCGTACTTGGTATTCCCAGGCGGTCTCCCAACCAAGTACTAACCAGGACCAACCTGTGTACAGTGGTGCAGTCGTAATATGTGGATAGAGCGCATCTTTGTGCGCGCGTACTGATCATCTAGTAACACGGCGTGTAACCGCGTGTGACCACGACTGCACCACTGCCTGTGTAGCGGCCGAGATCCGACGAGATCGAGCGTGTACAGAATGGCATGGCTGTAAGCCATTACGACAGTGCTGAGTAAAAACGTACCGAACCAGGGTCTCCATAGCGCTTAACCCTGTGACACCCGGACCGACCTGGCATTTTTCCCCCTGAAAAAAGCCCAAGTCCCTCAGGGTACCAGAACAGCAGATCTGCATCCCCGGCGGACAACGGGTTCAACTGATCCGGACCAACGTGACCAGAACCAGTCCCGTGCCCTAACCACGCCGACATGCCTACTCCAGGAGAAGGGCAGATATGCGTGTCGATCTTAACATGAAAAGAAGGCGCCACCCAGACGTTCGGGCAAACCGCGCCTGGTGGCCCACCCCAAGGGCGTGAGACCCCTCTACATACGTTCAGATCCATTCCGTCATCATCCCCCAGACATGAACGAGAATCCGTCGAAAAACCAACCCAGGTCGTGGGATTTGGTCGTCGGAAGAGGAAAAACCCCCATCTCAGTTGCTTTATAAAAACGCCGTTTCAACCACAAGCAACCAAGGCGTGCCAGTCAGTCGCCTGTTTACAGCGAGCTAGCACTATACGTGCGTCGGGACACACCCCCATCAATGAACAGGCTATTTAGACCTGTCATTGAATCCCCAAGGCGCCCAGGGGAACGACAAGAGGGGTGTGACACTTCCTAACTCCAACACTTTTTGAATAGAAAAGAAGGAAGCATCAACAGTATGTATCCCAGTCTACACAGCCAGGGGTAAAAAAAATTCACATTTTTACATCCCACCACCCTCCCATAGGAAGGAGACGGGGATCCCCAGAGAGACTTCCCACGCAAGCTGTACAGATTGAAAAGAATATATTGCACCTTGAGCCATGTAAAAAATTGGTTTTAGGGCTCTCCGGGGAAGAGGCACTGAACCCATACACACTCAACAATCGAATTGAATCGAATACATATACAATAGAACAGGACACCTTCTAGAGGGTCCACTCACTTTGACAATCTGAGGAGGAAGGCTCTGTACTCTGATGGAGGCTCCCTCACATGGAAGAAGGAGTCCGAACTCACAGAAGGCCCGAATAGGCGCTTGGTGAGGAGGAGCCCTGACCACCCCCCTGAAACAGATCCATCACATGGACCTGAACAGCACACGGAAGTCCTACCAACAGAGACGCGCACGGTGACGTACTCTATGGTGGGGGAATTCCTGCGGTGCACACGCCCAATATACCAGGCCGTGGGACCAGGAAACTCCCTCCCCCCCCCCCCCCCCCCCCCCCCGTAACGTGCCGAACCGCCACGTGACGGGAACCTTGAAGGACAGGGGGTGTACCCCTGACCGACAGAAACAAGGGGAAGAGGAAAGGTTACCAGTTCACCCCTTTACGACCCCACACCCATGATACGATGTAATGACAAAAAGAGAATATGACACAGTCATAGTCAGCTCTATGAAGCGTCTGACAGCTCCACACAGCGCATGAGCTAACCTGCTATCTGATTTTTACTAAGGAAAAAACACAGAATAGAGAGGGCTCTAAGAGCCCCGGTCCAACATACACATGTGCTTCTGTGGCCAGTCCAACCCAGTTGTAGGTCACATGACACACACAACCCATCATCACCTACAAAAAATGGCAAAAACACTCAACAGAGCGCCGTTTTTCACAATGAGAGAATACATAATTCTGGATTAGTATCGGCCACAGGCCTTGCTAAGCACACACGACAGCGACCAAACCATCTTTTCTTTTAGGAAAATAAAGTTTCTCCAGCAGTTTTAGCACAACCTCAGCAATCAAGCTAAGGGTTACGTCTAGGGATGCTCGATATTGGCTTTTTTACCGATACCGATATTCCGATATTGTCCAACTCTTAATTTCGATACCGATACCGATACCGATATCAACCGATACCGATATATGCAGGGTTTCCCCCCAAAAAAACTGAATACTTTCAGGTAATTAATAATTTCACTGGATGCATTCAAAAGGCTTTCTAAATGTAAGCATTATCTGTGCAAAATATGGTAATTAAAAAAGTAAAAATTAACATTACATATCTCTTGTTGTTGAATTAAACCAACATGCATACTTTTGACAATAAATAAAATAAGAATTGGTTCTTACTTGCTTGCCTGGGTAAATAAAGGTTAAATAAATGTAAAAAAAAAAAAAAAAAAAAAAAAAAAAAATTATTTATTTTTTTCGATACCGATATTTTCCGATATCACATTTTACTGCCGATATCGGCCGATAATATCGGTCGGCCGATAATATCGGACATCCCTAGTTACATCGCATCCCTACCACACAAAAGACACAATTAGTGCACAACATGTCTGATAGGAGGATGAAAAAGTCCTCAGGGAACCGGGGGGAAACACAATCCTCTTATTTTACCCTCAATACGGCCAGTTAAAACAGGAAAACCTGTTAATATGTGAACACACTGTTCATTGTCATCACAGGCTGAGAAAAGAACATTCTTTTACTCACTTGTCACTAAGCATAGCTTCATAGGTTAGTTACCTTAGTTGTGAGTACACGGTACATATAAACACACATGATGTTTCTCACACAACAAACAGATCATTTTCACATCTGTAACAACCCGATTTGCACGGAGAAGCTAACTGCCAGTGACAAAGACAGTTCACACATAACTCGCGCCGTATCCTAAATGCATTGCAGCAACACACGTTTTGGGAAAACATCGTCATTCACAAAACATTTAGAAAAGTAAAACCAGAAGACGTGTTATAAGGTCTGGTCAAACCTGGTCCTACCCGGAACGTAGATCAGCGAAGTGCAGTCACAGACACCGTAGGAACACAGCCGCTCCTGTGTTGTTCGAACTGGGCAGCGTCGCCGCTCCAACCCGCACTACAGTCCTCTTTGTTGACGCAACCTTGCCGTCCTGGCTCAGGGCAGGTTCGACGAACATCCCCTGTCAAGGATGACGTCGTAGTCAAGAGTGTAAAACATGTTACAATCAAAGCACGTTCAACAGAGTAGCATTAAACGGCCGCTCCAACCGTTCGGCGCTACTGCCCCTGCTCGCGAGACGCCGAGCTAACGGCGCACGCGACCAGAAGCGAGCTTGCGGCGGCGCGCGAGGAGCTGAAGCTACCCCGCGCTATAGGCCTTGGCCTATAGCAGCAAGCTAACGTTACCTAGTGACCACGACATGCTAGCGCCGCAGCTAACAGCTGACTGGCTAACAGTAGGCCCAACCTAAGCAGGCCATGCAGCGATCCCAGCAGGCTAACGCAGCAGCTAACAGCTGACTGGCTAACCGTAAGCTAAGCAGCTATCACCTGAACATGTATACAATGACATAACACTCACCCAGACAGGCCGCCGTTCTGAACCTCTCCTCACTTTTTAAGAGAAAAGAGAAACAAGATGTCAACACTGCTTTACAACGGTGATTTTACCAACACCCGACGGAATCAGCACAATACCAACTGGCCTGTGTAGCTGACTTGAACATGGATCTGCCGCTATCGCACATCCATGCACATATCTCCTCGTGAAGGAATACTCTCATTTGGATATGAAAGAAGGGGCTTAAACACGGGACAGAGAGAAATCCACTCGTCCAGAAAACACAGGGATCACCAGTGTTAATGGTCGCGGCCCACTAGTTAAACTAAAATGGCTTCAGACCAAGGTCTCCTGTCGTCTAGGAGACTGAACAAAAGGACCCTAGCCTGGGGCCTGTTTTCATAACATTGTCAATTAGTCCCCATAGCACTAACAGACAAGTGGAGCCTGCCAGCAAAACACTACTCACCCAACCTGGAACGCACCGCTTCTCACAACAGCGGCGCGCCACTACAGTCCCTGCACCGCCGGAGGGTTTCACTCCGTCCAGCCGCATCCAAGAAGACTGTAGCTGGGAGGTATGTAGCGGCGTGAACCCCCAATACGAAACCGGTGGAGTTTGTGGAATGATCACCATCTTCCAGACACTCCAGTACGAAGACAATATCGCCGTATTTTCTCGTTTTAAAATAGTGAGAGAGAAAATAAAGATATGATGTCAACGTATTCTCCTTATTCTTCCTTTCCTTAGAGCAATATTTTTCTCCACGTCAAGTGGGCATATAGCAACACGTTGCTTGTGATGAAATTTGCGAAGGAGATGAGTGTGTGGCCCATCCCTGCTTATGTAGGTGAGCGGATGGGGGTGTGGCCAGATGAATGCTGGCATTTAAAGGTACATTTTGAAATTTATTCAGTGTGCATACGCTGAAGCGAGATTATGCATGAGATGCTGAGCGTGAGCTAGTGTGGCACAGAACACTAAATAGATAAAGTACAACAACGCCAGACTCAAGAAACTGTGTTCCCTTTGGCCCAATACACACAATTGTTAAGGGAATGCAGACCAAAGAAAGACGTTTGTCTTGTTTACATCAGGGTCCCCCATTTTCAATTCATATCGACATTTATGACAACTTTGGCTGTTTGTACGATGAAACAAAGAACTTCTAAGATATACATGGATTTCAGTGATATTCAGCGGTTATGTCAGTGTTCTTAAAAGCTTGTAGTTGTGCATATCATAAAAAAACAAACTCGCATCATTTGGGTATTTCTGAATGTTTTGGCATATGAGTCTATATAAGATGCATTTTTGTGTAATTGTTTGATCATAATACAGGACTAATGAACATGGTATTTTTTATTTCAAATTATATATAGGACTATGTATAAAGAAACCATTTCTTCTTTCAGAAAGGCTGATATAAAGCTAATGTTTTGTGTAATTGTTATACTCATTGAGGACCATTACATTTGTAGTATTAATCGTAGAATCATATCATATCAGTACCTTCAATAAAGAGTAGATCTGACTACTTTACTGAATTAACAATTACTGTGAATATCTCCAAACCACGCTCACAAACATTGAGTAACAATACCTTGGATGATGTAACTGATATGGATATTAGTCGCGCTACTGGAGAAAAAGACGCATACCCTTGACAGTTAAAAAAAAGAAAATCACTTTATTCATTCCAGATGTAGCTTATTTTTCCAATCATATTGTACTGAACAAAGATTAGCAACACATTTTCTTGCGGTGAATTCCTGCCTGAATATTCAAGATATGCTGTATTGCGTGGGGCTTTTAGAGAGGAAGATCCGTAGGACATCACAACGTCGATTCCTGAACGCAATCTCTTTGATATAGCTAGAGGAGAGATTACACCCATGCAGCCTCGAGTGTCGTGTGCAGTGTAAACAAACATTGTTTATGAGAACACATCCAAAGGGAACACAGTTTCTTGAGTCTGGCGTTGTTGTACTTTATCTATTTAGTGTTACTTTTGGGAGTAGTGGGGGAGAAATGAATGAATGAATGAATGAAAACTTTATTTAACAGATTGCAGAATGGGTACTATACAGTACGGCGCAATACACACAATTGTTAAGGGGATGTAGACCAGAGAAAGACTTTCGTCTTGTTTACATCAGGGTCCCCCATTTTCAATTCATATCGACATTTAAGACATACACAACATACATGACATTAGGGATTAATAAGACGAGCCGCCTCGGAAGAGGACGGCCGCTGCTCAGTAGCGGCCGCTGGCGCTGGTGCCTTGTGGGTCGCAGTTCACGTTAATAGGTCGAGTTGAAAATGTAATGCTCTGAGATGCTCTGGAGCAATCTCTCTCTGTCTCTCGGATCAATCAAATCAAATAATTAACACATGTATGTTGTCATTTTAAACAACTCACCATTCATTCATTATGCATCAGCAGCAGCTAAATTAATGTTATAGTTCACAACACAGCAGCGCGTTTTGAATCGCCAGCCTATTATCGTCTCAGCAAGCACAGTCAATACTTTTTTCCGTAGCCGCATTTCGCGGAGACAGCTGTGTATAGCGAGAGAGAGAGAGCGAGAGCGAGAGAGAGAGAGAGAGAGAGAGAGAGAGAGAGAGAGAGAGAGAGAGAGAGAGAGAGAGACTCACTGTTTAGTTGAAACGTCCAGGGCAGGAGAGCTTGATAAACGTGTATAATCCACTGTTGATGTATTCCAGACCACTGTCCACTGTCTCCAGACTGCATCCGCCATATAGCTTGTTAGCCAAGTGTTAGCTTGTTAGCACCACACAACACAAGTTAGTACATTCCTTTGTCCATTTCCGCTCGAACAGACTGCAAACTACCTGGCGTTCTATCGCCATGCTCTAAGACAAACTCTAACCTTAACCAACTTTGAAAGAGTGCCTAAGCTTAACAGTCTAAAGAACTTGCAGTCACGGCACGCTCTAAGACAAACAGCTGCCTGCATCTCACAACAACACAACAACACAACTATCTCTCACCAACGGACCAACCTAGGAATAAGCTAGAATTGGAACATTAGAAATTGGATTCGGCCAATCAGAGATCGTCTCTGTGAAATTCTGCTACGGAAAAAAATACTGGCGTCGGCCAATCAGAGAGCGTCTCCGCGAAATGCGGCTACAGAAATTCTTGACGCTACTGGCTAGACCGCTTCAAATCGCGCCCTGATTCCAACATAATTCTCCACTTGCACAATCTGAAAGTAGCCACTTCCGGCTGACTTCCGGTTGCCAATGGCACTTCCTGTCCCATCCAAATACATTGGTTTTAGCTACTTTTCTCCCCTTATTTAAACAACTTTGTCGTCACAGAGAGGCAATGAAACGTTTGTATTATTATAGTATAGAATGTATTTAATAAGCAAACGTTTGTCAGCAGGGTTTTTGGGCTGTATTTCATGTAAAAACGTTTACTGTTAGTTTCCTTGCTCAGCCAGCATTAGCTAACAGAAGCTAGTGGTTAAACAGGCCGGATTAGCTTTGAGCTAACTATCTTTCCCGACCCATGTATTCATTCCATTCTAAACATAACGTTAGTTTACAAAACATGACCTGTCTATATAATGTTGAGGAACAAATTATAAGTGTGTGGGTGTGTGTTTTGGTGAAAACGAGTGTTTTTTATTTGAGATAATAACGTTATATTGTGCATTGGAAATACAAACATACTTAAAATGAGTAAATATTATTCATTTTAAACATGTTTATATTATTTATAGGGCTATAAAACAAAAAACTAAAAAGTTTTATTTTCTTCTTCTCTGATTTAACAGCAGGTGGGGCGGCGCCCGTGCGCCCCTAGTGGCAGAGCCGCCACTGCCGCTGCTGCTGAAACCACCGCATCGCGTCGCCTCGCTGCAGCTCTTCCGCTTCACAGCGCGGCAGCGGGCGATAAGGGGGGCGTGCTAGCGCGCGGTCACGTGGGCTTAGTCATAGATATATATAGAACACTAGATAGCTTAAGGCGGAGTCACCAGCGTCACTGAACCGCCGCCATCTTGCGTTGGTCAGCCTTGAGTGAGAGTGAGTGAGCTGCACAGACAAAAATACTCATAACTCGCTGAAATATTGACGGATTTACAAACGGGTTGGTTTGCTATAAACATCAAAGATGTAGTTATGATACTACATACTTATAAAAAAAAGAATTTTAAAGATGTTTTTTTTTACAAACCGCTTGAATCATAGCCACGTTAATAATGCTTGTAATAAACCAAACCGTTTGTAAATCCGTCAATATTTCAACGAGTTATGAGTATTTTTGTCTGTGCAGCTCACTCACCATTGGCCGGCAGCGCGGGCAAGCTATCTAGTGTTCTATATAGATCTATGGGCTTAGTGGCCAATCAGCGGAACCCGTAAACCGAACTGCGTTGTATTTGGCGCGTCTCTACATTTCGTAGCTCCATTTCTGCAGACCCCTCTCTGATTGGCACACGCCTGTTTCTACACTGGTTAAGCTTAGGCACTCTTTCGAAGTTGGTTAAGGTTAGAGTTTGTCTTAGAGCGTGACGGCAAGTTCTTTCGACGGTTAAGCTTAGGCACTCTTTCGAAGTTGGTTAAGGTTAGAGTTTGTCTTAGAGCATGGCGATAGAACGCCAGGTAGTTTGCAGGCTGTTCGACCGGAAATGGGCAAAGACACAGCTCGTCACGTGATTGGGCAACAGTGGCCAATCAGAGAGGGGTCTGCAGAAATGGAGCTACGAAATGTAGAGACGCGTATTTGGCATAGACGCGGCCCCTCCGCTTATTGCTTATTCCCAGAGGAAGAGTACGCCCGAGTGCTTCCGCGTTTTCCCAGATTGGCTGCGACCCGCCCCGCGGCAGGCGCGGCAGCCGCAGAGCCTCCGCTCTGCCGCGGAGCGGAGCGGCAGAGCTTGCGGCAGAGCTTGCGGCATTATGTAGCCGTAATCCCCAATGATTTTCATTTGACGCTTAGCTCACCTGGCAGCGCTGCGGTCCTGCGGTCTGTTGGTGACAAGTTCGAATCCCTTCATTTTTATTTTTTTTAACATGCATTCTTTCGCCGGTTAAGTTTAGGCATTAAGGTTAAGGTTAGGCATTGTTTCGGAGTTGGTTAAGGTTAGAAGGGTTAAGTTTAGGCGCTGTTAAGGAGCTGGTTAAGGTTAGAGTTTGTCTTAGAGAATGGCAATATTCTTTCGGAGTTGGTTATGGTTAAGGTTAGGCATGGTTAAGGTTAAGGTTAAGGTTAGGCATTGTTTCGGAGTTGGTTATGGTTAGTGGACCATAATATAATGAAGCATAGGCTAATTAATGTAGGACTGTCTGACTCTGCTGTTGGCTGGTTCTGTAATTATCTTGCTGACAGGACTCAATGTGTTCAGGCTGATGGTTTTTATTCTGATGTTTTATCTGTCCACAAGGGAGTGCCACAAGGTTCTGTTCTAGGACCATTGTTATTTACAATCTATATCAATAATCTAGGCAAAAATGTTCCAAATGCAAACTTTCATTTTTATGCTGATGACACTGTCATTTACTGTTGTGCTAATACGTTGACAAAAGCTCTGGAAAGTTTGCAAAATATGTTTAAAGAAATAGAATCCCAACTTCAGCAACTAAAGCTTGTTTTAAATCCGGAAAAAACAAAAATGATGATTTTTACTAAATCCAAAACAAAAATGCCTGGTCTTGCCTCTATACACACATCGCAAGGCATTCCTATTCAGATTGTGTCGACTTTTAAATACCTTGGCTTTTTACTTGATGACAGCTTGTCTTTTAAACCACACGTTGAAAGCCTGGTCAAGAGGCTAAAAGTGAGGTTGGGTTTCTTTTTCAGAAACAAATCGTACTTTTCTTTTAATGCAAAGAAGCAACTAGTTGCTGCCACTTTTTTACCAGTATTAGATTATGGTGATGTTTTATACATGAATGCCTGTTCCACCTCACTACACATGTTGGACACTGCTTACCATGGTGTATTAAGATTTATTTCTGGATATAGATCACTTACCCATCATTGCACTCTGTATGCTAAAGTTAACTGGCCGTCCTTGACTGCCCGTAGACTGCTTCATTGGTACACCTTCATTTATAAAGCAATTATTGGTCAGCTCCCTTTTTACCTCGGTTCATACCTCACCATCACATCAAACCCATTTTACAGCTTACGATCCCAGGACTATTTATATGCCTCAGTACCCAGAACCCGCACAGAGTTTGGGAAAAGGGCCTTCATGTTCTCTGCTCCCTCTGCCTGGAATGGACTTCAAAAAACTTTGAAACTGCAGGCCCTCACTACCATATCTGATTTTAAAGTTCAAATTAAGGGCATTTTAAAGAATGAGATGGGAGAATGTCGCTGCTTCACTGCATAATGTGGTGTTATATTTTATATTTTAACTTGACCATCTCTCCCCAGCAACCTCCTGCAAAGCCTCACCTTCCATCCTCTTTATACCTTTTTACCCTACGCTCCAATCTCCCCCAATCCCATTCAATCTGATTTGCTGCAGCTCAAATGTATCCCCTTGCCCCACTTTGCCTTTTATGTCTGTCTGTGTTTTGTGTATTTTTGTATGTTTGTTTTTGCTGCCATTTTGGCCAGGTCTTGCTCGAAAAAGAGATCTTTGATCTCAAGTGACTACCTGGTAAAATAAAAAAATACACCCTCTAGATTCAACAGGGACCCTGATGTAAACAAGACGAAAGTCTTTCTCTGGTCTGCAAGCATCCCCTTAACAATTGTATGTATTGAGCTGTACTGTACCCATTCTGCAATCTGTTAATAAAGTGTTCAATCAATCAATCAACATACAGTATCCTTTGTTTGAACAACTTACTGGAAAGGTCTGTCATTGCTCGGTCGCGGTGATATTTACACACGCACTGTAGCCTGACTGCGTGCTGGGGGTGGGAGGCAGTTGATCAAACCATTGAAATGCAATCTTTGGAAACTTAAAAACTCGCTATTAATGTCTATAATCAGCACACGTTCTTCCATTGTGTATTATTAATTTGATTGAAATTACAGTTATGTTTACATTGATATTTTGGGGGAGACATATCATATTTTTCATATGATCAAAAAGTGGGGGTGCATAAGCACACATTTGCTCCCCCAAGTTCAATTGTGGGGATGCACCTGCTCCGTTTGCTCCATTGTTTACACTGTTAATTTAGCTTTAGCTAACTTTGCTTTTATGAAATATTGTAAGCCGTCATTTGAGGCTTTATAAAAGCAGCACAATGAACACATCTGTCAGTGCCGAGTCCGACCTGATCTTAAATATAAATTGAACACTTCCGGGTTATAATATCTACAGAAGGGATGGAATGTATACGAAAGGGGGCGGTGTTCTGATCTACACTAGAGACACCATCCGTTGTAAGGAGATTCAATGGCAAGACCCAAAGGATCTAGACTGTATAGGTCTGAATATGATCCTGTCGCCTCAGATGTCCTTTACACTTAGTCATTTATCCACCACCTTCCTCCAACATGAGCTGTTATAATACATTTAGTATAAGTCAATGTGATTTTAAGAGAGGTCATTATAATGGGTGACTTAAATTTGAACAGGGAAGACAAGGCAACAAGGAAGAAGCTCAAGCTAATTACTGACAGTTTTAACTTAACTCAAATGGTTAAAGGCCCAACGCGAATAACAAACAGTACCAGTACTCAGATTGACTTAATATTCACTAATAGACCCGAAAGAATTACAAAAACACACAATATGATAACAGGGCTGTCAGACCATAATATGGTGCTGATATCAAGAAAACTAACAGGCAAGCGGTTCAATACAAATGCTGGGAAAAGTGAATCCTTTGGCATTACAAAACACAAGCAAGAGAAGTTCAGATTAGCCATACAAAACTTAAACTGGAACGATCTACTGCTTGAAAATGACCTAGAAACAACTAGTCAAGTTTTCACGGAGAAATTACAATCTACAATCAATACATTTTCAATTAGGATAAAACGCAAAAATAAGAAACAGACTCTCCCCTGGGCGAACGATTGGGTGAATAAACTAATGAAGGAAGGGGACGCGGCTGGCTCCCCCTCCCTCTGACAGGCAGCTGGAGGAGGAGTTTGGAGCTGTTCCTCTCTCTCTGCCTGGTGATGGCGGGATGTGTGTGAAATGGAAAGTCATAGGATGAGGGGGGGAGAGAGAGAGAGAGAGAGAGAGAGATCCCAAATATAAAAATAAACACTCTAGACACCATTGTTAGGAACTTCTCCCAACTGGTATTTTGCACTGTACGCGTTGCCCTCAGTAATGACATTTTGTATTCGATTTAAAAAAGGGGGAAGAAAAGAATAAGGCCAGTATAGAAACAGCAGGAGGTATTGCTTTGAACCAACGTGCCCTCCTTTTTAATTTCTTTCTCCATTATAAAGCTCTTTACACAAACCAGTCATTTCTGTACAAACTTTCTAGAAAACACAAAAAGGAGCGGCAGTGAGATCAAGAACATACTGAAAATACTGTACAAAACAACATGGAATGACTCGGTCACAGAGAGGTGTGGCACTTAATGGGTTAGCTTATACATATATATATATATATATATTGAAAGACCTTATAAAGAAAAAGAAAAAAAGGTACTCATCTCAATTGTAATAATAATAAAAAAGTGCCATTTTGACCCCCACCCCTTTTTTTCTCAGAAATGTACATTCTTTCAACCATAATAAGGAAGAGCTCTGTAGCCAACTCGTTATGACAAAATATGAAAAGTTAAAAGTAGCTTTTCTTTTTCTTACGATACTGTAAGTATTTACGTTACTGTAAGTATTTAAATAAAATAATAAACAAAACAGTCTTTTGTCCAAGAAGGAATAGAAAGAAGCAATATGCTTATAACCCTAACCCTTAACAATCTTTCCAAACACTGTTACATTTTCCAACAGAATCATCTTTAAACAAAATCACTTGTTAATAAATAAGTTATTTTACAATCAATAGGCTACTGTCCATCCAGTATTTTTTAGAAAACAAAAAGGTATATGCTGACTAGATCAGAACAAAAACTGCAACAAATACTTGAGTAAACATACTTAATTACTTCCCACCACTGCGTTTAAAGGAACACGCTAACATTTTGGGAAATTAGGGAAGATGGGTATTGTTTCTTTCTGCGTCCTGCCCTGCTCTACCTAGGAGCCACCCCTCTAAACCACACTAGTCCTATTGCAAAGCTTAAAGATGTCAAAGAATAATTGGGAGGGACGCAATCTTTCTAAACTTAAAAATGCATTGTTAACTTAAAGATGCATTGTTTTGCATCTATATTTAGCACATATTTGATAGAATCTCTATAGAAAATAATCAGGCACCCTTTGGGGCCCATGTGTTACCATAAGGTTCCTCTACTGTATGAATGTGCTGGTGTGTCTTTAAGCTGTCTGTCAGGGGCCAACAAGCTATCAGGGGCCAACAGGCTCTCATATCTACTGAAGCTCTTCTCACACTGGTCACTTCTCTCCTGTATGAATGCGCTGGTGACACTTTAAGTGGTCATATCTACTGAAGCTCTTCTCACACTGGTCACAGTGGTAAGGTTTCTCTCCTGTATGAAGGCGCTGGTGTTTCTTCAAGTTGTCATATTGACTGAAGCTCTTCTCACATTGGTCACAGTAGTAAGGCTTCTCTCCTGTATGAATGCGCTGGTGTATCTTTAATTGTACAGACTGACTGAAGCTCTTCTCACACTGCTCACAGTTGTAGGGCTTGTCTCCTGTATGAATGCGCTGGTGTTTCTTTAAGCTGCCAGACTCACTGAAGCTCTTCTCACACTGCTCACAGTTGTAGGGCTTGTCTCCTGTATGAATGCGCTGGTGTTTCTTTAAATCTCCAGAGGTCCTGAAGCGCGATCCACACTGGTCACAGTAGTACGGCTTCTCTCCTGTATGAATGCGCTGGTGTCTCTTTAAATCTCCAGATTGACTGAAGCTCTTCTCACACTGGTCACAGTGGTAAGGTTTCTCTCCTGTATGAATGCGCTGGTGTTTCTTCAAGTTGTCATATTGACTGAAGCTCTTCTCACATTGGTCACAGTAGTAAGGCTTCTCTCCTGTATGAATGCGCTGGTGTGTCTTTAAGCTGCCAGACTCACTGAAGCTCTTCTCACATTGGTCACAGTAGTAAGGCTTCTCTCCTGTATGAATGCGCTGGTGTATCTTTAATTGTCCAGACTGACTGAAGTTCTTCTCACACTGCTCACAACTGTAGGGCTTGTCTCCTGTATGAATGCGCTGGTGTTTCTTTAAGCTGCCAGACTCACTGAAGCTCTTCTCACACTGCTCACAGTTGTAGGGCTTGTCTCCTGTATGAATGCGCTGGTGTTTCTTTAAATCTCCAGAGGTCCTGAAGCGCGATCCACACTGGTCACAGTAGTACGGCTTCTCTCCTGTATGAATGCGCTGGTGTCTCTTTAAATCTCCAGATTGACTGAAGCTCTTCTCACACTGGTTACAGTTGTACGGCTTCTCTTCCGTATGAATGCGCTGGTGTGTCTTTAAGTGTCCAGATTGACTGAAGCGCGATCCACATTGGTCACAGTAGTAAGGCTTCTCTCCTGTATGAATGCACTGGTGTTTTAGAAAAGCAGACTCATTCATATCTCTGCTTGTTGTTGGGGAGCAATGCAGCAATTGTACCTGGAGAAGAGAGAAGTACACCAATGAAGAGTTCAGATCTTGCATTTGGTCAGTTTTTATTCATGTGATTTAAAAGTGAATCTGCTCCAAGGGGCGGTTATTGAAACCTGGCGAACATTAATACAATACTGAGATAAATCCCAACAGGCAGTTGCCTGCAATATGACGGTGGTTGCTTTATATTGTGAAGAGAATGAATGTAATATTTAATTGTGAAGAGAATTACGTTGCTGCAGATGCTAGCAGTTAGCTGACCATTATTATAGTAAAATCACATCACAAAGTAAAGAAAGATTAGGCATTTTATCGCACTTTAATCTTTGTGCACTCCAGACCCTGCAGAATGTTTCTCAGTGGACCAGTTCCAGGCATACCGTTTATCCAGTTGCACAGCGTGCATTTGACGAGTGACGTCAGAGAGTTATAGCCAACATGGAAAAATCTGTTGACTGCGTTGCTTGTCCCGTTGAATGGGATGTTTCGTTTCGATATAAAAAAAAGTGTGGAAGATCGAAGTGTCGATTCGAGAATGGTAGCGTGCACTTTGTGCAGCAAAGACTTTGCCCATCACCGGAGTGTTTCTAGCCTACACACTATCACCTAAATGCCAAGCATGTTGGAGCTACCGTGCAAACTAAATCTAACGCCGGTCAGGCTAACATTACCCAGAGTACAAGCAAGCAGGGTCGCCTAACCACACTAGACCAGATGACGGGATTCAGGGTATCTGCAGGTTTAGCCCAGTCAGATTTAAGGCTTTTTAAGACTTTTTAATGCCACTCAGAATTAAATTTAATACCAATTTCACGATAACAAAATGGCAAAAATCATGGGTACTCTCAGTACTCATTCAAGGGTACTACGACTATGCCTGCACCTCATGGTACCAAAGCACCTCAAAGGCACTAAAAACAAGATTACAAACATCACAAAACAAACTGGTCAGACTACTGCTTAACCTCACTCCTAAAACCCATTTTTACCCCTGCCCACATTCAAAACCGCTCTTAAAGAGCACCTACGGGAGACTGCAATTCGAAACTGGCCACCGTAAATGTCCAACCCCCCCCCCCCCCCCCCTCCTAATGTACAGTCTCATCCCCATCATATATATATAATATTTTCTGTTAGGATCTCTGGGTAACAGTACTGTATATTATTTGCATATCGTATATGTCACAAATGTAACAGTACTACAGTATATACCTGTATGTCATGTATGTCCCTATGCCATAAATGTCATGATGTCATGTATGTTTTTACTGTATTTATTTCTGTATATTTTATTTCATTTTTATTCTATTTTACTCTACTCTTATCCTAGGCAACTTGATTGATTTGTGTTATTATTCTAATTCGTGACCTGTCCTGTCTAAATGTTTAAATGTTGAGCGATTTGCAGTGTCAAATTTCCCACGGGATAATAAAAGTATTTCTATTCTATCTATTCTATGTTGTGTATGTCAATATGAATTCAAAATGGGGGACCCTGATGTAAACAAGACAAACGTCTTTCTCTGGTCTGCATCCCCTTATTATTGTGTGTATTGAGCTGTACTGTATTGTACACATTCTGCAATCTGTTAAATAAAGTTTTCATTCATCCAGTTGTTTTGTTTTTGTGGTTTGGTTGAATGAATACTTTATTTAACAGATTTCAGAATGGGTACAATACAGTACAGCTCAATACACACAATAATAAGGGGATGCAGACCAGAGAAAGACGTTTGTCTTGTTTACATCAGGGTCCCTCATTTTCAATTCATAGTGACATTTATGACATGCACAACATACATGACATCATGACATTTATGGCATAGGGACATACATGTATATATTACTGTTACATTTGTGACATATATGATATGCAAATATACAGTACTGTTACCCATAGATCCTAACATATATATATATATATACATATACATATGATGGGGAGGAGACTGTACATTAGGAGGGGGTAGGTGTGTGGTAGAAAATAAATACATAGGGTGGGGTGAAGCTCTCACTCTCATCAACACAAACGTGTCCTTGCCCTTGTTTACATCCGTGAAGAGATTTTTTGGATGCAAGAAGCCAATCCAAACCTGGCTATGTAGGACGTTTTATCTTTTCCACACGTGAATGTTTTAGCGACTTCAGAGTCAGGGAACATCGCTTGAAACACCTCTCCTAGTCCCTCATTTCCATTGTAGGACTGATGCTTTGCGACCGTATTTAGAACCCACAGTACCTCAGCTTCAAGGGTTGGCGTGGAGCCGAACGTTACCCGGACAGGTGCAGATGTAATTGGTGGTAGACCTACCTGTCCCTCAGCAGTTGATGTGGACAGCGTCGCCGTCGAAAATAAATTTGATATTGAAGTTGTCTGCAGGCGGGTTTTTGCAGAGGTAAACATGCTTAGCGCTGTGCATGTGTGACTCGACTGCTTTTATTCCCATCGTTCCCAGTTTAAAATCCTTTTTGCAGAGTTTGCAGCGGGCCTCGTAATTATCTTTCACTGGGACCAACCACGGTGCAAACCAGTTCTCATTAAATTTGCACTTTCCCATGTTAAATTAACGAGTGCAAATAAATACAAATCAATTAAACTAAACTAAACGTCAGCGTTATCGCTACGGCTTGAATAACGTGTTACCTATGCTCTGGTGTTCTGAAATAGCTCCCGACGGCGACACACATTAAGGACCACATTAAGGTTCCGCCCCACTGCGTACCGTTTGCGTGAAAGAAAAAAAAAAAGCCTGATTTATCTCCCGTTAATAGTTTCCCCCCAGATTTCACAATGAAACATAAGATGACATGGCATGTTTTTAAGACCTCCGAAAGTCGGATTTAAGACATTTTAAGACAAATTAAGGCCTTAATAGTTGATAGTTGAATTTAAGACTTTTTAAGACTTTTTAAGGTCCCGCGGACACCCTGAGAGCAAACATTTGTTAGACCAAGTGTAACAAATTAACTAACTCACTGGCTTGTTGGATTGCCGTGGACTCAGGGAACAAAATTTACTTTTTGGCTTAACAGCCAAGGTGGCTGGTAGATTTAAAAAACGACCAGCCAGGCAGATTTTTTACCAGCCGAGAATTCAAAAAAGCATCTTTGTGTCAAATACATTTTTTCAGTACATTTCAAGTAGATAAGGTATTACGTTCAAGTAGATAAAGAATACACACTTAAATAAGAGGCCAGAGTAACATTTTGAGCACATTATTTTAATATATTGATTGATGATTGATTTATCAATACAAGTCAATCTTCTTAAATTTACTCCACCTGATCAACCAAGACCAGAGTGTCAAACAGACTCTCTAATGCTCTCCACCTGATCAACCAAGACCACAGTGTCAAACAGACTCTAATACTCTCCACCTGATCAACCAAGACAACAGTGTCAAACAGACTGACATTCTCCACCTGGTCAACAAAGACCACAACGTTTTTTGAGTGTAGTGTGATGTGTGCCTGGTGCCAGTGTCTCGCAGCCATTGGCCATTTACAGTCTACACTGTAAAGTGCTAGGAGTGTCTAGAAAAGCACTATATAAATACAATGATAATTCATTCATAGTTTCAGGTCATGACCGTGAATTACATGCATGTATTGATTCTGAATTCCAACTCAACTCCTAACATGAGGAGACAGTGGCTCAGGAGGTAGAGCGGTCGTCTGGTAATCGGAAGGTTCCCGGTTCGATTCCCACTCCTCCCGGGCAGCATGTCGAAGTGTCCTTGAGCAAGAAAACGTAACCCCTAATTGCTCCCAATGAGCAGGTTGGCACCTTGCACCGTCGGTGTGTGAATGAATGGGTGAATGCGAGGAACAAAATCGTAAAGCACTTTGGATAAAAGCGCTATATAAATGCACCATTTACCATTTAACACACACACATAACACAACACATTTAACATGCACTCTTATCCGACCAAGATTTGACCGTTGGGCTTTAAAGATAAAACCGCTCTGATTTTCTAATTTTCTCTGACACAAAAGTCAAAACACCACTTCAGAACCCTGACTTGTATTGTTAAAAGTAGAAGTGTTTACACTCACTAGAACAGATATTATGGCTAGATGATGCCTCAACCACAATCTACATTTTTTATTGATTTGCTTGATTTATTTGGATGTATCTTAGCTAACTGACTAATCGTCCAAGAATCAGGAATAATCCAACACCAATCTCTTTGAGCATGGGTACACAACAGGGGTACATTGTACATCCCACTATCAAAGTCTGCTGCACAAACTAAACTGAGTGTGTTTGGTTAGAGTGTCTCTCTCTCCACACCTCTCTCTCCCCAAGAGACAGTAGGCTACAGACAGACACCCAGCCAAGGCCAACTCAGCCAGGAACAAGACATGGCAAGCCTAGTTAAGCAAGACCCAGCAGAGAACAAGACATGGCAAGCCTAGTTAAGCAAGACCCAGCAGAGAACAAGACATGGCAAGCCTAGTTAAGCAAGACCCAGCAGAGAACAAGACATGGCAAGCCTAGTTAAGCATGGATTATGCAAAACAACTCTCAATGTAATTTTCTTCCCCATTTTACCGCTGGCAATCTCTTGAGCGGGATTTCCATGAGTCTTGTCTGTAGTTTAGCTCCACTCTTCTCTCCAAGCTCCTCATAACCTTGGATTACAAACCAGTCTGTGTCCTTTTCTGAAACTGAGAGAACAATCATATTTGTATTTGTTTATTAAAAAGGATCCCCATTAGCTGATGCCAATGGCACCAGCTAGTCTTCCTGGGGTCCGAAGTCCCACATATCAATATATACACATACAAATATACATACATACGCACACACATATATACATATATACATACATACACACTATATACATACATACATACATACATATACACACACATATTCAGTATATAAACAAAACAACAACCTAACTTATTACAATCATACAAAAAAAAAGACATAAAAAAAACAATATTGCACATGAAAGATGAAGAGCTAATGTTTGCCTGTAAAGGGCAGCATTGCCATCTTCAGCTTGTCACAGCTAAGAAAATTATAAGAACAAATAATTTAAAACAAAAATAAATAACCACTGGACTACTGCTCACTAGCTAAGTAATACATTCAGAATTTATGTTTAAATGATGATTTGCTATTTAATTTACGTATGTGTTCTGGCAGCTATTCCAATGGTTAGATATATTACAGATTTTCATATGGCATAACATTTTGGGCGAGGTAACATGATTTTACCTTCTCCTGCCATTGTAGTTAAATGATTGTGTAAGTGACTACATCTGATCATTTGACTATATAAAAACTCAGGCTTAGAGGCGTGGATGCTGTTATTGTAGAATGCGACTGTATTTAAGACAAGCCTTTTATCTACTGATAACCATAAGTAGGGCTGGGCGATATGACGATATTATATAAATATCGGGTATTGTTGTGAAGGGCCAGATTAAACCGAATATATATATTTATTTATATATATATATTTAATTGTATTTGTATATTCTCTAATATTCCCTGATATCCCTTGTATATTCCTTGTACAATATGCATTGAATATCCATTCTAGCCTACTGAACATCCCATAATAGTCTCCATTCTACTATTGGTCGAGACCTTGGTGCCAGGCTGCCATACCCCTCAGACCCAGTTCAAACGTACCGCTCCACATGTACGAACAAGTCCTAGTTCCGCGTAGGAATCTGACTACCGCACCACTAATGGGACTATTTGTTCATAGTGCGTATATATACTGCGCTACTAAAGTAGGACTTCCCTTTTCAGTCCAGTTTCTTACCCTCCAATAGAGTCACAGACGTAAAGCCTCCCCGCGACGCCACGTGTGGGAGTAAGGCCAAGTTCGCCTACCATCGGTATTGAGACATCGTGTATATTAATATTTGAATAGTCATATTTGGCACTATATCGTCGAGTTGGACGTAGTCTATTAAGCTAATAATAGTCTGTTAATATATAGTGCTTCGTGCGGTGAGAATACTACCGTAGTCAGTACCCCATCGTTTCGGGCAGAGAACTGGCTGCTTACCCAGGGTGGTTGACCCTATGTGAAGCTGCACCCGAGGAGCCCCAGAGCCGACGAGCGAGTGGACCTGTATACCGGATTATTCTACCGACGACAGCCCGCCTTCCCAGGCACGGATTATGCTTTGTATACTTTGATTATTCCATGGATAAAGACCCCCGACACTGCCGTGTGTTGGAACCCCTCCCCCATGGAGAGGACGCAAGGTGAGGAGACGCTCTGCAAGACGAGGTCGCTTCACGTCTCTCCCCCGTGGACCGGAGAGAGCCGGCCCACAAAGAGTCCACCTGCTTTCATCTGTGGTCCAAGGATCGCCGGCGCATTGAACGGCACTACAGTGGGTTCACCTGGGATACCCTTGGCCGGACGAGGCAGCCGGATTCTACCCCCCCCCCCCCTCCTACTCCTGTCGGCTTACAAGCGACCGGATTAACCCCCCCTTAGTGTATCTAGTATATAATCATTAAAGTATCATTGCTGTTATTCCTTAACTATTCCAGGTCGTATATTTACCACCTGCGCCATCAGAGATTGGACATTCTCTATTGATATACCGACGAATACTCTTTGCCATAAAAGTGCATACTATTTCAATTCATAAATGTAATTAAGTGATTACGTGCTTGCTCTACACACCATTGCTGTGTAGTAATAAACGCATACTTCGACTTCGTACATTTGTGTTGGATCCGTTTCATCTACGTGAGAGTGTTTATGATAATATATTTATGCCGTGTACTGGGTGGCCGAATATTAAGTACAAAGGTAGTGGTAGTAAGTATCATATCTAGTAATACAGTCAGGGAATTGTACCCCTCAGTTACAATTGGTCCTTCGAGCCGGAGGGTAATCAGTGTAATATTAATATAGTGTTATTAATATTGAAATGGCCTATGATGAACACTCCACGAAACGATCCTCCTAACCAACGCCCGCAGCGCGAACGACGGCTCCCTCAGTACTTAGAGGCTTACGCTGTCAGTCAACAACCTAGTCTTCTACTAACAGTAAACGTGGTAAAACTAGAAAGTAAAAGTATGTCTAACCCCAACGCCCAGACTACCCCGACCATAGAGGCCCCTACGGGCTCTAATGTAACTGACCAAGTTCACGGTGGGGACCAGTGGGAACCAGACATGACTTCACACCCCGCCAGTACTGAAGAAGTAGTCCCCGATGAGTCCCGGGAGGAATACAACGCTACCGAGAGAGAACTCGGCACGGAAGAAGACGGGGAGAGCACCGTGGAGATAGAACTCCAAGGCTCCGCAAGGAGTACCCCGAGGGAAGGCTCCCCTATACAACCGCCTTCTCCCAGCGAGGCAGAGAGGACCCTACAGCAGGCCTTCCTCATCAGCCTGAACGCCGCTGCTGAACGCGACCGACTGCAGATCCAGCAGCGAAGCGAACACGAGCAGATACGTCTAGAAATAAGACGCATTCAGATGGAAGAGAATGTGGCCCGAGAACGAGTCGGTGCTCAACGGGACGCAGCGCGCGACAGACAGCAGTCGCAACTAATAGAACAGCTGATCAGACGGACAACACCCTCTCCCTCCGCCAGAGGCTCCAGGAACTCGTCTAGACACACCTCCAGGGCGGCATCCCCTAGCCGAGTAAACAACCCTGAACTTGACCAACAGACGAGGTCTATACCCCCCACAGACCACCTCCCCCCACCGGTCCAAGCGAGACCTAGCAACCGGGAAGGAGCAGCATATCCTGTGGAGAGGCTAAACCAGAGACTACAAGCACTGGATGACCTAACTGAAGACGAAGAGGAAGAGGAGGAGAACCGCGCCCGACGACAGCACAGTACTCTACCGGACCAGGAGGTCCGGTACAGCCCAGGCTATACTCCCGCGGAGCTGCGCTACAGACCCCCGACTCTATACACGGGTGAGCACGACGCACGACCCGCACCGAGGAACAGCACCTGGACAAGCGGGCCATGGTACACTGCCGGTACCAGCCCATACCAAGGAGCGGGAGGAGACTCGCCTAGGAGGCCTCTCCCCCAACGCTCGCCGATGTATCCACAGTCAGCGTCATACATTGGCACGCCTATGGTACCCGACTTCACCCAAGAGAACCGGGCCCAGTATACAGAACTCTGCATGTGTCTGGAGACCATGTTGGTGGATGTTAGAGTTGTTCCGATACCGATACCAGTATCGGAAAAGCCGCCGATACTACCTAAAATGCTGGTATCGGTATCGGCGAGTACCCTCTAATGCTGCGCTCCGATACCATATGACGTAATTTATCAACAACACTGCGGTCTGTTGAGTAAGCATTATAAAACAAACGTGTGCTTAATCGATTAAAGTGTCAATGCCATTTGTCATTTTAACAGCAGATACTTTCTTAAATGTCATCGTCCCGACAGAGCGGTGTTGACGGGGAGCTCATGGGTTCGCTTGGTGGCTGGTGTTATTAGCATTGAACAGCTAACCGAAAGCTAGCTTTAACATTACCTTGGCTAAAGTTGGGGCTATTCATAATCCAGCAATAATGGCTGCAGACCTGCAAGCAAAGTACAGCAAGTTGGCAAAGGAGTATTCGTTAAATCACAATGTCACCAGTAACGTTAGTCTTTTCATATACCGGCAGCTAATGCTATGCTAACCTAGCTCGCGTTGACGTCGTCATTGAGACCACCTCGCTCGCGTACACAATTAATGACATGTTGCGGACAGCCATATTGGTGACAATGTTTAGCTTTTAGTGCCAAATGATAAGAGTCTGAGGCGGAGTCTCAAAAGAGAATGTTGAATATTTATTGTGCAAAAATCACAACAGATCCGACTGCTACTGAAACGGAGCCTTGTAGACAGACTGAGTAGGGTATATCTGCAGAGCCAGTGGGTAGCGAGTGCAGCAACGTATAATGTCCGTGTGGATCATTGGAGTAGGGTATATCTGCAGTGCTGAAGCCCCATACTCATTGATTAATGATACTAATACAAATCTATACAATCACCTGTTGTTGAATAAATACCATTACTTTCTAGTTATTACTAAAAAACAGTATATATAAAACAGTATTTGTTAAAAAAAAAAACGTATAATTTATATAATATCGTTTTTTTTTTTTTTTTTTTTTTTTTAATATGTATGCACTGTTATCGGATAAGTATCGGTATCGGCCGATACCCAAAGCCTAGGTATCGGAATCGGATCGGAAAGGAAAAAATGGTATCGGAACATCTCTAGTGGATGTATTGGATGAACGCCACAAATACGCCCTCCTACTGAAGCACTTAAAGGTACCCCGCGCACATAATATAGCGCTCGCCTACGCGACTTCCACCACCCCATACACAGCAGCGCTGGTAGCATTGGACCAGAGGTATGGGCGCATATGGGATTACGTGATCCAGGAGATCCGACACATCGACCGCTTACCCCCAGCAATAGACAATCGAGCACTGGACGACCTGTCCATCAGAGTGCAGTCCCTGGTAGGGATGTTGGGAGCGCAAAGAGAGAAGGGGAGGCATGAACTTTACGCCAACTCAAATGTGGAAAGGATTCTGGAGAAGCTGCCGCCCGCTCGTCAGGAGCGCTTTAGGCGGCAGAGGGACCACAGAGACCCGAATGGCCCCGAACCGAACCTCCTCGATCTAGCAGACTTCCTGGCGAGAGAAGTCAGCAGCCTACGGCTAGATACATTCGGACGGAGCACCCCTGGCTCCAGAGAAGGAACCAGACGACTAAATGATGGAAGAAGATCGGTGACTGTGATGCACCAATCGGAGTCAGTACCGAGCAGCAGGAGCCACAGTACCCCCTCCAGAACGGAGAAGTGGAAGATAGTGTGCCCCTACTGTGAGAAAGAACACTGGCTAGCGCAATGTGACTCCTTCCCCAAGCTGAACGCGGAGGAAGCAGGTCAATGGATAAAGTCCAACAAGCGCTGTTTTCGCTGTGCGCGCTCACACATGGCAGCCGAATGCCGCTTAAAGAAAAGGTGCACCAAGTGCGATGGAGCCCATCTGGACATACTTCACGACAGTAACAGACGGCGCCCTTCACCTGCACCATCCAGCCGCAAAGCGAGCGTCATGTACATCGATCCCGCCAGCAGCAGTGGAGCCCGAGTACTCCTAAAAGTAGTGCGTGTGACACTAAGCTACCAGAATAAAGTCCTGGACACTTACGCCGTCCTCGATGACGGGTCAGAGAAGACCCTGCTGCTCGCCTCCGCTGCGGCCCAGCTAGGGCTGCGGGGAAGCGAAACCCAAATGACAATTCGGACAATAAGACGAGATTTGAAGACGATAAAGGGCGAGAATGTCTCATTCTCTATTGCAGCAAGCGGCCAGCCTGAGCGACGGTACCAGATTGCAGACGCTTTCACCAGCCAAGAAATAGGACTGTCGCGGTACACATACCCCGTCGCCAAGCTGATGGAGAAATATGCACATCTGCGCAAGTTACCGATCCCGCTCATAGACAATGCTATGCCGACCCTGTTGATAGGCTCCGACCATGCAGACCTCATTGTCCCGATAGACCGGGTTCATACCGGACCCCGAGGCTGTCCTGCAGCAGTCGAGACCCGTTTGGGATGGACTCTCCAAGGCCCGCTCGCCAAATCTCTCAACCGAAGTACAGCCACTAGATGTCTCCACTCCCGAGTCACAGAGGGAGAAACCGCACTCCTGCAACACGTAGAGCGGCTATGGACCTTGGAACAAATGCCCTTTAAGAACGGAAAGAAAGACATTCGCTCTAAAGATGACATTTACGCCATTCACCTCCTCGAGACAGGGACCAAGAGAGTCCCGGTCAACGGCGTGTTGAGATACGCCACGCCACTCCTGCAGCGAGAAGGAATGCCTACTTTCCACGCCAAGACAGACGCCACAGAACGGTACCTGCTGAACACGGAGCGGCGCTTAGCCAAGAACCCCGCCCAAGAGAGTGTATACCGCGCTGAGATTGAGAAGCTCATCACAGCGGGACACGTCACAAAGATGGACATTAAAGAGGCTGACCAGACCACTGAATCGTGGTACGTGCCTCACCACAAGGTCCATCACAACGGTAAAGACCGCATAGTATTTAACTGCAGCTACCAGATCGGATCCCAAAATCTGAATAAAGAGTTACTGCCCGGTCCCACACTCGGCCCCTCCCTACTCGGCGTTCTACTCCGCTTCCGCCAGGAAAAGGTGGCCATCAGCGGGGACATTAAAGGAATGTTCCTGCAGGTGAGATTAGTAGAGGCGGACAAGCCCCTGTTACGGTTCCTATGGAGAGAGAAGCCAGGAGATGAGCACCCAGCCATCTACCAATGGGAAGTCCTCCCCTTCGGAACGACGTGCAGCCCCTGCTGTGCTACATTTGCACTACAGAAACATGTAGCAGAGGACCCAGCAGCGGACGAAGAGGTCCGACACAGCGTAAAGAACAGCTTCTACGTAGACAACTGTCTACAAAGCCTTTCAACCCAAGAAGAAGCCGAGGCTCTCCTGATTAAACTCCGCGCCTCATTGATCAAAGGCGGCTTTGATCTCAGGCAGTGGGCCAGCAGCGATCCGCAAGTACTGCGCAGCCTCTCCTCCGAGGACAAGGCAGCCAGCAGCGAGACCTGGCTGGCTACAATCCCGGGAGAAGCCCAGGAGATGACCCTGGGATTGGTGTGGCGATTCAAAACAGATTCGCTTCACTACAGACACAAGCCCCTGACTACGGAGCAGGGAAGGCCGGCGGCGGCGCCGACCACCAGACGGAGTGTGTACACAACACTCGCCCGACAATATGACCCGCTAGGATGTATTCTACCGTACACCACCAGGGCAAAAATGATTGTACGAGCATTGTGGGACAAGGACCAGGGCTGGGACGACCCCATTCCCGCACACCTTGCATCCACCTGGAGAGAGTGGAAGATGGAGCTCCGCTCACTCCCAGGCGTTAATATGCGCCGAAGCTACTTCCCACCCACGGTGAGGCCAGAGACATGTAAAATGGACTTACACGTCTTCAGTGACGCCTCAGAGGTCGCATACGGATCAGTAGCCTACTTGCGGGCCCAAGACCAGGGGGGAGAGATCTACACAGCATTTGTCCTCGCCCGCTCGAGAATAGCCCCACGCAAGCAACAATCTATCCCACGTCTAGAGCTCTGCGCAGCCCTAGCCGGAGCGCACCTAGCCACGCTCATCCAACGTGAGCTCACCATACCGGTGTCTAGAACAATCCTGTGGTCAGATTCCACGACGGTACTCGCCTGGATCAAATCGGACTCATGCAAGTACAAAGTCTTCGTGGGAGTCAGAGTCACCGAGATTCAAGACTTAACCGAAGAGTTAACCGGAGAAACAGAGTGGCGCTACGTTGATACAAAACAGAACCCAGCTGACGTCATCACCCGGGGGATGCCCCTGGATGACCTCACCCGTCGCAATGTCTACAGTGACGGCCCCGCATTCCTAAGACTCCCGGAAGGACAGTGGCCCATGCCTATCCCGAGGGAAGCAAGTCCAGAGGAGGTGGAAAATAAGAAGTCTGTGTTCTGTGGATTGAGCACCGTAGCCTCCACCGACCCTAACATAGACGATTGCATGTCCATAGAGAGTGCACAACAAAGAACATTCCTGCGGTACCACCCGGAGTGCAAGTCCCCCGCTGATATGTCAGCAGCTAACTACGAGGAAGCAGAATTGCTTCTACTGCAGCGAGCCCAGAGAGACTCGTTCCCCGATGAATTGGCCTGTCTACAGGGAGGAAAGCCCGTCCCATCCGACAGCAGATTAATTCATCTGGCCCCCGAGAGCGACGCTCATACCCTCATCAGAGTGGGTGGTCGCCTACGCAGAGCCCCCAACACACTCCTGATGGGGCGGCTAGATCCTGCATTACCCCAGACAATGTACTGGCCTGAAGAAGCGAACGGCCGACGAATGTGGAGGTACAGCCAAGTATTAGCCGACAAGTTTTGGAACAGTTTCCTACTGCACTACCTACCGTCTCTACAGACCCGCCAGAAGTGGGTAAAGGAGAGAGACAATTTGACAGAAGGAACAGTCGTCATGATTATTGATCAATCACTGCCCAGAGCTATGTGGCCGGCCGGCCGCGTAAGCAAAGTGATCACCGGTGCCGACGGCAAGGTCCGAGCAGCTGAAGTGCTCGTCCAGGGTCGCACTTACACCCGTCCCGTGGCGAGGCTCATAGAACTGCCTCGACTCCCAGACACAATCGATGATGACCATGACCCTACAACCCTATGACTTTGTGAAGTTGACTGACCCCTACAGCAAACCCTTATGTGTAAATAGACAACGCGATTAATCTGTCTCTGTTTAACTGATTAGGTCTGGGACCTATTCAGGGGGTGGCTGTTGTGAAGGGCCAGATTAAACCGAATATATATATTTATTTATATATATATATTTAATTGTATTTGTATATTCTCTAATATTCCCTGATATCCCTTGTATATTCCTTGTACAATATGCATTGAATATCCATTCTAGCCTACTGAACATCCCATAATAGTCTCCATTCTACTATTGGTCGAGACCTTGGTGCCAGGCTGCCATACCCCTCAGACCCAGTTCAAACGTACCGCTCCTAGTTCCGCGTAGGAATCTGACTACCGCACCACTAATGGGACTATTTGTTCATAGTGCGTATATATACTGCGCTACTAAAGTAGGACTTCCCTTTTCAGTCCAGTTTCTTACCCTCCAATAGAGTCACAGACGTAAAGCCTCCCCGCGACGCCACGTGTGGGAGTAAGGCCAAGTTCGCCTACCATCGGTATTGAGACATCGTGTATATTAATATTTGAATAGTCATATTTGGCACTATATCGTCGAGTTGGACGTAGTCTATTAAGCTAATAATAGTCTGTTAATATATAGTGCTTCGTGCGGTGAGAATACTACCGTAGTCAGTACCCCATCGTTTCGGGCAGAGAACTGGCTGCTTACCCAGGGTGGTTGACCCCATGTGAAGCTGCACCCGAGGAGCCCCAGAGCCGACGAGCGAGTGGACCTGTATACCGGATTATTCTACCGACGACAGCCCGCCTTCCCAGGCACGGATTATGCTTTGTATACTTTGATTATTCCATGGATAAAGACCCCCGACACTGCCGTGTGTTGGAACCCCCCCCCCCTGGAGAGGACGCAAGGTGAGGAGACGCTCTGCAAGACGAGGTCGCTTCACGTCTCTCCCCCGTGGACCGGAGAGAGCCGGCCCACAAAGAGTCCACCTGCTTTCATCTGTGGTCCAAGGATCGCCGGCGCATTGAACGGCACTACAGTGGGTTCACCTGGGATACCCTTGGCCGGACGAGGCAGCCGGATTCTACCCCCCCCCCCCCCCCTCCTACTCCTGTCGGCTTACAAGCGACCGGATTAACCCCCCCTTAGTGTATCTAGTATATAATCATTAAAGTATCATTGCTGTTATTCCTTAACTATTCCAGGTCGTATATTTACCACCTGCGCCATCAGAGATTGGACATTCTCTATTGATATACCGACGAATACTCTTTGCCATAAAAGTGCATACTATTTCAATTCATAAATGTAATTAAGTGATTACGTGCTTGCTCTACACACCATTGCTGTGTAGTAATAAACGCATACTTCGACTTCGTACATTTGTGTTGGATCCGTTTCATCTACGTGAGAGTGTTTATGATAATATATTTATGCCGTGTACTGGGTGGCCGAATATTAAGTACAAAGGTAGTGGTAGTAAGTATCATATCTAGTAATACAGTCAGGGAATTGTACCCCTCAGTTACAGGTATAGTTCATAAACGATACACTTTTTAAACGTATCGTGGACATCGTGATGTTCCTCACAACAGTGTTAATTTTGGCAGCTATTTTAATTTTAGTTTTAGTCTTAGTCATGTGTCAAATGCTCCTTTTTCGTTTTCATCATATTTAGTCACCTTCATTTATTTTTCGTTCACATCATATTTAGTCACCTTCATTTATTTTTCGTTCAGTCAGTTTTAGTCAACTACAGGTCTGAGCATTTTAGTCTTAGTCAGTTTTAGTCTCGATTTTGTCTTTTTTGTTTTAGTCTAGATTTAGTCGCAGAAAACAGATGACATTTTTGTCTAGGTTTCGTCAATGGAAGAAAAATGCATTTTATTCTCTTGTAATGCAATGTACCGCTACAGTCAGTCAAATTCACATTAATTTCTATTGGGTTCATAGATTCATGTAGACGCCCCTCTCCCCACTCCCCCCATAACATAATGACTTAAAGATGTAAACAGTTAAAGACCCTCACCAGTCTTAAAATAATAAAAACAGTAAAGTGAGCCGAACGTTTCCACAGCCCATGGGAAGCAGACATGACCCCTGGTTATACAAAAATAATATATATACATATAGAGCATAGAAGTGCTCCACATATATACACCATAAGACATAATCAAACCTATAGTCTTAAGGCCTCTGCATGCTACAGAAACTTCAAAGCAACTGCAACACAACATCGACAAAGCAACAGTGTTTTAGACACTCTGCCTTTATGCTTCTGCAACATCGACGCGCAAAGTTAGTTTAACTAAAGTTAGTTTAGGTTTGTGTTAACATTAGATAATGTACAAAATAAACGTATTTCCGGTGATTTTAGACGTCGCTCTTTTATTTTGAAATCCCCCGACCGGAAGTGTTATAGTGTCTGTTGCTAGCAGCTTAACTTTCTGTGCTTTTCGAGCTAACGTTACCGTAACTTCATTAGTTTCCAATGGAGAGGACCTCGGCTCACATGCAGCTCAAACTACCTATTGGAATAAATTAATTGATTGATGTTTAACTTGTCCCTGTGTGTGTCCAGTCATTTCGACTAGCAAACGTTGTATTTAACGTTAAAGTTACCTCAGGATACCATTGTATTTAGTTGGTTAGCTATGTAGCTAATGTGGATAGCATTTTGTATAGCACCAATGCTAGCTGGCTGGCTACAGCGTTATTTACTAAATTATGGAGGCTTTTTAATCGTCAAGGTAAGAGAGGATTTGTCATGATCAACTGAAGGCGTATGCTATGGAACAATATGTGCTTGGGTTTTCAGAAAAAGGCCAGCTATGTGACGCTAATTATTTAGCATCAACGCTGGCTGGCTACAACAATGGCGGATGGTATTCTCTGCGAGACCAATATTATTCTATGACAGCCCCGCCCCCATTCGCTAACCAACCAATCACTGCTACGCAATATCAACGCAACGGTTGTTTAGGTTAGATTTTGGAGACATGTACGCAGCATCCTCGCAACACAGTCTACAAGACCCCAAACAACAACCGCGCTGAAATCGCGCTGATGTTGTGTTGAAGTTGCTTTGAAGTTGCTGTAGCATGTAGAGGCCTTTAGTCATGTGTCAAATACTCCTTTTTCGTTTTCATCATATTTAGTCACCTTCATTTATTTTTCAATTTAGTCTTAGTCAGTTTTAGTCAAGTACAGGTCTGAGCATTTTAGTCTTAGTCAGTTTTAGTCTCGATTTTGTCTTTTTTTATTTAGTCTAGATTTAGTCAGGGGAAAAAGCTTTGTTGACGAACATATTTAGTCATCATTTTCGTTGACAAAATTAACACTGCCTCACAATCCCTCACATCAGTTTATAAGCCGCCACGGTTGAGATTACTTACTTTGGCGCAGCGCTCTACTCTCTCGTCTCTCCCTCTCAAAGAAAAAAATACACACTGACTCGCCCCAACCTACGTCATGTACACGCCCATACACACACACGCACACCCAGAGAGGCGGTGCTACAGGTTTGTTTGGAGGACTCTACTCGAGGGAACGGGGATACGACAGCGTGAGAGAAATGGACAGAGCTTCACGAGTTTAAACGTTAGCCATACGTGTTTTATTCAGAAACGGCAATGGAATATGGAGGCGCCGAGGTGGATGAACTGGTAGTAGCCTCACGTTATAACCGTTAGCATTGCGGCTAGCGCAAATGAGCTAATAAGGCACTGAATTCATACAGTAGCTTGTTAGCTAGCGTCGAAATCCGTGTGTCGCGTTGACGATGATGTCACGGCGCCCCAGCTACACTGACGGGGGGGTACCGTCTTTATATCTATCTAATCTATGGGGGGTACTACCGAGTCGAGTAGGTAGTAGGGCACCATGCAGACCGTGGAAAAGCTGCATAAGAGAATACTTCATATTGTTTCATGCAATTAAAAAGTAAATATATATATATATATGATGCACACACGTTTACAGTGTTTTGTTTACCAGTAGGATGTTATAACATTGCTGATAATAAAAATCATAAGTCTAAGCTATCAAGTCTCCCGTGATTTTATATGACTATATATTAAAAGTATAGGCGGACCATTCCTTGGTTACAAGATTATTATTTTCTCACAGTAGTGTGTGTGTATTTTTGGCTGAAGTGGATAGAAAACAGTACTGTGCAAAAGTCTTAGGCACCCAAGAAAGTATTTATATAAATTGTCTTAGATGTTAATAAACATTTTTTTGTATTAGTGTGTCAGTAGACTACTCTTTTAGATTTTTTAGAAATGTTTAATTAAATTATTTTTGAAAGCATCTTCATGGTTTAATGCAGATTAATCAACTAATTGTATTATTTATTTTTCTATTTCATTGAACATTGCACATGTTAAAAGCAATTTTTTTTTTACTCAAAATGTGAGTATTACCAAGTCAACTTGTGTTCTTAAAACAATGACAATAAACATAGTTTTATTAGGTTGAAATAATGTGGTTGTGTACTTATTTTTCTGTTAACTTATTATGGATTGAAAACTGAAAACCTTAATGCACAGTAACTGAACTCAATATTTTTAAGTTCTGGTAACTTATTATTATAATTATTTTTACAGTGTAGTCTTGCGATCAATCAAAACTTATTTACACGATATACCTCACATTCACCCTCCATTCACATCCTGGTGTTCTCCATTAGGCCTGTAGGTGGAGCTATGACAGCACACATACAGTACACACACCGATGGTGTGTGATGTGTCCAAAAATGATGTAATAATGTAAAAATTATCATTAAAAAGACCTGATTATGAGAAAAAATAATATGATGCATGGAATATTGTTGAGGCACACTAGTTACTACTATATTTCAAACAGGCACTCCATGTCAAAAAGGTTGCTGACCCCTGCTCTAGACGTTTGACACAAAGATGCCCAAAACAAATTCATCGTGGTGGGCACAGTGGATTATTTGCCAAAAAAACTAAAGGCTAATTTACAGCAGGTTAAGAGAAAAAGATACCGTTGTGTCATGGTTCATAATGTACCGACAATGGCCTACATCTGCCAAACTTTCTTCTTGTACTGTACTTGTGCTGTATAATGACAGCTAATCTACTCTAAATGAGGGGAACCTCCACTTCCTAACAAGTTGAAATAAAGGTTTGAAACGGAAAAAGGAAATGTTAGCTTTAGACTAGAGCGTAAAGTAGCCTCCTAGCTCTCCAAACCATGCAACATAAAGTATGTACTGATCACAGACAGGTAGTATAGTTCTATGTATTGATCACAGTGCTTTACAGCAAGTAGAGTGAAAATCTATTTATCGTGGTCCCTCGACCATAGCAGCTTCCAATAATAAAATACAATAAATGTAGTATAGGGGAAAAAAATAAGATGACTATATACAGTTCTAAAAAGTGTGCAGTGCAATACGATAATTTTAGCTTAGAATAAAATAAGATGACTAGAATAAAGAATACCATACAGTTCTAAAAAGGTGTGCAGTGCAGATCAGGATGTAGATATTCTAAAGATTGAGGTTGTACACATAAAACAGTTCAGTGGATAGTATAATGAGAAAAAGAATAGACCCACACACTTTTTATCAAGATAGTTAAATCAAAACACTACACCATCCCCTTAATTTGGAATAATGTCAAAAAATGGACAAATCAATAAGTTACTCATTAACCTTTTTATTTTCCATTTAAAAACGAAATAGAATGCAGGTACAAAAATACAAACAAATCACACTACCTACTGTATAACCCTAATCCCCTCGCCCTATACATCGAAACCCCAGTCCACACCCTCATCCACCACCAAACCCCTCATTCACCACCATACTTCCCAGGCAACACTGATGTTAATCATCCTCACCACTGTCATCGGAGTCATCATCCCATATGTAGCCCTATCCTCAGTTTCCTTAGAAACATTTGCAGTGTTTTTTTACTTTACTCAAGCCTAGTAATAGACACAATATTTATGACACTGGGAATACATTCCCTGAGGTCCATAGATGTCCCTAGATACCAAGAACATGCAAATGGCCTTGTAGAAGTGGAGCAATCTTCCATTTTAGGTGTGTATTTTTTTGTATTTTTTTTGCCAGATTTTTTAATTTTTCTCCCTATCCCAATTTAGTCGTTATGCCAATTCCCCCCCTCCCATACCTGGTTGTTGTGCGCATGTTCCTCCTACTGGTCGGTACAAGGGAACCCTGAAGTCCACCACATGCTTCCTCCGACACATGTGGAGACAGCCAGTGGCTCTCTTCTCACCTGGCAGCGAGGACTCTCATTGGTGAAGCGTAACGCGTGGGAGGTCACGCTGCCTTCACCATTTCCTGCCTTTCGCTGAGCAGGTGCCCAGACCTGACCTGTAGGTGTCGCTGTCCACAACGCCAGATTACCACCCACGACTTCCCTCCCCCTAACTCAGCCAAACGAGTTAGTATGACGACCGGCCCAAGCCGCAGGGCAATGCTGACTCCGGGAGTCGAGACCGCAGCCTCTTGCATTGGTGACGAGCGCAATCTCCGCTACGCCACCCGACCGCCCTTGCTTTAGGTGTGTATTTTTAGGCGGATTTTCAGAGGTTAAGAGGTAAAGAGGTTAAAATCGGATCGGATCTGATTGAGATTAAAGATTTTGAACTACTGGGCACTGAACATGGAGACCAATCGCAAATCGATCTGCACTTTCTCGGCCGAGCTATAGTAATTTTTTCCGCACCTACTCCGAAAACTCTGCATGCGCAGATTGATAAACCTAGACAATCGCGAAACTCCGTTGGCAATCTGCGCATGGGGAGTAGGTGCTGAAAAAGTTACTATAGCTCGGCTGAGAAAGTTCCGATCAACTTGGGATTGGTCTCTCCATGTTCAGGAGACTCAGATTGTACAACTTCAAGGCTCCTTTTGAGCGCCGCTGCTGCAAGGAAGGAGCAATAAGACTGAGGAACACAAAGTAAACATAATTGTACTTACAGATGTTGTGGTGTCCACAGTCTGATGTCTGTTTCCACAAGAAGAAAGTCTTGGTCCAGTAGAGTTCTGCCACAGAGAGACTTCACACTGTAAACACACAAAGCATTTGTTGAATAATCCAGGAATTTATGTGGAGTGTATCGAGGCTGATTGATTGATTGATTGAAAACTTTATTAACAGATTGCAGAATGGGTACAATACAGTACAGCTCAATACACACAATTGTTAAGGGGATGCAGACCAGAGAAAGACTTTCGTCTTGTTTACATCAGGGTCCCCCATTTTCAATTCATCAGGACATTTATGACATACATGACATACAGATAGTCAGTACTGCTACATCTATACATTTATGACATACCAGATTTGCAAATACAGTACTGTTTGTGATACAGAAGGAGTCAAGAAAAGGGAGTATATACATTTGACGTAGAAACTGTACATTGGAGGAGGTTGGGTGGGGGGGGGTTGGGTACATTGGGATATTGACAACCATACTGGGTAGTTTACATTGGAGGTGGGGGGGGGGGGCACACTGTATAAACAAGTAAAACGGTACATTGAGGGGGGGGGGGGGACACTGTACAAACAAACAAAATTGTACATTGGACTATTGACAAAACCATACTAGGTAAATGACTGTACATTGGAGGGGGTTGGGTTAGGATATTTACAGGGGCCAGTGTTGAATTGCGGTCTCCCGTAGGTGTCCCTTGAGAGAGGTTTTGAAAGTGGGTAGTGATCCACATTCCTTTACAGCTTTGGGTAGGGCGTTCCACATTGATGTGGCATAATTGCGAAACGTGTTTAGTCCCTTATTTGAGCCGAATCTGGGTTTAACATGATTTGTGGAGCTCCCTCTGGTGTTGTGATCGTGGTATTCACTGACCTTTGGGAAGTATTTTGACATGTACATGGGTACCTTGGTCGTGTAGTGTATCTTGTAGACCAGGCCCATTGCTAGTTGCTGTACTCTGTCGTCTACTCTAAGCCATCCTAGGTTGTCAAAGTGGGCAGGGGTGAGGTGGGTTCTAGGAGTAAGGTCAAGCAGTAGTCTGACCAGTTTGTTTTGAGATGTTTGTAATTTTGTTTTTAGCGCCTTTGAGGTGCTTTGGTACCATGAGGTGCAAGCATAGTCGTAGTACCCCTGAATGAGTGCTCCTGCCAGAGTCTTCAGGGTATTCTTGTTTACCAGAGAGGAGATCCGGTACAAGAATAGAGTTCGTTGGTTGACTTTTTTTATTACATTGGATGCCATTTTGTCACAGGAGAGATTAGCCTCTAGGATGGAACCCAGGTAGGTAATTTCATCTTTCCTTGTGACAATATTGTCACCCACTGTAACTGAGAAGCCGTCGGTCTTGCTGAGTTTGTTATTTGAACCGAAGAGAATGGACTCTGTTTTGCCCATGTGAAATGATAGTTTGTTATCAGCGAGCCATATGCAGATTCTGCCTAGTTCCGAGCTGAGGGTTTTTTCAACCTGTAACTTGTTCTTGTCAGAGACCAGCAGGGCTGAGTCGTCCGCAAACAGGAACAAGTTGCAGTCACAAGCTGACGACATGTCATTTGCATAAATTAGGAACAGTAGCGGTCCTAGTATGCTTCCTTGTGGAACACCACAGCTCACTGTGAGGGGGGGGGATAGGGTACCGTTTACCTCCACCATCTGTTTCCTCCCCTCAAGGTAGGATTGCATCCAGCTCACTGATAGACTATCAAAACCAATTGCTTTTAGCTTGTCAATCAGAATGGAGTGATTGACCGTGTCAAAGGCCTTTTGTAGGTCCAGCATGACCATGCCGCAGTATTTGCCTGCGTCCACCTCTTGTTTGATGTGGTCATTCAAATAGAGAAGGCATGTGTCAGTGGAGTGGGATGTTCTGAAGCCAGATTGGAATTCGTAGATTAGATTTTTTTCCGCCAGGTACTTTTCGACCTGTTCGTAGACTATTTTTTCCATGACTTTCGAGATGGAGGTGAGAATAGAAACAGGGCGGTAGTTGCCTGGGTCTAATTTGCTGCCCTTTTTGTGCAGAGGGGTCACCCTCGCAATTTTGAAGTCCTTGGGGACGTGTCCCTGTTTTATGGAGAGGTTTATTATGTGTGTGATGATTGGGGTGATGGCGGCTGCTGAGTCTCTGAGGAATTTGGAGGGGATGTTGTCATGGCCAGTGGCCTTGTTAGGTTGGAGGGCGCTCAGTTTATTGAGTACCTCATCTGTTGTTACCATTTCCAGCTTGAAGTCGTCCTTGCGGACCCCTAGGTTTTTGTAGTAAGCTACTATGTGTTCTACCCCATAAAGCCCTGAGTGGGAGGGTAGTTTGTTTACCAGTGTTGTGGCTATGTTTGTGAAGAAAATGTTTAAGTAATTGGCTACATCCAGCTTGTCTGTGATGAGCGTGTCGTCCGTTTTTATGTTTATGTTTGAGAATCTGGTTTTAAGTTTTTTACTGCATCCTAGTTGATTATTGAGTAATTTCCAAAGTTCACGTGGTTTGTTTTTGTTTTCCTCAGTTTTGTCATTGATGAAATTCTTTTTTGCAGTTTTGATCATGGAGTTTACGTCGTTTCTTAGTCTGTTTCTTTCTAGTTTGAGTTCAGTCACGTGGGCTTGGAGTTCACTGCTCGTGCTTTTAGTAAGCTTTGACTGACTTTTACGAAACTCAGAGCATTTTTTGTCTCTGGTTTTCATAGCGGCCAGTATTTCGGAGTGCATCCACGGCTCAGCGCGATTTTTTACCCTGGTGGTTCTTAGGGGGGCCATGTCGTTTAGTATTGTTGAGAATTTGGTTTTGAAACCAAGCCATGTTTCTTCAACCAGTGTACCATTGAGTTCATCTGACCAGTCCAGACTCTCCAGTTCAAGGTTGAAGGCCTCGCTAGAGTAGGTTTTGAGGTCTCTAGATGTGACTGTTTTGTGGCAGCCAGCCTTTTGTTTTAGTTTTTTTCGGGTACAGAATATCATATAATGATAAGTCGAAAGTCTTTCTCTGGTCTGCATCCCCTTAACAATTGTGTGTATTGAGCTGTACTGTAATGTACCCATTCTGCAATCTGTTAATTAAAGTTAATTAAACTATTTTCCATTAGTTGGATGTATGGCCTCTGCAAGGTTGTGTGCAGCCATTTGTTTTTGTAACATCTGCTACATCTGTCCCACGTGTTTTTTGCAGCTCAGTTGTTAGTTCTGCCCCTCTTGACTGTGACAAAAAGGTTTTGAACAAACTTAATGTCATAGCTTGTATTTGATGATCTTCTTCTTTGTTATTTACTTGAATGGTTTGATCATTGATTAATGGAGTAATATGGGGTTCTGATAAACTAAAATTATTTGTTAAAATAACATAAGCTAACATATATTTTTACATCTATGCAAATGCATATGCAATATGTATAACTTGAATAAGTAATAAATACAGAAACAACATGTTTAACAATATGTAAATGAGTAGCTACATTTATTTTACATTACATTAACATTTATACGGTTTTTGGCCCTTTGAGGGCAACCATAATGCTGATGTGGCCCTCTGTGAAAATGAGTTTGACACCCCTGATTTAGAGTAATTCGCGATCCCTTGAGTATAGCATGCGATCAATCGATCTGGATTCTTCTTAAAAATGCCCATCCCTAGTACCGACCGAATCACGTCTCGTGTTGATGACGTGTGTGGTGACGGTGAACCTCACGTGCCGGTCGTACCATGTGACTGATTCAGGACATTTGGCGATCGATTCGAGATATAAGGGGCAACAAAGCGCAATAGCTTTAAAGTCCAACGTCATCGGACTTTAAAAAAAATTATTTGGCACAGACGGTTCTCACTTGAATTGGTACTCGGTAGTACAGACGTGATTCGGTCGGTACTAGGGATGGGCATTTTTAAGAAGAATCCAGATCGATTGATCGCATGCTATACTCGAGGGATCGCGAATTACTCTAGGTAGGTAAGAAAGACACAACACAAGACGTTTTCCAAAATAGTAAATTATATATTTAATGGAGGTAGGGCTTTAAACCTCCTCCATGGTGTACAGGGAAAAAGGTAGGGGAGAACAAACAAGGTATACATACAGACAAACAAACACTTAGCAAAATATTAACGTGTCCGTCATAGGACACCACAACTAGTACAGGATTAATCCACACCAAGTGGTAAATGGCACCAAGCCACACAGTATCGCTCCACAGCTACAGCTAGGCAAGAAGGCAACCTCCTCACTCCACTCTGGAATGTGGCAGTGATTCAAATGAGGCGCCCAGACGTGTGTGTGCTGTCAGGTATTTGTCCACCCGTCCCTCTCGAGGTGATTGCCATCAGCTGTCATTCATTAGGCAATCAGCACTCTTCAGTGTAGGGACGGGCGGCACCTGACAGGGAGAAAAAGAGACAGCATTAGCTATCATGCACACACACACACACACACACACATCACATACAAAACATAACATATTTACATATACTAACCTGATGTTTAGATGGTGTCATAAATACAGTAATAATGGTAATGACCAACCCACGTACCCATGTACGTCACATCCACATTCATTCATTTTCTCCCCCTACACTCTCTCCCATGATTTCAGAATACCGGAAGTGTTGCTGTGGTCTATGGACAATGAATGTCTTTACAGCTACATAAAGCTATCAGAGATGGCGTCGGGTACCTCGTATCATTGTTATGCCGATGATACTCAACCCTTCCTCTCCTTCCCTCCCTCAGATATCCACGTCTCTGAGCGGATCTCGGCCTGTCTGTCCGACATCTCCGCCTGGATGACGACCAACCACCTCAAACTGAACCTAAGCAAAACAGAATTGCTCCACCTGCCGGCCAAATCCTCCCCCCTGACCGACCTTTCCATCACAGTCGAGAATGCAGCTGTGACCACATCCCCGACCGCCAAGAACCTTGGTGTTGTCCTCGACGACCAGTTGAACTTCTCTGCTCACATCGCAGCGACAACCAGAACCTGCAGATTCCTCCTGAGCAACGTCAGAAGGATCCGCCCCTTCCCGACAAAAGAAGCCACCCAACTCCTCATCCAATCAACAGTCATCTCCCGCCTCGACTACTGCAACGCACTGCTCGCTGGCCTCCCGACCACTGCCACCAAGCCTCTTCAACTCATTCAGAACGCAGCGGCCCGCCTGATCTCAAATAGGGATGGGTATCGTTAGGATTTTATCGATACTACTACTCTTATCGATACTGCTTAACGGTTCGGTACTTTATCGATACTCTTATCAGTTCTTTTTGGTTCTTTTTTTGCAAGAAAAAAAGACAATTAATTAAGAACAGAATCAACATTGCTTTATTATTTATAAATACAACTTTATAAATAAGTATTATAAATAAATATAATTTCTTCAGCAACAGCAGCAGCAATGTTCTTTTATATAACTTTATAAATAAATATAATAAATTAATATAATTTCTTCAGCAACAGCAGAAACAATGTTTTAAATGTGTCTGACTCTGAATTATAGACTTTTTATAATAAACAACAAATGCAAAAGGCTAACAGAACTGTGACACTCGTTCACCCTATCCTCTGTCATCCTTCCTCTAGCTGCTAGGGAGAAAGGACTTTGGGTGGTGGAGGGAGGTAGAGGGAGGATATGTGTGGTGGCCCTGGGCTCACTGGCCTGGGACACATTGGTGGCTGACGCCTCAGCTTGACGATCTATAAAAAGTTTAGATTGTAGTATTTGTAGCTAAACAATTGTTTTGTTTATTAGCCTATTTGTAATAATTCGTTATTAGCCTAGGCAACTCTGTATCTTGGCTTACGGTTACGGCTGCAGTGGATGCAGATGGAACACTGCGCGCAAGGCAGTCGAATACGCGCATTTCTGCACACTAATATCATGTTTTGCCAACAGATGTTTTGATAAATTGATTTGCTCGTATTGCCACCCTTACTGGCAAATGTTTTGTTGCACTTGTGGCAACGTGCATTGTCGGCATTGACCCTTGTAAAGTATATCCATACTTTAGAACGCTTCGCTCTATCCGCCATGATCATGACTCAGTGCATGCAGAGCTGCTGTCTGTGTGCAGAGCGCTATAGCACGGGGCGTCGGGGACTTTCATTAAGGAGTACCCGTATGTAGTACCCGTATGTCTATGTGTAGCACTAGCGAGCGACTCGCGAGGAGTGTGTGTAATAATTGACTCGCTGGCTGCGGCTCGCTTCTCGTGCAGAGACAGAGAGGATCGTTCGCAACTTTTAAATAATAATAATAATAATAATAATTTCTCTAGAGTATCGATAGCAGTACCGAGGACGTCAGAGCTTATAAATACTCCGGTATTTTCTAATATAGTACCGGTTCCCGTTTAAAACCGGGGTCCGGGGGGCATCCCTAATCTCAAACCTACCGAAGTCGGCCCATGTCACCCCACTTCTTAGGGACCTGCACTGGCTCCCCATTGCTGCACGTATCCACTTCAAGGCCCTCGACCTAGCATACGGTGCGGCAAAGGGAACCGCTCCCGCCTACCTCCGGTCAATGGTCTCTAACTACACACCCTCAAGACCCCTACGCTCTGCATCTTCTGGCCGCCTCAGACCTACTCCTATCCGAGCTCCGGGAGGGTCATCAAAGAGAAGTTGCCTATTCTCAGTCGTTGCCCCACAATGGTGGAATGAACTACCCACCCCAGTTAGGACAGCCGAAACCTTTTTGTGCCATCGACTAGTTTCAAGTTTCAAGTTTCTTTAATAGTTGTCATACAGAAGTACAGAATACTTCACTAAAGACGCACTTCAACCATTATCTGAAATAATAAAAAAAAAATTGGAATAAAAATAAAATAAAAAGATCTAACCCTAACTAACCATACTGTCATGCACTTGTCCTAATAAACTAACATACACTGTAACACACAACACTTTGATGAACATTGTTACTCAGCTGATAGAGTTGTGCCCTTCATGATGGCTTGTCATACAGAACTTGTAAGTCGCTTTGGATAAAAGCGTCAGCTAAATGACTAAATGTAAATGTAAATGTATCTGGAGAAATGTAATCTTTTATTGTGAAGAAAATTACATCGCTGCAGTTGACCATGGAGATGGTAAAGTACTATAAATGTAAAACATTTGGCATTTTTTACAATTAACCCATTCTCTGCCACCACTTTGATCACCCTAAACCAGGGCTATTCAACTAAATTGTTCAGGGGGCCACATTGTCAGAAACCCAAGGGGCCAGGGGCCGGACTGCCAAGGCGCCTCCCCGTGCTATGAATATATGTACACTTGACACAACACGCAACCACATTTTCACAACTTTTATTTAACTACATTGCAAAAGTAGTATACTTTTCAAAAAAAGTGCTTCATTTATGTGCCACATCTGCAACATCTCCTGCAAAAAGTGCTTCATTTATGACTGTGCAACAACTGCAACATCTCCTCTTCAACATTTCAATATAAAAATAAAATAAAAAACAAACAAGTGCATGATGTGCATCTGAACATTCTAACATCAACACTTGAACAAAAAAACACATTTATAGTGCAGCTGAGCTTATGAAAAAAATAATTTTTTACTGGGCAATGGCAGAGAAAGAGGGTTCATAGGAAGTGAGGGCTACCCGCAAACAGTGATGCAAATGCTAATTTGTCAAGGAGGCACGGTTGCTTGTTTTAATGGCATTCATGTGAGAGAAACTGGATTCACAGGTGTATGTTGAGCCAAACATTGTTAGCACAGATATTGCCAGCGTTTTTATTTTGGGGAATGTCTTGACATGAATACACTTTATCCAAAATGTTGTGGTGGATTCATTCTCAAGTGCCTGCTTCAGAGCAGATGATGCTTGCATGTCAATTATTTCAAGTTGCAGGAGACCTTCATCAATGTGAAGTGATGCAAGGAACTCTTGTCCTTTTGTGGAAATAGCAGCTACATTGGCAAATGGGTTGCTCACAAAATGCATCAATTCTCTGGACATGTCAAATTCATCAAATCGACTTGCAAAGTTTTCCCTCAATTTATCAATGAAATCTGTCATTAATTGAGTGACTTTTGGCTCAATTGTGCGTGTTAACGTTGACATGAAAAGAAAAAAGTAAAAAAAAAAAAAAAAAAAAAAAATTTTTTTTTTATTTTTTTTATTATTATGTAATCTTTGGCGGGCCGGTCAGAATCATCCCGCGGGCCGGATGTGGCCCGCGGGCCGCCAGTTGAATAGCCCTGCCCTAAACCATTCTCTGCCAGCGCTATTTGTCTATGGAGATGTTCACCTTCTTTGCAGGGCTATAACTTTTTAAATTGTATTGCTAAATTGACATTACTATGGCCCATTCAACATCGATTATCTATCATTCGGGATATAGGAACGTTTTCCTTTTTCATTCACACATTCATACGAAAATACCGTCTAAGAGTATAAATGTGTTTTTATCGTTTTCTGCCGTATTTCATAGAACGTGAGATATAGGCATAAATATAGGCATAAATTGACAAAAGAAGCCACCCAACTCCTCGTCCAATCAACAGTCATCTCCCGCCTCGACTACTGCAATGCACTGCTCGCTGGCCTCCCGGCCACTGCCACTAAGCCTCTTCAACTCATTCAGAACGCAGCGGCCCGCCTGATCTCAAACCTACCGAAGTCGGCCCATGTCACCCCACTTCTTAGGGACCTGCACTGGCTCCCCATTGCTGCACGAATCCGCTTCAAGGCCCTCGACCTAGCATACCGTGCGGCAAAGGGAACCGCTCCCGCCTACCTCCGGTCAATGGTCTCTAACTACACACCCTCAAGACCCCTACGCTCTGCATCTTCTGGCCGCCTCAGACCTACTCCTATCCAAGCTCCGGGAGGGTCATCAAAGAGAAGTCGCCTATTCTCAGTCCTTGCCCCACAATGGTGGAATGAACTACCCACCCCAGTTAGGACAGCCGAATCACGTCCAATCTTTCGCCGTCGACTAAAGACGCACTTCTTCAACCATTATCTGAATTAAAAAAAAAAAAAAAAAAAAAAAAAAATCTAACCCTAACTAACCGTACTGTCATGCACTTGTCCTAATAAACTAACCTACACTGTAGCACTCAACACTTTGATGAACATTGTTGCTCAGCTGATAGAGTTGTGCCCTTCCTGATGGCTTGTCGTACAGAACTTGTAAGTCGCTTTGGATAAAAGCGTCAGCTAAATGACTAAATGTAAATGTAAATGTAAAATGCATATATTAGATTATCAAATGCAGTTTGATACCAATCCATGCTATATTAAAAATGTCAACTGTAAATGGTCCTAAACGTTATCACTGATCATCTGCAGGTGAACGGAGGGGGGGGGGGGGGTCGTTTATAATTCCGTGACCGACGTTAAATGATTTATGTAGTATGGGTGATATATTGATCAGAGCAGTTTGTATCGAAAATGATCATCAAAAACGCTGAAACTCACGGCAGCTTCCTCGTAGCGTTGGGCGATGAGTGGAGCAAACAGATCCCAGTTATGTGATGTCGATCGAGGCGATCCAGTTCCGGTTTGTATAATACTAATATACACCCAAATCATGTTGTTTATAGTTATGGCAACGATCCATGTCCACGGTGTGTGGATTGAGTCCCGGGACGATACACGAGTGGCCGGACGGAATTAGGGGACGGACCGAGCTGCAACGGGCATTTCCGGTTTGGCTTAGACAGCATCAGCCAAGACTCTGTGGGTGAAATATGAATACCATGACGAAAATATAAAATATGAACTTGAAACACGCTGTACAGCGTTATTGGCAGAATTCGCATGACCTTGAAAGCCGTCTTAACACGTTATTGGCGGAGAATGGGTTAAGGTGGGATTGTACAACTTCAAGGCTCCTTTCGAGTGCCGCTGCTGCAAGGAGGAGCAATAAGAGGAAAACAAAGTAAACATAATTGTACTTACAGATGTTGTGGTGTCCAGTCTGCTGTCTGTTTCCACAAGAAGAAGGTTTTGATCCAGATGTTTTGAGTAGAAAGCCATGGTCCAGTAGAGTTCCGTCACAGAGACTTCACACTGTAAACACACAAAGCATTTGTTGAATAATCAGGGCTCCAAACTAACTTTTGACACTGGTTGCACCAGTGCGCCTAACTTTTTCATTTTGGTGCACCAGCTCATAATTTAGGTGCACCCAAAAATGTTCACTGCGCCTTTTGCCGCTGCAATAATACATTTTAAGCGTTACCTTTACCATTGCCTTTTTTGTCAGTTTCCATACACATTAGTACTTTCTTAAAGGGGAACTATTTTACTATTTCTTTCACTATTTGGGCACTTTTACACAATTCCTGTGAGTTTATGAAACACCTCTGTAATATATATTTTTTTTTATTCATTGTTTTGTATTTCTAATCAAGTCCTCAAAAACAGCATTTTTCTACCTCGAGATCTCGAGCCGTTTTGAGGCTGGGCTCCAGCCACTGTGTGCAGCTCATCATGTACCTCGCCATTATCATGCAGCGGTGTCTTTCTGACATCACAAATCATCACATTTTCAGATGACTCAGTTCAGTGAGGGTGAATATTGTGAGAGAATTGGAAGAATGCGCCAATATGAGAATTAGAGACATAGATCATATTAATATAAGTTCACATAGCTAGGAAACAATGCTAAACACTCAAAAAGGCCATTTATAAGATAGTTCCCCTTTAATATGTTATGTAAATTATTGTAAAAATATAGCATTGTATTACAGTTAGCTTGCAAAGTCCAATCCTTCACATTTTTACGTCTATTTTAACACATTCAGCTCAGCTCCAGTTAGAGCTGTCCCCAAGCCTGTTTTTGGGATTCGAACATTCGCCAGGGTTTTTCGAACGGATGTTCGAACCATCGTTTTTAATCATGAAAACAATTTGCTCCTAAATAGGGAGGTGTAGTCTGACGTCACTTTGGACCACGTGCGAGATTCAACCGTATAGGGATTTATCTTTGGAAAAATGGATTATCGGCTATTGTAACAATTCTACCTCATGAACATTTGGAAAGCTTTCCATTTTTGCACAAAATGAGTTCCCTTCTATCACTAACATTATTTGTTAAGCATTTTTGGTTGAAATAAAAGTCAGCGATTACATTTGTGCCTAGCCGTGGATAGGAGGGACTTGTTGAGGGAATGTCAAATTTTATTTTTTTACATATTGTGAAAGTACAGATTCATACCTTAAAAATAAGCCATCATTTGAACATTTTGGTGGGATACTTTTCAAGCTACGTCCTATGAATCATGGTGATATCAGTAAACGCATTCAGAGATGAATGGCCTTCGAACTTGTGGAGAGGTTCACACCTGTGAGTTAATCAACTACAACCCTACCCAGAATGCATTGTATTCCATGGCCCCCCTCTCTCTATGGCAGGGGTCTCAAACTCGCGGCCCAATTGCGGCCCGCAGGATGATATTTTGCGGCCCCCTACTGGACATCAAAGTGTAGTGTTAATGCGGCCCGCGCACTACTGTTTGCCGAGTCGTTGCGCGAGAGTTGAGAGTTTTATTTATTTTATCACTTGTAGGCTACCATAGCGCAGGCTCATGACAGCAACGTTATGTTAGTGACTTGGTTGAAACATGATTCCGGAGTGATATCAAGTAAAGTGGAAGCAAATACATCCTCGCTATCTCCTCTGACTGCGAGCAGTGCTCTGCATGTCCGGCTGCACTGCCACTGTCTGTGTGTACGAGTCTGGTCCAATCACATACGCGTCCCGTCAGCGTTTTTCCCCCTCACCCAGTCTGCGAATCAGAGGCAAAGTAGGGGAGTAGGGCGGGTCTTCACGGACTGCATGTCGTCTCACTCTCTCTTTCAGTTCAAGTCGGAGCAGAGTTGGCAGCGCATCTACAGTAAACTCGCTCCCAGTTTTATCTCTGTGAGATAAATGTAGCTATTAGCCTATTTTCGCCAGCAGGCAGCCAGCAGAAAAATGGCATTTTCAAAGATGGTCAGTAAAAGAAAAGTCGACTGCAATTCAAAGGTGAATGGACGGGAAAATATGCGTTGTTCCTGAGTCCCAGCCAGGGGCGTAGCTGGAGATTCTGGGCCCCATGAAAGAATCAAATTTGTGGGCCCCCAATCTATAAAAAATGTTGGGGCATTTATTTATTGATGAAAACGCATATGGTGGGGAGCTCCCGTAGCTCACCGCATATCTCGGCACTATTTCTGCGTCTGGGAAAACCGTGCTCGTCACGGATCTGGGGGACACAAGTTCGATTCCCGGACCCGCCGTCATTTCTCAGAATGTCTTCCCCTGCTCTACATCCCATTTCAACCCGTTTCTGTCGGTCATGCTTGACCAGAAAAGCGATAAACGCTAAAAAATAAAGTTAAAAAAAAAAACGCATATGGTTTTTACCTATTTTTTTTATAAACAGCTTTGTGATAGAATAAAAAAAATGCACAGTGCATTTCCATAGCTGTGGATGAGTCCACTGACACCACTGAGAAGCCTGAAGAACCGTTCATGTTCTGAAGAACCGTTCATGTTCTGAAATGTTATTGCTAAAGATTGAGAAGATTGGATCAGTTGTACTTTTTTATTGAATACTTGAAACCCTTTTTTGTGGAATATTTGATGCGGCCCAGCCTCACCCAGACTCTACCTCCAGCGGCCCCCATGTAAATTGAGTTTGAGACCCCTGCTCTATGGGGTTAACACCTTGCGGCAAGCTCTTTTGTTATGTTTATTTGTTGGAAGCCTCACATAAGCCATGTAATGTTGGGGGTCAAGGTATTGGCTGAAGGAAAGGCTACATCAAAATAAAATACTAAATAGATACTATCTGCTATACTATAATATACTATACTATGCTACTATACTCTACTATAATGTACTATATTAGTTTTAATAAAATGGGGGACCCTGATAATAAACAAGACAAATCAAGTTTCAAGATTTTATTATCATTTAAAATAACACGAGAAAAATAGGCATGATAAAAATAGACATGCTAAAGTCAATGTTCAATGTTCTGATGGCCTCTCCAGAGTGATCACTGTGGTCTTTTTGAACCGCTGCTGGATACTTTGGCTGGTGCTGGGCATGTGATGTCTTGGGCTTCTTCATCACAGAACTCTCTGATCTTGTGGAACAGATAGTGTTGTCTTGCAGAGTCCAGTCCCGGTGGTGGCAGCACAGGAAGTCCATCTATAGGCGGCAGGACACGGACGTCACGGAGCAGCTGGAATCTGGTTTCAGCGCCATCAATAGACATCTTTGCCACAACCACACCAGGTTCCACATGGGGCGACAGTGGCTCGAGAGGTAGAGCAGTCGTCTGGCAATCCGGAGGTTCCCGGTTCGATTCCCGCTCCTCCCGGGCAGCGTGTCGATGTGTCCTTGAGCAAGACACTTAACCCCTAATTGCTCCCGATGAGCAGGTTGGCACCTTGCATGGTTGCCTCCGCCGTCGGTGTGTGAATGTGTGAGTGAATGGGTAAAATGTGAGTAACAAATTGTAAAGCGCTTTGGATAAAAGCGCTATATAAAAAAGCAGCCATTTGCCATTTACCATTCCTTGGAATCAAAGCTGCAATAATAAAGTGAAACGTTAGTACAGGGCACATAACAATATCAATGCATTTGTATCATTTGCCAATGACATTATTTGCACTAAAGTGTGAATAATTAATTACAGTAAATACACAACACACAGTGACCACACCCACCTAAAGTGCTGGTACTGCTTGATCTGTGGCAGTGGCTTGAAGTAAGGCCCCAGATGTTCCTGCCAGTTGTAGGACTGCACGATTACAGTGCCATCTTCCTTTCCCACTAGCTGTGGTATGTTGACTCCAGCCACTGAGCTGTCCCTTACGACTGCTGCAATCTCATCAAGAGTGTTCACCTTGGTCTTTCTGAAACGCTGCTTGAGAAGCCCAAATAAACAGTCCGGGGAAAACTTTGTGTGGCCTACAATCAGCAGGTGGAGATTGACACGATGGTGAAGACCATGTAGCGCTCGCCACGCTAAGTACCACAACATGTACTTGTTCTTGTTTTGGCCACTGCAGTTGTCACAGTGAAGGTCAACATCTGTCTCCCCAAGACCATGGTCTTTGAAGAAGTGGTGCAGGTAGCTTATGACGGCGTTGCTACCTTTGCTGGACTCCATCCCCTCATCCACCAAATAGTTGACTTCCCTTGGAATCGCCTCACAGCAAACACCGAATATGCTGCACTTGCGTGGAGCCAAGAAGTACATGGGCCCTGGCTGAAGTGGGTCTGATGGATAGTGCACCTGCAATAAATGAATAAGGATTTTAGAAAGAAGAAAAGGGAGCAATGCAGTAGTTATAACAATTATAACATGATGGTTGTGAAAGAGGGCTTGGTATGTAGTCACCTTTTGAGCGTAGTCGAAACTGTAATGCATTGTCATGGGCTTGCTTGCCGGTGGCACATGAACACCCAGAGAAAGACCATCACCGATCTCCTTGGCGGCTTTAAGCATGCCCTTGTAGGCAGCCCGCTCGGATGTTACATGCTCCAGATGTTGTTCCTGCTGCTTCAGCTTTGCAGACTTCTCAGCCTCTGGCAGATTGGCACTTCTGAAAATCTTGGAAAGTTAAGTAAATGATGATATTAATATTAATAATAATAAACTGTATTTGTATAGCACTTTTCATACAGAAGTTGCAGTTCAAAGTTCATAACACTGATGTTCACTAACCAGATAATTGTTCTTCTGACACACCCAGCAAAGATCAGACATTGGTTTGATTGATGTGATATGACTCAGTAATTGCCTCCAGAGGGACTTAAATGTGGACAGGCCCACTGCTCGCTGGTCTGAAAGATTAATAAGAACACATGAGACAAGCTCAATGTTAGCACAATGTCATTCATTTTGAAGCTTTGTTTTTATTTGACAAAGACCTATTTTACCTATTTCTTTGACAAAGATTTGCTTAAACCTACCAACTGGCATTGCCTTGGTATATAAACACCACACAGATGCCTTTGTGACGAAAGATGGTAACAGCTGACCGGTAAAGTTCTTTTGGTGTGCTTGGCGTCCTGGGAGGTGAACAGCATGATCTTCTGCATAATTCAACACAAATTGAACTACTTTTTCGATCTCCTCATATTTTATGCAATGCTTGTTGTTGCGTGGCGATCGCTTCTTAGTGCGAACACACATGCCATTTTCTGACATGTGTTTGCTAATTGCAATCAAGCGATCCTTACCTATTCTTGGGAGAGAAGAGGGGGGGGGGGGGACAGAGAGAGAGATAGTTAGATCATCATCATCATCATCACCACAAGTACCGGTACCTGTACCACACCCAGTCTACATGATTGTGAATGAAGAAACCTGAAAGAATACCGTCTCAATAGAACATGTAAACAATGTGCCTAATTTGATTAATTTGAGTTGAATTGTGGGACAAATCAAAAAGACACAAATAGTGTCTTTGGTCTATAAATACTATCTGCTATACTATACTATGCTACTATACTCTACTATAATGTACTATATTAGTTTTAAATAGACAATAATAATAACTTACCCGTGGATGAAGAGGAAAGCTTCACGGCAGATTTGTATAGCCCCGAAGAAGTAGTGCGTGTAGGCGCGCTGCCTTTTTTTGGAAATAGATTTATTTGCGATAGTCCATTCAGACTTTCGACCAAAAGCCTGGAGCTGAGCCATAATAATCAAATCTTTATGATCCTCTTCGAGAGCCGCTATCTCAAAATGCCTTGTGTAAACTTCATCACGGTCCAATTGTGTGATACATGAGCGCCGGTGAAGCATGTCATTTTATTTATCACTCTGGACGCATTTACAAGTGAATCGCAAAAGTCTTTCCATTTCGTGTTCGTGGCTCTAGTCAGATTCAACTTCCACAAAACTCATTACATGTTCTACCTCATCTGCAAATCCTATTATAGGTGTGTCACCATCATCTGGCTCTTCAGCGTTGCTGTCAGTGATTATAGCCAGAATAATTTCGTCTGCGTTGTCCTCTACTTCTGAACCAGAATCTGAGTTTCTTTCTGGATTTTTGTTATTCGGCTCAAAGAAATCAGCGATGAATGTTCCCAGTGCGCGTTCGTCTTCAACACAATGTGCTCCGAAATGAGCAAACCGGTTTAATGCCTCGGCAACTGCCCTCGCTGTAGGTTCCATGGTCTGTCAAGCAGAGCACTGCCTGCGCGCTGTTTAATACCCATCAATGGCGCAATCAACTTAATGACGTCACCGCCTGACCAATAAGCATTTAGATGTAAATACATGTAATGTGGTAGTGAAAGACACAACAACAAGTTACTTTTAACTGTATTAACACTTTGACTGCCGGGAGCCGTCTTTAGACGTCTTTGCTGGCCATGCTAAAGTTGCCGGGGGACGCTGTACGTCGTCCTTATATCAATATTTCAAAAATCTGCGATCGGATTCATAATGTCCCTCCGCTGGCCTGAGATCCACCAGCAGGACCCACTGAGCTCTCTGGCGGTTCAGGAGCGCCATCTGGTGGCCGATCGGCGCAGGCGCTTAACAGGAAGCGCAGTAGAGGTTTTGCTAGACGTCCGTATTGCTTCCGGCCACTCGGTACATGTCCCGTGACTCTAGCTCGTCACACTACATAGCGATCGATTGCCAATAACTCGATAAACAACATGATTTGGACGTATATACCATTATACAAGCTGGAGATGGACCGGGTAATAATATATCCCATAATGATAAAATTTCTACTCGACGATGATCGCCCAACGGCGCGCGGAGACTGGGGTGAGTTTCAGCGTGTAACGTTACCGTCTTCGATAATAACTGATATTATCAACATTTGACCCACATTAGATGATTGGTATAACGCTGCCCACGGAATTATAAACGCCCCCTCGCCCATCCGGTCAACATCAGATGACGTGTAGTAACTTCTAGAAGTACGTCTAGTTGGAATTTTTTATATCGCGCTGATTGCCATCAAACTGTATTTCATCATCAATATAATGCATTTGGGGCTATATATCACGTTCTGGAGAAAGCTGCAGAAAGAGATGAAAACATACTTATACATTAGACCATACTTTACTATGAATATGTGAATGAAAAAGTTTAACGTTGCTACACAATGAACAATACATATAGGACTTTGAATGGGCCCTAATAATGGCAATGTAGCAATAGAATTTAAAAAGTTATAGCCCTGCAAAGAAGGGGACTTTCTACATAGACAAATAGCGCTGGCAATCTATGGTATATCATTAATTTAACCTTAGGCAACCAAAGTGTTAACAGATTGCAGAATAGGTACAATACAGTTTCGTCTTGTTTACTCCGTTTCCTTATTAAATGAATTTACTTCTTATGCCATTAGGTTGCAATAAGATAGCAGTGTAACTTAAAGTCAATGTTCAATGTTCAGATTCAGCGTCATCAAATCCGTGCTGAATTGCCAGCGCGCGTTTGTCTTCAGCAGCAACGTTTACATCAGGGTCCCTCCTATAAGTGAAAACAACTCTCGCTCTGATGAAAAGCATTGGTATCACTCCGTTTCCTTATTAAATTTATTTACTTCTTATGCCATTAGGTTGGAATAAATGCACTCTAACGAAATTCGTTCGCTCATAAAATTCTAAATGTGTTTTAATGGTGTTTAATTAAGTTTTAAAACACGCGTTTTATGACGGCGGTCGGCCTCTTTTTTTATCTTTTTTATTTAGACACTGCGTTTGTCACAAGTTACATTGCTTATAACTTATAACATTAAGATAGTGTATTAACATTGTTATTCTCTCTCTAAGAAAGGAGAGCTTGTGTCTGTGTGTGTTTCAACACCTCGATAAGTACATGTACTTAATACCCGGACAGGCCGCACCCAGCGAATAGCCCTCGGCTGTAGTTTTTCCACCGTATGAGAGAAAATACTTGTCGAACTATATAACAATAATTACCTCATTTACAAGTTGTATTTAAGTTTGCAAATAAGGGCAAATAAGGGAACACATTAATGACAGTTCAAAGATGTAAAAAATAAACAAGATTTTTGAAGAGCAAGACATTTTTTCACTTCCCGACACCTCTCTCTGGCCGAATCAAATCGTGTTTGGCCGCGTCGGGGCACATTTTTTATTTAATTTTTTACAATTAATTGCGAATATTTTCATGTTGAGGTATAGATTGTGGATGAAAGGTACACCATGCAAATGTTGATGCTTTATTTGTTTTAAACAAGACGATTTAGAAATGGGCAAATACATTGTGTTTTCAAGATGGACCGGCCGGAAACAGCAATCATGTAACCACTACACCTCCCTATACTAATAGTCTTTCGGGTATTTTATTTTGAAAAATGGCCACTTCCGTCCGTGCCTCAACCCAGCTTACTGTCAAGTCTTGACTAGCAAAGTTTAGGCACATAATGCACATTGCTGCGGTTGAGTAGTAGACGTACGGACTTACTGGTAACGGGAGGCTTGAATAACGTTTGAATGATAATCCATTTTGTGAATACATTTGTTGAAACAGCTTTGTTGGCCGATGGCTCCTGCTATCTTAACGTTAGCTAAAGGGCTACACTCTAACGTTACATACCTTAATTAACGTGTATAACATACCTGTGTAACATTAAGCAGCTTGTGTTCCGCTGGGAAAGCATCACTGCATACACTTTGTTTAATCGAAACGTCCATTCTGAAACGTATTATGAAATGAGACTGTGCTTTTTTATCGTTTCAATTCGGAAAGTTGATGCTCACATGGCTTTTTTGTTTATCCCGTCATTCAGCGAATAATAATGGCAGGGTGATGATCAGAGCCAATCAGAGGCAGATCTGGGCTGGTCTTTGCATAATGCACGTGTTATAGCCAATCAAAGGCAGAGATTTAAAATGTTTTGAACGCACATGGCCACAGGGAAAAAGACGCTAAACACACACATACACAGAGACAGACCTGCTGGGAGCACCAGTGCGACAAGGGAAAACATCCAGTCGCACTGCACTGAGTTTTGGTCGCAAAATGCCAATGCACTGAGTTTTGGTCGCACCCTGGAGCCCTGATAATCCAGGAATTTATGTGGAGTGTATCGAGGCTTGTGTTGATGACGTGTGGTGACGTTGAACCTCCCGCGCCGGTCGTACCACGTGACTCAGGACATTTGTCGCATGATTCGAGATAATGGGGCAACGAAACGCAATAGTCTCCTATGACCTCACATTGTGTCGACTTAGGCATTTATTGCGTGTTTGTTTGCTATCTGTTCCAGCTTCTTTTTTTGTGATGGAACCAGCTAGAGGAGATTGTCCCTGCCTGGGAACATTTATCAGATTTCTCATAATAAAGGTATGCACAGTAATATAATAAGTATTCACATAGTAACATAACTAACTGAGCTGATCTGTCTCCCAAGTATTCACATAGTAATATTAATAAAAGTGACAACACAGCGTATCCCCTGATCTAATTTATGTTACTTTAAAAGGTGATGCGTCTGTTGTGTTCAAAAGAACTTGGATACGACAATAACACCTCACCGATGCTGAGGCATTATAGAGCAGTGGTTCTCAACTGATAGGTCGTGTGGCCATTTTGAGTGGGTCGCGGATGTGTGCGTGGAGGAGAAATTGAGGGGGAAAGGGTTTTATTTCGCAGTCTACAGAATTTCTGATATGATATGATACATTTATTTATATTGCGCCCCCTCAACCAATAGTTACATCGGCCCGGGGCGCATCCCGGGAAAGAAAGAGAAACAAAAAAAGACAGAAAAAAATACATGCAGGCCAACCAAGCCGATAGAGAACGGACAGACATAATACACCAGTCATACTACAATACAAAACTAGCTCATGGATTGTTTATGGCGAAAAGGTGGGTTTTGAGCATGGCCTTAAAGGTCAGTAGAGTGCTTGCAGATTTTGCTGCACTTTTATTTTGAACCACATACGTTTTCCATGACGCAGTGCGCGTGCAGTAGCAGTTTGCTGCCAGCGTTGTCATGACAGTAACACTAATGTCATCACATCAGTTACCGCTCATTGATTCAGGCATTTGTAAACATGGCGAAACGCAAATACGACACCGACTACATTAAATATGAGTTTTCTTACATTGAGGACAAAAGAGAGGGACAAAAACCTCAGTATGTTGTGTGCAGTGAAGTGTTAGCACATGAAAGCATGAAGCCATGAAGAATGAAACGCCATTTAGAAACAAAACACACTTATAATTCTTCATAATACAATGCTGTTCAGTATCCCCTGATCAAATGCTGTTCAGTATCCCCTGATTGAGTCATCTCTGCTACAGTTCAATTCAGATTCTTGAAACTTGATGAGCATCACCAGTTTAAAAGGCATATATGCCTGCAATTCAAGATAAGGCTGCCTTTTTATTTCATACAGTTCAATTTAGATTCTTGAATCATGATGAGCATCACCAGTTTAAACATATACCTGTAATTCAAGATACATCTGCCTTCTGTAGTTCTCTGTAGCTCACTTGGTAAAGCATGGCACTAACAAAGCTGAGGTTGTGGGTTCGATCCCATGGGACTACATATTAGAGATGTTCCGATACCATTTTTCCCTTTCCGATCCGATTCCGATACCTAAGCTTTGGGTATCGGCCGATACCGATATTTATCCGATACCAGTGCATACAAAAAAAAATTAAAAATTATATAAATACTTATTTTTTTTTTACAGATACTGTTATACTGTTTTTAGTAATAACTGGAAAGTAATGGTATTTATTCAACAACAGGTGATTGTATAGATTTGTATTAGTATCATTAATCAATGAGTATGGGCTGCAGCACTGCAGATATACCCTACTCCAATGATCCACACGGACATTAAACGGTGTTGCACTCGCTACTCCGTGGCTCTGCAGATATACCCTATTCAGTCTGTAAGCTAGTGGCAGATAGAACGTTCATGTTGTGATTTTTGATGCAAAATAAATATTAAACATTCTCTTTTGAAACTCCGCCTCAGACTCTTATCCTTTGGCACTTGCTGTACTTTGCTTGCAGGTCTGCAGCCATTATTGCTGGATTATAAATAGCACCAACTTTAGACACGGTAACGTTATCAAGCTAAGCTAACTGACCTAGCTCGTCTTCCCGCATTGACATTTGATAACGTTAGTAATAGTCAGCTAAAGCTAGTCAGTAGCTACTTAACTTAAATACAATTCACCGTGGGTGCATTATTGTTGATAGACGGTCACGGACAGTGTTAGGTCCTGGAGAAAGGACAGGCGATCATCTGATTTGATGTAACGTTAAAGCGGATGTTGTTCCAACTAGCTATCTTTCCAGCTAATGCTATCATAACACCAGCAAAACACATCCCGTCCGAGCTCCCCGTCACACCGCACTGTCGGGGACAATGGAATTTAAGAAAGTGTATCTGCTGTTAAAATGACACAGCATCACACTTTAAAACATGTTCATTTTATAATCCTCACTCTCCGCAGGACTCGGCAGGAGATAAATTACATCATGGGATCGGAGGCTAGAATTTACGCGTACTCGCCGATACCGATACCAGCATTTTAGGCAGTATCGGCGGCATTTCCGATACTGGTATCGGTATCGGAACAACTCTACTACATATACTGAAAATCTATGCACTTGTGTACTGTACCTTGCTATGGATAAAAGTGTCTGCTAAGTCTAAGAAGCTTTTTTTTTTAATTGGGTTTGTAGCCCTAGTTGCACTTGTTTATCTTTGTTTCATGTTTTTAACAGTGCATGAAGGATTGTGTATTACTGCACATTTTGTGTGAAATAAATCAGAGTGGTTAAGAAATTTGGGTCGCAACTTAATGACTAAGGAAAAATGTGGGTCCTGAGGCTAGACCAGTTGAGAACCAGTGTATATAGAGCATTGCATGAGAACAAGGAGACCAAGGCCTATCTAAATTAATGGTTTGGTTCCTGTTGGTTGTCAGTTAAGGCCATGGGTAGGTAGGGAATTTATTTTATTTGATTTCTTCCCACGGCGACTATGGATAGGGAATTTCTTTATTTAATTAAAATGTTCACGACAACATGGATGCATGTACTCTGCCAGCATGTTTAATATCCATAATAATACTAAAGGTTTGACTAAGATTTTTAGGAAACTTTATTGTAAAAAAATTATATATATATATATATATATATTTTTTTTTACTCATAAAATAAATTGGGTCGCACCTAAATCGGCAGGGTCGGTTGGCAACCGGAACCAAACCATTTATTTTGATAAGCCCAACCAGGGTGGACCAAGCTCAGGTAAGCCATTTTAGGATGCAAATGTAACCGGTGTGTTACGTCTGCATTGTGTTCTGGCGTGTGTGTGGCGACATTAATCAGGCATGAGGCAGTACTGGGTATCAGGCTCATTTACTGGAGGTCTCTGTGTAACACACATCAGATGCACAATCATTAGGTTTGGTGTGCACTTCATAGGCATCTGAAAATACTGTTACAAGTTACACTATTATATATATTCTGTTTGGCAAAAACTAAATTAAATTCCATAAACAATCTTTAACAAAAATATTAAATATGACCCATATTCACTTCTATAACATGTGAAAATAAAACATTATGATTAGACAGTATCATTCTTAACATTCAAATACGGCTTCAGTAAGATTAGAACAACATGTAACTCTTGTCTTATAATAACAATCACACCAGCCAAACTACATTTATATAGCTGAACTGATGTGGATCAGCTATAAGGCTATTAGGCCTACAGCCTTTCATTACACAGGCATTGCTGGCCTCCCGACCACTGGCACAAAGCCTCTTCAACTCATTCAGAACGCAGCGGCCCACCTGACCGCAAACCTACCGAAGTCAGCCCACGTCACCCCACTTCTCAGGGACCTGCACTGGCTCCCCATTGCCGCACGAATCCGCTTCAAGGCCCTCGACCTGGCATATCATGCGGCGAAGGGAACCGCTCCCGCCTACTTCCGGTCAATGGTCTCTAACTACACACCCTCAAGACCCCTACGCTCTGCATCTTTTGGCCGCCTCAGACCTACTCCTATGCGAGCTCCGGGAGAGTCATCAAAGAGCAGCCGCCTATTCTCGGACCTTGCCCCACAATGGTGGAACGAAACAGGGTCAATAATAAAAATATATATATTTAAATTAAAACAATTTTTTATTGTGGCCTGCAACAGGGCAGCATTAAAACCAGAGTGGACAGACTTGTCTTTCTTGCCCGCAACTTAAAGTAATGGCTTTGCTTGTCCAAATGACAATGAATGAATGAATGAATGAAAACTTTATTTAACAGATTGCAGAATGGGTACAATACAGTACGGCTCAATACATACAATTGTTAAGGGGATGCAGACCTGAGAAAGACGTTTGTCTTGTTTCCATCAGGGTCCCCCATTTTCAATTCATATAGACATATATGACATACATGACATACAGATAGTCAGTACTGCTACATCTATACATTTATGACATACCAGATTTGCAAATACAGTACTGTTTGTGATACAGAAGGAGTCAAGAAAAGGGAGTATATACATTTGACGTAGAAACTGTACATTGGAGGAGGTTGGGTGGGGGGGGTTGGGTACATTGGGATATTGACAACCATACTGGGTAATTTACATTGGAGGTGGTTGGGGGGGGGGGGGGGGGCCGGGGGGCACACTGTATAAACAAGTAACACTGTACATTGAGGGGGGGGGGGGAGGAGACACTGTACAAACAAACACAAATGTACATTGAACTATTGACAAAACCATACTAGGTAAATGACTGTACATTGGAGGGGGTTGGGTTAGGATATTTACAGGGGCCAGTGTTGAATTGCAGTCTCCCGTAGGTGTCCCTTGAGAGAGGTTTTGAAAGTGGGTAGTGATCCACATCATCGTTTCCGTTAGCCGGTAATTACCGGTATTTGACTGGCAAAATCTGTTGAAGTCCGACATATTTAATCTCTCCGGTCATAGTGTCCGGTGAAAATAGTTCCCTCTGGGCACAGTTTGATTATTTGAATTGTATTTGGATGGGCTGGAGTTGGGTGGCCTATGCGATGAACGAAACAATCATTGAGTTTGTTGTCGTTGCTTCGCTCAGCGAGAGCTTGCTGCTGGATTTGCGGAAGGCATGCAGCTGCAGACCCACAGAACCCACCAGCTTTGCTGGCACAGTGCGGTCCCCAGACCTGGAAAGCTGCTCTGCGGGTCTGCAGCTGGATGCTTCTTGCAAACTAACTGCGGCCGGCTCGCGCTGATAACAGCTTTCATTGTTGGACCGGCTGCTTGGTGGAGCAACGATGAAACGAATGTAATGAATCGTTCGTCGCATGGGCTATTTAATTTTGGCCTGTTTTGGTACGGTTCGGGTGGTCAAGTTGTGCTTGGAGGGAGTTGTTTTCACCGGACATTATGACCAGCACCAAGTCGTTGGGAAGTGGAGATATACATCACGCAAACCCACGATAATGTTGCCGCCTCTCTCTGCAAAATTTCTCAGTTCTTCGCTTGATATAATTAATACAAATGTCCAATATAACGGAATTCGTTAGCTCATAAAAATGTGATTATAACAGACTGCTGTTTAGTGTCGGACCGACTGCCCACATACGCGGTCTATTTTATTTCAAGTCAGCAGCAGCACGGAGTATCGAGGGACTTATTTTATTTGGAATATATTAATGACTATACGCAAAAGTAGCCTCGTTTTAAGTAATAATATTATAAATCTACATGCCTTGAGGATGACATTCTTTATATAGCCTATATCAATTGTTTTAAAGCTCAATAAACTATGACCGGAATTAATCTCATTTGTCCGGTAGATTGAAATCTTGCAGGTCACGGAGACCGGCAACAATTTTTTCTAACAGAAACCCTGACTCCACATTCCTTTACAGCTTTGGGTAGGGCGTTCCACATTGATGTGGCATAATTGCGAAACGTGTTTAGTCCCTTATTTGAGCCGAATCTGGGTTTAACATGATTTGTGGAGCTCCCTCTGGTGTTGTGATCGTGGTATTCACTGACCTTTGGGAAGTATTTTGACATGTACATGGGTACCTTGGTCGTGTAGTGTATCTTGTAGACCAGGCCCATTGCAAGTTGCTGTACTCTGTCGTCTACTCTAAGCCATCCTAGGTTGTCAAAGTGGGCAGGGGTGAGGTGGGTTCTAGGAGTAAGGTCAAGCAGTAGTCTGACCAGTTTGTTTTGAGATGTTTGTAATTTTGTTTTTAGCGCCTTTGAGGTGCTTTGGTACCATGAGGTGCAAGCATAGTCGTAGTACCCCTGAATGAGTGCTCCTGCCAGAGTCTTCAGGTTGTTCTTGTTTACCAGAGAGGAGATCCGGTACAAGAATCGAGTTCGCCGTCGGTCTTGCTGAGTTTGTTATTTGAACCGAAGAGAATGGACTCTGTTTTGCCCATGTGTAATGATAGTTTGTTATCAGCGAGCCATATGCAGATTCTGCCTAGTTCCGAGCTGAGGGTTTTTTCAACCTGTAACTTGTTCTTGTCAGAGACCAGCAGGGCTGAGTCGTCCGCAAACAGGAACAAGTTGCAGTCACAAGCTGACGACATGTCATTTGCATAAATTAGGAACAGTAGCGGTCCTAGTATGCTTCCTTGTGGAACACCACAGCTCACTGTGAGGGGGGGGGGATAGGGTACCGTTTACCTCCACCATCTGTTCCCTCCCCTCAAGGTAGGATTGCATCCAGCTCACTGATAAACTATCAAAACCAATTGCTTTTAGCTTGTCAATCAGAATGGAGTGATTGACCGTGTCAAAGGCCTTTTGTAGGTCCAGCATGACCATGCCGCAGTATTTGCCTGCGTCCACCTCTTGTTTGATGTGGTCATTCAAATAGAGAAGGCATGTGTCAGTGGAGTGGGATGTTCTGAAGCCAGATTGGAATTCGTAGATTAGATTTTTTTCCGCTAGGTACTTTTCGACCTGTTCGTAGACTATTTTTTCCATGACTTTCGAGATGGAGGTGAGAATAGAAACAGGGCGGTAGTTGCCTGGGTCTAATTTTCTGCCCTTTTTGTGCAGAGGGGTCACCCTCGCAATTTTGAAGTCCTTGGGGACGTGTCCCTGTTTTATGGAGAGGTTTATTATGTGTGTGATGATTGGTGTGATGGCGGCTGCTGAGTCTCTGAGGAATTTGGAGGGGATGTTGTCATGGCCAGTGGCCTTGTTAGGTTGGAGGGCGCTCAGTTTATTGAGTACCTCATCTGTTGTTACCATTTCCAGCTTGAAGTCGTCTTTGCGGACCCCTAGGTTTTTGTAGTAAGCTACTATGTGTTCTACGAACCAATTGGAGATTTCTTTTTCTCTTGGCCATTTATTTTGTTTGCTTTCTAATTTAAAATACAGTTTGAAACAGCCTGTACACAGTAGGCTATGTGTGCTAATCAGACTTGAGATTTTACTAATTTATTTTCATTGTTAATGCCAGTTATAAAAGTGTTATTGTTATACAGTTCGTGTTCAAGTTCTACCTCAGATTTGTGGTTTGGCAAGTAGGCCTAGTTTGTCATGTTCTGACAATAAAGAATATTCCGAACCACAATTAACCTTCTGGTTTCTTCAGCTTTCATTCAGCAGCAAAAATAGCCTTTAAACTTGACAGAAATAATTAGGGATGCCCCGATCACGTTTTTTGCCACAGATACCGATCGTCTATGAGTCATATCGGCCAATACACCGATCGCTTTTGGTTTTCTTATAGCAGCTGGCAGTATTATACTGTAGGTCTAACACAGGCATTCTCAAAGTCCGGTCTAAATTATCTAATCTAATCTTAGAAATTAAGTAAAGTGAATAGTACTGGGTGTTAAGCATGACAGTATCTAAGTTAATTTACTTCTGACCATTATAGTCAAAGTATTTTCCTATGAACTGAAACTTATAAGATGTTCTCAGTGTTCAGTTACAGCTATGGAGCATGATAGCTAATTAGCCAACAGCTGCAAAAACGAATGATGTCGGATGTTATAAGACATTGATATCAGGAGCTATCTGTAGCTACTGCTAGCCGGCTAGATAACGGTAGACAACACCTCATGTATTAAACTAAAGTGAATAGTTGACTGGGTGATTTTGTTTAAACAGTAACGTTAGCTAGGTAGCTAACGTTAGCTCACGGAGCGATAGCTAGTTAGCCAACGCTAGCCAGCACCTGCGAAAACGAATGCCAAACTGATGATATCAGACGTTGATATCAGGAGCTATCAGTAGCTACATAACATTAGACAACGCCTCATGTATTAAACTAAAGTGAATAGTTGACTGGGTCATTTTGTTTAAACAGTAACGTTAGCTAGGTAGCTAATGTTAGCTCACGGAGCGATAGCTAGTTAGCCAACGCTAGCCAGCACCTGCGAAAACGAATGCCAAACTGATGATATCAGACGTTGATATCAGGAGCTATCAGTAGCTAGATAACATTAGACAACGCCTCATGTATTAAACTAAAGTGAATAGTTGACTGGGTCATTTTGTTTAAACAGTAACGTTAGCTAGGTAGCTAACGTTAGCTCACGGAGCGATAGCTAGTTAGCCAATGCTAGCCAGCACCTGCGAAAACGACTGCCAAACTGATGATATCAGACGTTGATATTAGGCTTGGGCGGTATAATTTTTTCACACCGTCATACCTTGCTGACATAATACCCCGGTATACGGTATGACTTTCATTTTCATCAGCGGGGGGGGGGGGGGTGGCAACCCGTGTTATCAAGTAAACAAATCACGTCGTTAGCTCTCAGAATGGTAGCCAGAAGCCCACAGCATCTAGTGCTACTATCGACGTTAGCATGTAGTCTGTATGTAGGCAGACTATTTGATTCCTTAAGGGCTCGAAATTGCCTGGGTTTTGGTCATATGCTCCCGAAATGCTCCCGCTGTTTGGCTACTTCTATGTAGGGCTGGGCGATATAACGATAAATATCGCGATATATTTTAATAATCGATATAGAATATCGAAATTTAAAAAAAAATCGAAAAATTGTTTTTTTTTCCTTTTTTTTTTTTACCTGCAACAGGGCAGTTTTAAAACCAGAGACAGTGGACAGACTTGTCTTTCTTGCCTGCAACTTAAAGTAATGGCTTTGCTTGTCCAAATGACAATACTGACCAAATTCAGATTTCTTTTTCTCTTGTCCATTTATTTTGTTTGCTTTCTAATTTAAAATACAGTTTGAAACCGTCTGTACACAGTAGGCTATGTGTGCTAGCAGAACTAGACTCGAGTCACGCGTCACGGTGCACATGTGCGGTGGTTTGTCCACCAAAAAAGCGCCAAAAGATCGAAAATAAACTAGCAGAGCCAGAACTGTTCAACTCCTCTGGAGCCACAGCCAGCAGAGAAGCCGGTTTACTTTAGCTTTTAAACCAGCTGCAGCCTGAGAACTGGAGTGTGAGGGGATGTAACACTAAAGATGGCGGCAATGACAAAGAATTGCTGCAAAATAAACATACATCTGTTGTTAAAAAAAAAAAAAAAAAAAAAAAAAAATTATACTTATAACAATTCGATAATTATCAATATCGAGAAATAAAATAAAATTATCATATCGTTATCGCGATATGATTTTTTTCCATATCGCCCAGCCCTACTTCTATGTGCAGTGAAAACTACTCGAATGCTTTATAACCTAGTCATTGATTTAGTTCAGGGTAATCTAATATCAGCCGCGGAGCTAACGCTAGTTAAACAAGCTCACAGAGAGAGATAAACAGCTGACAGCGGATAGTACAGGTACAAATACAATAACAAAGTAGGTGGGGGCTGTTGTGTAAACCTTGTACTTTTTAGTTCACATATAATAAGAGACAGATTATTTGCTTGCTCCACCAGTGCACAACAACACACACCAACTCTCGTTACCACAACGCTTTACGGTATTTTCACAACACTGTCGCAACATTACCATAAAAACGTGAACACCGCGATGCACTAGTGAGGACTGGTCTCGCCCTCTGCTGGCGCGTGTGTGCACTACACTCAAAACTCCATTTCACTGTAATAGAAACTGAAGTGCATCTGTGATTTTGACCCTGGTATACCGTAATACCGTCATACCGCCCAAGCCTAGTTGCTATCATGAGCTATCAGTAGCTAGATAACATTAGACAACGCCTCATGTATTAAACTAAAGTGAATAGTCGACTGGGCCATTTTGTTTAATGCTTGTTATGTTGAAAGAGGAGCTCTGAGCTGCTCATGCACTCGACTCTTGCCGTAAGGGTATGTTGACATGACGGGTCTGTGAGGGGGAGGAGGAGGGGCAAGACGTGCAGCAGCAGCTGTGTGGCTGTGAGAGGAAAGCGAGTGAGAACTCCGCTGAGAATTGGATCATGTTTTTCGCACGTGTCATCGATCGGTTTTCACGATCTGCGAAAATAAAGCATTATCGGAATTCACTGATCTCATATTTATACTGAATATCGGCCGATACCGATCGCTGGCCGATCGATCAGGCATCGCTAGAAATAATGATTTCATGTAGGGCTGTACCGAATGTCATTTTTTAACATTCGAAGCTTCTATTGAAGTATTCGAACGAAGCTTTGAATGTCTATAAAAAAATGTACTTCATAAAAAAAAAATCTAACTAAATCCTCTATTTGAATAAAGTGATTAATCTGATCAGTTTCGTCAACATAAATAATCCAATAAGGGCACGGTTGGTATGAAAGTGATGGTGACGTCTTATAGTATAATATTAGTGTAGCCTAATCTTTAACTGCAACTGTGAAGAAAACCCCCATTGGTTTAAACAGATTGAATACACATTAAAAAAAATAAAATAAAAATTACAAATAAAAAATTCTAATGTTGATTTAGAATTCGAATGTCAACATTATGATCGAAGCTTCGAAGCATTCGGTACAGCCCTAATTTCATGTATATCGAGATAATTATGGATGGAGTGATTTTATAGTGATAACATTTTTGGCCATATCGCCCAGCCCTACTTCCCACCAGTTAGGACTAGGGATGGGAACCGGTTCCTAATTGGCCGATGCCTGGAACCGTGTGGCTCCCGTGACTTTCGATTCCCTTATCGCTGCCAGGTTTTTCCTAGTTGCGCAATAATGTTAGCGTTAGCATGTAGCCATGGCAGACTCTATTTGATTCCTTAAGGGCTCGAAATTGCATGGGTTTTGGTAATATGCTCCCGAAATGCTCCCGCTGTTTGGCTACTTCTATGTGCAGTGAAAACTACTTGAATGCTTTAGAACCTAGTCATTGATTTAGATCAGGGTGAGCTAAAATTAGCCGTGGAGCTAACGTGAGCTAACGCTATTTAATCAAGCTCACAAGGAGAGATAAACAGCTGACAGCGGATAGTACAGGTACAAATACAATAAAACAGCAGGTGGGGGCTGTTGTGTAAACCTTGTACTCTTTAGTTCACATATAATGAGAGACGGTCAGACGGAGTGTTTGTTTACAAGTCTGTAAGCCAGGAAGTACGGTGGTGCAACATACAAATGTGTCCGTGTAGCAACACAAGCCAATACCTTATAGGACAGGGGCCCGGGGAGGGAGCGCTCTCTCTCTCTGTGTGTGTGTGTGTGTGTGTGTGTGTGTGTGTGTGTGTGTGTGTGTGTGTGTGAGAGAGAGTGTGAGAGAGAGTGTGAGAGAGAGTGTGAGAGAGTGTGAGTGAGAGACAGAAGTCAGAGGAATAACGACCCGTTATTCAATAGATTAAATTAGTTTAAGAATAAAAAAATAAATACATTTTAAGAGAATCTCAAATACATTATTTTATTTAAGTGTAGGCTATAGTTAATGTTTTATTTTTTACAGTTTTTGTATTTTTCTGACATGGGGGCTCAACAATAAATGACAATCAGAAATGTCAAGTTGCATGTTGTTATTCTAACCAGCTTAGACCCCTACGCTCTGCATCTTCTGGCCGCCTCAGACCTACTCCTATCCGAGCTCCGAGAGGGTCATCAAAGAGAAGTCGCCTATTCTCAGTCCTTGCCCCACAATGGTGGAATGAACTACCCACCCCAGTTAGGACAGCCGAATCACGTTCCAACCTTTCGCCGTCGACTAAAGACGCACTTCTTCAACCATTATCTGAATAAAAAAATATATATCTAACCCTAACTAACCGTACTGTCATGCACTTGTCCTAATAAACTAACCTACACTGTAGCACTCAACACTTTGATGAACATTGTTGCTCAGCTGATAGAGTTGTGCCCTTCCTGATGGCTTGTCGTACAGAACTTGTAAGTCGCTTTGGATAAAAGCGTCAGCTAAATGACTAAATGTAGTTCTGTTGCATTTCCAATTTATTTATTTAAATTATAAATTGATCAGGTATCGATAAGGGAATCGATAAAGAATCGAATCGATAAGCAGAATCGATAATGGACTCGTATCGATAAAATCCTATCAATTCCCATCCCTAGTTAGGACAGCCGAAACCCGTCCAATCTTTCGCTGTCGACTAAATACATACTTCTTCAATCAATATCTGAAAATGATTTTTTATATATAAATCTAACCTCAACTAACCTTACTGTCATGCACTTGTCCTAATATACTAACCTACACTGTAGCACTCAACACTTTGATGAACATTGTTACTCAGCTGATAGAGTTGTACCCTTCCTGCTGACTTGTTGTACAAAACTTGTAAGTCGCTTTGGATAAAAGTGTCAGCTAAATAACACTCATTTCTGAACAGATTTTTATGAAATTTGGACATGTACTACACAAGACTTCAGGCTATGGACCCAGGGAGTTTTTTCAGCCATACCAATTTTTTTGGAAATACTATTTCTGGACTACTAACTACTACAGAAAAACATGAGTAACAAGTTTTTCTACAACTCAAGTTCAGACCTATGTTACTCTATTACATTAGCACTAAAAGTGAATTGTCTTTATTGTATCAGACACTTCAGAATGTCATCTTTAAAAAGAGACCAGGCTCATGCATGTGCTATAAGTATAAAGTATAGTATTTTGGTTTGCAAAAGTAGTATGCAGTAGTCAAGTTCAAGTAAAAAAAAAAAATCCACTTTTGGAGGCACCAGTTAAGAGGTTAACAAACGTTGCCATCTTATTTATATTGAAACATGTTTTTTTATAGATTGTATAGTACATTTTGCTCTGGTAATCTACTGGAAATCCACCCTCTGGTGGGATCAAGATCCATCTTTTTTGGGATCAAACTGATCCCACTCCTGTGTTGTCGGTTTGAACTACCCGTTTTGAAGATTTGATCCAGATTAAATCTTGGATTTGATTTTCTGATCTGATCCGATATCAAAGTGATCCTCATCCTGTTTTTTGGTTTTCAACTACCCAAAATACAAATCTGATCCATTCAGATAGTGATTAAAAGTTTTGAACTCCTGGGCCCAGGAGACTCGGGCGTATAAAAGTCTATTGGATCATGTCTCCAGCACCCACACAGGCGTCTATTCGTATACTAACGCATTTATGCTTCCGCGTGCGTGTTTTGCGACTCTGATTGACCACTGCCGTTTCTGGTGCGATCTGATTGGCCACTGACGTTTCTGGTCATGTGACATGTGCGCCCAATCGCGTGACGCGCCCATTTCCGCCTCGACCAGCAGCAAACTACCTAAGGCCTAGTTTATCACTGGTTAAGCTTAGGCGACTCTTTCGAAGTTGGTTAAGGTTAGAGTTTGGAATCAGGGCTGGCGTTCTATCGCCCTGCTCTAAGACAAACTCTAACCTTAACCAACTTCGAAAGAGCAAACCTAAGCAAAAAAGAATTTCTCCACCTGCCGGCCAAATCCTCCCCCCTGACCAACCTTTCCATCACAGTCAAGAATGCAGCTGTGACCGCGTCCCTGACCGCCAAGAACCTTGGTGTTGTCCTCGACGACCAGTTGAACTTCTCTGCTCACATCGCAGCAACAACCAGAACCTGCAGATTCCTCCTGAGCAACGTCAGAAGGATCCGCCCCTTCCTGACAAAAGATCAACAGTCATCTCCCGCCTCGACTACTGCAACGCACTGCTCGCTGGCCTCCCGACCACTGCCACCAAGCCTCTTCAACTCATTCAGAACGCAGCGGCCCGCCTGATCTCAAACCTACCGAAGTCGGCCCATGTCACCCCACTTCTTAGGGACCTGCACTGGCTCCCCATTGCTGCACGTATCCGCTTAAAGGGCCTCGACCTGGCATATCATGCGGCGAAGGGAACCGCTCCCGCCTACCTCCGGTCAATGGTCTCTAACTACACACCCTCAAGACCCCTACGGTCTGCATCTTCTGGCCGCCTCAGACCTACTCCTATCCAAGCTGCGGGAGGATCATCAAAGAGAAGTTGCCAATTCTCAGTCCTTGCCCCACAATGGTGGAATGAACTACCCACCCCAGTTAGGACAGCCAAAACCCTGTCGACTAAAGACGCACTTCAGAAACCATTATCTGAAATAATAAACAATAAATAAAAAATAAAAGAAATTAAATAAAAATATCTAACCCTAACTAACCATACTGTCGTGCACTTGTCCTAAGAAACTAACCTACACTGTAACACGCAACACTTTGATGAACATTGTTACTCAGCTGATAGAGTTGTGCCCTTCCTGATGACTTGTTGTACAGAACTTGTAAGTCGCTTTGGATAAAAGCGTCAGCTAAATGACTAAATGTATCTGGAGAAATGTAATCTTTTATTGTGAAGAAAATTACGTCGCTGCAGTTGACCATGGAGATGGTAAAGTACTATAAATGTAAAACATTTGGCATTTTTTACAATTAAGGTGGGATTGTACAACTTCAAGGCTCCTTTCGAGTGCCGCTGCTGCAAGGAGGAGCAATAAGAGGAAAACAAAGTAAACATAATTGTACTTACAGATGTTGTGGTGTCCAGTCTGCTGTCTGTTTCCACAAGAAGAAGGTTTTGATCCAGATGTTTTGAGTAGAAAGCCTTGGTCCAGTAGAGTTCCATCACAGAGACTTCACACTGTAAACACACAAAGCATTTGTTGAATAATCAGGGCTCCAGACTAACTTTTTACATTGGTAGCACCAGTGTGCCTAACTTTTTCATTTAGGTGCACCAGCTCATAATTTACCCAAAAATTTCCACTGCGCCTTTTGCCGCTGCAATAATACATTTTAAGCGTTACCTTTACCATTACCTTTTTTGTCAGTTTCCATACACATTAGTAATTTCTTAAGATATTATGTAAATTATTGTAAAAAATAACATTGTATTACAGTTAGCTCGCAAAGTCCAATCCTTCACATTGTTATGACTATTTTAATACATTCAGCTCAGCTCCAGTTAGAGCTGTCCCCAAGCCTGTTTTTGGGACTCGAACATTCGCCAGGGTTTTTCGAACGGATGTTCAAACCATAATTTTTAATCATGCAAACAATTTGCTCCTAAATAGGGAGGTGTAGTCTGACGTCACTTTGGACCACCTGCGAGGTTCAACCGTATAGGGATTTATCTTTGGGAAAATGGATTATCGGCTATTGTAACAATTCTACCTCATGAACATTTGGAAAGCTTTCCATTTTTTCACAAAATGAGTTCCCTTCTATCACTAACATTATTTGTTAAGCATTTTTGGTTGAAATAAAATTCAGCGATTTTTTTTTTTTTTTTACAATTGCAAATATTTTCATGTTGAGCTATAGATTGTGGATGAATACGCACAGAAAGGTACACCATGCAAATGTTGATGCTTTATTTGTTTTAAACAAGACGATTTAGAAATGGACAATGGGCAAATGCATTGTGTTTTCAAGATGGACCGGCCGGAAACAGCAATCATGTAACCACTACACCTCCCTATAGACCAGGAAGTAACCACTACACCTCCCTATAGACCAGGAAGTAACCATAGATATATATGGAAGTAACCACTACACCTCCCTATAGACCAGGAAGTAACCACTACACCTCCCTATAGACCCGGAAGTAACCACTACACCTCCCTATAGACCAGGAAGTAAGCCCTACACCTCCCTATACTAATAGTCTTTCGGGAATTTTATTTTCCTCAACCCAGCGTACTGTCGAGTCTTGACTAGCAAAGTTTAGGCACATAGCGCACATTGCTGCGGTTGAGTAGTAGTAACTACTTACTGGTAACGGGAGGCTTGAATAACGTTTGAATGATAATCCATTTTGTGAATACATTTGTTGAAACAGCTTTGTTGGCCGATGGCTCCTGCTATGTGACGTACCTTGGGTACGTGGGTTGGTCATTACTAGAGATGTTCCGATACCATTTTTTCCTTTCCGATCCGATTCCGATACCTAGGCTTTGGGTATCGGCCGATACCGATACTTATCCGATACCAGTGCATACATATATATATATATATATATATATATATATATATATATATATTAAAAAAAAAAAAAAAAAAAAAAAAAAAAAACGATTTTATATAAATTATACGTTTTTTTTTTTTAACAAATACTGTTTTATATATACTGTTTTTTAGTAATAACTAGAAAGTAATGGTATTTATTCAACAACAGGTGATTGTATAGATTTGTATTAGTATCATTAATCAATGAGTATGGGGCTTCAGCACTGCAGATATACCCTACTCCAATGATCCACACGGACATTATACGTTGCTGCACTCGCTACCCACTGGCTCTGCAGATATACCCTACTCAGTCTGTCTACAAGGCTCCGTTTCAGTAGCAGTCGGATCTGTTGTGATTTTTGCACAATAAATATTCAACATTCTCTTTTGAGACTCCGCCTCAGACTCTTATCATTTGGCACTAAAAGCTAAACATTGTCACCAATATGGCTGTCCGCAACATGTCATTAATTGTGTACGCGAGCGAGGTGGTCTCAATGACGACGTCAACGCGAGCTAGGTTAGCATAGCATTAGCTGCCGGTATATGAAAAGACTGTAACGTTACTGGTGACATTGTGATTTAACGAATACTCCTTTGCCAACTTGCTGTACTTTGCTTGCAGGTCTGCAGCCATTATTGCTGGATTATGAATAGCCCCAACTTTAGCCAAGGTAATGTTAAAGCTAGCTTTCGGTTAGCTGTTCAATGCTAATAACACCAGCCACCAAGCGAACCCATGAGCTCCCCGTCAACACCGCTCTGTCGGGACGATGACATTTAAGAAAGTATCTGCTGTTAAAATGACAAATGGTATTGACACTTTAATCGATTAAGCATTGATTGATTGATTGAAAACTTTATTAACAGATTGCAGAATGGGTACAATACAGTACAGCTCAATACACACAATTGTTAAGGGGATGCAGACCAGAGAAAGACTTTCGTCTTGTTTCCACCAGGGTCCCCCATTTTCAATTCATCAGGACATATATGACATACATGACATACAGATAGTCAGTACTGCTACATCTATCCATTTATGACATACCAGATTTGCAAATACAGTACTGTTTGTGATACAGAAGGAGTCAAGAAAAGGGAGTATATACATTTGACGTAGAAACTGTACATTGGAGGAGGTTGGGTGGGGGGGGTTGGGTACACTGGGATATTGACAACCATACTGGGTAATTTACATTGGAGGTGGGGGGGGGGGGGGGGGGGGCACACTGTATAGACAAGCAAAACTGTACATTGAGGGGGGGGAGACTCTGTACAAACAAACAAAATTGTACATTGGACTATTGACAAAACCATACTAGGTAAATGACTGTACATTGGAGGGGGTTGGGTTAGGACACGTTTGTTTTATAATGCTTACTCAACAGACCGCAGTGTTGTTGATAAATTACGTCATATGGTATCGGAGCGCAGCATTAGAGGGTACTCGCCGATACCGATACCAGCATTTTAGGCAGTATCGGCGGCTTTTCCGATACTGGTATCGGTATCGGAACAACTCTAGTCATTACCATTAATACTGTATTTATGACACCTTCTGAACATCAGGTTAGTATATTTAATGTGTTGTTTTGTATATGATGTGTGTGTGTGTGAACATGAGAGTAATGCTGTCTCTTCTCTCCCTGTCAGGTGCTGCCCATCCCTACTTCTTCTTCTTCTTCTTATTGAGGTTTAACGGCGGCCGACCACTTGTTAGGGTATGTGCCGCCATCTACTGGTATCCTTTACCTCCTACAAAACCCAATTCCCCTCACCTTCTTGGAGTGCAACTAACGCTGCTACTTCCCAATTGAGCCCCCCTCTGCGAGACACTCCTTGCCCCCTGCTGCCTGACTCTGTACACCTTGGTCACCCGCTGCCCCCTTATTCAATTCCTTAACCACCTCCTCCAATGTCAGACCTTCCATACCCAGATGTTGAACCGCTATCCTAACAATCATCTTTGTTCTATCTGTTCTACCCTCAATCTTTGCCGCAGTATTAATTACCCCTGCCACGAAGCCCACAATACTCAATTTCTCCTCCCACACCCTCTCTCTATCCTCCTGCCCTACCCTTTCTGCCAACTGCCCTTCTACAAACCCCTGCACCCTAACTTGACTTCCTTGTCCCACCCTCCTAGCCGCCTCTGCATACGACAACTTACCCTCCCTTCTAACACTCTGAACCACTACCTCCCTCTTCATCACCTCACACCCCCTAAACGCTACACTATGCTCCCCTCCACAACTACAACACCATAGCTTCACTCCCTCTCCACACTTCCCATAGTCATGCTCCCCGCCACACCTAGCACACCTCTGTCCCTTCCTACATGAAACTGCTATATGACCAAATTCCTGGCACCTGTAACATCTCAGAGGACTCTGAACAAATTCCCTAACCCTATACACCCCACTCCCTACATACACCTTACTTGGAACAACCTCACCTTCAAACTTAATCACAACCGTCTCCGTCACTACCCTATCTGCCCCCCTCTTCATCCTTTCTGCACCATTAACTTTCCCATTACGCACATCTCTCCCCAACTCTTCCACCAGCTGCTCTACGCTAACCTCCACCGAAACCCCAGCTATCACCCCCTTACATCCCCCCTCCCTCTTCTCCCCTACTCTCACAACCTTAATTATACCCACCCCTCCAATGCTCCTCATCTTCCCAGCCCTCTCCACCTGATCCACACTAACACACCCTACGGCCAGATTCCCATCCTCCAAAACTCTCGCATACCTTACCTCCCCTAATTGCTTACCTATGAGTTTGGGCAACTCGAAAAATCCTAATTTCCGCACTCCCCCCTTCCCCTCAAACCTAACCACTATATGAATCACTTCTGCAACACCATTACCTACACCCTCGCCTTCTGACCCACTCGAGCTATCTCCCCTACCCTTCTTCCTCTTTATCCCCTTCCCACTGTCCCTGCTCCTCTTCTCCACCTTACTCCACCCTTCTCCCCCGCTCTCACCCCCCTCCATACTTTCACCATCTGACTCCCTTCCCCTGTCACTACCATCCCCGTCCCTACCGACACCTCCCTCGCTCTCACTACCCGCCCCAGCTCCCAGCGGCGAAAGCAGTTCATCATGGATCAGCAAGGCGGCCACATCCACCTCCTCGTAACCGATAAAGCCGTCTAACACGACCCGGCACTTTTCACCGTCGATCCAGGAAACAACCCCCGGGTACCTCGCGCCTTCCCCCGAAATGTCAGCTATACAACGGGATCCCACCCTCCACTCCGGTGCCGCCTCCACTTCTCCGCACAACTTTCTGTCATCAACTTCCAAACTCCGCGCCAGTATCCTCTCGTCTATGCTCTCGTCCATCCGCCGACACACTTCCTCCCAATCCTCAGACCCTCCCCCGCCCTGCTTCGACTCCGCTTCCTCTCTCCGAGCGACCGGGTCCAACCCTCCTCCTCTCACCGACGCCATTACACTCGACTTCTGGTCTCCACAGTAATCCCCCATCCCTACTGAAGAGTGCTGATTGCTAATGAATGACAGCTGATTGGCAATTAGCTCAAGAGGGATGGGTAGCCAAATACCTGACAGCACACACGCGTCTCGGTGCCTCATTCTGTCAATTGCTGGTGACTAAGAGTGAGGTTGCCACTGTTAAACCACTGTTGTGTTCATATATATATATTGTTGGCCTATGTGCCTATTTCCACTTCTCTACCTGAGTGAGTATCCTCTTGTTGGCCGTTGTGCCTATTTCCACTGAGTGTGGAGTGATACTTTGCTGCCCTTTTGCTAGTGTTCCCTTTAAGTGGAACTGTATATATATATGTATTTGTAAACTGTATGCCATGGCCACTTTGTGTGGACTTGTACCTTTAGTACGTTCTGGCTGGTTGGTTAGTGTCGGCGGACGCTAATCTAGTTGTTTATCTATATATCACCTTGTGTGTTCTCCCCTTACCTTTTTCCCTTTGTGTGCGTTCTGGGTTTAAATCCCCTCTAAAATAAACACCATTCTCCCTTTGGGGAAAGCCGTGGGTTTCAAGCCCCACCACAATAAATATTATTTACCATTTGAAAACGTCTTTGTTTACTATCTACCTGCCCGGGACTATTTTGAAAACATTTACTGAGAGAGGCTGTTTCTGTTCATGTACAGCCTACTCCAGATACTCTTCAGGTGCGGTCGTTTGACCTTCGTACATGACATGCTATCTTAACGTTAGCTAAAGCTAAAGGGCTACACTCTAACGTTACATAGCTTAAATAACGTGTATAACATACCTGTGTAACGTTAAGCAGCTTGTGTTCCGCTGGGAAAGCATCACTGCATACACTGTTTAATCCAAACGTCCATTCGGAAACGTTGTATTATGAAATGAGACGCTGTGCTTTTTTATCGTTTCAATTCGGAAAGTTGATGCTCACATGGCTTTTGTGTAGCAAGCTAGCTAGTAATAGACAACAGCTAGTAGCAAGCTAGCTAATAATAGACAACAGTTAGTAGCAAGCCAGCTAGTAATACACAACAGCTAGTAGCAAGCTATACAGGAGCTAGCAAACAGGCGGTCTCGTTAGCATTATTAGCCTACTTTCTCCGAGACTAAACTAATACAAAGGTGGGTTAGTGATCTTGGATCAGAACAGAATGTACACAGGATGAGTGGAATATATTACGGAACATGTAGCAACAAGTAGATAAGGTTTAAAACACGAATTACAACTTTTATAAGCGTTTATCAGGTGGAGAGTAACACAACGCAGCTTACCTGGCTCGTAGGCATCCGGAAGTGCAGTAGCCGCGCGCAATGAAATGACGTCACGGCGGGAGTGTTCAGACTAATATCTGCAGAGCCGCAAGTCCAACGTCTGGGCGGGGCGTCGGGGCTTGTACTCGGTTTAATGTGCAGGGCGTTGGGGCTTGTACCTTGATTGATTGATTGATTGAAAACTTTATTAACAGATTGCAGAATGGGTACAGTACAGTACAGCTCAATACATACAATTGTTAAGGGGATGCAGACCAGAGAAAGACTTTCGTCTTGTTTACATCAGGGTCCCCCATTTTCAATTCATCGTAACATATATGACATACATCTCAAGTTTCAAGTTTCTCAAGTTTCTTTAATAGTTGTCATACAGAAGTACAGAATACTTTTATACAAAATGCTTCTTACTGTTACGCTCCAGAGACTGTGCAAGACAAGATAAGTATGAAATAAAATAACATAGTATAGCATGTAAATTAGAAGTAAAAAAAATGAGGTCACAGTGTTCAGTATAGACATATGTACAATGTTCGATGCAGAATAGACGTAACTGAGTTACCATATAATATACAATACTGTGCAGTGTACTAATACAATACTATATAGTGCAAGGCAGAAGTGGGATGAGGTGCAATTTAGGTACAATTTACAGTGGGTGTACATGACATACAGATAGACAGTACTGCTACATCTATACATTTATGACATACCAGATTTGCAAATACAGTACTGTTTGTGATACAAAAAGAGTCCAGAAAGAAGAGTATATACATTTGACGTAGAAACTGTACATTGGATTGGGTAGGTGGGGGGGTGGGGGTGGGGGTGACTGTACATTGGAGGTGGGTGGGTGGGTGGGTAGGAGTGGGGGGAGGTTGGGTAGGAGGGGTGGGTGGGGGACACTGTACAACTGTACAAACAAAACTGTACATTGGAATATTGACAAGACCATACTTGGTAATTTACTGTACATTGGAGGGGGTTGTGTTCGGACATTTACAGGGGCCAGTTTCGAGTTGCAGTCTCCCTTAGGTGTTTTTTGAGAGTGTTTTTGAAAGTGGGTAGTGATTCACATTCCTTTACAGCTTTGGGTAGGGCGTTCCACATTGATGTGGCATAATTGCGAAACGTGTTTAGTCCCTTGTTTGAGCCGAATCTGGGTTTAACATGATTTGTGGAGCTCCCTCTGGTGTTGTGATCGTGGTATTCACTGACCTTTGGGAAGTATTTTGACATGTACATGGGTACCTTGGTCGTGTAGTGTATCTTGTAGACCAGGCCCATTGCAAATTGCTGTACTCTGTCGTCTACTCTAAGCCATCCTAGGTTGTCAAAGTGGGCAGGGGTGAGGTGGGTTCTAGGAGTAAGGTCAAGCAGTAGTCTGACCAGTTTGTTTTGAGATGTTTGTAATTTTGTTTTTAGCGCCTTTGAGGTGCTTTGGTACCATGAGGTGCAAGCATAGTCGTAGTACCCTTGAATGAGTGCTCCTGCCAGAGTCTTCAGGGTATTCTTGTTTACCAGTGAGGAGATCCGGTACAAGAATCGAGTTCGTTGGTTGACTTTTTTTATTACATTGGATGCCATTTTGTTTTGCACTAATGCGGATGAGGGGGGGGCTCTCTCTCTCTCTCTCTCTCTCTCTCTCTCTCTCTCTCTCTCTCTCTCTCTCTCTCTCTCTCTCTCTCTCTCTCTCTCTCTCTCTCTCTCTCTCCCTACGTGTGTTACTAGTGCAACAGACACTGTTAGCCGATTGATTGACTGGAAATGTTATTAACAGATTGCAGAAGAATGGGTACACTAGCTCAATACACACAATTGTTAAGGGGATGCAGACCATGAATGAATGAATGAATGAATGAAAACTTTATTTAACAGATTGCAGAATGGGTACAATACAGTACGGCTCAATACATACAACTGTTAAGGGGATGCAGACCTGAGAAAGACGTTTGTCTTGTTTCCATCAGGGTCCCCCATTTTCAATTCATATAGACATTTATGACATACACAACATACATGACATTTATGGCATAGGGACATATAGGTATTTAGTACTGATACATTTGTGACATAACGGTATTCAAATATACAGTACTGTTACCCCTAGATCCTGACAGAGTATATACATATGATGGGGAGGGGACTGTACATTAGGAGGGGGTGGGTGGGTGGGAGGGGGTGGGTGGGTACATTAGGAGGGGGTGGGTGGGTGGGAGGGAAATATACATACGGCGGGGAGGGAATATATACATGCGGTGGTGAGGAGACTGTCTATTAGGAGGTGGTGGGGGTTTTGGGCATTTACGGTGACCAGTTTCGAATTGCAGCCTCCCGTAGGTGCTCTTTAAGAGCGGTTTTGAATGTGGGCAGGGATTCACATTCCTTTACAGCTTTGGGTAGGGCGTTCCACATTGTTGTGGCATAATTGCGAAACGTGTTTAGTCCCTTGTTTGAGCCGAATCTGGGTTTAACATGATTTGTTGAGCTTCCTCTGGTGTAGTGGTTGTGGTATTCACTGACCTTTGGGAAGTATTTTGACATGTACATGGGCACCCCGGTCGTATAGTGTATCTTGTAGACCAGGCCCATTGCAAGTTGCTGTACTCTGTCGTCTACTCTAAGCCATCCTAGGTTGGCAAAGTGGGCAGGGGTGAGGTGGGTTCTGGGGTTCATGACCAGAGAAAGACTTTCGAAAGACTTTCATCTTGTTTACATCAGGGTCCCCCATTTTCAATGCATCATAACATATATGACATACTGACATACAGATAGACAGTACTGTTACATCTAGACATTTATGACATACCAGATCTACAAATATACAGCACTGTTTGTGATACAAAAATTGTCTAAAAAGAGAGTATATACATTTGAGGGGGAAGAAACTGTACATTGGAAGAGGTTGGGTAGGTGGGGAAAACTGTACATTGGAGGTGGTTGGGTGGGGGGGGGGGACTGTGCATTGGAGGGGGTTGGGTTTGGAGATTTAAGTTTGTGACATACAAGATATGCAAATATGGTTAGAGTTACATAGATGGAGAGACTGTTAACTGGTTAGTCAAGTCAAGTCAAGAGTTTTATTTGTCACGGCATACAGGTATACAATGAAATGCGGGGGGTCTTGCCCGCAACGATTGTGCATAATACAATAGTAATATAGCTTCAAGGCCCTCGACCTAGCATACCGTGCGGCAAAGGGAACTGCTCCCGCCTACCTCCGGTCAATGGTCTCTAACTACACACCCTCAAGACCCCTACGCTCTGCATCTTCTGGCCGCCTCAGACCTACTCCTATCCAAGCTCCGGGAGGGTCATCAAAGAGAAGTCGCCTATTCTCAGTCCTTGCCCCACAATGGTGGAATGAACTACCCACCCCAGTTAGGACAGCCGAAACACGTCCAATCTTTCGCCGTCGACTAAAGACGCACTTCTTCAACCATTATCTGAATAAAAAAAAAAAAAAAAAATCTAACCCTAACTAACCATACTGTCATGCACTTGTCCTAATAAACTAACCTACACTGTAGCACTCAACACTTTGATGAACATTGTTACTCAGCTGATAGAGTTGTGCTCTTCCTGATGGCTTGTCGTACAGAACTTGTAAGTCGCTTTGGATAAAAGCGTCAGCTAAATGACTAAATGTAAATGTAATATATAATAATATAATAAGAATCCAATAGAACGACATTGTGCAATAATACAAGTAAACAAGTAGGGCATATCGGTATATGTACATGAGTTATTTACAGAGCATGGTAGGACATGCTAGGTCCTGTGGTAGTGCAATACACTGTTAGCTACGGATGAGGCACTGGGTCTTTATGTACACTGCTATACAATGCTATATTATACAATCTCAAGTTATATTATACTATTCTTAAAGTGACCTTTCCTTTTGTAAAGTTACCATAAGTGTGAGCGTGTGCAGCATGAGTGTGTGTGTGCTCATGTTAAAGTGGCTGCTAGTGTGTGAGCGTGTACAGTGTGTGTGTTGTGTGTGGAGAGTTCAGTGTTCAAGGCTCTGATGGCCTGGGGGAAGAAGCTGAGCCGAAGTCTCTCTGTCCTAGTTGCTGGTGTTCGCAGGCGTTTGCCTGACCGCAGCAGCTTGAACAGGCTGTTGTTGGGGTGGTGAGGGTCTTTCATTATTCTGCAGGCTCTGGATTTGCACCTCTTGTTGTATAGGACCTGCAGGGGTGGTAGTGCAATACCCGTGGTACACTCGGCTGAGCTGTACTGTACTGTACCCATTCTGCAATATGTTAATAAAGTTTTCAATCAATCAATCAATCAGATCCTCTGAGATGTGGACCCCCAGGTACTTGAAGCTGCTCACCCTGTCCACGGTAGCCTCGTTTATCTTCAGTGGTGTGTGTGTCCCCTGCTGTCTCCTCCTAAAATCCACGATCAGCTCCTTGGTTTTACCAATGTTCAGGAGCAGGCTGTTGTCCTGACACCAGCGTTCCAGTACCTCAACCTCCTCCCGGTAGGCCTTCTCGTCGTTGTCCGAGATCAGCCCCACCACCACTGTGTCGTCCGCAAACTTCACTATGGAGTTGGAGCTGAACCAGGCCACACAGTCATGTGTGTATAGTGAGTACAGCAGGGGGCTCAGAACACAGCCCTGGGGGGACCCAATGCTCAGGGTGATGGTGTTGGAGGTCTGACCCCCCCACCCTGACCGCCTGGGGCCTTTCACTCAGAAAGTCCAGTATCCAGGCGCTCAGAGCGGAGCTCAGACCCAGCTCGATCAGCTTGTCCACCAGTCTGGTGGGGACTATGATGTTGAACGCTGAGCTGTAGTCAATGAACAACAGTCTCACATAGCCCCCCTTCTGGTGGTCTAGGTGAGAGAGGGTGCTGTGCAGTACTTGGGAGACCGCATCATCAGTGGACCTGTTTGGCCCGTATGCAAATTGCATAGGGTCCATATCACTGGGGAGGGAGGCACAAATGTGATCTTTGACCAGCCTCTCAAAACATGTCATGGCCACAGAGGTGAGTGGCACCGGTCTGTAGTCATTGAGACCTATAGAGTTACATCAGAATAAGTGGTGGTCCACCCATCACCTCTCACTTTACCATGACTGCACATAAACCTGGCACACAACATACTTGTTCACATATATAATTTTTCTTTCACTCTAAGGAAATATGTCTCACATACAGTAGACCCCCCCCAGTACTTTGTGGAGATGAAGATGCGAGGCCCGTCTGTGGACCTGCTGATGAGTACCAGTCTTCTCCTGACATATAAAATCAGTTTTTCACATTAGGATCTAACAGCCCAACAGGCCACCTTGTTTATGGTTTGATTCAGTTTTAGTAGAATGTGAAAGACATGAATGATGTGACATACTATAAAATCAGTTTATTTACAGTGCAATAAAATAGTCCTGGATTACTGTACAGTTCAAAGTAATGTTTACCTTCTGTTGGTATCCACAGTTTAAAACCTGAGTCTTCTCTCTTGTCTGACACCCATTCTTAATGGTTTATATGGTATATATCAGTAAACACAATGGGTTTGATAAGCGATTGTTTTGATAATCAACCATGTGAGAAATTACTGTATATCAAGTGCAATGCTGCATATTTCCATCTCTAGATTCCACATACTATAAATACTGCCAACAATATAGAATGCATTACAGTTAACAGGAATGGAAAGATTGTCTACATAACTTCAACGACATTGATCTACCCTTGTGCCTTTACTTTAGGAATGTTACAGGTTAGAAACTGGCTGACAACTTATTAAATGTACATGGAAATTTGAGGCTCTTACAGATTGAAACTTTATTAACAGATGCAGAATACAATACAGTACGACTCAAGACACAGAACATGCAAAATAAAAAATGAACATAGATTTGAGGGCGAATAGAGTTACGTTACGAGGTTTAGACAGATGATCTGTTTAATGCTTTCTCTTTTACAAGTCGATTATTCATTTCGATATAGAATATTCGTTGACAGCCCTACAAGTACAATTAGTTATTGCACACTACATCACCCCTGAGTGGAACATGGAAAGCCAAACTTTCCCCCACTGTACCGAAAACCCGTACCGAACTTCAAAACCGAGGTACGTACCGAACCGTGGTTTTTGTGTACCGTTACACCCCTATTTCCCATTGTTTACTTTGTAAAACCACACACACATGGAGGATTATCTACAGAGTTGATTTATAAAAAAAAAAAAAACTGCTTTTGTGGAAACATGTGCCAAACCTTGTCATACCATTGCCATTGTCCTTTTCCTTCCTTTAAAGTGTCCTTTTCTTGTGTGTTTAAAGTGACCTGTGGTGCGTTTGTGTGTGTTTTTCCTCTTTTTAACTCTGTACGTCAAGTAATTTCCTTTTTAGAGTTTAATTAGTTTCCATTTTTTACCTCTGTGCCATCTGACCGCTTTATTTTATTGTGTATTTTATCCAGCAGTGCAGTGATGTTTCCTATTTATTAGACGTGCTGTGTGTGACAGGGTTAGAGTGGGACGGAGTTTTGATATATTTTTTAGGTGATAGAATGAGGTCTTGCAGAGGTGTTTTATGTGGATGTTGAAGGTCAGGTGGGGGTCAAACCGAACCCCCAGATGTGTGACTGAGGGGGAGAGGGGACATGCGGTTTACGGCTACAGATTGCAGAATGGGTACAAATACAGTACGGCTCAATACACACAATTGTTAAGACGATGCAGACCAGAGAAAGACTTTCGTCTTGTTTACATCAGGGTCCTGTGAGTTAAGATCCATTTATTCATGTCCCTTGTATATTAGTACACTGCACAGTATTGTATATTGTATGGTAACTACGTCTACGAACATTGTACATATGTCTAAACTGAACACTGTGACCTCTTTTTTTACTTCGAATTTTTACTATGTTTTTATTTCATACTTATCTTGTCATGCACAGTCTCTGGAGCGCAACAGTAAGAAGCATTTTGTACAAAAGTATTCTGTACTTCTGTATGACAACTATTAAAGAAACTTGAAACTTGAACTTGAAACTTGTGTGCTCTATAGAGGTGCAGTGCTGATTTTGTCTGCAATATTCTTTTTAATTACTAGTAAAAGTGGTCTAGATTGGTCCAGTTGGGTATGATCCCTTTTTAGTGTTTTTATTTAATAAAGTGTCAAATCTTGGGAATACAAAAACCTCTGTTGTACGCCTGTTCTTTTATTAGAAACCCTGTGTGGTCTGGGAACTCAGAACATAAATGTGTAACAATGAATGAGGGTCTCTCCCCTTAACAGAGTGGCACAGTTTCTATAGTCACCCATTAGGGTTACATTTGGCATGCGCACTATGAAGCCCCGCCTAACAAAACAAGGTAAGCCCCGACGCCCCGCCCACGCACAGTAAAACCGAGTACAAGCCCCGAAGACCCGCCTCAAACCAAGTACAAGCCCCGAAGCCCCGCCCAGACATTGGGCTTGCGGCTCTGCAGATATACCCTACTCGTTCAGACACCAAACCCCAGGAGGAGGGTGCAGAGCCTTCTAAAAGATTATATTATTATAATAATCATTATAAGGCTCTGGTAGGGTGTATCTGCAGAGCCGGAGAACCCCACCCACCGCTGGTTCCAACCGGTTCCAACCACCCACCGTTTTGGGCTAGTGCGCATGCGGATGGACAAATAAATAATAATAACAATAGATTGAATTTGTAATGCACTTTTTGTTCTCTGGGATCCCAAAGTGCTACACTACAGGGTTAAAACATAGTTAAAAAAATAAAGAAAATAGTTATTAGTAAAACAAATAAAATAAAATACAGAATAAAAATAAGATAAAAATAGAACATAGTTAATTAAAAACAACAGCACAAGAAAATTAAAATAAAAAGCTACCAGTCAAAGGCCTTTTTGAACAGGTAGATTTTCAGGCCTGCTTTAAAAGAGTCCAGGCTCTGTGGTGCCCTCAGCTGGATGGGGAGGCTGTTCCACAGGCGTGGTGCAGCCGTGCAGAAGGCTCGGTCACCCATGGTGCAGAGCCGGGTATTGGGGACCTGAGGGAGCAGGCTACCTGCGGATCTGAGGGTGCGGGTGGAGGATTGTGGAGTGATGAGTTTCTGAAGGTAGAGGGGTGCGTGTCCGTTTATGCAGTTATGGGTGATCATCAGGATTTTGTAATTGATCCGGGATGAGACGGGGAGCCAGTGTAGTGAGTGGAGGATGGGGGTTATGTGATCGTGTTTACGGACTCTCATCAGGATCCTGGCAGCGCTGTTCTGGATGTATTGCAGCTTTTGGATGCTCTTGCCAGGAATCCCGATGAAGAGTCCGTTACAGTAGTCCAGTCTTGAGGAGATAAAGGCATGGACAAGCTTCTCTGCATCTGACAGGGTTAGAGTGGGACGGAGTTTTGATATATTTTTTAGGTGATAGAATGAGGTCTTGCAGAGGTGTTTTATGTGGATGTTGAAGGTCAGGTGGGGGTCAAACCGAACCCCCAGATGTGTGACTGAGGGGGAGAGGGGACATGCGGTTTACGGCTACAGATTGCAGAATGGGTACAAATACAGTACGGCTCAATACACACAATTGTTAAGACGATGCAGACCAGAGAAAGACTTTCGTCTTGTTTACATCAGGGTCCTGTGAGTTAAGATCCATTTATTCATGTCCCTAGATACATTTATCCATGTCTTTTTATTATCATGTCTTCATGTAAATCTCCCCGCCACCCCGCCTACCCAACCCAACCCCTCACCCCACCCACCTCCAATGTACAGTTTCTTCCCCCTCAAATGTATATACTCTCTTTTTAGACTCTTTTTGTACTCTGGTATGTCATAAATGTCTAAATGTAACAGTACTGTCTACCTGTATGTCATGTATGTTATATGTTATGATGAATTGAAAATGGGGGACCCTGATGTAAACAAGACGAAAGTCTTTCTCTGGTCTGCATCCCCTTAACAATTGTGTGTATTGAGCTGTACTGTATTGTACCCATTCTGCAATCTGTTAACACTAGAACAGCCATGGAGAAAATGTCACTGATTCCCGCCGGAAGGGGTCAGATGACCCCACAGCTTATTATGAGAAATATGAGAAAAATAAACAGTGTAAACTATATAATTACCTCTTAATATAAAAATATGAGGTTTACCACAGGTTTGAGTGACTAAAAAAAATAATTGAAATAAAAAAATAATAATAATAAAGATATTATAATTTTTTTATTTTTTATTTTTTATGGAAGAGCCACACATTGACGGGCAAAGAGCCACATGCGGCTCGCAAGCCATGGGTTGGCCACCCCTGCGTTAGACGCTCGCAAAGTGCTGTGACTTTCCACATATATATTCCATATAACGTTCTAATTACATTTTCCTGAAGTCATTTAGAAATGTCAGAAACCGTGCCAGATAAAACGGGTACTTTTTGGAAAAGTCATTGAGTGACAGAGCTGGAGCTCGACCGAGTGACGAGGGGGGTGACGAGGAGGGGGCAGCGGTGGCCTAATGGCTAGAGAAGTGGGTTTGTGACCGGAAGGTCGCCGGTTCGATGCCCGGGACCGGCAGGAAAAATCTGCCGCTGAAGTGCCCTTGAGCAAGGCACTTAACCCCCAACTGCTCCAGTGGAGTTGCACAGTGGCCAATGGTGTCAGACTGTGGTTGTACTGGGCAGCTCCCAGGTGTCAGACTGTGGTTGTACTGGGCAGCTCCCAGGTATGAATGGAACTGTATGAATGTGAAGCAGGGCGTAGCTGAAAAAGAGCATCTGTGCTCAGCGCACCTACCATGGGTAAATAAAGGTTAAACAAACATTTATTGACCCCTTGTCGGCTGTGCTAGTGTTAATAAAAATGTCAATCAATCAAAAGCGTGTGTACATCTCAGCCGGTCTGTGGCTACTGTAGTGGTCAAGATCTATTTGTGACCGGAAGGCCAGTGCATCTGTTACTAAGAGTCACAGGCACAGACCAAGGACTGATGAGACGACGGTTTTGGCTGACCAGAGGAGCTAATGACAGGATCCGTCCTTCAGACGCCTGCCTGTCCGTCTGAACCACCAGGAGACGGACTGTAATTCTAGATCTTGGCTGTTTTAACTGTCACCATGTATAGTCGATGAGAGCCGCCTCATTCACTCCAACACCAACCAGAAGTTATAAAAGCCATTGTGATGGAAGGAGCTGGACGCACTCCTGGTGAGTCCAGAGCCAAGTAGAACCTGTGTCCACTCTCAGCAGTTGGTGTAAATACTCTGTAATATTGAATATTCACTCTGTAATAAATCTTCTGATTGCTAAACCCTCTCCTCATCCTTCAAGGTCAATCTAAAGAACGCGACAGTCCCCAATTTTCAATGAATCAAGACATTTATGACATACAAGACATACAAATATACAGTACTGTTTAACATACTACACAGTACATACTATGTCCTTCTGTATGTATTAGTTCGCATATATACATATATTCATCAACTAACATTCAAAGATATACATTCATAAATGATTAATTAATACATTATTTTATTTATTTATTTATTTAACATTTATTTATCCAGTGGAAACTCATTGAGAATACCCTGAAGACTCTGGCAGGAGCACTAATTCAAGGGCACTGCGACTATGCTTGCACCTCATGGTACCAAAGCACCTCAAAGGCGCTAAAAACAAGATTACAAACATCACAAAACAAACTGGTCAGACTTCTTCTTGACCTTACCCCTAGAACCCACCTCACCCCTGCCCACTTTGACAACCTAGGATGGCTTAGAGTAGACGACAGAGTACAGCAACTTGCAATGGGCCTGGTCTACAAGATACACTACACGACCAAGGTACCCATGTACATGTCAAAATACTTCCCAAAGGTCAGTGAATACCACGACCACAACACCAGAGGAAGCTCAACAAATCATGTTAAACCCAGATTCGGCTCAAAGAAGGGACTAAACACGTTTTGCAATTATGCCACATCAATGTGGAACGCCCTACCCAAAGCTGTAAAGGAATGTGAATCCCTACCCACATTCAAAACCGCTCTTAAAGAACACCTACGGGAGGCTGCAATTCGAAACTGGCCACCGTAAATGTCCAAACCACCCACCCCTTCCTAATAGACAGTCTCCTCCCCACCGCATGTATATATTCTCTCCCTTTTTCTGGTCTTCATCCTCTTAGCAGTTGTTAGTATTGAGTTGTACTGTATTCTGCAATCTGTTAATAAAGTTTTCAATCAATCAATCAATCAGACTGACAGGTGACCTATAGAGCTGCTGGTCACAGCTCAAAGCAGATGTAGGCCTCTGCTACCATCTAGTGGTCACATGAGTGAATCTCAGCTTGTCCTTGTACCCGTTGCTCATCAAGTCATAATATACGCTTGATAAAAAAGGTACTAATTCACAATATGTTTGAAAAATTACTTTCAAAGACCTTCATTATTTGAGTACAGCAGGCAATTTAAACAATGTAACGTTACACAGTTTGTTTCTTGAATAAGATTATACATGCTTTTCTTTCCACACGAACGGCATGGACGGTAGCAATAAATATAGGCCAGGACTGTACAACAGTTCATCTTATAAGGCCAAATAAAAGAGCAAGACAACTGCTACACAGTTGACTTTTGTAAATTAGACGTTTTGAGGAGACACACATTACGCTTTCAAAGACATGAAAGACCAGTGTCCGAGAACCAGTGGTTGATTTTCTTTACATTTGTGGCATTGCATGGCAAGGTTAAAGGTGCTGTACGTGGTATTTTATTGTTACAATAAAGTGGTACATTAAAATAATATCTCTCCATTCCAACAGCCATCACTGATGTAGAGTCAGGTCAGTAACATGAGTCCAACAGCCATCACTGATGTAGAGTCAGGTCAGTAACATGAGTCCAACAGCCATCACTGATGTAGAGTCAGGTCACTAACATGAGTCACCCAGTCCCTCCGCTCTGCAGTAAACACAAAATACTAGGGATGCTCGATATTGGCTTTTTTACCGATACCGATATTCCGATATTGTCCAACTCTTAATTTCCGATACCGATACGATACCGATATCAACCGATACCGATATATGCAGGGTTTCCCCCCAAAAAAACGGAATAATTTCAGGTAACTAATAATTTCACTGGATGCATTCAAAAGGCTTTCTAAATGTAAGCATTATCTGTGCAAAATATGATAATTAAAAAAGTTAAAATTAACATACAAGTTGTTGAATTAAACCAACATGCATACTTTTGACAATAAATAAAATAAGAATTGGTTCTTACTTGCTTGCCTGGGTAAATAAAGGTTAAAAAAAAAAAAAAAAAAAAATTGTTTTTTTAAATTTTTTTACCGATACCGATATTTTCCGATATCACATTTTACTGCCGATATCGGCCGATAATATCGGTCGGCCGATAATATCGGACATCCCTACAAAATACATTCACTTTATCCAATCAGGAGAGAGAACTCCACACTGCAAATGGTCTGACAAAAATAAGAAATAGTATGTGCTTGAAACAAGTGAAATAATCTGCCAGTGCAGTAAGCAAATTGTCTTGAAAAGATTTATTGATATAAGTAAAAATATTGAGGGTTCTCTCTCCTGATTGGATAAAGAGGGAAGGGATACCAGAACATTTATTTTGTGTTTACTGCAGAGTGGAGGGACTGGGAGACCCATGTTACTGACCAGACACTGTATCAGTGATGGTTGTTTACTGCAGAGTGGAGGGACTGAGAGACCCATGTTACTGACCAGACACTATATCAGTGATGGCTGTTTACTGCAGAGTGGAGGGACTGGGAGACCCATGTTACTGACCAGACACTCTGTATCAGTGATGGCTGTTTACTGCAGAGTGGAGGGACTGAGAGACCCATGTTACAGACCAGACAATCTATATCAGTGATGGCTGTTTAATGCAGAGTGGAGGGACTGAGAGACCCATGTTACTGACCAGACACTCTATATCAGTGATGGCTGTTTACTGCAGAGTGGAGGGACTGGGAGACCCATGTTACTGACCAGACACTATATCAGTGATGGCTGTTTACTGCAGAGTGGAGGGACTGTGAGACCCATGTTACTGACCAAACACTATATCAGTGATGGCTGTTTACTGTAGAGTGGAGGGACTGGGAGACCCATGTTACTGACCAGACACTCTATATCAGTGATGGCTGTTTACTGCAGAGTGGAGGGACTGGGAGACCCATGTTACTGACCAGACACTCTATATCAGTGATGGCTGTTTACTGCAGAGTGGAGGGACTGGGAGACCCATGTTACTGACCAGACACTATATATCAGTGATGGCTGTTTACTGCAGAGTGGAGGGACTGGGAGACCCATACTGACCAGACACTCTATATCAGAGATGGCTGTTTACTGCAGAGTGGAGGGACTGGGAGACCCATGTTACTGACCAGACACTCTATATCAGTGATGGCTGTTTACTGCAGAGTGGAGGGACTGAAAGACCTATGTTACTGACCAGACACTCTGTATCAGAGATGGCTGTTTACTGCAGAGTGGAGGGACTGGGAGACCCATGTTACTGACCAGACACTCTATATCAGTGATGGCTGTTTACTGCAGAGGGGAGGGACTGGGAGACCCATGTTACTGACCAGACACTCTGTATCAGTGATGGCTGTTTACTGCAGAGTGGAGGGACTGGGAGACCCATGTTACCGACCAGACACTCTATATCAGTGATCGCTGTCAGAATGTAGAGCTACTTAACACTTATTTTAACAAAAAAAAACACTTACAGCATCTAAAAAAACTAAAAGAAAAACGTCAAGTACAGTACTTTTCAGGAAAAAGTGGACATATATCTTAATCAAATTAACCTTCCTAAACTATCAGAGGATGACGCAAAACAGTTAGAAACACCCATCACACTAGATGAACTTAGGGAGGCCATATCTGAAATGCAAAGTGGTAGGGCTCCTGGAAGGGACGGTATCCCACCAGAAATGTACCTCTCATGCTGGGATGTAATTGGACCCATATTACTTAACACTTTCCGTGCCACACACGAGAATACTCGGGTTTATTTATAGGTGGTTGAAAGCCACTCACGAGATTTCTCGGAATTATTATTATTATTTTTTTAGCGATCTGAAATCATATTGCATCACCCGAGCCTACCCGAGTATAGCCGAGCGGCACCGGCGATCATTGTGGAAAAAAGCGCCCCCTGTCGTCTCCCAGATGACATAAGTGATTTTGGAATGGACTCAATGAAAATGAATGGGGGAAAAAATCCGGTACTCCACATTTTCCAGTCCACTGATCCAGCCGGGGTTACCACAGTTCATTCTGGAACCTCAGAGCCCCGCTGATCATGGAGTTCTACTGTATCGCGTTGGATCCATACACTTATAGATTTTTTCGAATGGTGATCAGGAATTGGAATATACCAGTTGGATACCATCTGTAACTGAGGGGTACAATTCCCTGACTGTATTGAATAAGTATGGTATCATTAAACCACTACTGACTTATGTACATTACTACTGGCCATACAGTACACAGGTATATGAGATGAACACATCCACAATAACACGGCTTCACACAAATACTCGTTTAGAAGAATATTTATTAGCAGCACGAAGATTATCTTACATTACTTTACTTATCAAGATTGAGAATTGCGCTTGTAAGGCGAAGAATGTGCATGAATAGGTCAAGAGCGTAAGTTCATGAGCATATTACGCAGGAGATAATTAATACCACCTGTATCATAAGAATTATATATATGGTACACTAGTAGGGCAGCTGGAGATACTAATAAGGTCCCTCCGGTTGTAGGCCAGCAGGGGAGAGGATTTGTCGGTAACGAAAGTCTGGGTCAACGATGAATAAGGAGACTCCATGTACAGGAGACAGTGCAATAATCTCTTGATCCGCAGACGAACAACAGCTATTCTCCGGTATGCAGTGCCGCATGGAAGAAAGCTAGCCAGCCTCAGGCGTCCTAGAGGCGGGCTCGACGTTGCTCCTCACAGGGTAAATCCCACACAATTGTGGGTGTAGACGATTCTCCGCTCCATCAGCTACAGGACCAAAGCAAATATAATCCAGCCGAAAAGGGCTCTGTAGTCGCCGGTGTAGGTTATCCAGTGTACATATCCACACGGTTCTCGTCTAGGGCTCCTCGGATGACGGCACCAGGTTAAGCCGCCCAGCCTGGATAAGCACACTAGCTCGGTACGAGGAAGCGTTGGTAATGCTGGTCACTGTAGAACGGTAGCCGCACGATACACTATACATAATAGACTATTACTTAAATAATAGAATAGGTCGAACTCGACGATACAGCGTTAAACTCTGACACTTCAGCTATCAATTCGCACGCGGTCTCAAGGCTCTATTTTGGGGCAAAACGGGCCCACTTCACAGCACGTTGTATCGTGGTGTGAGGCTTGAACTTATTGGGGTAACTCTACTGCTGTATCCACCTGCAACGTATTTATACGTAAGGTGAACAATCTAGTACCAGCCTTATTTCTGTCTCGTATTCTTGCGCAGAACAGGGCATGTCCAGGCATGTCTTAGCGGTGACTTTGAACTAGACATTGGGGGTATGGCCGTGGCGCCTAGGGGATCGCTGTCCAATAGGAGAACGAATATTATGGTCTGGCCTGTACTAGGTAAAGGGATATTCCGTGTATATGTACAAAGAATATACAAGGGATATCAGACGATATACAAATACTATACAATATATCTTAAGTAATAAATATATATATTCGGTTTAATCTGACCCTTCGTAACACCATCTGATGTCAGGTAAGGACTCTATGTTATCAGTGTTAGGATAATCAGAGTAAGTTTGATGAAGTTATAAGCTGTTTTGTGAAATGTCTTCTTTCGGTTTCACTGTAAAAGTCCGAGAGGAAATCAACGGGGCGATTATCCGTGCGCGGCTCGAATGTGCTTGCGTGCACGTATAATATTGATCATCTAGCGTTTATTTGAAAACGATTCATAAAAAGGCAGACGAATATCAACGTTGTGGAATATTCCAGTAAAAGACGATTTTCATAGAATGCTCCATAATGGGCTGTTTTTTATCTGAAAACGGGTGCTTTTCTAAATGCTCTGAAACGGAAACGACGCGATAAAAAAACAATCTGCCTTGACAGCACTGACTGGACAATAGTCTTTGATAATGCGATGGGCAGATTAGACACATAGCCATAATTTAAAACATAGATTAGGCGATATTAATGTTAACATTGGCGCCGATGGTGGCATTCAGCGGGTAAAAAGGAAAACCCGGCGTGGCGCTCAAAGTGTTAATATGATTTTATATTCAATCAAGGAGGGGAACTTCCATAAGATCGACAATATTGCACTCATAACAGTCCTCCTTAAAAAAGACAAAGACCCCACCGATTGCGGTAGTTATAGACCCTTAAGCCTCCTCGGAACCGATATCAAGCTGTATTCCAAGGTATTAGCCATCAGACTTCAAAAGCATATGACGTCTTTAGTTCATCCTGATCAGACTGGCTACATCTCAAGTAGCCTACAGTATGACTGTATGTGATATATGTAGGCAAACCAGGGCTCAGTCCTATATTGCACATTCAGTATGAAATAGGTATTCGAAGCTATTCAAGCTTTAGGGATAAATATACAATGATGAGAAAAAATAAACGTAAAAAGAAGAGACCAGTGTGTCCTCTACAGAGACCAGTGTGTGTCCTCTACAGAGACCAGTGTGTGTCCTCTAGAGAGACCAGACCAGTGTGTGTCCTCTACAGAGACCAGTGTGTGTCCTCTAGAGAGACCAGTGTGTGTCCTCTACAGATACCAGTGTGTGTCCTCTAGAGAGACCAGACCAGTGTGTGTCCTCTACAGAGACCAGTGTGTGTCCTCTAGAGAGACCAGACCAGTGTGTGTCCTCTACAGAGACCAGTGTGTGTCCTCTAGAGACCAGTGTGTGTCCTCTACAGATACCAGTGTGTGTCCTCTACAGAGACCAGTGTGTGTCCTCTACAGAGACCAGTGTGTGTCCTCTAGAGACCAGTGTGTGTCCTCTAGAGAGACCAGTGTGTGTCCTCTAGAGAGACCAGTGTGTGTCCTCTACAGAGACCAGTGTGTGTCCTCTAGAGAGACAAGTGTGTGTCCTCTACAGAGACAAGTGTGTGTCCTCTAGAGAGACAAGTGTGTGTCCTCTACAGAGACAAGTGTGTGTCCTCTACAGAGACCAGTGTGTGTCCTCTAGACCAGTGTGTGTCCTCTAGAGAGACCAGTGTGTGTCCTCTACAGAGACCAGTGTGTGTCCTCTACAGAGACCAGTGTGTGTCCTCTACAGAGACCAGTGTGTGTACTCTACAGAGACCAGTGTGTGTCCTCTACAGAGACAAGTGTGTGTCCTCTACAGAGACCAGTGTGTGTCCTCTAGAGAGACCAGTGTGTGTCCTCTAGAGAGACCAGTGTGTGTCCTCTAGACCAGTGTGTGTCCTCTAGAGCAGTGTGTGTCCTCTAGAGAGACCAGTGTGTGTCCTCTACAGAGACCAGTGTGTGTCCTCTACAGAGACCAGTGTGTGTCCTCTACAGAGACCAGTGTGTGTCCTCTAGACCAGTGTGTGTCCTCTACAGAGACCAGTGTGTGTCCTCTACAGAGACCAGTGTGTGTCCTCTAGAGAGACCAGTGTGTGTCCTCTACAGAGACCAGACCAGTGTGTCCTCTACAGAGACCAGTGTGTGTCCTCTAGAGAGACCAGTGTGTGTCCTCTGGAGAGACCAGTGTGTGTCCTCTACAGAGACCAGTGTGTGTCCTCTACAGAGACCAGTGTGTGTCCTCTACAGAGACCAGTGTGTGTCCTCTACAGAGACCAGTGTGTGTCCTCTACAGAGACCAGTGTGTGTCCTCTAGAGATACCAGTGTGTGTCCTCTACAGAGACCAGTGTGTGTCCTCTACAGAGACCAGTGTGTGTCCTCTACAGAGACCAGTGTGTGTCCTCTAGAGAGACCAGTGTGTGTCCTCTGGAGAGACCAGTGTGTGTCCTCTACAGAGACCAGCGTGTGTCCTCTACAGAGACCAGTGTGTGTCCTCTGGAGAGACCAGTGTGTGTCCTCTACAGAGACCAGACCAGTGTGTGTCCTCTACAGAGACCAGTGTGTGTCCTCTGGAGAGACCAGTGTGTGTCCTCTACAGAGACCAGTGTGTGTCCTCTACAGAGACCAGACCAGTGTGTCCTCTACAGAGACCAGCGATACATCCAGGACCCAGGAGGTGGTGTAAAAGGAGACGATTTGCCACGCCATCTATGGACCTCGCTGAACCGTCTACACACTGGAATTGGGCGCTTCAAGTCTTCCATGAAGAAGTGGGGCCTTATACCGGTTCCTGACAGGGAGCGACGCGAGCGAGCGTGATTGCGAAAATGATAAAAATGTATTCGTTTCAATCAGACAATCCTGACCTACCGCGAACTGAGCGGCGATGTCGCTCCCCCCTCAAATATTCGCTCGCTGCGTCTCTAGTTGAGCGATTACGCGGCCGAGTCCCGCCCCTAAACACTTTTTATTGGTCGAGAATCGCAGGCTGCTTTGCCCCTGTGCTTCCAGGTAAATACACACACACACTCGGACAAGCGCCGCGTCATATCAGGACAGTGTCGCGCGCGATTTCGTCTCCAGTTCGCTCGCTCGCTGCCTGTCAGGAACCGGTGTCACGGACAGTGCGGCATGTGAGTGTGGCGAGCCTGAACAGACTGCCAAGCATATAATCACCGGCTGCCCCCTCTACAGCCCGCCCTCAGAAGCTGGTCTTTTCGACGTAGGACCAGAGACGGGCGTGGCTGCAGGACACAGAGTTGGCCATCTGATGATACACGAAAGAAGAAGAAGAGACCGGTGTGTGTCCTCTACAGAGACCAGTGTGTGTCCTCTACAGAGACCAGTGTGTCCTCTAGAGACCAGTGTGTGTCCTCTACAGAGACCAGTGTGTGTCCTCTAGAGAGACCAGACCAGTGTGTGTCCTCTACAGAGACCAGTGTGTGTCCTCTACAGCAGTGTTTCTCAACTGGTGGGTCGCGACCCAAAAGTGGGTCGCGGGGCCATTTTGAGTGGGTCGCAGATGTGTGTAAAAAAAAAAAAAAAAAAAGAAGTTAAATAATTTTTTTTTTTTTTCACTACCTACTGTATCTTTGTGAAAGTGGCTTCTCAGCTCTGGTCCAGCTGAAGACAAAGCGGGGGAACAGATTGGACATTGAGCATGACCTCAGAGTTGCTTTGTCTACCATCACCCCAGACTTTGAGACTCTTGTCAGGAGCAAACATCATCCCCAGTTATCCCATTAGTTCCCTGCATGTTAAGCTAAGAAGTCTGCTAAGAAGGATATATTATTTATTATTATTATTATTATTATTTTATTTCATTGTGTTTTTAGCCCTTAGTTGCACTTTTGCAACCCCAGTTATCCAATTAGTTCCCCCAAACGTAGGTCTGTTATGTTAAGCTAAGAAATCTGCTAAGAAGCATATTATTTATTATTATTTTATTTCATTGGGTTTTTAGCCCTAGTTGCACTTTTATTGCAATCCCAGTTATCCCATTAGTTCCCCCAAACTTAGGTCTGTTATGTTAAGCTAAGAAGTCTGCTAAGAAGCATAATTATTTATTATTATTATTTAATTTCATTGGGTTTTTAGCCCTAGTTGCACTTTTGTTGCAACCCCAGTTATCCCATTAGGGGCGACAGTGGCTCAGGAGGTAGAGCAGTCGTCTGGCAATCCGGAGGTTCCCGGTTCGATTCCTGCTCCTCCCAGGCAGCGTGTCGATGTGTCCTTGAGCAAGACACTTAACCCCTAATTGCTCCCGATGAGCAGGTTGGCACCTTGCATGGTTGCCTCCGCCATCGGTGTGTGAATGGGTAAAATGTGAGTAACAAATTGTAAAGCGCTTTGGATAAAAGCGCTATATAAAAAAGCAGCCATTTACCATTAGTTCCCCCAAACTTAGGTCTGTTATGATAAGCTAAGAAATCTGCTAAGAAGCATATTATTTATTATTATTTTATTTCATTGGGTTTTAGCCCTAGTTGCACTTTTGTTGCAAACTCAGTTATCCCATTAGTTCCCCCAAATTTAGGTCTGTTATGTTAAGCTAAGAAATCTGCTAAGAAGCATATATTATTTATTATTCTTTTATTTCATTGGGTTTTTAGCAATAGTTGCACTTTTGTTGCACTTTTTTGTGTTTATTTCATGTTTTGAAAGATTGCGTATTACTGCAATTTTTTTTTTTTTTACATAAATCATAGTGGTTCAAAATTTTGGGTCGCGACTTAATGACTAAGGAAAATGTTGGGTCCCGAGGCTAGACCAGTTGAGAACCACTGCTCTACAGAGACCAGTGTGTGTCCTCTAGAGAGACCAGATCAGTGTGTGTCCTCTACAGAGACCAGTGTGTGTCCTCTAGAGAGACCAGTGTGTGTCCTCTAGAGAGACCAGACCAGTGTGTGTCCTCAACAGAGACCAGTGTGTGTCCTCTAGAGAGACCAGATCAGTGTGTGTCCTCTACAGAGACCAGTGTGTGTCCTCTACAGAGACCAGTGTGTGTCCTCTACAGAGACCAGTGTGTGTCCTCTAGAGAGACCAGACCAGTGTGTGTCCTCAACAGAGACCAGTGTGTGTCCTCTAGAGAGACCAGACCAGTGTGTGTCCTCTAGAGACCAGTGTGTCCTCTACAGAGACCAGTGTGTGTCCTCTACAGAGACCAGTGTGTGTCCTCTACAGAGACCAGTGTGTGTCCTCTGGACCAGTGGTTCCCAACCTTTTTACTGTACCCCCAAAGCATTTCAAGCCAACCTAAAGTACTCCCTACTACGCAATCAATTGTGGTGATCCCCAGGATATATAATTAATAGTCTATATATTGTGGCAGACTGGCTGTGTGTGTGTGTATGTGAGTGAGTGGATGACCTGGATAAAGTCACATGGTCACACAGGTTGGCAGTTTATTGAAGTAAAGTTTTAGTTCCGAGGTCTGACATCATCACCTCATTCCCATTGTAACATTAAGTTAACAAAGCACTGAAAACTCAAAACTAACTGATGAAAAACAAACAGGTTGATGTGGCTCTTCTAAGCGAAACGCACCTTTTAGTGGAAGACAAAGCAACGCTAGCGGACAATTATCATAACATTAGTCACTCTTCCTTTGGAACGAGATCCCGTGGATGTTGCTATAGTCGTGAAACGGAAGTTGAATATTGAATTGCAGGAAGTATGGTCTGATACAGATTGTCGCATAACCATAGTTAAAATTGTATACAGGAACAGGAAAATAGCGTTGGTAGCGGCATATGCCCCAAATCTGTACGAGGCTAACTTCTACGCTACACTTAATAGAACAATGTTAACTTTCCTGAATACTCATTTATAATTGGCATGGATTTTAATGCCATTTGGGATCCCGGGATGGATAAATCTTATCCCACCTTTTCCAATGACCAGGAAAATTCATCTAATGCGTTAAAGGATTGGTCTAAGAATACAGGTGTAAATGACCTATGGCGATCACTCAACCCTACGACCCGGAAGTACTCTTGTCGATCTGCAAGACATAGCACATTTTCAAGAATAGATTATGTTTTTGCATCGCCTAGACTATTTGATAACTATGACAGATCACTGTTATTTACTCCTAAAAGGATCATTTGGTATACTGTCATCCCGAGCCCCAAGATGGCGATTTAACTCGATATTGCTGAAAAACAAGGAATTCATTACACAATTCAAAGAAGCTCTTGTTGTATTCCTACTGGAGAATGCGAAATCGGTACAGGACCCCAGAATATTATGGATGTCGGTAAAGGGATTTATCAAGGATTTTACCGGGAACTTTTCCTCCAAAATACGCAAGAATCGTTGTTCAAAACTGGCAGAGCTGGAAACGCTTTACTCTACGTTATTTTCCTCTTTACAATACAACTACTTGGTTCGATTGGAATCTCAAATTAATGTGTTGAAAAAAAGAGATTAATGCCATTTTTAAACAACAATCTGAAGTTCAAATACGTAGCACAAGACAACAGCATTACTTTCATGGTTCTAAACCAAGTCACCTACTAGCTATGCAGTTACGAGCCAACGCAAAATTTGCAGATATAACTACTATTAAGGCACAGCAAGGACTTGTTACAGACCCTAAAAAAATCAACGAGACATTCAAAGAGTTCTACTCCAACTTGTACAAATCAGAAATGGCCTTCGATCAAAACAAAATGGACATATATCTTAATCAAATTAACCTTCCTAAACTATCAGAGGATGACGCAAAACAGTTAGAAACACCCATCACACTAGATGAACTTAGGGAGGCCATATCTGAAATGCAAAGTGGTAGGGCTCCTGGAAGGGACGGTATCCCACCAGAAATGTACCTCTCATGCTGGGATGTAATTGGACCCCTATTACTTAATATGATTTTATATTCAATCAAGGAGGGGAACTTCCATAAGATCGACAATATTGCACTCATAACAGTCCTCCTTAAAAAAGACAAAGACCCCACCGATTGCGGTAGTTATAGACCCTTAAGCCTCCTCGGAACCGATATCAAGCTGTATTCCAAGGTATTAGCCATCAGACTTCAAAAGCATATGACGTCTTTAGTTCATCCTGATCAGACTGGCTTCATAAGAGGCCGCTATTATCACAGATAATATAAGACGGTTACTACATGTGCTAGATGCCAGCAAGGATGACACCACACCTATAGCGATGCTGTCCCTGGATGCGATGAAAGCCTTTGATAGGTTGGAATTGTCTTATTTATGGGCAGTATTAGAAAGGATGGGGTTAGGAAAAGGATTCATTGATATGATTAAAGTATTATACAAAGACCCATCGGCCATGATTACAACAGGTATAATCACCTCCGAAATATTTCCGGTATCGCGCTCCTCCGGACTATTCGCTTTATCATTAGAGCCTTTAGCACAATATATAAGACAATCCCAATCTATAGAACCAATCGCAATTAAGGGCACGCAACATCATATTAGTTTATATGCGGATGACGTAATATTGTTCATACAAAACCCTAACACCTCAATGCCTCATCTTCTCAAGTTGATTGATGACTTTGGCAATCTATCGGGATTTAGGATAAATTGGCCAAAGTCGGCTTTCCTTCCACTTAATACCCCTGCAAAGAATATACTCCTTCCAGAAAAAATACCAATGGTTAAACACTTCAGATGTTTAGGAGTTGAAGTATTCCCTACTATAAGCCAAACGGTGAAGTACAATTACATAAAATTCCAAGATAAGATCAAATACGACTTTGACAGGTGGTCCAAACTCAAAAACTCAGTACAGGCACGGGTTGATTGATTGATTGATTGAAAACTTTATTAACAGATTGCAGAATGGGTACAGTACAGTACAGCTCAATACATACAATTGTTAAGGGGATGCAGACCAGAGAAAGACTTTCGTCTTGTTTACATCAGGGTCCCCCATTTTCAATTCATCGTAACATATTTGACATACATGACATACAGATAGACAGTACTGCTACATCTATACATTTATGACATACCAGATTTGCAAATACAGTACTGTTTGTGATACAAAAAGAGTCCAGAAAAAAAAGTATATACATTTGACGTAGAAACTGTACATCGGAGGAGGTTGGGTAGGTGGGGGGGGTGGGACTGTACATTGGAGGTGGTTGGGTGGGGGGGGTTGGGTAGGAGTGGGGGGGGGGGAGGTTGGGTAGGAGGGGTGGGTGGGGGACACTGTACAACTGTACAAACAAAACTGTACATTGGAATATTGACAAGACCATACTTGGTAATTTACTGTACATTGGAGGGGGTTGTGTTAGGACATTTACAGGGGCCAGTTTCGAATTTCAGTCTCCCGTAGGTGTTTTTTGAGAGTGTTTTTGAAAGTGGGTAGTGATTCACATTCCTTTACAGCTTTGGGTAGGGCGTTCCACATTGATGTGGCATAATTGCGAAACGTGTTTAGTCCCTTGTTTGAGCCGAATCTGGGTTTAACATGATTTGTGGAGCTCCCTCTGGTGTTGTGATCGTGGTATTCACTGACCTTTGGGAAGTATTTTGACATGTACATGGGTACCTTGGTCGTGTAGTGTATCTTGTAGACCAGGCCCATTGCAAGTTGCTGTACTCTGTCGTCTACTCTAAGCCATCCTAGGTTGTCAAAGTGGGCAGGGGTGAGGTGGGTTCTAGGAGTAAGGTCAAGCAGTAGTCTGACCAGTTTGGGTATCAATAGTTAAGATGGATGTTTTACCTAGAATCAACTTCATTAGCTCAATGTTACCGTTACCCTCTCCTGATGGTTACTGGAAAAAATTACACTCCACCGCATACAAATCTATTTGGAATAACAAACCTCCACGTATAAAAAGATCCACCGCACAGAGAAACAAAGCCGACGGAGGTATGGCATTTCCAGATTTTTACCACTATTTTAAAGCGTACTCTTTAAGACCACTGACAACCTGGTTTGATTCCCAAGCATCTGTATCCTGGAGAAACTTAGAAGTAAATATAGTAGCACCACATAGACTGCAGGACATAGTATACACCATATTATCAATTAAGCAATGCGAATTGAAATTTGGCCCGCTTATTACTCATGTGATCCGAATATGGCGTGAAACACAAAACATATATTCTAACCAACATAAATGGCATAGTCATACTCCCCTATTCAATAACAATGCACTCCTGATTGGAAAACCTATAAGATACCCTAAATGGGAAAAGCAGGGCATACACACATTAGGAGATGTTTTCAACAAACAGGGTTTTTGTAGCTATAAAGACATACATAAAAAATTTAATCTCACCAGTTCCACATATTATTTTTACGCAGTTATTGGTTTGTTTGAAGGCTCATGGAGTCCCATTAAGGATACCAATTGAGCACCACAGATATCACAAATTCTTCTATGAAAGAGAGACATCGAGAGGTTTCGTATCGGATTTTTATCATCACTTACTAACGTCCTCGTATGGAATCCTCCCCCTAGACTCAGTCTGGAGGAGGGATATACCAGACTTGGAAATAAATTTTGATTGGCAAGAAGTTTGGGCAAACGTTCGAATTGCGTCATGTAACCCGGACCATCAACAAATTAATCTTAATTATATTCATAGGACATGCCTGACTCCTATAAGATTGAACAGAATGGGACTTAAACAAGACTCCAGATGTTCCTTATGTACAAATGGGGATGAGGGTACATTTATGCACATGTATTGGGATTGCCCACCAGTTAAGATATTCTGGAAAGAAGTGGCCCAGCAATTATAAAATTTCTTATTTCTGAACATACCTGTACACCCCTCTGTATTGCTGTTGAATGATGTTTTTCAGTTTGGAGCCCCTATACAGCTAAAGAGATTAGTTTTATCTGGTCTCACAGCGGCTAAAAAGCTGATAGTGTATAATGCAGTAATGATAGTGAAAACGGAGCCGTGTTCCGATGCAAAAATACTATTTTATTACGCACTCTACTTGTAACTGAGGGGTACAATTCCCTGACTGTATTGAATAAGTATGGTATCATTAAACCACTACTGAGTTATGTACATTACTACTGGCCATACAGTACACAGGTATATGTGATGAACACCCACACAATAACACGGCTTAACAAAGAAAGTCCTGTTTGAAATATTTATTAGAAGAGCATCAATATTATCTTACAGTATTGAGAATTAGAGTTGCGCTTGTAAGGCGAAGAATGTGCATGAATAGGTCAAGAGCGTAAGTCCATGAGCATATTACGAAGGGGATAATTAATACCACCTGTAGCATAAGAATTATATAAAGTACACTCGTAGGTCAGCTGGAGATACTAAGGGGGTTCCCTCCGGTTGTAAGCCAGCAGGGGGGAGGAATGTTCGAATGCAAAAGTCTGGATCAACGAGGAATCAATAAGCTCCAGCTACGGGAGGCGGTACATATACTCCCCTCGATCGGCAGACGAAAGCAGCAGCTATAATCCAAGTATGCGCGACAGCATAGATGGAAGCCAGCCAGCCTCTTCCTAGAGACGGGCTCGAGTGATGCTCCTCACGGGTAAATCCCACACAGCAGTGGGGTAGACTGTTCTCTGCTCCAGCAGCCACGGTACCAAAGCAATAATAATCCAGCCGGAAAGGGCTCTGCATTTGCCGGTGTAGATTCTCCTGTGCACGGTACTTCACATTTAACTAGATCGAACTTGACGTTATTTCACTAAGCTCTGACACTTCAGCTATCAATTCGCACGCGGTCTCAAGGCTCTATTTTGGGGCAAAACGGGCCCACTTCACCGCACGTTGTATCGTGGTGAAGGCTTCTGCCTTTAGTTACTAAGTGCATCTGTATCCACCTGCGCCGTATTTTTACGTAAGGTGAATAATCTAGTACCAGCCTTATTTCTGTCTCGTATTACTGCGCAAACCTGGGCATGTTGAGACATGTCTTAGCGGTGACTTTGAACTAGACATTGGGGGGTATGGCCGTGGCGCCTAGGGGGTCGCTGTCCAATAGGAGAACGAATATTATGGTCTGGCCTGTACTAGGTAAAGGGATATTCCGTGTATATGTACAAAGAATATACAAGGGATATCAGACGATATACAAATACTATACAATATATCTCAAGTAATAAATATATATATTCGGTTTAATCTGACCCTTTGTAACAGCCGCCTCCTAATTAGTCCGCACCTAATTAGATAAGCAGAGACAGATTAACCGCCTTGTCCACTACTCAATGTCCGTTGTGAGGAGTAGGGCAATTCACAAAGTCAGGGGGTCATGGTCGTCATTAAGAGAGTCGGGGAGCCTTGGCAACTCTATCAGCCTCGCCACGGGTCGGGTGTATGTCTGCCCCTGGACGAGCACTTCTGCCGCTCTGACCTTTCCGTCGGCACCAGTAATCACTTTGCTTACGCGGCCGGCCGGCCACATAGCTCGGGGTAGTGACTGGTCGATAATCATGACGACTGTGTCCACTTTTAAGTTGTCCCCGTCCTTGACCCGCTTCTGACGGGCTGGAAGGGATGGTAGGGGGGTTAGGAGGAAGCGGGCCTGAGACTGCTTTGATCTGTGCTTGGCTGTGCCTCCACCTCATCCGTCTGTTTCTCGTTTGGTCTGTACCCCGTCTGAGGAGGGGCCGGTTCCGGCCGCCCCATCAAGGAGTCGCTTGGGGTGCTGGGTTCGAGGTCAGCTACGTCTGGAGCGCAGCTGAGGGGGGTGGAGTTCGGAACTCCCTCTTGTGCCCACGGTTCTCTCACAGGCCTCTCGCCTAATGTCAATAGCCTCTCAACGGGCTGTACGAGAGAGTGGCCGGTGTCGCTCACCTTTGTGTGCAGGCAGCGTGTAGGCGTGGGTGGACTGTCAAGTCCGTAGAGGGGGCCCTGGAGCGTCCACCCCAGTTGGGTCTGAACCGCGACTGGGCATCCTTTGGGTCCGATGTGGGCCGCCTCAATTGGGAGAATGAGGTCCGCGTGCTCGGAGCCGATGAGCAGGGTCGGTGTGGCGCCGTCGATAAGCGGTATAGGTAGTCTGCGTAGGTGCACGTACTTCGCCATCAGCTGTGGGATGGGGTAGGTGTACTGTGACAGGCCTATGTCGTGGCTGGTGAAGACGTTGGTAATACTATACTGCTTCTCGGGCTGGTCCACCGCTGCTATCTTGAAGGAGACATTTTCACCCTTTATGGTCTTCTGGTCTCTTCTGATGGTACGTATTGTCATTGTTCCTTTGGCACCCCGCAGACCCAGCTGGGCTGCGGCGGAAGCGAGGAGGAGAGTCTTTTCAGACCCATCGTCTAGGACGGCGTAAGTGTCCAGGACCTTGTCCTCGTAGCTCAGGAGCACTCTGACCACTTTGATGAGCACTCGGGAGGTCCCGCTATGCTGGTCTATATGGAGCACTCCTGTTGGTCGGTTGCCTTGGATCTTCTGGTGGGCCCCGCACAGTGCTGCGCGGTAAGCGGCGCCCGCCTGGGCCGCCTCACGCCACTGGTCAACTTGGACGGGGTTCAGTGTCTTATATTCGGCGCACTGTGCCAGCCAGTGTCCGCCGTCGCAGTAGGTACAGTAGGGGGCGGTCTGGTGGATCTTCGGTACTGGTGCCACCGCCTCGGCCTGGTACATTACCGTGACGGGCCCACTTTGTTGTCCTGGCGGACGCCTGTTGATGTCATGCAGGACCTCCAAGTGGGCGCCGCCGCACCTGCTGCACTTCTTCTTCAAGCGGCACTCAGCTGCCATATGGCTGCGCGCGCAGCGGAAGCAGCGGCGGTGATCTTTGATCCACTGACTCACCTCGTCCGTGGTCAGCTTCTTGAAATTGTCACATTGATACAGCCGATGTTCCCCTTCACAGTACTGGCATTCAATCTTCCACTCCTCTTTCGTCGAGGGGGTGTTGTGGTTCTTGTGCTGCGGTACTGATTCGGCTTGGTGCATAACGGTCACCGACCGGCGGTTGTCATTTGATCCCCGAGGTCCATCTCTTGGGCTTGGTCCACTCCACACGAACGTGTCCAGTCGTAGGCTGCTGACCTCCCTGGCGAGGAAATCAGATAGGTCTAGGAGGGATGCCTCTGGGCCGTTGGGGTCGCGGTGGTCTCTCTGCCGCCGAAAACGCTCTTGTCGGGCGGAAGGGAGCTTCTCTAATATCCTTTCTACATTAGAGTTAGCATACAGTTCATATATCCCTTTCTCCTTTTGGGACCCCAGCATCCCTACCAGGGACTGTACCTTGATAGAGAGGTCATCCAATGCTCTATTGTCTCTGGCTGGGGGGAGGCGGTCGATATCTCTTATTTCCTGTATCACGTAGTCCCATATGCGTCCATAACGTTGGTCGAGGGCTACTAGAGCCGCGGTGTATGGGGTACTTGAGTTGGAATATGCCAGCGCTATATTATGCGCTCTGGGCACCTTCAGGTGCTTGAGGAGGATAGCATATTTGTACGTCGGGGACGTCGGACATCATAGTCTCTAAGCACATCCGTAGCTCCGTGTACTGTGCTCTGTCCTCGCGTGTAAAATCCGGGAACGTCGGTGTGCCAAGGTACGATGCCATGGATGGCTGGCACATCGGTGAGCGTTGGGGGAGAGGCCTCCTGGGCGAGTCTCCCCGTACGTGTCGTCGTGGGCTGGTACTTGGTGGGTACCGAAGCCCGGGTAACCAGGTGCTGTTCCTCGGGGCTGGCGGTGCGTCAAACTCACCCGTGAGTTGAGTCGGGGGTTTGTAGCGCAGTGACTCGGGGCTGACGTCTGGGCTGTACTGGGCCTCCTGGTCCAGAGTACGTTGCTGCTGGTCGGGGCTGTACTGGGCCTCCTGGTCCAGAGTACGTTGCTGCAGGTCGGCTTGACATTCCTCCTCTTCCTCTTCCTCTTCCTCTGCTAAGTCCTGGAGTCTTCTAGTCAGTCTCTCGGCGACGTAGGCCGGTTCTTCCCGGTTGCTGGGTCTCGTATGGACCGGCCGGGGAGGGGGTTCGGAGACGTGGACAGGATCCTCCTGTTGGCGGGGTCCCGGGTCGCTTGGTCGGGTAGGGGAATGTGCCCTAGACCCTTGTCGTGATGATCTCTCCGGGAGCTCCGTGCGGAGAGAGGGGGTGTCGCCATGGCGATCAATTGTTCTACCATCTTCGCCTGCAGCCGGTCGCGCTCTGCTTCGCGCTGGGCATGGGCGGCGTCGCGCTGTGCTTCACGGTGGGCATTGGCGGCGTCGCGCTGCGCATTGGCGGCGGCGTGCTGCGCATCGGCGCGGCTTCTTTCAATGTTCTCTTCCGTCTGAAGGCGTCTGGTCTCCAGTCTTATGCGGTCGTCTTCACTCCTTTGTTGCGCCTGGAAGCGCTCTCGCTCGGTTGCAGAATGTTCGCGTTCACTGAGGGCTTGCGCTTGGAGTTGCGCGTGAAGGCGCTCTCGTTGGTCTGCAGCTTGTTCGCGCTCGCTCGTCTGTTGCGCTTGAAGTCGATCGCGTTCGGTGGAGGCTGCCAGGGTGGCGATGAATGCCTGCGCCAGCATCTTGTCCGCTTCGCTGGGGGAAGACACCGACGGAGGTGATCGGCTTCTGGCAGTGCTCGTTGGAGATCTGTTCTCTGGGCGCGCCTCGAGGTCCGTCTCCTGGGCGCGCTTCTCTTCTGGTAGTGGGTCGGGTTCTGTCCCTGGAGCGCTTTCTTTATCCTGGAGCTCTCCGGGGACCGTCCCATTGACGTTGTCTGGGGGTATAGTCATGTCATGTCCCCCCTGGTCCCCCCCGTGGGCTTGGTCAGTTTCGTTAGAACCCACTGGGTTCTCTACTGGCAGGGTCGTCTGGTCGGTAGGATTTGACATGCTTTGACTATCCGCTTTATTTATTTTATCCGCATTTAATTTCTTTATAAAGCTAGGTAGTAGACTGGCAGCGTAGTCCTCTAGGTAAGGAGGTGGCTGCCGTCTGCGCTGCGGGCGATCTAGCTTAGGAGAACCGTTTGTGGAGTGTTCATCGCTGGCCATGTCAATATTAATATTATATTAATATTACGCTAATTACCATCCGGCTCGAAGGACCAATTGTAACTGAGGGGTACAATTCCCTGACTGTATTGAATAAGTATGGTATCATTAAACCACTACTGAGTTATGTACATTACTACTGGCCATACAGTACACAGGTATATGTGATGAACACCCACACAATAACACGGCTTAACAAAGAAAGTCCTGTTTGGAATATTTATTAGAAGAGCATCAATATTATCTTACAGTATTGAGAATTAGAGTCGCGCTTGTAAGGCGAAGAATGTGCATGAATAGGTCAAGAGCGTAAGTCCATGAGCATATTCCGAAGGGGATAATTAATACCACCTGTAGCATAAGAATTATATAAAGTACACTCGTAGGTCAGCTGGTGATACTAAGGGGGTTCCCTCCGGTTGTAAGCCAGCAGGGGGGAGGAATGTTCGAATGCAAAAGTCTGGATCAACGAGGAATCAATAAGCTCCAGCTACGGGAGGCGGTACATATACTCCCCTCGATCGGCAGACGAAAGCAGCAGCTATAATCCAAGTATGTGCGACAGCATAGATGGAAGCCAGCCAGCCTCTTCCTAGAGACGGGCTCGAGTGATGCTCCTCACGGGTAAATCCCACACAGCAGTGGGGTAGACGGTTCTCTGCTCCAGCAGCCACGGTACCAAAGCAATAATAATCCAGCCGGAAAGGGCTCTGCATTTGCCGGTGTAGATTCTCCTGTGCACGGTACTTCACATTTAACTAGATCGAACTTGACGTTATTTCACTAAGCTCTGACACTTCAGCTATCAATTCGCACGCGGTCTCAAGGCTCTATTTTGGGGCAAAACGGGCCCACTTCACCGCACGTTGTATCGTGGTGAAGGCTTCTGCCTTTAGTTACTAAGTGCATCTGTATCCACCTGCGCCGTATTTATACGTAAGGTGAATAATCTAGTACCAGCCTTATTTCTGTCTCGTATTACTGCGCAAACCTGGGCATGTTGAGACATGTCTTAGCGGTGACTTTGAACTAGACATTGGGGGGTATGGCCGTGGCGCCTAGGGGGTCGCTGTCCAATAGGAGAACGAATATTATGGTCTGGCCTGTACTAGGTAAAGGGATATTCCGTGTATATGTACAAAGAATATACAAGGGATATCAGACGATATACAAATACTATACAATATATCTCAAGTAATAAATATATATATTCGGTTTAATCTGACCCTTTGTAACACTACTGTCGCACAACAACACTGCCATTCATCTTTCATTCGTCTCTCTTAAACTACGTCATCCCCCGCTAAGGATCACGGGAGATGTAGTAAACACCACATAAGGCTAGGATGCCGTGAATTATGTCCCAGTAGCCACTACACACGTCCCCCCAGAATTTACAAGAACTGGCCCCAAAAAACGTCCAGGGGCTCTGACGACCCGCCCAAAACGACTCCGGTACCCCTGGGCAGGCACAGGAAACCGAGGCAGTGGTAAAGCAGTAGGCTGACACTGAACAGGCCTCGGACGGCAGGTCCGGGGGTCCGCCGTAGCTAGTGTAGGCGTCGGGACTGCCCTACCAGGGGGGCGACCGCGGCGGGGCGGTTGGGCCAACTCAATGGGGCGGTCCAAATCCAGGTGAGCAGGCTTCAGGCGATCCACCGAGATCCGTTCTTCCCTTCCCCCCATGTCAACGACGAAGGTCTTATCGCCTGCCTTCACAACCCGGTAAGGACCATCGTAGGGTGGCTGTAGGGGGCCTCGATGGGCGTCGCAGCGGATAAACACGTACCCCGCTGCAGATCAGGCAGGACACGCACCTTCGGAACGCCATGGCACAAGGTGGGGATGGGCAAGAAAGACTTGGCCGTGTCCAGCAGAGCATCCCGCTGTTCCAGTGCTGACCAGGAGGCCGTAACACAGGGAAGAAAATCCCCTGGGACACGGAGGGGTTGGCCGTATACCAGCTCAGCTGAAGATGAAAGAAGGTCCTCCTTAGGTGCAGTACGGAGCCCCAGCATCACCCAAGGAAGTTTGTCGACCCAGCTGTCGCCTCGGAGATCGGCCTTGAGAGCAGCTTTCATCGATCGGTGAAAACGTTCACACAGGCCACTGGCCTGTGGATGGTAGGCCGTAGTGCGGTGGAGGGAGACACCCAACTGCTGGGTAATGGAAGTCCATAACGCGGAAGTGAATTGGGCCCCTGGGTCAGAGGAAAGATCAGAGGGAACACCGAACCGGGCGACCCAGGTATTTATGAATGCGCGAGCCACGTCAGCTGTAGTAGTCGCAGTGAGTGGGACAGCCTCCGGCCAACGGGTGGTCCTGTCTACCATCGTCAGAAGGTGAGTGTACCCCCTGGAGGGAGGAAGGGGTCCCACCAGATCCACGTTGATGTGGTCAAAACGCCTCTCAGGCACATCAAACCGCTCCAACGGGGCCTTAACATGTCGATGGACCTTCGCGCGTTGGCATGCCATGCAGGTCTTGACCCAACCCCCAATGTCAACCTTCATCCTGGGCCAGACGAATTTCGCTGCCATTAGGCGCTGTGATGGTTTCCTGCCCGGGTGCGAGAGGCCATGGATAGCCTCGAAAACTTGTCGTCTCACAGAGCCCAGCATCGGAATACCACAAAGGTAAATTAAATATAATGCATGGAGGAGCTTTCATGTAGCCAATGTTACATTAAGTATTTTGACAACTATGTATGTCACTTGTTTACATCATATGTGTGGGAGAGAAACAGACAGAAGGGGGAGTGTGGGAGAGAGACAGACAGAGAGAGACAGAGTGTGTGTGGGAGAGAGACAGACAGAAGGGGCAGAGTGTGGGAGAGAGACAGACAGAAGGGGCAGAGTGTGGGAGAGAGACAGACAGACAGTGTGTGTGGGAGAGAGACAGACAGAGAGAGAGTGTGTGTGGGAGAGAGACAAACAGACAGAGAGACAGTGTGTGTGAGAGAGACAGACAGAAAGGAGAGTGTGTGGGAGAGAGACAAACAGAAAGGGGGAGAGACAGTGTGTGACAGACAGACAGAGAGAGACAGTGTGTGTGGGAGAGAGACAAACAGACAGAGAGAGACAGTGTGTGTGGGAGAGAGACAAACAGACAGAGAGAGACAGTGTGTGTGGGAGAGAGACAGACAGAGTAAATTAAATTAAATGTATTTTGACAACTATGTATGTCACTTGTTTACATCATAATTTAACCAAAATAATTACCACCACCTTTATACAATTTGTAAATTATATAACTAAACTATCTTTTCCGCTCTTATCCCCTTTGCCAAATATATTCTATGTAGATGCAGGCTGCCAGACAGACCTGACTATGGAGGATCTTGAGAAGATGGAGGATGTTCTGAATCACTCAGTAGTGGAGCTGAGTGACCTCAGGAAAAAAGTACTGGACAGAGAATTTAGTCCAGATGCTTTTCAGAACAACGAAGAGAAGACTACATTTTACACAGGATTGCCCAATTTCTTAGTTTTGATGCAAGTGTTTCAGCTATGTGAGCCACACATCAACTATAGCTCTTTGTCCGTGCTCTCCAAATTTAAACAGTTCATGTTGGGCTTAATTCGGTTGAGACTAAACCTTCCACTCCAAGATTTGGCCTTCAGGTTCAATGTTTCCTGTTCCACTGTTTCTCGAATTTGGCACAAGATAATTGGCATACTTCATGAAAGATTAGAGTTTATAATAGAGTGGCCAGAGCGAGAGGTGCTGCAAGCTACAATGCCAATGTCATTCAGGCAAGCATTTGGATGCAAGGTTGCCGTAATAGTGGACTGTTTTGAAGTTTTCCTTGAAAGGCCATCTAATTTGCTGGCAAGAGCACAAACCTGGTCCAATTATAAACACCATAACAGTTAAATTTCTCATTGGCATTGCTCCTCAAGGATATGTCACATACATCTCTCGTGCTTGGGGAGGGAGAGTGAGTGACAAGCAGATAACTGAAGAGAGTAGCCTTCTAAATAATTTGTTACCCGGAGACATTGTTCTGGCAGACTGTGGCTTTACTATAGGGGATAGTGTAGGGTTTTACTGTGCTTCATTGAAGATGCCTGCTTTCACAAAAGGGAAGAGCCAGCTATCTGCATATGAAGTTGAGCAAACAAGACAACCCGCTAATGTGCGTATTCACGTGGAAAGGGTCATAGGATTAGTGAGAAGAAAGTACCAAATTCTGCAGAGTACCCTGCCCGTTGAACACATGGCTGTAAAAACAGGCGAGTCACTGGCGCTGATTGATAAGATTGGAGTAATTTGCTGTGCATTATCCAATCTTTCGGACTCTGTTGTCCCACTGGAGTAAGCAATATTCTATTCATCCAAAGGTCAAATAGGGAAATAAGATGCATGCCCTGCATAGTTTTGCATTGAATGATTTGAGGTAGATTTATGATTATAAATAATGGGTAGATGTTTTCTCAGACCTCCACTAACGGGTGTGTGTAGTTCTAGCCCGGACTACAAATAGTTTAATGATAATATTGAATAATAATATTTCAAATATATGTATATGTCTCCCTCTACCTGTCTGTGTGTCATTATTATTTTATTGAAATAAAAATGTATTAATTTCATTCAATTAATCTTTGTCATTTTAAATCAGTTCTAATTAGATTTGAATGGTTGTTTGTAGTTAAACTATTTTTGAATCAGTTATTAAATTATCTTTGTCTTGAGAAAATCATATTCATTGTCTATGTAGTCACAATGAAAATACTGGGTGCTTGTTGTAGTAGGATGTAGCTTACACCTGGAAATTTTTTTCCAACTTGGTCGCTTTCTTTCTTCACAACATGTGACCATTTGAGTGAATATCATGTAGTAGTTTTCAGAGGAAACGGCCTAGGGGAAACCCAGGCACAACATGGAAATGTAACTCCTCTTCCCAGCTCCCAAGAACCACCAGCAACAAGCGATGTGAAGCCCTTTAGAAGGTTTATTTTGATCAGGGTGGTTAACAACAAAAATATAACAACCTAGGAATAACTACACAAACAAAAGAAACAATTAATTAACCTAAACTACCTATATATTTCAGATATCAATTTGTTTTATTTGTGCCTATATAACTAAAGCTGTAAGATTTAGACCTGTTGTGATATTCATATTCTATAAACTACCATTTATTTACAATTTATTACAGGAATATGAACAAATTAAAGACAAACATTTCAAACATGATCTGGTTCACTTGGTGAAGTGCTGTTCCAACACTTCAGGAAGAACACAGTGTCTGAAGAACTCTTGAACTTTGGGAATGACACTGACCCAGAGTTCCGCATCAGGCAAAATCCTCTCTACAAAGATGTCATTTGTGTTCCACACTACAAAGTCACAATAGTCAGCACCCACAATGTGGAGCTGAGCCTGTACTTGGTAGTAGTATGCATGCTTCCTGTCCAGTTTCACATCGTCCCCATCGTTGATGAGACAGAAGCCCTGGTCTCCAGCACACAGGCGTAGATTGGCCTCCTCCTGTTTGCTGTGTGGGCACTAAAAGTTCACAATGAAAATAGTCACTTCTTCTGCATAGTATCTCCTTTTCAAATGTTCAGCTTCAAGATCTGTTAATTTCTCTCATGCACCATGTGATGTTTCTATGTCTTTACAACATGTAGGAACATAAACTGTGCATTGAATTACAAAGTACTAGGTTACTCTTCTCACAAATCCCAGTTCCATTAGTCACAATGCCAATACACCTGCTCTACTGTGTTATTGAGGTGTCACGTCACAATGCCAATACACCTGCTCTACTGTGGTATTGAGGACGTCAAAACATGAATGGTAAATGCATATCCAAATCCATACTGAAGAAATAGCTGGTACCTTTATCTCACAAACCCCAGTTCCATGACAGGCGCATGTGACAATTCCATCTGGTGAGGCTCCCATGTATGGCCACTTCGGATTCAGCCAAAGTCCACTGTCCATGCAGGAGAAACCCTCATGGTCCACACTTTGCAGTTGTTCATATTGTCTTCTGGCTGTTGCCTCATATTTACATCCATACCTGTAATGCATACAAGTAGCAATAGGAAGAGAGAGTTGCACAACCATAATTAGTAACTGATTTACTAAATGTGATGTAGGTCAGCATTTATAGGGACAATTGTAGTGCACTGGTTTACATCATCCTACTCCAGACCTGAAAGATTAAACATACTCCTAGCCAGCCCTAACCTATGTGTCATAATAGGTCAATTGCAGATGTCCTTGTCTTGCAATTACTTTCCCCTAATAAATACCTGGTTGCAGCTGTAGAGAGCTTGTGTGCCTCTGGGTAGCATATGGACTTGACCAAGGACTTGTGTAGAACCTGCTTCAGTTTAGAGGCTGTCATCCTTCCTGCTCTTTGGCGGAACCAGATTGTTGATGAGCTCTGGTTTCTGGTCTCCTCCTCTACTGCCTGTACCTGTGACTGTGTTAGCTCTTCCAGTCTGAAATCCTGGCATGCTTTCTGCAACTCTGTTGGAGGTAGCTGCAGTGTCTCTGGTGTCCTATACGCAGTTAGTGGTTTAGGTAGCTTGCTCACAGACTTTGGGACAGATTCTCTGCAATATGGTGACCTGGACATCAGTGCAGCACTTTTTGGGGAGTTTAGGTGTAAAGCCTTGAAAAACTGACTATATGTTTCTGATCCTTGCTTCACTCTTGGACACTGGACTGTGGGACTCTCAGGTGTTTGTTTCTCTATAAGACAGATATTGCAGACTTCCGGTTTGAACGCAATATGTAGCGATACGCGTTTGGTTACAGCTCCGCTCCTGTCAACGTTCATTTCGTTTAAAAACCTTATTTTAACAATACCAAAAGAGATTAAACCACATCGTATGTATTGATAAGACCTTCTACTAACTATATCAAAATACATAAAGACTCAACATGGATACTAAGGATAAGAGAAAGGGTGGAAAGAGACTCGGCACAGATACTCCAATGGCGCCGATTTTGACACGGTCAAAGAATACAACAGACGAGGCAGCGGCGGTACCGTTGTTGACTAGCCCCGATGGGGGGACTATAGTGGAGAATATACCGGGACCAACGACGACTGGCCCCGAGAGGGAGACAGCAGATGACAACACAACGGTAACGACGTGTAAAAATACCGTAAGAGATAAAGCAGGGGAATTTGAGAAGATAATCTCCAACAAATCCATCGGGTCCCTCATTGCACCCACAACATCACCTGACACAAGCAGTGCAATTTCACAACCCGACTTCAATTCTCTGACTATCCTGATGAAGGAACAGATGGTCGCTTTCAAATTACACATAGAGGAATTCAAAGCACACGTCGATGCTAAATTCGAAGAGGTTATGGAAGCAGCCGCTGCACAGGCCGGGCGAATCACGGCAGTGGAGAATACGGTGATAGAAATTACACGGATGGTCCAAGAGAACGAGAAGAACGTCAACGATGGATTTACAGAGTTAACGAAGGAGATAAAACAGGTGGAAGAAAAGAGGGTCGGAAGAAAATACAAGAAGTCGAAGAGGAAGCAAGGGAGAGGCAGCTCGAGACCCAACGTTACTACAGGCGAAATAATATCCGCATTGTGGGACTGGATGAATCAGTCAATTGCACAGACGACAGTTTTCCAACAGTGTTAGTAGATATTTTAGGTAACAACATCCTTCCCACAGCGCCGATAGTGGACCAATGTTACAGAGTCGGTACACAAGACCAAAGAGTCAACGGTCCGAGGGTTATCACTGTTACCCTGCGCAAGACGGTAATAAGAGACGCCATCATCAGAGGGGCGCGCAATCAAAGGGGGAAACTGAAATATGGTGAAAATTCAATATCTATCTACGAAGATCTATGCAAGGAGGCCATCGCTCAGCGTTTCCCCTACAAGGATGTGATGCAGAGAATGTTCAAGAGTGGTCTCAGGCCAATCCTTAAGTACCCGGCACTATTATCGATCTTGGGGAAAGACGGTATTAGGCACGGAATACGCACGCCTAAAGCCGCCGAGGATTACATGAAGCAACATGGATCTGGTCCCCCTGGGCAGGACGCAACACTGGCTCGAAACAGATAAGCCTATTCATCTCTCTCTTTCTCTTTGTATTTTAGTAATTTTATTAGAATGACTTTACCACGGCTCAACAAAAGTAACAGATGATATGCATGCTGGCAACAACAAGGCACAAGATGTTTAATATGGTTCGTAAGGCATTATATTTACAGTCTTCTGGTCTCTGTGGAGACAATAATCCAACATTGACATTGTGAACATTCTGGAATATTCTGGGCTCCTCTCTCGACTGCTCAGGGACACAAAGGAATATCCCGGAAAATACTAGTAGGTCATGACCCCTGGGTAGGAAGATCATTCTGGAACATAACAGCAGTTTTTATGCATTTACTAGGGTATTCTACAACCTTCTAGAATATAATGCACCCCTTCAACGAAGGCCTGTAAATTTAACATTAACATCCGGTGTGAATAAGCATATTGTTACAAAGGGTCAGATTAAACCGAATATATATATTTATTGCGTGAGATCCCTTGTATAATATTTGTATATCGTTTGATATCCCTTGTATATTCTTTGTATATATACACGGAATATCCCTTTACCTGGGTACAAACCAGACCATAATATTCGCTCTCCTATTGGACAGCGACCCCTAGGCGCCAACGACCATACCCCCAATGGCAAGTTCAAAGGCAACGCCAAGGCATGTCTCAACATGTCCAGGTTTGCGCAGTAATACGAGACAGAACTGAGGTTGGCACTAGATAATTCACCTTACGTATAAATACGGCGCAGGTGGAAACAGCAGCAGTTCGTTCATTACTAGTAAAGCCTTCACCACGAGTCAACGACCAAGTGAAGTGAGCAACCTTGCGTCTAAATAGAGCACTTAGAATATGTGCGAATAGGATAGTAAAAGTGTCAGAGTTTAGTGAAGTAACGTCAAGTTCAACCTAGTTTAATGTGAAGGATAGTGCACAGGAGAATCTACACCGGCGAATGCAGAGCCTTTTCTGGCTGGATTATATTGCTTTGGTACCGTGACTGCTGGAGCAGAGAACCGTCTACCCCACTATCGTGTGGGATCTACCCCAGTGAGGAGCATCCCTCGAGCCCGCCTCTAGGACCAGAGGCTGGCTAGCTTTCATCCATGCTGTCGAGCATACTGGATTATAGCTGTTGCTTTGTCTACGGATCAAGGGAGTACTGTACCGACTCCCGTAGCTGGAGCTTCTTTATTCCGCTTTGACCCAGACTTTGCACCCGAACATTCCTCTACCCCTGCCGGCTTACAACCGGAGGGAACCCCCCAGTGTCTCCAGCTGACTACTAGTGTGCCTTATGTAATTGCTATGCTACAGGTGGCGTCAGTTATACCCATCTTACTATTCTCATGGACTTACGCTCTTGACCTACTTTAAGTGTTCTTCGCCTTACAAGCGCAAGTATAATTCTCAATCTGTAACCTACCGTTGCTTGCTCTAATAATAATAAATCCCTCTAACTAGAACTTTGTGTCATTGCCGTATTCTTGTGTGGGTGTTCATCAGATATATTCATGTACTGTATGGCCAGTAATTAAAGTACATAACTAAGTAGTGGTTTAATAATACCATACTCTCAATACAGTCAGGGAATTGTACCCCTCAATTACAATTGGTCCTTCGAGCCGGAGGGTATCAGTGTAATATCTAATATAATATTGATATTAACCATGGCCAGCGGTGAACACTCCCCAAGCGGCTCTCCCAAGCTAGAACGCCTGCAGCGCAAACGTCAGCCCCCTCCCTATCTGGAGGAATACGCTGTCAGTCTAATACCTAGCTTTAAACAGACGTTAAATAGGGATAAAGCGGATAGTCAAAGCATGTCAAAACCTACCGACCAGGCGACCCTGCCAGTAGAGAACCCAGTGGGTTCTAACGAAACTGACCAAGCTCACAGGGGGGACCAGGGGGGACATGACATGACTATACCCCCAGACAACGTCAACGGAATAGTCCCCGGAGAGCTCCAGGATAAAGAAAGCGCTCCAGGGACAGAACCCGACACACCACCAGAAGAGAAGCGCGCCCAGGAGATGGATCTCGAGGCGCGCCCAGAGAACAGATCTCCAACGAGCACTGTCAGAAGCCGATCACCTCCGTCAGTGTCATCCCCCAGCGAGGCGGACCAGATGCTGGCGCAGGCATTCATCGCCACCCTGGCAGCCTCCACCGAACGCGATCGACTTCAGGGTGAACGCGATCGACTTCAAGCACAGACGCTTAGTGAGCGCGAACAGTCTTCCATGGAACAAGAGCGCCTCCGGGCGCAACAACTAAGTGAGCGCGAACACTCTACCATGGAAAGAGCGCCTCCAGGCTCAACAGACGAGCGAGCGCGAACAAGCTGCAGACCAACGAGAGCGCCTTCACGCGCAACTCCAAGCGCAAGCTCTTAGTGAACGCGAACACTCTGCAACCGAGCGAGAGCGCTTCCAGGCGCAACAAAGGAGTGAAGACGACCGCATAAGACTGGAGACCAGACGCCTTCAGACGGAAGAGAACATTGAAAGAGGCCGCGCCGATGCACAGCGCGCCGCCGCCAATGCACAGCGCGACGCCGCCCATGCCAGCGCCAATGCACAGCGCGACGCCGCCAATGCCCAGCGCGAAGCAGAGCGCGACGCCGCCCTTGCCCAGCGCGAAGCAGAGCGCGACCGGCTGCAGGCGCAGATGATAGAACAATTGATTGCCATGGCGACACCCCCTCGCTCCGCACGGAGCTCCCGGAGATCATCACGACAAGGGTCTAGGGCACCTTCCCCTACCCGACGAAGCGACCCGGGACCCGGCCAACAAGAGGATCCTGTCTACGTCTCCGACCCCCCTCCCCGACCGGTCCATACGAGACCCAGCCACCGGGAAGAACCGGCCTACGTAGCCGAGAGACTGACTAGAAGACTCCAGGACCTAGCAGAGGAAGAGGAAGAGGAGGAATGTCACGCCGACCAGCAGCAACGTACTCTGGACCAGGAGGCCCAGTACAGCCCCGACCAGCAGCAACGTACTCTGGACCAGGAGGCCCAGTACAGCCCCGACGTCAGCCCCGAGTCACTGCACTACAAACCCCCGACCCAACTCACGGGTGAGTTTGACGTACAGTCAGCACCGAGGAACAGCACCTGGGTACCCGGCCCCTGGTACCCACCAAGTACCAACCCACGACAACACGTACGGGGAGACTCGCCCAGGAGGCCTCTTCCCCTACGCTCACCAATGTGCCAGCCATCCATGGCATCGTACCTTGGCACACCGACGTTCCCAGACTTTACGCACGAGGACAGAGCACAGTACACGGAATTACGGATGTGCTTGGAGACTATGATGTCCGACGTCCCTGATGAGTCGTACAAATATGCCATCCTCCTCAAGCATCTCAAGGTGCCCAGAGCGCATAATATAGCGCTGGCATATTCCAACTCAAGTACCCCATACTCCGCGGCTCTAGTGGCCCTCGACCAGCGTTATGGACGCATATGGGACTACGTGATACAAGAAATAAGAGATATCGACCGCCTCCCCCCAGCCAAAGACAATAGAGCATTGGATGACCTCTCTATCAAGGTACAATCCCTGGTAGGGATGCTGGGATCCCAAAAGGAGAAAGGGAGACATGAACTATATGCTAACTTTAATGTAGAACGAATACTAGAGAAGCTCCCTCCAGCCCGCCAAGAGCGTTTTCGGCGGCAGAGAGACCACCGCGACCCCAACGGCCCAGAGGCATCCCTCCTAGACCTAGCTGATTTCCTCGCCAGGGAGGTCAGCAGCCTACGACTGGACACGTTCGTGTGGAGTGGACCAAGCCCAAGAGATGGACCTCGGGGATCTAATGATAACCGCCGGTCAGTGACTGTTATGCACCAGGCCGAGTCAGTGCCGCAGCACGAGAACCACAGCAACGCCCCGACCAAGGGGGAGTGGAAGATTGAATGCCAGTACTGTGAAGGGGAACATCGGCTGTATGAATGTGACACTTTCAAGAAGCTGACCACGGACGAGGTGAGTCAGTGGATCAAAGCCAACCGCCGCTGCTTCCGCTGCGCGCGCAGCCATATGGCAGCTGAGTGCCGTTTAAAGAAGAAATGCAGCAAGTGTGACGGCGCCCACTTGGAGGTCCTGCACGACACCAACAAGCGTCCGCCAGGAAACCAAAGTGGGCCCGTCACGGTGATGTATCAGGCCGAGGCGATGGCACCACTACCGAAGATCCATAGGACCGTCCCCTGGTGTCCTGACTGCTACAGCAGACACTGGGAGTCACGGTGCTACTCGGACGACCGCGAGTCGGCACCACTACAGAAGATCCAAGGCAACCCACCAACAGGAGTGCTCCACATAGACCAGCATAGCGGGACCCCCCCGAGTGCTCATCAAAGTGGTCAGAGTGCTCCTGAGCTACGAGGACAAGGTCCTGGACACTTACGCCGTCCTAGACGATGGGTCTGAAAAGACTCTCCTCCTCGCTTCCGCCGCAGCCCAGTTGGGTCTGCGGGGTGCCAAAGGAACAATGACAATCCGTACCATTAGAAGAGACCAGAAGACCATAAAGGGTGAAAATGTCTCCTTCAAGATAGCAACGGTGGACCAGCCCGAGAAGCAGTATAGCATCACCAACGTCTTCACCAGCCACGACATAGGCCTGTCACAGTACACCTACCCCATACCACAGCTGATGGCGAAGTACGAGCACCTACGCAGACTACCTATACCGCTTATCGACGGCGCCACACCGACCCTGCTTATAGGCTCCGACCACGCGGACCTCATTCTCCCAATTGAGGCGGCCCACATCGGACCCAAAGGATGCCCAGTCGCGGTTCAGACCCGACTGGGGTGGACGCTCCAGGGCCCCCTCTACGGACTTGACAGTCAACCCACGTCTACACGCTGCCTGCACACAAAGGTGAGTGACACCGGTCACTCTCTCGTACAGCCCGTTGAGAGGCTATTGACATTAGACGAGAGGCCTGTGAGAGAACCGTGGGCCCAAGAAGAGGGAGTTCCGAACTCCACCCCCCTCAGCTGCGCTCCAAGCGACGTAGCTGACCTCGAACCCAGCACCCCAACCGACTTCTTGATGGGGCGGCCGGAACCGGCCCCTCCTCAGACGGGGTACAGACCAAACAAGAGGAACAGACGGAGGATGTGGAGACACAGCCAAGCACAGCCCAGTATACCCAGGAGGGCCGACCTGCCTCACCGCCACACCCGACCCGTGGCGAGGCTGATAGAGTTGCCAAGGCTCCCTGACTCCCTTGATGACGATCATGACCCACTGACTTTGTAGATTGCCCTACTCCCCACAACAGACATTGAGTAGTTGACAAGACGATCAATCTGTCTTTGCTTTATCTAATTAGGTGCGGACTAATTAGGAGGCGGCTGTTACAAAGGGTCAGATTAAACCGAATATATATATTTATTGCGTGAGATCCCTTGTATAATATTTGTATATCGTTTGATATCCCTTGTATATTCTTTGTATATATACACGGAATATCCCTTTACCTGGGTACAAACCAGACCATAATATTCGCTCTCCTATTGGACAGCGACCCCTAGGCGCTAACGACCATACCCCCAATGGCAAGTTCAAAGGCAACGCCAAGGCATGTCTCAACATGTCCAGGTTTGCGCAGTAATACGAGACAGAACTGATGTTGGCACTAGATAATTCACCTTACGTATAAATACGGCGCAGGTGGAAACAGCAGCAGTTCGTTCATTACTAGTAAAGCCTTCACCACGAGTCAACGACCAAGTGAAGTGAGCAACCTTGCGTCTAAATAGAGCACTTAGAATATGTGCGAATAGGATAGTAAAAGTGTCAGAGTTTAGTGAAGTAACGTCAAGTTCAACCTAGTTTAATGTGAAGGATAGTGCACAGGAGAATCTACACCGGCGAATGCAGAGCCTTTTCTGGCTGGATTATATTGCTTTGGTACCGTGACTGCTGGAGCAGAGAACCGTCTACCCCACTATCGTGTGGGATCTACCCCAGTGAGGAGCATCCCTCAAGCCCGCCTCTAGGACCAGAGGCTGGCTAGCTTTCATCCATGCTGTCGAGCATACTGGATTATAGCTGTTGCTTTGTCTACGGATCAAGGGAGTACTGTACCGACTCCCGTAGCTGGAGCTTCTTTATTCCGCTTTGACCCAGACTTTGCACCCGAACATTCCTCTACCCCTGCCGGCTTACAACCGGAGGGAACCCCCCAGTGTCTCCAGCTGACTACTAGTGTGCCTTATGTAATTGCTATGCTACAGGTGGCGTCAGTTATACCCATCTTACTATTCTCATGGACTTACGCTCTTGACCTACTTTAAGTGTTCTTCGCCTTACAAGCGCAAGTATAATTCTCAATCTGTAACCTACCGTTGCTTGCTCTAATAATAATAAATCCCTCTAACTAGAACTTTATGTGTCATTGCCGTATTCTTGTGTGGGTGTTCATCAGATATATTCATGTACTGTATGGCCAGTAATTAAAGTACATAACTAAGTAGTGGTTTAATAATACCATACTCTCAATACAGTCAGGGAATTGTACCCCTCAGTTACACATATGATCAAAGGACTAAAGTTTAATTAGGCTTTAATAAGGCTTTAAAAAAAAAAGTCATTAGCCACATCTAAATGTATAAGCACGACAAGGTTATTCTAATATTTTAAATAATTACTCTACTGATTTAGAGATTTGCACAATGTAGCTCTAAAAGTCTGTTTTTCTCTTTTTTCTCTTTACTCAATTTTATTTTATCTGTTTTTTGATCTGAGTTTTATTTTAGTTCTCACTCCTTTTTTATTTTTTTTATCTTTCAATGTTATTTTTTTTCATTTTAAGGTGTTAGTATTTATCTCCACTCTTTTCCTTTTTCTGATGTTTCCTACATAAGTTAGTAGAAGGTTCAAATGAATATATCAATGAAGGCATATTTTTCATTTTTCACACTATTGTTAGTACATTAATGGGAAGGCGCAAGACCAAAAGCGACATTCTATTGAATTAGAATTAAAGTTTTAGATCCTATGGCAATTAGCATAGGAAGAGTAGGATTACAAAGCTCAATTTGGGTAATCCGGTGGCCTAAGGGAGGGAGTCATACGCGTAGGATGTGTCTATGGAACACAATCCTGTACGACTCTCGGTGGGAGGGGGGGAAAGGGGATTTTTATTTGTATATATGTATGTTTTTAAGCTCGGCTCTCAACGGGACCTCACTAGTTGGATGTATATCTATTGTAGCCTCGCACTCCAGAAGCATTACCAACAACTACACAACAACATGTATAGATTATGGCTAGTTTGAATATAATGATCTGGAACACTGGGGGAATAAATAATCAACACAAACGCAAAAGTGTGCTCACACTGATGAAAAAAGAACAGGTTGACGTGGCTCTGCTAAGCGAAACGCACATTCTAGAGAAAGACATAGATACGTTAGCGGACAACACATATCATAACATTAGTCACTCTTCCTTTGGTACGAGAACTCGGGGTGTAGCCATAGTCGTTAGACGGAAGTTGAATATTGAATTAAAGGGAGTATGGTCTGATGTAGATGGTCGGATAACTATAGCTAAGATTGTACACAACAGGAAAATAGCGTTGGTAGCGGTATACGACCCAAATTTGTACGAAGTGGGTTTCTTCACTACACTAACCAAAGCAATGTTAGACCTTCCCGATTACTCATTTATAATAGGTGCGGATTTTAATGCCATTTGGAATCCAAGGATGGACAAATCTTACCTCGCCTTTTCCAGCGAACAAAATAATTCATCTAATGCATTAAAGGATTGGTCGAAGATTACAGGTGTAAATGACTTATGGCGATCACTTAACCCCACGAGCCGAAAGTACTCTTGTCGATCTGCGAGACATAACACATTATCCAGCATAGATTATGTCTTTGCATCCCCGAGACTATTTGATAACTATGAAGTGGAAATGATACCCAATGCTAGGGGTGGACGGTATGGTCTAAAATTTATATCACGGTATAATTTGAAGCATAGACGGTAACGGTATATATCACGGTATCATCGTTTTTGATTAAAATTTTTTTTATTTTATATAATTTTTTTTTTTTTTTTATAAAATATATATATTATATAATTAGACTTGTACTTGTATTATCTGCGAGACATCGCCACCACGCAACAAGCTCCACTGTCTGTGTGTACTCTAGTAGCCTCCAGCTACGGCCAGGTTTCCCCGGAGCTGCACCTGGACCTATACTCAGTAGCCTCGAGCAGAGCTACGGCCAGGATTCTCCGGCGCTGCACCTGGACCCTATTATATTGGAATAACGTTAGCAAGCCCTCAGCTCGAATACGCATCGAATCAGTGTTATAAGACATTGATATCAGGAGCTATCCGGCTAAGCCGGATATATAACGTTAATACAACGCCTCAGTGAATTATTTAGTTCAATGGGACATTTCGTTTTGAACGGTGAACTAACTCGCGTTAACGTGAGCTAACGGCTAACAGGTAGCACACACACGTCTCTCTCTACTAGACTTTGTGGAGCGTTTGTTGATGTCAGGAGCTATCGGTAGCTGGCCGACTAGATACCGTTCGGTTAGACAATGCCTCATCATGTATTAAACTAAAAGTGAATAGTTGACTGGGTCATTTTGTAACGGTAGCTAAGCTAACGTTAGCTCAGGGAGACGCCGCCGACAGCTGAGCTCCCGTGTCCCGTCCCACTAGACTACTAGATCCGTGTTTACATGCGTGCGGTAGGGGCTGGCACGCCCACTGCGCGAAGCCTCCTAAATAACTTTTTCCAGTTCGCACATATCTATTATCTATGACTAATTCTATCTATTTTTAGGGGCAAATGCGAGTGAAATAGTCGCGCTGTGGTTACATGACGTCATTGGTATTTTAGAGCTGCACTACCGGTTTAGACGGTATAGTCAAAATCCATACCGTAGAGCAAATTCATACCGTTTATACCGTATACCGTTTATACCGTCCACCCCTACCCAATGCATTATCAGATCACTGTTATTTACTCCTAAAAGGAACATTTGGTATACTATCTTCCCGAGCCCCAAGATGGCGATTTAACTCGATGCTGCTTAATAACAAGGAATTCATTACACAACTCAAAGAAGCTCTTACAGTATTCCTTCGGGAGAATGCAAACTCGGTGCAGGACCCCAGAATAATATGGATGTCGGTAAAGGGAACGATCAAGGATTTCACTGATAGCTTTTCCTCCAAAATGCGCAAGAATCGATGCTCAAAACTGGCTGAACTGGAAACACTTTACTCAACGTTATTTAATTCTTTACAATACAACAACTCAATTCGACTAGAAAATCAAGTTAATGTACTAAAAAAAGAGATCAATGCCATATACAGACAACAATCGGAAATACAAATACGTAGCACAAGACAACAGCAGTACTCCCAAGGTTCTAAACCTAGTCACCTATTAGCCATGCGATTAAGAATTAATGCAAAATTTGCAGATATAACTACCATTAGAGCACAACAAGTACTTGTTACAGACCCTGAAAAAATAAACGCGACATTCAAAGAATTCTACTCCAACTTATATAAATCAGAAACGACCTTCGATCAAAACAAAATGGACACATATCTTAATCAAATTAATCTCCCTAAACTTTCAGAGGATGACGCTAAACAGTTAGAAACACCGATCACACTAGAGGAACTCAAGAAGGCCATATCCGAAATGCAAAGTGGTAAGGCTCCTGGAAGAGACGGTATCCCACCAGAAATGTACCTCTCTTGTTGGGACATAATTGGACCCTTATTACTAAATATGATTTCATACTCAGTCAAGGAGGGGAACTTCCATAAGAACGACAATATTGCACTCATAACAGTCCTCCTTAAAAAAGACAAAGACCCCACCGAGTGCGGTAGTTACAGACCCTTAAGCCTCCTCGGAACCGATATCAAACTGTACTCTAAGGTATTAGCCATCGGATTACAAAAGCATATGATGTCTTTAGTTCATCCGGACCAAACTGGCTTCATAAGAGGCCGCCTGATCACTGATAACATAAGACGATTACTGTACGTACTAGATGCCGACAAGGACGACACCATACCTAAGGCGATGCTGTCCCTGGATGCAATGAAAGCTTTTGACAGGCTGGAATGGTCGTATCTATGGGCAGTATTAGAGAAGATGGGGTTAGGTAAAGGTTTCATTGATATGATTAAAGTAGTATACAAAGACCGTCGGCCATGATTACAACAGGTATAATCACCTCCGGAATCTTTCCGGTATCACGCTCAGCTAGACAGGGTTGCCCTCTTAGTCCCGGACTATTCGATCTATCATTAGAGCCTTTAGCACAATATATAAGACAATCCCAATCCATAGAACCAATCAAGGGCACACAACATAACATTTGTTTATATGCGGACGACGTAATACTGTTCATGCAAAACCCCAACACCACACTGCCTCATCTGCTCAAGTTGATTGAGAACTTTGGAGATTTATCGGGATTTAAGATAAATTGGCCGAAGTCGGCTTCCCTTCCACTTAACGTCCCTGCAAAAAAAGATATAACCCTCCCAGAAGAGATACCTATGGTAAAACACTTTAGATGTTTGGGAGTGGAAATATTCCCCACCATAAGACAAACGGTGAAGCACAATTACACAAAAATCCAAAACAAAATCAAAGACGACCTTGATAGGTGGGCAAAACTTAAAAACTCAGTACAGGCACGGATATCAATAGTTAAGATGGACGTACTACCTAGAATCAACTTCTTCAGCTCAATGCTACCGTTACCCCCTCCAGAGGGTTACTGGAAAAAATTACACTCCTCCACATACAAATTTATTTGGAATAACAAACCACCACGTATAAAAAGATCCACCGCACAGAGAAATAAAGCAGACGGTGGTATGGCATTTCCAGATTTTTTCCACTATTTTAAGGCGTACACTTTAAGACCACTTTAAGACCACAACCTATAAGATTCCCTATATGGGAAAAGCAAGGCATACACTCATTAGGGGATGTTTTTAACAAACAGGGTTTTTGTAGTTATGAAGAAATACGCAAAAAAATGTATCTCACCAAGTCCACACATCTTTTTTACATACAGTTATTGTTATGTTTGAAGACTCAAGGTGTTCCATTAAAGAAACCAATTGAACACCACAGATACCACAAATTCTTCTATGAAAGAGAGACATCGAGAGGTTTTGTTTCAGATTTTTATCATCAATTACTAACGTCCTCGTATGAAACCCTCCACCTAGACTCCGTCTGGAGGAGGGATATACCAGACCTGGAAAGTGATTTTGATTGGCAAGAAGCCTGGGCAAATGTTCGACTCACATCAAGGAACCCGGACCATCAACAAATCAATCTTAACTATATTCACAGGACATACTTGACTCCTATAAGACTGAAAAAAATGAGTCTTATACAAGACTCCAAATGCTCCTTATGTACAAATGGGGACGAGGGGACATTTATGCACATGTACTGGGACTGCCCACCAGTTAAGATATTCTGGAAAGAGGTGACCCAGCAATTATCAAATCTCTTAACTTGGAATATACCTGTACACCCCTCTGTATTACTGCTGAATTATGTTTTTGAGTGTGCAGTACATCCACAGCTAAAGAGATTGGTTTTATCGGGTATCACAGTGGCTAAAAAGCTGATAGCATCACAATGGTTCCAACCGGAAAAAATTTGCCGAAAGGTCTGGATTATTACATATCTCGATGTGATCTATCAAGAAATATCTACAGCAAGAATTTTGGGTCTCAATGAATCCAAAATGACATTGTGGTTAGAAGCGGTGGAGAAAATAAAAGCTAGCATATAATGGTAATGTCTGGTTAGGAGCGAGGGAAAATGGATGGATTATCCAATGGGGGGTCCGGGAGGGGGGGGGGGTACGAGCTAGAGCATATGTGTGTAGGTTTTTAGATAACAGGTATTAAGGGTATATCCTGTATAAGACAATTAACTAAAATGTGATTTCATTGGATGTGCACTGTCAACTAATGCTTGTATATCTTATCGTGTGTTGTCATGTTTGTTTATGCGTTTGTTTAAAAAATAATAAAAAAATTAAATACAAAAAAATACAGATATTGCACAGCTTTAAAGCGAAACTTGGAACATATTATTGCACAGGTATTTTGCATTCAGTACTCTACACCTCTGCTCACCTGTCCTCCCTGCAATGGCATGATCTAGTTTTTGCTTTTTAGATTTTGCAGATGAAAAGTCTATCATCGCAACTGGAGCGGCAGGAATCTGAAAGCGCGAGAGGCATAGAGAATATAAACGTTTTAAATGTACCCCTACATACAGCTCACACTGAAACAAAAGTAAATTACGTGCATTTGATTACCTTTTTGACATGTGATGGCATTAACCACTTGCACTTTTCCATAGTGCAGGACTCAGTCTCTCTCATTTTAACACCCACTTCAATGGCGAACATAACTGCTCCAACATGCGAGCAGGATTCTGACAATCTGTTGGTAGATTTGTAGATCTGGTATGTCATAAATGTCTAGAGATGCAACAGTACCGTCTACCTGTATGTCATGATGAATTGAAAATGGGGTACCCTGATGTAAACAAGACAAAAGTCTTTCTCTGGTCTGCATCCCCTTAACAATTGTGTGTATTGAGCTGTACTGTACCCATTCTGCAATCTGTTAATAACATTTTCAATCAATCAATCAAAGGATAATTATCAGGATAAACAGGAGAGGATTCGGGACAACTGCTCGTTGTTCTGGACGTTTGGCCACCATCAGACACCTTCATGGCAGCTAGTTAGCATCATTTTACAACAGCGTTATGTAGTTAAACATGCCTTGCGTTATTATGATGACTTACCCAGCCATACAATCACAATGTGCTGTGACAACTTCTCCATTTCGTTTCGCCACGATCCACGTTTTTAGCGGTGTTGCACCAGACCTCTGAGAATGGTTGACCTAGTGGCAAGGTAGAAAATAGTAGCTAACATTTAGCGCATAGCCTGACGCCAGTGGTGTATCCATGTACATTAGAGTTGAAATAGCAATATAAAAGAGTGATTCTCAATAGTGCACTGCAACCCTGCCCAAGCCCGACGGGGTCCTACCCGACCCGACGGGTTCGGGCTGGGTAGGGCTTTGTTTTTAAATAAATAATTTGGGCTCTGCCGGGCAGTGCCCTCTTTAAAAAAAATCTTTTTTATTGCGTCTTTTATTTATTTTTTTGCACGCTCGCTATACTCATAACTAGGGTTATAGGATAACCGTAAGTTTCTGTTTCATTTTCGCGTAACGTAGTGCTGTCATCAGAGAGTGAAAGCCTTGTGTCTGAGGAGTCAAGATGTATTAGTTAACAGATAAAATTGGATGTAATTACCGCAGCCTGGAGGGAGAACTCGAGGGGACGATGAACAAATGAACCAGACCGAAGCGGCATAGGTTGAAGTTGGAATATAGCCAGTTGGCGAATGTTTTAATTTGTTCTTGGATGTATGTAGCCGGTTGGCGAAGTTTTGTTAACGTTGTTCAACGCGTTGCTGACATCAACACAGCAAGTGGTGAGTGACGAGTCTGATTATTATTATTTGCTGGTGTGTTCTGTTGCGCTTTCATTATATAATAAATGTTGCTGTGCTCGAAATCTGATTTCGGTTTTCTGTTTGTTTGTATAGTGACTGAGTAGGCTATTGTGTCGTGTGTGTGTGTGTCAAAGAAGATTCAAATACGTTTTACGAGGCTGCCCTGTGAGTCAACGCGAGCGATGGGAAATAGAATTTGCGAAAGGCTATAGAATGGTTGTTAGTTTTCAGCATATGTGTTATTTATTTAGACCTATTGGACATTTTCGTTTTTGTTTAATATTAAACAGTATTAATAAACGAAAATAAAAATGTAGTTAATATATAAACAGTGTTTAGAATATTTAAAACAAAAAAATAATTAAATTTGGCTATATAATTAATGTTTTCACTATCTGTTATTTAGGTAGACCTATTGAACATTTTCGTTTTTGTTTATTTATTAAGTTGATATAAAACCGTGTTTAGAATATTTAAAAAATTACAAAAATTAATAAAAACTAATAATAATAATAATTATTATTATTATTTTTTCGGGTTTTCACGCGGGCTAGGGCTTAAAATATTATTTACAGTCAGGCTTATTTTCGGGCAGGGCCTGAAGTTCACAGGCTTCATTTCAAGGCCCTTGCAGACCACTAATTCTCAAGTAGATTTACTCACCTGCGCAAAAACAAGACGACAGTCATTCAATGCTGCTTTCGATCTGAGGTTGTTGACCCAACCACACACCAAATAGTTATAAGCCTCCAGACTCTTGTATGCCTTCATCTGGCTAGCCGTGTAGTAGGAGGTCTGGAGGTAATTTGTTATGTCAATTAGGGCTGCAACGATTAGTCGACATAATCGACGACGTCGATTATAAAAAAATCGACGTGTGCACTACCTATCTTTGTGAGAGTGGCTTCTCAGGGTTCCAGACAACATCATAACATGATGATCCCATAGCAAATTTTGGACATTGAAAACATTGTTCCCCTGCAGGAGATGATGATCAGACTAGACACACAATACATTACACACGCACTCCTCTCACTCACACACAGCGATCAGAGTAAGACACACACATACACACTCCTCTCACTCACACACAGCGATCAGAGTAAGACACACACACATACACACTCCTCTCACTCACACACAGCGATCAGAGTAAGACACACACACATTCACACTCCTCTCTCTCACACACAGCGATCAGAGTAAGACACACACACATTCACACTCCTCTCACTCACACACAGCGATCAGAGTAAGACACACACACATACACAAATTACACAGTACACACCTCTCACTCACACAGCGATCAGAGTAAGACACACACAAATTACACAGTACACACACTCCTCTCACTCACACAGCGATCAGAGTAAGACACACACACATACGGACTCCTCTCACACACAGCAAACAAAAGTTATTTAAAGTACACTTCCACTTTAATTTGTATTATTTAATTTATTTATCTTGTTATGAGTGATTGCTGTATTGTTCTTCAAATACATTTTCATTTAAAGTGGCTTAAAGGGGAACTATCTTATAAATGGCCTTTTTGAGTGTTTAGCATTGTTTCCTAGCTATGTGAACTTATATTAATATGATCTATGTCTCAAAATTCTCATATTGGCGCATTCTTCCAATTCTCCTCTCACAATATTCACCCTCACTGAACTGAGTCGTTTGAAAATGTGCCTATATGTGATGTCATATAGTCACCGCTGCATGTTAATGTTGGGACGCTCCGCAGTGGTTTAGGTGGCACCTGCAGCCCAGGCTCAAAACAGCTCGAAATCTTGAGGTAGAAAAATGCTGTTTTTGAGGACTTGATTAGAAATACAAAACAATGAATAAAAAAAATATATATATTACAGAGGTGTTCCATAGACTCACAGGAATTGTGTAAAAGTGCCCAAATAGTGAAAGAAATAGTAAAATAGTTCCCCTTTAAAGATCCAAATTCAAATGTTTCATGAGTCATTATTTTAATTTGCTATGGGATCATCATGTTATGATGTTGTTGTTTGGTCCTGACAAGAGTCTCAAAGTCTGGGGTGATGGTAGACAAGCAACTCTGAGGTCATGCTCAATGTCCAATCTGTTCCTCTGCTCTGTCTTCAGCTGGACCAGAGCTGAGAAGCCACTTTCACAAAGATAGGTCATTAAAAAAAAAAAAAAAAAAAAAAAAAAAATTGTTGTTTACATTGGTTTTCGATTAGTCGACTAATCGAAAAAATAATCGGCAGATTAGTCGACTACCAAATTAGTCATTAGTTGCAGCCCTAATGTCAATCGCCTCAACACCAGGCAAATCGGTCAAGACGAGAGAAAAATCGATTTTCCTCAGCGTGTACGGATCATATCCAATATGTTTTGATATTTTCTGATGATACCTAGTGCGTGTAGGCTCATCCAATGCTTTTGCGTATTGACTTTCCATTGTTTTGAATCACTGTTCTTGACCTCCTGCCCCCCAGGTGAGTTTTGCGCGTCATCAAAATCACGTGACTGCAAACAAGCTATTTGTAGATAGAAGAGATAAGTGGAACTGGTGAGGTTAAATTTGTTGAATATATCTCGATAACTGAGGAAACCATGGTCATCAAAGACATCCCCCAATGTATGCCTTTCTTTTCCCATCCAGGGTATCTGATAGGTTGTTGTGCAATAAGGAGTAAATTGTTATTAAATAGGGGAGAATGCATGTGCCATTTATGTTGGTTAGTACACTTTTTCTGTGTGTCACGCCATATCTGGATCACATGTGTAATAAGAGGGCCAAATCTTAAGTTGCATTGCTTAATTGATAAGTTGGTGTAAACTATATCCTGCAGTCTATGTGGTGCCACTATATTCTCCTCTAATGGTCTCCAGGATACCGCTGCTTGCGAATCAAACCAGGTGATCAGTGGTCTTAAAGAGAACGCTTTAAAGTAATAATTGAAGTCTGGAAAGGCTAAACCTTCCTGTATATGCAGCGGAGTGTAGTTTTTGCCAGTAACAAGCAGGGGGTTCTGTTGTTGAAAATTTTACGTTAAACCGGAAATGGAAACGCGAGGACAGGAAGCCGTCATGAAAAAGCCATCATGAAATCGTTGTAGTCATATTATAGTCTTTTAGTCTTATTACCTAAAATATTTTAACAAAATAAAAAGCAGCAGCACTATTGGATAACTGAGTCATGTTTGCTATGTATTTCTTTCTTTAGGGGAGTAGGACATTTGTTTCACAGTTTTAGCATGATGTTTTATAGATGGCTAGGTTAAACACAGGTTTTTGTTTTTAAGAGGGGGGGTTTGATTTGATTGAAGTTTATTTCAAATATGCAACACAACAAACAAACATCAAGTACAGATATAGCCTTAAGCCGTTCAAATAATAAATGTATACAATTTCTTTTAAATAATAATAATCTAAAAGAACCGATAAAGTACCGAACCGTTAAGCAGTATCGATAAAGTCCTAACGATACCCATCCCTAAGTAAAACAAAACAAAACTAACTCGGTGGGGAATATACTTTAACTGTACAATAACGCAAATGTCAAACCAAACATGCCCAAAACATACAAAGGGTGGCATCACTCCTGACTAGGGATGTCCGATATTATAGAAAAAACGTAAGATTGCCCTTATTCGCAGCAATGTCAGGTATAACAAGACATATTTTAAATAAATATTTAAATGATGATCTTCATACACAGGCGCAGATAGGCCTGCCGCGATAAGCAATAAATCGATTAATTGCCGCGATAATTAAAATTAATGCAATGATTTTGACGGGCGCGATTAATTGCTATTTGCGCGTTTGTTTTAATGAGGCGGAACCAGTGCCCCTTGTCAGTCACTGTCCGTGTTGGGAGGCGGGCCGCTGGCTTTACTACAGAGCACAGCACAGGAGCTCTGTGGGGCAACGCCACATAGTTTAACTACATTTCTCAATAGTGTTGCTCCTTTTAACCAAGTAGCGTTATTTATAGTGTAACGTTAGCTATTTTTAGACCCAAGTAGTTACTCGCTACTGCCCGGAGAAACTGGACTGCTAAATAAAGATGAAAGATCGAGTGTTGATTCTCATTCAATGCTAACAACTAGGGATGCTCGATATTGGCTTTTTTACCGATACCGATATTCCGATATTGTCCAACTCTTAATTTCGATACCGATACCGATATCAACCGATACCGATATATGCAGGGTTTCCCCCCAAAAAAACTGAATAATTTCAGGTAATTAATAATTTCACTGTCTGCATTCAAAAGGCTTTCTAAATGTAACCATTATCTGTGCAAAATATGATAATTAAAAAAGTAAAAATTAACATTACATATCTCTTGTTGTTGAATTAAACCAACATGCATACTTTTGACAATAAATAAAATAAGAATTGGTTCTTACTTGCTTGCCTGGGTAAATAAAGGTTAAATAAATGTAAAAAAAAAAAAAAAAAAAAAAAAAATGTTTTTTTTTCTCGATACCGATATTTTCCGATATCACATTTTACTGCCGATATCGGCCGATAATATCGGTCGGCCGATAATATCGGACATCCCTACTAACAACATTAGCTAAATAGCTAACAAACGAAATACAACATATAGCATAGCTACAACACAGAATAACGTTAATACAATTACATGCATCATTGTTTACAATGAACGGGTGGGGCTAGTCAAAGGACTGGACACGGGGACAAGTTAAACATGAATTAATTTATTATAACGTAGTAGGTAGTTTCGAGTCGTGCTGCAGTGCCTACGCACCACAGCTATTCTATTATATACTGCTTTGACGCTTCCTCCTCATCGTTGATTGCCTGTAGTAGCTGCATCTAACGTTAGTAGCTAACGTTAAAACTAACCTAAAGTTAGTTGTTCACCAACAATCTCAATATTTGTTTTATCATTAGCTCAAAAACACAGAACCGGACGAGACAAGTTGTCGGCTCATAGGTTCTGCTAGGATAGTCACAACAATACTTCCGGTCCGGTCGGTGGGCTTCAAAATAAAAGTCTAAAACACCGGAAAAGACTGAGCGGTGGGCTTCAAAATAAAAGTTTTGGGAAATAAATTTCAAAAAAAAAAAATCTCTAACCGGTCGCAATAATATCGCTTATCGCGATATTTTCGGGGGCAATTAATCGCCCAGCAAAATGTGTTATCGTGGCAGGCCTAGGCGCAGATATTGTTTCTTTCTGTGTCATGCCCTGCTCTACCTAGGAGCCACCCCTCTAAACCACATGCAGTATTTCATGAGTCCTGTAGCAAAGCTTACAGATGTCAAAGAATAATTGGGAGGGACGCAATCTTTCAAAACTTAAAAATGCATTGTTTTGCATCTATATTTAGCACATATTTGATAGAATCTCTATAGAAAATAATCAAGCCCTATGTGTGTCTGGTTACAGGCAGCCATGTTGGAAGAGAGGAGTAGAGAGCAAGGCCTCTATTCAAACCAGAAGTCCTTCCAATGCAGATCACATTAGTTGGATGCTGTTCAGGCTTCTCTTCTGTATGAATGTGCTGGTGTGTCTTTAAGCTGTCTGTCAGGGGCCAACAGGCTCTCAGGGGCCAACAGGCTCTCATATCTACTGAAGCTCTTCTCACACTGGTCACGTCTCTCCTGTATGAATGCGCTGGTGACTCTTTAATTGTCCATATTGACTGAAGCTCTTCTCACACTGGTCACAGTGGTAGGGCTTCTCTCCTGTATGAATGCGCTGGTGTTTCTTCAAGGTGTCATATTGACTGAAGCTCTTCTCACACTGGTCACAGTGGTGAGGTTTCTCTCCTGTATGAATGCGCTGGTGTTTCTTCAAGGTGTCACATTGACTGAAGCTCTTCTCACACTGGTCACAGTTGTAGGGCTTCTCTCCTGTATGAGTGCGCTGGTGTTTCTTCAAGTTGCCATATTGACTGAAGCTCTTCTCACACTGGTCACAGTTGTAGGGCTTCTCTCCTGTATGAATGCGCTGGTGTATCTTTAACTCTCCAGAGGTCTGGAAGCTCTTCTCACACTGGTCACAGTGGTAAGGCTTCTCTCCTGTATGAATGCGCTGGTGTATCTTTAACTCTCCAGAGGTCTTGAAGCTCTTCTCACACTGGTCACAGTGGTAAGGCTTCTCTCCTGTATGAATGCGCTTGTGTCTCTTTAAGTTTTCAGACAGACTGAAGCACGATCCACACTGGTCACAGTAGTAAGGCTTCTCTCCTGTATGAATGCGCTGGTGTTTCTTTAAGTCTCCAGAGGTCTTGAAGCTCTTCTCACACTGGTCACAGTTATAGGGCTTCTCTCCTGTATGAATGCGGTGGTGTATCTTTAAGGCTCCAGAGGTCCTGAAGCACGATCCACACTGGTCACAGTAGTAAGGCTTCTCTCCTGTATGAATGCGCTGGTGTATCTTTAAGTCTCCAGATTGATCTCTGCTTGTTGTTGGGGAGCAATGCAGCAATTGTGCCTGGAGAAGAGAGAAGTACACCAATGAAGAGTTCAGATTTTGCATTTGTTCAGTTTGTATTTCTCAAGTTCTTAAAATGTTTTATGCTCCAAATGTAGTTGTTGATGTGATTTAAAAGTGCATCTGCTCCAAGGGCGGTTATTGAAACCTGGCGAACATTAATACAATACTGAGATAAATCCCAACAGGCAGTTGCCTGCAATATGACATCGTGGTATAATTTAGTCTGAAATTATATATTCAATGGAATGGTCTTATAGTATCCAGCATATTGCCACCGTATAACCTTTCAGTCTGCCCAGCACCAATACAACTGTTGGCATTGCAGCCTTGATGCTGCTCGTTAATCCTGTTGTGGCCTATGGCTGAAAGGAAAGGTAAAGGAGGAAAGACCTTTTTCTGTTGATTTGGTCATATCTGTCTGTCATAGTAGTCTTTAGTGGTCTGTCTCTGTCTTTGACCAATTCATTGACAATGTATGTCTTTACAGCTAAGATAGACCTATCAGAGGTTGTAATGTAATATTGTGAAGAGAATGAATGTAATATTTAATTGCGAAGAGAATTACATCTCTGCAGATGCTAGCAGTTAGCTGACCATTATTATAGTAAAATCACATGTTCACCTTCTTCATACTTTGTACCCTTTAACCTCCGTCGGACCGCTTGGGCTAAAGAGGTTAATTAACTAGAAGCAATTTAAAAGTAAAGAAGAATTCGGCATTTTATCGCACTTTAATCTTTGTGCACTCCAGACCCCGCAGAATGTTTCTCAGTGGACCAGTTCCAGGCATACTGTGTATCCAGTTGCACAGCGTGCATGGAGTGACGTCAGAGAGTTATAGCCAACATGGAAAAATCAGTTGAGACTGCGTTGCTTGGCCCGTTGAATGGGATGTTTCGTTTCGATATTAAAAAAACAACCAGATGGAAGTGTCGATACGAGAATGGTAGCGTGCACTTTGTGCAGCAAAGACTTTGCCCATCACCGGAGCGTTTCTAGCCTACACTATCACCTAAATGCCAAGCATGTTGGAGCTACCGTGCAAACTAAATCTAACGCCGGTCGGGCTAACATTACCCAGAGTACAAGCAAGCAGGGTCGCCTAACCACACTAGACCAGATGACGGGATTCAGAGCTAACATTAGTCAGACCAAGTGTAACAAATTAACGAACTCACTGGATTGCCGTGGACTCAGGGAACAACATTTACTTTTTGGCTTAACAGCCAAGGTGGCTGGTAGATTTAAAAAACTACCAACCAGCCAGATTTTTTACCAGCCAAGAATAATAAAAAAACGCATTTTTGTGTCACATATATATAAAAAATGTTCAGTACATTTCAAGTAGATAAGGTATTACGTTCAAGTAGATAAAGAATACACACTTAAATAAGAGGCCAGAGTAACATTTTGAGCAAATTATTTTAATAGATTGATTGATTAATCAATAAAAGTCAATCTTAACTCAATCTGCGCCATCCACATATATATATATGCGTTTGCTCGCCATGCGTTGAACGCCAATCACGTATATATACGCTATTTCGTCCGTTTTCGATTTTAATATTATATTCAGTGTCACGGAACTCTATGTTACCGTTAAAAGGCCTACTGGGACCCGAGAGTGCAGTACCGGCCAGATCCTGCTTGGTGGCAGTATCGCCCACCCTTTGAAACCCTGTTCAAGACTGTGTGTCACATCTAAACCCCTCCGGGCAGAGAATTTTGATGTTGTGCCGGATTATGTCGGGGACCCGATGGACACAAATACTGGAAATCGCGATCAGACAATTGGAATATTCTTTTTGGAATACCCCCGATCAAAGGTATATCTGACATCAATTCCACCTTGATCCTACAATGATTTCATATGGATCCAGTCGATAAACGTATGTAGTATATACAGGGAACAAAATAAGCACCCGCCAAGCGCCAAATGTGTGTAGATTTAAGGTTTGGCGAGTAAAAATTAGAGGTCTGCCCGCCACCTGGCGTGTAGTTCATATCGATACTCTTATTTTGAAAATCCTGTGCGGGTCTCATTTCCGCCCCAAGCGCAGCTCCAGTCATAATATCGATGGCTCCGGCAGCTAGCAACGTTCGGTTCATATGATACTCTTATTTTGAAAAACCCTGTAGCAACTCCGCGAGTCATATCCGCCCAGTCCGTGCTATTGTCTGCGGCGCAGGTCTGTCAAGCAGAGGAGCAGCGCTACACAGCAGTGCGCCTACACGACCCGAAATAAGTCTGTGGTGTTTTTTTTCTTCTCACAACGGGTCAAATGCATCTACATGCTTTGCACCGTCGACATTCCTTTATGCCCACATCGCCCGAAATTAACGTTTATGTACCATTACAATCACTACAACGTTAGCGTAAGCTAACAAGCTAATCCTGATCAGAGGCAGAGGCGCAGAGCCATAGAGAACAGCAGACAGTGTGTGCATGCGTGCGTTTGGAAAGACGATGAAGTCACTAGTCAGGACTCAGGACAGGAGTATATTATAGTAAACTGAAGATTACTGAGGATGGACAGATAATGTTGATATTCAAATATAAAAAAGTTTCGAGAGGAGTGGAAGTTTGAAGACGGACTAGACAACAATATGATGCGGGGGTGGTGAGTTGAAACAGTGTGTGTGTGTGTCCCGACCCCACTTCTATGTTTCAATAAATTATTTGCATTTAAAACTATTAACGCTGACTCATTCCTTCAGTCCACTCAATTATGCTAATATTCCTTATGTTGTTTATGATATTAATTGAAAATAGCATAATGAGAATATTATATAGTAATAATAACACATGGCGATATACTAAAAACTAAAAAGCTATTTATAATTTTTGGCTGGTAAAAAATCTGCCTGGCTGGTAGTTTTTAAAATCTACCAGCCAAATGGCTGGTAAGTCAAAAAGTTAAGTTTGTTCCATACAGTATCGTGCATCACTAGTATGTAGTATTCAAAACGAATGCCGTTGATGACGATCAGAGCATCAAAAACATAATACCCATTATATACATTTGATTTGGAAATAGTAGCGTGTCCAGGCGAGAAACACCAACGACTTTAGTCAAATTCACATAGCACCCTATAACTCCGCTCTGGCGCATTAGCTACAGGGATAAGGGTAATGGCTGGCGCTGAAAGTGTTAACTCAATCAGCGCCGGAGCGATATGCGTGGCGGTGTTTGCAGGGCTATAACTATATTCTATATTATAGCTATGGATACAATACTATGGCCCATTTGACATAGACGATTATCTATCGTTCAATGTGTTAAAGAAATAATTTTTTCATCCATACATTCCCATTTTATACCGTGGTGAATATGACTATAGTTTTAAAGTAATCCTGTCTAATACCAGAAAACGACTATGCAGCAATACGTGCAATTCACTAAAAACATTTCTCGCCTGTACACGCTACTATTTCAAAATCACATCTATATTATTGGTATTATGTTTCATCATGAATGCATGAAAGGGTGGGTAGTTTTTTTATGCTTTGATCGTCACCAATAGCAATAGATTTTAGAACACCTAGATTTATCGATAGCAATAGTAATATAACGTTAATGCAACAAAACGAATGCCTTGCTTTGTTAATCATAACGTTGATGCAGTAGCGTATGTCGTTGTGTTGGCTGTAACGGACATGAGAATAACATAACACTGTGTATACATTAAAATTGCGATTATAATCGATTCTAACATTTTCAAATCGATGCAGTTGAATTTTCCCCTTAGGATCGATGCATTGCGATGCATTGTTACACCCCTACACCAAAGTCACTGGCCCACTGTGCGTGTGTGTGTGGTAACTTGGCTAGCGTTATCAACAGCAGAGGTGGGTGCAAGCGGTGTGACATAATTGGCAGAATCAACTGTCAATCAATGATCTACCTGACAAGCAAACTCATAAACAATGTTTCCGTACTGGAGGTGTACAGTATTTCAATAGGCAACCCTGAAAGGATTATTTTTCTAGAAGAGCAACACTAGCCAAAACATAGGCATTGTATGCATAAAAGGGGCAAAAGCTAAAGTTAAGTGACTGTTACTTTTGTAGCAGTAGTTCAATGTCACTGCCTTTTTTATTAGGCCTAGTTGTTGGCTACAACTTTGCCACAGTAGGCATTAATCACTTAATAGTTCAAATGTCTGTGTCCCATTCCCGTTTGCACACGCAGATACACACACACGCACACAGTGGGCCAGTGACTTTGGTGGTATGTGCTATTGCACAGATGTGTGTCCCGTTCCCGTTTGCACACGCACGCACAGAACAAATATACATTTATATTTGTGCTCCTAAATATTTTTGTGTGCTCCTAAATTTCTTTGTGCGCTCCTACATTTTTTCATTTAGGACCACATGTGCTCGTTGGGAAAAAGGTTAGCGTAGAGCCCTGCATGTATTGATTCTGAATTTCAACTTAACTCCTAACATGAGGAGACAGTGCTCAGGAGGTAGAGCGGTCGTCTGGTAATCAGAAGGTTCCCGGTTCGATTCCCACTCCTCCTGGGCAGCATGTCGAAGTGTCCCTGAGCAAGAAAACGTAACCCCTAATTGCTCTCAATGAGCAGGTTGGCACCTTGCACCGTCGGTGTGTGAATGAATGAGTGAATGTGAGGAACAAAATCGTAAAGCACTTTGGATAAAAGCGCTATATAAATGCACCATTTACCATTTAACACACACATAACACAACACATTTAACACACACTCTTATCCGACCCAGATTTGACCGTTGGGCTTTAAAGATAAAACCGATCTGATTTTCTAATTCTCTCTGATTTTCTAATTCTCTCTGACACAAAAGTCAAAACACCACTTCAGAACCCTGACTTGTATTGTTAAAAGTAGAAGTGTTTACACTCACTAGAACAGATATTATGGCTAGATGATGCCTCAACCACAATCTAAATTTTTTATTGATTTGCTTGATTTATTTGGATGTATCTTAGCTAACTGACTAATCGTCCAAGAATCAGGAATAATCCAACACCAATCGTTCTGAGCAGGGTTTTTACTCACAATAGTCTGAGCAGGGTTTTGGTCTGAGATTTGTTAAAAAGGGTAAACAACAGGGGTACATTGTACATCCCACTATCAAGTGTCTCTCTCTCCACACCTCTCTCTCACCAAGAGACAGTAGGCTACAGACAGACACCCAGCCAAGCCCAACTCAGCCAGGAACAAGACATGGCAAGCCTAGTTAAGCAAGACCTACGGGTCAAACAACGGGTCGCGACCCAAATTGGGGTTGCGGGTAGGTAAGTGGAAAGTAAAAAATAAAATATCTAAAATGTTTAATTTTTTATGTTCTGGCAACATATTTTGGCTAAATATTCCTCGTTTTATAAATGTGCATTGATAACATAGTGCTGTAATTACATTTTCTAATAAATATGCATGATCAAATTCAACAACGTGTGCTTTTATACATTAACACCTTGAGTGCCAGACACAGCATAATTCGTTATGTCATGCCAACCGTTCAGTGCCAGAAACGAGATATGCCGTTTTTTTTTAATCGTTATTTTTTTTATTAGCGATTTCCATTAATATTTCATCAATCTAGCCTCACGTTACCACTGGCACCCTCTCTGAGCTCGAATTGGGAAAATACCGCCCCCTATCGTCTCTCCGGATGGTACTGCACCCCATTGGATTAGACTGAATGAAACGCATGGGAAAAAGAGTCCGGATTCCACATTTTACTTGTCAGGCAAGTAACTGGAGACGATCCCAGTCATTGCCCACTATCATAACAGCGTGGAATATATGTTTCCAGTACCCAGCGTTGGATCAATAAACGCGATGGATATTTGGAATGGCGATCAGGAATTGGAATAATCTTTTTGGAGAACATCTGATCTGAGGTAAGGAATCTATTTGACCAGTCTTGGGATAATCAGAGCTGTTTTCACCTATATATCAGTGTGTGCCATATGCGTGTATGTGTGTGTGTGTGTGTGTGCTGATCAGGAAATGGACAATCGATTTTTCAGCCCGCCTCTATAGCGTGCATAAGTACACATATACTATCGATAATCTAGCGTTTATTTGAAAACTATTCATAAATAGGCCAAAAAATGACAACATTTTGTGTATTCCAGTATATTCCACTAAAGGGCGATTATCACAGAAGCTTCTAAAATTGTCTAGAACTTTCATAAAACGAGCGTTTTTCAAAATGGTATAAAACGGAAATGAACCGATTAAAAAACAATCTGTTTCGACAATGTTGACTGCAAACAAGTCATTGACAAGCGACGGTCGCATTAGACACACAGCCATAATTTAAGACATAGTTTATGCGTTTGCAAATATGAGAGCTCCATCATTGAAGTGGGTGGTGGCATATGGAGGCTTTTAAACCACCGGACCCGTGGCACTCAATGTGTTAATAACTTCTACTCATGCACAATAGAGAGCATCCTGACTGGTCACATCACCTCCTGGTTTGGGAATAGCACGCACAAGACCGTAGCAGACTACAGAGAGGAGGTCTTGTCTTGGAGGTGGGCTTCCCACTCTCCAAGACATTTACAACAAGAGTTGCAGGGGTAAGGCTAAGAGAATAATCAAAGACTCTAGTCACCCAAACAACTGCCTCTTTGAACTTCTGCGGTCAGGCAAGCGATACCGGAGTCTCATGGTCAGTACAGAGAGACTCAGAAGGAGCTTCTATCCCCAGGCCATCGGGATGCTCAACGACAATAACACTATGTAACACACCATCAAATACACTCACAGCACACACATCCACACGTACATACTCATTTTAAATAAACAACTCACTGTAGCACCCACACTTTACTCACTTTAGACACTTTATATTTATTGGTAAAGAGATTTGCACTACAATTCATACCTCATTGCACCTTACCCTAAGTTGTACCTCATCCCATTTCTGCATTGTACTGTATACTGTATTGTAACTCAGTTAAATTTTTTTGCTACTCTGTATTGTATATTATATATATGTATATTGACTGAACACCTTTGTTTACACTTTGTTTACGTACTTTCGACTTTCTATTTTATACTTTATCTATTTTTATCTAGCACACTCTCAGGAGCATAACTGAAAAAAGTATTTCATATAAAAGTATTCTGTATTTTTGTATGACAACTAATAAAGAAACTTGAAACTTGTAATATTTAATTGTGAAGAGAATTGCGTCGCTGCAGATGCTAGCAGTTAGCTGACTGATTATTATAGTAAAATCACATGTTCACCTTCTTCATACTTTGTACCCTTTAACCTCAGACGGACCACTCGGGCTAAAGAGGTTAAAGGGGTTATGCACTGCTATTCCTAGCACTATTTGGGCAACTTTACACACTTCCTGTGAGTCTATGTAACACATCTGTAATTTTTATTCCAAAAATAATCATTGTTTTATATTTCTAATCTTGTACTCAAAACCAGAATTTTTCAGCCTCATGAAAGCAGGCTATTATTGGCTTGGCTCCACCCATTCTGGCAGAATGCTTTGAGTGACAGCCACCCACCAAATAGCTCCGCCCATCTCGCCGTCAGAGATTAGGTTTCAGGTTACATACAAATATGGTATGTCATAAATATAGAGATGTAGCAGTACTGTCTATCTATATATATATAATATGTTACCATGAATTGAAATTGGGGGACCCTGATGTAAACAAGATGAAAGTCTTTCTCTGGTCTCCATCATAGCAGTACTGAAGCAATACAAATATGGTATGTCATAAATATAGAGATGTAGCAGTACTGTCTATCTATATATATGTTACCACTATTTGTAAAAGCCACAACCACGTTACCATATTTGTAATAATGTAAATCATTGTGTCGTTGTACATATTGTGTATACACCGTTAGAAGCTAACATAGCTTAGCTTGGTAGCTATTGTGCTAACAACATATCCCGACGTCCGGCTCGCTGGCCGGCATGCACGCCCGACACAAAATGGTTCTCTCCTCTCTGTACACCCCCGTCCCCACGGGTACCCTGCCGGGGAGCCCATGGACGCGACAACGGCGGCAGCCGTAGGGTGCTCGAGCCCGCCGTAACGCTAGTGGTACACAATAGCTATGAGCTAACTAACGCTACGGCCGCCGCTGTTGTCGCGTCCACAAGCTCCCCGGCAGGACACCCGCGAGAACGGGGGCACACAAGGAGGAGAGAACCACCCCAAATCGAGCACTCATGCCGGCCGACAAGCCGGACACCGCGGTTGTTGTTAGCACAATAGTAGCCCACTGTGATGCACCGAGTGGGCCACCATTGATCAACATGCAGCGATGTGTAGCTTGCATGATGCGTGTGCAGTGCTTTGCCACACAGGTCTGAGAAGAGGACCTGCACATGATAGCAACCGGGAGCGTCGCGGAGCATTCAGCCTGCTGGCTACCTAGATCCACTTCAACCAGCCGAGCGTCGGGAGCTCCAGCAGCTTGTCGATGTGCTAATAGCCTGGAGCCAGCTACCGTTAGCTTGCAGAGGCTCCAGCACACCGACAAGCTGTGTAGCCAGCAGGCTGAATGCTCCGCGACGCTGGTTGAAGTGGATATAGGTAGCCAGCAGGCTGAATGCTCAACGACGCTCCCGGTTGCTAACGCCGGCCCCGGCTGGTGCTAAGTAGCTAGCGATCGCTCCCGAGTCCCGAGAGCTAACGCCGGTCTGTCTGTCGAAGACCGAGGGAACCGCATCAGGCTTCAGCTGATTAGTGATCTTCTGGACAAACCTTCCACCCTGCAGGTAGCAAGAATGGAGGCGGGCATTACTAAAACCACAGAGCCAATCACATCACCGTGCGCTATAAACAGCGCCCTGTGACGTGCACCAGGTCGTCAAATCAACATGACCTGATTTACTAGAGGCAAAGAGGGGATGGGCTGTAGCTGAGGAATTCGCCAATATAGTATTTAGGCCCAAAAACACATTGATACGAACTCCTATTACTATAATACAATGCTAGAGACTGAAAAATGACATTTATAATGCATAGCACCTTTAATTAATTAGAAACAATTTAAAAGTAAAGAAAAATTAGGCATTTTATCGCACTTTAATCTTTGTGCACTCCAGACCCCGCAGAATGTTTCTCAGTGGACCAGTTCCAAGTAGGGATGTCCCGATCGCCTTTTTTTGCTCCCGATCCGATCCCAATCATGTGATTTTAAATATCTACCAATCCCGATCGTTCCCGATCCGATCTTTCACATTAGTAATCAATTTTGATGCATTTTTGTCAGAAACTGGCGGAGCAAGACAAGCCCCTCTGTTGCCTATAGTCCCTCGAGGGGCGCGAGCGCGGCGGCTCTTGTTATTACATTCACCCTGAGAAATGTGCTTCATATGAGAAATATTAAAAGTTTCAATATATGTTTGCACATACATAATGATTTGCTCCATTCTGGTCTGAAACGCAGACGATAATCCTCAGTCACTCACACAAAGAACACGTGGGACAGATGTAGCAGATGTTACAAAAACAAATGGTTGCACACAACCTTGCAGAGGCCATACATCCAACTAATGGACGATAGTTTAATTAACTTTAATTAACAGATTGCAGAATGGGTACAGTACAGTACAGCTCGATACACACAATTGTTAAGGGGATGCAGACCAGAGAAAGACTTTCGACTTGTTTACATCAGGGTCCCCCATTTTCAATTCGTAATGAAATTGCTATTATGTGTCTGCATGAACACACAACTGTAACTGTATTAAAAAATAACAAAATAAGGGTTGTCTCAGTTCACAACTATATTGGTCAAGTTTTGGGTGGGACTTGTTTGCTTCCCTACAGCTTCTTATTCAATTGAGCGAGATGCTCGGTTATGTCACACAGCCAGTTTGCATCTGACAGTTCAGACAATATTTCTTCAACCCTTTGTTACCTATTCCGCCTGGATCTTTTTTGTATTTTGGGCTGTAAAATTGTCAAAGAATGTCTGAGGAGTAAGTGCTTTTGGCTTTTTTCCTTTGTTACTTCATCAATACCTCAGATGTTCAACATACATGTATGTGTAAGAATGTGTAATAACTAAGGCTGTCAAAGTGAAAGCTTTATTAACGCATTAACCCACAATTATTTTAACGCAGCTATTTTTTAACCCAAGATTAATGTTTAAAAAAATAAAATAAAATAAAATAAAATAAAAAAAATTTATTTTTTTTACCAGAGCTCTTGGGGGCCACATCAAATGACGTGGCGGGCCACATTTGGCCCGCGGGCCATGAGTTTGACACCTATGGTATAGGATATTAAAATCGGAGGCGGCTGGGTGGCGCAGCGGAGATTGCACCTCGCCACTGAGAGTCCGCGCTGGCAGGTGAAAAGATGGGACAGGCTGCCTCCTCGTGTACCGGAGGGGACATTTGATGCAAGGCTTCTATCCTCCCTACAACCGACCAGTGGGGGGCATAGTCGAGCAACGTTCAAGACAGGGGAGGGGAGAATTGGAAACACGAGATTGGGATGAGAGAAAAAATAAGGAGAAAAAGTGGATAAAAAAAGGATATTAAAATCGGAAAAAAGAAAAAACAATCTAAAAACGTAATATTACATTTTTGGCGCTCAACGGTTGGCGAGCAAACACATAATATTACGGGATTGGCGCTGAAAGTGTTAACACCATGCAGATACACTCATTCAGAGACTTATTGACACAGGGGTAAATGGAGATGTCATCCATCTGATCAGAGACTTCCTCTCTGACCGCCCTCAACAGGTCTGTGTTAATGGAAGCCTATCTGATGTCACTACGCTCAACACAGGAGCACCGCAGGGGACCATTTTATCTCCTTTACTTTTTTCCTTGTATACAAACAAGTTACAAATTGACTGTGATAACTTTTGCTTATTTAAATATGCAGATAATATGGCCTTGTTGACTTACTCAAGAAGAGGGATACTATGAGAGAGGGTACATACAGGGACCATGAGAGGGTCCATACAGGGACCATGAGAGGGTACATACAGGGACCATGAGAGGGTACATACAGGGACCACGAGAGGGTACATACAGGGACCACGAGAGGGTACATACAGGGACCACGAGAGGGTACATACAGGGACCACGAGAGGGTACATACAGGGACCATGAGAGGGTACATACAGGGACCATGAGAGGGTACATACAGGGACCATGAGAGGGTACATACAGGGACCATGAGAGGGTACATACAGGGAGCATGAGAGGGTACATACAGGGACCATGAGAGGGTCCATACAGGGACCATGAGAGGGTACATACAGGGACCATGAGAGGGTACATACAGGGACCATGAGAGGGTACATACAGGGACCATGAGAGGGTACATACAGGGACCATGAGAGGGTACATACAGGGACCATGAGAGGGTCCATACAGGGACCACGAGCGGGTACATACAGGGACCATGAGAGGGTACATACAGGTACCATGAGGGTACATACAGGTACCATGAGGGTACATACAGGGACCATGAGAGGGTACATATGTGGTGGAGAATACACTTTAAATGCTTATATATATATATGTAATATATTGGTTGTAGCTGTATTAGGACGGTGTATTGTATCCTCGTAAAATGTTTCTCTCACTAATAATAATAATAATGGATTGGATTTATATAGCGCTCTTCTCTGACTGACTGTTGCTCTGACTCAGAGCGCTTCACAGAGTCCATTATTCGTTCATACACAGTCATACCGGTGGTGGTAAGCTACAATTGCAGCCAGAGCTGCCCTGAGGCAGACTCACGGAAGCGTGGCGAATAATCAACGCCTACGGCCCCTCCGACCACCACCAACATTCATTCACATGCATACACATTCATACAAGGCAAGTAGGTTAAGTGTCTTGCCCAAGGACACAACGGCAATGGGATGGACATGGGCTTGAGCGGGATTCGAACCACCAACCCTTCGATCATTGGACGCCCCGCTCTACCCCTGAGCCACGCCGCCCCACTAGCAATGAGAGCAAGGCAGGAAGTGCAGGAAAAGACAGGAAGCGGCCAAGGACAGGCGACAGGGAGCTCCGATCATAATGACCCTTACACACATGTGTACACTCACATACCCACACACACATAGACACACACACATACACACACACACAGACACACACACACAGACACGTACACACACACACACGTTGACATACGGTCTTTTGCACCATATGCCGGTAAGCCTCTGATCAGCTATATGTAGGAACGGAGGGAGGCCTATAGGATACTATAATACTGTAGGGCTATAATTATGAACTATGCTATATTTAAGTAAATGGACCCTGTTGTGTGAACTGTTGTGCAAATCACTAAGAGGAGACAGTCTGTCTCATTTGGATTTGATAACTACAATAGAAGGATATTACATAACAGTAGCGCTAGCACACACACCTTTACACGCATGCACATATACACGCACGCACACACACATGAACTCACACACACTCACACCAGCATAAAGTCATTTGCACGCATTTTGCACCCATTTTGGTAAACAACTTAAACACGTAAGTCTGACGCATGTCTGACGTAGGTTATGTGTCATAATGCAGTATAAGAGAGAGGATACTAGTTTTGGACTTTAGGATTTTCTGGGTTGTGTTGTTCGGTGATCACTGCAATAAACCTTTTGTCCTCCACGGCTGTTACAAGTGAGTCCTGTGTTCTGACGTCTCCTTTAAACAATGAGCTATAAACAGACAGCTCTTATCTTCTATATATTGGCGACCACGAAGGTTGAATTAGCACTTGAAGGACTCGGGACCGTGAGACAAAAAAGACAGCAGCTAGCAATAAACAAACAGGTGAGATTTCTCTAAAAATTACTTTAAAAATGCTGTGTTTTTGTCTGACGGACCGATACTGGAAAGATGTTTTTCAAATAACCTAAGAAAAATTGAGATGGGAGACTGGATTCAATTGTGAATAATTAAATGCTGTGTTCTTTTCTTTTTTCTTTCTTTCTTTCTAAAAGGCTAGAAATGTTTTCTTTTTCTGTTTTTTGTTGTTGGACAGTAATTATCTGTGGAATCAGTGATATGAAATATACCAAATAGTGATTTGGTAGGATTTGGTTTTCAGAACAGTGGAATCTGTTGAGACCACTTGGTTTAGTTGAGATTTGGACAGCGGTTGAACTGGGCCAAAGTGATTAAGACTGTGAGTCAGTCTGGGCGTAGGGCCAACAGCTGTTTTTCAATTGTGTGGGAGAAGGGCAGATGAAGTCTGTGACTCTCCAAACTGCAGGCAGACACAGACAAGTGTTATAGTTGTGTTTTATTTTGTTTAAGGAAAAAGCTGTAGTGTGATACAGGCAGTTGTGTGAGTTGTCTCTTTGAGGAGGCTGAGTTGTCTCTTTGATGAGGCTGAGTGTCTCTTTGATGAGGCTGAGTTGTCTCTTTGAGGAGGCTGAGTGTCTCTTTGATGAGGCTGAGTTGTCTCTTTGAGGAGGCTGAGTTGTCTCTTTGAGGAGGCTGAGTGTCTCTTCGATGAGGCTGAGTTGTCTCTTTGAGGAGGCTGAGTGTCTCTTTGATGAGGCTGAGTTGTCTCTTTGAGGAGGCTGAGTGTCTCTTTGATGAGGCTGAGTTGTCTCTTTGAGGAGGCTGAGTTGTCTCTTTGAGGAGGCTGAGTGTCTCTTTGATGAGGCTGAGTTGTCTCTTTGATGAGGCTGAGGTGTCTTGTTGATGAGACTGAGTTATTTGGATACGGTGTCTTGTTGATGAGACTGAGTTATTGGTATACGGTGTCTTGTTGATGAGACTGAGTTATTTGTATACAGTGTCTGGTTGATGAGGCTGAGACAGACTGTGGTTTAGAAGAGCTGCTGGTCGGACGGCTGTTGCTGTTTGTGAGGCCAGATCTGTATTTTGACAGTGACTTTGTCCGTTAGCACATATTAAAGTACTTTTCCTCTGGGGAGATCTTGTGTTTTTGCTCTAGCCCTGGTGTTTTTTTTTTTTTACGTGGTGGCGGAGGTCTCTTGACGAGAGACTCTGTGGGTATCGTTTTTATAAAAAAAAAATTGGTTTTGTCTTTTCTTTTCTTTCTGGGCAGAGCACCAAGAGAGCATCTGGGTTTCATTTATTTTTGCATTGTGTGAAAGGACGCGCGTCATCTAATCTTTATTATTATTATTATTATTTCTTGGTTGTGGAAGACAGAGTAGACTTCAGAGAGGTTTTAGTGGACTGAGAGAAAAAACTCAGAGCATATGGACAGAATTGACAGGGTGGAGCCTCACGACTCACAAAAGTGGGGGCAACGAGGTCTGTGACTCTTCTCGAATGCACCAAAAATACAGACAATACAATACATGTTTTCTAGTTCTGGTACAGGTTAAGAAGATATTTGTGATTCAAAGTGAAATGAATTAATCATTGTTTTTGTTTTTTCCTTTTTCTCTTTCTTTCCTTTCCAACAAACAAAAACAACGAACCAAAACAACCATCAACCATGCAATGAGATGTGATGACACAGAAGGAGATTTCAAATAGCAGGTTGTATAAATTGGTCAAACGTACGGATCAGCTACCCTCCAGAAGTGTCCTCTAATCTCATTACATGCAAATAGTTGATTTATATTATGGTCATTTGATTAATTGTTTGTATAATCATTGTACCCAACACATGAAATAAGAGATGGCAGATTGAGATAATTAGACTATCATGTGACATGACACTGTGTCTTGTCAATTATAAATAAATAAATAAATTCCTTATTAAGGAAGTTGTGTTTTTCCCCCCAAAAACTGTATTCACTGTATAAGTCAAGGCATCTATCTATGGCGGATCTATAGCCGGCGGTGGGATGTCTGAGGGTCATATTTGTGAAACAAAGAAGAACTAATTGCAACCCTAGTTGAGAGTCATGAGAGTGTAGATGTTGAGACAGTCATTAGTCATTCTGTGATCTTTTGGGCACGGCTCTGAGCATAAGGCGTATAACAGGCTGATCACGTGTTGCAATAATTAAGGCTAATCATGGTAGCCTGATTGTTGTTGTAATTTGTAGACTGTAAGACCTAGTTTAGGGAGTGGCCCTGGAAAAGATATAGTCTGTGGGAACTATTAGAAAGTGTCCCTGTACAGATCTGGGGGACCTGATTAGAGTGGCCCTGTACAGATTTTTGGAGTGAGACAGACGGAAGCAAATCTCAAGTGAGTGAGATTCTCAGAAACAGACAGGAAGGATCTAGGGGCGGAGCTTTGTGCAAGGTTCTGTGAGTATTCTAATAATAGACAAGAGACACAAAGGAGAGACAGGCAGTACTCAAGGCTCAACACCAGTAGAATTAGTTATTGGGGTTCTCTCAGAGTAAAGAGTCTAAGAGATAAGTAATTCAAACAACTGTTATGATGGACAGTAATCAAAATACACCTGCACAGCAACCAGGTGTATACCGGAAACAACAACAACCAGGGGTGTACCGGCAACAACAACGCGCAACAACATACGAATACCCGCAACAACAATCAACACCACAGTACAGTGGAGTGAGACAAATTGGTCACTCCACGAACACGAACGGTCGGGGAGGCATTGATGAGGTTGAATGTTGGGGATGTGCCAAGATAGGGCACATGTCCAGAAACTGCAGAGCTACTAACGATGGGCCACGCCCACGGGTTTGTTGGCTGTGCGGAGATCCAGGTCACCTGGCAAACACCTGTCCAAAACAGCAGGGGAACCGCAATGGGGGTGGAAGGGGTTATGGAGGTCAGTCCAATAGACAGAGAGAACCTGCGAACCCATGGGCAGGGCGAAACCACGGTTGCACAGTCACGAGAGACAGGGCGTCCCCATCCCCTGACACAGGAACATTTGACACTTTTGATATTGTGGTTGCATTTTGTCTGCCCCAGAGGAGGACTGTGAATAGTCAAACAAGGGATCCCACAGGACCCACCCGACATTAGAGTTGTAGAACTGATAAGCCTATAGAATCATGTCAATAACTTACAAATTCCGTTTGTTAGTCAGTCCTAAACAGACCTGTTGGGTTCAAGAACCATAAACCAGTGAAGGGACATACATTTATATAAGGGAGGATGAGGAGGAGTGAAGAAGGTTTTGCTGTGAGTATGACAGAGTTTCAATAAGACAATCACCTAAGCAGGAAGCAGGGTCATTTCCCCACAGGAAGTCTGGGCTACAGGACAAGTTCTCTGCCTGTGTAAATCCGAGCCACTCTTTCGCCGCTAAAACTGTGGGCAGGACACGGATGAAATTATTTAAGGACTGAATATGAAATAATATGAATTTTTCTCTCCTTTCATGTGAATGACGGAGATAAGCACGGAATGAGAAATCCTACCGAGGGGGATGATCAAAAGATCAAGTTTTTTTTGTTTGTTTTTTTAAATAAGGATTTTCTAAAAAACCAACAGCAGAATGAGTAGTGAGAGCAGGGATAGACGGTTAAAAGTAAACAAAATGGGAAGAGGACTGTGACAATTAAAGTACTAGAGGGTATGAACCAGCAAACAGTAATCACTGCATACAGTGACAACACATGAGCAGTGAGTTGCTTTATACAGGGGAGTTTAACGTGAAAGTAAAGTTAAGTAGAACAGAAGAGGGGATAAGAGTAAGTAGAAAGTTTGAGGAAGTTTGATGAGGTAGAAGAGACGAGAGTCCACAGTAGTTATGGCTATCACACAGGGGAGGAGCTACGAAGAGTTTATGATTTTTGGAAACCATCTTTTGCCTAAATATTTATAAAAAGATGGAGATGGAGCTCTTCAGAATTATTAGCAGAGAGCTGTCAGCATTAGGTTAGCTGTTACATATAGATAGACAGCACTTCATATCATACAAATGATCAAAGGAGGGTGAACATGCATTAGTAAAAAGAAAAACAACAACTGCTGCAGTGTTTATGACGAGACCGTTAACCTGGTTGTTCCCGCAGCACTGACGGGGGACCAAGCCGGTCCATGTTGTACGATGTGATTTTGGACCTCCCTACAAAACTAAGCAATTATTTTTGTTTGTATTTTCATTCAACCTTTAGTTAACCAGGAAGGCCCATTGAGATACAAGATTTTTGCAAAAGAGACCTGGCCAATATGACAGCAGTAACATTTGCAATATATCGGATAGCAGTAAGATGTGCGATACATCACACAGGGACATGGTAGGGGTTTTTGAGTGGGGATTTGAAGGAGTGCAGGGATGTAGCACTACGGATGTTTGGAGGGAGTGAGTTCCAGAGGGTGAGCAGCCACAGAGAAGGCTCTGAGACCAACAGTCTGTATGATATGCAGCCTCCGGGGCTTGGTAGGTAATGTGTAGGGTGAAACATTTTCTATGCTTTGTTTAGCGTAATAATATGAACATGATTCACTGGCTGTGAGCGAGCCCTTGTGAACATCATGAATTTAGTTTTCTTTACATTTAAAACTAGTTTAAAGGGGAACTATCTTATAACTGGCCTTTTTCAGTGTTTAGCCGTGTTTCCTGGCTATGTGGACTTATATTAATAGAATATATCTCTCTAATTTTCATATTGCCGCAATCTTCCTATTCCTATTCTATATTCCTCTCTGACTGAACTGAGTCATCTGAAAATGTGCATGTCTGTGATGTCAGAGATTTCTCAGCTGCATAATAATGTGGCAGTTGATGTGGCAGTTGGCACCAGGCCATACAGTGGTTGGAGCCCAGCCTCAAAACGGCTTAAGATCTTGAGGTAGACAAATGCTGTTTTTGAGTGCTTGATTAGAAATACAAAACAATTAATTTTTTTTTTGGAAAAAGGAGGGAGCACTTGTATACAGGACGGTGACGTCCGTATAAAAGATGCAGCTTGGCTGTATGGCTATTATTGTCCATGTCATTTATAAAAACATAGAATAAAACCAGAGCAAAAAATAGACTCTGGGGAAACACCTTTGTTGATTTCTAAATTTGTATTTTAAGATCAATTACCAGAGATGTGGAAAAGGCAATATGGATGTAGTAAAGGGACAAGAATGGAGCAGGTTTCATTTTCACGATGTGAAATGTGAAAACGGGGGAGGATGAGAAGAGATAGGACAACAAGACGTTATAAGACAAGAGTTGTGTGACAAATGACAAAGTGGGTAAAAGAAGTGAATTGATTGATGATAAACAGATAGGAGACGAGTGAATGTGTAAGTATGGGCGCCATGAATGCTAATAAGGTTTTCTGAGCATCTCTAACCCAGTGTTTTTCTCTAATAGGTTGTGGAAAGTACAGGGGAAATTGTTTTTGTTTTTCTCTAATAGGTTGTGGAGAGTACGGAGGAAATCCTGTTAACTATGGTTTAGTTCACAGGCCTATAGTGAAAAAGGGGGTAACTATTAGGAGAACTGTTTAGAAGAACTAACCTGTGCAAATGCTTACTACTAGGTAATCGCATGAAACTAATAAAAGCGCTAAGATAACATAACAGGCCAATGCAGCTTAAAAGGTCCTGCATAGGACTTTTGCATGAGCAGCCCGTTGCAAACGGCAAACAGGCCACTGCAAGCCATGCAATGCAGCTTAAAAGGTCCTGCATAGGACTTTTGCATAAGCAGCCTGTTGCAAACAGTGCAGTCTGTCAAGATCCTGTGAAGGAGAGAGAGACCAAAGTGGGGCGAGCCAATCCAACAACAGTCCGAGACAAAGAAGCACAACTCTGGCATCACCTGGAAGCGACACGGAGTTCTGCACGGAAACAAGGACAGTGTTGTAATAAGATAATGATCAACAAAATTACCATGTGCAAGCCAGCCAGATGGTATAAGTGTTTTGTTCTACAATCAGGAAAACCGAGTGGGACAAGCAGAAGGGACAGCAGAGGCTGGACCAGCAGAGATTGAAGGCCCTGGGGTGACCGGGGGAAGATGCATGGGACAGAAGGTCAAGTCCTCATCGAAACACCAAAACCATGAACCCAAAGCTAAGTACAATGCAACTACACCTGTGCTAGGCCATTGAGAGGGTCATCTTGCCAGCAATCTCACTGTATGAACATATAATAGTCTATAAGGACATATGAAGGAAGTGTATAAAAAATGAGGTGACACCTTGTTGCCCTTAAGGTCACAGTGCTTTGTACAAGAGAGCAACAGGAAGCCTCCATAGGCATAAAAATGAGCAACGCCGGTGACAATATAGCGCGGCTAAACAAGATATGAGCAGAATAAATATGAATATCATAAAAAATATGATATGACGATGACATGACCCTCAACGATACTATGAAAAAAAAGAAGAGACCAGAGGAAAAACACGTCTATGAAAGGGAGGACTAGACACACATAGAATCATAGCTCTATAACTGGTCTCATCGTCAGGAGAAGGGACGGGCAGAACATTGTCCACAAATTTGATTATATGTTAATAGTCCGGGTGACTAATAAAGTCAGTAATGAAAACAAGGAGTAGCAGATGTGTAATGACACACCAAGGGAATAGTGTTGAAAACTCGCACTTATGCTATAAACAGGCAAAACAATACATCTGGTCTATTCATTGTGACTGGTCCAATGTAGCTGTGGTGTCCATTTTAAATAAGGTTTTCATTCATTAAGGTGCCCCAATTTGAGGGCCAAACGATAAGGATAGTCATGACGGCTGTGATGAATTTACCACGGAATGTGATGAAGTCAATGTGGGGAATATGCAGATGTAGCAGATGTACTACTGTGATGTTGTACAAAGCATGAGAAAAGTGTCAAAGTGCTAACGACAGTGCCTATTGTTAAGTCTGCACATACATTGTTTCCTCAGAATTGTGAAGTTCAGGTATTAAAGAAGCTATATATTTCAACTAGCTTTTTCGTTATTCCTGTTTCCACTCTTCAGTGTTTCAAAGCATTGTAGAAAGTGATATATGCACTAATAAAGAGTGCGTCACCTACAAAGTATGCCAGAGTAACTTCCATTATCATTAATAAGCCAAGATAATTTGGGAACCCTGTATCACTGAGTGAATAAATGTAATTATGCTGTGGAACATATTATGATTATTATGTACATCCACTATACATTCCTCTTCTCTATTTCAGTGGGCTCAGTGCCACAAGTAAGCAGTTGCATAGTCACAAAACACTAGCAACTGAGGGGGGTGTGTCCTAAGGGACAAAGAGGTGTACTCTACCAAAGGGAGGATCTAAGGGACAAAGAGGGGTACCCTACACAAGCAGGTTCTAAAGGTCAAAGAACCTGTGGTGGTCAAAGTGAACCAAACAAATTAAAGGGTCTTATTCATCATTTCTTTCAATGTATTATAGAATTGGATATTTCCAGTAAGCAGTTACTGCACAAGTCTGGTTTAGCAACTAATTGTGTCAAATGTGTGGAAATTGGTTGTGCATTTATTATATTTCCATTTAGGGTGTGAGAACGCAAACCAGAGCTAAGGGCAGTGACTGATGCTACGACACATCACCTGACTGTTAGAAGTTGTATGTTAAAGCCGATATGGCTAGGAGAGAGGTTTAAGGTGGAAGTTGAGATTAATAATACTATTGTGTGTATTAAATATGCAGGGAAAATGTTGGCACAAGACTATACAATGGAGCTTGGCTAGATCAAATTTAGAAGGGGAATAGTGGGGTAAACAATCAGTTATATATGGGAATTTCTAATTGTAATTTTCCTGTCGGACATGTTGCATTGGCCTGGCGAGATGCTGTTGGACGGATGATGGACAGACTGTGGGTCTACGAGCAGCCCAGAGGTGGAGAAGGAGAACTTCGCTGCAGACTGTCCTCGCTTACAGAGGATTGGTTTGTGGCCATTCCAAACCTGAACACGGTTGATCTGATCTTAGAAGCTAAGCAGGTTCGAGCCTGAGTCCCTGGTGTGGTAACATCAGGAAAGCGCATGGCAAGATGGAAAAGTGAAAAGACTGAGTCATGGACTATGGACGGGACAGACATTGAGTGGACAGTGATAAAGAGTATTTGTTATAATCATGCCATTTTAGGTATTCACGGTTGTTGTTTGTGCTTTTTGTAAAATAATCATGTTTATATGATCCTTTTTTCCTTTAATGTTTAAACTGAGTATTGAAGGGGGAGTTACTGGCGTAAGTAAGTCACGATAGGTTGAGTTTTTACCTCTCTTACAACTTTTGACATCAGGGAGTTAATTTTTCTCCTGTAAGGGCGGAAGTTTGCTTAAACATATTGTGGGCTTTTTGACCGGAATACCTCGAATTGACTTACAGATTGGTAGGTCTCTGAATTAGATAGGCCCGAGCGGTGATCTTCACTGCTTGGTCAACGTATTTCTGTCTCTGAGCACAGTAACTGGGGGGAGTTGCTATAAGGGAGGGGTCAGAAAGTGTTTTGAAGTATGCATGCATCGTCATGGCATTCTGCCATGAAAGGGAGGATATGTGGTGGAGAATACACTTTAAATGCTTATATATATATGTAATATATTGGTTGTAGCTGTATTAGGATGGTGTATTGTATCCTCGTAAAATGTTGCTCTCACTAGCAATGAGAGCAAGGCAGGAAGTGCAGGAAAAGACAGGAAGCGGCCAAGGACAGATGACAGGGAGCTCCGATCATAATGACCCTTACACACATGTGTACACTCACATACCCACACACACATAGACACACACACATACACACACATACACACACACACACACACACATAGACACGTACACACACACACACGTTGACATACGGTCTTTTGCACCATATGCCGGTAAGCCTCTGATCAGCTATATGTAGGAACGGAGGGAGGCCTATAGGATACTATAATACTGTAGGGCTATAATTATGAACTATGCTATATTTAAGTAAATGGACCCTGTTGTGTGAACTGTTGTGCAAATCACTAAGAGGAGACAGTCTGTCTCATTTGGATTTGATAACTACAATAGAAGGATATTACATAACAGTAGCGCTAGCACACACACCTTTACACGCACGCACATATGCACGCACACACACATGAACTCACACACACTCACACCAGCATAAAGTCATTTGCACGCATTTTGCACCCATTTTGGTAAACAACTTAAACACGTAAGTCTGACGCATGTCAGGGTTGTGTTGTTCGGTGATCACTGCAATAAACCTTTTGTCCTCCACGGCTGTTACAAGTGAGTCCTGTGTTCTGACGTCTCCTTTAAACAATGAGCTATAAACAGACAGCTCTTATCTTCTATACATACAGGTACCATGAGAGGGTACATACAGGGACCATGAGAGGGTACATACAGGTACCGTACATACAGGGACCATGAGAGGGTCCATACAGGGACCATGAGAGGGTCCATACTAGGGATGGGTACCTTTCACATTTGAACCGATACCGGTACCTGTGAATCGATACCGGTACCCAACGGTACCTTTTTTCGGTACTTTAGTCTCAAGAAATTTCATTTACCTACCTCAGTCGTAAAAAAAAATCCAAACTTCTAATAACTACAATTTCGACAGTTTTCGGCTTGTCATTGCTCCGACTGCTTTGTTGTTGAATCAAGTCTAATCCTAGGTAAGCATATATTGTGCGTGTGAACGTTGACATGAAAAGAAAAACGGTAAAAAAAAAAAAAAGTAAAAAGAAAAAAAAAATCTTTTTTTTTACATTTTTTTTCGGTTTCTCACTTGATTCGATACTCGGTAGTACCGACGTGTTTCGGTTCGGTACCTCAAAAGTACCAAATTCGGTACCCATCCCTAGTCCATACAGGGACCATGAGAGGGTCCATACAGGGACCATGAGAGGGTCCATACAGGGACCATGAGTGGGTACATCAGGGTTTCCGTTAGAAAAGATTGTTGCCGGCCTCAGTGTCCGGTAGATTTCAATCTACCGGTCAAATGAGAGAAATTCCGGTCAGAGTTTATTGAGCTTAAAAACAATCGATAGGCAAAAGAATGACAACAAAACAAAAGAATGACATCATCAAGGCATGTAGATTTATAATATTTTTACTTAAAACTAGGCTACTTTTGCGTATAAAGCCATTATATTCCAAATAAAATAAGTCCCGAGACTCCATGCTGCTGCCGACTTTAAATCAAATAGGTGTCTGTGGGCAGTCGCCCGACAATAATAAACAGCAGTCTGTTATAATCACATTTTTATGAGCTAACGAATTCCGTTATATTGGACATTTGTATTAATTATATCAAGCGAAGAACTGAGAAATTTGGCAGAGAGAGACGGCAACATTATCGTGGGTTTGCGTGATGACTCTCTCTCTCTCCACCTCCCAACGACTTATTTGCGAGAGTATGTCGATGCAGAGCAGCAGATTCAGCTGTTATTGGCTCTTTTCTGGCTCTATCTGGGGACCGCACAGCAGCGCCACCCACCCAACATTGAATTGCCAATGGCTGAATTGGAGTACTGCAATGGCCGCTGTAATGGCCGCTGCTGCTCCGGCTCTGCAGCTACACATGCACTCGCAAAACCCAGCACTAAGCTCTCGCTGATAACATTATTATACCTGCTTGGTGAAGCAACAATGAAACAAATGTAATGATTGTTTCGTTCATCGCATAGGCTATTTAATTTTAGCCTATTTTAATACAATTCAAATAATCAAATTGTGCTTAGACTCAGGGAATTATTTTCACCGGACATTAAGACCGGAGAGATTAAATATGTCGGACTTCAACAGATTTTGCCGGTCAAATACCGGTAATTACCGGCTAACGGAAACGCTGGGGTACATACAGAGACCATGAGAGGGTACATACAGGAACCATGAGAGGGTCCATACAGGGACCATGAGAGGGTCCATACAGGGACCGTGAGAGGGTACATACAGGGACCATGAGAGGGTACATACAGGGACCATGAGAGGGTCCATACAGGGACCATGAGAGGGTCCATACAGGGACCATGTGTCATCTCTCCTGAACTGGTGAAAAGAAAGTTCCTTAGAGATGAATGTAAGTAAAACTAAGGAACTTGTCATACATAACAACAGTATCGAGGACGTGGGCGACGTGTGAGACAGAAGAGGGCTGAAGCACGGAGAGAGAGAAGGAGATACAAACCAAATTATTAAGTAAACAATAAACAAGGTGGCCTATTGGGATGTTAGAGCATAATGTGAAAAACACATTTTTATATGTCTGCACTTTATGTGCTCATTTTGTGTATTTTTTCTGTTGTGAAGCACTTTGAGCTGCAATTCTTGTATGAAAGGTGCTATACAAATAAAGTGTGTTATTAATGCTCTCCACCAACAAGACCACAGTGTCAAACAGACCAACTCTCTCCACCTGGTCAAACAAGACCACAAAGTTTCTCCCAAAACTCCAGTCCTGCAAACCCACCTGGTCTGACATCAAGGCCACCCCATCATCACTTCCGCTTAATTGGCTGGTATCAATCCCTGTTTCCTGAGCCTTTCAGCCATTGTGTAGTAGTGTTGTCAAAAATATCGAAATATCGATACATATCGATACTGAATATTTAAAATGGTTTCGATACTCATTTCCCGAAGTATCGATACTTTCTGCAGTACCGATACCAGCTGGCTTGCTCCCGCAAGTTGTTGACAGACAGACGCGCTGCCAGAGCACGCTTGCCCTTCCGCCTCCTCCTCAGAGAGCGGCAACAGACACAGGCTGCAGCCTCCTCCCCCTCACAGCCGGGAGCTCTGTCTTCAGTTTGTAAACAAAGCTATTATTAGCTAACGTTAGCTGTCGTTCCTCCGTTAGCTTATGCTAGCTAGCTGGCCACATTTATAATTACTTCATGGAAACGGAGTAACGTCAAGCCGAGCCCACCCATCCTACACTAGTACACGCATGAACTCGACACAACGTTACCCCGCCTCCATGAAGTGTCCAATTAGCAGCAATGTTGTTGAAAATGTAACGTTAATAAATGCTCCGAGCATAGCTCCGGAGAAATCTCCCTCTCTCTCTCTCAAGTACCCTTGTTTTTGGGTCATAACTAGAAAGGTGCGCTCAGTAGACCTCAAATCTCCAGCAGCCCCTCTCTCTCTCTCTCTCTCTCTCTCTCTCTCTCTCTCTCTCTCTCTCTCTCTCTCTCTCTCTCTCTCTCTCTCTCTCTCTCTCTCTCTCTCTCTCTCTCTCTCTCTCTCTCTCTCTCTCTCTCTCTCTCTCTCTCTCTCTCTCTCTCTCTCTCTCTCTCTCTCTCTCTCTCTCTCTCTCTCTCTCTCTCTCTCTCTCTCTCTCTCTCTCTCTCTCTCTCTCTCTCTCTCTCTCTCTCTCTCTCTCTCTCTCTCTCTCTCTCTCTCTCTCTCTCTTCTCTCTCTCTCTCTCTCTCTCTCTCTCTCTCTCTCTCTCTCTCTCTCTCTCTCTCTCTCTCTCTATCTTTAGTCTCTCTGATCTAAAGATAAACAAAGGGTTTTAAAAGTGTTATATTTATCTTCTCTTATAGTACCAGAGAGAAGCTGAGGAGAATCGACCAGCAACAAAAGCTAAATTTGTTTAAAAAAATAATAATATATATATATATATATTTATTAATTTTTTATTTTTTTTGGTATCGAAATGGTATCGAAGTATCGATACTTTTCAATGTATCGTATCGAAGTCAAAATTCCAGTATCGTGACAACACTATTGTGTAGTGTGATGTGTGCCTGGTGCCAGTGTCTCGCAGCCATTGAGCCTGTAGCCCAAGGTTGGGTGCTACCCAGTGGTGAAGGAGGCCATTTACATCCTACACTAGGAGTGTCTAGAAAACCACTATATAAATACAATGATAATTCATTCATAGTTTCAGGTCATGACCGTGAATTGCATGCAATAGTATTGATTCTGAATTCCAACTCAACTTCTAACATGAGGTGACAGTGGATCAGGAGGTAAAGTAGTCGCCTGGTAATCGGAATGTTCCCGGTTCGATTCCCACTCCTCCCGGGGAGCATGTCAGTGTCCTTGAACAAGAAAACGTAACCCCTAATTGATCCCAATGAGCAGGTTGGCACCTTGCACCGTTGGTGTGTGAATGAATGGGTGAATGTGAGGAACAAAATCACAAAGCGCTTTGGATAAAATCGCTATATAAATGCACCATTTAACACACACATTAGAAAGAGATAAAGTAACAGTCTTATCCGACCCAGATTTGACCGTTGGGCTTTAAAGTTAAAACCGCTCTGATTTTCTAATTCTCTCGGACACAAAAGTCAAAACACCACTTCAGAACCCTGACTTGTATTGTTAAAAGTAGAAGTGTTTACACTCACTAGAACAGATATTATGGCTAGATGATGCCTCAACCACAATCTAAAATTGTTATTGATTTGCTTGATTTATTTGGATGTATCTTAGCTAACCGACTTATCGTCCAAGAATCAGGAATAATCCAACACCAATCTCTCTGAGCAGGGTTTACTCACACTAGTCTGAGCAGGATTTTGGTCTGAGATTTGTTAGAAAAGGTACACAACAGGGGTACATTGTACATCCCACTATCAAAGTCTGCTGCGCAAACTAAACTGAGTGTGTTTGGTTAGAGTGTCTCTCTCTCTCCACACCTCTCTCTCTCTCGCTAAGAGACAGTAGGCTACAGACAAACACCCAGTCAAGCCCAACTCAGCCAGGAACAAGACATGGCAAGCCTAGTTAAGCAAGACCCAGCCAAGAACAAGACTAGGCAAGCCTAGTTAAGCAAGACACAGCCAAGAATGAGACATGGCAAGCCTAATTAAGCAAGATACAGCCAAGAACAAGAATAGGCAAGCCTAGTTAAGCAAGACCCAGCCAAGAACAAGACACGGCAAGCCTAATTAAGCAAGACCCAGCCAAGAACAAGACTAGGCAAGCCTAGTTAAGCAAGACACAGCCAAGAACAAGACTAAGCAAGCCTAGTTAAGCAAGACCCAGCCAAGAACGAATCTAGGCAAGCAATTATTATTATAATTTTTATCATGTAAAAGTTTATATATAAAATCTGCAAATGGATTATGCAAAACAACTCCCAATGTAATATTTCTTCCCCATCTTACCGCTGACAATCTTTTGAGCGGGATTTCCAAGAGTCTTGTCTGTAGTTTAGCTCCACTCTTCTCTCCAAGCTCCTCATAACCTTGGATTACAAACCAGTCTGTGTCCTTTTCTGAAACTGAGAGAACCGTCACATTTTTATTTGTTTATTAAAAAAGATCGCCATTAGCTGATGCCAATGGCACCAGCTAGTCTTCCTGAGGTCCAAATTCCCACATATCAATATATACATACAAATATACATACACACACGCACATATATACACTGAATTAAAAAAAATAAAAAATTATTGTTCTTTAAAAAAAAGTTTTTATCATCATTCCATTTGGGCTGTGGGGTGTGCTTAACACATTAACTGCCAAAGAGTTTGCCCGTCTCATACCACTCCCTGCCACCACTCTAAGCCTATGGAGATGTTCACCTTCTTTGCAGGGCTATAACTTTTTAAATTGTATTGCCAAATTGACATTACTATGGCCCATTCAACATCGATTATCTATCATTCAGGATGTAGGAACGTTATACTTTTTCATTCATAGATTCATACGAAAATACCGTCTAGAATATAAATATGTTTTTATCGTTTTCTGCAGTCATTCCTAGAACGTGAGTTATAGGCATAAACGCATATATAGATTATCAACTGCCGTTTGTTGCCGATACACGCTATCTGCAGGTTTAGCCCAGTCATATTTAATGCTTTTTAAGACTTTTTAATGCCACTCAGAATTAAATTTAATACCAATTTCACAATAACAAAAATCATGCAACGACACCAATTAGTTTAAGTTTAGGGACACATTGGTCCAAAGATGTTTATTAAAACAACTTGGAAACTTAAAAATCTTGAACTTAAAGGAGTAACTGGATTGGATGAATTTCAACAAAGGGGTGACCAAACATAAATAGCAAATATAGCTATACAAAATATACCAGGGGCCAAGCAGCAAGTGCAACAGCCACTGTCAGAACACATAACTATTACCACCCTCCCCAGGGTATCAAAAAAGTCAACCAACAAACAAGATTCTTGTGCCGGATCTCCTCTCTGGTAAACAAGAATACCCTGAAGACTCTAACAGGAGCACTCATTCAAGGGTACTACGACTATGCTTGCACCTCATGGTACCAAAGCACCTCAAAGGCCCTAAAAACAAGATTACAAACATCACAAAACAAACTGGTCAGACTACTGCTTAACCTCACTCCTAAAACCCACTTTACCCCTGCCCACATTCAAAACCGCTCTTAAAGAGCACCTACGGGAGGCTGCAATTAGAAACTGGGCACCGTAAATGTCCAACCCCCCCCCCCCCCCCCCTCCTAATGTACAGTCTCCTCCCCATCATATGTATATATTTTCTGTTAGGATCTCTGGGTAACAGTACTGTATATTTGCATATCGTATATGTCACAATTGTAACACTACAGTACTATATAGTATACCTGTATGTCCCTATGCCATAAATGTCATGATGTCATGTATGTTGAGTATGTCATAAATGTCATGTCACTATAATTGAAAATGGGGGACCCTGATGTAAACAAGACACACGTCTTTCTCTGGTCTGCATCCCCTTAACAATTGTGTGTATTGAGCCGTACTGTATTGTACCCATTCTGCAATCTGTTAAATAAAGTTTTCATTCATTCATCCAGTTGTTTTGTTTTTATGGTTTTGGTTGAATGAATGAATACTTTGTTTAACAGATTGCAGAATGGGTACAATACAGTACGGCTCAATACACACAATTGTTAAGGGGATGCAGACCAGAGAAAGACGTTTGTCTTGTTTACATCAGGGTCCCCCGTTTTCAATTCATAGTGACATTTATGACACTCAACATACATGACATTTATGGCATAGGGACATACAGGTATATAGTACTGTACCGTTACATTTGTGACATATACGATATGCAAATATACAGTACTGTTACCCATAGATCCTAACATACATGGGAGGATACTGTACGTCATTAGGAGGGGGTGGAAAAAATACATAGTGGGTGAAGCTCTCATCGAACATAAACACAAACGTGTCCTTGTTTACATCCGTGAATAGATTATTTTCAAGTTAAGACCTCAGCTTCAAGCTTTGGCGTGGAGCCGAATGTTATCCGGACTTCTGTTGGTGCAGATGTTATAGTCCTACCTGAGATGCCGCAGCTGGTGTGGAGGCAGGGGCCGAAAATAAATGCGAAATAGTAGTTTGCAGGCGGTTTTTGCAGAGCGCTCAGCATGTGCGACGCTTGTAATGGTCTTTGACTGGGACCAACCATCGCGCAAACAGTGGATTGTCGAGCCAGTTCTCGTTAAATTGGCACTTTCCCATATTAACGAGTGCAAATGCTAAACTAAACTAAACGTAACGTTAGCGTTATCGCTTCGCCTTGCTAACGTTAGCTAGACTCCGTCTCCGTTGCTGAAATGGTTCCCCGGCCAACACATTACACAAGGAGTTGTGTTGGTTCCGCCCCATTCCGGTCTGCGTGATTCTACAATGAAAAGTCAAACTTTATCTCCCGTTAACCGTTTTCCCCCAGATTTCATAATAAAACATAAGATGACATGGCATTTTATCTTTCCTTTCTATGGCATTTTTAAGACCTCTGAAAATGGATTTAAGACATTTTAAGACAAACTAAGGCCTTAATTATTGATAAACTAATTTAAGACCTTTTAAGACTTTTTAAGGATCCGCGGACACCCTGATATTAAAAATGTCAACTGTACATGATCCTAAATGTTATGACTCATCATGCGCGGATGAACGGGGGGGGGGGGGGCGTTTATAATTCCGTGATCTTCAGTAAATGCTTTATGTAGTATGGGTGATATATTGATCAGAGCAGTTTGCATTAATAATAATAAACAAACACGCTGAAAGTAACGTTACTGTCCTCTTACCGTTCGCCGATGAGACTGGAGGAAAAAGATCCCACTTATTTGACGTGGATCAACTAGATCAATTTCCGGTTTGTATAATAATAATAAACGCCCAAATCATATCGATTATTGAGTTATGGCAGCGATCCATATACACGGATGTGTGTCTAGAGTCCCGCAACAATATGCGAGTGCCGGATGCATTTCCCAGATGCACGGAGATCACCAGAGATCCATTTCCGGTTGTAACTCGCCCGATCATCCACCAGGCGGCAGTATTGAAGCGTTGCAGAGTTGTGCAGGCTCCCACTGTATCAGCCGAGGCTGGGTGAGGGAATTATGAATACCCTTGGCGAAAAAATGAAATATGATCTCAATAACGTTGTACGCCGTGGAATGGCAGAATTAGCATGACTTTGAAACACGTTGTACGACGTTATTGGCGCCCAATGTGTTAATGTCTGAAGGACTCGACTGAAGGCTTCTTGTCCTCTGCGAAAGCATGCAATTGGTCCACCAGGTGGATACATCTTGATATTTGTCTAGTGTGTTCATTAGACAGGTGAAATCCTCTTTCAGTGCCTCTGTGCCCGTTTTCTTAGGCAGTTAGCATCGCTGGTATGTGCGCCATTAGCGTTAGCCACGCTTATAGGCCTCTTTGCTTTTGGAAAGAGTGAAAAAAAAAATATATATATATATATTGTGCATTCGACTAAGAGGTTGGCAGTCGATTATGGCTCCTTTCGATTGATTAGTCGACTATTCGACTAGTCATGGTCAGCCCTAGTCATTTGTAATCAGATTTGTTATTTGACTTGCCACAAATCTCACCCCACTTATTGTCTAGTGATTAATTCTGTATTTACAGGTGAAAACTGACCGGAGGAACAGGCTGCAGGGAGACCATCTGGCCAAATATACATACACACACGCACATATATACACTGAATTAAAAAAAATAAAAAATTATTGTTCTTTAAAAAAAAGTTTTTATCATCATTCCATTTGGGCTGTGGGGTGTGCTTAACACATTAACTGCCAAAGAGTTTGCCCGTCTCATACCACTCCCTGCCACCACTCTAAGCCTATGGAGAAGTTCCCCTTCTTTGCAGGGCTATAACTTTTTAAATTGTATTGCTAAATTGACATTACTATGGCCCATTCAACGTCCTATATCTATTGTTCAGGGTGTAGCAACGTTATACTTTTTCATTCACATATTCATACTAAAATACGGTCTAAAGTATAAGTATGTTTTTATCGTTTTCTGCAGCTTTCTCCAGAACGTGATTTATAGCCCCAAATGCATTAGATTGATGATGAAATACAGTTTGATAGGAATCTGCGCGAGATAAAAAATTTCAAATGGACGTGCTTCTAGAGGTTACTAAGTATGATCTGATGTTGACCGGATGGGCGGGGGGTCGTTTATAATTCTGTGGCCAACGTGATATGATTCATCTAGTGTGGGTGATATGATCATTAGAGCAGTTAGTATCGAACACATTGAACGCGCCGTTGGACGATGAGCGTGGAACAGAAATGTTCCTATTATGGGATGTACAAATATGCGATCCATTTCCAGGTTGTATAATAGTATATACGTCCAAATCATGTTGTTTATCGAGTTATTTGCAACCGATCGATGTCCAGTGTATCAAGATGGAGTCCCGCTAACGATAGCGAGTGCCCGGACGAAATATGGGAGAGCACCACATCCGGCGCATCACTTCCTGTTTGGGCGATCCGCCGATCGGCCACCAGATGGCGCTCTTGAACCGTTGGAGAGTTGAGAGGGGCTCAACAGTAGATCTCAGGTCTCCGGGGGAGAAATATTATTTCGATCACAGATTTTTGAAATATTGATATCAAAGACGTGGTCCAGCGTCTTTGGCATAATAAGCATGGCGGGGAAAGACGTGTCCCAGCGTTTTTGGCGATTAAAGTGTTAAACTGCCTAAGTAATTTTTTGGCCAAATTGATATTTTTGCCTAACTCTACTCTCCTCACACTGCTGCACCACCCTGGCTTAGTGGCTGTGTCCTCAGCCAATCAAAACCTTGTTATTTTAAACATTTCTTTCTGCCTAACTCACTCGTGTGACTTTTAGAAAATTAGTTTTTTCTTCTTTCCCGAAAGTCTTGAAAAATGACTTGGGCAGTTATCCTATGAGGCTAACAATATCTATGTTCAATACAAATGGTGTACGTGTTGCGGCATGTCATTAATCTTGACTTTTACCCTGATTACAACTACACTGCAAACAAATTGTATCTTATCAAGTGAAAATATCTTGTATTTGGTACAATAATTTTGCTTTTTTCTGATTTTGTAATCTTGTTTTAAAAAACAAGATTAACATTTTCTTAAAACAAGATTAAATTGACCAAAATCAAGAGAAATAATAAGACAAATTATCTGCCAGTGGAATAAGATAATCCATGATAATTCTACAAAATATTGGATTTATTGTACCAAATACTGCAATAGAAAAATGCAAAACCTTTTCTCAAGTGTCTGCAGGCAGTTTCAAGTTTCAAGTTTCTTTAATAGTTGTCATACAGAAGTACAGAATACTTTTATACAAAATGCTTCTTACTGTTACGCTCCAGAGACTGTGCAAGACAAGATAAGTATGAAATAAAATAACATAGTATAGCATGTAAATTAGAAGTAAAAAAAATGAGGTCACAGTGTTCAGTATAGACATATGTACAATGTTCGATGCAGAATAGACGTAACTGAGTTACCATATAATATACAATACTGTGCAGTGTACTAATATACAATACTATATAGTGCAAGGCAGAAATGGGATGAGGTGCAATTTAGGTACAATTTACAGTAGGTGTACGAGTTGTAGTGCAAATCCTTTATCAATAAATATAAAGTGTGTTTGTGTGATCTAAAGTGTGGAGAGTGGGTGCTGCAGTGTGTTGTTTGTTTAAGTGAGTGTGTGCATGTGGGTGTGTGTGCTGTGTGCATTTGACGGTTGTTGCATAGTGTTTATTGTTCGTTTAGCAGCCTGATGGCCTGGGGATAGAAGCTTCTTCTGAGTCTGTCTGTGCTCGCCTTAAAACTCCGGTATCGCTTGCCTGACCGCAGCAGTTCAAAGAGGCAGTTTTTCGGGTGGCTCGCGTCCTTAATAATTCTCTTAGCCTTCCCCATGCACCGCTTGTTGTAAATGTTCTGGAGGGTGGGAAGCCCCCCTCCAATTGTGCGTTCGGCTGAACGTGTCACTCTTTGTAGTCTGCTACGGTCTTGTGCAGTGCTATTCCCAAACCAGGAGGTGATGTTGCCAGTCAGGATGCTCTCTATTGTACATGAGTAGAAGTTCCTAAGGATCTTCTGACTGACTTGGAACTTCCTTAGGCGCCTGAGGAAGTGGAGGCGTTGTCGTGCCTTCTTCACAACACTGTCAATGTGTGTGGTCCATGTCAAATCCTCGGATATGTGGGCTCCGAGGTACTTGAAACTGTTCACTCTCTCAACCGGTGCCCCGTCGATGCTGAGGGGGCTGTAGTCCTTGACCCCCGACCTCCTGAAGTCCACAATCATCTCTTTTGTTTTGCTGACGTTCAGGGAGAGGCAGTTCTCCTGACACCACTGTGACAGCTTCTCTACCTCTTCCAGGTAGGCCCTCTCGTCGTTGGCAGAGATCAGGCCCACCACTACTGTGTCATCAGCCAATTTGATGATTGTGTTGTTGTTCCGCTGTGCTACGCAGTCATGTGTGTACAGGGAGTAGAGGAGGGGGCTCAGAACACAGCCCTGGGGGGCCCCTATGTTGAGCGTGATGGATGAGGAGGTGCAGTTGCCTGCTCTTACCACCTGGGGTCTGCCCGTCAGGAAGTCCAAGACCCACTGGCAGAGGTCATAGTTCAAGCCCAGGTCCCTGAGCTTGGCTATGAGTTTGGAGGGGAATATGGTATTGAATGCTGAGCTGTAGTCGATGAACAGCATTCTCACATAGTTCCCCTGCCTCTTGTCCAGGTGTGATGCTGCTGTGTGCAGCACATGGGCTATGGCGTCCTCCGTGGACCTGTTGGGGCGATATGCAAATTGCAGAGGGTCCAGGTTGATGGTCGATTTCGATTTTTTTTTTGTGACCCGTTTTAAAACCAGACACATACTTGTCTTTCTTGCCTGCAACTTAAAGTAATGGCTTTGCTTGTCCAAATGACAATACTGACCAAATTGAGATTTATTTTTCTCTTGTCCATTTATTTTGTTTGCTTTCTAATTTAAAATACAGTTTGAAACCGTCTGTACACAGTAGGCTATGTGTGCTAGCAGAGATAGTCTCCAGTCACGAGTCACGGTGCACATGTGCAGTGGTTTGTCCACCAAAAAAGTGCCAAAAGATCAAAAATAAACTAGCAGAGCCTGTTCAACTCCCCTGGAGCCAGAGCCAGCAGAGAAGCCGGTTTACTTTCGCTTTCAAACCAGCTGCAGCCTGAGAACTGAGCACTGGGACATCTCCTTTTTTTTTTTTTTTTTGATAACAGTTACAAAATTCCTTAGTGCAAATCATTATTAATACAAGTAACCCCATAAATGTCCTTATTTAAAACCCTAATAATATTTTCTGTGACTTTTCCTTTTTGATAAGAACGTCTAGTGCTGGTTGAGCATATGCATACTTTATGTTGATGGCCTTTGTCTATAATGTGGTCACAAAAATGGAAAGGTTTAATTTAGAGGTGGGCATAGATTAAAAAAAAATTACCTAGATTAATCTATCTGCAATCCTGGAGTTAATCTAGATTAATCTAGATTAAAATGGCTCATATGTGTGTTTTACCCAAATAATGAACAGAAGTAAGTCCTTACTTTTTCTTTCCTCCTTACGTTTCTCAGGCCAGGTGGCCCATTACACCATGAGCCCATCTCCCGTTTCCAAAATGCATTACAGACTGTTTGAAAAAGCTGTTTTGCTATGATAATTGGTAATGCAATATCAAAATAATGTTCAATGTACTTGTGTTTAATAAATTGTTTTATTCAGAACACAAATAATGTTACCAGTAGGATTGGGCGGTATGACTGTATTACGGTATACCAGGGTATTTCGAAATCCTGTCGGTATGATTTTCAATACCGTGACGTCACAGACTGTGCGCCAAATCACAGATGCGTTGCTTGTAGTGCACAGCACGTGCCAGCAGAGGGCAGGGCAGGGCAGTCTGTCTTTCCCTCTCTCAGTCAGAGCTCAGCAGAGCCACGCGAGTGTTCCTGTGGGTCTTTCATCTCGCATGTGTGTCAATCTGCACGACAAATAAAGACGGCTAGATCCACACAGAATGGATTGCACAGAGCAAGTTGCACCCTTACTTACAATTCATTATGAATTCAAAATGGGCGACCCTGATGTAAACAAGACGAAAGTCTTTCTCTGGTCTGCATCCCCTTAACAATTGTGTGTATTGATTTTATTAACAGATTGCAGAATGTGTACAATACAGTATGGCTCAATACACACAATTGTTAAGGGGATGCAGACCAGAGAAAGACTTTCGTCTTGTTTACATCAGGGTCCCCCATTTTCAATTCATAATGAATTGTAAGTAAGGGTGCAACTTGCTCCGTGCAATAATTTTTTTTTTTTTTGAACTTTCTTTTATTTTGTGTCATAATGAACATCACATTGCATTAATCATACAGTATAATATACTTGATTCACATAGTCCATGACATTTGTTACTCAGGCTCTTCCCTCTTATTCCTATTCCCCAGTGGGGAGGGATTTTTACAATAATTTTTTTTTTTAGGATTTTTTGTAGGATAAGAAACGAAAAAATAAATAGAAAAATAAATTTAGCAAAAGGAAAAAAATAATAATTTAACAGAAAAAAAAGAACAAAAAAAAAACAAAAAAAAGAGAGAGAGGGCGTCAGGAGGGTCAGACACATGCTAGTGTATCTCCAGGTACAAGCTTACAAGTGACCATCACTGCATAAACATATCTTTTTTCAGTTGCAATTGTGCAGTCATTTCTTCCATTGTATACATCTGTCTCAGTCTCTTGGTCCATTGTTTGATTGTCGGTGGTTGATTTTGTAGCCATGCCATAGTTATCATTTTCCTTGCTATTAACAGTATCACTCTCAAGATGTATAACGTATCTCCATAGTATGTGCCTTTCGGTATACATCCCAAGATATAGTACGATGGATTCAGAGGTAAGTCAAGATCTAGAATGGTTTTAATCTCATTTTTCATATTCACCCAAAATGTCTGCACCCTTGGACAGTCCCAGAAAATATGTGTATGATCTCCGATCATTCCACATCCTCTCCAACATTGTGGTGAGGACCCACCAGAAAATCCGGAGAGAACTTGAGGAGTCCTAAAGTACCTGACCTTGACCTTCCAGTCAAACTCCTTCCACATTGGGCTATTTGTGATTTTATGATTGCTTGAATGGCTGTCCTCCCATTCTTCATTTTCTATAATCACATTAGCTTCCAACTCCCATTTTTCTTTAATATAGGTGGTGTCTCCTGGATCGTCTAGTTGTAACATGTTGTAAATATTGGATATCTGCTTTCTTTCCATCAAGTTTTTTTCTATTGTGTTAATAAAGTACCGCTCCACATTTGTTGGTGGTCTCTTAATTGCTTCCCACTCACTGTGAGTCATTACATAGTGTCTTATTTGAAAGTATCTAAACAAGTCTTTCGAAGGTAGATCAAAACATTGCTGTAGCTGTGCAAACGATTTAAAACAGCCTCCTTCCATTAATTGATTGATAGTAACCAGGCCCAAATCCGCCCATTTTTTAAAACCCCCATCCTCCATAGCTGACCTCCCCCCTTTTTCCTTACACTTTCCCATACCTTTAATGTATTTGTAATCCATTTGTTACCAATCTTAATTTTTTTCCAGTATGCTTTCCCCAGGAATATTATGGATCTGAGAGGGGTCTTTGGAATTGAGTTTTGCTCAATCTGTACCCATCCGGAATCTAGGTCCTTTTGTATCCAATGCACAAGTATGCGTAATAGAGCTGCCCAGTAGTAGTTTCTTAGGTTTGGCAGACCAAGACCACCCTTGTTCTTTGGCAAACAGTGTTTTAAGCCTTACTCTAGGATTTTTCCTCTGCCAGATAAATTTGGATAGGAGTTTATCTAACCTTTTAAAGGTAGTGGCAGGTATTGGTAGAGACCGGAAGAGAAAAATAAGTCTAGGTAGCACATTCATTCGAATTGATTCTATTCTTCCCAGTAGGGAGAGAGGTAAAATGTCCCATCTGGCCATGTCTGATTTGATTTGTACAATCAACTTTTCGTAGTTTGCTTGATATAACTGATTGCTGCTGGGAGTCAAAATGATTCCTAAATACCTGAATCCGTCTCTAGCCCAATGGAAGGGTGCTATACTATTCAGATGTGTTGGCCATGTTCCCACTTAGCCAGTTAGCTGAACTGGCGCTGCTGTGATGGCTGCCTTTCTGATCGCTCCGACGAGACTGTGCTTTATTTTGTTAATTTTTATAGTATTAGGAGTTTTATTTGCACCAACTGTTGGTGCATTATATGTGTATGACCGTCAGTCAATCATTGACATTGGATTAAGAAAAACGTACCGTTTGGATTGCTCTCTGGATCGGATCGCTGAACAGCAGAAATGGCCCGCCGAGATCCTTTGTTATGCCGGCCACGGACAAGACCAAAAGCCGCCGCGAAGACGAGGAAAGAGAGCCGGGGTCCGGAACAGACTGAGGTCCAAACGACACAGAACCACATTGCCCAGCATATTGTTGGCCAATGTGCAATCGATAGGAAACAAATTGGACGACATCAGAGCAAGGATCCAATTCCAGAGGGACATTCGGGATTGTAACGTCCTCTGTTTCACAGAAACTTGGCTGAGTCCAGATGTCCCGAATCATGCAATAGAACCGGCAGACCACTTCTTCGTTCTACGAAAAGACCGGACGGCATTAGAGTCACTAAAGAAGAAAGGAGGCGGCATTGCCTTCATGATAAACAAGGAGTGGTGCGATTTAGGCAACACAAAGGAAATGTCTAACCACTGCTCCCCAGACCTGGAGTTTATCACGATAAAATGTCGACCCTTCTTCCTCCCAAGAGAGTTAACGTCCATCATCCTCATCGGAGTGTACATTCCACCACACGCGAACACTGAGGTCGCACTTTCAAAACTTCACGACGAGGTAAACAAACTCCAGGCAGCTAACGTTGACGCGGCCATTTTGGTCTTGGGGGATTTCAACAGCGCGCGTCTTAAAAAGGTGCTGCCGAATTTCTATCAGCATGTGACCTGTCCCACCAGAGGCGAGAACATATTAGACCATGTATACTCGCAATTTAAGAATGGGTACAAGTCACAGGCTCTTAGTCCATTCGGTAAAAGCGATCACGCCGCAATTTTTCTTTTGCCTAAGTACAAACAGAGTCTCAAGCGAACGCCGGTGGTCTCGCGAGAGGTTAAGCGTTGGGCCGTGACGTCAGTGGAGTCACTCCAAGCAGTGCTGGGAAGCACAGAATGGAGTGTATTCCGTGATAACACAGCCAATATTAACGAATACACCGAAACGGTGATTGACTATGTCTGTACTCAGGTAGAAGTAATAATCCCCACCACCAAAATTAATATCTACCCAAATCAAAAGCCCTGGGTAGACAAATCCGTCCGTGAGGCTCTGAAAGTGCGCACATCAGCATACAACACCGGGCTGGTGACAGGCAACATGGAAGAACACAAGATGGCAAGATACAACGTCAGGAGAGCAGTAATAGAGGCAAAACGGCGTTACAGGGATAAAGTTGAACTTCAGTTTGAACAGGCTGACTCTAGAGGCATGTGGCAGGGCCTCAGAACAATGACAGACTACAAAGGAACCCCCCTCAAACTGAACAGTGACATCTCCTTAGCAAATGATCTCAACTCCTTCTATGCGAGGTTTGAGGCTGTGAATAACAACACCAGCCTACAAACCACGGCAATGGGGGGGGGGGGGGGTCTGCTGATGGAGACTCAGTGTTCAGGGTAACAGAGCATGAGGTGAGACGGATCTTTAAAAAAGTGGATATCAGGAAGGCAGCAGGACCGGACGGCATCCCCGGCCGCGTCCTAAAAGTCTGTGCCGACCAACTGGCCCCGGTATTCACTGACATCTTCAACCTGTCCTTGGAACAGGCCGTCATCCCCACCTGTCTGAAGAAGTCCACCATCATCCCTGTACCCAAAAAATCTACGCCCGCTTGCCTCAACGACTACCGCCCTGTAGCCCTCACCTCCATAGCCATGAAGTGCTTTGAGAAGCTAGTGAAGGGCTACATCTGTTCCTCCCTCCCCATCAACCTGGACCCTCTGCAATTTGCATATCGCCCCAACAGGTCCACGGAGGACGCCATAGCCCATGTGCTGCACACAGCAGCATCACATCTGGACAAGAGGAAGGGGAACTATGTGAGAATGCTGTTCATCGACTACAGCTCAGCATTCAATACCATAGTCCCCTCCAAACTCATAGCCAAGCTCAGGGACCTGGGCTTGAACTATGACCTGTGCCAGTGGGTCCTGGACTTCCTGACGGGCAGACCCCAGGTGGTAAGAGCCGGCAACTGCACCTCCTCATCCATCACGCTCAACATAGGGGCCCCCCAGGGCTGTGTTCTGAGCCCCCTCCTCTACTCCCTGTACACACATGACTGCGTAGCACAGCGGAACAACAACACCATCATCAAATTTGCTGATGACACAGTAGTGGTGGGCCTGATCTCTGCCAACGACGAAAGGGCCTACCTGGAAGAGGTAGAGAACCTGTCACAGTGGTGTCAGGAGAACTGCCTCTCCCTGAACGTCAGCAAAACAAAAGAGATGATTGTGGACTTCAGGAGGTCGGGGGTCAAGGACTACAGCCCCCTCAGCATCGACGGGGCACCAGTTGAGAGAGTGAACCGTTTCAAGTACCTCGGAGCCCACATATCCGAGGACTTGACATGGACCACACACATTGACAGTGTTGTGAAGAAGGCACGACAACGCCTCTACTTCCTCAGGCGCCTAAGGAAGTTCCAAGTCAGTCAGAAGATCCTTAGGAACTTCTACTCGTGTACAATAGAGAGCATCCTGACCGGCAACATCACCTCCTGGTTTGGGAATAGCACTGCACAAGACCGTAGCAGACTACAAAGAGTGACACGTTCAGCCGAACGCACAATTAGAGGGGGGCTTCCCACCCTCCAGAACATTTACAACAAGCGGTGCAAGGGGAAGGCTAAGAGAATTATTAAGGACTCGAGCCACCCGAACAACTGCCTCTTTGAACTGCTGCCGTCAGGCAAGCGATACCGGAGTCTTATGGCGAGCACAGAAAGACTCAGAAGGAGCTTCTATCCCCAGGCCATCAGGCTGCTAAACGAACAATAATCGCTAAACGAACAATAATCACTATGCAACAACCATCAAATGCACACAGCACACACACCCACACGCACACACACACTCACTCAAACAAACAACACACTGCAGCACCCACTCTCCACACTTTAGATCACACAAACACACTTACACTTTATATTTATTGATAAAGGATTTGCACTACAACTCGTACACCTACTGTGAATTGTACCTAAACTGCACCTCGTCCATTTATGCCTTGCACTATATAGTATTGTATATTAGTACACTGCACAGTATTGTATATTGTATGGTAACTACGTCTACGAACATTGTACATATGTCTAAACTGAACACTGTGACCTCTTTTTTTTTTCTTCTAATTTTTACTATGTTTTTATTTCATACTTATCTTGTCATGCACAGTCTCTGGAGCGCAACAGTAAGAAGCATTTTGTACAAAAGTATTCTGTACTTCTGTATGACAACTATTAAAGAAACTTGAAACTTGAAACTATCATCATGGCTTCTGATTTGGTCTCATTTATCTTATAACCCGACAGTTCGCCGTAATTTCTTAAATCCATCATTATGTTTGGAATTGATTCTAAAGGGTTTTTGATATAAAGTAAAATGTCATCAGCAAATAGCGAGATCTTGTGTGTAATGCCTTTTTGGTCATCTATTCCCTGTATCTGAGGGTTTGATCTAATCATCTCCGCTAGTGGCTCTATGCCAATCGCGAATAGTAACGGAGACAAAACGTCTCCTTGGCGTGTCCCTCTCTGTATCTCCATGCAATCCATTCTTTGTAGGGATGCTCGATATTGGCTTTTTTACTAGGGATGCACCGAATATTCGGCCACCGAAAGCTTTCGGCAGAAAATGGCCTTTCGGCTTTTGGCCGAAAGAGTTTTCACCGACAATATATCACAGAATGTCAAAGAACATAAACAACCTGTAACCTAACGCGTGTTGTTGTGATGACGTAATCAAAACGCGGCTTCAGTCATTCACGTTCTGCAGCCTGTGATAACTCCTCTTGGGACTCGGGAGTCGTGCTGTTTCTATGTAAACTCTGCGCGCAACGTGTAAACGTGTAAAATAAATGCGTCTTTAACATGCTTTATATGATTATATCCTCGCCATTACTATATGCCCGTCGCGGTTAAAAACCTTAACTAACGTTAGCGTTAAGCTAGCTAACAACGCTTCAGTTCCTCTTTCACTCGTCTCTCTTAAACTACGTCATCCCCCGCTAAGAGTCACGGGAGATGTAGTAAATACAAGTCCTTCCATGTAGGCTAGAACGCAGTGAATTATGACAGTAGTTCAAGTTTCTAGTTGTACAGAGTACTTTTGTATAAAATGCTTACTGTAGCCACTACAGTAACATCATTAAGTCTGCTATAAGCTATTCTCCCTCTTGTGTGTGCAGATCTTTATGCAGTTTTAAAGCACCTTGGCTTTGTTCTGAAAGCACTTGGTTGTAGTTATCCTACAGAGAAAAGAAAATGCACTTGACTTTTATTAATATTATTTAAGTTAAGTTTTGCCATAATCATGTCTTTTGTCATAATCAGGTAGCTGAACAAAAAAAATACATTATATATATATATTTCTATTAATCATTTTCGGCCTTTCGGCATTCGGTTTTCGGCCAACTGTTTCCTATTTTCGGTATCGGTTTCGGCCAAGAATTTCCCATTCGGTGCATCCCTATTTTTTACCGATACCGATATACCGATATTGTCCAACTCTTAATTTCCGATACCGATATCAACCGATACCGATATATGCAGGGTTTCCCCCCCCCCCCAAAAACAGAATAATTTCAGGTAATTAACATTACATATCTCTTGTTGTGGAATTAACACAACATTATGCATACTTTTGACAATAAATAAAATCAGAATTTGTTCTTACTTGCTTGCCTGGGTAAATAAAGGTTATAGAAATGTAAAAAAAAAAATATATATATATATATATACCGATACCGATATTTTCCGATATCACATTTTAATGCCGATATCGGCCGATAATATCGGTAGGCCGATAATATCGGACATCCCTAATTCCTTGTGGATCTAGCCCTTATTCTTCTATAGAATGCGGTTATGGACCGGTGGCCGTCCGTTTATTAAGGTCGAATGGATGGACCATGGGTCCACTTCCAGACATTGGATGATTGAGGAATCGGGAAATGGAGGGTTTTTCTAGTTTGGCAAGTTTGATAGTATTTACTATTTACTGAGGATGGCCAGATAATGTTGATATTTAAACTTAAAAATTATTATACAGAGAGAGCTTCAGCAAGTACAAAACGCTGCTGACCGACAAAAGACAATCCCTCACTGAGGAAAACACAAAGGCCTAACCATCATGTATCACAATGGTGATGTCAGCCAGAGATGGGGAGAAGCATGAACCTTTAAAGGACATCTTTGAAATAAATGACATTTTACAGTTTTATTTCCTGATTTCTTTTAAACAAATTATTATTTTGTATTATTTAACTATTTAATTATTATTTAGTTATTGCACTGCACTGGCAGTTGAACTGCATTGAACTGAATTGGAAAAAAGAAACCTCATAACCCAACTGGCACTGAACATTGAACTACACTGGCACTGTTTGCAGATGTACCGTTATTAAAGTTAGTTAAAAACATAATTTTGTATCGTTTTCTTTGGTTAAATCCAAAGGAAAAAAATATAAAATCAGAGAAATCCGAAAACAGTGAAAATTTAAAACGGAGAAATCCGAAAACAGGAAAATTCATATCCAAAAACAGGAAAAGATAAAAACGGATTTCATAGGGCCCTAGTTAAAGGAAAACTCCAACATTTTGGGAAATTAGCTTATTTGCCATCTACCCTGGAGTTAGACAAGAAGATACATACCTTTTTCTTCTCTGTGCATGCAGTAGGAGTAGGAAGACGTTGGGAACTAGGCTAATGGAGGAACCTACTTCCAGTGACTGACGCTAAGCTAGGCTAACGGGGCGCGTCTTCCTACTCCTACTGCATGCTAGGGCTGTCCCTGACTAAGGATTTGGATGGTCGACTAGGATTGGCCAGAATGTGGCGTTAGTCGACTATTGGTCGACGTAAAAAAATTATAATATTTGTAAACTTTAATTTTTTATTTATTTTTTTGTTATCCTTCCATTTGGGCTGTGGGGGGTGCTTAATGTCTGAAGGAGTCGACTGAAGGCTTCTTGTCCTCTGCAAAAGCATGCAATTGGTCCACTGATGGATACATCTTGATATTTGTCTAGTCTAGTGTGTTCATTAGATGGGTGAAATCCTCTTTCAGTGCCTCTGTGCCTGTTTTCATAGGCAGTTAGCCTCTGGTATGCGTGCCATTAGTGTTAGCCACGCTTCTAGGCCTCTTTTCTTATGGAAAGAATGATACAAAAATAAAAATATATATATATTAATACTTTTTTTTCTTATTTTATTTATTTTTTTCTTATATTCGACTAAGAGGTTGGCCAGTCGACTACGGCTCCTTTCGACCGATTAGTCGACTAATCAATTAATAGGGGTCAGCCCTACTACATGCACAAAGAAAAAGGTATGTATCTTAACACTCAACATTTTGGGAACCCTGGAGTTAGACAAGAAGATGCATACCTTTTTCTTCTCTGTGCATGCAGTAGGAGTAGGAAGACGTTGGGAACTAGGCTAATGGAGGAACCTACTTCCAGTGACTGACGCTAAGCTAGGCTAACGGTGCGTGTCTTCTACTCCTACTGCATGGACAGAGAAGAAAAAAGGTATGTATCTTCTTGTCTAACTCCAGGGTAGATGGCAAATAAGCAAATTTCCCAAAATGTTGGAGTTTTCCTTTAAGGTGAGTTAATAAATTCACTCTGAAAATCTGCTCCGCTCTGATAAACTGACTCTTGGTCAGAGCGTCCAGTGTGCACTCTGAGCCCTCAGAATTTCCGAACAACTTGAGTTCGCTCGCTCTGACACTGGTTGTAAATAGTTATGAGTGTTGTATGTGCCTGCCTGTATTGTAAATAGTTCATATGCGTGTTGTCACTACTGTATGTATAATTGTAAATAAGTTAATTTATGTGTTGTAAATAAATATTGTTAATATTTATTTACCTAATTTATGTGCAATCGTTTCATTTCAGCTCAGTGTAGAGAAATGCACCGATACTAACAACCGCCTTACTGCGCACGTCTATGGCGACACTGTTGACACCACGTATCCATGACACACGCGCCCCGCGAAAACACTAGTCATTTTGGGGGCCTACCACCCCCCCTGAAAAAAATCCTAGGGGAAACACTGAAATGAAAATCACAGATTGGGGCTTAATGGAAAGAATGAGAGGAGGGAAAGCTATGGACACACAGACAGAGAGACAACTGTGCTGCAACAGAAGAAAGACAACTAGAAAAAATAAAGACAATAAAAAGAAAAGTAACATACTGATATCCTGATGGTCTGTGGGCTCCTCCTTCAGCCCAGTGGAAATATCCATGGTTGGGTCTAGTGTGTCCTGAGCCTCTTCTTTCTTAATCATCAGTTGGTCGCTGGGTGGATCTGGAGCAGAGGGAGACAGCAACTAAGAACTTACAGTAGCATGGAAAAGTATTTGGTCACTTTCTGATTTCCTCTGTAATTACATCCTCCTTCCTATTGACCCAAGATGGCGGCGCATACACAACACGAAGGGAAACAGCAAGCGCTCAGGGGCTCGGGAGGTCGAACGGTTGTCTGGTATAATACATTTTAACGTGTGAGAATATGCAGCCAATCAAGTCACTTTGGTTTGATTTCTGGCACGTTAGACATGTTTCTTGGTAGCAGATAGGAATTTGAGAGGGTAGATCTGGGGCAGAGGGAGACAGCAAAATAAAGTGCACCAAATAGTTAGGCTACATGTGAACGGAGTTTGATGAAATGAAAGAATGAGAGACAAAGCTATGGAGACAAAGCTATACAAATATGATAGAGCAGAGGAAGGAGAAGACAGAATCAAGATAAGAGAAAAAAAGGTAACATGCTGATATCCTGGTGGTCTGTGGGCTCCTCCTTCATCTCAAAGGAAGTATCCTTGGGTGGGTCTAGCGCAGAGGTCGGCAATTAGGTTTGGCGGCGGGCCAATTTTTCCCGAAGCCATTGAATGGCGGGCCAGAACCAAAAACAATGGCTAATTTAATATAATGATAGTGAAACATGTTTAACTCTGTCAAAATAAACGAGCTGCATAGGTGGCATAATAAACTGTAAACGACATATACATGCACTGAACATTATACCTTTGTCTTTTTTCCATTGTATTATAAAGCGCCTCTCTATCGGTCTATCCTACATTATGCGTGCAGCAATCTGACGGCCACGGAGCGGTTTAATGTTGAATGTTTAATGTTAAAACTATCGATTTATATGGAATTCGTTAAACGTATCCGTTGTCTTACTTATTATTATACTTATTGAATCTCAAACAAGCCTTGTCTTGTTAAATGAGACGGTCTGGTCTACAAAGGAGACTGGGGCTGACGCATCCAGATTGCCGAATCCCCCACGATCGATTATTGACACTTCCGCTAAATATATTAATCTAGCTACTAACTGGGGAGACTGATCAATTACGGATAAAGGAATATAGTGGGACGATCGATTATGATAGTTAACCTTGTTAGATGAGGCTGCACTGGAAATGGAGCTAATGGACTTCCGAATGTCTCGTAATTCAAATACATATAGCGCCTTCATTTCAGGAGCTTCTTCAAGCACTCTTTTTGTTTAAAGTTAATTGCATTGTTTTTGCATTGTTTTTAATTGCATTACTGTTCACATGCATGTGTGGTGCCGTCAGTCATGAGTAAAGATAAAGCTTGAATGACTTACTGAACTGGTGTTTTTATTTCATGGACTCGTGTTTCCCATTTCAGCACCACGCGCTGTCCACCTCACTTTGAGCAAGCCTATATATACGGTACATTGCAACTCACTGCCTATACCTGTTATTCACTCTCAACATGGATAAAACATAAAGTATGCATATAATAAAAATAATATGATGAAAATAAAATAAATATCATATTCTCAAAATAAACTGACGGGCCAGAGATTATTGCTGGCGGGCCAATTTCGGCCCACGGGGGCGCCTATTGCCGACCCCTGAGCCTCTTCTATCCCTGTGTGTCAAATGCAAGGAAGCTTCCTATATAGGTAGCATTTCTAGGTAGGAAGTTTAAATGTTTAAGTTTTAGGCTGTCACAAATGGGTAGCATGCAGTAGGATTCAATGTTGTTCAACCAAAGTATTGGCTTCTGCTGTGTCAATACAAACTGAATTCTCTACACAGAAAGAGCTGCTTTTAAACACAAAGATTTGCCTCTGACTGGTGATAGCTCAGTGACACGCCCACAGTGTCACTGAGTGAAACTAAACAGAATTTTAGATTTAAGATTTACAACAACAAATACATTGTTATAGACAAAGGTTAGGCTAACGTTACGTTTAGAGTTTCTCCGATACCGATACCAGTATCGGAAATGCCGCCGATACTGCCTAGAATGGTGGTATCCGTATCGGCGAATACACGTAAATTCTAGCCTCTGATCCCATGGCGTCATTTATCATGCCCAGCTTTTTTTTTTTTTTTTTTTTACAGGTAAACAACACGAGCGGCGCTAGCGGTGTGTAACATGAGAAGCTAGAAAAATGTCAGTCATTAGGGAATATTTTACACTGGAAAACCCCACCACTAAAACGGCAACGTGTAAAATATGCAAGACTTTAGTTTCGAGGGGTGGCACAAGTGTTGCCAATTTCAATACGAGAAATTTAATCAAGCAATTTTTTTTTTTTTTTTGCAGAGGACAAGAAGCCTTCAGTCGACTCCTTCAGACATTAAGCACCCTCCACAGCCCAAATGGAAGGATAAAAAAAAATAAAAGTTTAAAAATATTCTAATTTTTTTTTACATCGACCAATAGTCTACTAACGGCAAATTTTGGCCAATCCTAGTCGACCATCCAAATCCTTAGTCAGGGACAGCCCTAGCATGCAGTAGGAGTAGGAAGACGCGCCCCGTTAGCCTAGCTTAGTGTCAGTCACTGGAAGTAGGTTCCTCCATTAGCCTAGTTCCCAACGTCTTCCTACTCCTACTGCATGCACAGAGAAGAAAAAGGTATGTATCTTCTTGTCTAACTCCAGGGTAGATGGCAAATAAGCTAATTTCCGAAAATGTTGGAGTTTTCCTTTAACTAGGGCCCTATGAAATCCGTTTTTATCTTTTCCTGTTTTCGGATATGAATTTTCCTGTTTTCGGATTTCTCTGTTTTAAATTTTCACTGTTTTCGGATTTCTCTGATTTTATATTTTTTTCCTTTGGATTTAACCAAAGAAAACGATACAAAATTATGTTTTTAACTAACTTTAATAACGGTACATCTGCAAACAGTGCCAGTGTAGTTCAATGTTCAGTGCCAGTTAGGTTATGAGGTTTCTTTTTTCCAATTCAGTTCAATGCAGTTCAACTGCCAGTGCAGTGCAATAACTAAATAATAATTAAATAGTTAAATAATACAAAATAATAATTTGTTTAAAAGAAATCAGGAAATAAAACTGTAAAATGTCATTTATTTCAAAGATGTCCTTTAAAGGTTCATGCTTCTCCCCATCTCTGGCTAACATCACCATTGTGATACATGATGGTTAGGCCTTTGTGTTTTCCTCAGTGAGGCATTGTCTTTTGTCGGTCAGCAGCGTTTTGTACTTGCTGAAGCTTCTCTCTGTATAATAATTTTTTAAGTTTAAATATCAACATTATCTGGCCATCCTCAGTAAATAGTAAATACTATCAAACTTGCCAAACTAGAAAAACCCTCCGTTTCCCGATTCCTCAATCATCCAATGTAGGGGTGGACGGTATGGTCTAAAATTTATATCACGGTATAATTTGAAGCATAGACGGTAACGGTATATATCACGGTATCAGTGTTTCTGTTAGAATAATTTTTTTTGCCTGATAGGCAGGCTATATAAAGAATGACATCCTCAAGGCATGTAGATTTATAATATTTTAACTTAAAACTAGGCTACTTTTGCGTATAAAGTCATTATATTCCAAATAAAATAAGTCCCGAGTCGAGACTCCTGCTCCCATTGCAAACAGCGGGGCTGGATTTTGCTAGAAGCATATGTAGCTGCAGAGCCGCAGAGCGAATTGAATTGAATAAGAATTGAGACAAAGGTGCCACTCATCCTCAGCTTTAAGAATTGACAATTGTGTCAACAAATTGACACATGTGTCAACAAATTGACACGTGTCAACAAATTGACACACAAAATGGTGATGGGGGGGCGCTGTTTGACGGGCCTGTGACCAGACCTGAAAGAGCCCCTGGCTCTGCGGCTCTGCAGCTGCATGCTATTCGCAAATCCACTGCTGCAGCCGTCCTCCCGGCTCCCGCTGCTGCCGTCGTTATCATAACACTACACACATATCGTAATGTTTACAGCAAACTGTAGTTGATCACCAGGTATGTTTTATTAACGTAGAATAATTCATATAAGAAAAACGATAGGGAAATATCTTACCTTTCTCCACTGGTTAAAAATGCCAGGAACTGAAATTGAAACTTGCTGTGCGCCGCAGTGATATGTGTTTATTATGAAATGACAATTGCGTGTTGACACGCCCACTGCGCGAAGCCTCCTAAATAACTTTTTCCAGTTTGCACATATCTATTATCTATGACTAATTCTATCTATTTTTAGGGGCAAATGCGATTGAAATAGTCGCGCTGTGGTTACATGACGGCATTGCTATTTTAGAGCTGCTGTACCGGTTACACGGTATAATCAAAATCCATACCGTAGCGCAAATTAATACCGTTTATACCGTATACCGTTTATACCGTCCACCCCTAATACAATGTCTGGAAGTGGACCCATGGTCCATCCATTCGACCTTAATAAACGGACGGCCACCGGTCCATAACCGCATTCTATAGAAGAATAAGGGCTAGATCCACAAAGAATTAGGGATGTCCGATATTATCGGCCTACCGATATTATCGGCCGATATCGGCATTAAAATGTGATATCGGAAAATATCGGTATCGGTATATATATTTTTTTTTTTTTTTTTTTACATTTCTATAACCTTTATTTACCCAGGCAAGCAAGTAAGAACAAATTCTGATTTTATTTATTGTCAAAAGTATGCATAATGTTGTGTTAATTCCACAACAAGAGATATGTAATATTAATTACCTGACATTATTCCGTTTTTTGGGGGGGGGGGAACCCTGCATATATCGGTATCGGTTGATATCGGTATCGGAAATTAAGAGTTGGACAATATCGGTATATCGGTAAAAAATAGGGATGCACCGAATGGGAAATTCTTGGCCGAAACCGATACCGAAAATAGGAAACAGTTGGCCGAAAACCGAATGCCGAAAGGCCGAAAATGATTAATAGAAATATATATATATTATGTATTTTTTTTTGTTCAGCTACCTGATTATGACAAAAGACATGATTATGGCAAAACTTAACTTAAATAATATTAATAAAAGTCAAGTGCATTTTCTTTTCTCTGTAGGATAACTACAACCAAGTGCTTTCAGAACAAAGCCAAGGTGCTTTAAAACTGCATAAAGATCTGCACACACAAGAGGGAGAATAGCTTATAGCAGACTTAATGATGTTACTGTAGTGGCTACAGTAAGCATTTTATATAAAAGTACTCTGTACAACTAATAAAGAAACTTGAACTACTGTCATAATTCACTGCGTTCTAGCCTACATGGAAGGACTTGTATTTACTACATCTCCCGTGACTCTTAGCGGGGGATGACGTAGTTTAAGAGAGACGAGTGAAAGAGGAACTGAAGCGTTGTTAGCTAGCTTAACGCTAACGTTAGTTAAGGTTTTTAACCGCGACGGGCATATAGTAATGGCGAGGATATAATCATATAAAGCATGTTAAAGACGCATTTATTGGACGCGTTGCGCGCAGAGTTTACATAGAAACAGCACGACTCCCAAGTCCCAAGAGGAGTTATCACAGGCTGCAGAACGTGAATGACTGAAGCCGCGTTTTGATTACGTCATCACAACAACACGCGTTAGGTTACAGGTTGTTTATGTTCTTTGACATTCTGTGATATATTTTCGGTGAAAACTCTTTCGGCCAAAAGCCGAAAGGCCATTTTTGGCCATTTTCGGCCGAAAGCTTTCGGTGGCCGAATATTCGGTGCATCCCTAGTAAAAAAAGCCAATATCGAGCATCCCTATAAAGAATGGATTGCACGGAGCAAGTTGCACCCTTACTTACAATTCATTATGAATTGAAAATGGGGGACCCTGATGTAAACAAGACGAAAGTCTTTCTCTGGTCTGCATCCCCTTAACAATTGTGTGTATTGATTTTATTAACAGATTGCAGAATGTGTACAATACAGTATGGCTCAATACACACAATTGTTAAGGGGATGCAGACCATAGAAAGACTTTCGTCTTGTTTACATCAGGGTCGCCCATTTTCAATTCATAATGAATTGTAAGTAAGGGTGCAACTTGCTCCGTGCAATCCATTCTTTGTGGATCTAGCCCTTATTCTTCTATAGAATGCGGTTATGGACCGGTGGCCGTCCGTTTATTAAGGTCGAATGGATGGACCATGGGTCCACTTCCAGACATTGGATGATTGAGGAATCGGGAAACGGAGCGTTTTTCTAACGTTTTGAAATGGATTCGTGCATGAATGTGGACTCGGGACGCGTTGTTTGGGTACCGGTAAGTAAGTTATGTTATGTTATGGTTAAGCGTATGGAAGATGAACGTACAACAGTTATGAATGCCGGGAGTGTATGTTTCGTAAAGCCTTCCAGTTCAACTGTGTGTGTGCGTATTGGCTTCGGTGATTCACTACAGGGGTTTAACGGCTTAAGCTGGGTTTTGATTATCACTTAATCAATGCAGAATAAATGTTGTGTGTCTGTATGTGTAGTTATGTAATACTGTTGTGAGTTTGTGAGTCACATTGGTCTAATTTCAGCCTCCGTTATACGTTATTTGTTCCGTATGACTCGTTTCATATGTGTGTGTCTCGAATGTGCGCGCTGATTTGTTTAAGTTGGTAACACGGGTCGCTAAGGAATTTAGGTTTGAAGTTGAAGAAAGTGCACTTTTAGGTTGAAAGAACGGCCCTAATGTCAACGTGTTTCAATATAACCGTTATGTATGGTGATGACAAGTATATTGTTAACTTAGCTCCGCCCCCCCCCCCCCACTGATGAAAGTCATACCGTCATAATACCCATACCGGGGTGTGATGTCAGCAAGGTATGACGTATGAAAAAAATTATACCGCCCAAGCCTAGTTACCAGTACAGTCACTCAGTAGCCATGTGACATGGCTTGACTCAATCAGTCCAATCTCTACTTCTCCTTCTTCCACCAGTCACTCAGGCAGACCAGCTTGTTCACATTGGCTGGTGACAAACTAGCTCTCTTCTTCTGTACAATATGGCCTGATAAAGAGAACAGTCTCTCGCATGGGACAGTTGAGGCAGGGGTCCCCAAGTACTTCAGGGCAATGTGGGCCAGCTTACCATAGACAGCAGTGTGGTCTGACCACCACTTTAGTGGACACTGATACCTCTCCACAGTAGGGCTGGACGGTATGGTCTAAAATGTATATCACGGTATAATTTGAAGTATAGACGGTAACGGTATATATCACGGTATATTAATTTATCTTAAAATGTCTATATAAATGCTTCTGAAGGGGTAAAACACTGGTATGGCAGCTATTACTGTACTCTTGTATTACTAGGACATATTTCACATAGTACAGAGGTATTTTAAGAACATTTATTGTGCAAAACTGCAATAGAAAAATGCAAAACCTTTTCTCAAGTGTCTGCTGGCAGGTAACGCATATCTAGGGTTGAGTTTTGACCATGTCTATCGACAGTTTGAAAAGGAACCATGTCCTTACTAAGGCTGTCAAAGTTAACACGGTATTAACACGTTATCACCAGATTCTATTAACGCCACTATTTTTTTTACTCACGATTAACTTTCAATAAAAAAAATCTTTTTTGTTAATTTCTTTTTAATGAAAAACAACGTATCGAATCGAAACGAAAACCGAGACCACAAAACCGTGATACGAACCGAACCGTGGATTTTGTGAACCGTTCCACCCCTATGAATAACCTATCTTGAACAATTCTAAGGTAGTTTTAAGTTATTTCTCTGGCAGCATGCGCTAATATGGATTCCGGCGGCACGTGCGCACGCACAAATATGGATTCCGGCAGCATGCGTGCAGCACAGCACGGCTGTTGAATTTTTTTTCAAGGGGGAACACTGAATCCACACCATCCACGAGGGTAAATTCATAACCTCACACATCTAGAAACCTAAGAATATTGTATCTATGTTGCAGAGTCTTCAATCTCTGGACCAAAAGATTTCCTTATGGATTTATTCCCAACTTTGACCAGGGACGCCCCGCCCCTCCAGAAAGAATTATATAAAAAAAGAAAATTTATAAAAAGGTTAACGGGGCGCGTCTTCCTACTCCTACTGCATGCATAGAGAAGAAAAAGGTATGTATCTTAACACTCAACATTTTGGGAACCCTGGAGTTAGACAAGAAGATGCATACCTTTTTCTTCTCTGTGCATGCAGTAGGAGTAGGAAGACGTTGGGAACTAGGCTAATGGAGGAACCTACTTCCAGTGACTGACGCTAAGCTGTCTTCTACTCCTACTGCATGGACAGAGAAGAAAAAAGGTATGTATCTTCTTGTCTAACTCCAGGGTAGATGGCAAATAAGCAAATTTCCCAAAATGTTGGAGTTTTCCTTTAAGGTGAGTTAATAAATTCACTCTGAAAATCTGCTCCGCTCTGATAAACTAACTCTTGGTCAGAGAGTCCAGTGTGCACTCTGAGCCCTCAGAATTTCCGAACAACTTGAGTTTGCTCGCTCTGACACTGGTTGTAATTAGTTATGAGTGTTGTATGTGCCTCCCTGTATTGTAAATAGTTCATGTGTGTTGTCACTACTGTATGTATAATTGTAAATAAGTTAATTTATGTGTTGTAAATAAATATTGTTAATATTATTTACCTAATTTATGTGCAATGGTTTCATTTCAGCTCAGTGTAGAGAAATGCACCGATACTAACAACCGCCTTACTGCACGCGTCTATGACGACACTGTTGACACCATGTATCCGTGACACGCACGCCCCGCGAAAACACTATTTTGGGGGCCTACCACCCGCCCTGAAAAAAATCCTAGGGGAAACACTGAAATGAAAATCAGATTGGGGCTTAATGGAAAGAATGAGAGGAGGGAAAGCTATGGACACAGACAGAGAGACAACTGTGCTGCAACAGAAGAAAGACAACAAGAGAAAATAAAGACAATGAAAAGAAAAGTAACATACTGATATCCTGATGGTCTGTGGGCTCCTCCTTCAGCCCAGTGGAAATATCCATGGTTGGGTCTAGTGTGTCCTGAGCCTCTTCTTTCTTAATCATCAGTTGGTCGCTGGGTGGATCTGGAGCAGAGGGAGACAACAACTAAGAACTTACAGTAGCATGGAAAAGTATTTGGCCACTTTCTGATTTCTCTGTAATTACATCCTCCTTCCTATTGACCCAAGATGGCGGTGCATACACAACACGAAGGGAAACAGCAAGCGCTCAAGGGCTCGGGAGGTAGAACGGTTGTCTGGTAATCAGAAGGTTCCTGGTTCGATTCTATTTCTGTCTCCACAGTATAGACAGGGGCCATCCTTTTGGAGTCATTAGACAAAAAGATTAGCAATATAATCAATTTTAACGTGTGAGAAATGCAGCCAATCAAGTCACTTTGCTTTGATTTCTGGCACGCATGTTTCTTGGTAGCAGATAGGAATTTGAGAGGGTAGATCTGGGGCAGAGGGAGACAGCAAAATAAAGTGCACCAAATAGTTAGGCTACATGTGAACAGAGTTTGATGAAATGAAAGAATGAGAGACAAAGCTATGGAGACAAAGCTATACAAATATGATAGAGCAGAGGAAGGAGAAGACAGAATCAAGATAAGAGAAAGAAAGGTAACATGCTGATATCCTGGTGGTCTGTGGGCTCCTCCTTCATCTCAAAGGAAGTATCCTTGGGTGGGTCTAGCGCAGGGGTCGGCAATTAGGTTTCGCGGCGGGCCAATTTTTCCCCAAGCCATTGAATGGCGGGCCAGAACCAAAAACAATGGCTAATTTAATATATAATAACTAACTGAGCTGATCTGTCTCCTAAGTATTCACATAGTAAAATTGTGGGGCGGCTTTGGCTCAGGGGTAGAGCGGGTCGTCCAATGATCGAAGGGTTGGTGGTTCGAATCCCGCTCAAGCCCATGTCCATCCCATCGCCGTTGTGTCCTTGGGCAAGACACTTAACCTACTTGCCTCATATGAATGTGTATGCATGTGAATGAATGTTGGTGGTGGTCGGAGGGGCCGTAGGCGATGATTATTCGCCACGCTTCCGTGAGTCTGCCTCAGGGCAGCTCTGGCTGCAATTGTAGCTTGCCACCACCGGTATGAACGAATAATGGACTCTGTGAATCGCTCTGGGTGTCATGAAGAGCGCTATATAAATCCAAGCCATTATTATTATTATTATTATTATTATTATTATTATTATTATTATTATTATTATTATTATTATTATATTAATAAAAGTGACAACACAGCGTATCCCTTGATCTAATTTATGTTACTTTAAAAGGTGATGCGTCTGTTGTGTTCAAAAGAACTTGGATACGACAATAACACCTCACCGATGCTGAGGCATTATAGAGCAGTGGTTCTCAACTGATGGGTCGTGTGGCCATTTTGAGTGGGTCGCGGATGTGTGCGTGGAGGAGAAATTGAGGGGGAAAGGGTTTTATTTCGCAGTCTACAGAATTTCTGATATGATACATTTATTTATATTGCGCCCCCTCAACCAATAGTTACATCGGCCCGGGGCGCATCCTGGGAAAGAAAGAGAAACAAATACATGCAGAGAAAAAATACATGCAGGCCAACCAAGCCGATAGAGAACGGACAGACATAATACACCAGTCATACTACAATACAAAACTAGCTCATGGATTGTTTATGGCGAAAAGGTGGGTTTTGAGCATGGCCTTAAAAGGTCCGTAGAGTGCTTGCAGATTTTGCTGCACTTTTATTTTGAAGCACATACGTTTCCCATGACGCAGTGCACGTGCAGTAGCAGTTTGCTGCCAGCGTTGTCATGACAGTAACACTAATGTCATCACATCAGTTACCGCTCATTGATTCTGGCATTTGTAAACATGGCGAAACGCAAATACGACAGACTACATTAAATATGGGTTTTCTTACATTGAGGACAAAAGAGAGGGACAAAAACATCAGTATGTTGTGTGCAGTGAAGTGTTAGCACATGAAAGCATGAAGCCATCAAAAATGAAACGCCATTTAGAAACAAAACACACTTATAATTCTTCATAATACAATGCTGTTCAGTATCCCCTGATCGGGTCATCTCTGCTACAGTTCAATTCAGATTCTTGAAACTTGATGAGCATCACCAGTTTAAACTTGTTTAAAAGGCATATATGCCTGTAATTCAAGATAAGGCTGCCTTTTTATTTCATACAGCAGGGCTGTACACTGCGACGAGATGGTCGCGAATTGCCCCTTTAATTGGCCGTTGCGATTGGTCAATATTATCTGGGGGCGAGCTTGCGAGTAGTGCTTTCAAGCCTTGCATTCGAATTTCACTCCTAAATTATCCAAGGCGTGTGATGACGCGATGACGTCACTGACGCGAGCTGAGCAGTGAGCACTCAGCAGGTATGATCAGCGGGAACAATCGACTGAGCACTCACTCTGATAGACTGGCTGACTGTCTGATTTAGCTATGAAGAAAAGTAAAGTTAGTATTGCTTCATATTTTCGACGCGTTCGACCTCCTATAGTGAGCCGAACTGAACTGAACTCAGACACACGGAGAGAGCTGCGGCGTCTGCTGCTCCTCCCGCACCCGTGGCTGTTGTAAACACTAGTCTCTAGTGGGACACTGGGACCTCGGTGAGCCTGCCAGCCGGCTAGCTACTGATAGCTATCAACAAATGCTCCAGCAAGTCTAGTAGTGCATGATAGCTCGCGTTAGCTTACTGTTCAAAACGAAACGTCCCATTAAACTAAATAGTTCAGATAGCTCCTGATATCAATGTCTTATAACACTGAGTCGATGCGTATTCGAGCTGAGGGCACGCTGAATATAGTCAATAGGGTCCAGCTGCAGCGCCGGAGAATCCTGGCCGTAGCTGGAGGCTACTCGAGTACACACAGACAGTGGAGCTGGTTGCATATAGCGAGCATTTTGACTTGTTGCGTGGTGGCGATGTCTCGCAGATAATACAACTACAAGTATGATTATATAATATATATATTTTATTAAAAAAGAATTATATAAAATATTTTTTTTTTCTAAAATCAAAAACAATCGATATAAATAATGGTAAAATTGTTATTTAAAAATGTGCCCCTAAAAAATATTTTTTGCCCCTAAATTTCTCATTTAGGGGCAAGTGTGCCCCTAATGAAAAAGCTTAGCGTACAGCCCTGTACAGTTCAATTTAGATTCTTGAATCATGATGAGCATCACCAGTTTAAACATATACCTGTAATTCAAGATACATCTGCCTTCTGTAGTTCTCTGCTCACTTGGTAAAGCATGGCACTAACAAGGCTGAGGTTGTGGGTTCGATCCCATGGGACTACATATACTGAAAATCTATGCACTTGTGTACTGTACGTTGCTATGGATAAAAGTGTCTGCTAAGTCTAAGAAGCTTTTTTTTTCATTGGGTTTGTAGCCCTAGCTGCACTTGTTTATCTTTGTTTCATGTTTTTAACAGTGCATGAAGGATTGTGTATTACTGCACATTTTGTGTGAAATAAATCAGAGTGGTTAAGAAATTTGGGTCGCAACTTAATGACTAAGGAAAAATGTGGGTCCTGAGGCTAGACCAGTTGAGAACCAGTGTATATAGAGCCTTGCATGAGAACAAGGAGACCAAGGCCTAACCAAATTAATGGTTTGGTTCCTGTTGGTTGTCAGTTAAGGCCATGGGTAGGTAGGGAATTTATTTTATTTGATTTCTTCCCACGGCGACTATGGATAGGGAATTTCTTTATTTAATTAAAATGTTCACGACAACATGGATGCATGTACTCTGCCAGCATGTTTAATATCCATAATAATACTAAAGGTTTGACTAAGATTTTTAGGAAACTTTATTGTAAAAAAAATATTATATATATATATTTTTTAACTCATAAAATAAATTGGGTCGCACCTAAATCGGCAGGGTCGGTTGGCAACCGGAACCAAACCATTTATTTTGATAAGCCCAACCAGGGTGGACCAAGCTCAGGTAAGCCATTTTAGGATGCAAATGTAACCGGTGTGTTACGTCTGCGTTGTGTTCTGGCGTGTGTGTGGCGACATTAATCGGGCATGAGGCAGTACTGGGTATCAGGCTCATTTACTGGAGGTCTCTGTGTGACACACATTACATCAGATGCACAATCATTAGGTTTGGTGTGCACTTCATAGGCATCTGAAAATACTGTTACAAATTACACTATTATATATATTCTGTTTGGCAAAAACTAAATTAAATGCCATAAACAATCTTTAACAAAAATATTAAATATGTCCCATATTCACTTCTATAACATGTGAAAATAAAACACATTATGATTAGACAGTATCATTCTTAACATTCAAATACGGCTTCAGTATGATTAGAACAACATGTAACTCTTGTCTTATAATAACAATTACACCAGCCAAACTACATTTATATAGCTGAACTGATGTGGATTAGTGGTCTGCAAGGGCCTTGAAATAAAGCCTGAGCCCTGCCCGAGCCCTTGAACTTCAGGCCCTGCCCGAAAATAAGCCTGACTGTAAATAATATTTTAAGCCCTAGCCCGCGTGAAAACCGAAAAAATTTATTATTATTATTATTATTAAAATATAATTTTTTTTGTATTTGTTTTAAATATTCGAAACACGGTTTTATATGAACGTAATAAATAAACAAAACTAAGAAGCATTTACATAGCCTGTTTCGCAATGCCGTCTCTCCCAGTGCTGGCTTATATAGACTGACTCACACTGTCACACATCAGCCTCGTAAAACGTATTGAAGGCTATAGAATCTTCTTTGACACACGCACACACACACACACACACGACACACAATAGCCTACTCAGTCAAACAAACAAACAGAAAACAGAAATCAGATTTCGAGCAGAGCAACGTAATGAAAATCACAACAGAACAAGTAGCAGTCGCGACCCAGCAAATAGTAAACATCACTCACCAGACGTCAGCAACGCGTTGAACACCGTTAACAAAACCGGCTACATACATCCCAAGAACAAATTAAAACGTTCGCCAACTGGCTATATTCCAACACAACCAATCGAGTTGAACTTGTCCCCTGAGTTCTCTCTGCGCGCTGCAGTAATTACATCCAAATGTTTCTCTGGCGCAAAAGAGAAAGCGAATCTTAAAACGAAGGTTATCATATAACCCTAGTTATATGAAGAAAAAAAGAAAAAGAAAAAAACACAATAAAAAAATAAAAAAAAATAAAAAACGGCGGTGCCCGGGCCCGGCCGAGCCCGAATTATTTATTTAAAAAAAAAGCCCTACCCAGCCCGAACCCGCCGGGCCCCGTCGGGCCTGGGCAAGGTTGCAGTGCACTAATGTGGATCAGCTATAAGGCTATTAGGCCTACATCCTTTGATTACACAGGCATTGCTGGCCTCCCGACCACTGGCACAAAGCCTCTTCAACTCATTCAGAACGCAGCGGCCCGCCTGATCTCAAACCTACCGAAGTCAGCCCACGTCACCCCACTTCTCAGGGACCTGCACTGGCTCCCCATTGCCGCACGAATCCGCTTCAAGGCCCTCGACCTGGCATATCATGCGGCGAAGGGAACCGCTCCCGCCTACCTCCGGTCAATGGTCTCTAACTACACACCCTCAAGACCCCTACGCTCTGCATCTTTTGGCCGCCTCAGACCTACTCCTATCCGAGCTCCGGGAGAGTCATCAAAGAGCAGCCGCCTATTCTCGGACCTTGCCCCACAATGGTGGAACAAACTTCCCAGTCTAGGTCTGGGCGATAAAACGATAATTATCGCGATATATTTTCCCTCGATATAAATATGAACAGTGGTCAATAATAAAAATATATATATTTAAATAAAAGAAAATTGTATTGTGGCCTGCAACAGGGCAGCATTAAAACCAGAGTGGACAGACTTGTCTTTCTTTCCCGCAACTTAAAGTAATGGCTTTGCTTGTCCAAATGACAATACGAACCAAATGGAGATTTCTTTTTATCTTGTCCATTTATTTTGTTTGCTTTCTAATTTAAAATACAGTTTGAAACCATCTGTACACAGTAGGCTATGTGTGCTAATCAGACTTGAGATTTTACGAATTTATTTTCATTGTTAATGCCAGTTATAAAAGTGTTATTGTTATACAGTTCGTGTTCAAGTTCTACCTCAGATTTGTGGTTTGGCAAGTAGGCCTAGTTTGTCATGTTCTGACAATAAAGAATATTCCGAACCACAATTAACCTTCTGGTTTCTTCAGCTTTCATTCAGCAGCAAAAATAGCCTTTAAACTTGACACAAATAATTAGGGATGCCCCGATCACGTTTTTTGCCACCGATACCGATCGTCTATGAGTCATATCGGCCAATACACTGCCGATACCGATCGTTTTTGGTTTTCTTATAGCAGCTGGCAGTATTATACTGTAGGTCTAACACAGGCATTCTCAAAGTCCGGTCTAAATTATCTAATCTAATCTTAGAAATTAAGTAAAGTGAATAGTACTGGGTGTTAAGCATGACAGTATCTAAGTTAATTTACTTCTGACCATTATAGTCAAAGTATTTTCCTATGAACTGAAACTTATAAGATGTTCTCAGTGTTCAGTTACAGCTATGGAGCATGATAGCTAATTAGCCAACAGCTGCAAAAACGAATGATGTCAGATGTTATAAGACATTGATATCAGGAGCCATCTGTAGCTACTGCTAGCCGGCTAGATAACATTAGACAACGCCTCATGTATTAAACGAAAGTGAATAGTTGACTGGGTCATTTTGTTTAAACAGTAACGTTAACTAGGTAGCTAACGTTAGCTCATGGAGCGATAGCTAGTTAGCCAACGCTAGCCAGCACCTGCGAAAACGAATGCCAAACTGATGATATCAGACGTTGATATCAGGAGCTATCAGTAGCTAGATAACATTAGACAACGCCTCATGTATTAAACTAAAGTGAATAGTTGACTGGGTCATTTAGTTTAAACAGTAACGTTAGCTAGGTAGCTAACGTTAGCTCACGGAGCGATAGCTAGTTAGCCAACGCTAGCCAGCACCTGCGAAAACGAATGCCAAACTGATGATATCAGACGTTGATATCAGGAGCTATCAGTAGCTAGATAACATTAGACAACGCCTCATATATTAAACTAAAGTGAATAGTCGACTCAGACTGGGCCATTTAGTTTAATGCTTGTTATGTTGAAAGAGGAGCTCTGAGCTGCTCATGCACTCGACTCTTGCCGTAAGGGTATGTTGACATGACGGGTCTGTGAGGGGGAGGAGGGGCAAGACGTGCAGCAGCAGCTGTGTGGCTGTGAGAGGAGAGCGAGTGAGAACTCCGCTGAGACTTGGATCATGTTTTTTGCGCGTGTCATCGATCGGTTTTCACGATCTGCGAAAATAAAGCATTATCGGAATTCATTGTTCTCATATTTATACTGAATATCGGCCGATACCGATCGCTGGCCGATCGATCGGGGCATCCCTAGAAATAATGATTTCATGTAGGGCTGTACCGAATGTCATTTTTTAACATTCGAAGCTTCTATTGAAGTATTCGAACGAAGCTTCGAATGTCTATAAAAAAAAATTTAAACTAATCAAACTAATTCCTCTATTTGAATAAAGTGATTAATCTGATTAATCTGATATAACTCATCAGTTTCGTCAACATAAATAATCCAATAAGGGCACGGTTGGTATGAAAGTGATGGTGACGTCTTATAGTATAATATTAGTGTAGCCTAATCGTTAACTGCAACTATGAAGAAAACCCCCATTGGTTTAAACAGATTGAATACACATTTAATTTTTTTTTTTTAATACATTTTTTTTATTACAAATTAAAAATTCAAATGTTGATTTAGAATTCGAATGTCAACATTATGATCGAAGCTTCGAAGCATTCGGTACAGCCCTAATTTCATGTATATCGAGATAATTATGGATGGAGTGATTTTATCGTGATAACATTTTTGGCCATATCGCCCAGCCCTACTTCCCACCAGTTAGGACAGCCGAAACCTGTCCAATCTTTTCTGAAATGATTTTTTTTTATATATATAAATCTAACCTCAACTAACCTTACTGTCATGCACTTGTCCTAATATACTAACCTACACTGTAGCACTCAACACTTTGATGAACATTGTTACTCAGCTGATAGAGTTGTACCCTTCCTGCTGACTTGTTGTACAAAACTTGTAAGTCGCTTTGGATAAAAGTGTCAGCTAAATAACACTCATTTCTGAACAGATTTTTATGAAATTTGGACATGTACTACACAAGACTTCAGGCTATGGACCCAGCCATACCAATTTTTTTGGAAATACTATTTCTGGACTACTAACTATAACTACTACAGAAAAACGTGAGTAACAAGTTTTTCTACAACTCTCAAGTTCAGACCTATGTTACTCTATTTCATTAGCACTAAAAGTGAATTGTCTTTATTGTATCAGAAACTTCAGAATGTCATCTTTAAAAAGAGACCAGGCTCATGCATGTGCTATAAGTATAGTATTTTGGTTTGCAAAAGTAGTATGCAGTCCTCAAGTTCAAGTAAAAAAGGCCACTTTTGGAGGCGCCAGTTAAGAGGTTAACAAACTTTGCCATCTTATTTATATTGAAACATGTTTTTTTTATAGATTGTATAGTACATTTTGCTCTGGTAATCTACTGGAAATCCACCCTCTGGTGGGATCAAGATCCATCTTTTTTGGGATCAAACTGATCCCACTCCTGTGTTGTCGGTTTGAACTACCCGTTTTGAAGATTTGATCCAGATTAAAGCTTGGATTTGATTTTCTGATCTGATCCGATATCAAAGTGATCCTCATCCTGTTTTTTGGTTTTCAACTACCCAAAATACAAATCTGATCCATTCAGATAGTGATTAAAAGTTTTGAACTCCTGGGCCCAGGAGACTCGGGCGTATAAAAGTCTATTGGATCATGTCTCCAGCACCCCCACAGGCGTCTATTCGTATACTAACGCATTTATGCTTCGGCGTGCGAGTTTTGCGACTCTGATTGGCCACTGCCGTTTCTGGTGCGATCTGATTGGCCACTGACGTTTCTGGTCATGTGACATGTGCGCCCAATCGCGTGACGAGCCCATTTCCGCCTCGACCAGCAGCAAACTACCTAAGGCCTAGTTTATCACTGGTTAAGCTTAGGTGACTCTTTCGAAGTTGGTTAAGGTTAGAGTTTGGAATCAGGGCTGGTGTTCTATCGCCCTGCTCTAAGACAAACTCTAACCTTAACCAACTTCGAAAGAGCAAACCTAAGCAAAACAGAATTTCTCCACCTGCCGGCCAAATCCTCCCCCCTGACCGACCTTTCCATCAGTCGAGAATGCAGCCGCGTCCCCGACCGTCAAGAACCTTGGTGTTGTCTTCGACGACCAGTTAAACTTCTCTGCTCACATCGCAGCAACAACCAGAACCTGCAGATTCCTCCTGAGCAACGTCAGAAGGATCCGCCCCTTCCTGACAAAAGAAGCCACACAACTCCTCGTCCAATCAACAGTCATCTCCCGCCTCGACTACTGCAACGCACTGCTCGCTGGCCTCCCGACCACTGCCACCAAGCCTCTTCAACTCATTCAGTCACCCCACTTCTTAGGGACCTGCACTGGCTCCCCATTGCTGCACGTATCCGCTTAAAGGCCCTCGACCTAGCATACCGTGCGACAAAGGGAACCGCTCCCGCCTACCTCCGGTCAATGGTCTCTAACTACTAGGGATGCACCGATGTGAAAATTGGCCGCCGATACCGATACCGATTGTTCAACTAACACTATCGGCCGATACCGATATTTGTATATAAGTATTTGTAATTTTTTTTTTTTTTTTAATTTTTTTTTAATGAAACTACTGTATATTTGTATGTGTATGTTTGTATTTGTAGGCCTCTTTACTTACTTAAAAAAAGGAAACATCAAGAAATATGTTTATGGTATCACTATCTCTCTCCCAGTATCGTCTGACGGCCTGCAGAGGGATACTATTTTCTCAACCAGAGCTTTCAACCAATGCAATGGAACCATTCTTGCGGCCTGCAGCGGGATGCGTGAATATTAAAGGCAACCAACTTGTGTTCAGCTTTTCGTTCAGCGTTTCTCTGATTGGCCACACGGCCAATCAATCAATCCACTAGCACACGCCCTTGCGGCAAGAGAGACGCGGCAGGAGCGCTGGTCGAACCAGCGGTGTTCTGTTGTGTGACTGTACTACAGCGGTGTTCTGTTGTGTGACTGTACTACAGCGGTGTTCTGTTGTGTGACTGTACTAAACTCTTCCACCACATGACCGACATTTGACATACAGTACACCTCCTATCTATGTTGGGATTATGTTTGGTCATGACAAAACAATAAAAATCGCTACTGTTAGTAATGCTGCCACCACCCACTTCAATGACAGAGCTCTCATATTTGCGAATGCATAAACTATATCTTAAATTATGGCGATGTGTCTAATATGGCTGTCGCGAAGTCATTGATAAGCGACAGCCATATTAGACACATAGCCATAATTTAAGATATAGTTTATGCATTCACAAAATATGAGAGCGCGCCGCTGTCATTGAAGGGCTTCCTACAACAGAGCACCGCCGCTGCTGCTGCTGAAGCTGTATCAAGCCGGCGGCGGCGCACGGAAGCCGGGGATAAACCACTGCGTCGCCCCGCTGGCGCTTCAGGCTCAGCAGCCTCCGCGGGCGAAATAACATATAACGTTACAGTTCCACACTGATGTACAGTGAGTGTCTAATATGGCTGTCGCGAAGTCATGCCTCTCCCTCTGACAATATCATAATGATGTGTTTTCTATATTATATCCACAATCATTCATCTAAAAAATTGTATGGGCTTTGATTAAACATGTAACTTACACCTACTGTAACTTACTGTACCTCTGCTTCCTACAGCACAGCAGGTAATGGCGTTAATCAATGGAACGCGAAACATAATAACGTTACGCTTTCTAGTTCAGCGCATTTCATAACTGTATGGGCTTTGTTTATACACGAGTGAATCTGGTAGTTGGTTGTTAAAAACGCAAAACATAATAACGTTACGCTTTCTAGTTCAGCGCATTTCATAACTGTATGGGCTTTGTTTATACATGAGTGAATCTGGTAGTTGGTTGTTAAAAACGCGAAACATAATAACGTTACGCTTTCTAGTTCAGCGCATTTCATAACTGTATGGGCTTTGTTTATACACGAGTGAAACAGCAGCCCAACACAAGTGCGTTGGAACAGCAGCCCATGGTACACAAGTTGGTTGCCCGCGCTGCCGCTCGCTTGCGCTCCTTGGATTTCATTTGGGACGTGGGACGACTGCGCTTGCCTGCGCGTGGGGGCGCGGCCAATCAGAGAAAAGCCGAACACAAGTTGGTTGCCTTTAATATTCACGCCAGCGGGATACTATTCTCTCAACCAGAGCGTTCAACCAATGCAATGGAACCATTTTGATTGACAGTCGATTCGGCCAATTACGACACACCACTAGCACCCACCTCCTGCTGTCCTTACCACCAATCGGCAAGCGTTTATTCATTTTCTACTTTCGGGCATGCTGCCATTGTTCTGTTTGCGAGAGCAGAACACACTTAACGTAGCGCCGACCGGCGCTCCACAGCATGACCAAATGAGACATAATGATTTTACTGCAACAAATGTTATAATAAAACAAAGCCTTTCTATACATTTGTCTGGTTGAAAACAGATTGCAGAATGTGTAGTTGGGTACGGAATGAGCAACGGAATGGAACCGAGCTATGAACGGACTAACGGAGTAATGCCTTGTTTACTGCTATCTTCGGGTAAATAATATGCTTGTTATTGAACGTGTAACACTAACTATATAACGTTAATGCCACAAAACGAATGTTTGTGTCATTTTAACAGCAGATACTTTCTTAAATGCCATCTTCCCGAGAGAGGGTGTTGACGGGGAGTTGTGTTATTAATAGCATTGAACAGCTAACCGAAAGCTAGCGTTAACTATTGTTAAAGGTTTAGCCATAACGTTACCTTGGCTAAAGTTGGGGCTATTCATAATGCAGCAATAATGGCTGCAGACCTGCAAGCAAAGTACAGCAAGTTGGCAAAGGAGTATTCCAACGCAAATCACATTTTCACCAGTAACGTTAGTCTTGCATCTCCCGGTAGCTAATGAACGGACTCGGAGTAATGCCTTGCTGCTATGGGTAATAATAATATGCTGATGTTATTGTCCGTGTAACACTAACTATATAACGTTAATGCCACAAAACGAATGCCTTGTTAATCATAAGTAGTTACTTTGATGCAGTAGCTTGTGTGTGTGTGTGGGGGACGGCGGGCGTTGTGCAGGTAGGTCGCGAGTGAATTATTTTTTTTTGCCTTTTGACGCTACACAAATTGATGGGTATTTATCGGCGACTGCTATCGGCACATTTGAGCTTATCGGCCGATAGGCCGATAGCAGTCAACAAGGCACTTATCGGCCGATACCGATACCCGACCGATATATCGGTGCACCCCTACTAACTACACACCCTCAAGACCCCTACGGTCTGCATCTTCTGGCCGTCTCAGACCTACTCCTATCCAAGCTGCGGGAGGGTCATCAAAGAGAAGTTGCCTATTCTCAGTCCTTGCCCCACAATGGTGGAATTAACTACCCACCCCAGTTAGGACAGCCGAAACCTGTCGACTAAAGACGCACTTCATAAACCATTATCTGAAATAATAAAATATAAATAAAAAATAAAAGAAATTAAATAAAAATATCTAACCCTAACTAACCATACTGTCATGCACTTGTCCTAATAAACTAACCTACACTGTAACACGCAACACTTTGATGAACATTGTTACTCAGCTGATAGAGTTGTGCCCTTCCTGATGACTTGTTGTATAGAACTTGTAAGCCGCTTTGGATAAAAGCGTCAGCTAAATGACTAAATGTAAATGTATCTGGAGAAATGTAATCTTTTATTGTGAAGAAAATTACGTCGCTGCAGTTGACCATGGAGATGGTAAAGTACTATAAATGTAAAACATTTGGCCTTTTTTACAATTAAGGTGGGATTGTACAACTTCAAGGCTCCTTTCGAGTGCCGCTGCTGCAAGGAAGGAGCCATAAGAGGAAAACAAAGTAAACATAATTGTACTTACAGATGTTGTGGTGTCCAGTCTGCTGTCTGTTTCCGCAAGAAGAAGGTTTTGATCCAGATGTTTTGAGTAGAAAGCCTTGGTCCAGTAGAGTTCCGTCACAGAGAATTCACACTGTAAACACACAAAGCATTTGTTGAATAATCAGGGCTCCAGACTAACTTTTTACATTGGTTGCACCAGCTCATAATTTAGGTGCACCCAAAAATGTCCACTGCGCCTTTTGCCGCTGCAATAATACATTTTAAGCGTTACCTTTACCATTACCTTTTTTGTCAGTTTCCATACACATTAGTAATTTCTTAAGATATTATGTAAATTTTGTAAACAGCTAGTAGCAAGCTAGCTAGTAATACACAACAGGTAGTAGCAAGCTAGCTAGTAATACACAACAGCTAGTAGCAAGCCAGCTAGTAATACACAACAGCTAGTAGCAAGCCAGCTAGTAATACACAACAGCTAGTAGCAAGCCAGCTAGTAATAGACAACAGCTAGTAGCAAGCCAGCTAGTAATACACAACAGCTAGTAGCAAGCCAGCTAGTAATGGCCAACAGCTAGTAGCAAGCCAGCTAGTAATACACAACAGCTAGTAGCAAGCCAGCTAGTAATAGACAACAGCTAGTAGCAAGCTATACAGGAGCTAGCAAACAGGCCGTCTCGTTAGCATTAGCCTACTTTCTCCGAGACTAAACTAAAGTGGGTTAGTGATCTTGGATCCGAACAGAATGTACACAGGATGAGTGGAATATTTTACGGAACATGTAGCAACAAGTAGATAACGTTTAAAACACAAATTACAACTTTTTTAAGCGTTTATCAGGCGGAGATTATCACGACGCAGCTCACCTGGCTCGTAGGTAGGGCTGCACGATTAATCGATTTTTAATCGAAATCGCGATTTGGAATGATGCAATTATCAAATCGCCAGGCCTGCAATTAATTTTTTTATTTATTTATTTTTTACATTATTTAACCAGGAAGTCCCATTGAGATACAAGATCGGTTTGGGAGAGGGAGCTAAGGGGTTTTAGATTGTGTGTTGTGAAGTAGACTTCAGAGAGGGAGAGTAAAGTACAGGAAAAAAAGGTACCGTTGGGTACCGGTATCGATTCCCAGGTAAAAAGAAACATTTTCAGGCTCGGTGTCCCGAAAAGACCCACCGCGTAGGCCAGATGCAAGCCGCATTTTACAATAAACCTCTGTGGGGCTGCTTAATTTTTTTTAAATTATAATCGCAAATGTAATCGTAATCGCAATATCTGTGAGAAAAATCGCAATTAGATTATTTCCCAAAATCGTGCAGCCCTACTCGTAGGCATCCGGAAATACTGTGCAGGAGCCGCGCACAACAGGGATTAAAGCAAAAAAAAATCTCCTGACTGAACTTTTTTTCTGGCCAAGTCATATTCTTATTTTAACCTCTACTGTATTTTTTTTTTAATAGCGTTAGCGTTTTAAGGGAGCCTACTTGTAGAGCGAGCCTACTGTCCTGACTGTGACTATAGAGACCCTACTGTTGTGTGCTGGAGAGCGTGAATGCAAGTCTTGTGGCTAGCTTCTGATTGATGGCGAGCTAGCACCCCTCCCCACTTTGAACCATGAACTAAATGGCTTGTTATCATACAAACAAGGGACTAAACACGTTTCGCAATTATGCCACAACAACAATGGACAGTCTCCTCCCCACCGTTTGTATATATTTATTTACCACCCACTCACTCACCCCCTCCTAATGTACAGTCTCCTCCTCATCATATGTATATATTTACTGTTAGGATCTCTGGGTAACAGTACTGTATATTTGCATATCGTATATGTGACAAATGTAACAGTACTATTACTATATACCTGTAAGGCATGTATGTCCCTATGTCATAAATGTCATGATGTCATGTGTATGTTGTGTATGTCATAAATGTCACTATGAATTGAAAATGGGGGACCCTGATGATGTAAACAAGACAAACGCCTTTCTCTGGTCTACATCCCCTTAACAATTGTGTGTATTGCTACTGGATTTACAAGATCCAGGGTGAATGAATGAATGAAAACTTTATTTAATACACGAGACCCTCTTCTTGGGACCAAGTAAGGTTTTGTCGATAATCCAATGTATAGTTACAACCCCCCCCCCATCCCACCCAACCACCTCCAATGTACAGTTTCTTTCGTCAAATGTATATACTCTTTTTAGACTATTTTTGTATCACAAACAAACAATAGGCTACTGTATTTGTAAATCTGGTATGTCATAAATGTATAGATGTAGCAGTATTGTCTATCTGTATGTCATGTGTGTCATATATGTTATGATGAACTGAAAATGGGGGACCCTGATGTAAACAAGACGAAAGTCTTTCTCTGGTCTGCATCCCCTTAACAATTGTGTGTATTGAGCTGTACTGTACCCATTCTGCAATCTGTTAATAACAATCAATCAATATTTAACAGATTGCAGAATGGGTACAATACAGTACAGCTCAATACACACAATTGTTAAGGGGATGCAGACCAGAGAAAGACGTTCGTCTTGTTTACATCAGGGTCCCCCGTTTTCAATTCATAGTGACATACATGACATACAGGTATATAGTAATGTTACATTTGTGACATATATGATATGCAAATATACAGTACTGTTACCCAGAGATCTCCCGGACAAATGGGAGAAAGACGTTTATTGAGCTTAAAAACAATTGATACCGCAAATAACGTTCTGATTAACAAAGTCATTCGTTTTGTGGCATTAACGTTATCTAGATTTATCAACATTCATACATTTATCAGAAAGCGAGCGGCGCAAGCACACACACGAAACACCACCAACAACAACAACAACAACACACTGCTTGTCGCGTAAATAACGTTCTGATTAACAAAAGGCATTCGTTTTGTGGCATTCACGTTACCTAGATTTATCAATAGCAATAGTAATATATATGTTTCTTTAGACTAGAATAAGTCAAATGAACTTACGGTCTCGTAAAAAGTTGCCGCATGGTGTTGATGAGTCAAGTTTACTCGCGAGTAGAGCTAGACGCTAGAGAGTCTCAAAATGGGCGCTTCCCATTGGTGCTGAGCACAGCGGAGGCGGGTGAAAGGGCTGTAAACTCAGAACAATCTCGCCTTCCGGTTGGTTGCATTTGCCTGAGAATTTGCCGATTGCTCGCAAATGACTGTTTGGTGCGGCCGCGGTAGGGGAAAAAAGGATATTTGACGCCTCTGATTGGCTCAGGTTAAAATCCGTCACGACTCCAAATCAAATGACGGAATCTCCAAATCAAATGGACGGATATCCGTCCCAAGACGGAACGCTTTAATGCCTGCGCGCACAAACGCACGTAATGACGTCACGTGGGAGTGTTCAGACACCAAACCCCAGAGCACGTAATGACGTCACGGTGGGAGTGTTCAGACACCAAACCCCAGAGCACGTAATGACGTCACGGTGGGAGTGTTCAGACACCAAACCCCAGAGCACGTAATGACGTCACGTGGGAGTGTTCAGACACCAACCCCCAGAGCACGTAATCACGTCACGTGGGAGTGTTCAGACACCAAACCCCAGACCACGTAATGACGTCACGGTGGGAGTGTTCAGACACCAAACCCCAGAGCACGTAATGACGTCACGTGGGAGTGTTCAGACACCAACCCCCAGAGCACATAATTACGTCATGTGGGAGTGTTCAGACACCAACCCCCAGGAGGAGGGTGCAGAGCCTTCTAAAAGATTATATTATTATAATAATCATTATAAGGCTCTGGTAGGGTGTATCTGCAGAGCCGGAGAACCCCACCCGCGTGAATACTTTCGGCAAGCAACAAGCCGTTTGTGGCCTACCAGGCAGCCCAGAGACCGACCTAAGAAGGAGATGTATCTGCTGTGCTCCCTCCGTAGATGATGTTTCCGGACGGCCCCCTTCCACCATGGAGGAGTAAGCAAGAAAGGATCATCGATCCCGGAGATATATACACATTTACTGACATTTCAAGTGTTTATTTGAGTGATTAGCACCACTATGTCCTTGCAATAAAAAATCGCGAATTAACCGGTGGCTACAACAACAGTGCACAGTAACGTTAATATAATTACACGCATCATTGTTTACAATGAACGGTGGGGCTAATCGAAAGGACTGGACACGGACAAGTTAAACAGCAATCAATTAACTGATTAATAGATGGATGGATGGACATGCGGTTTACAGCTACAGATTGCAGAATGGGTACAGTACAGTACAATACACACAATTGTTAAGACGATGCAGACCACAAAAAGACTTTCGTCTTGTTTTCATCAGGGTCCTGTGGGTGAAGATCCATTTATTCATGTCCCTAGATACATTTATCCATGTCTTTTTATTATCATGTCTTCATGTAAATCTCCCCCCCACCCCGCCTACCCAACCCCCCACCTCCTCCAATGTACAGTTTCTTCCCCCTCAAACTCTCTTTTTAGACTCTTTTTGTACTCTGGTATGTCATAAATGTAACAGTACTGTCTACCTGTATGTCATGTATGTTATATGTTATGATGAATTGAAAATGGGGGAACCTGATGTAAACAAGATGAAAGACTTTCTCTGGTCTGCAGTGGGTATTGAGCTATACTGTACTGTACCCCCCCCCCCTCACAGTAAGCTGTGGTGTTCCACAAGGAAGCATACTAGGTCCGCTACTGTTCCTAATTTATGCAAATGACATGTCGTCAGCTTGTGACTGCAACTTGTTCCTGTTTGCGGACGACTCAGCCCTGCTGGTCTCTGACAAGAACAAGTTACAGGTTGAAAAAACCCTCAGCTCAGAACTAGGCAAAATCTGCATATGGCTCGCTGATAACAAACTATCATTACACATGGGCAAAACAGAGTGCATTCTCTTCGGTTCAAATAACAAACTCAGCAAGACCGACGGCTTCTCAGTTACAGTGGGTGACAATATTGTCACGAGGAAAGAAGATATTACCTACCTGGGTTCCATCCTAGAGGCAAATCTTTCCTGTGACAAAATGGCATCCAATGTAATAAAAAAAGTCAACCAACAAACTCGATTCTTGTACCGGATCTCCTCACTGGTAAACAAGAATACCCTGAAGACTCTGGCAGGAGCACTCATTCAAGGGTACTATGACTATGCTTGCACCTCATGGTACCAAAGCACCTCAAAGGCGCTAAAAACAAAATTACAAACATCTCAAAACAAACTGGTCAGACTACTGCTTGACCTTACTCCTAGAACCCACCTCACCCCTGCCCACTTTGACAACTTAGGATGGCTTAGAGTAGACGACAGAGTACAGCAACTTGCAATGGGCCTGGTCTACAAGATACACTACACGACCAAGGTACCCATGTACATGTCAAAATACTTCCCAAAGGTCAGTGAATACCACGATCACAACACCAGAGGGAGGTCCACAAATCATGTTAAACCCAGATTCGGCTCAAACAAGGGACTAAACACGTTTCGCAATTATGCCACATCAATGTGGAACGCCCTACCCAAAGCTGTAAAGGAATGTGAATCACTACCCACTTTCAAAAACACTCTAAAAAAACACCTACGGGAGACTGCAATTCGAAACTGGCCCCTGTAAATGTCCTAACACAACCCCCTCCAATGTACAGTAAATTACCAAGTATGGTCTTGTCAATATTCCAATGTACAGTTTTGTTTGTACAGTTGTACAGTGTCCCCCACCCACCCCTCCTACTATGTCAATCAATCAAAAGCGTGTGTACATCTCAGCCGGTCTGTGGCTACTGTTTTCTAGATCTTCGCTGTTTTAACTGTCACCATGTATAGTCGGTGAGAGCCACCTCATTCACTCCAACACCAACCAGAAGTTATAGACAACAGCTAGTAGCAAGCTATACAGGAGCTAGCAAACAGGCGGTCCCGTTAGCATTAGGCTACTTTCTTCGAGACTAAACTAATACAAAGGTGGGTTAGTGATCTTGGATCCGGACAGAATGTACACATGATGAGTGGGAATATTTTACGGAACATGTAGCAACAAGTAGATAACGTTTAAAACACGAATTACAACTTTTTTAAGCGTTAATCAGGCGGAGAGCAACACAACGCAGCTTACCTGGCTCGTAGGCATCCGGAAGTGCAGTAGCCGCGCGCATTCCGCGCAAACGCACGTAATGACGTCACGGTGGGAGTGTTCAGACCAATAGGGGATATCTGCAGAGCCGCAAGAGCTGCACTACTGCGGATGATCTCTCTCTCTCTCTCTCTCTCTCTCTTCTCTCTCTCTCTCTCTCTCTCTCTCTCTCTCTCTCTCTCTCTCTCTCTCTCTCTCTCTCTCTCTCTCTCTCTCTCTCTCTCTCTCTCTCTCTCTCTCTCTCTCTCTCTCTCTCTCTCTCTCTCTCTCTCTCTCTCTCTCTCTCTCTCTCTCTCTCTCTCTCTCTCTCTCTCTCTCTCTCTCTCTCTCTCTCTCTCTCTCTCTCTCTCTCTCTCTCTCTCTCTGTGTTACTAGTGCAACAGACACGTGTTAGCCGATTGATTGATTGGGAATTTTATTAACAGATTGCAGAATGGGTACAATACAATACAGCTCAATACACACAATTTACATCAGGGTCCCCCATTTTCAATGCATCATAACATATATGACATACATGATGACATACAGATAGACAGTATTGTTACATCTAGACATTTATGACATACCAGATCTACAAATATACAGCACTGTTTGTGATACAAAAAGAGTCTAAAAAGAGAGTATATACATTTGAGGGGGAAGAAACTGTACATTGGATGAGGTTGGGTAGGTGGGGAAAACTGTACATTGGAGGTGGTTGGGTGGGGGGGACTGTGCATTGGAGGGTGTTGGGTTTGGACATTTAAGTTTGTGACATACAAGATATGCAAATATGGTTAGAGTTACATAGATGGAGAGACTGTTAACTGGTTAGTCAAGTCAAGAGTTTTATTTGTCACGGCATACAGGTATACAATGAAATGCGGGGGGTCTTGCCCGCAACGATTGTGCATAATACAATAGTAATATATAATAATATAATAAGAATCCAATAGAACGACATGCAATAATACAAGTAATCAAGTAGGGCATATCGGTATATGTACATGAGTTATTTACAGAGCATGGTAGGACATGCTAGGTCCTGTGGTAGTGCAATACACTGTTAGCTACAGATGAGGCACTGGGTCTTTATGTACACTGCTATACAATGCTATATTATACAATCTCAAGTTATACTATACTATTCTTAAAGTGACCTTTCCTTTTGTAAAGTGACCATAAGTTTGAGCGTGTGGTGTGCAGCATGAGTGTGTGTGTGCTCATGTTAAAGTGGCTGCTAGTGTGTGAGCGTGTACATTGTGTGTGTTGTGTGTGTGCTCATGTGTGCTCGTGTGTGGAGAGTTCAGTGTTCAAGGCTCTGATGGCCTGGCGGCTGAGCGCACCACTCTCTGTAGGGCCTTCTTGTCGTTGTCAACCTCCTCCTGTCAACCTCCTCCCGGTAGGCCTTCTTGTCGTTGTCCGAGATCAGCCCCACCACCACTGTGTCGTCCGCAAACTTCACTATGGAGTTGGAGCTGAACCTGGCCACACAGTCATGTGTGTATAGTGAGTACAGCAGGGGCTCAGAACACAGCCCGGGGGGACCCGATACTCAGGGTGATGGTGTTGGAGGTCTGACCCCCCACCCTGACCGCCTGGGGCCTTTCACTCAGAAAGTCCAGTATCCAGGCACTCAGACCCAGCTCGATCAGCACTATATCCTCTCTCGTGGAAACTGCCACGGAGTACCTTTGCTTGTGCAATAAATGTATCGTCAGTATCACATATTCTCTTATAGCCAAGAATTTGGCTATAAGGAAGACTGTTCTTCAAGGCTGGGGTGTGATAACTAGAATAATGCAAGAACGAGTTACGATCCGTCTCCTTTTTAAAAACCTCTGTGTGTAATGAGATGCCATCTGGGGCTTTCTTGATCAAAACATCGAGGAAGGGTAAATTATACATATCAAACTTTAATGTAAACTTTATCGTTCTTCTACAGGAGTTCAGGTACTCAAGGAAGGCAAAAAGTTCGGATGATGAACCAGACCAAATAAAAAACAGATCGTCAATATAGCGCATATACGATTTGACACATTTCTCAAACGGGTTATTATTAAAGATATGATCCACTTCATATTTGGACATATGCACAAGCAAAGGTACATATGCACAAACAAAGGTACTCCGTGGCAGTTTCCACGAGAGAGGATATAGTGCTGATTTGACACTAAAAGCCTTTAATAAAACCAAGCATATCGACAGGGCCACGTTGTTTACCCCCAGAAAGAAAGAAGATAAACCTGACAAAGTATCTTTCGTGTCTACTTACAGCCCTATTACGAGAGAAACGCGGAGTATTGTCAATAAACATTGGCATATTCTGCAGTCCGACCCTCTCATAGGGACAGCGTTTCAGCATTCGCCTAACTATTTTTACAAGAGACAAGCGAATTTATCTAATCTCCTAGTCAAAACTGATTTGCCCTTAAAGAAACCTTCTCATTTTATGTCCAACATCCCAGATGGAAATTTTCCCTGCCAATCCTGTGTTCAGTGCCAGGGTATGATTAAAGATACATTTTTCGCACATCCAAAAACGGGGAAAAATATCCCAATCAAAGGACGGATTACGTGTAATTCGTCCAATCTGGTGTATTTGCTAAAATGTCCTTGTAATTTTTCCTATGTGGGCAAAACAACGAGAGCCTTTAAATCAAGAATAAGTGAACACAAATGTGCTGTGAGGAATTTAGATGTCAAGTCATCGGTAGCTCGGCATTTCTCTAAGTGTAAGCATACCGTCAACAACCTCAAATATATGGGACTAGAGTTAGTACTCAGGCCAGCGCGAGGTGGAGACAGACACAAGCTGCTGCTGCAACGTGAATGTTATTATATCCACCTGTTCAATTGTATCGAACCTAAAGGTATGAATGAAGAAAACGTCTTAACCTGTTTCCTTTAACCTCCTTACTCCCACATTGTTATTTCTGGTCTGATTAAAGATGTTGTTTGTTGCCAAACTAGAGGCATGATTCACAAAGATGCCCAATGGATAATTTGAAATTAATTAATTCAATTAAGTAAAGTGGCTCAATTAGCCCTATAAATTAAAGGGCATGCTATATGTTATCAAGTTTCTGGTAATTTTGTTTTGTTTTGTTTTGTTTTGTATTGTATTGTTTATAAATATTTATTGATGATATAGTTATATCTATACATATGTATAAATTATGATTGGACTCTTTTTGATAGGTCATTCATTTAGTCATATTGCATAGGCACACCTGCGTTGTGATGTCATTTCCTGCCGTGTCATTTACCTGCCAGGTGTATTTAAACATCACCTTGAATGCATTTCCAGTGCTAGCCATACCACTGATCAGGGCCGGATTAACGACCGGGCCGACCGGGCCGCGGCCCGTGGGCCTCTAGTGATGAGGGGCCTCAAAAAAAAAAAAAAAAAAAAAAAAATATTTAAAATAAATTTTTTTTATTTATTTTTTTATGTATTTATTTTTTTGGAGGCCCCTCGTCACTAGAGGCCCCAACATTTATTTTGATTTTTTTTTTAACTTTGATTTTTTATTGTTTATTGGTGACTACTAGTATCATCTCATCTCTTCTCTATCTATTTTTATTAAATGTTTTGTATTGCAAATTGTTTGATAATGAGGGGTGAGAGACGTTGAGTCTACGTGACACTGACGTCCAGGTCCAGGGGTCACTGTCAGGTCAGGTGACCACTGATCGCGAGAATTGCACTTGCAAGTTGATCAAGTAGGCTAAGACTCGTCTCGAGTTGTACTGTATGATCAATTGATCATATGACTGTGACACTCAAAAAACATGGATAAAAAAGTAAAACGGTGGGGAAGCGGAGCTGCTAAGTTAAAGTCTAAACAGGAAAGGGACAGAAAGAGCACGTTACTTCGGCAAAGCATACCAACTATCGCTACTTTTTTCACCCCGTCAGGTAAGGCTAGCCTGGCTAGCACTAGTAGTAGCAGCAACGTTAAAGAGGCTGAGCCAGGCGCCGCGGGCAGAGAGGACGAGAATGCTAACGTTGTTATTATTATTGATGCTAGCGACAGAGAAGAGGCAGCGGCAGCCTCTAGTTCAGCCGGCCCACCACCACCAATGGCTGCCACCTGTTCGTATACGCCCGCCGCATCTCCACAGCCCAGCCCCAACACCAACACGAATGAGCTGGTTCCTCCTCCTAATACAAGCCTGGTATTCACTACAGTTGAAACAAATACAAGCCGGGGTTACTATTAGAGGAATTACGGTATTCTATATATTTTTTAAAGTGACATATAAAAACGCCACTGTGCGTGCGTGCACGTGTGTGTGGGGGGGCCTCCACAAGAATCTGGCCCAGGGGCCTCTGAAGTCTTAATCTGGCCTTGCCACTGATGAAGGACATTGTCCGAAACATGTCTGCTTTTGACTCAGGCTGCCAATAAAAAACATTGAACCTGTGAGTGCTGGTCCGGCTACCCTGCTTTGATATACTGAACTTTACGGGATTACAGCACCCAGTGTGAGAACTTGTGAGCGCGGTCTAACTTGACTATATATATATATCAGTAAACACAATGGGTTTGATAAGCGATTGTTTTGATAATCAACCATGTGAGAAATTACTGTATATCAAGTGCAATGCTGCATATTTCCATCTCTAGATTCCACATACTATAAATACTGCCAACAATGTAGAATGCATTACAGTTATATTATCGTACTTGGCCATCGCGTCCCGCTCTTAAGCCTATCGAGATATACCATGTACCTACTGTACTCCACTAACGAAAAAACAAATACGCCCATCACCTGCCGGGTCCCGCCCCTATGGAGGCGTAGCTTATAAGACACTAGGCATGGTCACCAAACACTCTTCCTCTATTTCGTTTCCATCATAACGGTCGCAGTGCGCCTTATGTAACTAGTTGTTATGAAAAGATTAGAGAAATTGCGTAATGTTGAAAGCTTACCGGAGGTTTGCTTACCCCTGGAATCTTCGGGGCATGTTTCAGCGACACGTCGGGCCTATGTTGATGTTTCCTCGTCTGGTGGCAGCAGACCAAGGAGCAGCGTACAAGGTTTGGCTATCGGGCCAGCTTGTACACAGGTAGGCCCTGTGTCATCAGGCATTGATGTTGGTGTTAGTAATGCTGTGAAGTGTGTTTCGGCGCCAGGGCCGGGGTGGCTTGGTGAACGTTCCACTGCAGTGGACGATTTCCTGGCTATCCTGGAGCATGCTGCTTACACTAATGCTACTAATGCTACTGCTAATGCTAATGTTGATGCTGAAATTGGTCGTTGTTCTAATATTCCCCGCCGCGGGACGTTGCCGCTTTTCCCTCCTCTTGCCCGGTTCATTGATGAAGGTCAATCGGTTGCTAATGTGGGGGGTTTCGTTGAGTCTTATTTACCTTTTTTACGGGTAAAAGGGCTAACAACAGGGTGCAGGCCGGGGGTACCGTGGCTACGTAGCCAGGTAGCTTTGTTCCTGTGCCCCGGCGGGGATGAACGATGTCCCACCCGGCCGATGCTTGAGAGCGAATCGGCTCGGAGGGTGGCAGTATGGACGGATGAGTGGTATACTGCTGCAGGATGGTTTGTAGCGGCGGCCAGTGATATGGCTCAGCTGGCTAGTTTCCTATCCACATTGGAGTCGGGTAGTGGGGCTATGGGTCCAGCCGACATTGTAAACATGTTGCATGTTTGTGGTGTTATAGAGATCTTGACTCAGTCGCAAGCTATAACTGTGGGGAGGATTAGGATGCTATCAACGTTTGTTGTTAGGCATGTTTGGTTGGAGCACTCTCCTCTTGGGGAAGAGGATAGGTTTTCTCTCCTCACAACTCCTTTTTCCACGGAAAGACTTTTTGGTCATTCTGTGGAGGCGCAGGCGGTTGTTGATCTGGGTCCCACACCGCCTCACGCTGTGCAGGCAGAGGTGGGAGCACGGCCTCGTCAACGACTGTGGCGAGGCCCTCGACAGGCGGCCATGTTTCCCCCGCCAGTGGTGCCCTGGGCGGAGAGTCAACAGGGATCCACAAGGCCGACAGCCTTGGCGGCCGAGGGATCGGCCATTTTGGGTGTATTCGGCTTGGATAAAACAAGCCGTTGTCATTCTGCCGCGAGCAGCCCGCTCCCCGTTCAATCCTCTCTCTGTTACCCACAGAAGCGGGGCTCTGATTGTTTTCCTTTGGCTGTGGGCCGCAAACCTTCTTTGAAGCGCATGCAGCCCCATTCTTCACTTCTCATGGGGACAGGGGCTGACACCCAGTTGATGGCTGAGCCTGGGTCTGTCCGTGAGAATGTTGTGCTGTCGCGTGGCTCCTGCACCACACGTTGTGTGATGGGTGAGCCTGGTGTTACGGCTGCCACTAGCTACAGTGGTCAGCAGGGGGACTCGAGGCCTCTTCTGTTGAATGCACAGCAAGGGTTACCCCGGCCTCGCCTTCGCCAGGCGGGGTATCACGCTGATGCCTCCCACTCCCGTGAGAGCGGCAGTGGTCTGCAAAGAAGAGGCGAGCGTGATTTGGGTGATAGCAATATCACTGCAGGGCTTCGGCGTGTAGGAGCCCATGGGGTCCTCATGCCTTGCGTGTCTAGCTGTAGAACAACTCCTCAGCATGCTAGAGGGGTGTTCAGGGGGGGGGGTGTGTGTCAACCAGTTTGATGACAGCTTCTCCCGTATCAAACCGGCCCTTTCTGTCGGGGTCCCCCCTTGGGTGCGTCGCACAGCGGGAGGGACCGGGCCAACTATCTACTGTTCCTTGCGGCTCAGCGTCAGTTGACGGCGGGTGCGCTATGGGATTATTTTCACATATGGCGACAAGAATGCCGTTTGGGGGGGTGGATAGAGAAAACGTTGAAGGAGGGGCTTGTGTTGCAGTTCGCACAACCCCACCCTCCGTTCTCAGGTTTGGTGCCGACCCTATTGTCAGGGTCAGAAGCAGTGACAGCCCTGGCAGACGAGATCCAATCTCTGTTGGCGAAGCAGGCCGTAGTCGTGGTCCCGAGAGAGGACGCGATGTCAGGCATCTACTCCCGTTATTTTCTGGTGCCCAAGAAAACGGGGGGGGTCAGACCTATACTGGATCTGTCCGCGTTCAATCGGTTGATTGTAGCGAGACCGTTCAGGATGTTGACCGTCAAACTCCTTCTGCTTGCTGTCAGAAGGGGAGACTGGTTCACCTCCATAGACCTGAAGGATGCGTATTTTCACATCCCGATTTTCCCTCTTCACAGGAAGTTCCTGCGGTTCCTGTTTCAGGGCGTAGCGTACGAGTACCAGAGGTTGCCGTTCGGCTATTCTCTGGCTCCCCGCACATTCACCAAGTGCGTAGCAACTGCGCTGGAGCCTCTACGTCATCGGGGAATACGGGTTCTATTCTATCTCGACGACATTCTACTCCTCAGTCATTCGGAGGAGGTTGCCAGGTCTCATACCAGGCTGGTGGTGGAATTCCTCACCAGGCTGGGTTTTGCTGTGAACTGGAAGAAGAGTACGCCTCTTCCCAGTCAACAGGTGGAGTACTTGGGCTTGACGTTGAGGTCAAGGCCCATGATTGTAACCCTCTCGGAGCAGCGGCGGGTGTCTATCCTTCGCTCGCTCGGGGGTTTCCATCTGGGAGGGACGGTCACGGCGCTGCAAGTGATGCGCCTGCTCGGTATGATGGCATCTGCTCACACGGTGGTTCCTCTTGGCCTCCTCTTCATGAGGAGGATACAGAGGTGGTTTTTCTCTATGGGGATAGATCCGGTGAGGGACAAATGGAAACGGTTGACGGTTCCTTTGTCGATATGGGGAGATCTCGCCCATTGGAGGAGGCTGGGTATCCTCACCATTGGGGTCCCCATGGGCAGCAGGCGCTCACACGTCACAGTCTTCCCCGACGCCTCTCTCACGGGTTGGGGAGGGACATGTCGGACCCACGCAGTGGGGGGCAGCTGGACGAAGGTCCATGCTGGCCAGTCTACCCCGCACATCAATGTGTTGGAATTGAAGGCGGTCCTCCTGGTCCTCAAACGGTTCGACCACCTGGTGGTAGGCGAGCACGTTATGGTCAGAACGGACAGTATGACGGCAGCGGCATATATCAACAGGCAGGGTGGGACTCGTTCCATCCGCCTGCACCGGGCAGCGGTTGAACTTTGGCTATGGGCATCTCGCAGGCTGCGCAGTCTGAGGGCGCTCCACATCCCTGGTGCAGAGAATGTGGGCGCGGATATGATGTTCTGGGGCGGTCCTCGTTACGACGAGTGGGAACTCCGCCCTGACATAGTCAGACAGATCTGGGATCGTTTCGGGGAGGCCTCGTAGATCTGTTTGCGAGCCGACGCTCTCACAAGTGCCCCTTGTGGTTCTCGGTCAGTCGAGCAGATCATCCCCCTTGGGGGTGGATGCCTTCTCGATCTTTCCATGGCCGCCCGGTCTTCTGTACGCCTTTCCTCCTGTACAGCTGTTGGGTCAGCTGTTGGAGTGGATACGGAGGGAGCGCAGGACAGTGATCCTGGTCGCGCCGGACCGGGGCACGGCAGTGTGGTTTCCGGTCTTGATCCAGCTACTGGTCGCTCCGCCTTTTTTATTCCTTGGTCGGCGGCGGCCCTCTCTCAGCAACTCGGGTCGCTGTTCCAGTACCCGGTGTTGAGCCAACGCCTATTGGTGTGGCTGGTGGGAGGGTAAGTCTGGAGAGGATGGACCCTTCTGTGGTTAATACCATCCGGAATGCGCATGCTCCCTCCACTGTCGCGCTTTACGCAGGCAGATGGCGTATGTTCCAAAAGTGGTGTAAGGCGGGGGGCCGGGACCCAGTCTCCTGCACCCTGGATGCTGTCCTTAGTTATCTCCAGTCTCTCCTTGTTAGACTGTCGGCTTCGACGGTGAGGGTATATGCAGCAGCTATATCCTCCTATCATGAGGGGTTTGAGGGGGATGTCTTGTTCAGCCACCCTCTTGTGAAGCGTTTCCAGCTTGGCGCTCGACGCGTTAAGCCGGTGCAACGCTCTTTGGCTCCGAGTTGGGATCTTCAATTGGTCCTCGGTCGGTTGTCCTTGGCCCCGTTTGAGCCGCTTGAGCAAGCGCCGTTGGGACAGCTGTCTTTCAAGACCGCGTTCTTGCTGGCTGTCACCTCCGCTAAACGCGTGGGTGAGCTCTGTGCTCTTTCGGTACGTCCAGAGTGCCTGTCTTTTCGTTCCGATTGTGGTGCCACTCTGCGGCCTAATCCTGCTTTCGTGCCTAAGAATATCCGGAGTTCCTTCCGCTCCAGGGATATTGTGGTTCAGGCGTTTCGTCCGCCTCCTCACGCTAGTGAGTTAGATGCGGGCCTTCACCTGTCATGTCCGGTCCGTGCTTTGGGAATTTACCTCAGCCGTACTCAGGACCTCAGGGTTACCGATCAGCTTTTTGTCTGTCACGGTGGTTCTCTTGCCGGTAAGGCACTATCGAAACAGCGCCTGTCCCATTGGTTGTGCGAGGGCATTGCCCTCTGCTACACATTGGCCGGGCTGGATCCCCCTGGGGGCGTCAGGGCGCACTCCACTCGTGGGGTGGCTGCCTCTGCCGCTCTGCTGGGTGGGGCCTCGGTGGAGGACATCTGTGCTGCAGCTTCATGGTCCTCCCCGGGCCCCTTTGTAAGGTTTTACCTCATGGACATGACCGGGGGTTCTGTCTCCCAGGCGGTTCTGGGGTCTGTGGCCTTTCCTGCTTCCCGTCCTTTGGTAGGGTAGCAGGAGTGTGTGGGTATGGGCCACAGTGTGTTAGGTCACACATGGTTCCGCCTGTGCTGTGTGTTCAAGGGGTTCTAGTTCCCTCTTGCTCGCACTCAGGTGGAGTTGACTGCGCCCCCCCTTCATTAGGAAGGATGGGGTGACAGGACTCCCCAACCCCTTGATGTGGGCTTACGGGTCCTCAGGGGGTACATCTGTCGGGCCTCGCGTCCGCTCTACCCCATATCTCGATAGGCTTAAGAGCGGGACGCGATGGCCAAGTACGATAATATAACGAAAGGTTATGTATATAACCTAGTTATATGAGTACTGGCTGAGCGTCCCGCTCTTAACGGCCCTGAGTTCCCTTTTGAGGAATCTTTTCCTGTACAATACAATACAGTACGACTCAAGACACAGAACATGAGTATCGCTGCAGGCGGGACAAAACCTTGTAACTCCAAAAACCCAACTTTTCAGCAGATGAAAAAAACGAACACAGATTTGAGGGCGAATAGAGTTACGAGGTTTAGACAGATGATTGGTTTAATGCTTTCCCATTGTTTAAACTTTGTAAAACCCACACACAGTGATGGGCAAGCTACTTGGAAAATGTAGCAAGCTACACTACAAGTTACTCTCGATTAAATATAGCTAAACTACAATGGAAGCTATCCCCAGAGAAATGTAGCAAGCTACACTACAAGAACATGGCTAAAATATCTAGCTACATCGGCACTACTTTTTTTTCTTTTTTTTTACTTTGTGATCAAGTTTACACCAAACAAATAGGCAGGCAAAAAAATAGCTCAGTTTGATTGTTTATTATAAAACTGAAACAAGCCCTCGGTCTGGCTTTTTGTGTCATCCTTTTAACATGAGGAAAGAACTGTGGAAACGTAATAAATAAAAGGCAGTGAAACAATAATAAAAATAAACACAAATATATACTCCCTCTATTGGAATGGAGACTTTTCAGCACAGGATAAACTACTGTTTCAACTCAAACCACAGTAACAAAATGACAATAACCTGGCCAAAGAAAAAGTGCAAGAAACATTTGTCTACAAAATAGACATTAACGAAATCCTATGTAACATTTATACATTCTTAAGTACGGAAATAAGCAGCATGGGGTAATCGGCATTGGAACTATACTACTACAGTATGTACTCAGAGTATAACACTCAAGCTTGACACTGCTAGACAAACAATACTATCCTTGGCTGCTAGATATGTAACTCACAAAACATTCCATGGCCACAGGTTGAGAACCACTGGTCTAGGACGATCTTTTCCCTATTTTTTTCTTTTCTCCACCCCCCAATGTACAGTGTACAGTGTCCCCCTACCCCAACCCCCCCCCCCCCCCCCCCAATGTACAGCCCCCACCCACCAACCCCACCAACCCAACCTCCTCCAATGTACAGTTTCTACGTCAAATGTATATACACTCTTTTTCTGGACACTTTTTGTATCACAAACAGTACTGTATTTGCAAATCTGATATGTCATAAATGTATAGATGTAGCAGTACTGTCTATCTGTATGTCGTGTGTGTCATATATGTTATGATGAATTGAAAATTGGGGACCCTGATGTAAACAAGACGAAAGTCTTTCTCTGGTCTGCATCCCCTTAACAATTGTATGTATTGAGCTGTACTGTACTGTACCCATTCTGCAATCTGTTAATACACTTTTCAATCAATCAATCAATAATATTGTTCATAGCAGCTAGCCTATCTCAGACAGACTGTTAGTTAAAGCTGTTGATAAAAAGTGCACTGACTTGTGTGCTGTTTGGGAACAGTTGACAATGTTTATGTAAAGACAGTAAGGGTTTTCATCAGCTCACCTGAATATGTGTTCTCAAGTTAGTATTGGACGTGTGGGACGTCGAGAGCAGCTTCGTTTTTGGTTGACACAATAAACACCTAAACACATATGTTTTAGGCGTTTTTTCAGTCAAACTCATAAACGTGTCCAGGTAGGGCCATGGAGATGCAGTGTTGTTATTGTTGTTGACATCATCTTCATCAATGCCATCAGTGGAAACATCAAATCCCTCTGCCATTATTTCGCGCTGTTATTGTAAATTCATCCATTCATTCTCATTCAGTGGTCTGCGTTTAGATTTTCACTTCCTGGTTTGCGGCCTGGAGTCCCGCCCTATCCTGCCTCTGATTGGCCTACCCGTAATATTTTGGCCTACCATACCCAATCGTGAGTCGTCACTCATATCTAAACAAACCAACCAATCATAGTGGGTTTTTTACGGGGAGTTTTTTTTTCTCTTCGCAGATCTTCCTGTCTAGACTGCGAAAGTAGCGTGTAACGTTTCTCGTCGCTACGTTACTACTTCGTTCTATAAACAGCTCCGCTACAGAGACCGCTACCCTGGTTAAAAAGTAGCGAGCTACCAGCACGCTACTGAGAATTGTAGTTAAGCTATGTAGCTTCGCTACTTGTAGCAAGCTACTGCCCATCACTGCCCACACACACATATGGAGGATGATCTACGGAGTTGATTTATATATATATAAAAATAATGGAGTTATGAGGTTTTGTCCCGCCGGCAGCGGTATGCAAAATAAAAAATTAACACAGATTTGAGGGTGAATAGAGTTACGAGGTTTAGACAGATGATCTGTTTAATGCTTTCTCTTTTACAAGTCGATTATTCATTTCGATATAGAATATTCGTTGACAGCCCTACAAGTACAATTAGTTATTGCACACTACATCACCCCTGAGTGGAACATGGAAAGCCGAATTCCAATCTGGCTTCAGAACATCCCACTCCACTGACACATGCCTTCTCTACTTGAACGACCACATCAAACAAGAGGTGGACGCGGGCAAATACTGCGGCATGGTCATGCTGGACCTACAGAAGGCCTTCGACACTGTCAATCACACCATTCTGATTGACAAGCTAAAAGCAATTGGTTTTGATACTTTATCAGTGAGCTGGATACAATCCTACCTGGAGGGGAGGGAACAGATGGTGGAAGTAAACGGTACACTATCCCCCCCCCTCACAGTGAGCTGTGGTGTTCCACAAGGAAGCATACTAGGACCGCTACTATTCCTAATTTATGCAAATGACATGTCGTCAGCTTGTGACTGCAACTTGTTCCTGTTTGCGGACGACTCAGCCCTGCTGGTCTCTGACAAGAACAAGTTACAGGTTGAAAAAGCCCTCAGCTCGGAACTAGGCAAAATCTGCATATGGCTCGCCGACAACAAACTATCATTACACATGGGCAAAACAGAGTCCATTCTCTTCGGTTCAAATAACAAACTCAGCAAGACCGACGGCTTCTCGGTTACAGTGGGTGACAATATTATCACAAGGAAAGATGAAATTACCTACCTGGGTTCCATCCTAGAGGCTAATCTTTCCTGTGACAAAATGGCATCCAATGTAATAAAAAAAGTCAACCAACGAACGCGATTCTTGTACCGGATCTCCGCTCTGGTAAACAAGAATACCCTGAGGACTCTAGCAGGAGCACTCATTCAAGGGTACTACGACTATGCTTGCACCTCATGGTACCAAAGCACCTCAAAGGCACTAAAAAACAAATTACAAACATCTCAAAACAAGCTAGTCAGACTACTACTTGACCTGACTCCTAGAACCCACCTCACCCCTGCCCACTTTGACAACCTAGGATGGCTTAGAGTAGACGACAGAGTACAGCAACTTGCAATGGGCCTGGTCTACAAGATACACTACGCGACCAAGGTACCCATGTACATGTCAAAATACTTCCCAAAGGTCAGTGAATACCACGATCACAACACCAGAGGGAGCTCCACAAATCATGTAAAACCCAGATTCGGATCAAACAAGGGACTAAACACGTTTCGCAATTATGCCACATCAATGTGGAACGCCCTGCCTAAAGCTGTAAAGGAATGTGAATCACTACCCACCTTCAAAAACACTCTCAAAAAACACCTACGTGAGACTGCAATTCGAAACTGGCCCCTACAAATGTCCTAACCTAGTTGTACAGTAAATGACCAAGTAAGGCTTTGTCAATATTCCAATGTACAGTGTAAAATGTGTGTGTGTCCCCTTCCCAACCCCCCCCCCCACCTCCAATGTACAGCCCTCACCCAACCCACCCAACCCCACCCCACCCAACCAACCTCCTCCAATGTACAGTTTCTATGCCAAATGTATATACACTCCTTTTCTGGACACTTTTGTATCACAAACAGTACTGTATTTGCAAATCTGATATGTCATAAATGTATAGATGTAGCAGTACTGTCTATCTGTATGTCATGTATGTCATATATGTTATGATGAATTGAAAATGGGGGACCCTGATGTAAACAAGTCGAAAGTCTTTCTCTGGTCTGCATCCCCTTAACAATTGTATGTATTGAGCTGTACTGTACTGTACCCATTCTGCAATCTGTTAATAAACTTTTCAATCAATCAATCAATCAAACTTTCCCCCACTGTACCGAAAACCCGTACCGAACTTCAAAACCGAGGTAGGTACCGAACCGTGTTTTTTGTGTACCGTTACACACCTATTTCCCATTGTTTACTTTGTAAAACCACACACACATGGAGGATGATCTACAGAGTTGATTTATAAAAAATTTAAATCCTGCTTTCGTGGAAACATGTGCCAAACCTTGTCATACCATTGCCATTGTCCTTTTCCTTCCTTTAAAGTGTCCTTTTCTTGTGTGTTTAAAGTGACCTGTGGTGCGTTTGTGTGTGTTTTTCCTCTTTTTAACTTCTCTGTACGTCAAGTAATTTCCTTTTTAGAGTTTTAATTAGTTTCCATTTTTTACCTCTGTGCCATCTGACCGCTTTATTTTATTGTTTATTCTATCCAGCAGTGCAGTGATGTTTCCTATTTATTAGAAGTGCTGTGTGTGCTCTATAGAGGTGCAGGGCTGATTTTTTCTGCAATATTCTTTTTAATTACTAGTAATGGTGGTCTAGATTGGGCCAGTTGGGTATGATCCCTTTTTAGTGTTTTTATTTAATAAAGTGTCAAATCTTGGGAATACAAAAACCTCTGTTGTACGCCTGTTCTTTTATTAGAAACCCTGTGTGGTCTGGGAACTCAGAACATAAATGTGTAACAATGAATGAGGGTCTCTCCCCTTAACAGAGAGTGGCGCAGTTTCTATAGTCAACCATTAAGGTTACATTTGGCATGCGCACTATGAAGCCCCGCCTAACAAAACAAGGTAAGCACGACGCCCCGCCCACGCACAGTAAAACCGAGTACAAGCCCCGAACAACCGCCTCAAACCAAGTACAAGCCCCGAAGCCCCGCCCAGACGTTGGGCTTGCGGCTCTGCAGATATACCCTCCTCGTTCAGACACCAAACCCCAGCAGGAGGGTGCAGAGCCTTCTAAAAGATTATATTATTATAATAATCATTATAAGGCTCTGGTAGGGTGTATCTGCAGTGCCGGAGAACCCCACCCACCGCTGGTTCCAACCGGTTCCAACCACCCACCGTTTTGGGCTAGTGCGCATGCGGATGGACATGCGGTTTACAGCTACAGATTGCAGAATGGGTACAGTACAGTACAGTACGGCTCAATACAAACAATTGTTAAGACGATGCAGACCAGAGAAAGACTTTCGTCTTGTTTACATCAGGGTCCTGTGGGTTAAGATCCATTTATTCATGTCCCTAGATACATTTATCCATGTCTTTTTATTATCATGTCTTCATGTAAATCTCCCCCCACCCCGCCTACCCAACCCCTCACCCCACCCACCTCCAATGTACAGTTTCTTCCCCCTCAAATGTATATACTCTCTTTTTAGACTCTTTTTGTACTCTGGTATGTCATAAATGTCTAAATGTAACAGTACTGTCTACCTGTATGTCATGTATGTTATATGTTATGATGAATTGAAAATGGGGGACCCTGATGTAAACAAGATGAAAGTCTTTCTCTGGTCTGCATCCCCTTAACAATTGTGTGTATTGAGCTGTACTGTATTGTACCCATTCTGCAATCTGTTAACACTAGAACAGCCATGGAGAAAATGTCACTGATTCCCGCCGGAAGGGGTCAGATGACCCCACAGCTTATATGAGAAATATGAGAAAAATAAACAGTGTAAACTATATAATTACCTCTTAATATAAAAATATGAGGTTTACCACAGGTTTGAGTGACAATTTTTTTTTGAAAAAAATAAAAATAATAAATAAAAATATTATTATTATTATTTTTTTTTTTTATGGAAGAGCCACACATTGATGGGCAAAGAGCCACATGCGGCTCGCGAGCCATGGGTTGGCCACCCCTGCGTTAGATGCTCGCAAAGTGCTGTGACTTTCCACATATATATTCCATATAACGTTCTGATTACATTTTCCTGAAGTCATTTTGAAATTTCTGAAACCGTGCCAGATAAAACGGGTACTTTTAGGAAAAGTCATTGAGTGACAGAGCTGGAGCTCGACCGAGTGACGAGGGGGGTGACGAGGAGGGGGCAGCGGTGGCCTAATGGTTAGAGAAGCGGGTTTGTGACCGGAAGGTCGCCGGTTCGAGCAAGGCACTTAACCCCCAACTGCTCCAGTGGAGTTGCTCAGTGGCCAATGGTGTCAGACTGTGGTTGTACTGGGCAGCTCCCAGGTGTCAGACTGAGGTTGTACTGGGCAGCTCCCAGGTGTCAGACTGTGGTTGTACTGGGCAGCTCCCAGGTGTGAATGGAACTGTGTGAATGTGAAGCAGGGCGTAGCTGAAAAAGAGCATCTGTGCTCAGCGAACCTACCCTGGGTAAATAAAGGTTAAACAAACATTTATTGACCCATTGTCGGCTGTGCTAGTGTTAATAAAAATGTCAATCAATCAAAAGCGTGTGTACATCTCAGCCGGTCTGTGGCTACTGTAGTGGTCAAGATCTATTTGTTACCGGAAGGCCAGTGTCAAGTCAAGTCAAGATGTTGTGAAGGGCCAGATTAAACCGAATATATATATTTATTTATATATATATATTTAATTGTATTTGTATATTCTCTAATATTCCCTGATATCCCTTGTATATTCCTTGTACAATATGCATTGAATATCCATTCTAGCCTACTGAACATACCATAATAGTCTCCATTCTACTATTGGTCGAGACCTTGGTGCCAGGCTGCCATACCCCTCAGACCCAGTTCAAACGTACCGCTCGACATGTACGAACAAGTCCTAGTTCCGCGTAGGAATTTGGCTACCGCACCACTAATGGGACTATTTGTTCATAGTGCGTATATATACTGCGCTACTAAAGTAGGACTTTCTTTTCAGTCCAGTTTCTTACCCTCCAATAGAGTCACAGACGTAAAGCCTCCCCGCGACGCCACGTGTGGGAGTAAGGCCAAGTTCGCCTACCATCGGTATTGAGACATCGTGTATATTAATATTTGAATAGTCATATTTGGCACTATATCGTCGAGTTGGACGTAGTCTATTAAGCTAATAATAGTCTGTTAATATATAGTGCTTCGTGCGGTGAGAATACTACCGTAGTCAGTACCCCATCGTTTCGGGCAGAGAACTGGCTGCTTACCCAGGGTGGTTGACCCTATGTGAAGCTGCACCCGAGGAGCCCCAGAGCCGACGAGCGAGTGGACCTGTATACCGGATTATTCTACCGACGACAGCCCGCCTTCCCAGGCACGGATTATGCTTTGGATACTTTGATTATTCCATGGATAAAGACCCCCGACACTGCCGTGTGTTGGAACCCCCCCCCCTGGAGAGGACGCAAGGTGAGGAGACGCTCTGCAAGACGAGGTCGCTTCACGTCTCTCCCCCGTGGACCGGAGAGAGCCGGCCCACAAAGAGTCCACCTGCTTTCATCTGTGGTCCAAGGATCGCCGGCGCATTGAACGGCACTACAGTGGGTTCACCTGGGATACCCTTGGCCGGACGAGGCAGCCGGATTCTACCCCTCCCCCCCTCCTACTCCTGTCGGCTTACAAGCGACCGGATTAACCCCCTCTAGTGTATCTAGTATAATCATTAAAGTATCATTGCTGTTATTCCTTAACTATTCCAGGTCGTATATTTACCACCTGCGCCTTCAGAGATTGGACATTCTCTATTGATATACCGACGAATACTCCTTGCCATAAAAGTGCATACTATTTCAATTCATAAATGTAATTAAGTGATTAAGTGCTTATTCTACACACCATCGCTGTGTAGAAATAAAGACCTGTTTCTAATTCGTACATTTGTGTTGGATCCGTTTCATCTACGTGAGAGTGTTCATGATAATATATTTATGCCGTGTACTGGGTGGCCGAATATTAAGTACAAAGGTAGTGGTAGTAAGTATCATATCTAGTAATACAGTCAGGGAATTGTACCCCTCAGTTACAATTGGTCCTTCGAGGGTAATTAGTGTAATATTAATATAGTGTTATTAATATTGAAATGGCCTATGATGAACACTCCACGAAACGATCCTCCTAACCAACGCCCGCAGCGCGAACGACGGCTCCCTCAGTACTTAGAGGCTTACGCTGTCAGTCAACAACCTAGTCTTCTACTAACAGTAAACGCGGTAAAACTAGAAAGTAAAAGTGTCTATGTCTATGTAAAAATGTCTAACCCCAACGCCCAGACTACCCCGACCATAGAGGCCCCTACGGGCTCTAATGTAACTGACCAAGTTCACGGTGGGGACCAGTGGGAACCAGACATGACTCCACACCCCGCCAGTACTGAAGAAGTAGTCCCCGATGAGTCCCGGGAGGAATACAACGCTACCGAGAGAGAACTCGGCACGGAAGAAGACGGGGAGAGCACCGTGGAGATAGAGCTCCAAGGCTCCGCAAGGAGTACCCCGAGGGAAGGCTCCCCTATACAACCGCCTTCTCCCAGCGAGGCAGAGAGGACCCTACAGCAGGCCTTCCTCATCAGCCTGAACGCCGCTGCTGAACGCGACCGACTGCAGATCCAGCAGCGAAGCGAACACGAGCAGATACGTCTAGAAATAAGACGCATTCAGATGGAAGAGAATGTGGCCCGAGAACGAGCCGGTGCTCAACGGGACGCAGCGCGCGACAGACAGCAGTCGCAACTAATAGAACAGCTGATCAGACGGACAACACCCTCTCCCTCCGCCAGAGGCTCCAGGAACTCGTCTAGACACACCTCCAGGGCGGCATCCCCTAGCCGAGTAAACAACCCTGAACTTGACCAACAGACGAGGTCTATACCCCCCACAGACCACCTCCCCCCACCGGTCCAAGCGAGACCTAGCAACCGGGAAGGAGCAGCATATCCTGTGGAGAGGCTAAACCAGAGACTACAAGCACTGGATGACCTAACTGAAGACGAAGAGGAAGAGGAGGAAAACCACGCCCGAAGACAGCACAGTACTCTACCGGACCAGGAGGTCCGGTACAGCCCAGGCTATACTCCCGCGGAGCTGCGCTACAGACCCCCGACTCTATACACGGGTGAGCACGACGCACGACCCGCACCGAGGAACAGCACCTGGACAAGCGGGCCATGGTACACTGCCGGTACCAGCCCATACCAAGGAGCGGGAGGAGACTCGCCTAGGAGGCCTCTCCCCCAACGCTCGCCGATGTATCCACAGTCAGCGTCATACATTGGCACGCCTATGGTACCCGACTTCACCCAAGAGAACCGGGCCCAGTATACAGAACTCCGCATGTGTCTGGAGACCATGTTGGTGGATGTATTGGATGAACGCCACAAATACGCCATCCTACTGAAGCACTTAAAGGTACCCCGCGCACATAATATAGCGCTCGCCTACGCGACTTCCACCACCCCATACACAGCAGCGCTGGTAGCATTGGACCAGAGGTATGGGCGCATATGGGATTACGTGATCCAGGAGATCCGACACATCGACCGCTTACCCCCAGCAATAGACAATCGAGCACTGGACGACCTGTCCATCAGAGTGCAGTCCCTGGTAGGGATGTTGGGAGCGCAAAGAGAGAAGGGGAGGCATGAACTTTACGCCAACTCAAATGTGGAGAGGATCCTGGAGAAGCTGCCGCCCGCTCGTCAGGAGCGCTTTAGGCGGCAGAGGGACCACAGAGACCCGAATGGCCCCGAACCGAACCTCCTCGATCTAGCAGACTTCCTGGCGAGAGAAGTCAGCAGCCTACGGCTAGATACATTCGGACGGAGCACCCCTGGCTCCAGAGAAGGAACCAGACGACTAAATGATGGAAGAAGATCGGTGACTGTGATGCACCAATCGGAGTCAGTACCGAGCAGCAGGAGCCACAGTACCCCCTCCAGAACGGAGAAGTGGAAGATAGTGTGCCCCTACTGTGAGAAAGAACACTGGCTAGCGCAATGTGACTCCTTCCCCAAGCTGAACGCGGAGGAAGCAGGTCAATGGATAAAGTCCAACAAGCGCTGTTTTCGCTGTGCGCGCTCACACATGGCAGCCGAATGCCGCTTAAAGAAAAGGTGCACCAAGTGCGATGGAGCCCATCTGGACATACTTCACGACAGTAACAGACGGCGCCCTTCACCTGCACCATCCAGCCGCAAAGCGAGCGTCATGTACATCGATCCCGCCAGCAGCAGTGGAGCCCGAGTACTCCTAAAAGTAGTGCGTGTGACACTAAGCTACCAGAATAAAGTCCTGGACACTTACGCCGTCCTCGATGACGGGTCAGAGAAGACCCTGCTGCTTGCCTCCGCTGCGGCCCAGCTAGGGCTGCGGGGAAGCGAAACCCAAATGACAATTCGGACAATAAGACGAGATTTGAAGACGATAAAGGGCGAGAATGTCTCATTCTCTATCGCAACAAGCGGCCAGCCTGAGCGACGGTACCAGATTGCAGACGCTTTCACCAGCCAAGAAATAGGACTGTCGCGGTACACATACCCCGTCGCCAAGCTGATGGAGAAATATGCACATCTGCGCAAGTTACCGATCCCGCTCATAGACAATGCTATGCCGACCCTGTTGATAGGCTCCGACCATGCAGACCTCATTGTCCCGATAGACCGGGTTCATACCGGACCCCGAGGCTGCCCTGCAGCAGTCGAGACCCGTTTGGGATGGACTCTCCAAGGCCCGCTCGCCAAATCTCTCAACCGAAGTACAGCCACTAGATGTCTCCACTCCCGAGTCACAGAGGGAGAAACCGCACTCCTGCAACACGTAGAGCGGCTATGGACCTTGGAACAAATGCCCTTTAAGAACGGAAAGAAAGACATTCGCTCTAAAGATGACATTTACGCCATTCACCTCCTCGAGACAGGGACCAAGAGAGTCCCGGTCAACGGCGTGTTGAGATACGCCACGCCACTCCTGCGGCGAGAAGGAATGCCTACTTTCCACGCCAAGACAGACGCCACAGAACGGTACCTGCTGAACACGGAGCGGCGCTTAGCCAAGAACCCCGCCCAAGAGAGTGTATACCGCGCTGAGATTGAGAAGCTCATCACAGCGGGACACGTCACAAAGATGGACATTAAAGAGGCTGACCAGACCACTGAATCGTGGTACGTGCCCCACCACAAGGTCCATCACAACGGTAAAGACCGCATAGTATTTAACTGCAGCTACCAGATCGGATCCCAAAATCTGAATAAAGAGTTACTGCCCGGTCCCACACTCGGCCCCTCCCTACTCGGCGTTCTACTCCGCTTCCGCCAGGAAAAGGTGGCCATCAGCGGGGACATTAAAGGAATGTTCCTGCAGGTGAGATTAGTAGAGGCGGACAAGCCCCTGTTACGGTTCCTATGGAGAGAGAAGCCAGGAGATGAGCACCCAGCCATCTAACAATGGGAAGTCCTCCCCTTCGGAACGACGTGCAGCCCCTGCTGTGCGACATTTGCACTACAGAAACATGTAGCAGAGGACCCAGCAGCGGACGAAGAGGTCCGACACAGCGTAAAGAACAGCTTCTACGTAGACAACTGTCTACAAAGCCTTTCAACCCAGGAAGAAGCCGAGGCTCTCCTGATTAAACTCCGCACCTCATTGATCAAAGGCGGCTTTGATCTCAGGCAGTGGGCCAGCAGCGATCCGCAAGTACTGCGCAGCCTCTCCTCCGAGGACAAGGCAGCCAGCAGCGAGACCTGGATGGCTACAATCCCGGGAGAAGCCCAGGAGATGACCCTGGGATTGGTGTGGCGATTCAAAACAGATTCGCTTCACTACAGACACAAGCCCCTGACTACGGAGCAGGGAAGGCCGGCGGCGGCGCCGACCATCAGACGGAGTGTGTACACAACACTCGTCCGACAATATGACCCGCTAGGATGTATTCTACCGTACACCACCAGGGCAAAAATGATTGTACGAGCATTGTGGGACAAGGACCAGGGCTGGGACGATCCCATTCCCGCACACCTTGCATCCACCTGGAGAGAGTGGGAGATGGAGCTCCACTCACTCCCAGGCGTTAATATGCGCCGAAGCTACTTCCCACCCACGGTGAGGCCAGAGACATGTAAAATGGACTTACACGTCTTCAGTGACGCCTCAGAGGTCGCATACGGATCAGTAGCCTACTTGCGGGCCCAAGACCAGGGGGGAGAGATCTACACAGCATTTGTCCTCGCCCGCTCGAGAATAGCCCCACGCAAGCAACAATCTATCCCACGTCTAGAGCTCTGCGCAGCCCTAGCCGGAGCGCACCTAGCCACGCTCATCCAACGTGAGCTCACCATACCGGTGTCTAGAACAATCCTGTGGTCAGATTCCACGACGGTACTCGCCTGGATCAAATCGGACTCATGCAAGTACAAAGTCTTCGTGGGAGTCAGAGTCACCGAGATTCAAGACTTAACCGAAGAGTTAACCGGAGAAACAGAGTGGCGCTACGTTGATACAAAACAGAACCCAGCTGACGTCATCACCCGGGGGATGCCCCTGGATGACCTCACCCGTCGCAATGTCTACAGTGACGGCCCCGCATTCCTAAGACTCCCGGAAGGACAGTGGCCCATGCCTATCCCGAGGGAAGCAAGTCCAGAGGAGGTGGAAAATAAGAAGTCTGTGTTCTGTGGATTGAGCACCGTAGCCTCCACCGACCCTAACATAGACGATTGCACGTCCATAGAGAGTGCACAACAAAGAACATTCCTGCGGTACCACCCGGAGTGCAAGTCCCCCGCTGATATGTCAGCAGCTAACTACGAGGAAGCAGAATTGCTTCTACTGCAGCGAGCCCAGAGAGACTCGTTCCCCGATGAATTGGCCTGTCTACAGGGAGGAAAGCCCGTCCCATCCGACAGCAGATTAATTCATCTGGCCCCCGAGAGCGACGCTCATACCCTCATCAGAGTGGGTGGTCGCCTACGCAGAGCCCCCAATCTACCGGATGACATTAAGCACTACCTACCGTCTCTACAGACCCGCCAGAAGTGGGTAAAGGAGAGAGACAATTTGACAGAAGGAACAGTCGTCATGATTATTGATCAATCACTGCCCAGAGCTATGTGGCCGGCCGGCCGCGTAAGCAAAGTGATCACCGGTGCCGACGGCAAGGTCCGAGCAGCTGAAGTGCTCGTCCAGGGTCGCACTTACACCCGTCCCGTGGCGAGGCTCATAGAACTGCCCCGACTCCCAGACACAATCGATGATGACCATGACCCTACAACCCTATGACTTTGTGAAGTTGACTGACCCCTACAGCAAACCCTTATGTGTAAATAGACAACGCGATTAATCTGTCTCTGTTTAACTGATTAGGTCTGGGACCTATTCAGGGGGTGGCTGTTGTGAAGGGCCAGATTAAACCGAATATATATATTTATTTATATATATATATTTAATTGTATTTGTATATTCTCTAATATTCCCTGATATCCCTTGTATATTCCTTGTACAATATGCATTGAATATCCATTCTAGCCTACTGAACATACCATAATAGTCTCCATTCTACTATTGGTCGAGACCTTGGTGCCAGGCTGCCATACCCCTCAGACCCAGTTCAAACGTACCGCTCGACATGTACGAACAAGTCCTAGTTCCGCGTAGGAATTTGGCTACCGCACCACTAATGGGACTATTTGTTCATAGTGCGTATATATACTGCGCTACTAAAGTAGGACTTTCTTTTCAGTCCAGTTTCTTACCCTCCAATAGTCACAGACGTAAAGCCTCCCCGCGACGCCACGTGTGGGAGTAAGGCCAAGTTCGCCTACCATCGGTATTGAGACATCGTGTATATTAATATTTGAATAGTCATATTTGGCACTATATCGTCGAGTTGGACGTAGTCTATTAAGCTAATAATAGTCTGTTAATATATAGTGCTTCGTGCGGTGAGAATACTACCGTAGTCAGTACCCCATCGTTTCGGGCAGAGAACTGGCTGCTTACCCAGGGTGGTTGACCCTATGTGAAGCTGCACCCGAGGAGCCCCAGAGCCGACGAGCGAGTGGACCTGTATACCGGATTATTCTACCGACGACAGCCCGCCTTCCCAGGCACGGATTATGCTTTGGATACTTTGATTATTCCATGGATAAAGACCCCCGACACTGCCGTGTGTTGGAACCCCCCCCCCTGGAGAGGACGCAAGGTGAGGAGACGCTCTGCAAGACGAGGTCGCTTCACGTCTCTCCCCCGTGGACCGGAGAGAGCCGGCCCACAAAGAGTCCACCTGCTTTCATCTGTGGTCCAAGGATCGCCGGCGCATTGAACGGCACTACAGTGGGTTCACCTGGGATACCCTTGGCCGGACGAGGCAGCCGGATTCTACCCCCCACCCCCTCCTACTCCTGTCGGCTTACAAGCGACCGGATTAACCCCCTCTAGTGTATCTAGTATAATCATTAAAGTATCATTGCTGTTATTCCTTAACTATTCCAGGTCGTATATTTACCACCTGCGCCTTCAGAGATTGGACATTCTCTATTGATATACCGACGAATACTCCTTGCCATAAAAGTGCATACTATTTCAATTCATAAATGTAATTAAGTGATTAAGTGCTTATTCTACACACCATCGCTGTGTAGAAATAAAGACCTGTTTCTAATTCGTACATTTGTGTTGGATCCGTTTCATCTACGTGAGAGTGTTCATGATAATATATTTATGCCGTGTACTGGGTGGCCGAATATTAAGTACAAAGGTAGTGGTAGTAAGTATCATATCTAGTAATACAGTCAGGGAATTGTACCCCTCAGTTACACAAGAGTTTTATTTGTCACGGCATACAAGTATACAATGAAATGCGGGTGGTCTTGCCTGCAACGATGTGCAATACAGTAGTACAACATATAATGGAATCCAATAAACAACATTGTGCAATAAACAGGTAACATAGTGGGACATCACGGTATTTGTACATAGTTATTTACAGAGCATGAAGGACATGCTAGGTCCCTTGTGCAATACACTGTTACTATCCTATTTTTAAAGTGACCTTTCCTTTGTGGCCATAAGTGTGGGCGTGTGCAGCATGAGTGAGTGCTTTCTCATGTTAAAGTGGCTGCTAGTGTGCGAGCGTGCACAGCGTGTCGTGTGTGTGTGTGTGTGCTAATGTGTGCTTGTGTGTGGAGAGTTCAGTGTTCTGTGACCCTCAGTGTTCATTGTTCAAGGCTCTGATGGCCTGGGGGAAGAAGCTGAGCCGACGCCTCTCTGTCCTAGTAGCTGGTGTTCGCAGGCGTCTGCCTGACCTCAGCAGCTGGAACAGGCTGTTGTTGGGGTGGTGAGGGTCTTTCATTATTCTGCAGGCTCTGGATTTGCACCTCTTGTTGTATAGAACCTGCAGGGGAGGTAGTGCAATACCCGTGGTACGCTCGGCAGAGCGCACCACTCTCTGTAGGGCCTTCTTGTCCTGTGCCGTGCTGTTTCCATACCAGGCAGTGATGTTTCCAGTCAAGATGCTCTCTACAGCTCCGGAGTAGAAGGACTGGAGTATCTTCCCCGATACTCTGAACTTCCTTAACTGTCTCAGGTGGTAGAGGCGCTGCTTCGCCTTTTTTACGACTGTGTCTATGTGTGTTGACCATGTCAGATCTTCTGCATCTGTTACTAAGAGTCACAGACACAGACCAAGGACTGATGAGACGACGGTTTTGGCTGACCAGAGGAGCTAATGACAGGATCCGTCCTTCAGACGCCTGCCTGTCCGTCTGAACCACCAGGAGACAGGCTGTAATTCTAGATCTTGGCTGTTTTAACTGTCACCATGTATAGTCGGTGAGAGCCGCCTCATTCACTCCAACACCAACCAGAAGTTATAAAAGCCATTGTGATGGAAAGAGCTGGACGCACTCCTGCTGAGCCCAGAGCCGAGTAGAACCTGTGTCCACGCTCAGCTGTTGGTGTAAATACTCTGTAATATTGAATATTCACTCTGTAATAAATCTTCTTATTGCTAAACCCTCTCCTCATCCTTCAAGGTCAATCTAAAGAACGCGACAGTCCCCAATTTTTTATTAATCAAGACATTTATGACACACAAGACATACAAATATACAGTACTGTTTAACATACTACATAGTACATACTATGTCCTTCTGTATGTATTAGTTCGCATATATACATGTATTCATCAACTAACATTCAAAGATATACATTCATAAATGATTAATACATTATTTTATTTATTTATTTAACATTTATTTATCCAGTGGAAACTCATTGAGAATACCCTGAAGACTCAGGAGCACTCATTCAAGGGTACTACGACTATGCTTGCACCTCATGGTACCAAAGCACCTCAAAGGCGCTAAAAACAAGATTACAAACATCACAAAACAAACTGGTCAGACTTCTTCTTGACCTTATCCCTAGAACCCACCTCACCCCTGCCCACTTTGACAACCTAGGATGGCTTAGAGTAGACGACAGAGTACAGCGACTTGCAATGGGCCTGGTCTACAAGATACACTACACGACTAAGGAACCCATGTACATGTCAAAATACTTCCCAAAGGTCAGTGAATACCACGACCACAACACCAGAGGAAGCTCAACAAATCATGTTAAACCCAGATTCGGCTCAAACAAGGGTGTTAGGGTTTGTAACCGACCTCAAGCGCAACGGCACAGAGAGAGTTGTTTCAGAGTTAGCCAAAGCAAGGGCGTATTTATTCTCAGAGTCACAAGATAGAATTAGGTTGAGCAACAGAACAAACGGGGAATCTGGCATGTGAAGAATGTTGCGGCTCTGCAGATTCTCCCAGTAGGTGGTGGTGAGGAATTAGCTTGTGACGTCTGAGCCGCTCTGCAGATCCTCCCAGCATACACTCCAGGTGGAAACGGAGGGAGAGAGAGAAATCCCAGTTAGCCCAGCGCACAACAGAAACAGAGAGGTGACTGATCCAAATAAATATCCAAGTGACTTGATCTTCGGTGTGACACACACAGTTAGCAGAGTCCAGAGAAAAAACAATACGGTAATCCAAAGTGTAAATCCAACAACGAAAATTAGGTGAGAACAGTATAACAAAACGGGATCTCTTCGGTGTTTCACAAACACACAAAAAATGGGTGATCCAAAAAGAACTGTTTCCAAAAACTCACCAGAGCGCAACGCGTAAAGCGGGCAGATAAACGAGGCGCAGCTTCGTACGGGGAATCAGGTTCTCCACAGGGATACTTCACGAAAGTCCTGGGGAGCAACAGACAGGGAACAGCGACGGGAAAGACAGGCAGATGCAGGGAATATTCAAAACGATCCAACATCGATACTAGGGGAATCAGGGTATATAAAGCCACAGGGCGCTGATGACAAGCTGTGACAGCTGCGGGATGAAATTGATCATTGCTCCAGAAGCGTGTGGTGGGAAGAGCACCAATCAACACGGCATCTTACAGGAAAGAAGCGTGTGGCGGGGAATGCAATTAATTAACAAAATACCTTAAAGGAACGGAGCGAGTGGGTGGGGAGCGGACCAAACCTCACAGTACCCCCACCTCCACGGGAGCCACCCGGCGACCAGGCCGACCCGGCTCGCCTGGATGGGCACGATGGAAGTCGGTGATCAGGCCGGGATCTACGATGAGCCGGCGGGAGACCCAGCTCCGTTCCTCCGGACCGTACCCCTCCCAGTCCACCAGGTACTGGAACCCCCGACCCCGCCGTCGAACGCCCATCAACCGGCGGACCTGCCACTGGGGGTGACCGTCCACCATCTTGGGAGGAGGTGGTTCCGGAGCAGGAGGCATCAGGGGACTGAGAGAGACAGGCTTAATCCGGGACACATGGAAAACGGGGTGAATGTGCATGGACGCAGGAAGCTTAAGACGCACCGCCGCCGGACTGAGTACCTTCAGAACCTCGAAAGGTCCGACGAACCGGGGGTTAAGCTTCTTGGCTGAGGACCGAAGTGGGAGGTCCCTCGCGGAAAGCCACACCCTCTGCCCAGGGTGGTACGTCGGCGCAGGAACCCGGCGCCGGTCAGCCCCACGACAGGCGCGCTGATGACCGGAGCAGCGCGGTCCTGGCGATCTCCCAGACCCGACGGCACCGGTCGAGGTGGTTCTGTACGGAGGGAACTGCCACCTCCGTCTCCTGTGCAGGGAAAAGAGGGGGTTGGTAGCCCAGGGATACCTCAAAGGGTGAGAGGCCGGTGGCAGAACTGACCATGGAGTTGATGGAGTACTCGACCCAGGGAAGGAAACGGCTCCAAGAAGCTGGTCTCTCGGCAGCCACACACCGAAGAGCAGACTCCACGCTCTGGTTCATCCTCTCCGTTTGTCCGTTAGTCTGGGGATGATAACCAGAGGAAAGACTGACCGTTGCCCCCAATCCCTTGCAAAAAGCCCGCCATACCTGGGAAGTGAACTGGGGCCCCCGGTCCGAGACGACGTCCTGGGGAAAACCATGGAGGCGAAACACGTGGTGCGTCAGGAGGTCCGCCATCTCGGCCGCCGAGGGAAGTTTGGGAAGGGCCACGAGGTGAACCCCCTTGCTGAACCGATCCACCACGGTCAGAAGGCACGTGTTCCCCTGGGAGGAGGGAAGACCCGTGACGAAGTCCAGCGCCACATGTGACCAAGGATGGCTCGGAATGGGAAGCGGCTGTAATAGCCCGGAGGGTGCCTGGTGGGAGGCCTTGCTGCGGGCGCAGACTGCGCAGGCCAGTACGAACTCCTTGACGTCGTTCCTCATGGTGGGCCACCAGAATCGACGAGCCAGGAAGGAGAACGTGCAATGAACGCCCGGGTGGCAGGCGAACCGGCTGGTATGGCCCCACTGGAGGACCCGGGACCGGACCGAGTCGGGGACGAAGAGACGATGAACCGGTACATTGCCTGGAGCGCGATGGAAGCGTAGGGCACGCCTTACCACCCCCTCGATGCCCAAGGTGACGACTCCTACCACCCTGGCCTCTGGGAGGATGGGAGTCGGGTCCTCAGTGGTTGGAGCCCCCTTGGAGTGTAACCGGGACAGGGAGTCGGCCTTCGTGTTGCGGGAACCAGGGCGAAACGTCAGCGAGAAGTCGAACCGACTGAGGAAGCTGGCCCATCTTGCCTGCCGGCCATTGAGGCGCTTGGAAGCACGGATGTACGTCAGGTTCTTGTGGTCCGTCCAAATGGTAAACGGCTCCTCGGCCCCCTCTAGCCAATGACGCCACTCCTCCAAGGCAGCCACAACCGCCAGCAGCTCCCGATTGCCGATGTCATAGTTCCTCTCGGCAGGGAGGAACCGACGTGAGTAGAAGGCGCACGGATGTACCTTCTGGTCCGTTGCCGACCGCTGGGATAAGATAGCTCCCAGTCCAGTATCCGAGGCGTCCACCTCAACGATGAACTGTCTCTTGGGGTCTGGATGGAGCAAGATCGGGGCGGAAGTGAACCTCTTCTTGAGGGAGCGGAACGCAGCACACGCCGCTGGGGACCAGTCGAACGGCAGGGCGGGAGAGGTCAGTCGGGTAAGCGGTTCCGCCACTTGACTGTAGTTCCGGATGAACCTTCGGTAAAAGTTGGCGAACCCGAGGAAGCTCTGTAACTCCTTCCGAGAGGTGGGTTCCGGCCATTCCTCCACGGCCTGGATCTTGCGAGGATCAGCTTGGGTCAAGCCCTTCTCCACGATGAAGCCCAGGTAATCGACGGAGTCGGAGTGGAATCGGCACTTCTCCGCCTTGACGAAGAGCCGATTGTGGAGGAGGCGCTCCAGCACACGGCGGACATGCTGGATGTGTTCCTCGAGGGTCTTGGAGAAGATGAGGATGTCGTCTAGGTATACTACCACAAACTCCTCCAGCATGTCACGAAGGACGTCGTTCATGAGCGCCTGGAATACCGCCGGAGCGTTGGTGAGGCCGAACGGCATCACCAGGTACTCGTAGTGGCCCCTGGGAGTCTTGAAGGCGGTCTTCCATTCATCGCCCTCTCGGATACGGACTAGATGGTAGGCACTCCGGAGGTCCAGCTTGGTAAAGACGGTAGCCTGGGTGAGAGGCTCGAAGGTGGAGTTCATGAGAGGTAGAGGATACTTGTTCTTAATGGTGATCTCGTTGAGCTGGCGATAGTCGATGCAGGGTCGAAGGTCTCCGTCCTTCTTCCCAACAAAGAAGAAACCGGCCGCCACAGGAGAGGAGGAAGGCCGAATGAGTCCTGCTTCCAAGGACTCAGAGATGTATTGATCCATCGCTGCCTTCTCCGGGACGGTCAGACTGTAGAGGCGGCTGCCGGGAAGGGGAGCCCCTGAGCGGAGGTCGATGGCACAGTCGTAAGGCCGGTGAGGCGGAAGGGCCTGAGCCCTGGACTTACTGAAAACCTCCATGAGGTCGTGGTACTCGGGGGGTATGGTCGAGAGGTCCGGAGGCGGCTCACCAACAAATCTCCGGGGCGGGGGACAGGACGCCGCCTGAAGACACTGGGCATGACAGGAGGAGCTCCAACCCTTGATGGTACCGGAGGACCAGGCGATGTGGGGCTCGTGCAGCGCGAGCCAGGGCCGGCCCAGGACTACTGGGACAAGAGGGGATCTGGTGATAAGGAACTGAAGTCTCTCAACGTGGTTACCAGCAATGGTGAGCAGGACAGGGCAGGTGCATTGAGTGATGTCAGCCAGGCGGTGTTGGTCCAATGCGAATACCTCCAATGGCCTCACTAGGTCCTCAAGTGGAATGTTGGCCCGGGTAGCAAACTCGAAGTCTAGGAAACTCTCGTCAGCCCCCGAGTCAATGAGTGCCTCCACCGTGGCCCGTTGGTCTGCCCAGGCCAGGGTGACGCTCATCAGATGGCCAGGTGGTGCACGGCTCTGGGAACGAGAAAAACGGCTCACCAGGCGAGCCTGGTCTTTTGGCCGGGTGGGGCAGTTGGCGATACGGTGTCCCTCCCGACCGCAGTAGAGGCAAAGGCCGGACCTGAACCTCGCCTCCCGTTCAGCTTGGCTAAGATGAGAACGTCCCAGCTGCATGGGTTCCTCCTCGGGTACCGAACGGGAGGGAAAAAAGCCACCAGTCGTGTTGGGAGCAGGGCGACCAGCAGTACCGTCACAAGTACGGGGGGTCCGGAGTACCTCTGGAGGTCCCTGTCGGGTTCTCTCACGTCTTCTCACTTGGAGGCGTCCGTCGATGCGAATGGCGAGGCTGAACAGGTCCTCGAGGGACTCAGGTTCCTCACGGGTCGCGAGCTGGTCCCTGACTGCGTCGTTGAGCCCCCTCATGAAGGTAAGACGAAGTGCTTGATCGTTCCAACCGCTCTCCGTAGCCGCCAGTCTGAACTCCAGCACGTAGTCGGTAACCCCGCCGCTGCCCTGCCGGAAGGTACCCAACCGGGCTCCAGGGTCCTGACCACGGGCTGGATGGTGGAAAACCCTGCGGAGCTCAGCCACGAAGTCTGGGTAGGAGAAACAGAAGTCTGCCTCCATTGCCCAGGAGGCAGTGACCCACTGGGCTGCCCGGCCTGAGAGCAAGTTAGTCATGTAGGCCACTCGGGCTCCCCTTGAAGTGAAACGACTGGGTTGATGACGAAAAACCAACTCACATTGCATGATGAATGTGGCACAATCCTCGAAGTTACCGTCGAACAGCCGTGGTTCGGAGAGACGGGGCTCCCGAGGTGCGGGATCGGGAGGCGCGGGCCCTGCCAGGGCTGCGGGTGATGCTCCGGCCAAGGCTCCTGAAGGACGTGGGGTTACAAGCAAGGTGTTAACGGTTTCACTCAGCGTGTGTAAGTGGAGGAGAATACTAGACTGCTGGCTAGCCAGAGAGCCCAGGGACCCCTGAATAGGCAGGACCTGCTCTCGGAGTTCCTGTACAGCAGCCGCAGCCGCATCTAGCAGTAGGCTGTGGCCCTTGGTTAACTCTATCTGGCCTGCCAATGCTGTCCTGACTCTCTCTGTGTCGGCTGGGGTCGTCATGGTTGGATCGTAATGTTAGGGTTTGTAACCGACCTCAAGCGCAACGGCACAGAGAGAGTTGTTTCAGAGTTAGCCAAAGCAAGGGCGTATTTATTCTCAGAGTCACAAGATAGAATTAGGTTGAGCAACAGAACAAACGGGGAATCTGGCATGTGAAGAATGTTGCGGCTCTGCAGATTCTCCCAGTAGGTGGTGGTGAGGAATTAGCTTGTGACGTCTGAGCCGCTCTGCAGATCCTCCCAGCATACACTCCAGGTGGAAACGGAGGGAGAGAGAGAAATCCCAGTTAGCCCAGCGCACAACAGAAACAGAGAGGTGACTGATCCAAATAAATATCCAAGTGACTTGATCTTCGGTGTGATACACACAGTTAGCAGAGTCCAGAGAAAAAACAATACGGTAATCCAAAGTGTAAATCCAACAACAAAAATTAGGTGAGAACAGTATAACAAAACGGGATCTCTTCGGTGTTTCACAAACACACAAAAAACGGGTGATCCAAAAAGAACTGTTTCCAAAAACTCACCAGAGCGCAACGCGTAAAGCGGGCAGATAAACGAGGCGCAGCTTCGTACGGGGAATCAGGTTCTCCACAGGGATACTTCACGAAAGTCCTGGGGAGCAACAGACAGGGAACAGCGACGGGAAAGACAGGTAGATGCAGGGAATATTCAAAACGATCCAACATCGATACTAGGGGAATCAGGGTATATAAAGCCACAGGGCGCTGATGACAAGCTGTGACAGCTGCGGGATGAAATTGATCATTGCTCCAGAAGCGTGTGGTGGGAAGAGCACCAATCAACACGGCATCTTACAGGAAAGAAGCGTGTGGCGGGGAATGCAATTAATTAACAAAATACCTTAAAGGAACGGAGCGAGTGGGTGGGGAGCGGACCAAACCTCACAAAGGGACTAAACACGTTTCGCAATTATGCCACATCAATGGGGAATGCCCTACCCAAAGCTGTAAAGGAATGTGAATCCCTACCCACATTCAAAACCGCTCTTAAAGAGCACCTACGGGAGGCTGCAATTCGAAACTGGCCACCGTAAATGTCCAAACCACCAACCCCCTCCTAATAGACAGTCTCCTCCCCACCGCATGTATATATTCTCTCCCTTTTTCTGGTCTTCATCCTCTTAGCAGTTGTTAGTATTGAGCTGTACTGTATTCTGCAATCTGTTAATAAAGTTTTCAATCAATCAATCAATCAATCAGACTGACAGGTGACCTATAGAGCTGCTGGTCACAGCTCAAAGCAGATGTAGGCCTCTGCTACCATCTAGTGGTCACATGAGTGAATCTCAGCTTGTGCTTGTACCCGTTGCTCATCAAGTCAATGTTTGAAAAATTACTTTACTTTCAAAGACCTTCATTATTTGAGTACAGCAGACAATTTGAACAATGTAACGTTACACAGTTCAAGGAATAAGATTATACATGCTTTTCTTTCCACCTGAACGGCATGGACGGTAGCAATAAATATAGGCCAGGACTGTACAACAGTTAATCTTATAAGGCCAAAGAAAAGAGCAAGACAACTGCTACACAGTTGACGTTTGTAAATTAGACGTTTCGAGGCGACACACATTACGCTTTCAAAGACGTGAAAGACGAGTGTCCGAGAACCAGTGGTTGATTTTCTTTACATTTGTGGCATTGCATGGCAAGGTTAAAGGTGCTTGTTACAAAGGGTCAGATTAAACCGAATATATATATTTATTACTTGAGATATATTGTATAATATTTGTATATCGTCTGATATCCCTTGTATATTCTTTGTACATATACACGGAATATCCCTTTACCTAGGTACAGGCCAGACCATAATATTCGCTCTCCTATTGGACAGCGACCCCCTAGGCGCCAACGGCCATACCCCCAATGTCTAGTTCAAAGCCACCGCTAAGACATGTCTCAACATGCCCAGGTTTGCGCAGTAATACGAGACAGAAATGAGGTTGGCACTAGATTATTCACCTTACGTATAAATACGGCGCAGGTGGATACAGATGCACTTAGTAACTAAAAGCTGAAGCCTTCACCACGATACAACGTGCTGTGAAGTGGGCCCGTTTTGCCCCTAAATAGAGCCTTGAGACCGCGTGCGAATTGATAGCTAAAGTGTTTCAAGTTCAAGTTTCTTTAATAGTTGTCATACAGAAGTACAGAATACTTTCATACAAAATGCTTCTTACTGTTACGCTCCAGAGACTGTGCTAGACAAGATAGTATCAAATAACATAGTATAGCATGTAATTTAGAAGAAGAAAATGAGGTCACAGTGTTCGGTATAGACATATGTACAATGTTCTGAGTTACCATATAATATACAATACTATGCAGTGTACTAATGTACAGTACTATATAGTGCAAAGCAGAAATGGGATGAGGTACAATTTAGGTACAATTTACAGTAAGGTGTACGAGTTGTAGTGCAATCCTTCATCAATAAATATAAAGTGTGGGGAGTGGGTGCTACAGTGTGTTTGTTTAAAGTGGGTGTGTGCTATAAAGTGTGTGGAGTGGGTGCTACAGTGTGTTTGTTTAAAGTGAGTGTGTGCGTGTGGATGTGTGTGCTATGTGCGTTTGGTGGTTGTTGTTGTGTAGTGTTCATTGTTCGTTTAGCAGCCTGATGGCCTGGGGATAGAAGCTTCTTCTGAGTCTTTCTGTGCTCGCCTTGAGACTCCGGTATCGCTTGCCTGACCGCAGCAGTTCAAAGAGGCAGTTGTTCGGGTGACTGGAGTCTTTAATGATTCTCTTAGCCTTGCCCTTGCAACGCTTGTTGTAAATGTTCTGGAGGGTGGGGAGCCCCCCTCCAATTGTGCGTTCGGCTGAACGTGTCACTCTTTGTAGTCTGCTTCGGTCTTGTGCAGTGCTATTCCCAAACCAGGAGGTGATGTTGCCGGTCAAGATGCTCTCTATTGTACATGAGTAGAAGTTCTTAAGGATCTTCTGACTGACTTGGAACTTCCTTACGCGCCTGAGGAAGTAGAGGCGTTGTCGTGCCTTCTTCACAACACTGTCAATGTGTGTGGTCCATGTCAAGTCCTCGGATATGTAGGCTCAGAGGTACTTAAAGCTGTTGACTCTCTCAACCGGTGCCCCGTCGATGCTGAGGGGGCTGTAGTCCTTGACCCCCGACCTCCTGAAGTCCACAATCATCTCCTTTGTTTTGCTGACGTTCAGGGAGAGGCTGTTTTCCTGGCACCATCCCGCCAGGACCTTGACCTCTTCCAGGTAGGCCCTCTCGTCGTTGGCAGAGATCAGGCCCACCACCACTGTGTTGTCAGCAAATTTGATGATTGTATTGCTACTCCGCTGAGCCACACAGTCGTGTGTGTACAGGGAGTAGAGGAGGGGACTCAGAACACAGCCCTGGGGGGCCCCTATGTTGAGGGTGATGGATGAGGAGGTGCAGTTGCCTGCTCTCACCACCTGGGGTCTGCCAGTCAGGAAGTCCAAGACCCACTGGCAGAGGTCATAGTTCAAGCCCAGGTCCCTGAGCTTGGCTATGAGTATGGAGGGGACTATGGTATTGAATGCCGAGCTGTAGTCGATGAATAGCATTCTCACATAGTTCCCCTGCCTCTTGTCCAGGTGTGATGCTGCTGTGTGCAGCACATGGGCTATGGCGTCCTCCGTGGACCTGTTGGGGCGGTATGCAAATTGCAGGGGGTCCATGTTGATGGGGAGGGAGGAGCAGATGTAGCCCTTTACTAGCTTCTCAAAGCACTTCATGGCTATGGAGGTGAGAGCTACAGGGCGGTAGTCGTTGAGGCAAGCAGGCTTGGATTTTTTGGGTACAGGGATAATAGTGGACTTCTTCAGGCAGGTGGGGATGACAGCCTGTTCTAAGGACAGGTTAAATATGTCAGTGAATACTGGGGCCAGTTGGTCGGCACAGACTTTTAGGACGCGGCCGGGGATGCCGTTACATATGTACAAAATATACTGTCTCATAAATATACTCTTCCAATATATAAATATACATATAAATATATTGTTTTAGATGCTGTTGTCACTATGGATAAAAAACGGGGGACCCTGATGTAAACAAGACAAACGTCTTTCTCTGGTCTGCATCCCCTTAACAATTGTTTGATATGCTGTTGTTTTTCTTGTACAGAAATACTGTGTAATCTCTGTAACAGCTGAAATGGTACTTTGCCTCTGCAGCAACCAGATCCACCCCACGTATATGGAGGAGCGGGCCTCTGCTGCATCACACAGCCTACCAGCTGTCAGTGTTTCACATGTTGTAAGACTCTCCTTGACCTTCTTCCGACTGTGACTTTCTGTGAAATATTTCTCACGTCTGCATATTACACATTGGACTGGAAGGAGATGTGGTTTTTCTTTGTTGGTGGTGGTAGTAGTTGTCGTTGAGCAGAGGAGTCTACTCTTTGGTGGTGGTGCTGTATCGTGTTCTGCTGTGTGTCCCTCTGCGTCTTCTACATTTTAAAGGGAAACAAAGTGTGTGTGTGTGTGTCTGTGGTTAACATTATTACCTGGACTTGCATGATGGTACCTACTGTAGCTACTGTGGTTAACATTATTACCTGGACTTGCATGATGGTACCTACTGTAGCTACTGTGGTTAATATTATTACCTGGACTGGCATGATGGTACCTACTGTAGCTACTGTGGTTAACATTATTACCTGGACTGGCATGATGGTAGCTACTGTAGCTACTGTGGTTAACATTATTACCTGGACTGGCATGATGGTACCTACTGTAGCTACTGTGGTTAACATTATTACCTGGACTGGCATGATGGTACCTACTGTAGCTACTGTGGTTAACATTATTACCTGGACTGGCATGATGGTACCTACTGTAGCTACTGTGGTTAACATTATTACCTGGACTGGCATGATGGTACCTACATGTAGCTACTGTGGTTAACATTATTACCTGGACTGGCATGATGGTACCTACTGTAGCTACTGTGGTGTGTGGGGGGGCATAGATAGTTAATGTGATGAATAACGTTATCTATTGTAGTAACAATGCTCCAAAATGTATTGATTGTTTTTCTGTTTCCCCAGATGCTCAACCTCTGGACCACACATGGTCATCCTCTCACAGAAGCTGTCCGGGGACGACTCTCACACAGCTCTCTACTCTCTGGGCCCTGGACTGGACACCCCTGCACTGTACTAATTACACATCACAAAATCAACATTCTGTTCTCTATTCCAGGCTAGATCTGACCTTGACTCATATGATCTCCTGCTCTACGCAGATGATTCAGCTCTCATGGTGTCATAAAAGCAAAACGGATATTGAAAGCAGACTTAGCATGGAGTTAGGGAATGTCAGTCAGTGGCTGTCAGAAAACCGGCTGTTTCTCCATTTAGGTAAAACAGAATCCATTTTATTTACTACCACTAGGAAACAGAAAACACAGGAAGGTTTCAAGATACAGTTAGGTAGCTCAGTGGTCACCAGTACCAAATCAGTGGTGTATCTAGGCTAGGGTGTACTTTAGAAAACACACTCTCAGGGGAAAGCATGGCGAAAAAAGTAATAGCCAAAGTCAACAACAGAATAAAATTCCTAGCTAGAAACTCAAAATACCTGGACAGAAAAGCTCTTAGAGCACTTGCGGGGGCACTGGTTCAGTGTCATTTTGACTATGCTTGCTTGTCATGGTATGACAGTGCCCCCAGAAACTTGAGAACTAGACTTCAAACTGCCCGGAACAAGCTAGTTAGGATAGTCCTGCAGCTCCCCACTCATACTCACCTAGACCAGCCCCACTTCAACAGCCTGGGGTGGCTCAGGGTGGAAACAAGAGTATCAATGATAAGGCTATGCCTAGTATATAGAATTTATAAAGGGGAGGTGCCAAGCTACCTTCAAAATTACAAAACAACCATAGCCATGAAACCAGAGGTAGAGACACACACATAGTTCCATTTAGATTTAAACGCATTTCCTACGGCCAGCAGACCTTCCTTTACTCAGCTGCAGTTCTGTAGAACAGCCTGCCCAGCAGCATTAAACAGGCCCCGGGTTAACTGGCTTCAAAAAGCATGTACGATCATGGCTATCGTCATAGGAAAGAGAGGGTAGCATATTTATTTATTATTCTTTTATCTTCAACTGTATATGCATATTGTATCTTAATGTTTTATGATGCTGTTTTATGTTGATGTTTTATGATGTTGTTTTATGTTGATGTATGTCCTGTTTTTTAATACCAGGGACCATGATGGAAATAAGTGCTTGCATTGTATCATGTTTTTATCCCTTTATCCCTATAATCCACAATAAAATCAACCAATCAATAACAGATGCTATGCCCATGTTACAGGATGAATACATATTTTCTTACACCCATATAGCTAGTTTTCACCTGAAGGACATTACAGGGCCAGTCCAGTAAAAAAATACATTAATCATGTATCATATGTTTAAAATAAATTGCATTTGGTACAAACCTTTTGTGGTCTTTGTCAACTTTTCCTTCCTCTTGCGGGCTATGTTCCTTATATTAGCAAATTGCATGTAACATTCTCTGTGGTAGCCTTTATTAGCTGGCACATCTGGAATTGGGCTGTTCTCCTGAATGTTACTGTATATGTTTTAACAGCCAATTGTGCAATGTTTCTCTCTGGGCCATCTAAATTAGCCCACTGCAATGAACTGTTAATACATTTCAACCAACTTGTCTGTGAACATTTTATAATTTTGCTAGGTTCCTTTCCTTGCAAGAATTACACACACGCACTCCATCTTTCCCACTGTGAATACTGTACCCCACCCCCCCATACCAAACCGTGGGGAAATTATTCAATGTACCTTTTGGACTCTGGGTGGGGGGGGGGGGATAATATTAATATTATGTCCTATTGGGGACATAATATAAAATTCTGAGCAGTTCAATCGTTTTTTTTAATGGAGAGGAGGTCTGGCATTTATTAATTGAAAACTTAACAGATTGCAGAATGGGTACAATACAGTACGGCTCAATACACACAATTGTTAAGGGGATGCAGACCAGAGAAAGACTTTCGTGAGAGACCAACAAAGTGAGGTATGTAATACATTTCGAATCAAATTGTGGTCGGATAGATCTAACGTTAATATCACGTTAACCATCTAATGGCTAGCAAGCTCACCTGACATCGGTATGGCTTAATACAGTGCGAAATACAATCTTATAGTAACAAAACAATACACAAGTTGAACATAGTTTTTAACGTTTTATTAGAATAGTATTTACTGTCTTTCAAATTGCAATGTATAATCCAGACATAGCTAGCGTTGCAGTCAGATCCATCCTCCATTGTTGACATGTTGGGGTCCTTAATTCCCGTTTCTTGAATCCTTATTGGTTTATCAGCTAGAGGTGTCCAAAGATATGCAAGAGCAAACATTTAATTTAAATGTAAGATTACGAAAAACGATGACCACAAAACGGCATGCCAACAAACGTATTTTGACTTAACATAATAACTAGATATCACACACAAAGAATTGTGTCCTCTCTAACGCAGATCAATCAAGTTCACTTTAGACACACTCGGCCTGCCATCTATTGTTTTTTTCCCGATTCGATCGGTTGGTACAGCCGTAAACCGCGCAAAACTTTGGCATTTTAATCAGAGTCTCACTGACTATAAGTATCTGCGTTATCTGCAAATCACTTCCTGCCCCCCAACAACATTCCACTAGAGCGAATGACATCACCTGCAAACAACCTATAGGTGGGTAGGTGGGTGGGGGGGGGGGGGGGGGGGGCTGTACATTGGAGGTGGGGGGGGTTGTCTCAACACTGTTTTTTTCAAGTCAGGTCAAGTCAGCTTTATTTGAACTCTGCAGAGGAAGGATGAACTTTGCAATGTATAATCCAGACATGGGATAACTGGGGTTGCAAAAAAAGTGCAACTAGGGCTAAAAACCCAATGAAATAAAATAATAATAAATAATATGCTTCTTAACAGACTTCTTAGCTTAACATAACAGACCTAAGTTTGGGGGAACTAATGGGATAACTGGGGTTGCAACAAAAGTGCAACTAGGGCTAAAACACAAATGAAATAAAATGATAATAATAATAAATAATTATGCTTCTTAGCAGACTTCTTAGCTTAACATCCCAGGGAACTGATGGGATAACTGGGGATGTTGTTTGCTCCTGACAAGAGTCTCAAAGTCTGGGGTGATGGTAGACAAAGCAACTCTGAGGTCATGCCAGTTTGAGAAACACTGGTCTAAACGGCTTCAAGTGGGTTTTACAGCAGGTAAACACGCCCACTGTTCTTTGCATAGTTAGTATTTGCATGGGGTAGAATAATCTGCCTGTCAGATTAAGGACAATTTGATAATTTCCATTGGCTCCTAGTTTAAATGTCATTAACAGATTGCAGAATGGGTACAATACAGTACAGCTCAATACACACAATTGTTAAGGGGATGCAGACCAGAGAAAGACTTTCGTCTTGTTTACATCAGGGTCCTCCATTTTCAATTCATAGTGATATATATTTTTGGTCATACACTTACAATATTTAGCAGCTGGGAAATACATTATTTGATGTATTCAGGGCCATTTCACGTTGATTAAACGTTACACATTACATCCAGCTAAATGAACGTTAGCTAATGTTACGGCCAGCCTTGCGGTCGCATTCTATTTTCGAGGGACCATAACCATAACGTTAACTTGACAGCAAATGTGGATATGCTTTATTTGAGCAGTTGCTAGTGTTAGTTGATTAGTTGATTGTCGTTCTGACACAACTGCAGTAAACAAACGAACGGTAAACCTAAGTTATCTTACCAGTTAATTCACTACATGATCCACAGGACAGCCTGATCACAACGGGTTCCATCCAGTTACATTCCCCCCAGAGCCTAACTAGAGCCACAGTCTGCGAATCAGAGGCAGAGTAGGGGCGGGTCTTCGGTGCCAGCACGTTGGGTTGTCTCAACGTAAAGAATAATACTGCACTGTATCTAGCTGATTATCCATAAAATACCACCACACCATTACTGTACCAATGACAGTCAAATAATCAACAGAAAAGCATTACATTGCAAAATAATATGTCCATGTCTGTAGTGTGTGCACACACACACACACACATAGAACGATAGTTCCCTCTCTCCACCGTGTAACTCGACTCCCCCTACTGGTTGAACCAGGCAGTGCAGCGTCACCACCCGTCAACTCGTGGCACCAAGCTTGCTACCGGCGGGAGATGCCTCGTTTTCCAGTGCCCCAACTGTAGCATCTCAACGCACAGGGTGAGCAGATCGTGGGACCCACCTTAGAAGGACCCGCGACCACCCAGGCGCGCATCTCGCAAGCCACCAGGGAACGGACAGGAGCAACTCCCGTCACAGCCCCCACATCACAGGGTCAAAGGTCAAGAACCCAACCCTGTGGCAAGGCTGCAGCAGTGAAGCGCAGAGGAGGTCCTAACCTCAGGAAGGACCCCCTAAAAAAGGGGCTGGTGAGGCCAACCAGGCCGCAGCACTGGGGCCCCACCAGACGGTCACTGGTGACACCACCCCCCACATCGCCAGTGTATCGGACAGGGCCCAAACAAGAGCAGACCCTTCCCCCAGGCACGCCGTCTCAAGCACACCAGCTTACAGTACCTGGTATCCCCAGGGGACCAGGGCCATCCTGCCAGGTCACCGAGATCCGACAAGATCGGCCGTAGCCAGGACAGCATCGTAAGCACAAGAGGACCACAATATCGTGGGGCAGACGGTGCGCCGGGGAGACAACCCCCAAGGGGGTTGATCCCTCAATCCAGGCCACAGGACCAAGAGCAGCTTGACCTGAGCCTGGAGCACTGCAGACTAGACAGGCGCCAAAGGGGTCTACTGTAAACAGCACCCCGGCGGAAGAGGTGTTCGGTATGCTGTGCACCATGTCATGACCTCCATAAACCTGACCCCCCATCCAGCGGGCTCGAGGTACAAAAAGAAGGCCAACACAATTGGCAGACGTCATGAAAGATGCGGGGGCATACTCACGGCCAGACGGGGTCAAGCCCGGCATAACCCGAGAGTCGACTCTGCTACCAACACACCGGGGAACCCAACCACCCCCCTACGTTTATTAACAGGGGGCAGTTGTTCCCTTAACCCACCAGAAAACGTAGAAACATGACTGCACGCACAAGCAGTCAGTGTTACAGTCTTCAAGGGGTTAACCCAGGCCAACAGGTCGAAGAGAACGAGTCTGGACCTGGGCCTGGTGGACCGGGACCTACACAGGGATGCCTAGAGGGGTTAACAGAAACCACCCCGCCAGTGTCATCCCAACCTCACCCCGCAGGGGGAGGGAGGGGTGAAAGAATGGAGAAGAACCAGTCCCCCTAACATAGTGCAAGGTACAACACCCCAGAGGAGGAGGCTCTGAACACTGAGGAGGCTCCCTCACTGAGAGGGAGGTTCTGAAACTCAGAAGAGGCTCTGCTCCCTGAGGAGGAGGCCCTGAACTCCCTAAGGAGGAGGCTCTGAAACTCCCTGCGTACGGACCAAGCGCGTCACTGTTGTGGGCAACTCGTAGTGGCATACATATGACACACACATTCATGACATCAATCCCCACAAAGCCCGGACCGACCCGGCATTTTCCCCCCGGAAAAGCACAAAGTCCTTCGGAGTACCAGAACAGCAGATATGCTCCCCGGCGGACAACGGGTTAACTGACCTGGTCCGGCGCGACCAGAACCAGTCCTGCATCATAGTCACACCGCCATCCCCAGTCCTAAGAGGGGGGTAGGTACATGTGTCGATCTAAAAACATTACAGAGGGCGCCACCAAGACGGACAGTACGTGAATGCACTGCTCCTGGCGGCCCACCTCCCGGGCGTGAGACCCCTCCGCCAATGTATTGATCTACTCCGTCATCTCCCCCCGGAGATGTACATGAGTCATCAAGTCTAACCTAGTGCACTGGCGCTCGGTAGCGATGAAAAATCTCCGTTCTAGTCGCCCGTATAAAAAAAACGCTGTTTCTATGAATTGGGTAACCAAGGCACGCCGGCCCACAACGTGGTTCCACATTGGAAACACCCAGGGCCAGCGCTATACGCACGTCGAGAACCCGAAAACACATCAATGGTAAATTCAAATAAGAAACACCAGACAACGTTCCCTCCATGCTGTCTGGGACGAGCAGCAGAAAGCCGGTCAATAAGACACAGACACGGGTCTCATATGACGCGTCTGAGGGAACCACGTCAATTCTGCCCTTTACACAAGAGACCTCTACGTGAGTAACAATTGAAAAAGATACATGTAATAATAATTGGGCCAAACGACCAACGGCCCAATACACACTGTAATAGAGCAGAGCAGAAAACGAACAGTTTTCGAATGCATCGCATCATCGAACTTTGACAACGACAGCGGTCTGCAGCACAGAGCCTGTAAACTCACAGATGTCTCATGGCCAACAGGAAAACACAGCGCAAGGTACCACACCCCCGATGAGGAGGCTCTGAAAACACTGAGGAGGCTCCCTCACTGAGAGGGAGGTTCTGAAACTCAGAGGAGGCTCTGAAACTCCCTGAGTATGGACCAAGCGCGTCACTGTCTCCCCCCCCCCCTTCCCCCTCCCTGTGACACGCTGACTCAGCCGACAGGCCGGATGTCCCACCTCCTAGCCAATCAGTAAAGGGGGGAAGGGATTTATCAGTCCACCCCTTATGACCCCTCACCCCTGATACGATGCAACAACAAAGCAGAGCCATGACACCAGTCGCAGTGTGCTACATGAAAGCGCATTATACCTGTCAGGGTAACAGCTTCACATTCTACACGCCAACCACAGACGAAAAACCTCGTTTGTGCAAACTGGTTTCATACACGGCTCCAGGCTCATGTGCGAACTTGCCACCTGAATTTTCAAAGCAGAAAACACAGACCAAAGAGAGGGGCCAAAGGCCCTGGTACAAGCCACATATGTAAACTGCTGTAGGCCAACACCTCGAGTGCTGGTTACAGGCCTTGCTAAGCCTATACAATAGCGACCAAGCAATTTCCAGAGAAACTGCCTCTCTCCAAGCAAGAGCACAATCCCAGCAGTAGCTGAATGATTACATCATCCCCAAAAATATAGTGAATACATTTTTGCAAACAAAATCATATTTGAGGGGGGGGGGGGGGAGCAAACCCGATAGTATACCCACCCCCTCACCATCTTACCCCTGATACGACGCCAACCCAGGCTAGAAACAGGTTTCCAGCTCTGCCTATGTGTGAAACTTGCCACTTGTTATTTAATAACAAGCCCAGAGAGGGACCAGGCCCTCAATCATATGCGACTATGTACAGCGTTAGCAGGGTAAAAACCCCAGCCAGGTGTGGACTCAGCCACGTTTTCAAACGTTACATGAACACACGCACAACTCCTCATCATACACAAAAAAAAACAGTTCATTTTTACACACGTAAAAAACAACGCTGTTTTTAGGTAGAGAGAATAGCATCAGCCTTGGCCAATGCTAACCTAAGCTATACAAGGCAAAGACTATTTTCACACCACACGTATCTCCAAATGTAGTGAAGTAACATATGTTTTGTTAAACAAAGACATCGTTATTACACATTCGGGAGGGGGAGGGAGGAAGAGTGGTTAGTAATGTCCAACGGACATCTTACCTGAACCTCGTACGCAGGACGACAGGCCGCAACACAGGTTAGCCTACCCAGGGTATCTGCAGGTTTAGCCCAGTCAGATTTAAGACTTTTTAATACTTTTTAATGCCACTCAGAATGAAATTTAATACCAATTTCACAATAACAAAATGGCAAAAATCACACAACGACACCAATTAGTTTAAGTTTAGGGACACATTGGTCCAAAGATGTTTATTAAAACATAAAGGAGTAACTGGATTGGATGAAACGAAGGAGTGACAAACATAAATATCTCTCCGTTTCTCTTTATGTCAGAAGTCACCTCACTGGCAGACTGCCGTCCCTCTCTCTCTCCTGTCTCTCTCTGTCTCTCTCTCATGTCAGAAGTCACCTCACTGGCAGACTGCCGTCCCTCTCTCTCTCCTGTCTCTCTCTGTCTCTCTCTCATGTCAGAAGTCACCTCACTGGCAGACTGCCGTCCCTCTCTCTCTCCTGTCTCTCTCTGTCTCTCTCTCATGTCAGAAGTCACCTCACTGGCAGACTGCTGTCCCTCTCTCTCTCTGTCTCTCTCTCATGTCAGAAGTCACCTCACTGGCAGACTGCCGTCCCTCTCTTTCTATGTCTCTCTCTTCAGGGGTTTTGCTGCCACTTCCTCCATTAGAACAGATTAGATTAGATTCAAATGTATTGCCATTAAAAAGCACTTAGTAGTTGTACAGTACAACGAAAAGAAGTTTGGCCTTCAACCAGAGTGCAACTGTAACAGTAAAGTGCAAAAGTAATATACAATGTACAGGTGATTAAACTGGGTATATAGCATATATTCATTAGTACTACTATTGAGTAATAGTGCTAAGCAGATGCATGTACAGAGCTGTATTAGAGTAGTATTAATTAATGTGTACAGTGATACAGGTATAAAGACACTAAGACACCCACCCACCCTCTCCTAATGGACAGTCTCCTCCCCACTGTATGTATTTTCTCCCACCCACCCCCTCCTAATGTACAGTCTCCTCCCCATCATATGTATATATTTTCTGTTAGGATCTCTGGGTAACAATACTGTATATTTGCATATCGTATATGTCACAAATGTAACAGTACTATATATACCTGTATGTCATGTATGTCCCTATGTCATAAATGTCATGATGTCACATACAGTATGTTGAGTTGTGTATGTCATAAATGTCACTATGAATTGAAAATGGGGGACCCTGATGTAAACAAGACAAACGTCTTTCTCTGGTCTGCATCCCCTTAACAATTGTGTATTGAGCCGTACTGTATTGTACCCATTCTGCAATCTGTTAATAAAGTTCTCATTCATTGAAGTCGTACTAGCCAGCCAGCAGCGTAACTAAGAGTAAGTAAGATACATGTACAGATATAGTATTAATAGGTTGAATGAATGAAAACTTTATTTAACATGGGGCCATGAAGTGCTTTGAGAAGCTAGTAAAGGGCTACATCTGCTCCCCCCTCCCCATCAACATGGACCCCCTGCAATTTGCATACCGCCCCAACAGGTCCACGGAGGACGCCATAGCCCATGTGCTGCACACAGCAGCATCACACCTGGACAAGAGGCAGGGGAACTATGTGAGAATGCTATTCATCGACTACAGCTCGGCATTCAATACCATAGTCCCCTCCATACTCATAACCAAGCTCAGGGACCTGGGCTTGAACTATGACCTCTGCCAGTGGGTCTTGGACTTCCTGACTGGCAGACCCCAGGTGGTGAGAGCAGGCAACTGCACCTCCTCATCCATCACCCTCAACATAGGGGCCCCCCAGGGCTGTGTTCTGAGTCCCCTCCTCTACTCCCTGTACACACACGACTGTGTGGCTCAGCGGAGTAGCAATACAATCATCAAATTTGCTGACGACACAGTGGTGGTGGGCCTGATCTCTGCCAACGACGAGAGGGCCTACCTGGAAGAGGTCAAGGTCCTGGCGGGATGGTGCCAGGAAAACAGCCTCTCCCTGAACGTCAGCAAAACAAAGGAGATGATTGTGGACTTCAGGAGGTCGGGGGTCAAGGACTACAGCCCCCTCAGCATCGACGGGGCACCGGTTGAGAGTCAACAGCTTTAAGTACCTCGGAGCCTACATATCCGAGGACTTGACATGGACCACACACATTGACAGTGTTGTGAAGAAGGCACGACAACGCCTCTACTTCCTCAGGCGCCTAAGGAAGTTCCAAGTCAGTCAGAAGATCCTTAAGAACTTCTACTCATGTACAATAGAGAGCATCTTGACCGGCAACATCACCTCCTGGTTTGGGAATAGCACTGCACAAGACCTAAGCGGACTACAAAGAGTGACACGTTCAGCCGAACACACAATTGGAGGGGGGCTCCCCACCCTCCAGAACATTTACAACAAGCGTTGCAAGGGCAAGGCTAAGAGAATCATTAAAGACTCCAGTCACCCGAACAACTGCCTCTTTGAACTGCTGCGGTCAGGCAAGCGATACCGGAGTCTCAAGGCGAGCACAGAAAGACTCAGAAGAAGCTTCTATCCCCAGGCCATCAGGCTGCTAAACGAACAATGAACACTACACAACAACAACCACCAAACGCACATAGCACACACATCCACACGCACACACTCACTTTAAACAAACACACTGTAGCACCCACTCCACACACTTTATAGCACACACCCACTTTAAACAAACACACTGTAGCACCCACTCCCCACACTTTATATTTATTGATGAAGGATTGCACTACAACTCGTACACCTTACTGTAAATTGTACCTAAATTGTACCTCATCCCATTTCTGCTTTGCACTATATAGTACTGTACATTAGTACACTGCATAGTATTGTATATTATATGGTAACTCAGAACATTGTACATATGTCTATACCGAACACTGTGACCTCATTTTCTTCTTCTAAATTACATGCTATACTATGTTATTTGATACTATCTTGTCTAGCACAGTCTCTGGAGCGTAACAGTAAGAAGCATTTTGTATGAAAGTATTCTGTACTTCTGTATGACAACTATTAAAGAAACTTGAAACATTAGCTATAGACTCCGTTGCTGAAATAGTTCCATGATGCAAACACTGGGTTGTCGAGCCAGTTCTCGTAAAATGTGCACTTTCCCATAACTAAACGCAACGTTAGTGCTTGCTAACGTTAGCTATAGACTCCGTTGCTGAAATAGTTCCCGACAAACATACCACTGTTGGTTCCGCCCCATTCCGGTGAACACCGGTCTGCGTAAATAAAAAGTCTGACTTTATCTCCCGTTAACCGTTTTTTCCCAGATTTCATAATGAAACATAAGATGCCATGGCATTTTATCTTTCCTGTCTATGGCATTTTTTAAGACCTCTGAAAGATGGATTTAAGACATTTTAAGACAAATTAAGGCCTTAATAGTTGATAAACACATTTAAGACTTTTTAAGGATCCGCAGACACCCTGCCTACCAAGTTGACTAAGCCCTCGCTGGCAAGGCCAGAAGTGACGCTGGCTGGAGCCTTGCTCCGGCATGACGCCCCCCTCCTGCAGCCGGTCCGCAGGCCACTATCCTCACAGCTGGTGCCAATGGTTGTGGCATAAGCTAATCAGCTAACTCCAGGCTAACTGATAGTAGTAAGCTACCGTACCTAGCCGAGCGTAGCCGCCTAGCTAACGACTTTAGCATAACAGCTAACTGGCTAACAGTTAGCTCCACTATCGGTAGCCACCAGCTTACGCAGGGGCAAGCTAAGCTGCCACTGCTGAAGCTGTACAACGTGAAAATAGCGATATAGGCCAACACTCAGACAGCCGCCGTCTTGTCCTCTTTTATCCAAAAGAAAAAAGGGAAAAAGGCAACACACGTCCCTTCACAAAACGGTTTCCGTTTTTCCAGAGACCCGGGGAATTGAACCGCAGACTCGAAATCACGGCCCCAGGAACCAAAGCTACGACTTCACTAAGGAGGAGTCTATGTTATCGTGGGGCATCAGGCTAGAACCCCCTTCATGCCGCTATGAGGGCAAAAAGGATCCTAACCTGGACCGACCTTACACAAGCTGTGTAGTTGTCCCCCGGCAACTAACACTCCTGAAGCCGACCGCCTCCCAAAGCATAGTATCCCCCTGCAGAGCCGAAGGCAATGCCGGCGGGGATTGTTTCAGCGACGTGTGGCCCTAATGCGAAGCGCCGGTGGAGGTCAGAATGATCATCATCTTCTAGACTCTCCAGGGGTGAAGACATTATCGCTTTATTTTCTCGAAAATAGTGAGAGAAAACAAAGATATAATGTCAACGCAGCTCCTTTTCTTTCCATAAGTATTTCTTCCACTAAACCCTAAAGTGGTGTACGCAGTCACTTAATCTGTGGTGAAAGTAGGGAAGGAGCTGATGGTGTGGCCACGACCCCGCTTATGTAGGGGCGGATATGGGTGTGGCCAGGCAGGTGCAATTGTGCGGCACAGGTGTGTGAAAAATTATTCATTAGTAGTATGGATTAAAGGGATGTTCCAATAGAGCAGAGCGTAAGCTATAACGAAATATAACAGGGCTGTCAGACCATAATATGGTGCTGATATCAAGAAAACTAACAGGCAAGCGGTTCAATACAAATGCTGGGAAAAGTGAATCCTTTGGCATTCCAAAACAAAAGCAAGAGAAGTTTAGATTAGCCATACAAAACTTAAACTGGAACGATGTCCTGCTTGAAAATGACCTAGAAACAACTAGTCAAGTTTTCACGGAAAAATTACAATCTACAATCAATACATTTTCAATTAGGATAAAATGCTAAAATAAGAAACAGACTCTCCCCTGGGCGAAGGATTTGGTGAATAAACTAATGAAGGAACGGGACGCAGCTGGCTCCCCCTCCCTCTGACAGGCAGCTGGAAGAAGGTCTGGTTCTGTGGGAGGAGTTTGGAGCGGGCGGAGCTGTTCCTCTCTCTCTGCCTGGTGGCGTGAACACTTAAGGCAACCAACTTGCGTTCAGCTTTTCTCTGATTGGCCGTACCGCTAGCCCGCCCCCTTTTGGCGCTCCTGTGAGCGGCAGAGGCAGAGGCGAGCGGCAGAGGTCCCTTGCGGAAATGAAATGCGGAGCTGTTATGTCCGAATCGAATCAAGCGAATACACAACGCATTTATCAAAACAACTACGCGATTCACTAGTCACTGTACATCAGTGGAGGCTGCTGACTGATTAACTAGAAACTGTACATTGTAACGTTATATAATGTATAATGTTATTTCGCATTTTTAACGTCATAAAACAACTACCAGATTCCCGCGTCACTGTACATCAGTGGAGGCTGCTGACTGATTAACTAGAAACTGTACGCTGTAACGTTATATGTTATTTCACGTTTTTAACGTCATAAAACAACTACCAGATTCACTCGTCACTGTACATCAGTGGAGGCTGCTGACTGATTAACTAGAAACTGCACATTGAGGGGGTTTGAATCACTGTACATCAGTGGAGGCTGCTGACCAAATTTGTGGGTGAAATTTTGAGGTGAAGCACAAATTATTATATTATATATTAAATTATATTTTTTAAACATCCCCAACGCTGCAACACCCCCATTCCACGCAGGTGTCAGGCTCCTCATTCGCTTCCATTCATTTTGGGGACCATGGCTAAATATCATACTTCTGAAGTATAAACAAACTATACTGCTGTGACGATTTTGAATATCTTAACATGTATTTACCACCTTCCTCTGCACGAGGGCACAGATGGGTTTTATGTAACACAAGGACAATGAATGAATGAATGAAAACTTTATTTAACAGATTGCAACATTAAGTGTTCACGCAAATAACATACTTCTGAAGTATAAACAAACTATACGGCGCAACACACAGAGCGGCAGGGCGCGGATAAGGGCGTGTGCTAGCGCGGTCACGTGGCCGTGTGGCCAATCAGAGAAACGCTGAACGAAAAGCTGAACACAAGTTGGTTGCCTTAAGTGTTCACGCTGCCTGGTGTGATGATGTCACTGTGGCGGGATGTGTGTGAAATGGAAAGTCATAGGATGAGGGGGGGAGAGAGAGAGACCCCAAATATAAAAATAAACACTCTAGACACCATTGTTATGAAGTTCTCCCAACTGGTATTTTGCACTGTACCCTCAGTAATGATATTTTGTATGAGATTTTTTTTTAAAGGGGAAGAAAATAATAAGGCCAGTATAGAAACAGCAAGAGGTATTGCTTTGAACCAACGTGCCATCCTTTTTAATTTCTTTCTCCATTATACAGCTCTTTACACAAACCAGTAATTTCTGTACAAACACTGCTTTCTAGAAAACACAAAAAGGAGCGGCAGTGAGATCGAGAAAATACTGAAAATACTGTACAAAACAACATGGAATGACTCTGTCACAGAGAGGTGTGGCACCTAATGGGTTAGCTTATACATATATATATTGAAAGACCTTAAAAAGAAAAAGGGTACTTATCTCAATTGTAATAATAAAAAAAATTGCCATTTTTGACCCCCACCCCTTTTTTTCTCAGAAATGTACATTCGTTCAACCATAATAAGAGCTCTGTAGCCAACTCGTTATGACAGAATATGAAAAGTTAAAAGTAGCTTCTCTTTTTCTTACGTTAGTGTAAGTATTTAAATAAAATAATAAACAAAACAGTCTTTTGTCCAAAAAGGAATAGGAAGAAACAATATGCTTATAATTAGGGTTGGGCATCGTTTGGATTTGAATGATTCCGTTTTCCGATTCTTTGAGGTGCAGGTCACAGCTTATTTCGCAGGAGAATTTTTTTTGTTGAAAAAAAAAAAAAAAAATCATACTATTCACATTTTCAGTTGACTTAACAAAGTAAAATGCATCGTAAAATGCAACGTCCATCCAGTATTTTTTTGAAAGCAAAAGGTATATGCTGACTAGATCAGAACAAAAACTGCAACAAATACTTGAGTAAACATACTTAATTACTTCCCACCACTGCGTTTAAAGGAACACACTAACATTTTGGGAAATTAGGGAAGATGGATATTGTTTATTTCTGCGTCCTGCCCTGCTCTACCTAAGAGCCACCCCTCTAAACCACATGCAGTATTTCCTGAGTCCTATTGCAAAGCTTACAAGAATAATTGGGAGGGACGCAATCTTTCAAAACTATCTCTATAGAAAAAAATCAGGCACCCTTTGGGGCCCATGTGTTACCCATAAGGTTCCTCTTCTGTATGAATGTGCTGGTGTGTCTTTAAGCTGTCTCTCAGGGGCCAATAGGCCAACAAGCTCAGTCACTTCTTGTGAAGCGCTTCTCACATTAGTCACAGTGGTAGGGCTTCTCTACTGTATGAATGCGCTGGTGTATCTTTAAGCTGCCAGACTGACTGAAGCTCTTCTCACACTGGTCACAGTTGTAGGGCTTCTCTCCTGTATGAATGCGCTGGTGTATCTTTAACTCTCCAGAGGTCTTGAAGCTCTTCTCACACTGGTCACAGTTGTAGGGCTTCTCTCCTGTATGAATGCGCTGGTGTATCTTTAACTCTCCAGAGGTCTTGAAGCTCTTCTCACACTGGTCACAGCGGTAAGGCTTCTCTCCTGTATGAATACGCTGGTGTTTCTTTAAGCTGCCAGACTCACTGAAGCTCGCTCCACATTCGTCACAGTGGTAAGGCTTCTCTCCTGTATGAATGCGCTGGTGTTTCTTCAAGTTGCCATAGGTACTGAAGCTCTTCTCACACTGGTCACAGTGGTAGGGCTTCTCTTCTGTATGAATGCGCTGGTGTATCTTTAAGGCTCCAGAGTGCCTGAAGCACGATCCACACTGGTCACAGTAGTAAGGCTTCTCTCCTGTATGAGTGCGCTGGTGACTCTTTAAGCTGCCATATCTACTGAAGCTCTTCTCACACTGGTCACAGTAGTATGGCTTGTCTCCTGTATGAATGGGCTGGTGCCTCTTTAAGCCTCCATGGGTACTGAAGCACTTCTCACACTGGTCACAGTGGTAGGGCTTCTCTCCTGTATGAATGCGCTGGTGTATCTGTAAGTCTCCAGAGGTCCTGAAGCGCGCTCCACATTGGTCACAGTAGTACGGCTTCTCTCCTGTATGAATGCGCTGGTGTGTCTTTAAGTTTCCAGAGTCACTGAAGCGTGTTCCACATTGATCACAGTGGTAAGGCTTCTCTCCTGTATGAATGCGCTGGTGTATTAGAAAGGCAGACTTTTTGATGAAGCACTTTCCACACTGGTCACAGCAGTGAGGCCTTGACTCATTCATATCTCTGCTTGTTGTTGGGGAGCATTGCAGCAATTGTACCTGGAGACGAGAGAAGTACACCAATGAAGAGTTCAGATTAGAGAAGTACACCAATGAAGAGTTCAGATTTTGCATTCGTTCAGTTTGTATTTCTCAAGTTCACAAAATGTTTTATGCTCCAAATTTAGTTGATTTAAAAGTGAATCTGCTCCAAGGGCAGTTATTGAAACTTGTTGTTCCTAGTTTGTGTTGTTTTGGGAGCAATTAAGAGTACACAGACCACTAGTACAGATAATTCAGTCTGAAATGATATATTCAATGGAATGGATATTATATTAGCAATATCAATTACATGTCAATTAATCCATGTATTGATTAGCCAAAGAGTAGCCTATTTGGTCATATCTGTCTGTCATAGTAGTCTTCAGTGGTCTGTCCTTTACAGCTAAGATAGACCTATCAGAGGTTGTAATATTGTGAAGAGAATGAATGTAATATTTAATTGTGAAGAGAATTACGTCGCTGCAGATGCTAGCAGTTAGCCGACCATTATTATAGTAAAATCACATGTAGGGATGTCCGGGGCCGATCACGTGATTTTCAGAGGATCGGGATAAAAAAAATTAAAAAAAATCGAGAGTAAAACATTTTTTTTTAACTTTGATTCAACAAACATGACCATGTTCATGTCTTAAACTCATACTGAGGCCTTAGTTTTGGTTTTAAATTACATATCATTTATTTATTTATTGTCACACAGAGCAGAAGAATTTGCCAAAACAAATGCATTTCCTTTTATTTACACCGTATGCCGAAAATAGCAGACCTCACAACGCGTCACTCCCGCAAGTAAACACAGGCAGGTTATGTCCAACTGATGATTCGTAGCAACTAGACAAAATGTCAGAAGTTTGGAAGCATTTTAAAATTGAAACCGAAGCCAGTCCAATAGCCAGTTACAATGTTTGCAAGGCGGACGTTCCATTTGGGCTGTGGGGGGTGCTTAATGTCTGAATGAGTCGACTGAAGGCTTCTTGTCCTCTGCAAAAGCATGCAATTGGTCCACTGATGGATACATCTTGATATTTGTCTAGTCTAGTCATAGATGGGTGAAATCCTCTTTCAGTGCCCTCTGTGCCTGCTTTCGTAGGCAGTTAAGGCGCTCCCATAGTCCAGCAGACTGTACACAGAGCAGACTCCGCGGATGTCCGCGCGGACGTCCGCGCGGACTCTTGAGCTTTGATCTCAGCGGACAGCAGACCCACAGGTTTAATCTGACCCTTTGTAACAGCCGCCCCCTAATTAGTCCCACCTAATTAGCTAAGCAGAGACAGATTAACCTCACTGTCCACTACTCAATGTTCGTTGTGAGGGGTCGGTCAGTTCACAAAGTCATGGGTCATGGTCGTCACTAGGCGAGTCGGGGAGCCTTGGCGACTCTATCAGCCTCGCCACGGGTCGGTTGTAGATCCGCCCTTGGCCGAGCACTTCTGCCACTCTGACCTTTCCGTCGGCACCAGTGGTCACTTTGCTTACGCGGCCGGCCGGCCACGCAGCTCGGGGTGGTGACTGGTCTATGGTCATGACGACTGGACGGGATGAAGGGGGGCTTAGGAAGGAGCGGGCCTGAGACTGCTTTGATCTGTGCTTGGCTGTGCCTCCTCCTCCTCCATCTGTCTCTCTTGTTTGCTCTGTACCCCGTGTGAGGAGGGGCCGGTCCCGGCCGCCCCGTCAAGGAGTCGATTGGGGTGCTGGGTTCGAGGTCAGCTACGTCTGAAGCGCAGCTGAGGGGGGTGGAGTTCCGAACTCCCTCTGGTACCCACGGTTCTCTCACGGGCCTCTCGCTTAATGTCAATAGCCTCTGCTGTACGGGGGAGAGGCCGGTGTCGCTCGCCTCTGTGTGTAGGCAGCTTGTAGACGTGGGTTGACTGTCAAGTCCGTAGAGGGGGCCCTGGAGCGTCCATCCCAGTCGGGTCTGAACCGCGACTGGGCATCCTTTGGGTCCGACGTGGGCCGCCTCAATTGGGAGAATGAGGTCCGCGTGGTCGGAGCCGATGAGCAGGGTCGGTGTGGCGCCGTCGATAAGCGGTATAGGTAGTTGACGTAGGTGCCCATACTTAGCCATCAGCTGTGGGATGGGGTAGGTGTACTGCGACAGGCCTATGTCGTGGCTGGTGAAGACGTTGCTTATACTATAATGCTTCTCGGGCTGGTCCACCGCTGCTATCTCGAAGGAGACCTTTTCACCCTTTATGGTCTTCTGGTCCCTTCTGATGGTGCGTATGGTCATTGTATCTTTGACCCCCCGCAGGCCCAACTGGGCTGCTGCGGAAGCGAGGAGGAGAGTCTTTTCGGACCCATCGTCCAGGACGGCGTAAGTGTCCAGGACCTTGTCCTCGTGGCTCAGGAGCACCCTGACCACTTTGAGGAGCACACGGGGGGTCCCGCTATGCTGGTCAATGTGGAGCACTCCTGTTGGTGGTGACGTAGCATCTATATGGTGCGAGTCGCACCGTGACTCCCAGTGTCTGCCGTAGCAGTCGGGACACCAGGGAGCGGTCTGGTGGGACTTTGGTTCTGGTGCCACCGCCTCGGCATGGTACATTACCGCGACGGGCCCACTCTGTTGTCCTGGCTGACGCCTGTTGATGTCATGCAGGACCTCCAAGTGGGTGCCACCGCACCTGCTGCACTTCTTCTTCAAGCGGCACTCAGCTGCTAGGTGGCTGCGCGCGCAGCGGAAGCAGCGGCGGTGGTCCTTGACCCACTGACTCACATCATCCGTGGTCAGCTTCTTGAAATCTTCGCACTGATAGAGCCGATGTTCTCCCTCACAGTACTGGCACTCAATCTTCCACTGGTCCTCTTTCGTCGAGGGGGTGTTGTGGTTCTGGTGCTGCGGTACTGATTCGGCTTGGTGCATAACAGTCACCGATCTTCGGCCATCGTTTACTCTCCTAGGTCCCTCTCTGGAGCTTGGTGTGCTCCGCACGAACGTATCCAATCGTAGGCTGCTGACTTCTCTCGCCAGGAAGTCGGCCAAGTCTAGGAGGGATGGTTCTGGACCGTTAGGATCACGGTGGTCTCTTTGCCGCCTGAAGCGCTCCTGTCTGGCGGGCGGCAGCTTCTCTAAAATCCTCTCGACGTTAGAGTTGGCGTATAGCTCGTGCATACCCTTTTCTCGTTGCGCTCCCAGCATCCCTACCAGGGACTGTACTTTTATAGACAGGTCGTCTAGTGAGCGATTGTCTGTTGCTGGGGGTAAGCGGTCAATATGCCTTATCTCTTCTATTACGTAATCCCATATACGTCCATATCTCTGGTCCAGCGCTGCTAGAGCCGCGGTGTATGGGGTCGTAGAGGTGGCATAGGCTAGCGCTATGTTGTGCGCTCGGGGCACTTTCAGGTGCTGCAGTAATATTGCATACTTGTGGCGTTCATCCGCGACATCCACCATCATTGTCTCTAAGCACATCCGGAGCTCCGTATACTGTGCTCGATTCTCATGGGTGAAGTCTGGAAACGTCGGTGTGCCAATGTATGATGTCATGGATGACTGGCACATCGGTGAGCGTTGGGGGAGAGGCCTCCTAGGCGAGTCTCCTCTTGCGTGTCGTCTTGGGCTGGTACTTGGTGGGTACCGAAGGTCGGGTACCCAGGTGCTGTTCCTCGGGGCTGACGGTGCGTCAAACTCACCCGTGAGTTGAGTCGGGGGTTTGTAGCGCAGGGCCTCGGGGCTGACTTCTGGGCTGTACTGGACCTCCTGGTCCTGAGTACGTTGCTGCTGGTCGGGGCTGTACTGGGCCTCCTGGGCCAGAGCACGTTGCTGCTGGTCGGCTTGACACTCCTCCTCCTCCTCTCCCTCTGCTAGGACCTGGAGTCTTCTGTTCAGTCTCTCGGCGTGGTCCGGTTCTTCCCGGTTGCTAGGTCTCGTATGGACCGGCCGGGGAGGGGGTTCGGAGACGTGGACAGGATCCTCCTGTTGGCGGGGTCCCGGGTCGCTTCGTCGGGTAGAGGAATGTGTCCTAGACCCATGTCTTGACGATCTCTGAGAGCTCCGTGCGGAGTGAGGGGGTGTCGCCATGGCAACCAGTTTGTCCATCAGCTCCGCCTGCAGCCGGTCGCGCTCTGCCTCGTGCCGGGCATGGGCTGCGTCGCGCGCTGCTTCGCGCTGGGCATTGGCGATGTCGCGCTGCGCATTGGCGCTGGCCTGGGCAGCGTCGCGCTGTGCGTTGGCGACGTCGCGCTGGGCATTGGCGCTGGCATGGGCGGCGTGGAGCTGTGCATTTGCGACGTCGGCGCGGCTTCTCTCGATGTTCTCTTCTGTCTGGAGGCGTCTGGTCTCCAGCCTTATGCGGTCGTCTTCACTCCTTTGTTGCGCCTGGAAGCGCTCTCGCTCGCCTGCAAAATGTTCGCGCTCGCACGTCTGTTGCGCTTGAAGTCGATCGCGTTCGGTGGAGGCTGCCAGGGTGGCGATGAGTGCTTGCGCCAGCATCTTGTCCGCCTCGCTGGGGGAAGACGCCGTTCGGGGCGATCGGCTCCCGGCAGTACTTGTTGGAGATCCGTTCTCCTGTTGCGTACCGAGGAGATCCGTCTCCTGGGTGCGCGTCTCTTTAGGGTTGTCTTCCTCCCGGAGCTGATCGGGGACTATTTCTTCGGTATTGTCTGGGGGTAAAGTCGTGTCAGTTCCCTCCTGGTCCCCACGTGAGCTTGGTCAGTTACATTAGAACCCACTAGGGCCTCTGTTGGCGGGGTAGCCTGGTTGTTAGGGTCGGACATAATTTTACTTTCTACTTTTTCCGCGTTTAACTTCCCTTTAAAGCTAGGTATTGGACTGACAGCGTATGCCTCTAGATAGGGAGGTGGCTGCCGTCTGCGCTGCGGGCGATCTAGCTTAGGAGAACCGTTTGTGGAGTGTTCGTCATCGGCCATGTCAATGTCAATATTAATATTATATTAATATTACGCTAATTATTATCCGGCTCGAAGGACCAATTGTAACTGAGGGGTACAATTCCCTGACTGTATTAATCAAGTATTAGTATCATTAAACTACTACCGTGTTATGTACATTACTGGCCTTACTGTACACAAGTATATTAGATGACAACACTTCCACAATGAAACGGTTTCCACACAAATACTCGTTTAGAATATTTATTACATCAAATAGTATTACATTACATTACTTAGTTGCGCTTATAAGGCAAAGAATGTGCGTAGGCAAGTTAATACTGAATATTAGGAATTAGATCTAGGGATATTCTGGGATGGGGGTGTACTACCGGTTGTAAGCCAGCAGGGGGAGGCAATGCTCTATGAAAGTCAAGGGTCCACGGGGCTTCAGCAAGGCACCTGGAGACGGTGTATTACTCCCTGCTCCGCGGGGAAAAGCAGCCGCTGTAATTCCAGTATGCAGCAGCACAAGGGGAAGCCGTGGAGTCTCTGGTACGACAGAGACGGGCTCGAGTGATGTCGTCACGGGCATGTAGATCCCACAGCAGTGGGTGTAGACGGTTCTCTGCTCCAGCAGCTTGGTGAAGAATGAAGAATAATAATCCTTGCCGGAAAGTGGCTCTGCTGGTCCGGTGTAGGTATCCTCCGTGGTGCGCGGTGGTCCACGGTTGAACTTGACGTTACTATCCTTATTAGCACGCGGCAATAAGTGCTCTATTGTAGACACACAATTACTCACTTCACGTGGTCTTTGACTCGTAATGAAGGCTTTTACTAGTAAGTAGCGAACGATACGTTAAACAAACGTAGTAGGATAAACACGACTATTTGAGGCAATACGAGCCCTGCTGTACCGCACGTTGCGTAGTGGGGTAAGGCTTTACTTGGTAACTGAACCAGACTGAACTGAAGGCGAACTGAAAAAGGAAGTTCTGTATTCGCCGCGCCATATTTATATATACGGTGGACAAATAGTGCCGCTCTGCTTTCGGTAGCCGTATTCATGGGCAGAAGCGGGCATGTTAAGACAAGTCATGTCGGTAGCTTTCAAGTCAGCTCTAGGGGGTAAGTCACTGGCGCCTAGGGGATCGCTTCCAATAGGAGAACGAATATTATGGTCTGTCCTGTACCAGGTAAAGGGATATTCTGTGTATATGTACAAAGAATATACAAGGGATATCAAACGATATACAAATATTATACATGGGATCTCAGGCAATAAATATATATATTCGGTTTAATCTGACCCTTTGTAACAAATAGCATTCTCACATAGTTCCCCTGCATCTTGTCCAGGTGTGATGCTGCTGTGTGCAGCACATGGGCTATGGCGTCCTCCGTGGACCTGTTGGGGCGATATGCAAATTGCAGGGGGTCCAGGTTGATGGGGAGGGAGGAGCAGATGTAGCCCTTTACTAGCTTCTCAAAGCACTTCATGGCTATGTAGGTGAGAGCTACAGGGCGGTAGTCGTTGAGGCAAGCCGGCTTGGATTTTTTGGGTACAGGGATAATGGTGGACTTCTTCAGACAGGTGGGGATGACAGCCTGTTCTAAGGACAGGTTAAATATGTCAGTGAATACCGGGGCCAGTTGGTCGGCCCAGACTTTTAGGACGCGGCCGGGGATGCCGTCCGGTCCTGCTGCCTTCCTGATATTCACTTTATTAACACTTTGAGTGCCAGCCACGAGAAATCCTCTGCATGGTTCATGCCATGCATCCGGAATCCACATTTTACTTGTCAGGCATGTAATCCGAGCCGATTGCATCGCCGACCCTCAGAACAGCGTGGAGCGTTAGCACTAGATGCTGCAGGCGAACTGCTACCATTCTGAGAGCTTAACGTTAGCACTAGAACTGGCCATCTCCGTGATTTGTTTACTTGGTAACACGGGTTGCCACCCCCCCCCCCCCCCACCCCGCTGATGATAATGAAAGTCATACCGTCATATACCGTATACCGGGGTATTAGGTAATCAGAGTATAACGGTATGAAAAAAGTCATACCGCCCAAGCCTAGTGCTTTTATATGTAATTTATTCTATGTATCGTCTTTTATATGGACCCTGAGTCCGTAATAAAATGTAGATTGATTGATATCCATGAGGTGTTTAGGACTGATAGAAATTAAGAACAAAATTACTTTAAAGAATGTAAGGAATGTGGTAAAGTGGTAAAATGATCACCTCTGGCAAGCTCGTCTATGTCCAGCAGACCATCCTTGTTGCCACGGGTGATGGGAAGCGTGTGGACGTCTGGACAATCCATTAGGGGTTTCTCTAGACGTTGACACAAAGATGCCCAAAACAAATTCATCATGGTGGGCAGGTGGGCACAGTGGATTATTTGCCAAAAAACGAAAAGCTAACTTACAGCAGGTTAAGAGAAAAAGATACCTTTGTGTCATGGTTCATAATGTACCGACAATGGCCTACATCTGCCAAACTTTCTTCTTGTACTGTACTTGTGCTGTATAATGACAGCTAATCTAATCTAAATGAGGGGAACCTCCACTTCCTAACAAGGTTTGAAACGGAAAAAGGAAATGTTACACTCTCAAAGAACACCTACGGGAGACTACAATTCGAAACTGGCCCCTACAAATGTCCTAACCCAGTTGTACAGTAAATCAGTGGTTCCAAAGTCGGGGTCGCGACCCAAAGGTGGGCCGCGAGCAGCCACGGGTGGGCCGTGAGATGATTTAAAAAATATATAATTTTTTTTTTTTTTCAGGCCACTGAACTTAGAAGCAGGCCAGGACAGTGTTTCTAGTTGTATTCTAAAATTCTATTCTATTCTAAAATGTGACTATATGGTTTTATATTAACTTAATAAATAAACAAAAACGAAAAATCTACTTATTTCAACGAACATTTCAAACTAAATAACAGATTATGCACATAAAACACTGAAAACAACCGAAGCAACAATAGTATTTTAATGAGGCTATGATTATTATCATTATTATTTTGCAACAAGTTAGCCCTCTCACAAATAGCACATATAAATGAATAACTAACTTGAACTAACTTAATAGGATTGAAGTGATATTTGGCTTAAAAAATCGGTCGCCTGGCAAAAAAATAAATAAAATAAAAGCCTGACGATGTGCATTGGGCCGCGGCTCTCTGACGCCTTATTTTCTGGGCCCTGGCCTGAAAAGTTTGGGAACCCCTGCAGTAAATTACCAAGTATGGCTTTGTCAGTATTCCAATGTCCAGTGTCCCCCACCCAACCCCCCCCACCCACCCACCCAACCCCACCCACCCATCTAGGGATGCACGATATTGATTTTTTGACACCGATAGCGATAACTTTATGCTCCTCAAGCCGATAACTTTATGCTCCTCAAGCCGATATCGTTATTTATTGTATTTTTTTAGTATTTATAAGCTCCGACGTCATCGGTACTGCTATCGGTACTCGAGAAATTATGGAGGTTTTTTTTAGGAATTTAAACGTCGCAAACTAATCTTGTTGGCCGTTTTCTATATCTCTCCTGACTCGGTGTCTCTGCCTGCGCGAGGAGCGGGCTGTGCTCACACACACACTCACTCACACACACGGGTGCTGCAGAGTACAGACAGCTCTGCTCTCACCATGGCGGACAGAACGAAACGTTCAAAAGTCTGGGTCTATTTGACTAAAGTCGATGCTGACAACGCTCGTTGCCACAAGTGCAACAAGACATTTGCCAGTAATGTATAAGCGCTGGTACTTGTCAATGTGGCTGGCGGGGAGCTAACGTTATTAGCCTGAGCTCCGAGTAGAATAATGGCTGACAATCCGGAGGTAAATAAACGAACGAGAGCTTCTGATTGGTGGTAAGAAGAAGAGGTGGGTGCAAGCGGTGGGACGTAATTGGCAGATCGACTGTCTGCCTCCGAATGTAACGCGACTACGTCACAGCCAAGAAAGGGAGCGCTGGATTTGTGAAAAACTCCCTGTTCCTAAACCACACGCTATCAATCGTACCACAGTACTGGCAAAACGGGAGGCTATAATAAAAACAAGCGCCCTTCATCCAAATCCACCCACACCGGATTTCTTTTAACCAAAAAATGTATTATATATTATCGGAGCTATCAATAACGTTATCGGGTTTATCGGAATGACGTCATAATTGCTGATATCGGCCCGATAATTATCGTGCATCCCTACACCCAACCTCCTCCAATGTACAGTTTCTACGTCAAATGTATATACACTCTTTTTTTGGACACTTTTTGTATCACAAACAGTACTGTATTTGCAAATCTGGTATGTCATAAATGTATAGATGTAGCAGTACTGTCTATCGGTATGTCGTGTGTGTCATTATGTTATGATGAATTGAAAATGGGGGACCCTGATGTAAACAAGACGAAAGTCTTTCTCTGGTCTGCATCCCCTTAACAATTGTATGTATTGAGCTGTACTGTACCCATTCTGAAATCTGTTAATAAACGTTTCAATCAATCAATCAATCAGCTTTAGGCTAGAGCAGTGGTCACCAACCTTTTTAAGCCCAAGATCACTTAAGGCAAGATCTACCTATTGAAGCGTTGAGAGAAAAAGACAGCCAAGATTGTACTTTAAACTAAATTACTTTTATTTGCCTGTATTCTAATTACATGCAATGCTTTGGTCCAACATTAAAACGTCAAAGTAGAACTATTATGTACTTTCTCAGTCAGTGCTAAGTGCAGTCATCTTATGCAGCATCACTTTTCACATCAAAACAAAAGTAGAACTGTAATGTGGACTTTCTCATATTATTAACATTGACAAACATATTTACAATTAGCATTTTATAAAGTAGAACTGTAATGTGTACTTTCTCAGTCAGTGCTAAGTGCAGTCAGTGCTAAGTGCAGCATCAGTTTTCACATCAGAACAAAAGTAGAACTGTAATGTGGACTTTCTCATATTATTAACATTGACAAACATATTTACAATTAGCATTTTATAAAGTAGAACTGTAATGTGTACTTTCTCAGTCAGTGCTAAGTGCAGCATCACTTTTCACATCAAAACAAAAGTAGAACTGTAATGTTTACTTTCTCAGTCAGTGCTAAGTGCAGTCAGTGCTAAGTGCAGTCAGTGCTAAGTGCAGCATAATTTTCACATGAAAACAAAAGTAGAACTGTATGTGTACTTTCTCAGTCAGTGCTAAGTGCAGCATCACTTTTCACATCAAAACAAAAGTAGAACTGTAATGTGGACTCTCAGGGTAAGATCTAAAAAAAAAAACATTTTTTATTTTTTATTTTCATGGACAGATCTACAGGGACAGTCTCAAAGATCGACCAGTCGATCAAGATCGACGGGTTGGTGACCACTGGGCTAGAGCGTAAGGTAGCCTCCTAGCTCTCTAAACCATGCAACATAAAGTATGTACTGATCACAGAGAGGTAGTATAGTTCTATGTATTGATCACAGTGCTTTACAGCAAGTAGAGTGAAAATCTATTTATTGTGGTCCCTCGACCATAGCAGCTTCCAATAATAAAATACAATACATTTAGTATAGAAAAAAAATAAGATGACTAAAATAAAGATGACTATATACAGTTCTAAAAAGTGTGCAGTGCAATACGATAATTTGAGCTTAGAATAAAATAAGATGACGAATAAAGAATACCATACAGTTCTAAAAAGGTGTGCAGTGCAGATCAGGATGTAGATATTCTAAAGATTGAGGTTGTACACATAAAACAGTTCAGTGGATAGTATAATGAGAAAAAGAATAGACCCACACTTTTTATCAAGATAGTTAAATCAAAACACTACACCATCCCCTTAATTTGGAATAATGTCAAAAAAATTGACAAATCAATAAGTTACTCATTAACCCTTTTATTTTCCATTTAAAAACTAAATAGAATGCAGGTACAAAAATACAAACAACTCACACTACCTACTGTATAACCCTAATCCCCTCGCCCTATACATCCCAACCCAGACCCTCATCCACCACCAAACCCCTCATCCACCACACTTCCCAGGCACCACTGGTGTTAATCATCCTCACCACTGTCATCGGAGTCATCATCCCATATGTGACTTGCCGTGACCAAACCCGATTTGATTCGAGAGAAATGTCACCAAGTGAAAAAATTTGTTGCTGTTCAGAAAATCCTAAAAATCGAAATCTTGATTTTTTTTTACATATTTGAACTGTCATTAATGTGTTCCCTTATTTGCAAACTTAAATACAACTTGTAAATGAGGTAATTATTGTTATATAGATATAGGATTTTCTCTCATACGGTGGAAAAACTACACGCCAGGGCTATTAGCTGGGTGCGGCCTGTCCGGGTATCAAGTACATGTACTTATCGAGGTGTTGAAACACACACAGACACAAGCTCTCCTTTCTTAGAGAGAATAACAATGTTATAAGTTATAAGCAACGTAACTTGTGACAAACGCAGTGTCTAAATAAAAAAGATTAAAAAAAAAGAGAGGCCGGCGCCGCCGTCATAAAACGCATGTTTTAAACTTAATTAAACACCATTAAAACACATTTAGAATTTTATGAGCGAACGAATTTCATTAGAGTGCATTTATTGCAACCTAATGGCATTACGAAGTAAATTAATTTAATAAGGAAACCAATGCTTTTCATCGGAGCGAGAGAGGTTGTTTTCACTTAGGGGGACCCTGATGTAAACTATGCTTCTGCGGCTGGCAATTCAGCACGGATTTGATGACAAGACAAACGTCTTTGTCAGGTCTGCATCCCCTTAACAATTGTGTGTATTGAGCTGTACTGTATTATTGCAACTTAATGCTGTCCTTATTTTAATGTAGCGCTTTGTTATTGCATTATGGCTTGAATCCGCAGCAGTAAGCCAGATAAACAAATGTATTAACGCGCCTCGTTAAATCCTCCGCTGTCTCCTCTCTCTCCGCTGGCTCCACTGTCCGGCTGGCTGCTCTGCCTGTCTGTCTGGCTACTCTGATCCAATCACATTCAGCGTTTCTCCCCCCCCCACCCACAGTCTGCGAATCAGAGCAGAGTAGGGCGGGTTTTCACGGAATGGAAACAGTCTCTTTCTTGTGAAGAGTGGCAGCCTTTCCTAGCTGGTGTTTGTGAGGTTTAGTGAGTTAACAGAAGGTTAACCTTTCACTACCACACTACAGAAGGTTAACCTTTCACTACCACACTACAGAAGGTTAACCTTTCACTACCACACTACAGAAGGTTAACTCTTTCACTACCACACTACAGAAGGTTAACCCTTTCACTGCCACACTACAGAAGGTTAACCTTTCACTACCACACTACAGAAGGTTAACTCTTTCACTACCACACTACAGAAGGTTAACCTTTCACTACCACACTACAGAAGCAGGGTTTCCGTTAGATTTTTTTTTTGCAGGTCTGAGTGTCCGGTAGATTTCAATCTACCGGACAAATGGGATAAATTCCGGTCAGAGTTTATTGAGCTTAAAAACAATTGATAGGCCTATATAAAGAATGACATCATCAAGGCATTTATAATATTTTAACTTAAAACTAGACTACTTTTGCGTATATACAGTCATTAATATATTCCAAATAAAATAAGTCCCTCGAGACTGCGTGCTGCTGCCGACTTGAGGTGTCGGTGGGCAGTCTGCCCGACCTTAATAAACAGCAGTCTGTTATAATCACATTTTTATGAGCTAACGAATTCCGTTATATTGGACATTTGTATTAATTATATCAAGCGAAGAACTGAGAAATTTGGCAGAGAGACATTATCGTGGGTTTGCGCCGTGATGTATATCTCCACCTCCCAACGACTTGGTGCTGCTGCTCATAATGTCCGGTGAAAATAATTCCCTCTAAGCACAATTTGATTATTTGAATTGTATTAAAATAGGCTAAAATTAAATAGCCTATGCGATGAACGAAACAATCATTACATTTGTCGTTGCTTCACCAAGCAGCCGGTCAATGACATCCTGTGTCAGCGAGCTGGCAGCTGATATATCAGCGCGAGCCGGCCGCAGTTAGTTTGCAAGAAGCATCCAGCTGCAGACCCGCAGAGCAGCTTTCCAGGTCTGGGGACCGCACTGTGCCAGCAAAGCTGGTGGGTTCTGTGGGTCTGCAGCTGCATGCCTTCCGCAAATCCAGCAGCAAGCTCTCACTGACACAGCGTCGTCATTACCAGACCGGCTGCTTGGCGAAGAAACGACAACAAACGCAATGATTGTTTCGTTCATCGCATAGGCCACCCAACTCCAGCCCATCCAAATACAATTCAAATAATCAAACTGTGCCCAGAGGGAACTATTTTCACCGGACACTATGACCGGAGAGATTAAATTTGTCGGACTTCAACAGATTTTGCCAGTCAAATACCGGTAATTACCGGCTAACGGAAACGCTGTACAGAAGGTTAACCCTTTCACTGCCACACTACAGAAGGTTAACCTTTCACTACCACACTAAAGAAGGCTAACCCTTTCACTACCACACTACAGAAGGTTAACCTTTCACTACCACACTACAGAAGGTTAACCCTTTCACTGCCACACTACAGAAGGTTAACCTTTCACTACCACACTAAAGAAGGCTAACCCTTTCACTACCACACTACAGAAGGTTAACCTTTCACTACCACACTACAGAAGGTTAACCTTTCACTACCACACTACAGAAGGCTAACCCTTTCACTACCACACTACAGAAGGTTAACCTTTCACTACCACACTACAGAAGGTTAACCTTTCACTACCACACTACTGAAGGTTAACCTTTCACTACCACACTACAGAAGGTTAACCTTTCACTACCACACTAATTTTTTAATAAACTATCATGACTTTTCCTTTTTCCTCTGGGTGTTGTGTTTGCAGTCACCAGACAGAGTCATTGTAATAACAAAGGGCCTCAGACTGGAAAGCTGCCAGGTGTTAATTGCCCTAGAGAGAGGGGGGCCATGGATTACAATGAATTCTGGGTAGTGTTGTAGTTGTTTCACTATTGTCACCGAATAGCCTGCTCGTCTCTTGAAGGCTATTATCTCTGAATACGTTTTGTGATATCACCATGAATCATAGGAAGTAGCTTGAAAAGTATCCCACCAAAATGTTCAAGTGATGGCTTATTTTGAAGGTATGAATCTGTACTTTCATAATATGTTAAAAAAAAAAAAAAAAAAAAAAAAAAAAAAAAAAAAATGAAGATCCCTCAACATGACCCTGAAGTCCATACCTGGGCACATATGTAGCCCTACACACTAAAAACAGATGGGTCAATTCTATAACCCAATTTCTTGGTTAATCGTGTTGGGTTAAAATTATGGGTTAATTCTCTGAGCATAACCATTATTTGGGTTATTGAGATTTAATTTTGACCCAATTCTGACCCAATTTGTGAGTTATAATAATTATGGGTAAATTTTCTGAGACATAACCCATGTGTTGGGTCAGAGAGCTGGGTGTTTCCGCCGGGATCTGCAAAGCACACCCCTCCCCCACTGGGAACTATCGTACATGCCTTTTGTTCCAGTCAGTCAGTCACGTTCACAGTCAACACGGTACAACAAACCCTCTTCACGGAAAAGACTTCACTGACTCAAGGTAAGATCTTGTTTCGTTAGCACAGTATTTATATCTCAACCCATCCATTGTGCCTATTGCGTCGTGTTAACCATGCACTGTCAACGTTGTGGAACTAAATTAGCTAGCTCTTCACAGCAAGTCTGTCGCGTCATCAGCTAGTGGCTAGCTGGGAGAGCTAGCCACAGCAAGTTGCAACTTAGCTACTCATTTCTATAATCGGTTCATCTCTAACCTTGTAAAAATATGTGGTAACCTCTATTAATAAATAAGCCACACGACACGACACATAAACCATTACCGCTCAAGCATGCTACCGAAAGTGACCAAGTCTATGAGTATTACAAAGGTTCTGGCTAGTAGCTAGGCCTAGTTAGCCAGTACTAGTAACGTTACTGTTATTGCTAATTTTACCGTGTTTTGGGTTGTAATGATACCAGATTAACTGGAGACTATCTATAGCTGTGTAACGTTATATGATTGATATCTTTATTAACCATATGTGTGTAATAAAGCTGTTGTCCTCTCAATGCGGTTACATAGCTGGTTGGCTAGCTAGCTACATACTGTGATTTAGCACCATTTTGAGGTCTACATTTTCCATCATCTCTCTAATGTCCCGCGATTCGGGCATCAATTTACAACATCCTATACTAAATTAAGCAGTAGACTGCGGTGAGGCTTTTTACACCTGAATTCAGTGCTAAATATTCTAGGCTGCTATGTCAGCTAGTACTTGGCCTATCGTTCACACGTGGCTGAGTACTTGGGCATGAGGCATTAATTAATTGCAGATGTGTTCATTTCCACATTGCTTTCTGTTTTGTTTCAGGCCAGTCTTGATGGACAGCTTTGTCACAGAAAAATTCATTGAGTGGCAATTGCCAGAGCTCACAGACAGTTTTAAAGGTGAGCATTTTTACTTTCTTGACCATGAAAATGTTTCCATGACTAAGCAGTATAGGGTTTCAACACACATGCACACACATTATTCTGTTCTTCATCTTGGTTCTCATCCTGCTCTTGTCCTGGTGTCTGGTCCTGTGTTGGAGTTTGCTGCCTGGACTGTAAAAGTCTTTCTTTGTTTTCTGTCTTTTGTCTTTCAGATAAAGATATCGATGAGGAGGTGTTTCAACTTTTAGATGACGAAACAATCCGGAACCTCATCCCCAAAATAGGCCCCCGGCTCAAGTTCTCAAAACTTTACAGAGAATTTGTAAGTGATCACTAAGTTAAGAGTTCTAACATATCAAGGCAGATGGCGTATACATGCTTTAAATGCAAAAGGCTAATTCCTGGTGATGCCAAGTCTCTCTTTTCACATTTACGAGTAGCACACAATATAAACGCTTCATCCACTTATATCCAATGTTGTGAGGGAGTTTGTAGCAGAACATTTTCTTTCATTCGGTCTTACAGAAAGCACTTGCAAGAAGAACATAACGACAACCAGGCCCTGGCCCAGCCACCTAATGTACCAAATCAGGCTGCTAATATTTTCAATGCTGAAGAGCTAGTACTTTCTTGACCATGAAAATGTTTCCATGACTAAGCAGTATTGTTCAGTAGGGTTTCAACTAGAGTTGTTCCGATACCGATACTGGTATCGGAAAAGCCGCCGATACTGGCTAAAATGCTGGTATCGGTATCGGCGAGTACCCTCTAATGCTGCGCTCCGATACCATATGACGTAATTTATCAACAACACTGGTCTGTTGAGTAAGCATTATAAAACAAACGTGTGCTTAATCGATTAAAGTGTCAATGCCATTTGTCATTTTAACAGCAGATACTTTCTTAAATGTCATCGTCCCGACAGAGCGGTGTTGACGGAGAGCTCATGGGTTCGCTTGGTGGCTGGTGTTATTAGCGTCAGCTAACCGAAAGCTAGCTTTAACATTACCTTGGCTAAAGTTGGGGCTATTCATATAATCCAGCAATAATGGCTGCAGACCTGCAAGCAAAGTACAGCAAGTTGGCAAAGGAGTATTCCAAGTTAAATCACAATGTCACCAGTAACGTTACAGTCTTCTATGGTCTTCCCATATACCGGTAGCTCATGCTAGCTAACGCTAACGTCGTCATTGCACAATTGCACGTCGCGTACACAATTAATGACATGTTGCGGACAGCCATATCGGCGACAATGTTTAGCTTTTAGTGCCAAATGATAAGAGTCTGAGGCGGAGTCTCAAAAGAGAATGTTGAATATTTATTGTGCAAAAATCACAACAGATACGACTGCTACTGAACGGAGCCTTGTAGACAGACTGAGTAGGGTATATCTGCAGAGCCAGTGGGTAGCGAGTGCAGCAACGTATAATGTCCGTGTGGATCATTGGAGTAGGGTATATCTGCAGTGCTGAAGCCCCATACTCATTGATTAATGATACTAATACAAATCTATACAATCACCTGTTGTTGAATAAATACCATTACTTTCTAGTTATGACTAAAAAACAGTATATATAAAACAGCATTTGTTAAAAAAAAAAAAAAATTATATTTATAAAAAAATTATATAATATCGTTTTTTTTTTTTTATGTATGCACTGGTATCGGATAAGTATCGGTATCGGCCGATACCCAAAGCTTAGGTATCGGAATCGGATCGGAAAGGAAAAAATGGTATCGGAACATCTCTAGTTTCAACACACATGCATGCACACACAAATTATTCTGTTCTTCATCTTGGTTCTCATCCTGTTCTTGTCCTGGTCTCTGGTCCTGCCAGCCTGGTCCTGTGTTGGAGTTTGCTGCCACTGGATGGTACTGAAATTACTGTAAAAGTCTTTCTTTGTTTTCTGTCTTTGTCTTTCAGATCAAGATATCGATGAGGAGGCACCACCAGTACCCCCCTCACCAGAACCAGCAGTACCTCCCCTCACCAGAACCAGCAGTACCTCCCCTCACCAGAACCAGCACCTCCCTTCACCAGAACCAGCAGTACCTCCCCTCACCAGAACCAGCAGTACCTCCCCTCACCAGAACCAGCAGTACCTCCCCTCACCAGAACCACCAATACTTCCCCTCACCAGAACCAGCAGTACCTCCCCTCACCAGAACCAGCAGTACCTCCCCTCACCAGAACCAGTACCTCCCCTCAGCAGAACCACCAGTGCCTCCCCTCACCAGAACCAGCAGTACCGCTTTTGGAGTCCGCAAAAGAGGGGTGGAGTTCTAGAGGAAGCAAGGTAAGCAAAAAAAGCAATATAATGCGCAGCTCCTCCCCCTCAGGGAATGCTACACCCATTTGCAAGGGGGCAGAACAGGAAGCACAGCCCACCTCGTCCTTCGCATTGGCTTAACGGGGCAGGCAAAGCAGCAAGCTTCAGAGAGCCTAACTGCTGCTTCAGAGAGCCTATCTGCTGCTTCAAAGAGCCTATCTGCTGCTTCAGAGAGCCTAACTGCTGCTTCAGAGAGCCTATCTGCTGCTTCAGAGAGCCTATCTGCTGCTTCAGAGAGCCTAACTGCTGCTTCAGAGAGCCTATCTGCTGCTTCAGAGAGCCTATCTGCTGCTTCAGAGAGCCTAACTGGTGCTTCAGAGAGCCTATCTGCTGTAGAGAGCCTAACTGCTGCTTCAGAGAGCCTATCTGCTGCTTCAGAGAGCCTATCTGCTGCTTCAGAGAGCCTAACTGCTGCTTCAGAGAGCCTAACTGCTGCTTCAGAGAGCCTAACTGCTGCTTCAGAGAGCCTAACTGCTGCTTCAGAGAGCCTATCTGCTGCTTCAGAGAGCCTAACTGCTGCTTCAGAGAGCCTAACTGCTGCTTCAGAGAGCCTATCTGCTGCTTCAGAGAGCCTATCTGCTTCAGAGAGCCTATCTGCTGCTTCAGAGAGCCTAACTGCTGCTTCAGAGAGCCTATCTGCTGCTTCAGAGAGCCTAACTGCTGCTTCAGAGAGCCTATCTGCTGTAGAGAGCCTATCTGCTGCTTCAGACAGCCTATCTGCTGCTTCAGAGAGCCTATCTGCTGCTTCAGAGAGCCTAACTGCTGCTTCAGAGAGCCTATCTGCTGCTTCAGAGAGCCTAACTGCTGCTTCAGAGAGCCTATCTGCTGCTTCAGAGAGCCTATCTGCTGCTTCAGAGAGCCTATCTGCTGTAGAGAGCCTATCTGCTGCTTCAGAGAGCCTAACTGCTGCTTCAGAGAGCCTATCTGCTGCTTCAGAGAGCCTATCTGCTTCAGAGAGCCTATCTGCTGCTTCAGAGAGCCTATCTGCTGCTTCAGAGAGCCTATCTGCTGCTTCAGAGAGCCTAACTGCTGCTTCAGAGAGCCTATCTGCTGCTTCAGAGAGCCTATAGGTTGCACCCACAGAGTTTGGTTGCACCACCACCAAGCCAAGATCTGACAACCAAAGTCCCCCAGGCCCCCATAACCTCTATTTAAACTCGAAAAGGCATTGAGGTTTCCCTCATTTACAAAGACGAGTTAAAACCACTCCAAAAGCACTCCAAAATGTCATTGCACGTTCCATTGGCATGAGAAAAAAAACTTTTAATCATTTAATTTAGCTCCCTTATATAGTTGGTATAAACCTGTTATCTTGCTTATGATTTGCTGTCAACCCAAGATTCACCTGTATTTAACATTCTTTCTTTGCTTATGTGCTTGTTTTAGGTTGGGACACATATGGTGGAGTACCTCCAGCAGGCAAGACCCTCTCCCTCGGTTTTGGTGCTGGGAGAACCACACACATCTTGTGCTCAGGCATTCGTGATCTATGCAGGTCGGGCACACCCTAAAAGCACAATGCTCGGGGCAGTTGATACGTGTTTTAAAGCATTTTATGTATTTGACAGCCGTACGTAACGCAAAACTTACAAATGAGGAGGAGGTGGAATAGGTGAAGTAGCAGGAGGGAAGGTGGAGGAGAGGAGGAGGAGGAGTATAAGGAGAGGAGGTGGCGTAGTGAGGAGGTGAAGTAGGAGGAGGGAAGGTGGGGGAAGAGATGGAGGAGGAGGGAGATGGGTAGATGCTAAGCCCCGTATTTCTATATGTATATATTAGTGCTGTCAATCGATTAAAATATTTAACAGGATTAATCGCATGATTGTCCATAGTTAACTCGCGATTAATCACAAATTAATCAAATTTTTTTTCTACCTTAAACGGATCTTTTTCAAGTTCCAAGTCTTAATACTCTCTTATCAACATGCGAGTCAACAAATGCTTTCCTTATGCAGTCATTTAACACAAAAGGATGACCCTCATGCATTGCAAATTTGCATCAAATTCAAAACAGAGTGATGCACAAAATAACTTAAAAGAAAGAAAATTCATTAAAACAATGAATAAAGTGTACATGAAATAATAGGGGAAAGAAAATGTTAGGAACTTGTTACATTCACCCACACAAGGGCTGAGTAATCGCACACCCCCCCCTCTCTCTCACACACTCTCCTAGCTCTCTTTCTCTCTTGTTCTTCCCTTCTCTCTCACTCCCCTCTCTCTCTCTATATCTCACACACACACACACACACACTTCAGAAACAAACATAGTATCAATGAGAGCATCAATAATACACCCGAGTATAGTCTAGTAAAAAAAAATCTTAAAAGTTAATCGTGAGTTAAAAAAAATAGTGGCATTAATAGAATCGGGCGATAACGTGTTAATACCGCGTTAACTTTGACAGCCTTAGTATATATGTGTTTTGATCTATCAATATCTGGGGGAGTGTTCCAACAGGGCAGTAAAGCAGTACAAAACCATATACCGATATGTATTATTTATTATTTATTATTTAAACAGGAAATCAGTTTGACATGAAAGCACTTTTTGATGTCCACACGCCGTGACATGTATATGCAACAAGTGTAATACATTTTGAAGTTAAATGTATTCTACGCCTTGGTCTGTTCTTTTCATTGATTTCAGCACATTTAGACTGTTATACCTTTCAATCAAGCATCTGTGCCAACCTAATGTAGTGTACTAACTATAGCAGTTGTGTTAATAGGCCCTTTCACAGCAGCCATCTTGACACAGCAGGGTAAACCTACATCCTGTGAACCAGACTGACACATGTGTAACTAATCATGTTGCTCTGTCCATCTGTTGGTCAATCGTTGTCAATCTGGCTCACAAGATGGCTGCTGTGAATAGGGTCTATTTGACCCTTTTGATGTAACCCAAGATTCAGTCAAAGCAACTATTTTGACCCTTAAAATGGGTCGTTTGTATAACCCAATACGGGTCAAATCAACTAGGAGGTTGGGTTATTTTGACCCTTAAAATGGGTCGTTTGTATAACCCAATATGGGGTCAAATCAACTTAGAAGTTGGGTTATTTTGACCCTTAAAATGGGTCGTTGGTATAACCCAATATGGGGTCAAATCAACTTGGAAGTTGGGTTATTTTGACCCTTAAAATGGGTCGTTGGTATAACCCAATATGGGGTCAAATCAACTTGGAGGTTGGGTTATTTTGACCCTTAAAATGTACTTAAATACTTAATACTTAAAATACTTAAAAGTATTCGTTTATTTGACCCAAGTTATGGGTCAAATTAAATAACCAATAATAATGGGTCAAATTAACCCACACACTGGTCGGGCCCTTTTTGACCAGTGAATTGGGTCAAAAATAACCCAAATTGGGTCAAATTTGACCAATCTGTTTTTAGTGTGTATCCTCAGTTTCATTAGAAACATTTGCACAGTGTTTCATAACAATTTACTCAAGCCTAGTAATAGACACAATATTTATGACACTGGGAATACATTCCCTGAGGTCCATAGATGTCCCTAGATACCAGGAACATGCAAATGGCCTTGTAGAAGTGGAAAAAAGTAGTAGAACGCGCTCACCTCACTAGACTTGACACTGGGTGCTGTAACCTCTAATATCATACATAAAAATAGGGAAACAATGTCCAGGCACCGACTCCAGGTTTTTCCAAATTTATTGGCAGCCTGTGATCATGACGTTTCGGTGTGAACACACCTTCTTCAGAATGCAGGGTATCTGCAGGTTTAGCCCAGTCAGATTTAAGGCTTTTTAAGACTTTTTAATGCCACTCAGAATTAAATTGAATACCAATTTCACAATAACAAAATGGCAAAAATCATGCAACGACACCAATTAGTTTAAGTTTAGGGACACGTTGGTCCAAAGATGTTTATTAAAAAATAACTTGGAAACTTAAAAATCTTGAACTTAAAGGAGTAACTGGATTGGATGAATTTCAACAAAGGGGTGACCAAACATAAATAGCAAATATAGCTATTATATACCAGGGGCCAAGCAGCAAGTGCAACAGCCACATTTCCGTCAGAACACATACTACCATAGGACTGATACCTGTAAGAACACATGATTATCACCATAGGACTGATACCTGTCAGAACACATAACTATTACCACCCTCCCCAGGCAGGGTTTTGTACACCTTTTCCAAGGCAAAATGCACGCACTTTTCAAGCATTTTCAAGGTGCATTTTCAAGATTTTCCAGCATCTTATGCGGCTGTGGTAAATTAAATATTTACTCAAAATGATTATTTCACTTCTTCCATCACATTAAATCAGATGTTATTGTGCTAAACAACCAAAATTATGTAGACTTGGCATCATATATAACCTGGCTGAGCCGATCTGTTATGCAGTAACGTACTGTATATCTGTATGTCATAAATGTCATGATGAATTGAACATGGGGGACCCTGATGTAAACAAGACAAACGTCTTTCTCTGAATTTGATGCTTCTTCCCTAAATAAAAATGAGCAGCATGTTATAAATAAAACAAAGTGTTTTATTAATTTAATCTCACTGGTTGCACTTAACTTTAAGAGTGTTTATTGTTTAATGTTGACATCTAATGCCTATGAATTTTAGAGCCTAATGATGGCCTGGAATGAACTAACTACCTTAACATTATTATCCATGTAATTAACTGTAAAGTTCACGTTAGCTGTTAGATTGCATATTCCATATTAAACATGCTAAAATTGGCCTGGCTCGTCACGTTTGATTGAAAACGTTATTAACAGATTGCAGAATGGGTACAATACACTATGGCTCAATACACGCAATTGTTAAGGGGATGCAGACCAGAGAAATACTTTCGTCTTGTTTACATCAGGGTGCCCCATTTTCAATTCATCATAACATTTATGACATACACGACATACAGGTAGACAGTGCGTTCCAACCTACAACTGCTCCACACCAGTCTCCGTAAATGTTCCGTTATAAAAATAAAATACCATTTCAATACACAACAAGTTTTCGTGTTTTGAAATACATGAAAGGAAATTAGCTAACGTTGATTTGCCTAACGTTAAGCTATGCTACATGCTACAACACTGCAGTGAAAAACAGAGTCCGGTAAACACGAGTTTGTAATTCCAATAGTGTATTCTGCCTGTTACTTGACTATTTCGATTATTGAAGTGGTATTTTTATAACAAACATTTACGGAGACAGGTGTGGAGCACTTGTATTCTCGAACTTAGTTACCTGGCGAGCCAGGCCGATACACGTTAATAACACCCATGGCTCAGTGGCTCACCTTTCAACGTGGCTCGAACGTGCAGACTCCCACATGGTAAAAATCCTTTCTGCATATTTTGCACACGGCTACTCAAGGATGTTCTCCTCTTTTTAACCATGAATTATATTTGATATCTCCGAGCCAGAGCTCATTAAAACGGCAGCCTCCCGGCATTTTGACCACACACGCGCGCGCTGTTCTCAGATGGCACAGGTAAAAACACTACGGGTAGAGCCGAGCCACATTTCATTTTGCGTGAAAGGCGAAAGCAAATCCCCAGATTTCATAATAAAACATGACATGGCATTTTATCTTTCCTTTCTATGGCATTTTTAAGACCTCTGAAAATGGATTTAAGACATTTTAAGACAAACTAAGGCCTTAATTATTGATAACCCAATTTAAGACTTTTTAAGACTTTTTAAGGATCCGCGGACACCCTGAGAATGGCTTGCTTGTAGAAGTGGAGCAATCTTCCATTTACTTAGGTGTGTATTTTTAGGCGGATTTTCAGAGGTTAAGAGGTAAAGAGGTTAAAATCGGATCAGATTGGGATAAAAGATTTTGAACCACTGGGCACTGAACATGGAGACCAATCGCAAATCGATCTGCACTTTCTCAGCCGAGCTATAGTAATTTTTTCCGGACCTACTTCTCAAACTCTGCATGCGCAGATTGATAAACCTAGACATCTGGACAATCCCGAGACTCCATGGGCAATCTGTGCATGGGGAGTAGGTGCTGAAAAAGTGACTATAGCTCGGCCGAGAAAGTTCCGGTCGACTTGGGATTGGTCTCTCCATGTTCAGGAGACTCAGATTGTACAACTTCAAGGCTCCTTTCGAGCGCCGCTGCTGCAAGGAAGGAGCAATAAGAGGAAAACAAAGTAAACATAATTGTACTTACAGATGTTGTGGTGTCCACAGTCTGGTGTCTGTTTCCACAAGAATAAAGTCTTGGTCCAGTAGAGTTCTGCCACAGAGAGACTTCACACTGTAAACACACAAAGCGTTTGTTGAATAATCCAGGAATTTATGTGGAGTGTATCGAGGCTCGTGTTGATGACGTGTGTGGTGACGGTGAACCTCACTTGCCGGTCGTACCATGTGACTGATTCAGGACATTTGGCGCGCGATTCGAGATATAAGGGGCAACGAAGCGCAATAGTCTCCTATGACTAGGGTTGGGTACCTTTCACATTTGAACCGATACCGGTACCTGTGAATCGATACCCAACGGTACCTTTTTTCGATACTGTAGTCTCTAAAAATCTAATATATCTACATGTTGTAAAGAAAAAATCCAAACTTCATTATTATAACAATTTGTTAATATATATATAATAGTGCTGTCAATCGATTAAAATATTTAATCTGATTAATCACATGATTGTCCATAGTTAACTTGCGATTAATCGCAAATTAATCGTTTGTATCTACCTTAAACAGATCTTTTTCAAGTTCCAAGTTTTAATACTCTTATCAACATGAGTCAACAAATGCTTGCTTTATGCAGCCATTTAACACAAAAGGATGACCCTCATGTATTGCAAATTTGCATCAAATTCAAAACAGAGTGATGCACAAAAAACTTAAAAGAAAATAATAATTTAAAACGATGAATAAAGTGTGCATGAAATAATAGGGGAAAGAAAATGTTAGGAACTTGTTACATTCACCAACACAAGGGCTGAGTAATCACACACCCCCCTCTCTCTCTCACACACACTCTCCCAGCTCTCTTTCTCTCTTGCCCCCCCTCTCTCTCGCTCACACACACTTCAGAAACAAACATAGTATCAATGAGAGCATCAATAATACACCTGAGTGAAGTCTAGTTAAAAAAATAAAAAAGGAAAAAAAATCGTGAGTTAAAAACAATAGTGGCGTTAATAGAATCTGGCGTTAACGCGTTAATACTGCGTTAACTTTGACAGCCTTAACCCTTTATCTGCCAGGGATTATTCTGATCATATACCCCTTTTATCGTTTTCTGCAGCATTCTGCAGAACGTGATTTATAGCCATAAATGCATTATATTGATGATCAAATACAGTTTGATAGCGATCGGCGCCAGATAAAAAAATTCAAATGTACGTGCTTCTAGAAGTTACTACTCATCATCTGATGTTGACCGGATGGGGGGGGGTCGTTTATAATTCCGTGGCCAACGTTAGATGATTCATGTAGTGTGGGTGATATGATCATCAGAGCAGTTTGTATCGAACACGGTAATAATAAACGCTGAAACTTACCCCAGTCTCCTCGGGCCGTTGGGCGATCAGCTTGGAGTAGACAGTTGGCAAGACAGTCGGCTTGCCATTGCCCCGACTGCTTTGTTGTTGAATCAAGTCAAATCCTAGGTAAGCGTGTATTGTGCGTGTGAACGTGCAGCACACTTCATAGGTTGTTTCGCGGTAAACGAAGCGGTGATGTCATCGGACTTAAAAGAAATATCTCACGTGAATCGGTACTCGGTAGTACAGACGTGATTCGGTCGGTACCCATCCCTACCTATGACCTCATTGTGTCGACTTAGGTATTTATTGCGCGTTTGTTTGCTATCTGTTCAACTAACTAAGTGTGCACATAGTAATAACTAACTGAGCTGATCTCTCTACTAAGTATGTACATAGTAATAATTGCAGGTTGCAGTTCAAAGTGCTTCACAAGTTCACAACAGTAAAAAATACAGGCATAAGCGGGCATAAAAAGATAGACAGGTAGCAAGGTATGGCAAATCAGTAATCAATAATAACTAACTGAGTTGATCTCTCTCCTAAGTATGCACATGCACATAGTAATAACTAACTGAGTTGATCTCTCTCCTAAGTATGCACATTAATAAATGTGATAACACAGCGTATCCCTTGTTCTAATTTCTGTTACTTTAAAAGGTGAAGTGTCTGTTGTGTTCAAAATAACTTGGATACAACAATAACACCTCACCGATGCTGAGGCATTATAGAGCCTTCAGTGTTTCCCCTACCATTGCCTTGGGGGAGCGGCCCGCCTCGCCAGAACAAAATATAATAATAATTTTTTTACCTACTTTATATAGAAGCAGCTGGGAGGCGTGAATACTTTCGACAAGCAACAAGCCCTTCCGCGTTGCTCTGATTGGCCGAGCGCGCGCATGAGCCACGACAAGCCCCTCAGCCAGGCAGGAATACTAAGGTCCGCTTAACGCAATTTATACAAATGGAAGTATTGATTACGCCGTAACAAATAATTAAAAAATATATACTGTTAACTGGAATATGTTGTTTCTTTACACATATGTTGGATTATGTATTGGTTTGTCATGACAAACCAATAAAAAAATCGCGAATTAACCGGTGGCTACAACAACAATGCACAGTAACGTTAATATAATTACATGCATCATTGTTTACAATGAACGGTGGGGCTAATCAAAAGGACTGGACACGGACAAGTTAAACAGCAATCAATTAACTGATTAATAGATGGATGGAGGGGACATGCGGTTTACAGCTACAGATTGCAGAATGGGTACAGTACAGTACACACAATTGTTAAGACGATGCAGACCACAAAAAGACTTTCGTCTTGTTTTCATCAGGGTCCTGTGGGTTAAGATCCATTTATTCATGTCCCTAGATACATTTATCCATGTCTTTTCATTATCATGTCTTCATGTAAACTCCCCCCCACCCCGCCTACCCAACCCCCCACCTCCTCCAATGTACAGTTTCTTCCCCCTCAAATGTATATACTCTCTTTTTAGACTCTTTTTGTACTCTGGTATGTCATAAATGTAACAGTACTGTCTACCTGTCATGTATGTTATATGTTATGAGATGAATTGAAAATGGGGGACCCTGATGTAAACAAGACAAAGTCTTTCTCTGGTCTGCAGTGTGTATTGAGCTGTACTGTACTGTACCCATTCTGCAATCTGTTAATACAAATGTCAATCAATCAAAAGCGTGTGTACATCTCAGCCGGTCTGTGGCTACTGTTTTCTAGATCTTCGCTGTTCTAACCGTCACCATGTATAGTCGGTGAGAGCCACCTCATTCACTCCAACACCAACCAGAAGTTATAGACAACAGCTAGTAGCAAGCTATACAGGAGCTAGCAAACAGGCGGTCCCGTTAGCATTAGGCTACTTTCTCCGAGACTAAACTAATACAACGGTGGGTTAGTGATCTTGGATCCGAACAGAATGTACACAGGATGAGTGGAATATTTTACGGAACATGTAGCAACAAGTAGATAACGTTTAAAACACGAATTACAACTTTTTTAAGCGTTTATCAGGCGGAGAGCAACACAACGCAGCTTACCTGGCTCGTAGGCATCCGGAAGTGCAGTAGCCGCGCGCATTCCGCGCAAACGCAAGTAATGACGTCACGGTGGGAGTGTTCAGACCAATAGTGGATATCTGCAGAGCCGCATGAATGAATGAATGAATGAATGAAAACTTTATTTAACAGATTGCAGAATGGGTACAATACAGTACGGCTCAATACATACAATTGTTAAGGGGATGCAGACCTGAGAAAGACGTTTGTCTTGTTTACATCAGGGTCCCCCATTTTCAATTCATATAGACATATATGACATACATGACATACAGATAGTCAGTACTGCTACATCTATACATTTATGACATACCAGATTTGCAAATACAGTACTGTTTGTGATACAGAAGAAGTCAAGAAAAGGGAGTATATACATTTGACGTAGAAACTGTACATTGGAGGAGGTTGGGTGGGGGGGGGTTGGGTACATTGGGATATTGACAACCATACTGGGTAATTTACATTGGAGGTGGTTGGGGGGGGGGGGGGGGGCGGGGGGCACACTGTATAAACAAGTAACACTGTACATTGAGGGGGGGGGGGAGGAGACACTGTACAAACAAACACAATTGTACATTGAACTATTGACAAAACCATACTAGGTAAATGACTGTACATTGGAGGGGGTTGGGTTAGGATATTTACAGGGGCCAGTGTTGAATTGCAGTCTCCCGTAGGTGTCCCTTGAGAGAGGTTTTGAAAGTGGGTAGTGATCCACATTCCTTTACAGCTTTGGGTAGGGCGTTCCACATTGATGTGGCATAATTGCGAAACGTGTTTAGTCCCTTATTTGAGCCGAATCTGGGTTTAACATGATTTGTGGAGCTCCCTCTGGTGTTGTGATCGTGGTATTCACTGACCTTTGGGAAGTATTTTGACATGTACATGGGTACCTTGGTCGTGTAGTGTATCTTGTAGACCAGGCCCATTGCAAGTTGTTGTACTCTGTCGTCTACTCTAAGCCATCCTAGGTTGTCAAAGTGGGCAGGGGTGAGGTGGGTTCTAGGAGTAAGGTCAAGCAGTAGTCTGACCAGTTTGTTTTGAGATGTTTGTAATTTTGTTTTTAGCGCCTTTGAGGTGCTTTGGTACCATGAGGTGCAAGCATAGTCGTAGTACCCCTGAATGAGTGCTCCTGCCAGAGTCTTCAGGGTGTTCTTGTTTACCAGAGAGGAGATCCGGTACAAGAATAGAGTTCGTTGGTTGACTTTTTTTATTACATTGGATGCCATTTTGTCACAGGAGAGATTAGCCTCTAGGATGGAACCCAGGTAGGTAATTTCATCTTTCCTTGTGACAATATTGTCACCCACTGTAACTGAGAAGCCGTCGGTCTTGCTGAGTTTGTTATTTGAACCGAAGAGAATGGACTCTGTTTTGCCCATGTGTAATGATAGTTTGTTATCAGCGAGCCATATGCAGATTCTGCCTAGTTCCGAGCTGAGGGTTTTTTCAACCTGTAACTTGTTCTTGTCAGAGACCAGCAGGGCTGAGTCGTCCGCAAACAGGAACAAGTTGCAGTCACAAGCTGACGACATGTCATTTGCATAAATTAGGAACAGTAGCGGTCCTAGTATGCTTCCTTGTGGAACACCACAGCTCACTGTGAGGGGGGGGATAGGGTACCGTTTACCTCCACCATCTGTTCCCTCCCCTCAAGGTAGGATTGCATCCAGCTCACTGATAGACTATCAAAACCAATTGCTTTTAGCTTGTCAATCAGAATGGAGTGATTGACCGTGTCAAAGGCCTTTTGTAGGTCCAGCATGACCATGCCGCAGTATTTGCCTGCGTCCACCTCTTGTTTGATGTGGTCATTCAAATAGAGAAGGCATGTGTCAGTGGAGTGGGATGTTCTGAAGCCAGATTGGAATTCGTAGATTAGATTTTTTTCCGCTAGGTACTTTTCGACCTGTTCGTAGACTATTTTTTCCATGACTTTCGAGATGGAGGTGAGAATAGAAACAGGGCGGTAGTTGCCTGGGTCTAATTTGCTGCCCTTTTTGTGCAGAGGGGTCACCCTCGCAATTTTGAAGTCCTTGGGGACGTGTCCCTGTTTTATGGAGAGGTTTATTATGTGTGTGATGATTGGTGTGATGGCGGCTGCTGAGTCTCTGAGGAATTTGGAGGGAATGTTGTCATGGCCAGTGGCCTTGTTAGGTTGGAGGGCGCTCAGTTTATTGAGTACCTCATCTGTTGTTACCATTTCCAGCTTGAAGTCGTCCTTGCGGACCCCTAAGTTTTTGTAGTAAGCTACTATGTGTTCTACCCCATAAAGCCCTGAGTGGGAGGGTAGTTTGTTTACCAGTGTTGTGGCTATGTTTGTGAAGAAAATGTTTAAGTAATTGGCTACATCCAGCTTGTCTGTGATGAGCGTGTTGTCCGTTTTTATGTTTATGTTTGAGAATCTGGTTTTAAGTTTTTTACTGCATCCTAGTTGATTATTGAGTAATTTCCAAAGTTCACGTGGTTTGTTTTTGTTTTCCTCAGTTTTGTCATTGATGAAATTATTTTTTGCAGTTTTGATCATGGAGTTTACGTCGTTTCTTAGTCTGTTTCTTTCTAGTTTGAGTTCAGTCACGTGGGCTTGGAGTTCACTGCTCGTGCTTTTAGTAAGCTTTGACTGACTTTTACGAAACTCAGAGCATTTTTTGTCTCTGGTTTTCATAGCGGCCAGTATTTCGGAGTGCATCCACGGCTCAGCGCGATTTTTTACCCTGGTGGTTCTTAGGGGGGCCATGTCGTTTAGTATTGCTGAGAATTTGGTTTTGAAACCAAGCCATGTTTCGTCAACCAGTGTACCATTGAGTTCATCTGACCAGTCCAGACTCTCCAGTTCAAGGTTGAAGGCCTCGCTAGAGTAGGTTTTGAGGTCTCTAGATGTGACTGTTTTGTGGCAGCCAGCCTTTTGTTTTAGTTTTTTTCGGGTACAGAATATCATATAATGATCACTTAACCCACATGCTATAACCCCTTTATTTGAGATCTTGGACTTGTCGGAGGTCAGAATGAGGTCAATGGTAGTCTGAGTTGATTCACATACACGTGTGGGTTGGGTGATTAGCTGGCTGAGGCCATGCAGATCACAAAACCTACTGAAGGCCTTGAAGACGGGTGCATCTTTTCGTTGCATATCCGTGTTCCAGTCTCCAATAAGAATTTTGTCTACATCCTCAACTCCAGCTAAACACCCATCCAGTGTATCATAAAAGCCACTATGATCTGGCGGCCTGTAGACTGTGCCAACCAGTAGGGATTTCGCCCTTTCGAATAGGATTTCCACCCATACAGTTTCAATTGATTTATGATTCAGGTCATTTCTGTTGATGAATTTGGTGTCCTTGTGTATGTACATACAGACACCACCTCCATGTTTGTTCCTATCATTCCTGATTATTGAGTAGTTCTCAATCTCTATCTCTGGATCTTTTACAGAATCGTCGAGCTTACTTTCTGAGAAGCACAGTATGTTTGCCTTACCATTTATGAATATTTGCGGATGATATCTCTCTCTCTCTCTCTCTCTCTCTCTCTCTCTCTCTCTCTCTCTCTCTCTCTCTCTCTCTCTCTCTCTCTCTCTCTCTCTACGTGTTTGATTGATTGATTGAAAACTTTATTAACAGATTGGGAACTATGTGAGAATGCTGTTCATCGACTACAGCTCAGCATTCAATACCATAGTCCCCTCCAAACTCATAGCCAAGCTCAGGGACCTGGGCTTGAACTATGACCTGTGCCAGTGGGTCCTGGACTTCCTGACGGGCAGACCCCAGGTGGTAAGAGCCGGCAACTGCACCTCCTCATCCATCACGCTCAACATAGGGGCCCCCCAGGGCTGTGTTCTGAGCCCCCTCCTCTACTCCCTGTACACACATGACTGCGTAGCACAGCGGAACAACAACACCATCATCAAATTTGCTGATGACACAGTAGTGGTGGGCCTGATCTCTGCCAACGACGAAAGGGCCTACCTGGAAGAGGTAGAGAACCTGTCACAGTGGTGTCAGGAGAACTGCCTCTCCCTGAACGTCAGCAAAACAAAAGAGATGATTGTGGACTTCAGGAGGTCGGGGGTCAAGGACTACAGCCCCCTCAGCATCGACGGGGCACCAGTTGAGAGAGTGAACAGTTTCAAGTACCTCGGAGCCCACATATCCGAGGACTTGACATGGACCACACACATTGACAGTGTTGTGAAGAAGGCACGACAACGCCTCTACTTCCTCAGGCGCCTAAGGAAGTTCCAAGTCAGTCAGAAGATCCTTAGGAACTTCTACTCATGTACAATAGAGAGCATCCTGACCGGCAACATCACCTCCTGGTTTGGGAATAGCACTGCACAAGACCGTAGCAGACTACAAAGAGTGACATACATAGTTCCCTGTAACAGCCGAACGCACAATTAAAGGGGGGCTTCCCACCCTCCAGAACATTTACAACAAGCGGTGCAAGGGGAAGGCTAAGAGAATTATTAAGGACTCGAGCCACCCGAACAACTGCCTCTTTGAACTGCTGCCGTCAGGCAAGCGATACCGGAGTCTTATGGCGAGCACAGAAAGACTCAGAAGGAGCTTCTATCCCCAGGCCATCAGGCTGCTAAACGAACAATAATCGCTAAACGAACAATAATCACTATGCAACAACCATCAAATGCGACACAGCACACACACCCACACGCACACACTCACTCAAACAACAACACACTGCAGCACCCACTCTCCACACTTTAGATCACACAAACACACTTACACTTTATATTTATTGATAAAGGATTTGCACTACAACTCGTACACCTACTGTGAATTGTACCTAAACTGCACCTCGTCCATTTATGCCTTGCACTATATAGTATTGTATATTAGTACACTGCACAGTATTGTATATTGTATGGTAACTACGTCTACGAACATTGTACATATGTCTAAACTGAACACTGTGACCTCTTTTTTTACTTCTAATTTTTACTATGTTTTTATTTCATACTTACCTTGTCATGCACAGTCTCTGGAGCGCAACAGTAAGAAGCATTTTGTACAAAAGTATTCTGTACTTCTGTATGACAACTATTAAAGAAACTTGAAACAGAATGGGTACAATACAGTACAGCTCAATACACACAATTGTTAAGGGGACTTTCGTCTTGTTTACATCAGGGTCCCCCATTTTCAATTCATCAGGACATATATGACATACATGACATACAGATAGTCAGTACTGCTACATCTATACATTTATGACATACCAGATTTGCAAATACTGTACTGTTTGTGATACAAAAGGAGTCAAGAAAAGGGAGTATTGTAGTGCCGAGAGATGGGAGACGGAGACGGTAGCTCGAGGTAGAGCGAACAGCATTTATTGGGTACACAAATACAACATGCTACTGCTACGTTGCGTGCAGTCGAGTGACCCGTGGTGGCAGGAAGTGCCACCTCCTATAATGTTCGGGCGGAACTCTTGTTCCTAACAATAGTTCCGTGGGTGAATTATGTACAATTAACAATCACTACACAAGCCCCCCCAGAATTCAACCATGGTCAAAATCTCCACGGCGGGGAGAGACAACGACCCGGCCGCGGCGTGAGCGGACAACCCGGGGCGCGGTGCAAGCGATTGCGCCCTCCACGGCGCCCGGGGGCATGAACCGGCCACGGTGAGTGCGGAAAGCCAGGGGCGGGGAGGTAGGGGCGGCGCAAGCGCCCGTGTCCTCCCCGACACCCGGGGGCACAGACGTCGACGAGGCCAACGGCGGCTCCGTCGTTGGCGGGTCCCGGGGTAGCGGCGGACGGCCTCGGCGGGGGGAGAGGGCCAGCTCTAAGGGCTGGGAAATGTCTACGTGGGCGGGTTCAACCTTGTGGTGGTTGTACCCCACCTCAAAGGCGAGCCTTCGCCAGTCCTCAGGGGCCTGTGGGCTAGGGTGTCCGGTGGACAGGTCACTCAGCAGCGTCGGACCCGAGTGACCAATCGCGACGTCCTCCAGGCGTAGACTGGAATCTGCAGTCCCGAGGGCCTGGATGTCGTGGTCGGAGGCCTGTTCCGAGCCCCTGTGGACGTAGTCGAGGTCCGGCTGTACAGCTCCGATGACGACGTTGGGCCTCTCGGCGACGTGTCTCGCGGCGCACTCGGAATCGTACGTGAGCTCTTGTCGTGCCGACCATGGCTCCGCTACCTTTGACTCAGAAAACGTGAGGGGTCCGTGGTCGGTGAAAGCTGTAAGAAGGCCGCCGTATGTCGCCTCCTCGCGGACACATGCCAACGAAGCCCGTGTCTGTGCGTTTATTAGGCGGCCATGTCTAATGTCCACGAGGAGACCGTGTGCACCCAGGAAATCTGCCCCGAGCAGTGGGAACGAAATGTCGGCCGTGATGCAGTCCCACGTGAACCGCTGGCCCCCAAAACACAGTTCCACGGTCCTTGTACCGTAGGTGCGGATAGGGGTATCGTTGGCGGTCGTCAGGCGTGGACCTCTATCATCGCCGGCGGTGTCCTCTTTTGTAGCCGGCAGGACGCTCCTCTGAGCTCCGGTGTCGCAGAGGAATTTGCAACCGGAGAGTGTGTCTCTAATGAAAAGCAGCCGGTTCGACATACCTGCGCTCACCGCCGCTACTGGGCGCAGGTGTCTGCGTTTATGTGCCATGCCGAAAGTGCAAGGGGAACGGCATCTTGTCGCCCTCGCGCCGAAACGTGCGTGGTAATAACACAGGCCTGCGGCAGCGCTGCTCCTGATCTTCCTCGCCCCTCCCCCCTGCGGCGTGTAACCGCATGTCGAGGCTATTAGCCCTGGGGCAAAGTGCCGAGTGGCCAGGTAGAAGCGGTCAGCCTCTTCTGCTAAAGCACGGGGATCAGCAGACGCTGTATTGGCAAGTGCCGTCTGCACGTGTGGCGGCATGTGCCTGAGAAACAGTTCGATAAACAGGAAATCAGGCCGTTCTGCACCCAGCAGGTTTAACATCATCTCCATGTGCTCCGAAGGCTTGCTGTCCCCCAAGCCTCGTATAGCCAGCAAGCGTCGGGCCCGCTCTGACTGTGACAACTCGAATATTCTGAGTAGGTGCGTCTTAAACGCCTCATATTTATTCCGTGCAGGCGGAGCTGTTATGAAGCCCACCGTCCTCGCCGCTGTAGTGCTCCCGAGGCTCGAGACGACGTGGTAATATCTCGCGGCGGCGTCGTCAACCCCTCGTAGGGCGAACTGCGCCTCTGTTTGCGCGAACCACGCCGCCGCAGAATGCTCCCAAAACTCCGGCAATCGAATAATAACGGCATCGTTTGCCATGTTCGGTTCGGTCCCTGATACTTCAGCGAGACCAATGTCGGGGTCACCAGTGTAGTGCCGAGAGATGGGAGACGGAGACGGTAGCTCGAGGTAGAGCGAACAGCATTTATTGGGTACACAAATACAACATGCTACTGCTACGTTGCGTGCAGTCGACTGACCCGTGGTGGCAGGAAGTGCCACCTCCTATAATGTTCGGGCGGAACTCTTGTTCCTAACAATAGTTCCGTGGGTGAATTATGTACAATTAACAATCACTACAGTATATACATTTGACGTAGAAACTGTACATTGGAGGAGGTTGGGTGGGGTTGTGTGGGCGGGGGGGTTGGGTACATTGGGATATTGACAACCATACTGGGTAATTTACATTGGAGGTGGTTGGGGGGGGGGGGGGGGGGGGGGGACACTGTATAAACAAGCAAAACTGTACACGTGCAACAGACACGTGTTAGCCGATTGATTGATTGGGAATTTTATTAACAGATTGCAGAATGGGTACAATACAGTACAGCTCAATACACACAATTTACATCAGGGTCCCCCATTTTCAATGCATCATAAATATGACATAAATGATACGATATATACATATATATGACATACATATACGATGAATTGAAAATGGGGGACCCTGATGTAAACAAGACGAAAGTCTTTCTCTGGTCTGCATCCCCTTAACAATTGTATGTATTGAGCTGTACTGTACTGTACCCATTCTGCAATCTGTTAATAAAGTTTTCAATCAAAATTCAATCAATTCAATGATGACATACAGATAGACAGTACTGTTACATCTAGACATTTATGACATACCAGATCTACAAATATACAGCACTGTTTGTGATACAAAAAGAGTCTAAAAAGAGAGTATATACATTTGAGGGGGAAGAAACTGTACTTTGGAAGAGGTTGGGTAGGTGGGGAAAACTGTACATTGGAGGTGGTTGGGTGGGGGGGACTGTGCATTGGAGGGGGTTGGGTTTGGACATTTAAGTTTGTGACATACAAGATATGCAAATATGGTTAGAGTTACATAGATGGAGAGACTGTTAACTGGTTAGTCAAGTCAAGTCAAGAGTTTTATTTGTCACGGCATACAGGTATACGATGAAATGCGGGGGGTCTTTCCCGCAACGATTGTGCATAATACAATAGTAATATATAATAATATAATAAGAATCCAATAGAACGACATGCAATAATACAAGTAATCAAGTAGGGCATATCGGTATATGTACATGAGTTATTTACAGAGCATGGTAGGACATGCTAGGTCCTGTGGTAGTGCAATACACTGTTAGCTACAGATGAGGCACTGGGTCTTTATGTACACTGCTATACAATGCTATATTATACAATCTCAAGTTATACTATACTATTTTTAAAGTGACCTTTCCTTTTGTAAAGTGACCATAAGTGTGAGCGTGTGGTGTGCAGCATGAGTGTGTGTGTGCTCATGTTAAAGTGGCTGCTAGTGTGTGAGCGTGTACATTGTGTGTGTTGTGTGTGCTCATGTGTGCTTGTGTGTGGAGAGTTCAGTGTTCAAGGCTCTGATGGCCTGGGGGAAGAAGCTGAGTTGAAGTCTCTCTGTCCTAGTTGCTGGTGTTCGCAGGCGTTTGCCTGACCGCAGCAGCTTGAACAGGCCGTTGTTGGGGTGGTGAGGGTCTTTCATTATTCTGCAGGCTCTGGATTTGCACCTCTTGTTGTATAGGACCTGCAGGGGTGGTAGTGCAATACCTGTGGTACGCTCGGCTGAGCGCACCACTCTCTGTAGGGCCTTCTTGTCCTGTGCCGTGCTGTTTCCATGTTTCCATACCAGGCAGTGATGTTTCCAGTCAAGATGCTCTCTACAGCTCCGGAGTAGAAGGACTGGAGTATCGTCCCAGATACTCTGAACTTCCTTAACTGTCTCAGGTGGTAGAGGTGCTGCTTCGCCTTTTTTACAACTGAGTCTATGTGTGTTGTCCATGTCAGATCCTCTGAGATGTGGACCCCCAGGTACTTGAAGCTGCTCACCCTGTCCACGGTAGCCCCGTTTATCCTCAGTGGTGTGTGTGTCCCCTGCTGTCTCCTCCTAAAATCCACGATCAGCTCCTTGGTTTTACCAATGTTCAGGTCCAGGAGCAGGCTGTTGTCCTGGCACCAGCGTTCCAGTACCTCAACCTCCTCCCGGTAGGCCTTCTCGTCATTGTCCGAGATCAGCCCCACCACCACTGTGTTGTCCGCAAACTTCACTATGGAGTTGGAGCTGAACCTGGCCACACAGTCATGTGTGTATAGTGAGTACAGCAGGGGCTCAGAACACAGCCCGGGGGGACCCGATGCTCAGGGTGTTGGAGGTCTGACCCCCCGCCCTGACCGCCTGGGGCCTTTCACTCAGAAAGTCCAGTATCCAGGCACTCAGAGCGGAGCTCAGACCCAGCTCGATCAGCTTGTCCACCAGTCTGGTGGGGACTATGGTGTTGAACGCTGAGCTGTAGTCAATGGACAACAGTCTCACATAGCCCCCCTTCTGGCGGTCTAGGTGAGAGAGGGTGCTGTGCAGTACTTGGGAGACCGCATCATCAGTGGACCTGTTTGGCCTGTATGCAAATTGCATAGGGTCCATATCACTGGGGGAGGGAGGCACAAATGTGATCCTTGACCAGCCTCTCAAAACATTTCATGGCCACAGAGGTGAGTGGCACCGGTCTGTAGTCATTGAGACCTAGAGTTACATCAGAATAAGTGGTGGTCCACCCGTCACCTCTCACTTTACCATGACTGCACATAAACCTGGCACACAACATACTTGTTCACATATATCATTTTTCTTTCACTCTAAGGAAATATGTCTCACATACAGTAGACCCCCCCAGTACTTTGTGGAGACGAAGATGCGAGGCCCGTCTGTGGACCTGCTGATGAGTACCAGTCTTCTCCTGACATATAAAATCAGTTTTTCACATTAGGATCTAACGTCCCAACAGGCCACCTTGTTTATGGTTTGATTCAGTTTTAGTAGAATGTGAAAGACATGAATCAATCAATCAATCAATCAATCAAATTTATTTATAAAGCACATTTCACATGACGCGTGTCAACCAAAGTGCTGTACAGAGGGTAAATACATAAATACATAAGATACATATAGACAACAATCACACTCCGTTTTATGGGAGGGCACACAGGCAAACACATAGAAAAACAGGGCATGAGTCAGTGAACGGGAAAGGCTAGTAGGTAGAAGTGGGTTTTGAGCCTCGATTTGAAGGCATCTATCGAGGGGGCGAGCCTAATGGAGGTGGGGATGCTGTTCCACAGTTCAGGGGCTGCGACAGCAAAGGCACGGCCCCCCCTGAGCTTGAGGTTAGACCTCCGGACTGTCAGGAGCCTCTGATCGGCTGACCTGAGGGACCTGGTGTTGGAATAGGGGGATAGGAGGTCTGAGATGTAGGAGGGTGTGTGACCATTAAGGGCTTTAAAAACAAATAGGAGAACCTTAAAATCTATCCTGTAGCGTACTGGGAGCCAATGAAGGGAGGCAAGGACAGGGGTGATGTGGTCTCTCTTGCGGGTTCCGGTCAACAGTCTGGCAGCAGCGTTTTGTACCAGTTGTAAGCGGGACAGGGAAGACTGGTTAATGCCTATATAGAGGGAGTTGCAGTAGTCTAATCTAGATGAAATGAAGGCGTGAATGACTCTCTGAAGGTCTGCAGGGGAGAGAAGGGCTTTGAGTTTGGCAATGGTGCGTAGTTGGAAAAAACATGCCTTTACCACTGAGTTTACTTGTCTGTCAAATTTAAATTGTGGATCAAAAATGACACCTAGGTTCTTGACATACGGCTTGACCAGGGAGGACAGGTTGCCAAGGCTGTTGGTAAGGGTGGTGACAGCGTCTGGGGGACCAAAGAGGATTATTTCGGATTTGTTTTGATTTAGTTGTAGAGAGTTTTGTGCCATCCAACATTTAACATCATCCAGGCAGGATATGAGACTGTTAAGTAGAGACTGGTTGTTGGGTTTCAGGGAAACATAAAGCTGTGTGTCGTCAGCATAACAGTGAAAAGAGATGTTGTGCTTCTGAATGATTGGACCAAGGGGTAGCATGTAAAGGGAGAACAGGATCGGGCCAAGGATGGACCCTTGTGGGACCCCACAGGAGAGGGAGGTTGAGGGGGAGGAGCAGTTGGCGATGTTGACAGCAAAGCTTCTATTTGTGAGATAGGAGGAAAACCATGCTAATGCAGTGTCACTGACACCAACCCCATGTTGGAGACGATCTAATAAAATGGTGTGATCAACAGTGTCGAAGGCTGCACTGAGGTCAAGCAGCATTAAAATAGAGCAGTCACGGTTGTCAGCGGCGAGGAGTAGGTCATTTGACACTTTAAGGAGGGCTGATTCTGTGCTATGGCCAGTCCTGAACCCTGACTGAAATGTCTCCAGGATGCTGTTCTGGTGCAGGTAGGGAGACAATTGGCACAGAACAACCTTTTCAAGTATTTTTGACAGAAAAGGAAGCTTGGAAATGGGCCTGTAATTACTGTGCAGGGTGGGGTCAAGGTTTGGTTTTTTCAATAGGGGCTGGACTACTGCATGTTTAAAGCAGGATGGAACAGTACCAGTTGCCAGGGAGCTGTTAATAATGGAGAGGATGCTGGGACCGGTTGTGTGAAAAACCTGTTTCAGGAGAGCAGTGGGAACAGTGTCAAGGGGGCAGGTTGCAGGTTTCATAGAGGAAACTATCTCTGTGAGGGTGAGTAGACTGATGGGCTGAAAGCAGGTCAGTGTAGATGAGCAGACCAGAGGGACAGCTACATTACGTGTGGGGGGTGAGATGTTCCTTCTGATATTTTCAACTTTGGTGGTGAAAAAATTTGAGAATTCCTCACACTTAGCTGGGGACACATCCAGGCAGGTGCTGGGGGGGGGGCTAATGAGAGAGTTGATGGTAGTGAACAGGGTCCTGGGGTTGTGGGAATTGTTGATGAGGTCAGAAAAATATGTGATTCTCGCCGTTTTAACCGCTAGCTGGTAGTTAATGCGACTGTCCCTAAGCATTTCAAGTGAAACTTGAAGTTTGTCACGTTTCCACTTCCGCTCTGCCTTCCTATACTCTTTTCTCTGGGCTCTGGTGTTATCATTGAGCCAGGGCTGCCCTTTAGGCTTAGGTTTTTTCTGTCTAAGGGGGGCTACAGAGTCTAGAGTGGAGAGGCAGGTGGTGTTGAAAAGGGATGTAAGCTCTTCAGTGCTAAGATGGGAGGGAGAGGCTTCAATAGTGCAGGTGTTAGGGGCAGCTATGAAGGCAGTGGAGAACTTACTGATGATGTGACATACTATAAAATCAGTTTATTTACAGTGCAATGAAATAGTTCTGGATTACTGTACAGTTCAAAGTAATGTTTACCTTCTGTTGCTATCCACAGTTTAAAACCTGAGTCTTCCCTCTTGTCTGACACCCACTCTTAATGGTTTATATGGTATATATCAGTAAACACAATGGGTTTGATAAGCGATTGTTTTGATAATCAACCATGTGAGAAATTACTGTATATCAAGTGCAATGCTGCATATTTCCATCTCTAGATTCCACATACTATAAATACTGCCAACAATGTAGAATGCATTACAGTTACCAGGAATGGAAAGATTGTCTACATAACTTCAACGACATTGATCTACCCTTGTGCCTTTACTTTAGGAATGTTACAGGTTAGAAACTGGCTGACAACTTATTAAATGTACATGGAAATTTGAGGCTCTTACAGATTGAAACTTTATTAACAGATGCAGAATACAATACAGTACGACTCAAGACACAGAACATGCAAAATAAAAAATGAACACAGATTTGAGGGCGAATAGAGTTACGTTACGAGGTTTAGACAGATGATCTGTTTAATGCTTTCTCTTTTACAAGTCGATTATTCATTTCGATATAGAATATTCGTTGACAGCCCTACAAGTACAATTAGTTATTGCACACTACATCACCCCTGAGTGGAACATGGAAAGCCAAACTTTCCCCCACTGTACTGAAAACCCGTACCGAACTTAAAAAACGAGGTACGTACCGAACCGTGGTTTTTGTGTACCGTTACACCCCTATTTCCCATTGTTTACTTTGCAAAACCACACACACATGGAGGATTATCTACAGAGTTGATTTATAAAAAATAAAAAATCCTGCTTTTGTGGAAACATGTGCCAAACCTTGTCATACCATTGCCATTGTCCTTTTCCTTCCTTTAAAGTGTCTTTTTCTTGTGTGTTTAAAGTGACCTGTGGTGCGTTTGTGTGTGTTTTTCCTCTTTTTAACTCTGTACGTCAAGTAATTTCCTTTTTAGAGTTTAATTAGTTTCCATTTTTTACCTCTGTGCCATCTGACAGCTTTATTTTATTGTGTATTTTATCCAGCAGTGCAGTGATGTTTCCTATTTATTAGACGTGCTGTGTGTGTGCTCTATAGAGGTGCAGTGCTGATTTTGTCTGCAATATTCTTTTTAATTACTAGTAATGGTGGTCTAGATTATGCTGAAGCGAGATTATGCATGAGACGCTGAGCGTGAGCTAGTGTGGCACAGAACTTGCTCTCAGCTGAGCGATGGGCTCTCAGCCAAGTTGTCACGTATGTTGTTGGATCCCAGAACCTTCGAGGTGGCCCGTTTATTTTAATGAACATCAAAGATGCTACCAGTGAAACCATTAACCGTGTGCGGGTTGGGGAGATAATTTGATTCATGGCACTGAATCCCCTTTCACATTCTGCAGTGCTACATGGAATGACCTTTGTACAATTCAATAAAGGCCTAAGTGTGAGGATTGGCCCATTCCCCGCCACACGCTTCTTCAAGGTACTGTGATGATTGGTCCATTCCCCCCCACACGCTTCAGGAGCGATTACCAATTTCCATCACGCACCTGTTGTAGTTTGTAATTAGTGCTCCAGAGGCTTCATATACTCGGGCCTTCTATCAATCGTTGTCGGTCGTTTTGGATTACTACTGCTATTGCCTGTTCCCCCCAGTTGTTGTGCCTCGTCTACTTCTTCTACAGGACGTCTTTGGAAGTCGCCGCTGGTGTATATCTCGATCATCCGTTGGAGCTGTGCCTCGTTGCCTGCTTTACGCGTTTGCTGTGAGGATTGGCTCGTTCCCCGCCACACGCTCCTTCAAGGTACTGTGTTGATTGGTGCATTCCCCGCCACACGCTTCTGGAGCGATCACCAATTCCATCACGCACCTGTCGTAGTTTGTGATTAGCGCTCCAGAGGCTTCATATACTGGGACCTTCGTTCAATCGTTGTCGGGTCGTTTTGAATACTACTGCTTCTGCCTGCCTTCCCCCCGTTGTTGTGCCTCGTCTACTTTCCCTCCAGGACATCTTTGGATCGCCGCTGGTGAATATCTTGATCATCCGTTTGGAGCTGCGCCTCGTTGCCCGCTTTATGCGTTTGCGCCTTGGTGAGTTTTGGAACCAAACCTTTTTGGATTATCTGTTTTTGTGTGTTTGGATAACACTGAAGAAGTACCGTTTTTGTTTTGCACTGGACTCTGCTAAATTGTGTGTTTCAAGTCAAGTCAAGTCAAGAGTTTTAATTGTCACGGCATACAGGTATACAATGAAATGCGGGTGGTCTTGCCCGCAACGATGTGCAATACAGTGGTACATATAATAGAATCAAAAGAAGGAAACAACATTGTGCAGTAACAGGTAGCAGGTAACATGGAGTGACATCTCGGTATCTGTACATAGTTATTTACAGAGCATATGGGACATGCTAGTTAGCTTTGGTAGTGCAATACACTGTTCCTGTTATTCTAATTTAAAGTGTCCTTTCCTTTGGCCATAAGTGTGCGTGTGTGCGACATGAGTGTGTGCCCGCTCATGTTAAAGTGTTAAGTGGCTGCTCGTGTGTGAGCGTGCACAGTGTGCGTGTCGTGTGTGTGTTCATGTGTGCTTGTGTGTGGACAGTTCAATGTTCTGAGCACTCAATGTTCATTGTTCATGGCTCTGATGGCCTGGGGGAAGAAGCTGAGCCTGAGCTGAGCTGTTTGGATAACACTGAAGAAGTACCGTTTTGTTTTGTACTGGACTCAGCTAAATTGTGTGTTTGGATAACACTGAAGAAGTACCGTTTTGTTTTGTACTGGACCCAGCTAACTTGTGTGTAGTTTACACCGAAGATCAAGTCACTTGTATTTCATACTGGACTCAGCTAAGGGAGGACTGAACTGCACTGCCTCTGTGTACTGTTGGACTGTTGTTGATCTCTCTCTCTCTCTCTCCGTTTCCACTCCGAGTTGGAGCTGGGAGTAGACGCAGCGGCGTCTACGCCGATTCCCCACCTCTAACACCGGGAGGCCGAAGACATTCTCCTTTTTTGTTGTTCAGAATTGTTACTTGACTCTTTTTGATTCTGTAATAAATACGCCCTAGTGTTTGGCTAACTCTGAACTACCTGTCTGTGCCGTGCTGTTGGGGTCGGTTTCAAACCATAACATTACGACCCGACCATGACGACCTTAGCCGACACAGACAGAGTCAGGACAGCGTTGGCGGTCCAGATCGAATTGACCAACGACCACAGCCTACAGTTAGGTGCGGCTGCGGCTGCTGTACAGGAGCTCCGAGCCCAGGTCCTGCCTATTCAGGAGTCCCTTGGCTCTCTGGCTACCCTGCAGACAGCCCAGGGTAATCAGCAGGCTGATATTCTTCACCAATTACAGATGTTGAGTGAAGCATTTAACGCCCTGCTTGTAACCCCACCTACTTCAGGAGTCTCGGCCAGAGCACCACCCGCAGCCGTGGCGGACCCCGCGTCTCCCGACCCCGCACCTCTGGAGCCTCGTCTCTCCGAACCACGGTTGTTCAATGGCAACTTCGAGGATTGTGCCACATTCATCATGCAATGTGAGTTGGTTTTTCTTCATCAACCCAGCCGATTTACTTCAGAGGGAGCCCGAGTGGCTTACATGACTAACCTGCTCTCAGGCCGGGCAGCACAGTGGGTTACTGCCTCCTGGTCGATGAGGGCTGATTTTTGTTTTTCCTACCCAGACTTCGTGGCAGAGCTCCGCAGGGTTTTCCACCACCCAGCTCGTGGCCAGGACCCAGGAGCTCGGTTGGGCACCTTCCGGCAGGGCAGTGGCGGGGTCACCGACTACGTGCTGGAGTTCAGACTGGCCGCAACGGAGAGCGGTTGGAACGATCAAGCGCTTCGTCTCACCTTCATGAGGGGTCTCAACGACGCTGTAAGGGACCAGCTCGCGACCCGTGAGGAGCCTGCTTCCCTCGAGGACCTATTCAACCTCGCCATTCGCATCGACGGACGCCTCCGGGAGAGAAGGCGTGAGAGAGCCCGACTGGGACCCCCAGACGTCCCCCAGACCCCCCGCACTCGTGACGGTACTGCGGTCCGTCCTGCTCCCTCCACAACTGGTGGTTCCTTCCCCTCCCGTTCGGTGCCCGAGGAGGAACCCATGCAGCTGGGACGCTCACACCTTAGCCAGGCTGAACGGGAGGCCAGGTTCAGGTCTGGCCTTTGCCTCTACTGCGGCCGGGATGGGCACTGTATCTCCAACTGCCCCACCCGGCCAAAAGACCAGGCTCGCCGGGACCCCGGGAGATCCTGATGAGCCGTTTTTCTCGTTCCCACACCCGTGCACCACCTAGCCGTCTGATGAGCGTCACCCTGGCCTGGGCGGACCAGCGGGCGACGGTGGAGGCACTCATTGACTCGGGTGCTGACGAGAGTTTCCTGGATTTCGAGTTTGCTACCCAGGCCAACATTCCGCTAGAGGACCTCGTGAGACCCTTGGAGGTGTTCGCGTTGGACCAACACCGCCTGGCTGACATCACTCAACGCACCCGTCCAGTCCTTCTCACCATTGCTGGTAACCACGTTGAGAGACTCCAGTTTTTTTTTCACCAGATCCCCTCTTGTCCCAGTAGTCCTTCTAATTTACATGCTATACTATGTTATTTTATTTCATACTTATCTTGTCTTGCACAGTCTCTGGAGCGTAACAGTAAGAAGCATTTTGTATAAAAGTATTCTGTACTTCTGTATGACAACTATTAAAGAAACTTGAAACTTGAGAAACTACATCTACATCATTGATTCACTATATTCCAACCACATGCATAGCCTACACAGTAGATTACAAACAAAAACGAATTCGTATTTTTATTTTATTATTATTCTTCCAATGTGATCGCGTGGCAAATACATTTTTCTTTGGCTGGCCTTGTTATGATAGCAGAAGAATATATCTGCATTTCTGTCAGTACAAGATTAATCAGTGAATCACATTGAATAATAACATGATTATGTCTTGATGTCTGATGGACTCTGTAAGACTGTAAACACGCATTTGTCATGTCTCATCAATCATGAACCATGATTATTTTCAAGAGAAACAAAACAGGCAAATAACCTAGCTAGTCAATCTGGACAAAAGCCTATATTAAAAAATTAAAGCTGTTCAAATGCTGTTGCTGTTAGGTTAGTGTTACTTGCCTTCCTGCTCCTGGCGTCCACTCCTGGTTTAGCAAAACTAAGTTTGCTTTGAACGAGTGTCGCACTCATCCTCCTCTTCTTCTTGGACCGCATGATCCTTGCAGTTGTGATGATGAATGAAGACAGGTAGTCAGATACTGTTAACTTATACATTGTATGTGCGGACGTGCAACCCCGTCCCATGAACAACGCATGCCTGTTAAGGCTTTGACATTGTAAAACTAAATACGTGGAATTCTGTAAGCATAATACAAGTCATATCACCCACATGATATATGCTCTGTGTCCAGAGCATGTATGCGTTTCATTCATTTAAGACACATTATTGCAAGGGTTTTGTATACACATACCCTGGTCTCATTGCAATGCGTTTTTTATTCTTTCTTATACAGTAGGAAGGGGGAGGAACACTATATCGTGGGTGTTCATATGACTTGTATTCTGCTTACAGCTTAGAAATTCCACTTGTTTCGTTTAACGTAAAGCCTTTTAAATATAATCAAAACGTTCCCGTGTTTCTGCGGTCTGTGCGCAAAATAATAACAAGTTGAGTTACGCCGAGCGCAGTCAGTCAGTACACCCCGTATATTCCGATAACGCTATATAAACCATGCTGCATTCATTCGGAGATAAAGACCTATTATTTCAAATGCTATTTATAGGGTTTTGACCATAATTACACTACTGTTGCTATTTTACAATGAACTATAATGAATTACGGTTCATACAGAACATGCCAGTGTTGAAACTATTGCACAGAAGCTTATTTCCTTGTTGTAATAATATATTCTACCAACAGGCGCCAGCTACGCATGGTCAGACCTGTGCTTAAATATACGCACAAAGTCAAGCACAAGTTCAAATTAGGCGTGTTCGAGATGAGATAGGCGGACGCAGATCTGCGCAGGTTTTACTACGGCCTCGCCAAGCGCGTTGCATGACGGTTAGAAAGTTGTCCGACTTGCTCTGAAAATCTGACGAGGCGAGGCGCGGAACTCTCGCGGGAGCGAGCCACGCACAGCCTTCAGAGCGAGGCTCCACAGTACCTCTCTGTCGGCTGCTCCCGGCTGGGAAGTAACCTCGTTCCCAGCTTTATCTCGAGAGATAAAGCCTGGTAAAGCACTATGGCCGAAAGTGGGAATCAGGTAGGAAGTCCCGCCCCTGAAATCACGACAAGGTGCTCATGAAAATGTATTCCCCCCAGAAACAACCTCGTTATCGCCTCCCTCGACAGGCTGACAGACCTGCTTGTTGTTTGTTTCGCTGGGGACTATAAACAGATCAGGAGGTGCCCGGAAACCGGAAAGCCTGTAGCCGGTATTTCTGTATTTCCGATTCACATTTTAGGAGGCATAGCTTTACCAGCCTAGCTGGGAAGCGACTTGCTACGGTTGCGCAAAGCGCCTATTGGCTCAGAAAAGTTGTCAGTCACCAGCCACGTGACAGCCAGGGAGTTATGAGACGTTTGATTGATTGATTGAAAACTTTATTATGTTATGCGTTATCATCATATCATCATGATAAACTTCAAGCTGTCAGACACACACACATACACACATGCGTCGTCTGTTTTGCCCGCCGGATCACAAGAAGGTGGACAATAATCTTTACAAATGGATATGTTGATAGCGACTAAACGACTAAATAGCAAGCGATTCTGGCACAGCGAATGTCTTAGTCGTTTAAACAATGTTAGATGATGTAATTGATGAGTCTTGAATCATTCTGTAACAAAAGAAAAATCGCGGATTGATTGATTGATTAATTTTCATTTTTTTTTTCAATTTCTTTTCCTTTCGACTGTCAGCGCTCGCTCTAGTCTCCACCCACCGCCACACACCCCACCCCCCACACACACACACACACACACACACACACACGCACACACACGCACACACACACACACACGCACACACACTCTGCCTGCAACGCGGGGGATAGTCAGAGAGCTGGGTGCTGCGCTGTTCTAAGTGAGCATGGCCTATTGAGTTGATTGATTGATTGATTGATTGATTGCTAATTTTATTACTGTACGCTTGGTTTCCAACTGGTTAAGTTTAGGCCCTCTACAGTAGGTTTAAAAAAATAAATAAAAGAATAGGGCGAAGAAAACGTTTTTTTCCTATAGGGCAAAGAAAACTTTTTAATTTGTTTTACCTACTTTATATAGAAGCATCTAAGAATGAAGTTCTATGGAAAGTAGGTCTGCATTCCCTTAACAATTGTGTGTATTGAGCCGTACTGTATTGTACCCATTCTGCATCTGGTAATAAAATTTTCAATCAATCATTCCAATAATACACAGTTGGATGTGTTAGTTGGTTGGATGCACTTCAAGCTGCTTCCACATGAGGCAACTTCTCTCAATCATTCCAATAATACACAGTTGGATGTGTTAGTTTGGTTGGATGCACTTCAAGCTGCTTCCACATGGAGGCAACTTGTCTTTTTTGTAGTTATGTTCCATTAGGGGCTCTGCTTGGCATCACACTGCACTCCCTCGCGTACGTGCACGCGCACTGAATAAATTCCACAAATGTACCTTTAATACCAGTATTAGTCTGACCACACCCCTCATCAGCTTACCTTCATAAGCAGGTGTGTGGTCACCTGCTCTCCTCCTTCTCGCTTTCACCACAAGGAAGTGCCTCGGTAGTACCCCACTTGACGTGTTGTTAGTTGAAAAGAGTTGTGACGGGTTTACATTGTGCTTAATTTTTTCTTCTCTCACATCTGTTGTACAAGAAAAAGTTGGGTCATAATGTATTCCGCGGAGAGTAGACCCGCTAGACCTACTCTTCACCAGCGGTTCTCCATTCCCGCCTCCGTCGTGCGCTTCGGTGCTGGGCTATTGCCACTCTCGTGGTTGCCGACCCAGCCCGGGAGACTGCCGGTGGATAGTTTGCCTCACCGAAGAGCCGAGGGTTCGGTGCCGTCGCTCCGGCGATGGCCTGATCTCGACTCTGGTTCCTCTGGTTCTGGGGAATCGCGCGTTGGTGAACGGGGGGTTGTCTTGGAGCCAGAGGATTTGCGACGCAAACTTTTCGCGTCTGCCCGCTCACGTCGCAAGATGGTGGCGTGCAGGCGCGAACGGCCTGGGTTTGGGGAACTGCTGGAGACCAGCGAAGATGCGTCCGGCTCTGGATTTCCAATGGAGACTGAGGACTTCATGGACGAGGCGGACGGGTTTTTGTATGAGGGCCCCGTGGAGGAGAGTATCCCTCCTCAGGAGACCCCGGAGGGGGGGGAAATGGCTCCATGGGGCGCCCTGTTCGAGGATGTCGAGGAACCACCTTGGCCTCATCAGCAGGATGCCCTACTGTCGGCCACATCAGACTGTGGCTCCTTGACCAGTCGCAGCCTGCTGTATGTGAGGGATGCGGGGTCGATGGAGGAAGGTTCGCAGGGGGAACTGCGGGCCTTGTTTCCCGAGCTCATGGCGGTAGCCGCCGCCGCAAACGGCGTGCCGCTGCCGCTGCCATTGCCTGCACCTGTCCCTGATGACCTCATAGGCCATCCCTGGCAGCGTCCCCCAGTGAGAGGGGTGGACGTTGTCTACCCATTTTTCCCATCGATGGGGGCCTATGTTCGTCGGGGTCAGGCGGTGTCCAACATCATGGGACTAACTCCTGCCTACGTACCAGTTACGCGGGTGTCGGGGTTGGTCAAAGGTATGGGGGAGGGCGTGCCTCGGCTTGACAGTCCGATGGCCGCGCTCCTCTGTCCGGATATGGTGTGGGAACCACTATGCAAGCCGGTCCTCCAGGGGAAATCGGCTAGGCGATTGGCTTATTGGGGTGACCAGTCATTCATCGCTGGTACACAATCGCTAGCTGCGGCGTCTAACATCGCCCACCTGGCTAGATTTGTATCGGGGATAATGACGGGCGGCACGGATCTGAACGAGGTGAAATGCGATCAGATCACCCAGGCTGCGGGAGCTGTCCTGCACCTTTCCCAGGTGCTGGCCATAGCCATGGGGAAAGTGCGCGCCCTGGCCACCCTGGGCCAGCGTCACCTTTGGCTGGAGCAGGCCCGTGTGCCAGAGAAGAAGAGAGCTCCTCTTCTGACGGCCGCCCTCTCCGACGCTGGCCTATTCGGGAAGGCCCTGCGGTTGATGTCCTCAACATGCAGAGAGATGGCAGAGGAGAGGTCCATTCTCCAACCCCATTTTCCGCCTCCCGTCCTTGCCGGTGGAGTCAGAAGGCTTCCGCGACGTCGAGCTGTCTCCGTCGCCGCTACCACTGCCTCCGCCGCCGCTGCTGGCCCTGCCAAGAGGGCCAGGGGACGAAACGGCGCTTCTGCCACCGCCGGCCCATCCACGACCGGAGGAGACGGTAGGGAACGTCGTGTCCAGCAGACTGTAACCTACCGTCCCTCCGGGGCTCCTCGGGGTGGCAAGACTCGAGCGGCGCGAGGTGGCAGACGCCGTTAAAAGTGACTTTTTCCCCTCTGTGTCCCCTCTCCTCTACACCCTCCCCGGCCCCTCTATGATTTTGTGCCTTGACACGCTTTATTAGTTAATAAAAAAGTTCCCCGATGGAGGGGGACTGTGTTTTGGCGAACAAACTGTGTGTTTCTTCAAACAATTCATATGGTGGGGTTGTGTATGAATCTGCCCTTTTACGTTGTGGGATGAGTCGTGTTGTGTTACGAGGTTAAGCAAGGTCTGCAACGTACACTCGGTAATAGGTTCTATTTAGCTTGATGCTCCACATGCAGGTAGAAACTGGTGTTATTCCATTGCTTGAACTAAGTATATGTGTTTCACAATGCTGTGTTGTTTAGTTGCAGTAATACTCGTACACACACATTTCACGGCCTAGCCGTTTACTCTCGATCAGCGTTTTTTCCTATGTACGACAACGGGTATAGGATTCACGCACAGGCGACTTGTGTTTTGTTGTAAAACCTTTACACATTTTTGTGGGTAGCGGACATTGTATTAGCTTTTGCTATGCATTGCTTTCTACCGGAGGTTTTTCAAGATGGCTACGGTTGTTTTTCTGTGTGTAGGGATAAAGGGTGTTTTTTCGGGAGGGGGTGTCGAATAAACCCCTCCTTTCCCACTTGATTGGTTTAGGGGATTTTTTATCTCTTCTGCTGAGCCAGTCAGGGCCAAGCCAGTGCTTGGCGGGGGGGGGGGGGGGGGGTATTCTACCGACTCCTATTACATGACAGGAGCCGGCAGGTTTCCCCGCCCATTGTAGCGGTGTTGCTATGGCGACGCCTTCCATGAGCTGGTGTCTTAAAGATGTCGAGGTTAGGGCGTAGGGCTCACAGTTCTGCTGCGCCCGATTTATGTGTCAACTTGAGTCGATTGGTCACGTGACTCACAGTTGACATATCTTTTTCATGACTATGGTCTCATGTGGGAAGGTGTTTCTGGGAGGGTCTGGTCTTACACTCTGATTAGGAGTGACTGGATTAAAATCATGTGAAAACAGGTTTTTTACTCCCAGCTGTGCAGTTGGGTCATACGGGTGATGCTTTTTCTTTATTTTTATAAAGAGTTGGATGTGTCTATATGGATTGGAAATGAGGGTCCCTGATGGAAACAAGACTAACGTCTTTCTCAGGTCTGCCTCCCCTTAACCAATTGTGTGTATTGCCGTACTGGGTTGTACCCTTTCTGCAGTATGTTGGGTAAACTTTTTCATTCATTCATTCATGGAGTTGATTGCATCTTGCCCCTCTTGTCGTTCCCCTGGGCGTCTTGGGGATTCAATATGGTGGTCTAAACGGCCTATTGTTGATGTGGGTATGTCAAAACGCACACATAGTGCTAGCTCAGGATGTGCTTTTGGGGCATTGGCTGACTGGCGCGCCTTGATTGCTTGGGGTTGAAACAGCGTTTTTATGAAGCAATTGGGATGGGGGTTTTTCCTCTTTCGACACCCTGTGTGGTTGTCGATGGGTTCCTGTTCATGTCAGGGGATGATGACGGAATGGGTCTGGACATATGGGGAAGGGTCTCACGCCCTAGGGGTGGGCCACCGGGCGCGGTTCGTACCGACACGTCTGGGTGGCGCCTTCTTTTTATGTTGGGATCAACACGCATATCTGCCCCTTCTCCTGGGGTTGGCAGGTCGGCGTGATTAGGGCACGGGACTGGTTCTGGTCGCGCTGGTCCAGATCAGTTGCACCCGTTGTCCGCTGGGGATGCAGATCTGCTGTTCTGGTACCCTGAGGGACTTGGGTTTTTTTCAGGGGGAAAAAATGCTAGGTCGGTCCGGGTGTCACAGGGTTGAGCGTTATGGAACCCTTGTTGGGTGCGTTGTATTCTGCACTGTCGTAATGGCTTACGGCCGTGCCAACCTGTACGCGCCCGATCTCGTCGGATCTCGGCCGCTGTGCAGGTTGGTCTTGGTTGGTACTTGGTTGGGTGACCTCCTGGGAATACCGAGTGCGGGGTGCTGGGGCTGGTCTTCCATTTTTTACGCTCTTCTCTTGCGCTTGGCGCAGAGGGGCCTGTTGGGGTGGTTTTAACCTCCTCGGGGGACCCTGTGCTCCCCGTATCACCGGGCCCGGTCCGGGGTAATGTTTCGTTGACCCGTAGGCCCGGGATAGCCCTGTTGGAAACCAGAACGCGGGCTGCGGCGGTGCCGCAGGTGTGTTTTTGGGGTTTCTTTCCTGAGGGGTTATGGGACCAACCATTGCATGGGGTAATGCCTAGGTGGTTGGTTCTCTGGTGTGTTGCTGCAGTGTCAACTCCCGGTTCTCCGGTTGAGGGTGCCCCTGCACGTTCATGACGTCTGCCGATCGTATCGGCCTTCTCTGTGGAGGCTTGGTTATGCGACAACGCCAGCATATGCCCCTTCCGCCGGGGCGGCTGTGTTCAGCTGTCCTTTTGGCGCCTGCCTCGTCCGCAGTCTCCAGGCTTGGGTTGACAGCCTGTTGCCTGGTCTTTTTTCCCGGTGCACTGCCTGCTTCCGTTGGTTAACTCTTGTGTGTTACGACCATGCTGTCTGCCTGTTGCAGGGCCTGTGTTCCAGGCGGTGTACTGTTGGGGAGGACAGGGCCCGCTCGGCTGAGGGGCCTTTGTCCGAATACACTGGCGATGTGGGGGGCGGGGTCACTAGGTGCCCACCTGGTGGGGTCTTGATGCTGGCATCATGGACTTCTCCGGGCCCCCATTCCAGGGAGTCCAGTCCTTTTGGTGGGTCTGGGTCTTCCTTCGCGCTCCGCTGCTACGGCCTTGCCACGGGGTTGGGTTTGCCCTTGATCCCGTGATTCTGGGGGCAGTAACGAGGTTGTTTCCTACGTTCGTTCCCGGGTGGCATGCGGGTTGTGCGTGGGTGTAGTCGTGGGGTCAAGCCACGGTCTGCTCACCCTGTGCGTTGAGTTGCTTGAGGTGCAATTTAGGTACAATTTACAGTGGGTGTACGAGTTGTAGTGCAAATCCTTTATCAATAAATATAAAGTGTGTTTGTGTGGTTTAAGTGAGTGTGTGCGTGTGGGTGTGTGTGCTGTGTGCATTTGATGGTTGTTGCATAGTGTTTATTGTTCGTTTAGCAGCCTGATGGCCTGGGGATAGAAGCTTCTTCTGAGTCTTTCTGTGCTCGCATTAAGACTCCGGTATCGCTTGCCTGACCGCAGCAGTTCAAAGAGGCAGTTGTTCGGGTGGCTCGAGTCCTTAATAATTCTCTTAGCCTTCCCCCTGCACCGCTTGTTGTAAATGTTCTGGAGGGTGGGAAGCCCCCCTCCAATTGTGCGTTCGGCTGAACGTGTCACTCTTTGTAGTCTGCTACGGTCTTGTGCTGTACATTTTAATCTGATCTAATTTTGCACACGGCCATCGCATTATAATGAGCTGGACAGGTGTGTAATGTGTGTGTGGTGACGTGAAAGCGTATCTGCCATGCGAGACTAGGCGAGAGGCTCTCGTGAAATCGGCAGTGTCCGCCTTTTTAACTCCTCCCCCGGCTTCACTCGGCTACTCTCGTCTACTAGTCGAGGCAAACCGAAATCCATCTCGAACAAGCCTAGAGATAAGTCCCACACTTAGAAATGATCGTACGCACGGGTTACGCACATATCTGTGTGTACGCCACGTTGAGGTCTCTACTGTCCTCTTTGCAGACACATGACCCTGGAGCCGGGTTGTAAACGGCTTCATCACCGTGGTAACAACCTGGAGGAGCTGTGGAAGCTTCAGCTGCTGCCTCAGGATGTCGGTCTTCTGCCCTCGGTGTCATTTAATGAAGACGGGGACAGAAAGGACCTATCTGGAGACTGGAGACGAGACAGCAGCACATCCACCTATCTGACCTCTGGAGTCCTATCACTCACACACACACACTGGGGTTTAACAATATTTTAATTTGTGTGAACTTCTAATGTACAGTATTTCTAATGTACCAACTGCCCTACACTGTAATCATAATCACCCACCTCATACTATAGTCTACCCATATACTCTGTATGATAGCATGTACAATAGTGCTGTATATACCATATATATTTATCACATATATATATATAACAGTTTAAAAAGAGCTATAAGAACATGATTCTCACCAGTAGGTACAAACATGAACCAGTTTAAAAAAGAGCTGACGACATGATTCTCACCAGTAGGTACAAACATGAACCAGTTTAAAAAGAGCAGAGGACATGATTGTCACCAGTAGGTACAAACATGAACCAGTTTAAAAAATAGCTATAAGGACAGGATTCTCACCAGTAGGTACAAACATGAACCAGTTTAAAAAGAGCTGACGACAGGATTCTCACCAGTAGGTACAAACATGAACCAGTTTAAAAAGAGCTATAAGGACAGGATTCTCACCAGTAGGTACAAACATGAACCAGTTTAAAAAGAGCTGACGACAGGATTCTCACCAGTAGGTACAAACATGAACCAGTTTAAAAAGAGCTGACGACAGGATTCTCACCAGTAGGTACAAACATGAACCAGTTTAAAAAAGAGCTATAAGGACAGGATTCTCACCAGGTACCGGGATGAAGAAGGGCTTTGACAATCACCAGGCGTTTACATAGATTATTATTTATTTATTGACTTTATTATTGTGGGTACATATATTTAAATGTATAAAGAACAGTACATGTATGTGTAGATATGTATGTATGCATTTAGACTTAGAATGATGTATATCTACAATCACTTAGTAGTAGAGAAAGGGTAGGATTAAATACGTTTATACTTCTTCCTACTCCTTTTCAGACATAAAGTTAACATATATATATATTGCTTTATATATTGCGGTGAGACAACACACTCGGCCACAACAGTGATATTTTGATGATGATGACGATGATGATGATGATGATGATGATGATGATGAACCCGTCAGGGTGGCGGTGTTGAGGCGGCGGGCGGTGGAGCCGTGCTTTCTGGCCGCCTCCAGGTTTCCAGCCAACCTCCGGTCCCTAGACTGGGAAGATAAAGTGGATGAGAGTTAAAAATCAGCACTAACAGTACCCATCACTTGTTCCTATAGTTAAAAACTAAATAAATGGCTACAGGTAAAACAAATTATAATAAGAAGAACATTGAAATATATATATAATACTACTACTACCACTAATAATAATAATAAAAAACAGCACTAGTCATTTCCGTCTTTAACAGGAAACTCTTAATAAAGTATTCTAGTCTTTAACTATAGGGGCGAGTGGCGTGATTACATAACATGGACATTAAGAGAAGAACCGGAATTGCAAAGGGCGCATTCTGGAACCATAAAGAATTATTGAGAAGAAACATAAGTTGGAAAACGAAGACCAGGGCCCTCATTCATCAACGTGTTCTACGCACAGATCTGTGCTTACCCTGTGCGTACGATCATTTCTAAGCAAAGAGTGGGATTCATCAATTTCAACTTGAACTTGACTTCGTGCTTACATCTACGCACAGTTCAGACCTGGCGTACCTAGCGCCCAGTGGTAGAATATATTATTACAACAAGGAAATGAGCTTCTGTGCATAATAACACTGGCACGTTCTGTACGAACCGTAGTTCATTATAGTTCATTGTAAAATAGCAACAGTAGTGTAATTATGGTCAAAACCCTATAAATAGCATTTGGAATAATAGATCTTTCTCTCAGAATGAATGCAGCATGGTTTATATAGCGTTATCGGAATATACGGGGTGTAGGCTACTGACTGACTGCGCTCTGCGTAGCTTGATTGATTGATTGATTGAAAAGTTTATTAACAGATTGCAGAATGGGTACAGTACAGTACAGCTCAGTACATACAATTGTTAATTGGGGATGCAGACCAACTTTCGTCTTGTTTACATCAGGGTCCCCCATTTTCAATTCATCATAAATCATAAAGCTCAACTCGTTATTATTCTGCGCAGACCGCAGAAACACGGGAACGCTTTGATTATATTTAAAAGGCTTTACGTTAAACGAAACAAGTGGAACTTCGAAGCTGTAAGCAGAATACAAGTCATATGAATATAGTGTTCTTCCCCCTTTTTACTGTATAAGAAAGAATAGAAAACGCATTGCAATGACACTATAGTGGACAGACTATGTATATGATGGGATTCAAGTTCGCGTTTTTGTTGCTCATAGGCATGCTGTCAGAGTATGATATCTTAATCAAACATTCTAGAACATTTGTCGTCACAGATCATGTCCTAATAGAACATAGGCTATGGCATGGATCGTGATATTGTGTGGACTGTTATTATTACTGTACACCGGTACCACCCATTGTGACAACAGCCTTGTGAGTCCCGCACACAAACATGATGGAATTCAAGTTCATGTATTGAAAGGCAGGCTATCATACATGCAGTGAGATTCATTGTTCTTGTATATGCTCTCGTATTATATTGTTTATATAGGCTACCCAATACTGACATCAAAATAGATTGTAGTATGCCTCTAGAAATCATATGCAGCAGGTAGAAAATTGACGGGAGATCCATCGCGATTTGGAATAAAATTGAGGAGAACTTTAATCCCTGGGGTATTAATCAAACAACACGGGAAAAGGCAGTCATATTCCAGCGCGGTCTTTATTAGCCAACAACAAAATAGATGCATCTAAAAATCATATAGCCAATCGAACACAACTAATAAAGGCATTCATATTACAGCACGGTTATAATGACACACAACCAACGCCAAACAGTGGTCAACGAACGGTCTTTATTAGTATTTTGAGCTGTCCAGGCAGAATTGCAGCAATGGTCTTAGGGAGCCGTTGATATCTGACATCACCGTTTACGAGTCCGCCTTTTATTTATCCCACAATACGCGATAGTGTCTTCTTGGTTCGACAGCAGTGAACAATCTTCGTGGAGTTTCTCAGGGTTCCGCTCGGGTCCGTCCATTATTTCACATCCCATGGGGGGTGTTTCCTCATTTTCATGACCATATATGGATAATCATGCACGAGCATTGACGGTAGAACAAAGTGGTATTCATCAACACGGAGGACCATAGAGCCTGGGTACGCACGTGTGATGAATGCCGACTTCCCTGTGCGTACGCTAGTTCTACATTCCGTGCTTACGTGTGGAAGTAGGTCAAGTTCTACGTCCACGTTGATGAATGAGGGCCCAGGATTTTGGAAACGTATGTTATGTCAGTCTTTTCATACGGAGCAGAAGCATGGACGCTGAATGAAGAGGCAAAGAGGATGATAGACTCTTTTGAAATGTGGACACTGAGGAAGATGCTGAAGATAACATGGAAGGATAAGATAAGCTCCGGGAGGGTCATCAAAGAGAAGTCGCCTATTCTCAGTCCTTGCCCCACAATGGTGGAATGAACTACCCACCCCAGTTAGGACAGCCGAATCACGTCCAATCTTTCGCCGTCGACTAAAGACGCACTTCTTCAACCATTATCTGAATTAAAAAAAAAAAAAAAAAAAAAAAAAAAATCTAACCCTAACTAACCGTACTGTCATGCACTTGTCCTAATAAACTAACCTACACTGTAGCACTCAACACTTTGATGAACATTGTTGCTCAGCTGATAGAGTTGTGCCCTTCCTGATGGCTTGTCGTACAGAACTTGTAAGTCGCTTTGGATAAAAGCGTCAGCTAAATGACTAAATGTAAATGTAAATGAAATAAGATCAAGAATGAGGAGGTACTGAGAAGAGCGGATATGCAAGGGGGACAGCTGCTGGAGAGGTTGAAAAAGAGAAAGATGGAGTTGTGCGGGCATGTTCTGAGAGGATCCAGCGGGGAGATGTTCAAGAAGGTGGTGATGGGGAAGGTGGATGGAAAGAGAGGAAGTGGAAGACCAAGAAGAGGCTGGGTAGACGATGTCTGTGATTGGAGTGGAGTGAGAGGCGGAGTCACGGAGTTGGAGAGAAGAAGTGGGGACAGAATGGGTTGGAGAGTGATAGGCAACCTTCGGAACGAAGAAGCCACCTAATGATGATGATTCCTCTGAGACGCTCTCTGATTGGCACTGACTGACGCTCTCTGATTGGCCACTGACGCGTTTGCCCAATCCGTGACGAGCTGTGTCTTTGCCCATTTCCTCGTCAAACAGCCTGCAAACTACCTGGTGTTCTATCGCCATGCTCTAAGACAAACTCTAACCTTAACCAACTTCGAAAGAGTGCCTAAGCTTAACCGTTGAAAGAACTTGCCGTCACGCTCTAAGACAAACTCTAACCTTAAGCAACTTCGAAGAGTGCCTAAACTTAACCAGTGTAGAAACAGGCGTCCGCCAATCAGAGAGCGTCTCCGAGAAATGCGGCGTGCATATGTAATCACGGGGGCGAGTGATGTGCTTCAGTTTTTCCTTCAGACAAGTCGAACCCCGTTTTTCCATCTCACTTCTTGTGGCACAGATCTGCATGATTATGTTTACATGAGTAATGGGATTTCAATTCCATGCTGTCCCACATTTTGGACTGCCAGGACCATATCTGTGGAGGAAAAAACTATAAAACCTTTGAGGAGACAGGACAGTAGACCATGTCACACCAATAGGCTGATGGATACAAATCTATGCCCCTCCTCCACCTGGGACCATCTGACCACCTCTCTTCGTTGATGCTCCCAAAGTACACCCCACTCATCAAACGTGTGAAGCCCTCAGTCAGAACAGTCATAGTATGGCCTGAGAGGACAGACTCTGGGCTGCAGCAGCGGTTCCAACACACGGAATGGAGTATGTTTGCAACTCAGGCCCCCCTGGACTCCCACACGGAATGGAGTATGTTTGCAACTCAGGCCCCCCTGGACTCCCACACGGACTGGAGTATGTTTGCCACTCAGGCCCCCCTGGACTCCCACACGGACTGGAGTATGTTTGCCACTCAGGCCACCCTGGACTCCCACACGGACTGGAGTATGTTTGCCACTCAGGCCACCCTGGACTCCCACACAGCTGGCCCTGAATGGCATCCCCGGCAGAGTGCTCAGGAAGTGCGCTGAGCAACTGTCCGGGGTCTTAACTGACACTATTCAACCTGTCACTATACCAGGCAGTTGTCCCAGCATGTTTTAAAACCACCTCCATTGTGCCAGTGCCGAAACACATCTCTGCCTCGAGCCTTAATAACTTCCGCCCCGTTGCACTCACCCCCCATCATCAAGAAGTGCTTTGAGAGGCTGGTCCTGGCTCACCTCAAATCTGGCCTCTCACCCTCACTGGACAGTCACCAATTTGCCTACCGTGAGAACGGGAGCACGAAGGACGCCATCTCCTCAGCGCTACACTCCGCCCTCTCCCACCTGGATGAGAGCAATAGCCATGTGAGAATGCGGTTCATAGACCTCAGCATTCAACACCATGGATACTAGACTTCCTAACGAACAGACCTCAGTTTGTTAGGTTAATCTCACCTCCTCCACCCTCACCCTGAACACCGGCGTGCCGCAAGGCTGTGTGCTGAGTCCACTCCCTGTACTCTCTCTTCACCCACGCCTGTACTGCTATACATGGTACCAACCCCATAATTAAGTTTGCAGATGACACAACAGTGGTGGGCCTCATCAAAAACAACGATGAGTTGGCCTATAGGGAGGAGGTCCAGCACCTGTTGGCGTGGTGTGCCGACAACAATCTGGCTCTCAACACCAAGAAAACCAAGGAGCTCATGGTGGACTTCAGGAAGACCAGACACAGCGTTCACATCAACTGGACAGAGGTTGAGCGTGTCTCCAGCTTCAAATTCCTGAGAGTCCACATCTCCGAGGACCTCTCTTGGAACCTCAACACCTCAGCACTGGTCAAGAAGGCTCACCAGTGCCTCTTCTTCCTGAGGAGACTGAGGAAAGCCCACCTGTCCCCTCAGATCCTGGTGAACCTTTACCAGTGTGCCATTGAAAGCATACTCACCAACTGCATCACAGTCTGGTACGTCTTTTGCACTGCCTCTGACCGGAAAGCACTGCAGAGGGTGGTGAAAACAAAGCATCACCGATACACCACTCCCTACTATTGAGTCTATCCATGACAAGCGGTGTCTGAGGAAGGCATGCAGCATTGTCAAGGACACCTCTCACCCCAATCATGGACTGTTTGACGTTCTCCCCTCCGGGAGACGCTCCAGGAACCTCCGCTCCAGGTCAAGCAGACTCAGGAACAGCTTCTTTCCCTCAGCGGTCATCTCTCATCTCTCTGAACCACGTTCACAGCAGACTCAGGAACAGCTTCTTTCCCTCAGCGGTCATCTCTCTGAACGACGTTCACAGCAGACTCAGGAACAGCTTCTTTCCCTCAGCGGTCATCTCTCTGAACTCTGAACCATGTTCACAACAGACTCAGGAACAGCTTCTTTCCCTCAGCGGTCATCTCTCTGAACTCTGAACCACGTTCACAGCAGACTCAGGAACAGCTTCTTTGCCTCAGCTGTCATCTTTCTGCACTCTGAACCACGTTCACAACAGACTCAGGAACAGCTTCTTTCCCTCAGCGGTCATCTCTCTGAACTCTGAACCACGTTCACAACAGACTCAGGAACAGCTTCTTTCCCTCAGAGGTCATCTCTCTGAACTCTGAACCACGTTCACAGCAGACTCAGGAACAGCTTCTTTCCCTCAGCGGTCATCTCTCCGAACTCTGAACCATGTTCACAGCAGACAGCGAACAGTCTCTGGTTGCCTACAAGCCACACCGGTAAACCAACTGCCCGTACTCGCTGGTATTGCCCCGGCTACCATCAGACGAGAAGCAGCCACACTGGCCCTTTCCCGCAAGGCACAGATCAGTGCATCCCACCTCCTTCACAATACCACCACAGAGACACCACGACGTGTGCGCCTAAAGTCACGGCGCCCCTTTACCATGCAAGCCTACAGGCTACTCCACACAACACCATCTGACACTTCCAAGGCCTCCTGGGTCAGGACGAGATGGAGGGACCAGTGGAGGTCAGCAGAACCATCCAGGCTGCACCTCTACATCAATGACCCTCTGGACGTCCCTGGTCAGGACTTGCCACGGAAGCAGTGGACAACCCTCAACCGCCTAAGGACCGGCGTTGGACGCTACGGCGCCTCAACGAAGAGGTGGGGCCTCAAGGACAGTGCCTCATGCGAGTGTGGAGCCCCTGCACAGACTGTGGAACATATCATCACCAGTTGCCCCAAACACCGGCCACCGTATGGAGAACGCGGCCTGATGGAACTGGACAATGAAACGTTGGCCTGGCTTGCCTCAACGGAGCTGCAGGTCTAAAGACACACGCCAGAAGAAGCAGACTCAGGAACAGCTTCTTTCCCTCAGCGGTTATCTCTCTGAACTCACGACGTTGTGCAAAGTTGACAGACCCCCCCCCCCTCACCATATAAACTCTGACTCCATTGCCTACACCCTAGGCTCCGTTTCCCATACTGTACAACTCTGAACTCTGTTGCCTATACTCAATGTATACCTACCAACTGCTTCCACTGTCTACCCATATACTCTGCATGATAGCATGTACAATAGTGCTGAATATATCACATATTTACACTTATATATAAGGTTTCTCTCCTCCACATTGCCTGTGGTGCATTTCTTTCCTATTGCTAGGTTTTAGTGAGTTCTTCCTTACCTTCGTGTGGGGTATGTCTGGGAGTGTTGCATTCATTTATTTTATTTCAAAAAAAAAAATGTGGACTTCATGATGTTTTTGTTTTGTTCTTGATTTATTGTGATGTTTCTTCTTGACTTGTTTAAAGACGACGTGTCCGGTCCATGGGGACATTAACGTGTTGTCGGGCCTTACAAATAAATTTTATTTGATATCACCGCATATACTGTATATACCCATATTTGTCTGAATACCTACATATAACCCGTCATGCTTGTACACCTGCACATAACCCATAGCTCTATATGATAGCATGTACTATAATTCTGTATATACCATATATATATATATATTTATTCTCACTGCATTTTTACCTATCCTGCCTGTACTTACCTGCACAGTCCCTTACTATATCTATATATATCCTACTCTTGACTTACTAGTTACGCTGCTGGCCAGTAGTAGTCATACCGTCTCTCTCATATATATATATAATATAACTCTGTACATACATTTGATTAGCACTACACTCAGTACTACTAATATGTATATTGTGTACCCAGTTAACCACCTGTACATTGTATATTACTGTTGCAGTTTACTGCTACATTTGCACTCTGGTTGGATGCCAAACTTCTTTTTGTTGTACTGTACTTGTGCTGTATAATGATGACAATACATTTGAATCGAATCGAATCTAAACCATGTTACTGATCAAAACACAGTGATGGCTAGATGTACGATAATTATGGTACATGGTCACGCACCACTGCTAGATGTATGATAATTATGGTACAGGGTCACACACCACTGCTAGATGTACGATAATTATGGTACAGGGTCACGCACCACTGCTAGATGTATGCTAATTATGGTACAGGGTCACGCACCACTGCTAGATGTATGATAATTATTGTATTTGTACAATAAAAGCAGCTCGCTCATTACAGGCACAGAAACAGCCCGTTGAGAACAGGACTGAAACAGAGGTATAGATGCTGCTAGAATGCTTTTTCTTCAGCAAAAACACCTCTTTCTTCACCTCAAAGAACTACGTACAGAATATTAACTTGTTGAAAAGGACTAAAATATGTCCACTTTGAATAAAACAGGTCTCTTATACCATCTTTTAATACCACATTGGCTATTGCATGTACATATTTGTGTTTTATTACATACATACCAACTGTTTCACCCGTTTTATTCTCCACCCATTGATACTACTATCACGGACATCTAAGAAGGGAGATCCCCCCTTGAACGGCCCTTCTAAAGTTTCTCCCCTCCACGTTGCCTGTGGTGCTTTTTTCCTATTGCTAGGTTTTTAGTGAGTTTTTCCTTACCTTCGCATGGGGCATGTCTGGGAGTGTTGCATTTATTTATTTTACATTCTATTTTGGATTTCATGTTATTTTTTGTTTTGTTTTTGATTCATTGTGATGTTTCTTCTTGACTTGTTTAAAGAAGACGTGTCCGGCCCATGGGGACATTAATGTGTGTTGTCGGGCCTTACAAATAAATTAGATTTTCACTGTAGAAAGGGGCTTTTTGTTAAACCCAGACACAAAACAAATAAACACAAACGCCAAATGTATTGCATTAGAATGCTGAATGTGACGTATCCTTCCCTGTCCAATCACATACTAAGGGCCTCAATTAAGGAAGAAAATATATAAATGATGTAAAACCTACTGAGCAGGGTGTCATTGTATGTAATACAGCTCTGCCTCTCATGTAATGCTTCTTTAGGTGCCCTGACTGGACATTTCTTGGAGAATTTCGGGCAGGAGTGTGTGTACATGTGTCTTTTCAAATTATTCTAGAAAGCCTTTCCCACAGTACGAGCACCTCTTCTTCTCTCAGGTGTACATTGACGGTCAGGTGGCGTAGCGGAGATTGCGCTCGTCACCAATGCAAGACACCGTGGTCTCGACTCCCGGAGTCAGCATTGCCTTGGCTTGGGCTGATCGCTATACTAACTCGTTTGGCTGGGTTAGGGGGAGGGAAGCCGTGGGTGGGAAACTGGCATTGTGGACTGCGACGCCTACAGGTCAGGTCTGGGCGCTTGCTCAGCGGAGGCAGGATTTGAGGAAGGCAGAGTGACCTCCCACGCATTACACTTCCTCAATGAGAGCCCTCGCTGCCAGGTGAGAAGAGAGCCACTGGCTGTCGCCGCACGTGTCGGAGGAAGCGTGCAGATACTTCAGGGTTCCCTTGTACCGACCAGTAGGAGAACATGCGTACAACAACCAGGTAGGGGAGGGGGGGAATTGGCACAACGACTAAATTGGGACGGGGAGAAAACAGAGAAAAATCTGAGAAAGAGAGATAAAAAAAAATTTAAAATAAAGTGTACATTGACACATTGGCGGTGTGAGTGGCGCGAGGGCTGTTTGTGTTTTTCTTTGGTCATGGCGTGCTATTGGGGTGTGTGTCTTGGATGGGGATGTGGTAGGGATTTATGTGTGGGGTCATATTTAGCTAATAACACTTAAAATCATTGCTAAACAAACGTAGTGCTGAAAATATACACTTTGACTGCCGTTTTGATAGGGTTAGGGTCTTTACTCTTGGCTACATTTGAAAAAGAAATGCATCATTACTTAATACGGACTGTATTGATCTATTTGTGACGTGAAATTAACCTCGGCCTGATCTGGGCTGATCGGGCTTAAGACGTTAATAATAATAATAATAATAATAATAATAACTTTATTTGTATAGCACTTTTCATACAGAGGTTGCAGTTCAAAGTGCTTCACAACAGTAAAAAATACAGGCATAAGCGAGCATAAAAAGATAGACAGGTAGCAAGGTATGGCAAATCACAGTGTTTCACATTAGGATCTAGCATCCCAATAGGCTCTCCGCTTACAGTTTTCAGTAACACAAATAGTAAAAATAGTTTAAAATGATTCAGTTTAAAAATAGTCAAAAAATTATAAAATAGAACAGACATAAAAAATACAGGCATGAGCGAGCATAGCAAGGTATGGCAAATCACAGTGTTTCACATTAGGATCTAGCATCCTAATAGGCTCTCTATTCAGTAATACAAATAATCACAGTGTTTCACATTTGGATCTAGCAAATAATAAAAATTGTTTAAAATGATTCAGTTTAAAAATAGTCATCAGTAAGAAGTAAAAAGTGCAATAACCGACACATGAATTTGATAGGCAGTGTACAAGAGTAGGCAGGGTAAGAATAGTGCAGGTAAATACAAGTTGTGTCAGGATATCCCTGATGTTTCCTCTTGCCACTAGGTGGTAGCAGATATCTATCAGTGAAATGCCTGAGCAAAGAGAGGTTTTAAGCTGTCTTTTAAAGATGTCTAGCGAGTTGGCTTCCCTGATGTTTTGGGGTAGTTTGTTCCATAGTTTTGGGGCATAGTTGATAAAGGCTGCATTACCGATCCTCTTTTTTTTTTTCAATTATTATCTTTTATTTGCTTTTATCATTTCATTTACATACAGTTGTAAAATGCAAGTTATAAATATATAAATTACATTTCCTAACTAAACAATTACTAACCCTTCCCCGACCCTTCCTAGTACAAAAAAAAAAGAAAAAACTATCGAATGCATGATTTACTTTAAGACCATGATTGTCTGTGCTACTACCTGAATAAAATAATAAATATGACAACAAAAAGAAAAAAACAGGCAGACAAATATAGAATATAAAAAGACAATATCCACAATCTCTATGCTTCAATTGGCTCTCTCCAGTTCTATACCCATATTTGGTATGTAATCCATTGCCCGACCCCAGATCTTCTGAAAGTGTATTATTTTTCCTTTCACATTATACATGATTTTTTCAGGTGTGCAATAGGATAGGAGTTCTGCCCACCATTGTTTAGTCGGGGGAGGGGGTTCAGATTTCCAATGACAAAGAATACATTTTTTTGCAGCAGACATTCCTAACAGGATAAATTTCTTTTCAAAGTTGTCAAAGTTAATCAGCATAGAGATATCACCCAAAATAGCTATTCGTGCGTCAGGAGTCATCGTCTTTCCAATAATTTTTGAAAGTTGTTCAAATATAAATTTCCAGTAATAATTTAACTTCCGGCAATTCCAGAACGTGTGGATTAGGTCCCCTTTAGCATGTTGACATCGAAGACAATTGGGTGATGTCTCGTGGCTAAATTGATATAATCTGTGAGGTGTATAATAAATTCTGTGTAGTATATTAAATTGTGTTAACCTATGGTTGGTATTTGTTAAAGTTGTTTGGGAGTTCTGGAGCAATGACTGCCATTCTTTCATGGTATATTTGTGTTTAATATCTTTTTCCCATTTATCTTTTTGTTGTAGCATCCTATCATCTTTCTGTTCAGTGTTCATCAGTGTGTAGATTTTAGATATCAGGCCCTTTGATGTTTTTGTAGTGTTAAACAGTTTCTCTATTGGTGTTTCAGACATATGGGGATAGCTATAACTGTTATTTTTGACCCAGTTCCGTATCTGTAGGTATTTAAAAAAGATGGATGAAGGTAAATTATATTTCGCTCTCAGGGAATTAAAATCAGAAAAGATGCTTTGGTTATACAAGTCTCTTATTTCGCTGATTCCCTTGGTTCTCCAATTTTCAGATATTCCATCACTAATAATTTTGGGGACACAAGGGTTGTTCCACAGGGGCATGCTCATTAACAAGGTATTTTGATTTCCCATTAGTTTAATAGTTTCTTTCCAACATGCAAAGGTATGATGTATAATCTGGTTTTTAGTGATAGAGTTAAGGGTTTTTTGCGTGTCTATATAGGGGATTACCTGTAGTGGAGTAGGATGGATTATGTTCTCTTCCAGTTTAACCCATGCTGGTGTGGGCAGCCTCTCACTGTTGAGCCAACACCAAATAACACGTGATTGACAGGCTAGGTAGTACAGTCTGAAGTTGGGGAGGTTTAAGCCCCCTTTATTCAGGGGAGCCTGTAGTGCTTTTAATCTGATCCTAGCCCGTTTCTGGGACCACAAAAACATTGAAATGATTTTATTCAGTGATGTAAACAAGCTTGGTGGACAGCTGAGTGGAATTGACTGGAACAAATAAATTAATTTAGGCAGAACATTCATCTTGACCACATTAACACGTCCAATTAAAGAAATTGGTAGATCTTTCCATTTGTATAGGTCTGTTTTGATTTTTTCCATAATAGGTAGATAGTTATTTTGGTATGTTTGGTTCAGGTCATTAGATATTTGGATTCCCAGGTATTTGAAGCTTTTTGGTGCCCATTTAAAATGGGAAATCATTGGGTGGGTATTCTGGGTGGTAACACTATTTAGTGGCATTATTTCACTCTTGTCATAATTTATCGTGTAACCAGATATGGCACTGTATGCTTCTAGTATGTTGAGTAATTGCGGCAAGGATATATCTGGTTGGGTAATATAAATTAGTAAATCATCACAATATAGTGAGAGTTTGGATTCGTTTGCTCCAGTCTTTATGCCACATATATTGTTGTTGTTCCGTATTGCCACCGCCAACGGTTCAATGGCTGCGGCGAACAGATATACGGAGAGTGGGCAGCCCTGTCGTACTCCACGTCCCAATTGGAAGGGTTTGGAAAGTATACCATTTGTCAACACTTGTGCCTTCGGAGAGCAATAAAGCATCTTAATATAATTAATGAAAACATCACCAAAATTCATCTGTTTCAGAGTATAAAAAAGATATTCAAATTCTATTGTATCAAAAGCTTTTCGAGCATCCATCGAGATTACAAGTCTTGAGTCATTCGTTTGTTTAGAGAGCTCAATGATATGAAAAAGTTTTCTGATATTGTCAGATCCCTGTCGCTGCTGAATAAAACCCGTCTGATCCTCGTGGATTAAGAGAGACATCACAGGGTCCATTCTTAGTGCGAGTGCTTTAGAAAATATTTTATAATCCACATTTAACATTGACAGGGGCCTATAGGAGTCACAAAGTTGTTTATCCTTAGAGGGCTTAGGAAGTACATTGATTGTTGCTAATTCTAGACTTGGTGGTAATTTACCATTATTGAGACTGTCTTTGAGCATGTCCATATAAGGGCGGATTAATTTATTTATGAACAGTTTGTAAAATTCAGCAGGTAGGCCGTCGGGACCGGGTGCTTTGCCCGTTTGCAATGAGTTAATAGCCTTGGTGATTTCTTCCTTTGATATTTCTGTTTCAAGAGTAGTTCTCACTTCTACAGGAAGCTTAGTAATCGGTAAATTTCCCAAGAATTCCTCGCATTTTGTAGCAGTTGAGTCTTGGTTTTCAGACGTATATAGATTGTGGTAGAACATTTCAAAACGCTGGTTTATCTCTTCAGGTTTATGTAATACATCACCATCCTTAGTTTTGATTGAGTCTATTGTTTTTGCCATCTCTTCTTTTCTTATTTGCCAGCTGAGTAGCTTGCCGGTTTTGTCCCCCTTTTCATAGTAGTGGTATTTAGTTCTGGCCATGTCTGCTTCTACTTGGCTAGTAGTTAAGTTGCTATATTCAAGCCGCTTTTTTACTAGTATGTGCAGAGTATCTGCTCTATTGGATTCTGCGTGTTTTTTCTCTAGTTCATGAATTTCTTTGTCTAGTGTGTTTAGATACTGTCTACTTTTTCTTTGTTTAAAAGCTCCAAAAGACGTTATCTGACCTCTTAGGTAAGCTTTCAGTGTCTCCCAGATTATGCTTGGGGAGGCAGAGTTTACATTAATTATTAAAAAGTCATCAATTTGATTTTCTAGGAAGTTAACAAAATCTGGGTCGTTAAGGAGATATGGCTTGAATCTCCAACGCTTAGTTTTAGGTTTGTCCAAATATTGTTTCACCTTCAATTTCAAAGGACAGTGATCCGATATTGTAGAGGCTAGATATTTACATTCAATTACATTGTGAAGTAGTGATTTAGTTGTTAAAAACAAGTCTAATCTGGAATAAGTGTCATGTACCGCAGAATGAAATGAGTATTCCCTCTCCAGTGGGTTAAGTATTCTCCAAACATCGACCAAACCCATTTCAGACATACCGTCCCTTACTACTTTGGCTGCGGCACTTAATGGCTGGGGGATGCTATTAGATCTATCTGATGTGCTCAGTGTTAAATTATAGTCACCTCCAAGGATACATGTGCCATAGTTTTGAGCAGAGGATAATAGAATTTTCCTAAAAAAGGGTGCATCGTCTTTGTTGGGGCCATATATATTAATAAGTGTAAAAGGTTCGTGATTTATGTCACATTTGAGGATTATCCATCTACCTGCAGTGTCTTTTTCTTGAGAACGTATTTTTAGGTTTAACTGTTTGTGACATAGTATGGCCACTCCTCTTGATCTGGAATTAAATGAGGAATAAAATACTGACCCAACCCAATCTCTTTGCAACTTCACATGCTCTGCATCAGTTAAGTGGCTTTCCTGAATAAATGCAATGCCGCAATCTTGATTCTTTAAATAGTTGAGAATCTTTTTCCTTTTAATGGGATTATTGATGCCCTTAACATTGAAGGACATAAATGTCAGAGTGCTAGTCATCTAGGATCATTTTCAATATCGACTTTAATAGGGGTTTAAATGTGGTTGTTATAGAGATTGCAGCGTTCCATTTGAACATGAGCGCGTGCGTGTGTTTTTGCACACACACACACACATGTTCGCAGTGCATATGCCTACCATTAGTCACTCCAGTTATATCATACACTCTATCATGGTTCACAAGATCACATGCATTGAGTTCGTGAAGATAATATGCATTTGTACTAGGTCCCCCCCCCACCCTTTTTCCCCCCCCATACCCTCCCCAAACAGAAAGTAAACCATAACATAGGCTCACTAGTCCTATATTACCCTACTTCCCTACCGATCCTCTTTTGACTGCTTCTGGGAGCCTCTAGTAGTCCAGCAGCTGATGATCGCAGTGTTCTTGCTGGTGTGTAATTTATTAGAGTGTTGGCGATGTAGCTAGGTCCCTGTCCATTTAGAGCTTTGTATGTAAGGAGAAGTTCAAGTTTCAAGTTTCTTTAATAGTTGTCATACAGAAGTACAGAATACTTTTGTACAAAATGCTTCTTACTGTTGCGCTCCAGAGACTGTGCATGACAAGATAAGTATGAAATAAAAACATAGTAAAAATTAGAAGTAAAAAAGAGGTCACAGTGTTCAAGAAGAAGGTCCAAGAAGGACCTTAAAGTCAATTCTAAATGTTACAGGAAGCCAGTGTAAAGCAGCTAAGACTGGACTAATGTGCTCTCTCCTTTTGGTTCTAGTTAGCAGTCGGGCTGCAGAGTTTTGGATTAGCTGAAGCCTCTCTGTGGTTTTCTTATGGAGACCTGTGAAAAGTGCATTACAGTAGTCTAACCGGCTAGATATGAATGCATGAATTAGCTTCTCAGCATCGTTCTGATTAATAAATGGTCGTACTTTTGCTATATTTTTGAGATGGAAGAACGATGTTTTCGTCACTTTGCTAATATGATAATTGAAGTTCAGTTCTGAATCTATGATAACCCCAAGACTAGTGACCTCAGATTTGATCCAAGGGGTTAGTCCCCCCAGGTTCTTTATTAATGTTTCTTTTTTAGTTTTGGAGCCGATAATTAGAATTTCAGTTTTGTTCTCGTTTAGTTTCAGGAAGTTCTTACTCATCCATTTATTTATTGCCAGTAAGCAGTCTGTAATGGAGCTAATCGCTGTATCATTTGGTTCAGCAGATATGTACAGTTGTGTATCATCCGCATAGCTATGGAAATCTACATTATGTTCTCTGATATCACCCAGCGGTAACATGTAAAGGGAGAAGAGTAAAGGACCTAAGCAACTCCCTTGTGCAACTCCATAGTTGTTGTCGTATATATCAGACATGTGATCTCCTAGTTTAACATAGAATTTCCTCCCTCTGATGTATGTTTTAAACCAGCCCAGCACATGTTCTGAGAAACCGACATGGTTTTCAAGACGTTCGATTAGAATATCGTGATCGATTGTATCAAATGCTGCACTGAGATCTAACCTCCCTTGTGCAACTCCATAGTTGTTGTCGTATATATCAGACATGTGATCTCCTAGTTTAACATAGAATTTTATTTTCTGAATCCTGACTGAAATTCTTCTAAGATGTTGTTTTCTTCAAGAAAGGAATTTATTTGAACTGAAACTATCTTTTCAAGTACTTTACTAATGAATGGTAGGTTGGATATTGGACGATAATTTGCCATTTCATTACTATCCAAGTTAGGTTTTTTTAGTAATGGCTTTACAACTGCTGTTTTAAAGGCATCTGGGAAAATACCAGTCCTAAGGGAAGTGTTTATGATATCTAGCACAGGGCTTGAAACACTATTAAATAGCCATTTGAAGAAAGCTGTAGGTATAGGGTCAATGTCTGAGGTGGAGGAGTTACATTCTGAGACAGTTTTGCAGAGTACATCTAATGTGATGCATGTGAAACTTCTCATGGTTACATTGCGCGGTTTGCCGCAATCAGCTTTATTTCCATCATGAGTAATGCTGGCCCTGATCAAGGTTATTTTGTTGTTAAAGAATAGTGCAAGTTCTTCACACTTAACCGTTGATGACTGAGGAGGTGTAGGGGCAGTGTTGAGTAGTACATTAATAGTGGAAAAAAGGATTCTGGAGTTTCCAGCATTTTCTGTAATGATTTTAGAGAAGTAATCTTTCCTTGCTAAGCGGATGGTTTTATTATAAGCAGTTAAAGCATCTTTGTATATATCACAGCATATGGTGGTTTTTGTTTTTCTCCATTTTCGCTCCGCTGCACGACATTTCCTTTTTTCTTTGTTGACAGCATTATAGTTCAACCAGGGCGAGGCTCTAGTTTTCTTCTTTTTCGTTTTTAATGGGGCGACAGAATTTAATATAGATGACATTGCATCATTGAGATTTTCTACCATTTCATTTAGAGAGCTGTCATGATTGTGTGGTTCATGTAGTCTGATAAGATCAATGAACTTTGATTCAGCTTTGTCGTTTAGGAGCCTCTTTTTAACTATGATTTCTTTTTTTGTTTTTGGTAAGGGTTATTGGAGTATCAAAAAATATGCAGTGATGGTCGGAGAGAGGTAATTCAGTTATTGAGATATTTGTTATGCTTAGCCCAGTTGTTGTTATAACTAAGTCTAGTGTATTCCCAATAACATGAACAAGTCCCCAGCAGTGATTAGCAGTGTTGTCTCACAGCAAGAAGGGCCTGGGTTCAAACCCCAGCAGTGGTTAGCAGTGTTGACTCACAGCAAGAAGGTCCTGGGTTCAAACCCCAGCAGTGGTTAGCAGTGTTGACTCACAGCAAGAAGGTCCTTGGTTCAAACCTCTTTCTGTGTGGAGTTTGCATGTTCTCCCCATGTTTACGTGGCCCTGGCCTAATAATAGGTAATAGCGATCTTTAAATACTTAACCTGCAAACACAGACTTCTTTCTCCCTCTTTCTCTCAGTCTTGGTGAATATGATGACTTAAGTTTATTGTGAGCTTGATTGTATTTTTTCAGGTAATGTAACTATAAGATTTCAAATAAAATCAATAAATCAAATTTATTTGTAAGGCACGACAACACACGTTAATGTCCCCATGGGCCGGACACATCTTCTTTAAACAAGTCAAGAAGAAACATCACAATAAGTCAAGAAACAAAACAAGAACACCATAAGTTGTTGATTTATTCTTCTTCCTGCTCCTTTTGTCCATGGTATGGTATTTATGATTTAGTATGAAGAACTCTGATTGTATTGTTTCCATGTGGCAAATAAAACTCTGAATCTGAATCTAAATCTATATGTATATTTAATAGGGCTATATATTTCATATACTATTTATATTATATATTTAAAGCCACAGAAAATCTGTTGGAGTTGGGAGTTATCTACCTGAAATTGTGCTTGTTATTGTTGCGACTACGTGCAGATTTGTTCCATTGTGGTCTAGCCCCCACTTTCCGATTCTTTTCACTCTGAGCAGCAGGTTCACCAGAACTGTTGTACCGGATGACTTGGCTGTTCCACTAAGGAAAAGCACATTTAGCCAATCAGCCCTCTCCGTGAGAGCTGCTAAGACCTGGAACTCCATACCAATTTACATCCGCCATATTGAAACACACAGATCATTCAAGCACAATCTCAAAACATGGTTAAGAAATAACTAAACATGTGAACACAACAGCCCTTCAGAACCTTAACCCTGTCTGCATGCCTACGTGTACATGTATGATCGTATGTACCTAATATGTCGTATTATTGTTTGTACATACATTGTCTGTACATGTCTGCTGTACATATCTTGCATGATTTTTAACCTGTTCTCAGGGAACAAAATAAGCACCCGCCAAGCGCCAATGGCGTGTGGATTTACTCTTTGGCTGGTAAATTACGGAGGCTACTCGCCACCCTGGCGTGTACAAAAATTGGGAGCCAACTTTCTGAATTTTCATAAAAGAAATAGCTTCTGTGTCAGCAGTGGCTTCTATACGTGACGCGTCTGTGTGTCCGTTCGTAGCATGAGATGAGTGCGCCGCTTACTTCAAATTGTATGCAGTGATGAGCGGTCTTTCCCAGTGGAACACAAGTTACTTAACGTTACACAGGTCGAGCTATGCACGTTTAGCTTGCCAACGTTAGATAGATAGATGTTTATAAGGAGTCGTCTGCCAACAAATATGTTGTTTCAACAAATGTATTCACAAAATTGATTACCATCCAAACGTTATTGAAGACTCCTGTGATCAGTAAGTAGGTACTACATACGTCTCAACTTTTATTAACTATTTTTGACCGGAGCAATATGCGCAAATGTTCTACGTTATACTGTATGCGTAAATGTCCGCTTTGTGCCTAAAGTCAAGACTCGACAGTGTGTGTGCACACTCCAACATAGCTGCAGTTAGTCGCTTGTTCACCAACCATCTCAACATTTGTATCCTAGACATTTTCAACAAGTCAAAGGAAGACAAAAATTAGCTAGCTTAACTAGCGTTAGCTCAGAAGCACAGAACCGGACGACAACAATAATACTTCCGGTCGGGGGGTTTCAAAATAAAAGAGTGAAGTCTAAAACAGAAACTTTTTTTTTATGAAAACGAAAAAGATCGGTCCCGTCTCTGTATGGATGTACACACAATTGTCTATACACGCAGAAGCATACTGGTAGTACAATGGTGATCAGAATGCATGTTGCCAACGCAATTTGACGTGATGGTCTCGGGTTGCTACTGGATAGAACAGAATGGTAGCCAACACTTATGATTTGTGATTGATTGGTTAATTGGAAATCTTATTGTTTTTAATAGTGTTTTTGAGAAAGAGTATTCGAATACTCGTGCAGAAACACCAAGGAGTATTCAAAGCCTGTAAAATGGTATTCGGAACAGCCCTACACTAAATATATATGTTTTAATAAATTATCTGTATTTTAAACTAACACTGACTCATTCCTTCAGTCCACTCAAAATTATGCTAATATTCCTTATGGTGTTTATAATATTAATTGAAAATTGGATATGAGAGTATTATATAGTAATAATAACACATGGCGATATACTAAAAAGCTATTTAAAATGTTTGGCTGGTAAAAAATCTGCCTGGCTGGTAAGCCAAAAAGTTAATTTAGTTCCCTGCCTGTTCTTAATTAACTGTATGCAGGGCCGCCTCAGGGGTAGGGATGGGAATTGATAGGATTTTATCGATACGATTCCATTATCGATTCTGCTTATCGATTCGATTCTTTATCGATACCCTTATCGATACCTGATCAATTTATAATTTACATAAATAAATTGGAAATGCAACAGAACTACATTTACATTTAGTCATTTAGCTGACGCTTTTATCCAAAGCGACTTACAAGTTCTGTACGACAAGCCATCAGGAAGGGCACAACTCTATCAGCTGAGCAACAATGTTCATCAAAGTGTTGAGTGCTACAGTGTAGGTTAGTTTATTAGGACAAGTGCATGACAGTACGGTTAGTTAGGGTTAGATATATTTTTTTTTATTCAGATAATGGTTGAAGAAGTGCGTCTTTAGTCGACGGCGAAAGATTGGACGTGATTCGGCTGTCCTAACTGGGGTGGAGCTTGGATAGGAGTAGGTCTGAGGCGGCCAGAAGATGCAGAGCGTAGGGGTCTAAGCTGGTTAGAATAACAACATGCAACTTGACATTTCTGATTGTCATTTATTGTTGAGCCCCCATGTCAGAAAAATACAAAAACTGTAAAAAATAAAACATTAACTATAGCCTACACTTAAATAAAATAATGTATTTGAGATTCTCTTAAAATGTATTTATTTTTTTATTCTTAAACTAATTTAATCTATTGAATAACAGGTCATTATTCCTCTGACTTCTGTCTCACACACACACACACACACACAGAGCTCCCTCCCCGGGCCCCTGTCCTATAAGGTATTGGCTTGTGTTGCTACACGGACACATTTGTATGTTGCACCACCACGGTACTTCCTGGCTTACAGTGTACAGACTTGTAAACAAACACTCCGTCTCTTATTATATGTGAACTAAAGAGTACAAGGTTTACACAACAGCCCCCACCTGCTGTTTTATTGTATTTGTACCTGTACTATCCGCTGTCAGCTGTTTATCTCTCTTTGTGAGCTTGATTAAATAGCGTTAGCTCACGTTAGGTAGCGTTAGCTCCGCGGCTAATTTGAGCTCACCCTGAACTAAATCAATGACTAGGTTCTAAAGCATTCAAGTAGTTTTCACTGCACATAGAAGTAGCCAAACAGCGGGAGCATTTCGGGAGCATATTACCAAAACCCAGGCAATTTCGAGCCCTTAAGGAATCAAATAGAGTCTGCCATGGCTACATGCTAACGTTATTGCGCAACTGTAGGAAAAACCTGGCAGCGATAATGGAATCGAAAGTCACGGGGGCCACACGGTTCCAGGCATCGGCCAATTAGGAACCTTCGATTCCCATCCCTACTCAGGGGGTGTGCGAGCAGTGCGGTCGCACAGGGCCTCGCGGGAAGGGGGGCCTCAACATTTTTTTTTTTTTTTTTTGCGAGGCCCCCCTTCCCGCGAGGCCCTTTTTCATCACATTGGCATTGAAAAGGTAGATAGACCAGCAAGAGGCGGAGACCATGGCAAACTACTTTTGCAGAGAGAGACCTACCATATACACACCCTGCAGACTATGGCCCCTCTTGGACTGAATGAAGAGTTTGACATTAAACCCTTCCTGTAAATACACACATTCTGTCTGATTCTGTGTTTTTTTTTTATTAATTTTTCTGTTTTTTTTTTGTTTTCTTATTATATATTTTTTCTCTATTTTGGCATGTGAAGGTGTGTCACATCTAACTACTAACTACCGTACTACTGTTATTGTAACTATGTACCGTATGTTCTGGCACTTGAGCTGCAATATGGTCTGTAAATGTGTAGCCTATAGGCTAATTGATTTTAACCTTGACCTGGCTCAACCTTGACCCTTAATTTGTATATGTATATATACCCCACCCCTTTTCACATGTTGGTGACACTTGAAAAAGGCCACAGGCCGAAACGTTGTGTTCAAGTATATTAAAACTTGGGAACACTACAGACGGTGTGCAGACTTTTTTTCCACAACATTACAGATCTATTTTGAGTCTAGCACCCGTGACTACACTTGGGATGTGCGTGAGTCTTTTCTACTACCTTTTTCATCACATACCTAAAATCTAGTTTTGCTTATATGCTTATATATTTCACATTAGACACGTTTGTAGAATGTGTCTGACTTGTTCCGGGCTCTGCGGCTCTGCAGATATACTATTGGAGCTCTGTGGCTCTACATACACTACTGGAGCTCTGCGGCTCTGCAGCAGATATACTATTGGTTTCAACGAGGGGAGGGGTTACAGGTAAGGTAGTCGGCCGGCGTGTGTCTGTCTGACTATTTCCACGGGAGCGCGTGCAGCATTGGAGGTTATGCCAGCCAAGACGAAGAGGACGGTCGTTCGGCAGATGGACTGAAGATGAAAGTTGTTGCATGTTAGAAAGTTCAGTCAGGCTAGCCATGTCGGCTTAGCTAAAGGCAGGGACAGCTAGTTAGCTTTAGCTACGTTATCGAGTGCTAACGTGTGGTTCAGTTGGGCTAGCCATGTCGGCTAGAAGCTTAGCTAAAGGCTAACTAGCATTAGCTACGTTAGCGAGTGATAACGTGTGGTTCAGTCGGGCTAGCCATGTCGGCTAGTAGCTTAGCTAAAGGCTAACTAGCGTTAGCTAACGCTAGCTATCGAGTGCTAACGTGTGGTTCAGTCGGGCTAGCCATGTCGGCTAGTAGCTTAGCTAAAGGCTAACTAGCGTTAGCTAACGCTAGCTAACTAGGCATGGCAACAACCAGGACCATCTGAAGCTTTTTAAGAAGGAGGTGATGAACTACAGACAGACGAGGCACAAGAACGTGGTCCTCTTCATGGCGGCCTGCATGGCTCCACCCCACCTGGCCATCATCACCAGGTGAGAGAGGAATTTCCTGGTTGTAGCGCCTGGCTGGTGTTATATATATAACATTCAGCCACAAGGTGTCGCACTAGAGCACCAGCATGTCATTTATCAGGTGTGTTCCACGTGGAGAAATGGGAAGTCGGGAGGGGATACATGCCTGCTGCAACATTCATTTTGGACCCCCAATTAGTTTTTAATGATAAATCCATTAACCAATACTTTTTTGGGGGAAAAGCAATACATTTATTCTGCACCTTTCTAAAAGCTCTGTGGATGTAGCCTATATATTTGTAATGATTACTCTACATAAGGATTATCTATAGTACCTTTAAACAAGGTAAATACTTCACCTACAAACATATTACTGTTCTGACAATATTGATAACAGTAATAAACAGTCGCTGAAAAGAATACTTTCTTTCAACCTTGATGTGTGGAGTCAGACTCGGGTAACGGATGACTCTGCGATACGTCTGACGTGTCCTCGCCTTCTTCCTCCTTACAATCGGACTTGAAGGGAGCCCTTCGGAAGCTTTTCGGAAGCTTTTTGGAAAACCTTTTGGACTGCGTTAAATAGTGATATTTTGGTGAAGATGTTGAGTAATCAGTAGGGATGCACCGAAAATTCGGCTAACGAAAATTATCGGCCGAAAATGGTTAAAAAGGCTCTTTCGGCTTTCGGCCGAAAGGGTTTTAGCACCGAAAATATATGACCGAAAGTCAAATAACGTGTTGTTGTGATGACGTCATCAAAACGCGACTACAGACATACCGGATTACCGGTAGCATGCGCAACATGTAACGTGAGCAGCTTGGCAGCTCTTCCTGCATTCTACAGCCTGTGATAACTAACTCCTCTTGGGAGTAGGGATGCCCCCCGAAACCCGGTTCTAAACTAAATTAGAAAAAACCGGAGTATTGATCAGCTCCGACGTTAACGGTACAGCTATCAGTAGTCTAGGAGCGGATTAGCTACGGAGCTAACAGTGTACCATCCATCTGCGACGCAACGGTGGCAGCAACAGTGGACACTGAGTAATGTTAACGTTATGACGAGTTCATACTACACTACACGTATGAACTCGACATAACGTTAACGTTACTCCGTTTAAATGAAGTGTTTAATTAGCAGCAATCTGTTGTTGAAAATGTATTATCGTTAAACCGGAAATGGAAATGCGAGGACAGGAAGTCGTCATCAATCGTTGTAGTCTTTTAGTCTTAACAGTCTGGAATTAATGTATGCATTCAAAAGTGCTGAATAAATGTTTTATGGGCCCATAATAGTGATTATTAATATTATTTAAGTTAAGTTTAGCCATAATCATGTCTTTTGCCATAATCAGGTAGCTAAAAAAATATATATATATATATTTATATTAATCATTTTCGGCCTTTCGGCATTCGGTTTTCGGCCAACTGTTTCCTATTTTCGGTATCGGTTTCGGCCAAGAATTTCCCATTCGGTGCATCCCTAGTAATCAGAACTGTGTTCAGTTTCAGAGGTACTTAGCTCCCCATCATGTTCAGGCTCAGACTCAGTTTCACATGAAGGTGTCATCTGTGGCCTCGGGTTCTGATCCCCGGTCTGAATGTCGCCGTCCTCCTCCTCTGGGCCAGAAAAAATGGGACAGTGCGCATAATTGATGTTCTTGGCCTTTAGGAACCCGTCTAAAGAGTCGAACACCTCTATGTCAGTGGAGGGAGACGCCGCTGCTAGTTTTGAGGTGGAGTCTTGATCTATGGATTGTTCACGTTGCAGATCTTCATGTTCCAACCCTTGCTCTTTAAGTGAAGCTTCAGTCTTGACCGCACGTTCACACTGTGAAGAGTTAAAGAGTGCATGTTTAGAAGATTCAGTACGTTATAGGCTCATATCTGATTAATATGTCCCATGCATACTGATGTGGATACACAGATACTGATGCCAGTACTGAGGGTGATACCAGGCTAAAATACTGCAGGTACTGAGGGTGATACCAGGCTAAAATACTGCAGGTACTGAGGGTGATACCAGGCTAAAATACTGCAGGTACTGAGGGTGATACCAGGCTAAAATACTGCAGGTACTGAGGGCGATACCAGGCTAAAATACTGCAGGTACTGAGGGTGATACCAGGCTAAAATACTGCAGGTACTGAGGGCGATACCAGGCTAAAATACTGCAGGTACTGAGGGTGATACCAGGCTAAAATACTGCAGGTACTGAGGGTGATACCAGGCTAAAATACTGCAGGTACTGAGGGTGATACCAGGCTAAAATACTGCAGGTACTGAGGGTGATACCAGGCTAAAATACTGCAGGTAGGGTATATTTGCAGTTGTGAAGTTAATCTATCTCACTTGGAGTGTGAATGTGATATATCACAGGAAACTACTCAACCTCTATATATACTTATATACTAGAGAATAGTCAGATATAACTTCAGTTAGTAAATATAAATAGTCATATTTAATAAATATAAATGATATTAGTAAATATAGATGATAGTGATATTTAATCTCAGTTAGTAAATAGAGAATAGTCATATTTAAACTCAGTTAGTAGATATAAAGAAGTCAGATTTAACCTCAGTTAGTAAATATAAAGAAGTCAAGATTTAACCTCAGTTAGCAGGGCTCTACGCTAACCTTTTTCACTAGGGGCACAGGTGCTCCTAAATGAAAAAATTTAGGAGCACACAAAGAAATTTAGGAGCACCCAAAAATATTTAGGAGCACAGTGAAAATATGTCAAGTAACAGAGTTTTTTTTTTTTCAAAAATAAATGTATATTTGTACTGTGCGTGCATGTGCAAACGGGAACGGGACACATCTGTGCAATAGCACATACCACCAAAGTCATTAGCCCACTGTGTGCGTGTGTGTGTATCTGCGTGTGCAAACGGGAATGGGACAGACATTTGAACTATTAATTAAGTGATTAATGCCTACTATGGCAAAGTTGTAGCCAACAACTAGGCCTAATAAGAAAGGCAGTGATATTGAACAAAAAGGAGACACTGGCTTTACAACCAGGGCCATCAGTAGAGGGGGGAGCTAGTGTTGCTCTTTTAGAAAAATAATCCTTTCAGGGTTGCCTATTGAAATACTGTACACCTCCAGTACAGTAGTTTGCGTGTCAGGTAGACCATTGATTGACAGTCGATTCTGCCAATTACGACGTTGCACTCTGGCCGTCCGGCGCTGCAGCTGGACCTATTGCCACACCGCTTGCACTCTGGCCGTCCGGCGCTACAGCTGGACCCATTGCCCACCTCTGCGGTTGATAACGCTAGCCAAGTTAGCTGTACACACATACACAGTGGGCCAGTTGTAGGGGTGTAACAATGCATCGATCCTACTTTGCAATATTTACAAAACATGACATTGTTTTCGAACTCTAGCCATGGGGAAATGTTTAGCCAATTCACGTTAAATTTGTATGTCTTCCCTCCGGCTCCAGTGGGTGTAGCTTCGCTAGCTACAGTGGCTACATTGGGTGCTACAGTGGGTGTAGCCTCGCTAGCTTGGCCAACTTCGTTAGCATGCTGGCTAGCGTCAGTATCTTGGTTAACGTTAACGTTAACCATCACCTCTGTAACATGAGCTGCCTCGCCTGACTTCTCATTCTCCGGTATCTTTCGCGCAAAATAAAAATGAATGGGCTTCGACATGGCTGTATTATTGTTTGACTCAGACAGTGACGCAGCCGCTAATCATTACTTTCGGTTTCCAGTCGCGTGACCACAGGAAACTACTGTGATTGGAACGTTTATGCGGCTGTGAACTGTGGGACTTGTAGTTTTTTAACGATTCTCGCAGCGGAGAAAAAAAAAGGACGAATGAGAGGCTGTACTCTGCACTCGCTGGCCCCACTCGCACGCCGTGCGAGTACTTGATTTTGCATGTTCGCACGCACATATTTTTAGGGGCATATGCGAGCAATATGGTCGCACTGTAGAGCCCTGGTTAGTAAATATAGAGAGTCATATTTAACCTGTTAGTAAATATAAAAGATTGTCAAGATTTAACCTCAGTTAGTAAATATAAAGAATAGTCATATTTAACGTCAGTTAGTACATATAGAGAAGTCATATTTAACTTCAGTTAGTAAATATAGAGAATAGTCATATTTAACTTCGGTTGGTAAATATGATACTGTATGACTCCTACAATGTGATTGTAAGAAGGAAAGATTATTCACACATCCGTACATGAACATATTCTGTACACTATGTTCTCAGTCGCTCTATGGCTCCTGTCTCTGCTCAATATCTGCTTCTGACACTATAATGTAAACGGCCTATGATATATAATCAGCGAAGGGAGATGTACCTTACTACCTTATGGACTAATATGGACAGTCGAGACACAGTACATGCAGCATCATGAGAACTTACACATCAGAATTTACATGTTAAATATGTATCAAGTAATATGACTCTCTTTGTCTGTGAGAGATATAAAACATGTACACTGTTACTGTGTTACTGTCTCATATCCTCTGCTCTTTATCCTCTCCTCTTCACCACCCTTCTTCCCCACTCTTTTACTAACGAAAGAGCATTTTTATTTCACAAACTGTATGGATCCATATTATAATAGACAACCTTATTGAACTTTAGGAATTGTCTCCTAATCATTCGGATATTCATTTCAATATTAGTATTCCGATTTCTATTCTTAATACCTCAGACCACGGATCATGATTTAGATCAAAACACATCATTACAGTGATATAATCACCTGCATAAACAGTGGCTCAGGAGGTAGAGCGGCCGTCTGGTAATCAGAAGGTTCCTGGTTCGATTCCAGCTCATCCCGGGCAGTGTGTCGAAGTGTCCTTGAGCAAGACACATAACCCCTAACTGCTCCCGTTAAGCAGGTTAGCACCTTGCATGGCTGCCTCCGCCGTCTGTGGTGTTTAAGTTCTGCCTTTGTCTTGAAGCTCTTCCCACACTGGTCACAGCAGTAAGGTTTCTCTCCTGTGTGTTCCATGTGGTGTTGTTTAAGTTCTGCCATCCTCTTGAAGCTCTTCCCACACTGGGCACAGAAGTAAGGTTTCTCTCCTGTGTGTACCATGTGGTGTCGTTTAAGTTCTGCCTTTCTCTTGAAGCTCTTCCCACACTGGTCACAGCAGTAAGGTTTCTCTCCTGTGTGTTCCATGTGGTGACTTTCAAACTCCGCATTTGTCTTGAAGCTCTCCCCACACTGGCCACAGCAGTAAGGTTTCTCTCCTGTGTGTACCATGTGGTGTAATTTAAGTTCTGCCTGTCTCCTGAAGCTCTTCCCACACTGGTCACAGCAGTAAGGTTTCTCTCCTGTGTGTACCATGTGGTGTTGTTTAAGCTCTGCCTTTCTCTTGAAGCTCATGTCACACTGGTCACAGCAGTAAGGTTTCTCTCCTGTGTGTTCCATGTGGTGTTGTTTAAGCTCTACCTTTCTCTTGAAGCTCATATCACACTGGTCACAGCAGTAAGGTTTCTCTTCTGTGTGTATCATGTGGTGTTGTTTAAGCTCTGCCTTTCTCTTGAAGCTCTCCCCACACTGGTCACAGCAGTAAGGTTTCTCTCCTGTGTGTACCATGTGGTGACTTTTAAGATATTTCTTTGTCTTGAAGGTTTTCCCACACTGGTCACAGCAGTAAGGTTTCTCTCCTGTGTGTACCATGTGGTGACGTTTAAGACATTTCTTTGTCTTGAAGGTCTTCCCACACTGGTCACAGGAATGACGTCTTAATTCCTCCATGTCTCTATTGGTTGCCGGGCAGCAGGACAGGGGATGGATCTGGGGAACAGAGAGAGAAAGAAACATTCAAATAAAGAGATAGGTTTATAAACTGGCAGTCTAAGGCCATGTATAGATTTATGCTTTAAGACCTGAGGAACCGTGCCTTACAGTGAAATTACAGAGGTTCATTCTCCACTGGACACATAGCATGAGGTGATTGTTCATTCTCCACTGGACATTATAGCATGAGGTGACTGTTCATTCTCCACTGGACACATAGCATGAGGTGACTGTTCATTCTCCATTGGACACATAGCATGAGGTGACTGTTCATTCACCACTGGACACATAGCATGAGGTGACTGTTCATTCTCCATTGGACACATAGCATGAGGTGACTGTTCATTCTCCACTGGACACATAGCATGAGGTGACTGTTCATTCTCCATTGGCAGAGGCATTGGAACGGGAGTCACTCCCACACACAATGACTCAGGCCACAATTTCAGTCCTTCTTAAAAAAGGAAAAGACCCTCTGAAGTGTGAATCATATCGGCCAATCAGTTTGCTTTGCTGCGATTATAAGATTTTAACCAAAGTTTTAGCCAGTAGACTGGAGTCAGTTATCCATACAGTGGTACACCCGGATCAAACAGGCTTTATTCTGGAGCGTCAGCTCTTTGGTAACATATGTAGGCTGTTCAATATCATATACTCTCCTGAAGCCCCGCCCACAGCAGAGGTTCTGTTATCTCTCGATGCTCAGAAAGCATTTGATCGCATTGAATATGAATATCTTTTCACAACTCTAGAGAGGTTTGGGTTCGGGCCCATTTTCCGCGCTTGGATTAGGGTCTTGTATGTTTCACCACAGGCCTCGGTCCGAACCAATAAGACTATTTCCAAATACTTTCAGATAGGGAGGGGCACTAGACAAGGTTGCGGATTGAGTCCCTTATTGTTCGATGTCGCCATTGAACCACTGGCGGTCGCTCTGAGGAGTGATGCGGGCCTCACAGGTATCTCTAGGGGCGGCCAAACACATATACTATCACTTTATGCAGATGACCTGATCCTGTACCTGTCCGATCCCCATGTTTCCATCCCGAAGGCACTGGATATTATCTCAAACGTTGGCAAGTTCTCAGGATACAAAATTAACCTCTCTAAGAGCTTGTTGTTTCCGGTTAATGATTTAGCTCAAAAGATGTCGTTTGGGGCATACCCACTGAAAATAATATCTGAGTCTTTCACATACCTGGGAGTGACTGTGACACGCAAGTATAGGGACTTATTTAAGCTAAACCTTAAACCAGCCCTGGATAAGGCTAAACAATATCTTGCTCGCTGGTCAACACTTCCCCTATCACTAGCCGGCAGGATTAACTCAATCAAGATGACAATTATGCCCAGGTTCCTATTTTTGTTTCAAACAGTGCCCGTCTTTATCCCCAAATCCTTTTTCAAAGAATTAGACACATTTATTACAACCTTTATCTGGAATAAGACCACCCCGCGTATTAGAAGGGCATTCCTGGAAAGACCGAAGGAGGATGGAGGATTAGCACTCCCAAATTTTTTGCAATTCTATTGGGCGGCAAACATCCATAAACAGACATATTGGATGGCTGCATCACATGGGGAGATGGAATGGTGTGGGTTGACATGGAACAACACTCCGCCCACCTCACTAGTGTGTGCTCCACTGCCACTCAGTAAAAAGCGCCTCACAAATAACCCCATGGTGATTGGCTCACTCCATATATGGGCACAGTTTAGGACTCACTTTAAATATAAACAAGCCTCACCCTGTCTCCCAATTGCATCTAATGCACTTTTTACGCCCTCACTCATGGATGCAGCATTCAAAACATGGGCCGGAAAGGGGCTAAAGAAGGTGAATGACCTGTTTAAAGAAGGGCTGTTCATGTCCTTTGAACAGTTGGTAGGCGGGTATGACATTCCCCGCTCACATTTTTTTAGATATTTACAGGTGCGGGGTTTTGTAAAGAAATATTTTGCTTCTTTTCCTGTACTTCAACCAGACAGGTGGCTGGATAAGTGGCTGGAGGGAGACCCAAAACAAAAGAGGATAGTGAGTTCACTATACAGTGATATCCAAGAGATGGCATCCCCATCACTGGACCGTATCAGGGAGTCATGGGGTAAGGATATGGGACTTGAAATCCCTGACGATTCTTGGCAATTGGCAATTAAAAGAATACATTCATCATCTGTCTGCATCAGACGTGGATTACTCCAATTCAAGGTATTTCATAGACTACACCTCTCTAAGAGCAGACTTGCCGAGATCTACCCGGATGTGGATCCGACCTGCCCCAGGTGCCATCAGGCTCCAGCCACTCTCTGCATGTTCTGGTCATGCCCATCACTATCCCGATTCTGGCTTTCTGTTTTTGAAACCTTTTCCTTCATGTGTGACAGGGAGATCAGCCCCAACCACTTGGTTGCAGTTTTTGGAGTGCTCCCTGGCGAAATTAGAGTATCTGTCGCTCAATCAGATGCTGTGGCCTTCTCCTCTTTGTTGGCTAGAGACGCCTTATCTTGCTTAATTGGAAGTCAGCCATTCCTCCATCACATCGACGCTGGGTCGAAGATGTGATGCCTGGCACACCTAAAACTTGAGACTTAAATACTCCACCAGGGGCTCCACCCAGAAATTCTTCCAGGTTTGGCAGCCATTTTTGGATTATTTTAATCTAAAATTCCCGGCTGAGGATGCTTAGGCATAAAACGGTGATTTATTAGATTTCTATATGGCAAGTGACAACCTGTATAGGAACAATGCAATTTTATTTTATTATTATTACTATTTTTTTTATTATTATTTTTTTGTCTACTTTATTTTTCATTTATTTTAGGTATTGTGCGGTTATATGTAGTCATGTATTGTATGTATGTTTGTACGTATGTATATAATGTTGTTGAACCTTTAAAAAACCAATAAAAACAATTTAAATAATAATAAAACCTAGGGCTGTCTTAAATGCTTCGAAGCTTCGAACGTTCGATTCGATGGCACAAGCTTCGAACATTAAAAATAAAATCGAAGTTTAAAAAAAATAAAATAAAAATTAATTTTTTTTCAAAAAGATTTTTTTTCAAAAAAAAATTTTTTACTTCGATTTGTGTGTGTGTGTGTGTGGTGTGTGGTGTGTGGTGTGTGGTGTGTGGTGTGTGGTGTGTGGTGTGTGGTGTGTGGTGTGTGTGTGTGTGTGTGTGTGTGTGTGTGTGTGAACTACCCATCCCAGTTAGGACAGCCGAATCCCGTCCAATCTTTCGCCGTCGACTAAAGACTCACTTCTTCAACCATTATCTGAAATGATAAAAAAAAAAAAAAAAAAAAATCTAACCGTGACTAACCTTACTGTCATGCACTTGTCCTAATAAACTAACCTACACTGTAACACGCAACACTTTGATGAACATTGTTACTCAGCTGATAGAGTTGTACCCTTCTTGCTGTCTTGTCGTACAGAACTTGTAAGTCGCTTTGGATAAAAGCGTCAGCTAAATGACTAAATGTAAGTGTGTGTGTGTGTGTGTGTGTGTGTGTGTGTGTGTGTAGGTGTGTGTGTGTGTGTGTGTGTGCGCGCACCTTGTAGAATTCCACACATAAGAAAGAAAGATACTGGGATGAATAAACAAAATAGGAAATAAAATGTAGAAATGCATGCAATACATAAATAAATATGAATCTCCATATATGAAATATAACATTTAGATAAGGTGCTACTGAGATGTTTTGGTGAGTTCTTTGTTTTTTTGTGGAAGTTGCCCTTCTTAAAAATGCATGAACATTCACTGATAATTGGTCTGTAGTGGAGTCTACAAGGTCTACATTGCCGGACCATGTAGAATCCGGACCTTGTAGACTGACATAATTCTGTGCATAGTTTAGTCTACACAGGCCATATTTCAAATAATCAAAATCTTACTTCATTCATCTTAAACATTCTTGATTTGGGGGATTGGTAGTTCCCATGAAATCTGAAGTTGTTCAAACGACAACAGCGATCCACCTTGAATTAAATCACACAGCCAAGTGAAACCTTGTTGGATGCGTCAGTCACGAAAGGGGCTACTTAATTAATTAATCCAACCCACTTTATTTATAGAGCACATTTAAAAACAACAACGTTTACGAAAGTGCTGTACAAGTCCCACAACATAAGATAAAAAAATATATATATATATATATATATAATTTTTTTTTTCCCCGAAGCTTCGAATTAAAATCGAAGCTCGGCCCCGAAGCTTCGATTGCCAAAAAAAGCTTCGAAGGTCAGCCCTAATAAAACCAGAGGGTACACACAGGACATTGTAGAAAAAGCAGCTTTGAAAGTAGGCCATAAAACCCAAGAAGATTGCTTACAACCTACAAGAAACAAAACTACCTCTGCACAACCTACAGTGTGTTACACAATACTCGCCTCTAGGCAACCTTTTTAAGCAAACTATAAAAAAACATTGGCATCTCAGTTCTGATCCAACATTGGATAAGTCTTTTCAGATCCTCCCTAGACTAGTCTACAGGAGAGCACATAACATCAGAGACATTGTGGTCAAATCAGACCTGCCTCTTAAAAAAAATAAAAAATGTAGATGACCTGCCAGATGGAAACAGGCGTTGTGGTTTGTGTGCTCAATGTCACTTTACAGAAAAGTGCACTTTCTTCTATCACCCATCAACTGGGAAAGAGATCAAAATAAGAGGCAAAATAACATGTAAAACTACCAATGTAATCTATATGCTCAAGTGCCCATGTGGTAAAGCATATGTCGGTAAGACAACACGTGCTTTAAAAACACGTATTGCTGAACACAGGAGTACGATACAGAATGGGGATGAAAAAAGCCCAGTAGCTTTACATTTCAAAAAGGCACACCACAATGTCTCATCACTAAGATACCTTGGAATAGAGAGTGAATCTTCCAAGACGAGGGGGAGATATAGATAATCTCCTACTGAGGAGAGAAGTATGGTGGATCCATTACCTCAAAACTATGGCACCAACAGGACTCATATGAGTCTTTGACATTAGGCCTTATTTGTAAATAAACCAATAGAGGGAGACAGTCAATAGATAGAGTCTTCATTCTGGGTTACTTTGTTTTTTCCTTTTTGTTTTCAGTGGCTAGGACCTGGACCGGGTCCAAAAGAAAGTACTTTACACACTGCTGTCTATAGATGCAATAAATCATGTCTAATACTGTGTTTAATATATATATATTTATCTAAAAAAATCTTTTTCTAGAAAATGTCAAATGTAAAAGATAAATTGTTACTAAATCATGTAGAAAAATGCAATTTTTAATCTAGATTAATTACAGAAAATTGTGAGATTAATTCGTTTTTTTATTTGTATCTATTGACAGCACTAATAAGAACATCATGCAAGTCTTGGTACCGCCACTGATCACCAGGTGGGGCTGATAGCTAATTTATTCATTTAATTTCCTGTATAAAAAAGATGCAATTTTCTGTTGTGTTCATACTTGAAAAAGACCGGAAGGGTCGAAACGTTGTATCTGCTATTTTTTGTCACAATTAAAACACCTTGGAGCATCAAAAGTGAGTTGCGAGCCCCACTTTGTTTCATGTACTACTGTTTTTACAGTTTGGCTCAGCACCAAGGAACGGAGGATGTAATTTTTTTTTTCTGGAGATTTCAACCAAGCATCTCTGTGTGAAGTATTACCTAAATACTTTCAGCACATTTGTGTGAAAACACAGGGAAATAACATCCTGGATCATCGTTACAGCCCATTCAGGAAGTCATACAAGCCCCTCCTCCGTCAGACCATTCTTCCATCCTGCTTCTACCTGCCTATAGGAGGAAACTGAAGCAAGGACCGCCCACCGTTAAGGAAGTACAGATTTGGTCTGACCAATCAGACGAGGCACTACGAGACCGTTTTGATCATGCAGAGTGGGAAATGTTCTGTGATTCATCGGACAATAACATTGAGGAAAACACGGAGGAATCACTGGTTTCCTACAGAAATGCATTGAGGACGTTGTGCAGAGGAAAGAAATCGGTCACAGAGGCTGATGTGCACACTGAGTTTAAGCGCATCAACACCAGGAAAGCAGCCGGGCCAGATCACATCCCAGTCCGGGTGATCAGAGCATGCGCGGCAGAGCTGGCTGGGGTGTTCACGGACATATTCAACCTGTCCCTCTCCTTGAGTGTAGACCCCTCCTGCTTCAAATCAGCCCACATTGTGCCAGTACCAAATTAGAGCAAGGTAAGAAGCCTCAACGACTGGCGCCCAGTTGCTCTCACCGCCATACTGAGCAAATGCTTTGAGAAGCACATCAAGACACTGCTCAACAGCAACCTACCGCTCAGCTTGGATAACACCAATATGCCTACACAGACAAAACAGGGAGGTTGACAACCTGGCAAAGTGGTGCCAGGAGAACAACCTCTCTCTCAACGTGGACAAGACCAAAGAGCTGGTCATAGACAGGAGAAAGGGAGAGAAGCTGGACCCCATTACCATCGACAGGGCTGCAGTGGAGAGAGTCAGCAGTTTTAAGTTCCTCGTGTTCACATCACCGACAAACTCACCTGGGACGTTTACACAAATCATGTGGTAAAAAAGGCCCAACAACGCCTCTACCACCTCAGGAGGCTGAAGAAGGTCGGCATGACACCCAAGATCCTGAACGTGTTCTACAGAGGAACAACAGAGAGCGTTCTGAGTTCTGACTGTGTAAATCACCGCCTGGAGGGGGAGCTGCACCGACCTCAACCTCAGAGCGCTGAGCAGAGTCGTGAGGACAGCCCAAATAAATCTTTGGATGTGAGCTTCCCTCCATACAGGATAACTATGAGAGCCGGTGCATCAAAAAAAGCCTGGAAAATCATCAAGGACTTCAATCACCCCAACCATGGACTGTTCCAGCTGTGGTCTGGAAAGCGCTACCGCAGCCACACAGCCAGAGCCAACCGGCAGAAGTTTTCCCCCCAAGCCATCAGACTCATCAACAGAGCCAGGGCTGTACGTTAACTTTTTTTGCACATAGCACTGGTACTACAGAGGTTGATAGTTTTGTAGCACAGGCCAAAATCTTGTAGCACAAGTATAAAACGTGTTATATTTGTAACAGTCACAAATGTGCCTATTGTATTTGTGTTATTTAATTGCAGTGCCATGTTTGTTTGTCATTTTCATGCTGACAAGTTGCCGTCACACAGCCAGACACGTTACGTGTAAGGAATTATGGGATTTGGTGTTGGGTGTATGGACTCTACTATAGGGTGGGAATCACCAGTTTCATCACGATACAATATCGATTCTTTGGACAACGATACGATATTTGCTGATATATGCCACGATACGATACGATGCAGGTGCCTGCAATCGATATGAGACGATATCATATGCCAATTTAACACAATCAGTAACATTTAGATCAACTCAAAAAAGGCAACGGAAATATCATTTGACATTTTTATTTTTGACCTCTTCCAGACTTTTAAAGGAAAAACAATCTATTGTTTTTAATACAAATAGACCTCCTGTTCACTGTAAAGTGCCACGTTTTGATATGTTGAGCTTTAAACTTTAATTAAGTATATATTTTTGGAACTCACAGTACGCAACCTAAAACCCCTTCCTCTCCCAAACCGTTGACTGCAATTGTTTTATGTTGCATGATGATCATGAATACATTTATTACGTATTGTATTTTTTATGTTTAAATATCAACATTATGTCTGTCCAGTCACCCTCAGTACATTTACTATCAATATAATATACTCGTCTGTAGGGATGTCCCGATGAAATTTTTTTGCTCCCGATCCGATCCCGATCATGTGATTTTGAGTATCTACCATTACCGATCTTTCCTGATCCGATCAAAAACAAATTTATTTTAAAATATATATATATCTTTTTTTTTCTCCATCCCAATTTCTCACATTACATTCACCCTGAATGTTGACGTTATCCAGGTGAAAAGTTAACTTCATTCAAGCGAGGCATTGCAATCCTTGACATAAATCATTTGATAATTAAATCAAAGGAAATGCGTTTGTTTTGGCAAAATTCTTCTGCTCTGTGTGACAATAAATAAATGAATGGTGATATGCAATTTAAAACCAAAACTAAGGCTTCAGTATGAGTTTAAGACGTGAACATGGTCATGTTTGTTGAATAAAATAAAAATAAAAAAATAAATCAGATTTTCTTTTTTTTTTGTCGATCCCGATCTTTGGAAAATCACGTGATCTCTCTCTCACACACACACACACACACACACACACACACACACACACACACACACACACACACACACACACACACACACACACACACACACACACACACACACACACACACACACACACACACACACACACACACACACACACACACACACACACACACACACACACACACACACACACACACACACACACACACACACACACACACACACACACACACACACACACACACACACACACACACACACACACACACACACACACACACACACACACACACACACACACACACACACACACACACACACACACACACACACACACACACACACACACACACACACACACACACACTTCCAGTTGCTGCTAAACAAGTACAAGTGCATTGGTTTAGTGCATTTCCTACTTCCTAACTGGCTAACGTTATGAGACATAACACAAAGACGCTATGGCTTGGAAAAGCCTGATGGATCCATGAGGCTTGGATAAGCCTTGTGGACCCAACTCTTTAGATGAGGGAACGGGTACATACACACACAATACGCGACCACTGATGGATCCGTAGGGCTTGGATAAGCCCTATGGACCCAACTCTTTAGATGAGGGAACGGGTACATACGCATACAATACGCGACCACTGATGGATCCATGGGGCTTGGATAAGCCTTATGGACCCAACTCTGACCACTAATAAAAACGTAACTACACTAACGTTATAAGAGCTAACATTGCTACCTACTGTACAAGTGCATTGGTTTAGTGCATTTCCTACTTCCGGTTGCTACTGAACGGACATGTTTGTGCAGACCTGTTCTCCCAAACTGGTCAGCAAATGACTTTACGTTATTATTATTATTATAATTTTTTTTTAAACATTGATCTTAACTGATCACTGTGACTTTATTGCTTTTATCGTTATATATGCCTATGTTTGTGTACAGCACTTTGAGCTACATGACATGTATGAAAGGTGCTTTATAAATACTTACTTACTTACTTACTTACACACACGAGAATGACTGCCTGCCCCCCCCCCCCCCCCCCCCTTCCCAGTCCCCACTCTGCCCGTCTGCTGTTCTCTCTATATGGCTCTGAACAGCTTGTTGTTAGCTTACGGTACGCTAACGTAACGTTAATTTCGGACTTTTAACACGACGTGGTCATAAAGGAACGGTGAGGATTGCAAAGCATGTTAGATGCATTTGACCCGTTGCGGAATAAAACAGCAGGGACTTGTTTTGGGTCGCGAAATAGGCACACTTTATCAAACAAAGGATAAGGAGGACAAGTACAAAAACTATAAAAACAGATTGACATATATTATGAGATCACAAAAAAAGACTACTATAATCATTTGTTGCAAATGCATAAAAATAATATTAAGGCTACTTGGGGTGTGCTTAATGACATGATTAAAAAGTCCAGAAAAAAGGAATTTCCAATATACTTCGGAAATAAAATGACAATACATTTATTCAAAGTATAGAGGAAATTGTAAATGAGTTTAATGAGTATTTTGTTAATGTAGGCCCAAATTTGGCTAATGAAATTGACCTCCCTACAGATGGTGAAACTTATTCTGATTCACCATCAAACAGCAACTCAATGTTCCTTGGTGGTGTTTGTGAGAGTGATGTGCTAGAAGTGGTTAGAAAGTTTAAGAAAAAGAAATCCACTGATAGTAATACTATTGACATGTCAACTATAAAATAAGTCTTTGACTCTGTCCTCAAACCATTCACTTATATATGTAACTAATCCTTTCTGACTGGTATTTTTCCTGATGAAATGAAAATGGCCAAGGTGGTTCCAATCTTTAAAAGTGGTGACATACATACTATATCAAATTATAGACCTATATCATTGCTACCTCAATTTTCAAAGATACTCAAAATATTATTTGTAAATAGACTTGATGGCTTTATTGAAAAATATGGATTATTGAGTGACCATCAATATGGTTTTAGGTAGTGATGCACCGATGTGAAAATTGTGGCCGATACCGATAACCGATATTAATATTGCTGTTCTGGCCGATACCGATATTTACCGATGTCGATATCTCTGTATAGAAAACACTTTTTTATGATAATCAAATAAAGAGCTATTTTCCAAAACGCATAATTTTTTTACTTTTGTAACTTATTTTCAGAAATGACTGATATTTTGAAACTATTTAAGGCCAAAACATGTAAAAAGAAAAAAAATTTTTTTTTTTTTTTTTTTTTTTTTTTTTTTAATATCGGATATCGGCCCCATCTTGATATCGGACCGATACCGATGTGTAAAAAAACGGCCATATCGGCCGATATTATATCGGCAGCCGATATATCGTGCATCACTAGTTTTAGGAGCAATAGATCAACATCCTTAGCAGTAATAGATTTTGTGGAAAATATATCAACAGCAATTAATGAAAAACAACCCTCAATAGGTGTATTTATTGACTTACGTAAAGCATTTGACACAATTGATCATTTCCTGCTTTTACAAAAAATGGAACGGTATGGAATAAGAGGTGTCACTCATCATTGGTTAAGAAGTTATCTAGATCAGTGTTTCTCAACTGGTGGGTCGCGATCCAAAAGTGGTTCACGGGGCCATTTTGAGTGGGTCGCGGATGTGTGTAAAAAAAATTATATATATATATATATATATATTTTTTTTTTATAATATCTTTTTTGCACTACCTATCTTTGTGAAAGTGGCTTCTCAGCTCTGGTCCAGCTGAAGACAAAGCAGAGGAACAGATTGGACATTGAGCATTACCTAAGAGTTGCTTTGTCTACCATCATCCCAGACTTTGAGGAGCAAACAACATCCCCAGTTATCCCATTAGTTCCCTGGGATGTTAAGCTAAGAAGTCTGCTAAGAAGGATATATTATTATTATTATTATTATTATTATTATTATTATTATTATTATTATAATTATTATTATTATTATTTTATTTCATTGTGTTTTTAGCCCTAGTTGCACTTTTGTTGCAACCCCAGGTATCCCATTAGTTCCCCCAAACTTACTGTAGGTCTGTTACAGTATGTTAAGCTAAGAAGTCTGCTAAGAAACATAATTATTTATTATTATTATTATTATTATTATTATTTTATTTCATTGGGTTTTTAGCCCTAGTTGCACTTTTGTTGCAACCTCAGTTATCCCATTAGTTCCCCCAAACTTAGGTCTGTTATGTTAAGCTAAGAAGTCTGCTAAGAAGCATATATTATTTATTATTATTTTATTTCATTGGGTTTTTAGCCCTAGTTGCACTTTTGTTGCACTTTTTTGTGTTTATTTCATGTTTTTAACAGTGCATGAAAGATTGAGTATTACTGCAAAAAATTAAACAAATTGAAATAAATCATAGTGGTTAAAAAATTTGGGTCGCGACTTAATGACTAAGGAAAATGTTGGGTCCCGAGGCTAGACCAGTTGAGAACCACTGATCTAGATAATAGGTTTCAATATGTAAATATTAATAATACAGAATCACATCTTAGAAGAGTAACTTGTGGTGTTCCACAGGGTTCAGTATTGGGACCCAAGTTATTTATACTTTATTTAAATGATATTTTTACAGTATCGAATATTTTGAAAATTGTTACGTTTGCTGATGATACTAATTTACTTTGTTCAGGGGAGGACATAAAAGAATTATTGAAAACAGTAGAAAGGGAATTGATCAAGTTAAATAAATGGTTTGATAGGAATAAGTTGTCTCTTAATGAAAACAAAACAAAATGTATGGTATTTGGTGGTGTTCCTACAGACTGTGAAATTAAACTGAATTTAAATGGAACCGAAATTGAAAGAGTATATGAAACAAAATTCTTAGGTGTGATTATAGATCACAAACTCTGTTGGAAGCCACATATACAATATATCAAAGGTAAATTAGCCAAATCTGTTGGCATTCTGTACAAAACAAGGGAGCTGTTAAACCAGAAATGTTTGCATATATTGTATTTTTCACTTGTGGTGCCATACATGTCATATTGTGTTGTGGTCTGGGGGAATGTTTATAAAACAAATATAGATCCTATTATTAACACTTTAATCGCCGTTGACGCTTTAACACGTCATTCCCCGCCATGCTTATTCTGCAGATGACGCTGTCCAGCGTCTTTGATATAAATATTTCAAAAATCTGTGATCGAAATCATATTTCTCCCCCAGAGACATTATATGTACTGGTGAGCCCCTGTCAATTCTCCAACGGTTCAAGAGCGTCATCTGGTGGCCGATCGGCCGCTCGCCCAAACAGGAAGTGATGCGGATGAAGTGGTGCTCACCCATATTTCGTCCGGGCACTCGCTATCATTAGCAGGACTCCATCTTGACACAATGTATGGCGATCGGTTACCAATAACTCGGTAAACAACATGATTTGGACGTATATACTATTATACAACCTGGAAATGGATCGGATATTTCGACATCCCATAATAGAATTTTTTTTGTTCCACGCTCATCTCCCAACGGTGCGAGGAAGCTACGGTGAGTTTCAGCGTTATTTTTTAATGTATTCGATACTAACTGCTCTGATGATCATATCACCCACACTAGATGAATCATCTAACGTTGCCCACGGAATTATAAACGACCCCCCCCCCATCCGGTCAACATCAGATCATACGTAGTAACTTCTAGAACCACGTCCAGTGAGAGGAACAGTATTTTGTTTTTTACATATGGAAGTACACAAGAATAAACTAAATCAGATTTTTATCATCAATTACTAACGTCCTCGTATGGAATCCTCCCCCTAGACTCAGTCTGGAGGAGGGATATACCAGACCTGGAAATACATTTTGATTGGCAAGAAGCCTGGGCAAACGTTCGACTTGCGTCACGTAACCCGGACCATCAACAAATTAATCTCAACTATATTCATAGGACATACCTGACTCCTATAAGATTGAACAGAATGGGACTTAAACAAGACTCCAGATGCTCCTTATGTACAAATGGGGATGAGGGTACATTTATGCACATGTACTGGGATTGCCCACCAGTTAAGATATTCTGGAAAGAAGTGTCCCAGCAATTATCAAATTTCTTAATTCTGAATATACCTGTACACCCCTCTGTATTACTGTTGAATGATGTTTTTGAGTTTGCAGTCCCTATACAGCTAAAGAGATTAGTTTTATCTGGTATCACAGCGGCTAAAAAGCTGATAGCATCAAGATGGTTTCAACCGGAAAAAATGTGTCGGAAGGTTTGGGTTCTTACATATCTCGACGTGATTTATCTAGAAATATCTACAGCAAGAATTCTAGATGTCAGTGAAACCAATGTGCAAATTGCAATGTGGTTAGAAGTGGTGGAGAGAATAAAAGCTAGCATATGAATAGTAGTGCCTGGTTAGGAGTGAATGATAATGGATGGATTATCCAAGTGAGGGTCCGGGGGGGGGGGAGCGAGCGAGAGCATATGTATGTAGGGTATTAGATAGCAAGTATTAGGTGTATATCTCGTATGTTAAATTTTTTTAAATGGTGATTTCATTGGATGTGTACTGTTAATTAATGCTTGTATATCTAACTGTATGTTATGTTTAAAAAATTATAAAAAAAATAAAACACAAAAAAAAAGAATAAACTAAATCTTGAATCTTTATTTGCAATTCTAATGCTGAAGCCAGACATTACAGGAAACTGGCGATTTACACTAACTATGATGCTATAGTTCCAGTCATTATATTCTAGCCTCTAACAGCTGGTTCCATACAGTAGATGATTTGTGCATTTTTCAATCAGTACATATATTTGTTTTAATAAAAAATTTGGAAGTATCCCAGTATATACGCTTAGACCACAGTGTCTGACCACCTTCCTGCCAGAAGCACCATGACCTGCTTATTGTGTCAAGAAACATCCCAACAGTGTCAAACAGACTCTAACTCTCTCCACCTGGTCAACCAAGACCACAGTGTCAAACAGACTAAGTTTAAGTTTAAGTTTATTTGGATCTCATTAGCTGTTACAAATGGCAACAGCCACTCTTCCTGGGGTCCACACAAGACAATAATTACAAACGAACATCATAATTAAAAATAAAACCAACAATAAACATACAAAACAATATACATAACATAATCAAACATAATTCCCCCACCACACCCATCCAACCCACCTCATTACATTAGCATTATACCACAATATTACAAAATGAATAAAATATAATATAATAATAAAATGTTATATATCAAGCATTGTGCCTGTACCCAAAAGTAACCTCTTTACTTGCTTTTTAAAGCTTTCTTAGCTTGTTGCTTGAATAATTATATATGGCAACCTATTCCACTGTGAGATGGCCCTATATATAGCAGTTATTTTCATTGTATTTGATCTCTGTAGAGGAATTTAAAGATGACCCCTGGTAACTTGTCTTGTCCTGTGCTCATGTCTGTCTTGTGAAAAGGTTATTCTTGATTCTTGGCAGCTTGGTTGTTTAGACAGTTATATTCCTGAATAGTGTTAGTAGGCTGCGTGACTTGCGTGTCGATCTGTCCTCTACTTTCAACCACGCAAGATCCCTATGCATTTGATCTACACCTGTTCTCGTAGAATACCCGAGTGCAAGACAAGCTGCTCTATTCTGCACAATCTGAAGTTTGTTGAGATCTTTTTTTGCTGCACTTGACCAGATTGCTGGGCAGTAGTCAATAGGGGTGTAACAGTACACAAAAACCACGGTACGGTACGTACCTCGGTTTTGATGTCAAGGTTCGGTACGGTTTTTCGGTACAGTGGGGGAAAGTTTGGCTTTCCATGTTCCACTCAGGGGTGATGTAGTGTGCAGTAACTAATTGTACTTGTAGGGCTGTCAACGAATATTCTATATTGAAATTAATAATCGACTTGTAAAAATATATATATATTATAATAATTATATTAGATTGTGAAAAAAACAGCCCCCGGTGGGCGGTCGTTAGTGGTTAACGTACCGTTGTATTCGTTCGGTACACTAAACAGCCGTTCGGTACAGTACGGTGCACACTGAAACTTGTTCGGTTCGGTACGGATACGTGTACCTTTACACCCCTAGTAGTCAAGGTGTGATAACACCAAGGTTTGAATAACCTGTAAGAGGATAAGTGGTGTTAATAAAGAGGAGTATCTTATCATAGATATTCCTTTCCCCATTTTACTAGTCACCTTGTCAATGTGATTCTGCCACGTTAGCTGTTCATCAAGCAGGACTCCTAGAAGTTTAGCCTCAGTAACCTGTTCTATACAGTTGCCTTTGATGGATAATCTTAATTGTTTCCGATGTCTCAATACATGGTTTGAGCCAAAAATTATACATTTAGTCTTTCCTATATTCAGAATCAATTCGTTTTTTATTACCCATTCCAGAATTAAGTCCAGATCCTTTTGCAATTGCACATTTAGCTCATCCATGTTGTTTGATGACATATACACTGTAGAATCATCGGCAAACATAGCTACACTAGCCTTACTGAGGACAAGTGGCATATCATTAGTAAAAATAGAGTAGTAAAGTAGTAGAGCAACGGGCCTAAACAACTTCCCTGTGGGACCCCACACTAGGGCTGTCTTAAATACTTCGAAGCTTCATTCGATGGGCATGGGATTCAAATGGGAAAATCAAAAAAAAATTATCTGCAAAATCAACTCTGCCTCTCTTTGTTAACTACAACAAGCAATGCCGTTTGTTATTTAAAATGAGGTCGGACTCGGCACTGACAGATATTGTGCTGCTTTTATAAAGCCTCAAATGACGGCTTACAATATTTCATGAAAGCAAAGTGTTTCGTTTGTCTAAGATTTAAAAAGGTTTAAACTTTAAAGCACTGACAATTCTCTATAGTATTTTTTATAGTGTCCCGACCCATATAAAAACATGTCTTAATAAAAAATTAAGTCGAATTCTGCCTTTGTCTCTATTAACTACATATAAATATTTATATAATTGTTTGCTTTATAGATGAAGGTTGCAACATAATTATGTAATGTAATGTTGTTGGCTGTGTAACGGAGAGCAGCCACCCAGGCAGCGCAGCTCCCGACTCATTATTAATTTAATTAATGAATCCAATCCACTTTATTTATAGAGCACATTTAAAAACAACAAAGTTGACCAAAGTGCTGTACAAGTCCCACAACATAAAATCTTTTTTTTAAAGAAATAATAATAATCTCGGCCCGAAGCTTCGAATGACAAAAAAAATCGGTCAGCCCTACCCCACACTGTACTGTCTTTACAGTAGAAAAACTACCATTAAAGTAAACCGTTTGTGTTCCGTTTGATAAATAGCTCCTCATCCAGTTAAGAGTCAAATTATTAAAACCATAAGCAGCCAGTTTCATTAAGAGCATATTGTGATCTATTAGGTCAAATGCAGTGCTAAAATCAAGTAGTACAGCACCCACAATCATTTTCCTATCTATATCACTCATCCACTGATCAGTCATCTGCATTAAAGCAGTACTTGTGGAGTGATCTGTTTTGTACGCATGCTGAAATTCAGAGTTGAGTTTGTTAGTAGAAAAAAAGATGAAACCTGGTCAAACACACTTCTTTCCATGAGTTTGCTCAGCACTGGGTTAGGGTTAAGCACTGGGTTAGGGTTAAGCACTGGAAGAATGCTGATAGGACGGCTATTAGCACCTGAAAACATGTCCTTCTTGTTTTTGGGTAGTGGAATAACTTTTGCAACTTTCCATGCCAATGGACATACACCTTTCAGTAAGCTTAGATAAGAAAAATATGGCATATGGGTAGTGCAATAGAGCCAGAAACCTTACCCAAGAGTTACCCATCTAGGTTATCTAATCCTGATGGTTTTTCAACATTTACACCACTAAGAAGTGCTTCTACTTTATTCACCTGCACAGTTTTAAAGTCAAACTCACAATCTTTATTTCTCATGAGTTGGTCATTAATCAATTGTTTTGAAAGATTGTTATCTGATGATGTTGTCTCACTTTTTAGTTTCTCCATCTTCCCAACAAAAAAATGATTAAAGTAGTTTGCAATATCTAGAGGTTTAGTAATGAAGGCACTGCCTGCCTCTATAAAGGAGGGTGTGTTGTCACCTGATCTGCCCATTCGCTCATATGTTTTCCAGTTTCTTTAATTGAATTTATCCTATTTTGATAAAACATACTTTTCTTTTTCCTATTTATTTTTGTTACTTGGCTTCTCAGTGAACAATATGACTTCCAATCATTTGCATTACCTGATTTAATTGACACCGTTTTAATTTCATCCCTCTGGGCCATCAAGGCTTTGAGTTCAGCATCAATCCAAGCTGCTTTTCTTTTCCTTACTGTGAATTTCCTAATGGGAGCATGTTTATCAGCCACTTCTAAAAACATATTTCCTAATGGGAGCATGTTTATCAGCCACTTCTAAAAACATATTTCCTAATGGGAGCAAGTTTATCAGCCACTTCTAAAAACATATTTCCTAATGGGAGCATGTTTATCAGCCACTTCTAAAAACATATTTCCTAATGGGAGCATGTTTATCAGCCACTTCTAAAAACATATTCGTAAAACGTTTAAGTGCTTCATCAACATCATGAACATTATTCCATTGCAACTTATTCATGTCCCTAATAAAATCATTCTCACAGAAATATTTAAAAGACCTTTGGACAACAACTTTAGGTCCAGCTTTTGGTACTTTGGCTTTCCTGACAACTGCCACCAAATTGTGGTCACTGAAACCAATTGGAACTGATACAGCCTTGGAGCACATTTCTTTAGCATTAGTAAAAATGTGGTCAATACAAGTTGCTGATTTTTGTCCTGCACAGTTTGTAAACACCCGAGTAGGTACAGTCATCATCTGAGATCAATTACACAACTTTGCATTATCACTCAGTTTTCTCTTTAATGAACATTTTGCAGAGAGCCAGTCTATATTCAAATCCCCAAGAAAATACATCTCTCCATCACAGTCTGTAACCTTCTGCAACATGTAACATATATCCTCTAAGTACTGAACATTTGCACTAGGTGGCCTATAGCAACACCCCAAGAGAAATGGTTTGGTGTGAGGTAAATGTATTTGAATCCATAAAGCCTCAATATCTGAAGTCAAAAGATCTTATCTTATCTTGACAGGTATATGCAGGGATTAAAGCAAAACAAATCTCCTGACTGAACTTTTTTCAGGCCAAGTCATATTCTTATTTTAACCTCCACTGTATTTTTTTTTAATAGCGTTAGTGTTTTAAGGGAGCCTACTTGTAGAGCCTACTGTCCTGACTGTGACTATAGACCCTACTGTTGTGGTTGTTGTGCCAGGCAGGGAGGCTGTGTGCTGGAGAGCGTGAATGCAAGTCTTGTGGCTAGCTTCTGATTGATGGCGAGCTAGCACCCTTTTCCAATTACTTTGAACCATGAACTAAAAGGCTTGTTATCATACAAACAAGGGACTAAACACATTTCGCAATTATGCCACAACAATGTGGAACGCCCTATCTACAGCCGTAAAAAAATGTGAATCCTATTCCCTACCCACATTCAAAAACGCTCTCAAAGAGCACCTACGGGAGGCTGCCATTCGAAACTGGCCACCGCAAATTTCCAACCCCCCCCAATGGACAGTCTCCTCCCCACCGTATGTATATATTTTTCACCACCCACCCCCTCCTATTGTACAGTCTCCTCCTCATCATATGTATATATTTACTGTTAGGATCTCTGGGTAACAGTACTGTATATTTGCATATCGTATATGTGACAAATGTAACAGTACTATATACCTGTATCTGTAAGTCATGTATGTCCCTATGTCATAAATGTCATGATGTCATGTATGTTGTGTATGTCATAAATGTCACTATGAATTGAAAATGGGGGACCCTGATGTAAACAAGACAAACGTCTTTCTCTGGTCTGCATCCCCTTAACAATTGTGTGTATTTAGCCGTACTGTTGTACCCATTCTGCAATCTGTTAAATAAAGTTTTCATTCATTCATTCAAGTTTCCACGCTCATATGGGCTCCGATGAGTATCAGAGGTGTGAGAAATAAGTTTTGTTTGGGTTTTGTCCGCTAAAGTAGGCCTAATACAGGATTTGTGCACATGTGTTTTCTGACATAGCCTAATGATGTGAATGCGTTTCTGCTACTGGATTTACCAGATCCAGAGTGAATGAAAACTTTATTTAATACACGAGACCCTCTTCTTGGGACCAAGTAAGGTTTCGTCGATAATCCAATGTACAGTTACCCCCACCCTACCTATCCAACCTCCCCACCCCACCCACCCAACCTCCTCCAATGTACAGTCCCCCCCTCCTACCCAACCTCCTCCAATGTACAGTTTCTTTGTCAAATGTATATACCGGTGCTCTCTTTTTTAGACTATTTTTGTATCACAAACAATACTGTATTTGTAAATCTGGTATGTCATAAATGTATAGATGTAGCAGTACTGTCTATCTGTATGTCATGTGTGTCATATATGCTATGATGAATTGAAAATGGGGGACCCTGATGTAAACAAGACGAAAGTCTTTCTCTGGTCTGCATCCCCTTAACAATTGTGTATTGAGCTGTACTGTATTGTACCCATTCTGCAATCTGTTAATAAAATGTTCAATTAATCAATCAATATTTAACAGATTGCAGAATGGGTACAATACAGTACGGCTCAATACACACAATTGTTAAGGGGATGCAGACCAGAGAAAGACTTTCGTCTTGTTTACATCAGGGTCCCCCATTTCCATTTTTTATTTATTTATTTTTTTTCTCCTTTTTCCTCCGATTTTCTCCCATCCCAATGTTAGTCGTTATGCCAATTCCCAATCCCCTTCCTGGTCGCTGCGCACTTACCCCCCACAGTCGGTCTGGGAGAGTGGAGGCTATCACGTGCTTCCTCCATCCTAGCGTCTCCGGGGTTGGTGACGAACGCAATCTCCGCTACGCCACCTGACCGCCCTCCCCATTTCCATTTTCAATTCATAGTGACATTTATGACATACACAACATACATGACAGGACATACTACAGGTATATAGCAATGTTACATTTGTGACATATACGATATGCAAATATACAGTACTGTTAACCATAGATCCTAACAGAGATTATATGATGGGGAGGAGACTGTACATTAGGAGGGGGTGGGTGGGTGCGAGAACAAATATACATACGGTGGGGAGAAAATATATACATACGTGGGGAGGAGACTGTCTACACAGATACACCGGTGTGATGTTGCTACAGAGTTAAGCTAATAAAGGATACTCACAACCACAGCAGAGGACTCACGTATTTGTACTGTGAAGTAACACGACAATGATTAAATGTGTTGTTTCTGTTTTTCTTTTTGACATAGTTGCGGAACACGGAACAAATTAACAACTCACCACTACAGCCCCCAGTAGCCTAGCCAGTCTCTTGAAACACCGCTATCTTCAAACTTCCATTCCTCTCGAAACTTTCTTTTGTTGGGTGGTGCCGCTCATCCTTTTCGTCTGAGAAAAACGCGTGGGGTTTTCTTTAGTGGCCTTACATTTAACGCTATTAAGCTAACGTTAGCTAATCGGTATAGCAGGCGTGCGTAACGTTACAGTGCAAGCAGGTGGTGGATGTGACATCTGTAAACAAGGAGAGATTGACGCGCGAGGAGAGATTGGGGCTGCAAAAAAGACGACTGTCTTTTAAGACCAAAACACACCGCAGTTTTATTTTACATGACTATTTTGTTACCCGCTATGTGGCGGACAGACCTCTCATTGTCACTCGCCAAACCTAAAACCTGCCCGCCATTGGCGCTTGGCAGGTGCTTATGTTGTTCCGTCTACAAATCATATTAATCCGTCACGACTCTGAATCAAATTAACAAGACGGAACGCTTTAATGCCTGTATATGGTTCTGGATGTATATTGCCACACCACCACCATAGCTATTTCCATCATTTCTGAAAACACTATATCCCGATACAGCAATTTCATTTACATTGACTGATGGATCAAAGTGTGTTTCTGAAATTGCAAGTATGTGTAGATTTTCCTTCTCCAATAAGGATGTCACCTCGTGGACTTTGTTTTAAACTGCATATATTAAGATGTGCTATTTTTAAACCTTTCTTCTGTAGTTTAAGAGACATAGTGCACAATTAATCTGTCGTGTATGTTGTCTATTTACACAACTACATAATCCAATAATCACGGATTAATCACGATGTCCAAAATCGACAAATTCCTACCAACCAGACGCCAGCTATGCGGTTTCTCAAAAGAAACCTAAGGTCTCACATGGACCTTCTCAAACCAGATGTGCGACGTGATGTGGAGGACAAACAGTTCAAACATCTTAATGACAAACCAACAAGGAGCTTCAAAGTAGGACAGACGGTTCTCGCTCCTGCCACTTCTGGAGTGATCCATATTATTTTCCGTGCATTTGTCTCTTTCATGCGATGCAGCTCTAGACATCCTAAGTCCCTGCTCTCTGCATCACTTTCATGTTCATCTGAACTCTCTTCAGTCACTCTATGCAGCTTTTTGTATTTCCCTTTGGGTGCTGCTTTCCTGCCACCTTGTGTTTTGTCAGAGTACTGTTTTTTCCCTGATTTGCACACTCTCTCAATGTGACCTTGCTTCTGACATCTTCTACACTCTTTGTCTTTGAACCAACATTCATCTGGATCGTGTGATGTCTTGCCACAACGATAACATTGCTTTCCTGGTTTCAGTGACATTTTATTGGTTTCATACTCTAACCCCTTTTGTTGTATTTCTGATACTCCCCTTGCTGCAGTTTCCATAGATATTGCTATGTTGAGCGCCTTTTTATAATCAAGGTCTTTCTCTGACAGTAGTTTCTTTTGTGTGGCTTCATTATGCATACCACAAACTAGTCTGTCCCTCAACGCATCATTTAGGCCTAGTCTGAAATCACAGTGTTCTGACAATCTGCGTAGCTCGGCAACATATTCAGATATGCTTTCCCCTTTGTCCTGATTTCGCTTGTGAAATTTGAATCTCTCAGCTATTACCAATGGTTTGGGGCTCAAGTGGTTTTGAAGAGTATCCTGAATTTCTTTGAATGTCATCTCTGCGGGCTTCACAGGTGCTAGCAAATTGCGCAGCAGTCCGTAAGTCTTTGCGCCCATCACACTCAACAGAACAACAGCTTTTTGTTCATCGCCGATAAGATTCGCCTGGCAATAAAGCTCCACTCTTTCAACATAACATGTCCAGTCTTCAATACTGCTATCAAATGCAGCCAAAGTGCCAATCAACGACATCTTTTTATCCATTCAGTCCAAGATTACGCCTGTCAAACTTTTCCACCCGACTCACGTGAACCTCAAGTTATCCTTTCTCCGTGACTGGTGGCATCCTCCGGTGGTTCCATGAATGAAAAAACGTAGGTACTTTTAATCTCGTCGCCAATTTGTCGTGTATGTTGTCTATTTACACAACTACATAATCCAATAATCACGGAGATGTTGATAGCGTTGAACCCATGGCTTTTATGACGTACCCCAACCCGGCAGTACACTTATACGACCTGTGCGTAACGTAAGCACGCATGACCAGAGGGGCGTATGTAGACTAACGTTAAGTAGTCCCTGTATTAACTCCATACATTACATAATCAAATCAACATTTTGAGACAAAAGATCAAACCTTCCATCTTGTATAGGTTAGTTGACCCCAGACCTGGAAATGTACCTGTACAGTGTTTCCCCCCCCCAACCCCACCCAACCTCTTCCAATGTACAGTTTTTACGTCAAATGTATATACTCCCTTTTCTGGACTCTTTTTGTATTCACAAACAGTACTGTATTTGCAAATCTGGTATGTCATAAATGTATAGATGTAGCAGTACTGTCTATCTGTATGTCATGTATGTCATATATGTCCTGATGAATTGAAAATGGGGGACCCTGATGTAAACAAGACGAAAGTCTTTCTCTGGTCTGCATCCCCTTAACAATTGTGTGTATTGAGCTGTACTGTATTGTACCCATTCTGCAATCTGTTAATAAAGTTTTCAATCAATCAATCAAACCTCCCGTCCCCCCATGGCTTCACAATGAGGCGATCATAACTGATTATTGCATAGTCCCCTCTAGCTCTCGCCTCCTTCATTGCTGGCAGCAGTTCAGCACGCTTCTTGCACAGTTGCTCTATGTACTGATCATGTAGGATAGTTCTAGTATTGATCACAGACATGTAGGATAGTTCTATGTACTGATCAGACATGTAGGATAGTTATATGTACTAATCAGCAGACATGTAGGATAGATCTAGTATTGATCACAGACATGTAGGATAGTTCTAGTATTGATCACAGACATGTAGGATAGTTTTATGTACTGATCACAGACACAAGTGTTAATTTACGTATTATGATGATGTCCATCGGCACTTACTTTATCAATTTTGAAGCTGGAATTGATTGAATGATGTAAACAAGACGAAAGTATTTCTCTGGTCTGCATCCACTTAACAATTGTGTTTATTGAGCTGTACTGTATTGTAACTGTCGTGGAAATATATTATCATGTTCTTATATATCTGTTGTTTTATCATGTCATACAGCTTGAGTTTCAGTTCGACCAGATTTACTGGTTAATGTGTGTATGTCTCTTTAAGATACTCTATCATTTTCCATTCATAACGAAGTTGCTGTTTCTACCAGCCATAGAGCCAGAACCCAAGGTCATGGGAACTGTAAGATGGAGCGCTGTTTTCCTTCCAGGCTTAGCCATAACATAGTCGTATTATTAATTTCTCTAACCAGCCATTTTGTTCTGACCAAGGCTCTAGGTCAGTCCCTGTCAGACGCTAGGGGGTAAACATGTCTGTCTCTGGCGGGTGACTGGCCTGGCAGCGTGGCCACGCTGTCATGAACTTTCTTTATTAAATAAACCTTCTTATTATTATTAATAATGACTCAGAACAGATTCTGCAATCTGTTCATACAATTTTCAATCATTCAACCAACATGTAGCCGCAACAGTTCCGTTCGAGCCGCTGCTGCAAGGAAGGAGCAATACGAGGAAAACAATGTGAACATAATTGTACTTACAGATGTTGTGGTGTCCACAGTCTGATCTGTTTCCAGAAGAATAACGTTTTGATCCAGATGTGAAGTCTTGATCCAGTACAGTTCTGTTCTCCACAGAGACGTTAGCAAGAGACTCAGTGTTTCATTGTCTCCAACGTGGATGTCTCTGGTCCGACTCACAACAAAGGCAACACACTTGATCTGGTTTACAATCGGCTTCAAAGTCAGTCATGTTTGCACGGAGGATTTGACGGTGGCCGATCACAAATGTGTTGTGTTTAACTTGTCCTTTGATAACGGGTTTGAACCAGAGAAGCGAGTTAAAAGCTCCTCAATGTAAACAGTCTGGCTGTAGAAACGTTAGCTGCAAGTTTTAACAGCGACGCGCGGCCATCTTAGATGCCGTAACTCGCTCCGTGACGCCCCGAACTCACTGCTCACGAATGAATTTCACGTGCGGCTCCCTCGTGAGATCGCGCGCCTGGTCAGGCACACTGGACCTACGACTTGAGCGTGCGGAAGCGCACCGAGGAAGGCATATTTACATTGGGACAGCTGTAAATGCCTAGTCTATATGCGAAGTCAGTCATTTTAGAATGATGATCAGTGTGACTGTACTCCTGAAAGAGCAGCGTGTAGCCCCAGCAGCAGCAAGAGCTTATTATTATTATTATTATTATTATTATTATTATTATTATTATTATTATTATTATGCAACATTGTAATAGTTATAGGTATAAACAAACATACAGACAAACATTCAAGGCGTTTATTTGCAGATACAGACACAGCTGGTTGAACGATCTATATCTGTGGTAATAATGCAGATATTCAATTGTATTTCTGTGACAATGCGCGTGGCGCGCTGCCTCAAATAGGATCGAGGCGAACAAATAGCTTGCCGCTCGCCAGCCACTCGGGAGGCGCGCTCCCGCTCGCGGCCAGTGTGCCTACTATCGTCCGTTAACATGGGAGCGGAAGTGAAGAGGCAGCCGCCCGTCCGTCCGTCCGTGTTCATTCGTGAGCAGTGTGCTCGGGGCGTCACAAAATTCAAAATCTGGTATGTCATAAATGTCTAAATGTAGCAGTACTGTCCATCTGTCTACCTGTATGTCATATATGTTATCATGAATTGAACATGGGGGACCCTGATGTAAACAAGATGATGAATTGAAAATGTCTAGGCCTACCACAAGTTCAAAATCTGGTATGTCATAAATGTCTAGATGTAGCAGTACTACTACTACTGCTACATTTAGACATTTATGACATACCAGATTTTGAACTTGTGGTAGGCCTAGACATTTTCAATTCATCGTCTTGTTTACATCAGGGTCCCCCATGTTCAATTCATGATAACATATATGACATACAGGTAGACAGATAGACAGTACTGCTACATCTATACATTTATGACATACCAGATTTACAAATACAGTACTGTTTGTGATACAAAAAGAGTCCAGAAAAGAAAGGCTATACATTTGACGTAGAAACTGTACATTGGAGGAGGTTGGGTGGGTGGGGGGGACTGTACATTGCTTCTTCTAAGTGTCTATGCTTTTTTTTGTCAGTATTTACTGGCTTTCAAAAAAATAACATCTTGTTGCTTGTGTGTTGAAGGACTTCATTTCATTGTAAACTTGTATGCAAATAAACAACTTGTGACAAATAACTCTTGACTTGACTTGACCACCAGCCTCTCTCTCTTAAGGCATTAACTGGGTTAATTAATCTAAATGTTATATTGTAACTGTCTAGTTATTGATTGATTGAATTGATTGAAAACTTTATTAACAGATTGCAGAATGGGTACAGTACACAGTACAGCTCAATACATACAATTGTTAAGGGATGCAGACCCCAGAGAAAGACTTTCGTCTTGTTTACATCAGGGTCCCCCATTTTCAATTCATCGTAACATATGACATACAGATAGACAACTGGGTTAATCTAAATGTTACATTGTACAGTAAGTGGGGAGTGTAAACAAGTTGAACGCTGGCTGTGTTGTGAAATGTGAATAAACCGTGAAGTCACGCGAAATAACGTTATACGCGAAGCTATACAAACCAATTACATAATCCTATCCAACATGTGTAAAGGCACACACAACATATTCCAGTTAACGGTATATTTTTTTAATGATTCGTTATGGCGTAATCAATACTTCCATGCGTATAAATTGCGTTCAAACATAAACATAAAGACGGACAACACGCTCATCACAGACAAGCTGGATGTAGCCAATTACTTAAACATCTTCTTCACAAACATAGCCACAACACTGGTAAACAAACTACCCTCCCACTCAGGGCATTATGGGGTAGAACACATAGTAGCATACTACAAAAACCTAGGGGTCCACAAAGACGACTTCAAACTTGAAATGGTAACAACCGATGAGGTACTCAAAAAATTGAGCGCCCTCCAACCTAACAAGGCCACTGGCCATGACAACATCCCCTCCAAATTCCTCAGAGACGCAGCAGCCGCCATCACCCCAGTCATCACACACATAATAAACCTCTCTATAAGACAGGGGCACGTCCCCAAGGACTTCAAAATTGCGAGAGTGACCCCTCTACACAAAAAGGGCAGCAAATTAGACCCAGGCAACTACCGCCCTGTTTCTATTCTTACCTCCATCTCGAAAGTCATGGAGAAAATAGTCTACGAACAGGTCGAAAAGTACCTGGCGGAAAAAAACCTAATCTACGAATTCCAATCTGGCTTCAGAACGTCCCACTCCACTGACACATGCCTCCTCTATTTGAACGACCACATCAAACAAGAGGTGGACGCTGGCAAATACTGCGGCATGGTCATGCTGGACCTACAAAAGGCCTTCGACACTGTCAATCACTCCATTCTAATGGACAAGCTAAAAGCAATTGGTTTTGATAGCCTATCAGTGAGCTGGATGCAATCCTACCTGGAGGGGAGAGAACAGATGGTAGAGGTAAACGGTACTCTATCCCCCCCCCTCACAGTGAGCTGTGGTGTTCCACAAGGAAGCATACTAGGACCGCTACTCTTCCTAATTTATGCAAATGACATGTCGTCAGCCTGTGACTGCAACTTGTTCCTGTTTGCGGACGACTCAGCCCTGCTGGTCTCTGACAAGAACAAATTGCAGGTTGAAAAAACCCTCAGCACGGAACTAGGCAAAATCTGCATATGGCTCGCTGATAACAAACTATCATTACACATGGGCAAAACAGAGTCCATTCTCTTCGGTTCAAATAACAAACTCAGCAAGACCGACGGTTTCTCAGTTACAGTGGGTGACAATATTGTCACAAGGAAAGACGAAATTACCTACCTGGGTTCCATCCTAGAGGCAAATCTTTCCTGTGACAAAATGGCATCCAATGTAATAAAAAAAGTCAACCAACGAACTAGATTCTTGTACCGGATCTCCTCTCTGGTAAACAAGAATACCCTGAAGACTCTGGCAGGAGCACTCATTCAAGGGTACTATGACTATGCGTGCACCTCATGGTACCAAAGCACCTCAAAGGCGCTTAAAACAAAATTACAAACATCACAAAACAAACTGGTCAGACTACTACTTGACCTGAACCCCAGAACCCACCTCACCCCTGCCCACTTTGCCAACCTAGGATGGCTTAGAGTAGACGACAGAGTACAGCAACTTGCAATGGGCCTGGTCTACAAGATACACTATACGACCGGGGTGCCCATGTACATGTCAAAATACTTCCCAAAGGTCAGTGAATACCACAACCACTACACCAGAGGAAGCTCAACAAATCATGTTAAACCCAGATTCGGCTCAAACAAGGGACTAAACACGTTCCGCAATTATGCCACAACAATGTGGAACGCCCTACCCAAAGCTGTAAAGGAATGTGAATCCCTGCCCACATTCAAAACCGCCCTTAAAGAGCACCTACGGGAGGCTGCAATTCGAAACTGGCCACCGTAAATGCCCAAAACCCCCACCACCTCCTAATAGACAGTCTCCTCCCCACCGCATGTATATATTCCCTCCCCGCCGTATGTATATTTCCCTCCCACCCACCCACCCCCTCCTAATGTACAGTCCCCTCCCCATCATATGTATATACTCTGTCAGGATCTAGGGGTAACAGTACTGTATATTTGAATACCGCCTATGTCACAAATGTATCAGTACTAAATACCTATATGTCCCTATGCCATAAATGTCATGTATGTTGTGTATGTCATAAATGTCTATATGAATTGAAAATGGGGGACCCTGATGGAAACAAGACAAACGTCTTTCTCAGGTCTGCATCCCCTTAACAATTGTATGTATTGAGCCGTACTGTATTGTACCCATTCTGCAATCTGTTAAATAAAGTTTTCATTCATTCATTCATTCATTCATTCATTCATTCATTCATTCATTCATTCATTCATTCAGCCTCTCTCTCTGGAGTTAACGGAGTTTCGACTCCTGGCTGCTGGCTGGCCTCCTGCCTAGAGGAGCTTGTCTCGGCTCATGCGGGGGGCCAATCAGAGAGGGGCTTCGCTCAACCAATCAGAGAGGGGTCTGCAGAAATGGGAGGGGTCTGCAAAAATGGAGTTCAACCAATCAGAGAGGGGTCTGCAGAAATGCGGCTACGAATTGTAGAGACGCCTCCGAGTCTGCAGCTGGACCCTATTGGGTCCGTTGTCCACGACCAAATAATGCAGTGATTGATTGGTGCAAAATACTTCCGAGATCCCACCTCCTCTCTATATTCCTTGAGCCCATTGGGGGAAAACAAATGCCGATCAAGTAACCAGGAAGTCCACTATATTCGAGCCATTTTGATTTTCACGATCGATGTTTTGACAGAACACACGGACGGTGGCTTTGTTTTCCAGCTACTTTTACTTGCGGGATTGCTGCAGAAAAACACACTGGCCTACTACCAGATAATATCACGGAGAATAGTTATGTTACTGATATTGTTCTGAGATTCTACACCACGTGGCCCTTCTCGAGTGTTGCCGTTGAGTTGGTAAGCAAAGATCAGAGGCTGAAACACAGAAATATATCTACTAACCTCTTTGCTAATGATCACACTCCTACACAGCTGTTCTAGCTGATTATTAATAGTCATAGATATAAAGCAGAAGATGCGACATTACATCATGTAGTACATCCTGGTATTGTTTACAAGTTCTGGGCTGGTCAGCGGGTTGTGTCTTATTGTCCGACCAGAACACTCCAGACTTAATGAATTAATGAAAACTTTATTAACAGATTGCAGAATGCGTACAATACAGTACGGCTCAATAAGGGGATGCAGACCAGAGAAAGACGTTTGTCTTGTTTACATCAGGGTCCCCCATTTTCAATTCATAGTGACATTTATGACATACACAACATGCATGACATTTATGGCATAGGGACATACATGACATACAGGTATTTAGTACTGATACATTTGTGACATATATGGTATTCAAATATACAGTATATATATATGTATACAACTATATGGAAGCCTGGAGACCAAAGGATGGAAAAATGTATATGATGCCTGTGATCCTGATACTGCATATGATAGTCTGATTTTGGAAATAACAGACTCCATCCATAACACCATTCCCGAGAAGACTGTCATGAGCAGTAAAAATGACCAGAACCCCTGGCTTACAAAGGGCATCTTAACATCCATTAAACACAAAAATAAACTCTACAAACATTATCTTAAGAAGCCTAGTATAAATAATAGAAACAAATACAATCTATATAGAAATAAACTCACTCATCTAATAAGGAAAAGCAAATGTGATCATTATACTGATCAGGTAATAGCATCACAGGGTGATTAAAAAAGGACATGGTCAGTTCTAAATAAAGTACTAAACAGGGACAAAAAAGCATCAGTGCTCCCTGACCCTGCAAACATGTCACAGCAGGATCTCTCTGATAAATTCAATACCTACTTTGCATCCATTGGTGAAGACCTGGCGAATAAAATTAGCCATCCCGGGGGTGTGTCTTTTAAACAGTATTTATCAGGTAACTATATTAACTCTTTTTTCATGAAACCAACTGACCATGATGAACTATTCAACATTATCATGAAGATGAAGGACACTCGCACAGCCGGTGCTGATGGAATATGCAGCAAAATCCTAATAGCCATAGCCAATATTATAGTCAGACCACTTGCTCACTGTATTAATTTGTCCTTACTACATGGTGTGGTGCCAAAAAACATCAAAATTGGGAGAATAATACCCATATATAAATCAGGTGACAAAAATAGTATTAATAATTACCGTCCAATATCCGTATTACCAGCTCTATCCAAAGTCTATGAGAGAGTTGTGTACAATAGATTAAGCGAATACACCACCAAGCTAGATATACTCACCAATTCACAATACGGCTTCAGGAAAAAAAGAACTACAAACATGGCAATATTAGACCTAATAGAAAAAATACATGATGCCATTGATCAGGGTGATTGTGGGGTGGGCGTTTTCCTGGATCTATCAAAGGCTTTTGACACCATTGACTTCACCATTCTACTTGGGAAACTACACTATTATGGCATAAGGGGTCTGGCTCTCAACTGGTTCAGTAGCTATTTACATGGTAGGCAACAGTACGTCGATATAAAAAATCACAAATCAATAAAAATGGACATCAAATATGGGGTCCCCCAGGGGTCAATTCTAGGGCCTTTACTATTTATTCTCTATATAAATGACTTTGTCAACTCATCTGTACTTCTGCACAAAGTTATATTCGCTGATGACACAAATTTGTTTCTGTCACATAAAAATCCACTCGAGCTACAAGATCTACTCAATACAGAACTACAAAAAGTGGACACCTGGTTCAAATGCAACAAGTTATCACTAAATCTCAGCAAAACAAATTTCATTATCTTCCACTCAAATCGGATGCACACACATCACATGTGCATAAAAATAAATGGAAAGGAGCTGTCAAGAGTGGCGTCCACAAAATTCCTGGGGGTCATCATCGATGAGTCACTCAACTTCAAATGCCACATAAAATACCTACAAACAAAACTGTCCAAATATGTTGGCTTATTCTGCAAAATACGTCATTTTCTTCCCTTGCCTGCCCTTCTCACTTTATACAAAACCCTGTTTGAACCCCTCATTAATTACTGTAACGTCATATGGTGCAACACATACCCCAGCCATCTCAAAAAACTAGAAAGCCTACAAAAGAGGGTACTACGAGTGCTGTCATGGTCCGGGTATAGAGCGCCTTCAAAGCCTCTTTTCCATCACTTTGGTCTCCTGAGGCTCGCTGAATTTAACATTCATCAAAACGCATCAATTATGTATCAAGTTGTCAACAACATGAATCACAGACTGTCTGAGCTTGTCCCAGTCTGCCAACCACTGCACATCCACAACACAAGAAACAAGCATCTTATATCTGGCAAGAGGAGAAGGCTAAATTGTGCTAGCCTAAGCATAGCATGCAGGGGTCCACAGATCTGGAACAAGCTTGATGAAAATCTAAAAATGACTAATACCTTTAAAACCTTTAAAAAATAACTTAGGTTGGTCCCCGACTGGTGCTAACTAGCTAGCCATCGCTCCCGGCAGCTGACGCCGGTCCCCGACTGGTGCTAACTAGCTAGCCATCGCTCCCGGTCCCCGACTGGTGCTAACTAGCTAGCCATCGCTCCCGGGAGCTGACGCCGGTCCCCGGCTGGTGCTAACTAGCTAGCCATCGCTCCCGGCACCTAACGCCGGTCCCCGACTGGTGCTAACTAGCTAGCCATCGCTCCCGGCAGCTGACGCCGGTCCCCGACTGGTGCTAACTAGCTAGCCATCGCTCCCGGTCCCCGGCTGGTGCTAACTAGCTAGCCATCGCTCCCGGGAGCTGACGCCGGTCCCCGACTGGTGCTAACTAGCTAGCCATCGCTCCCGGCAGCTGACGCCAATCCCCGACTGGTGCTAACTAGCTAGCCATCGCTCCCGGTCCCCGGCTGGTGCTAACTAGCTAGCCATCGCTCCCGGCAGCTAACGCCGGTCCCCGACTGGTGCTAACTAGCTAGCCATCGCTCCCGGCAGCTGACGCCGGTCCCCGACTGGTGCTAACTAGCTAGCCATCGCTCCCGGTCCCCGGCTGGTGCTAACTAGCTAGCCATCGCTCCCGGCAGCTAACGCCGGTCCCCGACTGGTGCTAACCGCTCTAGCCATCGCTCCCGGCAGCTGACGCCGGTCCCCGACTGGTGCTAACTAGCTAGCCATCGGTCCCGGTCCCCGGCTGGTGCTAACTAGCTAGCCATCGCTCCCGGGAGCTGACGCCGGTCCCCGACTGGTGCTAACTAGCTAGCCATCGCTCCCGGTCCCCGGCTGGTGCTAACTAGCTAGCCATCGCTCCCGGCAGCTAACGCCGGTACCCGACTGGTGCTAACTAGCTAGCCATCGCTCCAGGTCCCCGGCTGGTGCTAACTAGCTAGCCATCGCTCCCGGCAGCTAACGCCGGTCCTCGGCTGGTGCTAACTAGCTAGCCATCGCTCCCGGGAGCCTGCGCCGGTCTGTCTGTCGAAGACCGAGGGAACCGCATCAGGCTTCAGCTGATTAGTGGTCTTCTGGACAAACCTTCCACCCCAACAACATAATCCGAGGCAATGAAGTGTTCGCTGGAGATCTTCATTCCCTGTCCAACAGGCTGATCGCGCCGCCTGAGTGCAGCCAGCCTGAGTGCAGCTAACAGTAGCTACTGTCTGTAACTGTGATGCATTTTCTGTTTGCAGTCCAATGTTCACCAAAACACACACCCACACACTTATAATTTGTTCCTCAACGTTATATAGACGGGTCATGTTTTGTAAACTAACGTTATGTTTAGAATGGAATGAATACATGGGTCGGGAAAGATAGTTAGCTCTAGGGCTGTCTTAAATGCTTCGAAGCTTCGAACGTTCGATTCGATGGCACAAGCTTCGAACATTAAAAAAAAAATCGAAGTTAAAAAAAAAAAAAAAAAATTCAAACAAAATTTTTTTCAATACTTCGATTTGTGTGTGTGTGTAGGTGTGTGTGTGTGTGTGTGAACTACCCATCCCAGTTAGGACAGCCGAATCCCGTCCAATCTTTCGCCGTCGACTAAAGACTCACTTCTTCAACCATTATCTGAAATGATAAAAAAAATAAATAAAAAATCTAACCGTGACTAACCTTACTGTCATGCACTTGTCCTAATAAACTAACCTACACTGTAACACGCAACACTTTGATGAACATTGTTACTCAGCTGATAGAGTTGTACCCTTCTTGCTGTCTTGTCGTACAGAACTTGTAAGTCGCTTTGGATAAAAGCGTCAGCTAAATGACTAAATGTAAGTGTGTGTGTGTAGGTGTGTGTGTGTGTGTGTGCGCGCACCTTGTAGAATTCCACACATAAGAAAGAAAGATACTGGGATGAATAAACAAAATGGGAAATAAAATGTAGAAATGCATGCAATACATAAATAAATATGAATCTCCATATATGAAATATAACATTTAGATAAGGTGCTACTGAGATGTTTTGGTGAGTTCTTTGTTTTTTTGTGGAAGTTGCCCTTCTTAAAAATGCATGAACATTCACTGATAATTGGTCTGTAGTGGAGTCTACAAGGTCTACATTGCCGGACCATGTAGAATCCGGACCTTGTAGACTGACATAATTCTGTGCATAGTTTAGTCTACACAGGCCATATTTCAAATAATCAAAATCTTACTTCATTCATCTTAAACATTCTTGATTTGGGGGATTGGTAGTTCCCATGAAATCTGAAGTTGTTCAAACGACAAGAGCGATCCACCTTGAATTAAATCACACAGCAGAGTGAAACCTTGTTGGATGCGTCAGTCACGAAAGGGGCTACTTAATTAATTAATCCAACCCACTTTATTTATAGAGCACATTTAAAAACAACAACGTTTACGAAAGTGCTGTACAAGTCCCACAACATAAGATAAACAAAAAAATATATATATATATTAAAGAAAAATATTTTTTTTCAAAGCTTCGAATTAAAATCGAAGCTCGGCCCCGAAGCTTCGATTGCCAAAAAAAGCTTCGAAGGTCAGCCCTAGTTAGCTCAAAGCTAATCCGGCCTGTTTAACCACTAGCTTCTGTTAGCTAATGAAGGCTAATGCTGGCTGAGCAAGGAAACTAACAGTAAATGTTTTTACTAGGGCTGTCAGTTTATCGCGTTAATTAGATTAATTAATTACACAGCAAATTATTGCGTTATGAAAATTAACTCAATGAATTACAAAAGTTATTATTTTTTTTAAGTTTTTTTTATCTCATTCATTCCATAAGAACGTATAATATACACATTACAGACTTTTTTTTATATGGTCCATTTGCACGTTCTTGGTATCTGATTCTAGGGACATCTATGGATCTCAGGGAATGTATTCCCAGTGTCAGAAATACTGTGTCTGTTACTAGGCTTGAGTAAATTGTAATGAACCAAATGAGAATATCAATAAATTTTTTTTTTATCTTTGACTGTGAATAACGCTATGCTCAAATTGACCAGACCTGAAAAATCTAAGCAAATTAATAGATGGAAGATGATTAAACGGAAGGTTTTGTAGATACAGTACTGAATTCTGCCATCCGGACACATGCAATTTGAAATATGATTATAGAATATCAGGCATAAAATGGTTATGCGATTAAAATGCGATTAATTAGATTAATTCATTACAAATCCTGTAATTAATTAGATAAATTTTTTTAATCGCCTGACGGCACTAGTTTTTACATGAAATACAGCCCAAAAACCCTGCTGACAAACGTTTGCTTATTAAATACATTCTATACTATAATAATACAAACGTTTCATTGCCTCTCTGTGACGACAAAGTTGTTTAAATAAGGGGAGAAAAGTAGCTAAAACCAATGTATTTGGATGGGACAGGAAGTACCATTGGCAACCGGAAGTCAGCCGGAAGTGCCTACTTTCAGGTTGTGCAAGTGGAGAATTGTACCCATTCTGCAATCTGTTAATAAAGTTTTCAATCAATCAATCAATCAATCAATCAATCTGTATGATGACAATACATTGGAATCGAATCATGTCAACGCTAGGGGTTCAGCAGGTGTATTCTGAATGAGAAGTATGACAACATCACCGTTGTGAAGGGCATATGGGTGAGTGAGTGGTGATATGGGGGGAAACCCGGTAATAATTCGGTAATAATAAAATGTCACTCGGCTGCATTGAAAGCTCGCCGTTGCTAATAAACATTTAAAATCATTTTTATAAACGAGTAAAAAAATCACTGAGCTAGCCTTGGCTAAAATGGCTGCTTCCGCATTTTCACGCAGGAGCGCTGTGATTGCTGGCTGCTTTGTCACGTGCCTGGTGCGCCCAGCAATCACAGCGCTCCTGCGTGAAAATGCGGAAGCAGCCATTTTAGCCAAGGCTAGCTCAGTGATTTCTTTTACTCGTTTATAAAAATGATTTTAAATGTTTATTAGCAACGCAGAGCTTTCAAACCCTGCTGCGTGTGTGTGTGAAACCCTAATGCAGTGGTGCCCAACCGCGATCGACAGGTACATCGCGGGCTGATTTCAAGTAGATCTTGATTAATATAATTTGATTATTATTTTTTTTTTTTATTTTTTTTTTTTTGCTAAATCAACTCTTCCTCTCCTTGTTAACTACAACAAGAAATGCTGTTTGTTATTTAAGATGAGGTCGGACTCGGCACTGACATATTTGTGTTCATTATGCTGCTTTTATAAAGCCTCAAATGACGGCTTACAATATACAATTTTGGCTGGTAGCTCTCGGGCTAGGTGGTAAATAAAAAAGTAGATCTTGGTTCAAAAAAGGTTGGCCACCCCTGCCCTAATGCAACGGTGAGTACCTTTGAAATTTATATCTGATATATTTTGGACCCACCGCTCGTCTTTAACCAGTGCTTGATGTGCACATTAACATGGCTAGTAACGTGGGAGCCAGTGACTGCATATCGCAGTCACGAAAGGGGCCTCACGCCCACTTGTCATTCTCATCCTACTCGAAGGAGACGCGTCGCATGCTGTTGTTCACCCCCATGTCAGACCGCACTGATATCCGAAAGCGACGACTCTACATGCAATTATTTTCATCCACTGATGTGTTTTTGTCTAAGTTTGTCTAGGTCATCAAGCCGGTGACAGGAGTCTGTAGGGCCGCACGCAGTGGTCTGTCCACTTCCCCTAGATGGGCGGCATCTTCTAGAAAACGAGTGTTCATTGGAGGAGTTTAGAGCGCAACGATGATGTTCATTGGTTATGGATTATTATGAGGCGCAAATGGGAGGAATCATAAGGGGGGAGTCAGAGTTCGTCTTGTGCCGGTGAGCGAATCAGCAGATTGCAGAATGATTTTTTTTGTTTACTACTCGCCAGTGTGGCTAGTGCTCTTCATGAATCACTCGCCAAACATAAATAATACTCGCATTTGGCGAGTAAAATAGCCTAATTTCCTCCCCTGGTTACATACATACATAGTTATATTCATAAGGTCTGTTCTCCTGATAAGCCAATCATTTCCAAGTCAGAATCTCCACATTTTGTTTTCAGTCTGACAAATAGACTGGATAGCCTAGCCTGTTGGTTTAAGACAAGATAATCCTTTATTGATCCCCTTGGGGAAATTCAGGTGTCAAAGCAGTATGGGGGGGGATACAGGGTGGGGGATGCATAGCTTCACAGTCCTATATACACTTAAAGTATAGATACAAATACAATATAATATAAAAAAGTACAAACCTTTACAAAAGTTTACCTTAGTATTGATAGTATCAAAAAGCTGAGTTATTTTGATTGATATGTATGAGCCGGCTGAACAGAGATTCAGGAGACAACGGTGAATTCAATCAGTGGTTTTTATTGGCTGGAACACACGGAGAATAGAAACAGTCCTGGAGACCAGCCCTCCACGGGCTAAGAGCCTCTAGAATGATACATGACAGTGATTTATATACTCTTGTGAGTTCCCAATTTAGCGAGGTTGATGTCTGGTTAATAATGGATGATCCGACAGGTACTGGCATACATGGTCTGGTTTGGGGATATATTATGTTCAGGTTTGCTCCTTCTCACTGGCCTGTGGCCGGAGGCCCGATACAGCCATGCATGCACCGCCGTTGCACCGGTCATCAGGTCACACAGGTCATCAGGTCAAAGTATTTCTGGGTGCATGGCCTGAGCTTGGTCACAGATGCACATTCCAGAGTGGGGGAGATTATGCTCTCACCAGAGGAGCTGGATGTAAGGATCTGTAATCCTTCAGTGGAATATTAATGAATAAATATATTACAGTATCCTCTCTCCATAGTTCTCTACCTGAACTCACCTGGTGTAACTCACTCTGACCGGGGGCAGGACGTCCTACAGGAAGACACTCTGGACTCCAGCTCCAGTAGAAGATGACTTCTTTAGAACCCAGGGACCAAGACGTCCTACTGAACATCAAAAAAGAAGATACTTTAGACTCTCCAGACCCACCTATGGACATTTATACTAGATTGAAGGAGGAGCCCACAGATTATCAGGATATATGTAAGTTCACATGCCTTCTTTTTCTATAACATCTCTTTCTGCAATCTTGTATAATTGTTTTGTTCATCATTGTATACAAGGCTTTATCTTACATTTTCAATAAGTTTTTTCATACTTGACTCAAATATGCTCTATGTTTTATGTTGATCAGGGTTTCCGTTAGAATTTTCTTTTGCCGGTCTGAGTGTCCGGTAGATTTCAATCTACCGGACAAATGGGATCAATTCCGGTCAGAGTTTATTGAGCTTAAAAACAATTCATAGGCCTATATAAAGAATTACATTTATAATATTTTACCTTAAAACTAGGCTACAGTCATTAATATATTCCAAATAAAATAAGTCCCTCGAGACTTCGTGCTGCTGCCGACTTGAGGTGTTGGTGGGCAGTCTGCCCGACATTAATAAACAATCTGTTATAATCAAATTTTTATGAGCTAACGAATTCCGTTATATTGGACATTTGTATTAATTATATCAAGCGAAGAACTGAGAAATTTGGCAGAGAGAGACGGCAACATTATCGTGGGTTTGTGTGATGTATATCTCCACCTCCCAACGACTTGGTGCTGGTCATAATGTCCGGTGAAAATAATTCCCTCTAAGCACAATTTGATTATTTGAATTGTATTAAAATAGGCTAAAATTAAATAGCCTATGCGATGAACGAAACAATCATTACATTTGTTTCATCGTTGCTTCACCAAGCATGTCTAATAACAGCGGAGCTTGCTGCTGCTAGATTTGCGAGAAGCTTGGAGCTGCAGACCCGCCAGAGCAGCTGTGTTTCAGGTCCGGTCTGGGGATCGCTCAGCAGCGCCCCCCACCCAACAGCTGAATTGCCAATGGCTGAATTGGAGTACTGCACTGTGCCGGAAAAGCTGGTGGGTTCTGTGGGTCTGCAGAGCATGCTTCTCGCAAATCTAGCAGCAGCAAGCTCCCGCTGACAACAGCGTTGTCATAAGACCTGCTTCGTGAAGCAACGATGAAACAAATGTAATGATTGTTTTGTTCATCGCATAGGCTATTTAATTTTAGCCTATTTTAATACAATTCAAATAATCAAATTGTGCTTAGAGGGAATTATTTTCACCGGACATTAAGACCGGAGAGATTAAATATGTCGGACTTCAACAGATTTTGCCGGTCAAATACCGGTAATTACCGGCTAACGGAAACCCTGATGTTGATGTGTGTCCATGTCCAAAATCAGGGACCATAATGGAAATAAGTGCTTGCACTTTCTCATGTTTTTATCCCTTGGATGCTGTCTTTTACTCCACTATAAAAATCAATCAATAAACCAAGACAATCGACTCTCCTGGCCAGTAGTGTAAGATGTGAAGAAAAATACAAACCTTGATAGAATAAAACAAATGGCAACCAGTGTGCATTAGAGAAACAGACGGCTGTTACATCAACAAGCTGATTCTAACAATATATCAGTCAATCCAGTCCAGTGTCAGATCATGATGCAGATGTTTATGCAGTTTGTAGCCTACATTCGTTCTTCATAAACTAAATAACTTCAATACACTGTTAAATAGAAAGTGAAAGTATTCCTGCGGGCTGAGAAAGCGTAATTTAGGCTGCTTTCTAACACGACCACCAGTGGCATATTGTGTGGTTACTGGACTTGAGTTATATTAGAAGAATAACAAAACCTTAAATTAAAAATATATTTGCCTAATTCTCTTTATTTTTACATTCATCCAGCTCATTAATATATGTAATAGACGCATGTCTCTGTGTGCATTAATATCTAACAGACACATGTCTCTGTGTGCATTAATATCTGTAACAGACGCATGTTTCTGTGTGCATTAATATCTAACAGACACATGTCTCTGTGTGCATTAATATCTGTAACAGACGCATGTCTCTGTGTGCATTAATATCTGTAACAGACGCATGTCTCTGTGTGCATTAATATCTAACAGACACATGTCTCTGTGTGCATTAATATCTGTAACAGACGCATGTCTCTGTGTGCATTAATATCTAACAGACGTATGTCTCTTTGTGCATTAATATCTAACAGACGTATGTCTCTTTGTGCATTAATATCTAACAGACGCATGTCTCTGTGTGCATTAATATCTAACATAGACATATCTGATGAGGCCAAGCACTGTTGTGTTGTCTGCAAATTTGACTATGAGGTTAGATGGAGAGGAGGAACAACAGTCGTGTGTGAAAAGTGTGTAGAGAAGTGGGCTGAGTACACACCCCTGAGGGGCCCCGGTGCTAATGGCCAGGGTGGGGGATGTGTGCTTGCCAATCCTGACATGTTGTGTGCGATTTGTAAGAAAGTCCAAGATCCAGTTGCATAGTGTGGTGTTCAGTCCGAGTTTGTGTAGTTTATTGTGAAGCTTGTTGGGTAGAATAGTGTTGAAGGCTGAACTAAAGTCGCCATATGTGTGCCTGTGCTCTAGATGTTCCAGCAGAGTGTGCAGCACAATGGCAATAGCATCCTCTGTTGACCTGTTCTTCCTGTAGGCAAACTGGTTGTGGTCTAATGATGGCGGTATGGAGGCTTTTATGTGTTTCATGACCAGTCTCTCAAAGCATTTTGCGACGATGGGGCCGAGTGCCACAGGTCTGTAGTCGTTCAGGCCTGTGACTTTAGGTTTCTTTGGAACCGGGACCATTGTTGCTGCCTTAAGACATGCGGGAACCCAGGATGAGCCCAGAGACAGGTTGAAGATGGTGGTGAGAACTGGGGCTAGTTCAGCCGCACAGTCCTTGAGCACCCGTCCCAGGACTCCATCAGGCCCCACCGCCTTCCTTGTGTTGATGTTTCGTAGACTGAGGGGCCTTTCTCACTCACCCCAATCGGTTCCGTTCCATTCCGTTCTGGTCCGTTCCGAGATCTGATGCGAACTCCCCCCCTCTCCCCCCTCTAGTTTGTGTACACACTCAGTCTTGGTGCGCTCTGGGTTTTGTTTACGGTTTGCGTTTTGAGCTTGTAAGCTTGCCGTAGGCCAGTGTTTCTCAAAGTGGGGGGCGCGCCCCCCAGGGGGGGCGCAGAGGCATAACAGGGGGGGCCTTGAGATTTATTAAAAAAAATAATAATAATAATTGCCAGGCCTAATGCGAGCCAGGGAAGTGCTGTGCTTTGTAACGCGGCTTCATGTTTTCATCCACTGAGCTGTGAGGCCCCACATGCTTGTTTTTGGTTGAGGTCTGAACTCTCAAATTGCCCATAAATATCGTTGTTGTGGGTATTGTCCAGTTGTTGCTGTGTGGTTTTATCTGCCCAAAATTCAAGCAAGCATGAAAAGCATTACAGTAACGACGTTGTGTGTGTCACGCCCCCCGCTCCCACTGGCCCGCACCCGAGACCACCTATTTCAAGCGTCCCAGGTTCAGCGCCGCTTCGAACCCAAAAGGGGTGTGTCCGTCTGAGTAGAGCTGCCGCGATAACCGCATTACCGTGGTATCGCTGTTGCATCACGCCCACCGCAGAGTAGGGCTGAATACCGCATCACCGCTGTTTATTTTAATAATAATAAAGTAGCGCCCAGACGTTGGACTTGCGGCTCTGCAGATATACCCTACTCGGTTCCAAGCGACCCTATTGGGGAGAAGTGGTACCAGAAAAGTCATGTGAAACATTGCAGACCACTGATTGGTCAGAAGAGAGACGCGTCACACGTTGAGTCTCTGAACAAAAACAGAAAGCTGCCATCTTTACTGCCTCGCTAAGGATGTATTTCATTCAGGATTTGTTTGCGACAGCAGTACCAAGTGTAATAAACAGAAAAGGATGGATTCACTGTGTATTCTGCCTCATTTATTGATGAAACAAAACTGACATCAACCCAATTTACCACCGAGCGGAGAGTTTAGTGTCACAACAAGATCGCTGATGTGTTAAGTTTGTTGTTGTTATTAGCCTAATACTAACGTCAGCAGATATACACGAGAGGTAACATTAAACCCGGGTTGCTTGGTAGAATAGACACAATGAGAGGTAACGTTAGCTTTAGCACAATAGACACGAGAGTCTGGTTAATGTCGTTATTGATTGATTGATTGATTGATTGAAACTGTGTTAAACTCTGGCTTGCTGCAAGCCCTCGGACATGGCTATGCCCACGGAGCTTTCAGTGTACACAAGCGGCCCCGCCTGCATCCCCACACGGAGACAAACGGAGTAGTACCTGGCTGCAGTGGAAAAGGAACGAAGTACCAGGTACCTAAAGCGGGTTGAGTAGGTACTATGCAGTGGAAAAGCGCCATTAGACTAGAGGCAGGCTATATGCTATAAAGAGTAGACTACTAAAAAAAAAAATGCATTCAATTTTTTTTTTTTTTTTTTTTTTTTTGTGCACACTCACTGTGCGGTAATAACCGCGGCGGTAGGAAATATTTCGCAAATTTGTGCGGTAAGGAAAATATCAATACCGCGGCAGCTCTACGTCTGAGTGAGAACACTCCCCCCCCCCCCCCCCCCGTCCCTGGGGGCGCTGATTCGACCCCGATTGGTGAGTGAGAAAGGCCCCTGAGTCTAACCTCATGAGTGCTCAGGACTATGGTGGAGCCGTCAGAGGGGAGAGGGGGCAACACCGGGTCCTTGTTGTCCCTGTCAAAACATGCATAAAAGATGTTTAACTCCTCCGCTAGGGGAGCGCTGCCGTTGACAGGGGGGGATGTTCTTCCCTTGTAGTCCGATATAGCCCTGACACCCTCCCATACCTGCCGGGGGTTTGAGGCGCTGTTGAAGTGGGCTTCAATGCGGTTTTTGTATGATAGCTTAGTAGATCTGACTCCCTTTTTCAGGTCTGATCTTGCTGCACTGTATGCGTTGGTGTCACCTGATTTATGCGCTGCATTCCTGGCTCGTAATAGTGATTTTTCTTTTTTTACTTTATTTTTTAGCGTTTATCGCTTTTCTGGTCAAGCATGACCGACAGAAACAGGTTGAATGGGATGTAGAGTAGGGGAAGACACTCTGAGAAAATACGGCGGGTCCGGGAATCGAACTCGTGTACCCCAGATCCGTGACGAGCACGGTTGTCCCCGACGCAGAAATGGCGCCGAGATACGCGGTGAGCTACGGGAGCTCCCCTGTAATAGTGATTTTATGTTCTGTGTCATCCAGGGTTTGACATTTGGAAAGACACGGATCTGCTTCCAAGATGTAACAATGTCTACACAGAAAGTGATATAGTCGAGCACTGAGAGAGAGAAAATGAACTAATGAACTAATGAACAAGTCCCTAATCTTGAGTCTTGACTCAAGTCTGAAGTCGCCAGGGTATGAGTTTCAAGACTTAAACTCGAGTCCCCATTTCTGTATCTTACCAATCAATTCTGAATAAAATCTAGTCAGCTGAACCACAAGTTGGTGAGTTGGGTTTTTCTGGGTGCTCAAGATGATTACTACAGCTCTCCACCCTGCAATTCAATCCAATGAGGCAAACAAAGAATGTTACTAAAAACACATTATAAATAAATACAATTTTTCTCCCATCCCAATTTCATATTTCCAATTCTCCCCTCCCCTGTCTTGAACGTTGCTCGACTATGCCCCTCACTGGTCGGTTGTAGGGAGGATAGAAGCCTTGCATCACGTGTCCCCTCCGGTACACAAGGAGGCAGCCTGTCGCATCTTTTCACCTGCCAGCGCGAACTCTCAGTGGCGAGGTGTAACGCATGGGAGGCTCACACTACCCCTGCTACTTCCTGTCTCTGCTGTGCAGGCGTCCCCCAACCGACCTGTAGGAGTCGCTGTCCACAACGTCCAAATCCCCACCCATCGACTTCCACCCTCTAACTCTGCCAATTGAGTTAGTATGACGGCTGGCCCAAGCCGGAGGCAATGCTGACACCCGGATTCGAGACTGGAGTCTCTTGCATTGGTGATGAGCGCAATCTCCGCTGCGCCACCCAGCCGCCCCCATTTATTTATTTTTCTTGACTTGGGCAATTTTGAGATTTCATTTTTTTAATTGTTATACTGTTTGAATTAATTTCCATCCAGGAAGTTGCAGGCAACATGAGAACCGATAGAACCTCAACACAATCTTTTACAGAATCGATGATGCATAGAGATAGAGTGTGTACTCCCGTTCCGTAACGCATGACGAACAACTTCCTCAAATGAAATGAGGACAAAACTGAAATCCTACTAGTCGGTCCTATAACAAAAAGACAAATGTTACAGAGCAATATGGGGCAACTTACTCCTTGGATCAAACCCGAAGTTACAAGTCTTGGTGTTATAATAGACTCAGACCTAAGCTTTAAATCACACATCAACAAGGTGACAAAAACATAATTCTTCCACCTTAGAAACATAGCTAAGGTAGGGCCGTTTATAAATCAAAAAGACGCTGAAAAACGGATCCATGCCTTTATCTCCAGCCGACTTGACTACTGTAATGCACTCCTCACTGGCCTCCCAAAAAAAAAAACAGAACGACTCCAACTCATTAAAAACTCGGCAGCTAGGCTACTAACTAGAACCAAGAGGAGAGACCACATCAGACCACATCTGGCTTCCGGTAACATTTAGAATCAATTTCAAGGTGGTCCTCCTTATGTACAAAGCACTAAATGGCACAGGACCAAGCTACATTCCTAATTCTCTAGTCAACTATGTGCCTTCTAGAACATTGTGATAATCTACTACTGGTCTATTGAATGTTCCAAACCACAGCCTAAAGAGAATCGGGGATGCAGCCTTTGTAAACTATGCACCAAAGTTATGGAACACACTACCTATGGATATTAGGGAAGCTAGATCTCTTAATATTTTTAAAAATAAGTTAAAAACGTACCTCTTCACCATAGCCTTTTAATACACTCCGCTGTTGATTGTACTGTAGAACTATAGTATTTACTCTGTCCATTCTATTTTATTGCACTGCACTTCACTTTGCATTGTGGTAGATTTTCCCAAGCTCAAACTCATGAAACCACTAAGGGTGGGAAAATGCTATTGAAGTTGTATTTTCCTTGGAAGCTAGGTCTGCAGCTACTGGACGATACTGATAATGGTGGGACCAGTGCACACACATTTTAGAATAGTCTGAATGTTTTCCCCAACAGGTAGTCAAAATACATGGGTTTTAGAAGTCTCATATTAGTAAATCCCTAAAAGCTTTTTATAATAGACCACAAGTAAAGTGACTGATTAGATTATGCACTATTTGGTCTGGGCAAACTGCACCTGAGTAAGCAACCCCCCAGGAGATCATTATATGTAAATAAGACAGGATACTGGTCAAAGTTGGTCGGCCAGCTTTGAAATTAGAACAAAAGACTGTTTACCAAAACAGGACGCTGAATCCAGCTGTTAGCAGACGCCCGGTTGTTACCATTTACAGGCTTGCAGCTTTCTATAGAAACGCTGAGAGCGGACACCCAGTTTGGGGGTCATAAAGATAGGACACAGAGCTTCAAAAGGAAGTTTCAGATAACACCAGCTGAGACAAACGGCCGGCAGAAAACGCCTCTCCTGGTTTGCAGGGAGAGCGTATCAGCGTTCAAACTAAAACATTGGTTTAATATAAGAATACACTAATTTAGTGATAATGTACTTGATTAAATAAACCTAACTTAATAGAAGTAGAAAATAATAAATAGGTTCCATTGGTGTAAAGTCTAAATCAATCAGTAAAAACAGTTATAAAATAGTGTATTCATCTTTACAAAGTATAGTCAAGCTATAGAAATCAATCTGTTTACAATATTGAACTGATATTCATATGGTCTAAAACAGGTTTACGCATCAAATTAACTTCAAAGATATTAACCTAGATTACAGAAAGTAAAACAGTTTGTCTTATAAACCCACAATAGGTTTAATCTATGTTTAGGACACTAAGAAATTCTGTGGCAAAATAAGCATTACTTTTTGATTGATAAATTGATAAATCTAATGCCAGATACATTTAAACGCTAAACTAAAGAATTCTCTCAAAGATATTTCCCTATAAGGTAATATCCGGCGTTAGACCTGGTTCAAAATGACAGAGTATGCACCTCAGCCAATCAGAATCTCTCTCTTCTAAAGAGGTCCTCCCCTCTGACGTAAGATCTCAAGGGGAGGAGGAAAGGCTTTAAAGACTAGCACTCTAGTTAGAGAGAGCAGAACGAACGAACGCAACAACAACACACACATGCTTTTTGACCTCATCCCCGACTGGAAGCTGATGACGACGAGCTGAGAAGGAAGAGACGAACAGCGAGGAGACGAGAAGAGATACTTTAATTGTAGTGAATTAGTCTGGAACAAAGATCTGAGGGCATAGTCTCGGGAATCTGTGTTTCATTGCACGTTTTGAATTCAAGCCTTTGTTATTTCACTTTTGCTTGTGAAATAAAAAGCGGATTTTGCACATTAGCAAACTCTCATCGTCTTCATTTCATTCTCCTGCTCCGCCGTCGTTACAAGGCCATGCTTGGCCTTTTTAAGTAAAAGGGAATTAGTAAACGGACAAACACAATGCAGAGTATCATAGCTGGTTCTTAATATAAGAACCAAGGACCCTTTTTACTTCAGCATAATTTTACTTAACCTTTTATTGCACTGCAGTGTTGCATAATTTTACTATCTACTCTATTCTACTATTTTATTGCACTGTACTTACTCTTTTTATTACAGGTTCAAAACTGTCGGGTATTAAACTGTGTGGGTATCAAACAAGAAAGACTGTCAGGCTTTAAAACTGTGTAGGACCCAGGCCCAGAACTGCGTCCTGAGAGAGGGAACTGCGCCCTGAGAGGGAGGTTTGCCCTGAGTGGGAGGGTCGAAGGGTCAAAGTGGGTATTAAACAGGAGGGAAGATTGTCAAGTTTTAAACTGTGGATACCAAACAGAGAAGGTAAATACGACTTTAAACAGTAATCCAGAACTATTTTATTGCACTGTAAAAAACTGTGACTTTATAATGTCTGCACTTTATGTGCACTATTTTACTCTCTATTCTATCTTACTCTTTTTTTGTCTATTTAAAACTGAATCAAACCAGAAACAAGGTGGCCTGTTGGGATGTTAGATCCTAATGTGAAAAACTGTGATTTTATACCTCTGCACTTTATGTGCTCATTTTATGCCTTATGTCTTTTTTCTGTTTTGCACTTTGAGCTGCAGTTTCTGTATGAAAGGTGCTATACAAATAAAGTTTATTATTATTATTACACCATTTGGGGCAGATGGTCTACTACGACACGCATAAGGGCAATTGACCCTACTCTTTATGTATACTGTCACCTAATGGCTCCCGATTTATTCTGTAATGGGGTTATTGATCCCCATCAAACAGGCCCCCGGGTTAACTGGTTTCAAAAAGTATGTACGATCATGGCTATCGGCATAGGAAAGAGAGGGTAGCATATTTATTTATTATTCTTTTATCTTCAACTGTATGCATATTGTATCTTAATGTTTTATGATGTTTTATGTTGATGTATATCCTGTTTTTTAATACCAGGGACCACGATGGAAATAAGTGCATTTTATCATGTTTTTATCCCTTGGATGATGTCTCTAATCCACAATAAAATCAATCACTCTTTCCACTAGGTGGCAGTAATGTACGGTTCTGTGTTCTAACCACCACTGAATCACAAATGAAGAAGCAGTGTTGTCTTCTGGGTAGATGAATATACATAGTTAATAATACTGGCACAATATAAATACTTAGTGTCTGTCTTCCTCTGTCCCAGATCCACCCAGCGACCTACTGATGATTAAAAAGGAAGAGGCTCGGGACCCGCTAGACCCACCCAAGGAGGAGCCCACAGATATGTCCACTGTGCTGAAGGAGGAGCCCACAGACCATCAGGATATGTCCACTGTGCTGAAGGAGGAGCCCACAGACCATCAGGATATGGCCACTGGGCTGAAGGAGGAGCCCACAGACCATCAGGATATCAGTATGTTACTTTCTCTTTCATATCTTTATTTTCTCTCGTTCTCCTTCCTATGCTCCAGTATATTTGTATATAACCTTCTCTCCTATAATCTTTTTTGTATCAAACTGTGTTCTCATGCAACAACTTAGCATGCTTACTTACTTAAAAATAATTTCCACTGTACCCGCTGTGAGAAAATGTAGATTTATTTATTGATTGAAATTCCTCTACGGACAACATTGCTTTAAGAAAAACAACAATGAATTATATTATCATCCAGAAAAAGCGGAAAATACATATTTGTTGCAGCTTTTTGAAAGATTCTGACCGGAACTATTTTTGTTGTTGTCACTAGCTTGACACACGCCATTGAGCTCCTGTCCGCTTCAAAGTTTGTTAGACCCTCCACATGGACGGTTGTGTTACTTTTTCATCAAGGACCCATAGTGTTATAGAGGGGAAGCATGAGGACATATTTTCATGAGTGGAAACTGAGTGAGTGAGTGAGTGACTGTGGATCTATTAGGTCATGCAACGTCAACTGGCAGCCCGTGGCAAAGCTTACCATCTGGCCCACACAATATTAATATATTGCCAATTGGCAAGTAAATTTAGTAAAATGCATAACAATTATATGATACGAGAATTAAACATTCTGTTAGATAGATATCAGTTTTTGTATAATTGAATGTTGGAGAGAGAGAAATTTGACTTTTCAGTTCAGCACCTCTCCACTGTCCAGTTCAGCACCACGGACAGTGGATTAGACGTTGCCCCTTGAAAACTCCGCTTGTTAGTCACGCGTTGTTAGTGTGTGAGTAGCCAGCCAAAGACGGATGTTAAGGACATTGGTAAACTCATTTGAAGAAGAAATCCAAGCCCTACACCTAAAAAAGAAATGCAAGAAAAGCTTTCCAAAGAAATAAAACGTGAAAATAAAACAAGATGAGATGGAAGGCAGAAGTTTACCTCTGGAGAGATTCTGTTGGAGGACACCCCAGTTAGAGCAGATGGACTGAGCTTGAAAAGGTTACATTCCAATGCAATGTCCAAGCAACAGACCTGTGGACTGAGCCCTCATGGATTTAACAAGACGTATTTTTGAGTTCTCAACAAGGAAACTATAAAAGAAGGAAGGGTGATCACGTCACTGTGTAGTACATGAACGCTCATTGGTGCCAAGTGTGGAAACGTTCACTTCGGCTGACACTGAGTTGAATGGGATCGCCATCTCGCTGTTTTATCCATCACTATCCTAGACTAAATTAATGCACCAAAACAACAGATTTAAACGATCCCGGATAATTATTGTCATTCAGCTTGTCTTGTCCATTTGCCAGTAATTGCCATTTCTCACATAAACAGCTTTACACATGAAGCAGTGAAATATGATATACAATGTACTTACTGAGAGTATTGCTTGTTTTTTTATTATGTTAGTGTGCCAATTAATTTGTGGCATAGCATGGACTTGACAGTTCTCTCATTAAAATGTGTATACAATGTGTGCCGTTTCAGTATGCAACTCTTCAGTTGATTTTACAGGAAAAGGACAAATTATGTTGTGCATTTCTTGTAACTATAATTTCAGTGATTTATTTTGTTATCTGAAAATAAAAGCTATAATTCAACTATGTAAACCTAGTCTTTCCTGATGGAAATGTTTTTTAACTCCATAAGCCAATCCTTATTTCCTGGTGAAATTGGTCCTACATACAGACTCATGGGGAGGACCAGATGTTTCTAATGAAAAGCTCAGTGGTGGCGAGCCTACAATTGGCCCTTCCCACATTCCTGTCCATCATCACCAGAAAACGAGGATAAGCCATTATCAGCAGCCACAGAAGTTAATATTGTGTGAAAACTATTAGTCCAAACTAGACTTACTACACAACAATAAAAATATGATAATAATTGAACAGCAAGGTAATTGACCATGGAGCTACCCTTATGAACACTGGGGTGACAGTGTGAAAACTAGACTATTAATCTTAGGTAGTGTTGTGGAAATTATTCTAAGAGAAGAAACGATGAGCTGAGTAACTCAGATTGAGTCGAGTTGTAAAAAATATAGATTTATTCTCTGTAATCACAGAAAAAGTGCTCGGTTACTAATCAGAGACCAAGTGTACACAAGCATCTGACCAGGAAATTGCAACGATATTGTATCGTTGTCCAAAGACTCTATATTGTATTGTATTGTGATGAAACTGGTGATTCCCACCCCTACTGGTGAGCTATCGTTAACTAGCAGCTATGCTGTGTGTTCTCTAAAATTAATGCAGGCTACTGGTGAGCTATCGTTAACTAGCAGCTACGCTGTGTGTTCTCGAAAAGTAATGCAGGCTACTGGTGAGCTAACGTTAACTAGCAGCTACGCTGTGTGTTCTCTAAAAGAAATGCAGGCTACTGGTGAGCTGGTTAACTAGCAGCTACGCTGTGTGTTCTCTAAAAGTAATGCAGGCTACTGGTGAGCTAACGTTAACTAGCAGCTACGCTGTGTGTTCTCTAAAAGTAATGCAGGCTACTGGTGAGCTAACGTTAACTAGCAGCTACACTGTGTTCTCTAAAAGTAATGCAGGCTACTGGTGAGCTAACGTTAACTAGCAGCTACGCTGTGTGTTCTCTAAAAGTAATGCAGGCTACTGGTGAGCTAACGTTAACTAGCAGCTACACTGTTTTCTCTAAAAGTAATGCAGGCTATTGGTGAGCTAACGTTAACTAGCAGCTACGCTGTGTTCTCTAAAAGTAATGCAGGCTACTGGTGAGCTAACGTTAACTAGCAGCTACGCTGTGTGTTCTCTAAAAGTAATGCAGGCTACTGGTGAGCTAACGTTAACTAGCAGCTACGCTGTGTGTTCTCTAAAAGTAATGCAGGCTACTGGTGAGCTAACGTTAACTAGCAGCTACGCTGTGTGTTCTCGAAAAGTAATGCAGGCTACTGGTGAGCTAACGTTAACTAGCAGCTACGCTGTGTGTTCTCTAAAAGAAATGCAGGCTACTGGTGAGCTGGTTAACTAGCAGCTACGCTGTGTGTTCTCTAAAAGTAATGCAGGCTACTGGTGAGCTAACATTAACTAGCAGCTACACTGTGTGTTCTCTAAAAGTAATGCAGGCTACTGGTGAGCTAACGTTAACTAGCAGCTACGCTGTGTTCTCTAAAAGTAATGCAGGCTACTGGTGAGCTAACGTTAACTAGCAGCTACACTGTTTTCTCTAAAAGTAATGCAGGCTACTGGTGAGCTAACGTTAACTAGCAGCTACACTGTAGGGTGACTATATTTTGATTTCCAAAAAAGAGGACATGCTGGCTTCAGCCTCAATATACTTAATGTTACTCGAAGTTTACTCAAAGATGCCTTATTGTTTTAACCTCTTAAGCCCCTATTTTCTGAAAATCCGCCTAAAATACATTTAAGTAAATGGAATATTGCTCCACTTTTACAAGGTCCATTTGCATGTTCTTGGTATCTAGAGACATCTATGGACTTCAGTGAATGTATTCCCAGTGTCAGAAATATTGTGTCTATTACTAGGCTTGCTTAAATTGTGATGAAACAAAGGAGAATATGAATTATGATTTTTCTTTGCATCTTTGACAGTGAATAACACCATGCTAAAAGTGTCCAGACATAAGAAACTGCCACTGAGCTCGTTCAGTACCTTGTTGAGATTACGTGTACAAAAACCGAAGGAAATTAATAAAGGGAAGATGATTAAACAGATGGTTTTGTAGATACAGTACTGAATTCTGCCATCCGGACCCATGCAATTTGAAATATTATTATAGAATATAGAATGAGGCCTATAAATGACCTTATTATAGCCAACTTGTACACTATGGATCGGGCCAAATATCCTCTTTCAAATGAGAGATGTTCCGATACCATTTTTTCCTTCCCGATCCTATTCCGATACCTAAGCTTTGGGTATCGGCCGATACCGATACTGATCCGATACCAGTGCATACATTAAAAAAATTAAATAAAATATAAACTATTATATAAATTATACTTTTTATTTTTATTTTTATTTTATTTTTTACAGATACTGTTTTATATATACTGTTTTTTTTAGTAATAACTAGAAGTAATGGTATTTATTCAACAACAGGTGATTGTATAGATTAGTATTAGTATCATTAATCAATGAGTATGGGGCTGCGGCACTGCAGATATACCCTACTCCAATGATCCGCACGGACTTTAGACGGTGTTGCACTCGCTACCCAGTCTGTTAGTAGCAGAGGCTCTGGCTAGTAGTAACGTTCATGTTGTGATTTTCGATGCAAAATAAATATTCAACATTCTCTTTTGAGACTCCGCCTCAGACTCTTATCCTTTGGCACTTGGAACTTGCTGTACTTTGTTTGCAGGTATGCAGCCATTATTGCTGGATTATGAATAGCACCAACTTTAGCCACGGTACCGTTATCAAGCTAAGCTAGCTGACCTAGCTCGTCTTCCCCGCATTGACATTTGATAGCGTTAGTCAGCTAACGCTAGTCAGTAGCTACTTGACTTAAATACGATTCACCATGGGTGCATTATTGTTGATAGACGGACAGTGTCAGGTCCTGGAGAAAGGACAGGCGATCATCTGATTTGATGTAACGTTAAAGTGGATGTTGTTCCAACTAGCTAGCTTTTCAGCTAATGCTATCATAACACCAGCAAGCAAAACACATCCCGTCCGAGCTCCCCGTCACACGCTCTGTCGGGGACAATGGAATTTAAGAAAGTGTATCTGCTGTTAAAATGACAAACAGCATCACACTTTAAAACACGTTCATTTTATAATCCTCTCTCAGCAGGAGATAAATGACGTCATGGGATCGGAGGCTAGAATTTACGTGTACTTGCCGATACCGATACCAGCATTTTAGGCAGTATCGGCGGCATTTCCGATACTGGTATCGGTATCGTAACAACTCTATTTCAAATGGCAGAGTTACATTTGGATTTAGTATCACCAGGCACGCATGAAGAACAGAATGAAATCTATATACAGTAGGTTTTTTATTCTTGCGACGGCTCAGCCATTTTAAAACTGATTTCAAATCGGATTATGTTCAAAATATGGGAGACAAACTAACTGCGCTCCAATATATGCCAATAACATTAAGTTTTGTGGTATATAATCCCAAATAATAAGATAAATGAAAACATTTAATACACTAGTCATTTGTTTGAAGGCAGCTAGAGGCCGTTGAGAAGTGTAGTTTAAAACAATTCCAACGCTCATTGAGACCTCTGGATGTCCTCTTCTCAAAATGACATTCAGCGATGGTCGCTTTTTCAAAATGGCGTATCCCCGCGATCACAACACATTTCAAAAACGAAGATCTCACTAATAACACTTTAACCTATTGGTAAACAAACGTATTGCTGAAAATATACACTATGACTGCTGTTGTGACATGGTTATGATGTTTACTCTTGAATATGTTTGAAAACAAATATGCTAATTATGTCAGACAGTCTGGAGAGCTTGATTTATGACATGTCATTTTGGGACCGGTACCCTCGGTTCTCGAGTTACATGCTGATATGTCTGGTGTGTAACTTTTTCAGCGCACGCGTCAGATTACCCTCCCGGACTCCCGAGGCTCCAGAACTGTCAATCTTCCGCCGATTGCGAAAATGATTGATCAGCGTTGTAGTGAATTAGTGTAGCTTTCCAATGATATCGCACGTGGGGGTGTGCGAATCAGGGATCTAGGTGAACATTTACGAGTGAATACAGGAAGTGAAACAAATTTCGAATTCATTGACTTGGATGAGGAAATGGAGAAATTGAGTTTTTTTCTTGGCACACGGTTTACCCGGATCGCTTTAGAATACTCATTTCTGAACGGATAAAAAAAAATTATTTCATAGTTGACTAATAGTCGACTATCGGCTAATTCTGGCAACTACAAATCGACTATACAAATCCTTAGTCGGGTACAGCCCTACTACTACTATGCTTATATACTTATATGCCTATACCTACTATGTTACTGCTGGAATCCTATACTACTATGTAGGGGTGTAACGGTACACAAAAACCACGGTACGGATATGTGTACCTTTACACCCCTACTACTACAGGGCTCACATTGGTTGCGCCAGTGCACCTAACTTTTTCATTTAGGTGTACCAGCACATAATTTAGGTGCACCCAAAAAAATTCACAGCGCCTTTTGCCGCTGCAATAATACATTTAAAGCGTTACTTTTACCGTTACCTTTTTTGTCAGTTCCCATACACATTAGTATTTTCTTAACATGTTATGTAAATGATTGTAAACAGGAATAAGACAGGTACAAGCACCGCAACATTTTTCTTTACAAAAAAATCTATCTATAGTTCTCGTCATTTTAATTCAATTACGAGCTTGTAGCTACTAAGTGAACTTATGGTGTTGCTCAATGAGGAGTGGGAAAACAAAATGAACTTTTTGGCCAAGGTGGCTGGTAGATGATACAAAAGAACTACCAGCCAGGCAGATTTTTTAACAGCCAAAAATGATAAATAGCTTTTTAGTGTATCGCCATGTGTTATTATTACTATATACTCTCATGCCATTTTCAATTAATATCATAAACAACATAAGGAATATTAGCATAATTTTTTGTGGACTGAAGGAATAAGTCAGCGTTAATAGTTTAAAATGCAGATCATTTATTCAAACATATTTATTTAGTGTAGGGCTGTCCCAAATACCATTTTACAGGCTTTGAATACTCCTTGGTGTTTCTGAACACTCTTTCTCAAAAAACACTGTTAAAAACAATAAGATTAACATTTAATAATTAACGAAACAATCACAAATCATGATTGTTGGCTACCATTCTGTTCTATCCAGTAGCAACCCGAGGCCATCAGTCAAATTTCGTTGGCAACATGCATTCTGAATCACCGTTGTAGGAGACTAGAAGTGGGGTCGAGAAACACACACACACACACACACACAGACAGACAGACAGACAGACAGACAGACAGACAGACAGACAGACAGACAGACAGACAGACAGACAAGGCTCCTCGACTTCTCGAGCATTGTTCTGCACTAGCTAGCTAACATTAACATCCAGGCTTTACAAACATAACGTAAAGTGAAAGCCGACACACCTATATAAACATGCGGAACTATAACAAAAACACAATCAACTTACTCGCACATCCAAGCGAAGTCCTTGTAGGGTCTTGATTTATTCGCTATTGTGTGTGGATTACGGAAGAGTATCCTCATTTTAGTAAGTAATTAAGTGAAGTAAGAGGTGTGCGCATGGATACACACACACGGACACACGCGCGGCACGGTTTCACAGATGCACATGGCTTTGTTTACCCAATCAGAGCCAATAAAAGTCAGAGCGGAGCAGGTGCACGTGGCCATGGGGGGGGGGGGGGGGGGCGCTACACACATACAGACGGACCTGCTGGAATGTGAGGAAATGCCTGCCTACCACCGCAGAGACTCTGGTATCAAATCCAGCTGTCAGCAGTACCTCTGGCTTGGTCGGTCGTCCATACTAGATATCATAAACACCTCCCTTAGAACCGGTACTTTCCCAGATGCCTTTAAAACAGCAGTTGTAAAGCCACTACTAAAAAAACCTAACTTGGATAGTTAGGACGTCAGACGCCTTATCAATGTAATGTGGGCAGTCAGTAGCGATAATGAACCAACGGCCGCCATCTCACTGGACGCGGAAAAGGCGTTTGACAGCGTAGAATGGGAGTACTTATTTTTTTTTTTTTTTTTTTTTTTTTTTTGTCTCTTTCCCCCTCCATTTTCCTCCGATTTTCTCCCATCCCAATGTTAGTCGTATGCCAATTCCCAGTCCCTTCCTGGTCGCTGCGCACTTACCCCCCACAGTCAGATCATCTGGGAGAGTGGAGGCTACCACGTGCTTCCTCCGACACACGTCCAGCCAATCACCGCTTCTTTTCACCTGGCAGCGCGGATTCTCATTGAGAGGGCGTAGCGTGTGGGAGGACCACACTATCCCCCTCACGTCCAATCCGCGCTTAGCAGGCGCCCCGACCGAACTGTAGGAGTCGCTGTTTACAACGACCCGGACCCACCCCGCCAGCTTCTCCCACCCTCTAATACAGCCAATTGTATTAGTGCAGACGGCCAGCCAAGCTGGTGACAACCCCGGAGCTGTGAGCTGGATTCGAACAGGCGAATCCAGCTCACAGCTCCGGGGCTGGTGACGAACGCAATCTCCGCTCGGCCACCTAACCGCCGGGAGTACTTATTTTCAACCCTGGAGGCGTTTGGTTTCGGTCAGACCTTTATAAAATGGGTGAAGTTGTTGTATAACCAACCGGAGGCAGCGGTGCAAACAAATGGGATAATCTCCTCATATTTCAAACTAGGCCGCGGGACACGCCAAGGGTCACCCCTTTCTCCTTTGCTCTTCTGTTTAGCGCTTGAGCCCCTGGCAGCAGCTATACGTAAGGACCCAAGTTACAGTGGGGGGCCCAAAAACGTATGCTTTATGCAGATGACATTTTGCTTTTTGTTACAGACCCAGGCAATGCTGTACCCGCACTACTCAAGACAATAGATACGTTCTCAAGATTTTCAGGGTATAAGGTTAATTGGTCGAAGTCGGAGGCTCTTCCCCTAACGTCCTACTGCCCCAAATCACTATTTAAAGATGGCTCCTTTCAGTGGCCTGAAAAGGGTATTCGGTATCTAGGGATTCTTTTCCCCAAGCAAGTAAACAACATTGTTAGTGTCAACTTTGACCCACTACTAGGCAAAATCTCAGCGGATGTGGAGAGATGGGCTCCCCTTTTCTTGTCACTATGGGGCAAGGTTAATGTTCTTAAAGGGGAACTATTTTACTATTTCTTTCACTATTTGGGCACTTTTACACAATTCCTGTGAGTCTATGGAACACCTCTGTAATATATATATTTTTTTTATTCATTGTTTTGTATTTCTAATCAAGTCCTCAAAAACAGCATTTTTCTACCTCAAGATCTCGAGCTGTTTTGAGCCTGGGCTCCTAAACCACTGCGCAGCGTCGGCCCCCCCTGAACATTAACATGCAGCGGTGTCTTTATGACATCACATATAGGGCACATTTTCAAATGACTCAGTTCAGTGAGGGTGAATATTGTGAGAGGAGAATTGGAAGAATGCGCCAATATGAGAATTTTGAGACATAGATCATATTAATATAAGTTCACATAGCTAGGAAACAATGCTAAACACTCAAAAAGGCCATTTATAAGATAGTTCCCCTTTAAGATGAACTGCATTCCCAGAGTAAACTACCTCCTCCAGTCACTGCCGATAGCAATACCTAGCAAGTATTTTAAACAATTTGATAGAATATGCAACACATTCCTGTGGAACGGTAAAAGACCCAGGATGCGTATTGGTAAACTACAACAGCCTGTGGACAGAGGTGGCCTGGGTCTCCCCAAATTATTACTATATCATTATGCTTACAGTTTCAGACATATGACACAGTGGGCCCTGCCCCCTGAGAGAGCGCCTCCATGGTACATAATGGAGCAGTCGGTATACACACGGCTGCCCCCACTGTCGTATATTACAGCTAAATTACCACCAACTGCCCGAACTCACCCTATTATCTCTCACATACAGGCCGTATGGAAGAAGGTGTCTCGCATCTTTCATATCAACCCACATTTAAGCCTGTCAGCAGGCTTATGGGCCAACCCAAAATTGTGTATATGCAGATCCCCCTTTATGTGGAAGGAATGGATAGACAAAGGCATCCTCACCCTGGGGGACCTCTATGAAGACGATGCATTCAAATCTTTTGAAAAACTGATTCAACAATATCAGCTGGCCAACAATCAATTTTGGAGATATTTACAATTGAGGCATCTTCTCATAGGCACATTTGGCTCGCCACAGACCCTCCCCCAGGGTACAGACCTGCTGAAAAAGATTTTGGCTATTTCTGGGTTGGGACATGAGGCCTCGGTCTACTATTCCATGTTTATCGACAGGGAGGGCAGTGGGATATCCTCTGGTCTCAAAATAGTCTGGGAAAAGGATCTAGGGGTCACATTTGAGCAAGAGGACTGGGATATAATCTCGGGGATCCCCAAACAGGTGTCCAGGGATATTAGAACAAGGCTAATACAATTCAAGATCTTCCACCGCATTTATTGGACCCCCTCTAAAATGTATAGACTGGGCCTGAAAGAGAACCCAGATTGCTGGAAATGTCACACAGGGGAGGGGGACCTAGTCCATGCACTCTGGTCATGTCCGAAAATCAGAGACTTCTGGAGTAACATACATGACTACATCACAGAGGTCACAGGGACGGAGTATGATTTCTGTTCTGGTTTATATATCCTGGGGGATCCCTGCAGTCTTAGCCATATCGCAAAGCCCCTAGCTGATTGGATACAGACTAGTATTATGATAGGCAAACAGATCATAATGAGAGGCTGGAAGGCACCAGAAGGCCCGTCATTCCGAGAGTGGAGTGGAGAACTGGGTAGGGTAGCTGCCTATGAGAAAATATCTTTTAGTTTAGGAGAGAAAGGAGACAAATATATTAGCAAATGGGGGAAATATTTGCAATTTCACTTACTATAAAAGGAGGGGGGGCACACTTGTCTAAGACAGCGACGATGCACATGAGTATATAATACCTGACAAATGCACCATGTTTATGTAGACAAGAATGGCTCTAGGTTTTAATGTAGATTTATTTTTTCGTTTGGTGTTTCCTTTCTGTTTTGGTACTACTTCCCATTATATTCTCGGCTTAGTCTAATTTATCTTTCTATTTTTTTTTATTTTTTTTTTTTATGGTAGAATTTTTCGTTTGTTTAGGTTTACTTATTCTAATGTCTTTATTTTTTTTTTTTTTTTTTTCTGTCTTCCAGGTGTCCAGGTGTCTATGTTGTCCTTCAGGACTGACCCATGCTGATGCAAAATATGTCATTCATTGTATTGTCCTGAAGTACTGTGTGCAAAAAGAAAAAATATGCAATAAAGTATAAGTCATAAAAAAAAATACTTCCCAAAGGTCAGTGAATACCACAACCACAACACCAGAGGGAGCTCCACAAATCATGTTAAACCAAGATTCGGCTCAAACAAGGGACTAAACACGTTTTGCAATTATGCCACAACAATGTGGAGCGCCCTACCTACAGCTGTAAAGGAATGTGAATCACTACCCACCTTCAAAACCTCTCTAAAAGAGCACCTACGGGAGACTGCAATTCGAAACTGGCCCCTGTAAATGTCCAAACCCAACCCCCTCCAATGTACAGTTCCCCCCACCCCACCCACCCAACCACCTCCAATGTACAGTTTCTTCCCCCTCAAATGTATATACTCTCTTTTTAGACTATTTTTGTACAGTACTGTATATTTGTAGATCTGGTATGTCATAAATGTCTAGATGTAACAGTACTGTCTATCTGTATGTCATGTATGTCATATATGTTATGATGAATTGAAAATGGGGGACCCTGATGTAAACAAGACAAGTCTTTCTCTGGTCTGCATCCCCTTAACAATATTTTTTTTTATCTACCTTTTCTCCCATTTTCAATTTTTCTCCCATCCCAATTTCGTATTGTCCAATTCTACCCTTCCCTGTCTCGAACGCTGTTAGGCCATGCCTCCCACAGGTCGGCTGCAATGTGGACCAAGCCTTGCATCACGTGTCCCCTCCGGTACACGAGGAGGCAGCTGTCGCATCTTTTCACCTGAACAGCACAATCTCTCAGCGGCGAAGGTCTGCGTGGGAGGGACACGCCGCCCTTGTTGCTTCCTGATTCTGCTGCACAGGCGCACCAAACGACCTGTAGGAGTCGCTGTCCACAACGTCCGATCCCCACCCACCAGCTTCCCACCCCCTAATACTGCCAATTGTATTAGTATGAACGACCAGCCAAGCTGGTAGCAATGCCAAGAGCTGGGCTCGAACCCAGCATCTCCTGCATTAGGGCGAGCGCCTTGCCCACTGCGCCACTTAGCCGCTCCCCCTTAACACATTGCCCGCCATGGGTTATACCCATCAATATACCCAGTCTGCCACCACTGTAAGCCTATGCAGATGTTTACCTTCTTTGCAGGGCTATAACTTTTTAAATATTATAGGTATATCTGCATTACTATGGCCCATTCAACATCGATTATCTATTCTATCGTTCAGGATGTGGGGACGTTATATTTTTTCATTCATACATTGTTGTGTTAATACCGTCTAGAATATAAGTATGTTTTTAAGCTTTTCTGCAGTAATTCCTAGAACGTGAGTTATAGGCCCAAACGCATATATAGATTATCGATTGCCGTTTCTTTCCCATACACGCTACATAAAAAATTCAAATGTATATGATCTGTATACATTATGCTTCATCATGCGTGGAGGAAAGGGGGCGGGGGGGTCGTTTATAATTCCTTGATCATCAGTAATGGCCTTATGTAGTGTGGGTGGATATAATTATTGATCAGATGGTTTGCAAACAAGGAAATGCACAATCGGGTTGAAAATAACGTTATATTCCTCTTACCGTGGGCGAATGAGACTGGCGGTGAAAGACCCCAATTATACGACGCGATCGCCTAGGTCCATTTCCGGTTTGTATGGCGCAATAAACGCCGAAATCATATCGATTATTAAGTTTAGAAAGCGATCCATATGTACTATAGTGTTTGTCAGGAGTCCCGTAACGAGATGTGACTGCCGGAGGATATTCCTCGATGCACTGATGGCACTTCCTGTTTTGCGAGTGTAACTCACCTGACCATCCACCAGGCGGCGGTATTGAGCCGTCGTTGCAATATCAGAACAGGGTCCAGCTGCAGCACCTGGGGTGGGTGGATGAATTATGAATGCCATGGCGCAGAGGGGCCTTCCCTCTCGCGGCACAGAGGGGCCTTCCCTCTCGCGGCTCAGAGGAGCCTTCCCTCTCGCGGCACAGAGGGGCCTTCCCTCGCGCGGCTCAGAGGACCCTTCCCTCGCGCGGCTCAGAGGAGCCTTCCCTTGCGTGGCACAGAGGGGCCTTCCCTCACGCGGCACAGAGGAGCCTTCCCTCACGCGGCACAGAGGAGCCTTCCCTCACGCGGCACAGAGGGGCCTTCCCTCACGCGGCTCAGAGGAGCCTTCCCTCGCGCGGCTCAGAGGGGCCTTCCCTCACGCGGCACAGAGGAGCCTTCCCTCACGCGGCACAGAGGGGCCTTCCCTCTCGCGGCACAGAGGGGCCTTCCCTCGCGTGGCTCAGAGGAGCCTTCTCTCGCGCGGCACAGAGGAGCCTTCCCTCGCGCGGCACAGAGGAGCCTTCCCTCGCGCGGCACAGAGGAGCCTTCTCTCGCGCGGCACAGAGGGGCCTTCCCTCGCGCGGCACAGAGGGGCCTTCCCTCGCGGGGCTCAGAGGGGCCTTCCCTCGCGCGGCTCAGAGGAGCCTTCCCTCTTTACAGCGCAAACACACCAGTCGCACATGCAGGCACTCGCGAGGTCCGTGTCAGACTGGGCGCGCGTGGCCGGGCACACCGAGGCACATTTACATTGGAACAGCTGCAGGGTCATTACAATTTTACAGTTTTCTTTCGTTTTCTTGTTCGCCCAATAATGTTAACAAAATGAAACCAATGGAAAGAAACACACCAACAAACACACCAACATTCTCCCCCGCCGGACTCGAGTAGGGTAAATCTGCAGTGCCGCAGCCCCATACATTGCCGGACTCACAGGCACAGCTGATAAAAAAAAAAAAAAAAAACATACCTTTCCTATAGAAAATGATTCTATTTAATTATAATAATTATCATAAATATAATATATAAAAAAATAATTATATTAATAATAATAATTATTATAAATATATTTTTTCTGTTGTACCGAACCGTGACCCCAATACAGAGGTACGTACCGAACCGTGGCTTCTGTGTACCGTTACACCCCTAATACATACTATAAATTAGGACTGGGCGATTCTTGCTAAAATGTGAATCACGATTTTTCTTTCTAAGAATTGAGATCACGATTATCTCACGATTCTTATTCTTTCAATAAAATCATTTAAAAAGTAAAGTAAAAAGTAAGATTTTTATTTGTATTTAAAAAAAAAAAAAAAGTATATATAAAAAAAAATCGTCATAACTTAGAAATTAGATTGCATAGGTCTATGAATCGAGATCGTGATTTATTTTTGATTAATTGCCCAGCCCTACTATAAATGTCTCCCTCTGCCCCAGGTTCAGCCAGCGACCTACTGATTATTAAAACAGAAGAGGAGGAGGACACACTTGACCAACCCGGGGATATTTCCTTTGAGATGAAGGAGGGCGACACAGACCAGGATATCGGTATGTTACTTTCTCTTTCTACTAGGGAGGTTAACAATTACTCAAAGATCGATTGATTGTTGTTAAGGATTTACTCGAACACATGACATTTACTCAATCTACTATCAAACAATGATATGTTACAATGTTGTCTGTCTGTTATTACATTACATTGTAGCCATCAGTAGAATGGTGTAATTTCAAAGCATGTTTCAATGAACAGATAGAGGGTGCAATATAACTATGACGAGGAGGCAACTACATCTGTGTCTGGAAAATAAGCGAGGGAAAAAAACAAGAGCGACAGCAAAATTAAGCAGGCTAAGAGAAGCGTTGATTTTGAAAAAAGTAACCCAAGTCAGTCAGTATGATGAATTGAAAATGGGGGACCCTGATGTAAACAAGACGAAAGTCTTTCTCTGGTCTGCATCCCCTTAACAATTGTGTGTATTGAGCTGTACTGTATTGTACCCATTCTGCAATCTGTTAATAACATTTTCAATCAATCAATCAAGTCTGCATTTATCAAAAACGATATGATCGATATGGTTGACTGCAAAGGATTTCGGCAAATGATAGAACTGCTTGAGCCAGCGTACCATATCCCATCCTGAGGCACAACCACCTTGTGCATCAAGGAGAGCTACACCGATGCAAAGTTCGGAGTTGCTCGCGCAGCTATCTAACGTTACCGCTGCTCGCAAGGTTGCATTGACGACAGACAGCTGGACTGCCATGACGACCGACCGCTATGTTACTGTCACTTGCAACTACATCACAGAGGACTGGTGAGTCACCACGCGTTGATGACTCCGGGGGGACTATCGTAGGTTCTCTAACGAACTTCCGACAAGGTTATTTACAAGGAAACTTACCAGAATGTTGGTGCATGAGGTCCATTGAGAGCAAGTACATCACACAATATAAAAAGAACAATAAGAGTAATAAAAACAATAGAATTAAACCAATACAATTATAATATAAATTTAAATATTTTGAAACTGCTGCAGACTGACAGAATTATTAGTGTTCAAATATCTAAACTGACCAATGGATACCAGTGTATTGAGTTTCAGGGTGAATTGTAAGATGTTCCATGTGTTGGGGGCAGAGAAGATAAAGAGTTAACTTTAGGTACCTGAAGTACAAGCCAGTCACTGGAACGAGTAAAATCCACAGGACCATTTCATCAGTGTGGAGATATCAGATGGAAGATCACCAATAATGGCCTTTTATACGAACGGATGCCAGTGAAAATTACTTCTCTCCACCGCGTCTATACTTTCCGTAGCCGCATTTCTGCAGGACGCTCTCTGATTGGCCGACGTCAGTTTCTACACTGGTTAGGCTTAGGTAGAGCCATATGAAATCCGTTTTATTATTTTCCAAATTCCATTTTATTTTTTCCCAAATTCCGTTTTTTTCGTTTTAATATTTCAGAATTCTGTATTTTGTTTTTTATGCTCATTTTACCATCAGAAATAGTGTCTAATAAGTGGGAATGAATAAATGTCCACAATTGAATAAGATATAACAGTCCATTTAATGTGTTTAAGTGCTGCAACTCAGAAATACAGTTACATTTTACACAATATTTTTCAATTAATATTGTGACAAAATAAAAATAAACATTTCAAGTGTAAACAATAGATACAGCTAGCTACTACTGACATTATCACAATGACAATGTCAGCCTAGCTATATCTATTATATTGTGATGAAATATAGTAATGCATAATTTAGGCACCTTTAGTTTAGTTTATTTCGTTTATAAAGGACAGTGTATAATGACAATCGTTTGCATTAAACAAATGGATGGGTGCACTAGATTTAGCAAGAAGCTATCATTTCCATCTATAGTCCTATGTACTGTAACGTTTCATAGCTATTTAAGTTTATTTAGATTATAAAGGGCAGTGTATAATGACAATCGTTTGCATTAAACAAATGAATGAGTGCACCAGATTTAGCAAGAAGCTATCATTTCCATCTATAGTCCTATGTACTGTAACGTTTCATAGCTATTTAAGTTTATTTAGATTATAAAGGGCAGTGTATAATGACAATCGTTTGCATTAAACAAATGGATGGGTGCACTAGATTTAGCTAGAAGCTATCATGTCCTAACGTTATAGCTATTTAATCACAATAGTGTCACAAGTGTTTTTGCGGGTCCAGTCCAGGGAACGTTGACAGAATTTGCAAAACACCTTATCACCGGAGGCATAAAAGTCATTAGGATACTGTTCTGCTCTGAATTGAGGGCTTATTGCAGAATTTCTTAGCTTCTTGACGATGTTAACACTGAAGCAGCCAGATGCTTGAGCACCGCTGTGTTGTGTGTAACACGCTATAGTGTCCCCGCCTCCCCGGTCGCGTGTGCACCAAACGTTCCACCCAAAAACGGAATTTCAGTCCAGATTAGGCCAAATTCTGCAATATTCCACGTTTTGCAGTTGATTCCATTTTTATTGGTTAATTCCGCGATTCCGTCCGCGATTCCGTGAACGCGGATTTCATATGGCTCTAGCTTAGGCACTCTTTCGAAGTAGGTTAAGGTTAGAGTTTGTCTTAGAGCGTGACGGCAAGTTCTTTCGGCGGTTAAGCTTAGGCACTCTTTCGAAGTTGGTTAAGGTTAGAGTTTGTCTTAGAGCATGGCGATAGAACGCCAGGTAGTTTGCAGGCTGTTCGACGTGGAAATGGGCAAAGACACAGCTCGTCACGCGATTGGGCAAACATGTCAGTGGCCAATCAGAGAGCGTCAGTCAGTGGCCAATCGGAAGAGCGTCCTGCAGAAATGCGGCTACGGAAAGTATAGACGCCTCTCCACCAGGGAGGACCAACTTGCCATTGATCAGGGCCTTCTAACAAATGCTAACATGTTCCGTTTACGATATACTGATAACACTCACCACACAAAAGCTTAAACGCAACAGTTTCTAAATGAATGTCTATCTTTCGGAGTACAAAATAATTGTATTTTGAGTTATGATGAACTAATCACAGCTTATTTTCCATCTAAAAGTAAAGTGCTTACATTTTGTGGATTTAACAAAACTTTGATTGTACCTTTTTAGTCATCCCTGTTCATGCTTGACCTTCTATGTTCTCTTAGTTATTTGAGTTAAATCTCTTTTTTCTTCCCTCTTTTCTCCAACACAGATATCTTCCCTGGCCTTCCCTCCACTAACAAACAGAAGAACATTGACAAACCAAGGCAATGGTTTGACCAATATGGGACAAACATTACTACAGAGAAGAATCTCGTAAATATCGTAAAAGTATGGAAGCCCTACTCCTGTAACCAGTGTGAGAAGAGCTTTAGCCATCTGTGTACTCTGAATTTACACCAGAGAATTCACACAGGAGAGAAGCCTTACTCCTGTGACCAGTGTGGGAAGAGCTTTAGTTACCTGACTAATCTGCAATCACACCAGAGAATTCACACAGGAGAAAAACCCTACTCCTGTGACCAGTGTGAGAAGAGCTTTAGCCAATGGTCTACTCTGAATTTACACCAGATAATTCACACAGGAGAGAAGCCCTACTCCTGTGACCAGTGTGGGAAGAGCTTTAGTCGTCTGACTAATCTGCAATCACACCAGAGAATTCACACAGGAGAAAAACCCTACTCCTGTGACCAGTGTGAGAAGAGCTTTAGCCAACGGTCTAATCTGAAAACGCACCAGAGAATTCACACAGGAGAAAAACCCTACTGCTGTGACCAGTGTGAGAAGAGCTTTTATAATTTGTCTAGTCTTAAATCACACCAGACGATTCACACAGGAGAGAAGCCACATCATTGTGGTTTGTGTGATAAGATATTCTCAGTACATTTGCATATTTGAAAAAACATGAGAAAATTCACTTGAGAGAAGATTCAGTGAAATGTCAAACCTGTCAATTCACCTACATTCTTAGAGGAGAGAACCCCTACTGCTGTAGCCAGTGTTAGAAGAGTTCCACTTATAATGAATGTGTGGCCCAGTGTTGAAAACACGTCAGTACGTCATTACAGCTATCGGACCATCAAGAATAATAGTGGTAGTAATATTTGACTTTCTTTTGAAATGAAAAACTACTACCAAGAGCGTTTGACCTGCACAGAAGCCTCTGAGAGAGAAGCAGTACTAGCATAGACACAGTTTTAATTGACAACAACAGTTGTGTTTCTGTCGCTCTGAGGAGTGAGACAGACGGTGTGGATGTTCCTGGGACAATATGTCATTGGTATAAGAGTGAACACATTGTTCTAGTGCAGTGGTCACCAACCTTTTTAAGCCCAAGATCACTATTTTTTTTTGGTGAAGGCAAGATCTACCTATTGAAGCGTTGAGAGAAAAAGACAGCCAAGATTGTACTTTAAACTAAATGCCTTTTATTTGCCTGTATTCTAATTATATGCAATTAGATGGGAGGCCGAGTCAGTCTAAAGTGAACTTGATTGATCCATGTTGGCAGACTACACAATTCTTTGTGTGTAATATCTAGTTATTATGTTGAGTCAAAATACGTTTGTTGGCCAGCCGTCTGTTGGTCATCGGTGTTCGTAATCTTACATTTAGATTCAATGTTTGCTCATGCATATCTTGGGACACCTCTAGCTGATAAACCAATCAGGATACAGAAACGGGAAGTACGGACCCCAAAATTGTCAACAAGAACGGAGAATCTGACTGGAACGCTAGCTGTATTATACATCGCAACATGACAGTAAATACTATTGTAATAAAACGTTCAAAACTATGTTCAATTTGTGTATTGTTTTGTTACTATATAAGATTGTATTTCGCACTGTATTAACCATAACGACGTCACAGATGAGCTTTAGATGGTTGATATTAACGTTAGATCCGACGGTCCGACCTAAATACTATTGTAATAAAACGTTCAAAACTATGTTCAACTTGTGTTTTGTTTCTTAATATAAGATTGTATTTCGCACTGTATTAAGCCATATCGACGTCAGGTGAGCTTTCTAGCCATTAGATTGTTAACGTGATATTAACGTTAGATCTACGACCACAATTTGATTCCAAGTTTTTACATACCTCACTTTGTTGGTCTCTCACAAAAGTCTTTCTCTGGACTGCAAATATACTGTCTCATAAATATACTCTTCCAATATATAAATATGCATATAAATATATTGTTTTAGATGCTGTTGTCACTATGAATTACAAATGAGGGACCCTGATGTAAACAAGACAAACGTCTTTCTCTGGTCTGCATCCCATCTGCAATTGTTTTCTGGACTCTTTGTATCATAAACAGTACTGTATTTGCAAATCTGGTATGTCATAATTAAATGTATAGATGTAGCAGTAGGCCTACTGTATCTGTATGTCATGTATGTCATATGTTATGATGAATTGAAAATGGGGGACCCTGATGTAAACAAGATGAAAGTCTTTCTCTGGTCTGCATCCCCTTAACAATTGTGTGTATTGAGCTGTACTGTATTGTACCCATTCTGCAATCTGTTAATACAGTTTTCAATTAATGTCAGACGTCCTCTCCATAAAAAAAACTATTGAATTGCTCAGAATTTTAAATTATGTCCCCAATAGGACATAATAATATTAATATTATTCCCCAGTATGACACAATAAACACAGAATGAATGCTACCAAAGAGAATGCTATATGCAATTTGTGTATAAAGTGTGTATTAATCCTGTAACATGAGTCAAGGTCAGATCTAGCCTGGCATAGAGAACAGAATGTTGATTTTTTGATGTTCAAGTTTCTTTATTAGTTGTCATACAGAAGTACAGAATACTTTTATATAAAATGCTTCTTTCTGTTTTGCTCCAGAGATTGTGCTAGATAAAAATAGATAAGTATAAAATAGAAGTCAAGTACGTAGACAATTGTTCAATATATACATACAATGTACAATGCAGAGTAGAAAAGTAACTGAGTTACAATACAATATACTATACAGTACAATGCAGAAATGGGATGAGGTACAATTTACAGTAAGGTGTAATGAGGTATGGGTTGTAGTGCAAATTCTTTGCCAATAAATATAAAGTGTGTTTAGGTGTTCTAAAGTGGGTGCTGCAGTCAGTTGTTTGTTTAATAGTGAGTGTGTGCGTGTGGATGTGTGTGCTGTGAGTGCATTTGATGGTTGTTACATAGTGTTATTGTCATTTATATATGTGTGTAATGTGTAACTAGTACAGTGGAGGGGTGTCCAGTCCAGGGCCCAGAGAGTAGAGAGCTGTGTGAGTCGTCCCCGGACAGCTTATGTGAGACCATCCTTGTTCAAAAGTTGAGCTCTTGCAGATTATCCTGGCCCCACTTCTATCCAGAACAATATATAAAGGGACTGCACATTGTTTATTCACTGTGCTGTTTACCATGGCCTCTCATTCAATCATGATATTCATTGTTTTGGGAAATACAGGTCCTGCAGTTGGCACTCTGATAATGGTTCTTGATATAGAGCAGTCACCTCAAGAGCTCAATCTTTGAGCTTGCATGATTGATTACTATAGAACCCTCAGGCTAGGGTTAATTAGGCCTAGAATATATCTGTCGTGTGGTCCAGGGTTGAGCATCTGGGGAAACAGAAAAACAATCAATACATTTTGGAACATTGTTACTACAATAGATAACGTTATTCATCATATTAACAGATTGCAGAATGGGTACAGTACAGTACAGCTCAATACACACAATTGTTAATGGGATGCAGACTAGAGAAAGACTTTCATCTTGTTTACATCAGGGTCCCCCATTTTCAATTCATCATAACATATTACATACATGACATACAGATAGACAGTAAACAACAGCACAGGGACCATCCAATATCAAACTATTGTTAAGGGGATGCAGACCAGAGAAAGACGTTTGTCTTGTTTACATCAGGGCCCCCCATTTGTAATTCATAGTGACAACAGCATCTAAAACAATATATTTATATGTATATTTATATATTGGAAGAGTATATTTATGAGACAGTATATTTTGTACATATGTAACTGTTGTGACAACGTCTTGTGACAAACAGTACTGTATTTACAAATCTGGTATGTCATAAATAGATATGTAGCAGTACAACGTCACAGGCAACAACACATACCGCTATACCATAGTGTAACACACAGCAAGAATGTGAAACAAGTTACTATTATTAGTATTGGGTTAGAGTTGTTTGATTTACACTAACGTAATGCTAGATTGCTATCTGAGAAAGTTAAAATGCTAACGTAACATTAGTCTGTGAGCTGGCTACAATATTTTCCCATGTGTAATCGGAAGTCAAAACGGATGCATATAAACAGCTGATGACTCATAACTTCCTATCACGTTTGAATAATGCTGTAGAGTTAAGTAAAAATGCATTTCAATAGTAATGTATATGAGTATTGAGAGCTTACCGATGCAGAGCTATCCAGTGTTGTCAACAGACAAGTCGCAAATTTACTTCCTAGTTTCCGGAGCTTGAGGAATGTCATTGGGAGAAATCAAGTCACCTGACGTTGTAACGCGTTTTGATTGGTTCCGCAGCAACGCCCCTTTTCACAAACGTAGGTAGTTTTTATCTTATCAACACATTAATTTCATAAAGATATGACCCAACAACCGTTGCCAACAAACGGAAATGTGTTATTATAGTATATTATGTAGTTCATATTACAATAACATATAGTCTGTTTAACCAGATCAATAATTTCATTAACGGAAGCCTCTAGAGACCTTCGGCCCGCCGTCTAAATGCTTTGGTCCAACATTAAAAAGTCAAAGTAGAACTGTAATGTGTACTTTCTCAGTCAGTGCTAAGTGCAGTCATCTTATGCAGCATCACTTTTCACGTCAAAACAAAAGTAGAACTGTAATGTGGACTCTCAGGGAAAGATAAAAAAATAAATAAAAAATTTACATAATTTTTTTTCAGGGAAAGATCTACAGGGAAGGTCTCAAAGATCGACCAGTCTTCTAGTGTTTTAAATACTGGGATCATAGGAACTTTCTGACCTCAGTATGGGGTGAAGCCAAGCTAGTTAACAAACATGTGGTGTACACACTGGAGGGGAAAACTGTTTCTGGTATGGACTTTTATATTTTTATGTGGTCACTAGTGAAGTGGTTCCCAAAGTCGGGGTCGCGACCCAAAGGTGGGCCGCGAGCAGCCACGGGAGGGCCGCGAGATGATTAAAAAATAAACAAAAAATCCAAAAAAAATAAACTTTTTTTATTTATTTATTTTTGTCAGGCCACTGAACTTAGAAGCAGGCCAGGACAGTGTTTCTAGTTGTATTCTAAAATGCTATTCTATTGTATTCTAAAATGTGACTATATGGTTTTATATTAACTTAATAAATAAACAAAAACGAAAAATCTACTTATTTCAACTAACATTTCAAACTAAATAACAGATTATGCACATAAAACGCTGAAAACAACCGAAGCAACAATAGTATTTTAATGAGGCTATTATTATTATCATTATTATTTTGCAACAAGTTAGCCCTCTCATAAATAGCACATATAAATGAATAACTAACTTGAACTAACTTAGGATTGAAGTGATATTTGGCTAAAAAAATCGGTCGCCTGGCAAAAAAAAAAAAGCCTGACGATGTGCATTGGGCCGCGGCTCTCTGACGCCTTATTTTTTGGGTCCCGGCCTGAAAAGTTTGGGAACCCCTTTAGTTAACTAATGTCACATATTGTCAACATTCCTAGTAGGACATGTTTTTTACTTTCACAAGAAGAAGTGTTTATTTTACAATATAGTATGGATGTCTAAACCACGGAAAATTTTAGGAAAACATGTGGAAGCTGCTAAAACTTACAGAGAAGCACTTAGTCAGCAGGAAAGGGTGCAGTATTTTGATAAACTCAGGTCGTGAAGATTTGTACAAGCTGGCTCCTTCTCTTGGAATTACGACCCGACAATTCGGCCTTCTATTGCCTATCCCGACATACAGATGAAGCTTTTAGTATTCCTGGGCGCTTTGCCGCGACGCGCACACGGTTATATCACGTCGTTTTAATTAATTGTGAACCCAGGCTGCTGTTCTGTTTTATGCCGCCAGGAGGCGCAAAGTCACCCGGCGCGGCGGCGGTCTATTGATTATTGACTTCCTCATTCAACACTGCCTTTGTGTCAATAACACGAGCCACTGTCAACGTTGGGACGGCGCGAGACAGACTTTATTGTGAATTTAAAATATGCTGGTAAAGTGGGGAGGGAGATTGTTCATTCAAGTAAGCTATAATATATTATGAAATTCGTATTATGAAACATGAAACACCTCGACCATTGTCTTCAACTTATCTCACTACGATTCAACCTATTGCGTGGCACAACAGAGAGACGTTGTAGTATCCGCGTCTGTGATTTGCCTAAACGTTATTATTTTGGTAACGTTTATTTCTGACTACAGTACAGTATGTATTACTATCTATTACTACCTACTATGGGCCAGCCGTGTATAGGTGTAACAGAGTTATAATAGTTCAATGGTTGTGATGGCGGAGTTACTGTACAGTAGCGATGCGTCAGGTTCCTTTGCATATCGTTTTATTTACTACTACCTACTACAGTATGCTGCTATGTCTATATACTACTATCTACTACTACTTTGTATCACAAACAGTACTGTATTTGCAAAACTGATATGTCATAAATGTATAGATGTACAGTAGCAGTACTGTCTACCTGTATGTCATGTATGTCATTATGAATTGAAAATGGGGGACCCTGATGTAAACAAGACGAAAGTATTTTGCACTGTACAGTATGTCACAGGTGAGCTTGCTAGCCATTTGATTGTTAACGTGATATAAAAAAAATAATCAATACTTGATTGATTGATTGAAAAGTGTATTAACAGATTGCAGAATGGGTACATTACAGTACAGCTCAATACATACAATTGTTAAGGGGATGCAGACCAGAGAAAGACTTTCGTCTTGTTTACATCAGGGTCCCCCATTTTCAATTCATCATAACATATATGACATACATGACATACAGATAGACAGTACTGCTACATCTATACATTTATGACATATCAGATTTGCAAATACAGTACTGTTTGTGATACAAAAGTGTCCAGAAAAGGAGTGTATACATTTGGTTGGGTAGGGGACACACACACATTTTACACTGTACATTGGAATACTGACAAAGCCTTACTTGGTCATTTACTGTACAACTAGGTTAGGACATTTGTAGGGTTTGTACATTACAAAATGCAATGGGCCTGGTCTACAAGATACACTACACGACCAAAGTACCCATGTACATGTCAAAATACTTCCCACTTTAAAAAAAACTCAAAAAACACCTACGGGAGACTGCAATTCTAAACTGGCCCCTGTAAATGTCCTAACACAACCCCCCCCAATGTACAGTAAATGACCAAGTATAATAATAATAATAATAATAACTTCGTTTTATATAGCGCCTTTCAGAGGACCCAAGGTCGCTTTACATAGGGGGGGGGGGGGAGATGACAAATTAACAAACATAGTGGACAGACACAACATATACATATAAAGTGAGAAAGTTAGGGGTTGAAGGCCAAGTTGAAGAGGTGGGTTTTGAGCAGTTTTCTAAATTAGTCCAGAGTTGGGGCGGTGCGGAGTTCTGCTGGGAGGGAGTCAATATTCCAATGTACAGTTTTGCTTGTTCAGTTGTACAGTGTCCCCCACCCACTCTTCCTACCCAACCTCCCCCCCCCAACATCCTCCAATGTACAGTTTCTATGTCAAATGTATATACTCTCTTTTCTGGACTCTTTTCGTATCACAAACAGTACTGTATTTGCAAATCTGGTATGTCATAGATGTAGCAGTACTGTCTATCTGTATGTCATGTATGTCATATATGTTATGATGAATTGAAAATGGGGGACCCTGATGTAAACAAGACGAAAGTCTTTCTCTGGTCTGCATCCCCTTAACAATTGTATGTATTGAGCTGTACTGTACTGTACCCATTCTGCAATCTGTTAATAAAATGTTCAATCAATCAATCAATCTCCCCGTACTGTGAACCTGATGTAAACAAGAACATTTTTCTGTTTGATATCTCAATGTTTTGTAATAAAAAAAATTATTCTGATTGGACAAGAGATAACAATTATTTGCATCTTTATTGTAACAAATGTATGAACAGTCAGCAATAGATGTCAAATGATTTACAGTAATATCAAGTAACAAGTGACTTATATCTCGACCATTAGCCAATGGAAATGCATCTTCAGAAATAAGATCAGATAAACAAGACTGACACAAAACTGATGAATGATGAAATGAGCACATAAAGTGCAGACATGCTATAAAATCCTATCTACATGGGTGTTCCAGGTTAGTGTGTTATCGACAAAAATCCCAAGATATTTATATGAAGAGACCTGTGAGATGGACTGTGTGTGGATGACCACAGGCCTGTGGTCCCCAACACCTCTGGGGTCAAACACCATCTCCCCAGTCTTCTTAACATTTAAAACCAGACCGTTATTGTCGCACCAGTTTTTAAAACCTCTGGATTTCCAAATAATAGTCGGCTAGGTCACTGTCATTCTTAATTAGAGCTAAAACTTTATTTAACAGATTGCAGAATGGGTACAATACAGTACGGCTCATAGATAGATTTGAAAAACAAACCTGTGCGAGTCTTAATTCTTTATTTTTGTCAATATACTATGCAGTATACTAATATACAATGCTATATTACATCTGTTCTAGCAATGTTGTACCAATGTTTACCATATGTTACTGTTTTACCAATCGTATGCTACAGCAGTAAAGGTGTTAACACTTTGACTGCCGGGACACGTCTTTTCACGTCTTTGCTGGCCATGCTAAAGTTGCCGGGGGACGCTGTACAGCGTCCTTATATCAATATTTCAAAAATCTGCGATCGGATTCATATTCCCCCTCCGCTGGCCTGAGATCCACCAGCAGGACCCACTGAGCTCTCTGGCGGTTCAGGAGCGCCATCTGGTGGCCGATCGGCGCAACCGCTTAACAGGAAGCGCAGTAGAGGTTTTGCTGGTCGGCCCTATTACTTCCGGGCACTCGGTGTAGGTTCCGGCACTCTAGCTCGTCACACTACATAGCGATCGATTGCCAATAACTCGATAAACAACATGATTTGGACGTATATACCATTATACAAGCTGGAGATGGACCGGGTAATAATATATCCCATAATGATAAAATTTCTACTCGACGATGATCGCCCAACGGCGCGCGGAGACTGGGGTGAGTTTCAGCGTGTAACGTTACCATCTTCGATACTAACTGCTTTTATCAACATTTGACCCACATTAGATGATTGGTATAACGCTGCCCACGGAATTATAAACGCCCCCTCGCCCATCCGGTCAACATCAGATGACGTGTAGTAACTTCTAGAAGTACGTCTAGTTGGAATTTTTTATATCGCGCTGATTGCCATCAAACTGTATTTCATCATCAATATAATGCATTTGGGGCTATATATCACGTTCTGGAGAAAGCTGCAGAAAGAGATGAAAACATACTTATACATTAGACCATACTTTACTATGAATATGTGAATGAAAAAGTTTAACGTTGCTACACAATGAACAATACATATAGGACTTTGAATGGGCCCTAATAATGGCAATGTAGCAATAGAATTTAAAAGGTTATAGCCCTGCAAAGAAGGGGACTTTCTCCATAGACAAATAGCGCTGGCAATCTATGGTATATCATTAATTTAACCCAAGGCAACCAAAGTGTTAATAATTGGAATGGTTTGAAATATTTTTTTTTAGAAATCATGGAATTAATGTAAAAACACAGAAAGTATATTTAGATTCAAAGGCAATTTTAATAGCTTTCAATGAATACAGTTTCTCTCCTGTGAAATACAGTTAAAGCATTCACTTTTGACAGCCCTATATATTAATGTGTGTATATATTAATTTTTCATTTTTCATTATCTGAGCTCTCTCCTTTTTTAGAAATGTTTAGATAATAAATGCAATGTAATAATCTTTTCTTTCAGAGTGAATTGCACAAAATAGACATGTTTGGTTAAGAAACACATAAGTATAGTCTAAACCTGGTAATTGGTACGATACTCTTTTTGTATAAAGGGACGGACCTAGACGGAAGTGAAATTGATATAACTGATACATTGTGTATAATCTGCAAATAATTGGAAATTGTTAAACGGTGTGAGTGAATTGAGAACTGTGTAAACATAAACGGATTCATAGTCGTTCAGTGGAAAAGGGAGCTAATGTGGGTGTTGAAAGCAATTGATACTAACAAATATGAATTATGAGCTGGAAGGATTCTGGAAATATTTGGTTCTTAGGTGATTTGGCTAAACAGTAAGGTTAAGGTATTTGTAACAGTTTGATTGAAAAAATACTAACAAGTATATTGGGGATCATTAATCCCCAAACCGGGGAAACTGTGGTAGTTTCTCAAACAAACCTGTGTAAAAATTTATTGTACACCATGGATCTCAGAATGGCAAAATGGGAGAGGTAAATTTGCAAACATTACACATCACTAATTCAAAGCCACTCCGCCCTATTGCTCTAGAACTGTCTGTATTTTTATCCCCTGGAGAGGTGATGAGATCAGCAGTTGAGTGATTTAGCATTTAACCATGGTTACAACGCCCAGGGAAAATTCCTATCCTAGCTGCCTTTTACAAGCCTTAAGATCAAAGAGCCTTCCTGGAAGGTTTAGAGATAATGTTGATTAAGAGCTAGACATTTGGTCTACAAACACCAGCCCACAGGAAGTCTGTTGTGGAGGGGAGGGAGGAACACCAGGTGTGGTGTATTCTATCCCCCCCTGTGAACAAAAGGCACCACGGAAATAGAATAGATCAAAGGGTTCCCCATTTGAAACCGAGAGACTTAACATTCCGTCGGGTTGAAACTGCTGGAACGCCTACTAAGAAATTCCGTTCTGTCGTCATTTCCGGGTGACTAGCCTATTGACAGACAGAGCTATTGGTCCTCCAATCAGAGAGCTCGGTAATGCTTAGAAGGACCCGCCCTCCTGACGTAATATTGGGGGCGGAGATCTAGATTTGAATATGACACGCTCTGCAGAGAGAGCGTCACAACCCCACGGACATTTGAACGAGCAACACTCCAATCTACATACTCCCTTGACTGAAGGCGGACCGTCCGACCGGCGATACACAGACACAGCATTCCAAACACCATCGAAGGACAAGAAACTGAGACGAGAGCTGCTTATAGATACAAGCTTTTTAGATACAGAATATTTAGACTAAAGCCTAAGGAACCTCGGCATAGTGAGGGCTACCCTGTAGGCTTTATTGCAAGTGTTCTTTCAAATCTTTGATTTGTATTGATTGAAATCCTTTTTTATTAAACCAACGGATTTTTCAAAACTGCTCCGACCTCTGTTTCTTCAAACCGCCGTTTCTCTGTTGCTGGCGTGCAGAAACCATTACCTGGTTACTGCATTTTGTAGATAGTACTTCAAGGGCTTTGTAAGGTAAACACAACGCAGATAGGTTAAGCTAGGAAGATTACTACAATAGTTTCAGGAATCCTTAAGAGAGAATCCATGTTGTTCGATTGACATGTGGTTGTTTCAGTGTGCCTGTGAGAACATTTGGGAGAGCTTGGGAGACCATAGCAACAGTAACACGGGGGGCGGGACTTCCCGTCAGCGCGGAAAGGTGTATCGCTGGGCCCGCCCAACACACCAATGTAATGTAACATACATATCATGTGCACCGTCATTCTCGCTTCCATGACATTCAAAAGCTAATAACGTCCTTTAAAGAGCCATTCATGCATAAAATGTCTCTCACATTACGTCATGCCTTTGAAGACAGTGTCTTTGCTCCTCTCATTTCCATCCTTGACTGCTCACTTTTCCCAAAATGGTACACAAATCAAATTAAAATTTTTGCAATCCGAGTTCTTATAAAAGGGTAATTCTCGCATAAACTACCTAATTTACAGGTAGCATTGGCTGGGCGAGCGAATTCCAACTTCATAACAGCATTCTGAATTTTTTTATGATATCACTTTTATTTTTTAATATATATTTTTTTTTAATAATCAAAAAGCGTACGTGCGCTTCTTAACATCACATACTTTTTTATGAAAGCAAGATAAATCATTGCCCTTCTATCAAATCCCTAACAAATCAGTTCCAACACTGGCATTAATATGTACATTTTTACCCAAGGGACAGCATTTTAAAATTACTTAATCTATTTATTTTAAACCTAAATGAATGAAGATCAAAGCATATGTCATTTATTATCTCTATTTATGTACTTTGGCAAATGTTTTTATACTGAATATAACTTTTATATAACCTTGCCTTTAAAGCAATTGTTTCCTGCATTTAGAATCAAGCCAGTCACTGAAATGTCTTTCAAGGCGCGTTGCTGCCACCTTGTGGTGAGACCTGGCATCTCTTTGGAGACTCTTTTGCTGTACACAGGTCATCCCCCACACCTGGCCAAAATTTAACAATGCAGGCCAGGTCGACCTAGAAAACGCAGAACCTAACTCACACCTCATCCATACACAACACAACACAGCTCCCAATCTCCAAACACGAAACCACTATTAACACAAGAATAAAATGTGAATTTAGACATAGGAGCACTCCGCACATGTGAAACGTCGCAGAGCCTACCAGAACAGGAGCAGAGGACTCGTCTCGTTCCTGTATCAATTATAACGCCGGCCCCACATGCACTCAGAAAAGCAAACAAAACCCCCATAATATAACCTATTAAAAATATAAAAAAAATAAAACTACACGTTCAAATTGAACTAAACCTAGAAATTGATGTTAAAGCACACGTATTACAAATGAGGACGACCTCAACCACACTCCTGAGTATAAACAGAGATCGATGACGACATAAGCTTGTTTGTTACTATGTTTGAGTACATTGCAATGTACCAAATGAGAATACTGAATAAATGTTCCTACCCCACTATTTATCCTATCTTCAACTGTGAAATGCAACCTTCCTAATCCTTACTAAACCCACATACAAAACAAAACCTAGGCATATGAGCAACGGGAAATGAACCACCAATATCGTCACTTGGATACATGCAATTTGAAACATGACTGTAACTACCAGACCTAAACACAGTCCTGTGATTAAAACGCAACCAATCTAATCAATTAATTACAAAACAACCGCCCTACAATGCTAATATATTGTATACACTCTGTCAATGGATTTACCTATTTAAACTAGCTCGTCGCAACAGGCCTACTGCAAGATAATGTAGAGAAAAAAAACACAGCAAGACTCTGCACTTGTACTGCAATGTCAACACACAATCAGAAACTAATACCAGGCGATCCATTTCCCGTGAGTCACTACTCAGCTAAAGCATTGTAATACTAACCAAAAGTATTCCCATGTGTAAAAATACCAAACCCCTAACTGCATATCCCATGCTCTTGACAAGCCATGTGGCAATTAATCAAGTCCAGGCGACTAAACTCCTAGGAGTAACATCAGACAGTGAATCGCCACGGCCACACCATATAAACAATACAGTAGTAAAAATGGGAAGAGGGATATCTATCTGTTAAAAGATGCACACATTTGTTACCACTATATCCTATCCAATAGGTAAGCCGGTCGAATGTAATGATGAATAAACTGAAAAAATACTGCAAACGGTACAAAACAGAGCAGCACTTATAGCTCTTTGCTGTGATTACAGAACTAATGTCACAGCGATGCACAGTTGTCCAACTTGGTTACTTGTCAACCACAAGCTACTCTGCTCATTCCCGTACTCACTATTGACCTCCCCTAATAGACAGTGTGCTCAAATGTAAATGAACGTGTCTGATACAGAGATAGGTATATACCTAGATGAAAAACATGTGTCTAATAGTGCCACAAACCACAATATTAAAAGCTTGTATAACCGACCGACACAAACATAGACCATGTATGTAAAAAATAAAAATGACAACTATCCATCTCCATATTTGCTGCCATTACCCTATGTATGTATGTGGCTCCCCCACTGTGAGTGGCGCTTTGATGTCAGTATTGTATAGATGTAGCAGTACCGTCTAACTGCATGTCGTGCGTGTCCTATACGCTTATGATGAAATAAAAATAGGGGGCCCTGATGTAAACAAGACCAAAGTCTCCCTCTGGTCTGCAACCCCTTAACAACTGTATGTATTGTACTGTACTGTCCCCATCCTGCAATCTGTTAAATATAGTCACTGTAGTGATGACTAACGAGGCAATAAATGTAATGCTAATATTTACAACAATCGAAAACCATTAACCTAGTGGCCTATCCAAAAACCGGCATGTTTCGATCTAGCATACCGTCGCAGTGCAACAACAACCAACACACATTTGCACAACACAAAGTATATTTGCCCAGCATTCTCCCCAAAGTTAGAATGCTGAGGAATTGTGCAACATTCACCCCGCATCCACCATATACAATCTCAACATTCTACAGTATCCCATTCATGGCTCACATTCTCACTGCACAAGTCCGGAGAAACTGTAAGGTGACGTCCACCGCCATGCAACACAATCTCCCCTAACAAAAATAGTACACATTCATAGCCCTGCACACAGTCAACAACCGCTACAACCACACATTCATTCATACAAACATACATTCATCCAACGGAGTGTACACCAAACGAACATTAATAAGTGCTTGAGCCATTCTTTCAAATCAAATATAAACTCAACGTTATCATCCCGCAGCGCGCACTCCAGTCCATTTACAGTCTAGCTTTCCCTCTAGGTTATCCCACCTGTTAGACTCCCAACATCCGTGTTTACAACTAGTATTGTGCACCCTTGAAATATGTCCCCCACAGCACAACACGGTATTACTTTTTAGCAGCAATACGGAATCTATACCTAAATTAGCCAGATACATTTTAAACCTTCATATCGACCCAGTGGCGTAACTCTCTCTCAATGTGTGCGGGGGACTGATTTGGGGGCGTGGCGAGTGACGTCGATGGGGGGGGTTAGGGAGGGTGCAATACCGCATTTTCCCAGGCGGTGGCGCCATTTCTCCATGTAAACGACACACTGAGCTCATACAGAAACTACCCAACCTCCTCCAATGTACAGTTTCTATCTCAAATGTATGTCAGTATTCCAATGTACAGTGTCCCCCCCCTACCCAACCCCCCCCCCCCCCACCTCCAATGTACAGCCCCACCCCACCTACCCAACCTCCTCCAATGGACAGTTTCTATGTCAAATGTATACACTCTTTTTCTGGATTTTTTTAGTATCACAAACAGTACTGTATTTGAAAATCTGGTATGCCATAAATGTATAGATGTAGCAGTACTGTCTATCTGTATGTCGTGTGTGTCATATGATGAATTGAAAATGGGGGACCCTGATGGAAACAAGACGAAAGTCTTTCTCAGGTCTGCATCCTCTTAACAATTGTATGTATTGAGCTGTACTGTACTGTACCCATTCTGCAATCTGTTAATAAACTTTTCAATCAATCAATCAATCAATCATGGACTTATGAACCACGATTATTTTCAAGAGAAACAAACAGGCAAATAGCTATAGCTTAGTCAATCTGGACAAATACATTAGGCCTATATTAAAAAAAGAAAATCTGTTAAAATGCTGTTACTTGCCGTTGCCCTCCTGTTTCGTGGTGGTATCGTCACTGCTGCTGGTTTAGCTCTAGGCGACAGCGTAGCAAAACTTAGTTTGCTTTGAAGAAGTAGCTTTCTCCTCTTGGGCGACGGTGCCATCTCGTTGTTGCATGCACGCAGGTAGGAGTCGGACATAGCACTGAATGTCTTATCTTATCTCTCTTTATACCGTATGTGATGACGTATTTTAACACACCTCGGCTGACGACCCAAGCTATTATTATGCAAAGACGAGTACTTTAGCGAGTGGGTACTTGGCCCGTGCAGGGCAAGAATGCGACCCCCATCTACTGCTCTTTGCATAATAATAGGACAGGTAGTCAGACTCAGCTCTTTGGATGGTAAACCGTGGGGGGTACAATAACTGCATTCTGAAAACAAGCGGGGGACACTTTCCGATGTCCCCGGTGTCAGTTACGCCCCTGTATCGACCATATTCTACTACTCACCATGACATGAATCGTCCTAATCATACCTCACGCAGTCATCCCAGTTCCCCTCTACTTTACCTAAAGCGATCTTAGCCAACGTAGCCTAGCCACCCACCGGTCCAGCTGTCACACAGATTCCCAATACTACCACAATAAACTCCGCCAAAACAGTTGCACCAATATTGTGAACGAACGCTCCGTTTGCTTATAACTAATCATAACACTCTCCACCTATAACCATAAGTTTGCACTCTCCCTCCAACTCACATATCTCAGCACGGCTCGTTTCAAAGTTAATATATAGCCAGCTCTATTCCTGGATCAACACGGGGTAAAAACGTCTCTAGTTTAAAACATCTTAGCGCAATTGAAGTCGGCCTAACTTCTTTTGCATTGTACATACACACACTTAACAAATTTACGGCTTATTTCTCAACAATCAGGATTCGTCTGAACGCACGGCTTTCTTAATCAATTTATCATTACCCAATCGCGTCCGTTCCAGACCCCTGTTGCACACATCACCCAGTATATAAACAGACAAATTTGGTTCCTTTTATATCCCTGCCCCCATGATTGAAAATCTACAAAACGTATGCCCTTAGGTACATAGAATATCGCTCCACTTACGACGGGAGCTCAGGGGGGGGGGGGGGGGGGAAGTCACATTCACGGTACCGAAGCACATTCATACCAATCCCAGGGGAAATGACAATGTCATCCTGGGACCGGCATGAATGTGCTTCGGTACCAGAGCAGTTTGATTACAACCAAATAACAAAAGCTAACAAATAGTAGGACTGGTGGCTTATCCACTGAATCAAACGATACCAAACGATCTGCTCAATAATTCCAGTTATAATATAAACCAAGTGTTTGATATCCTTTTATTCAGATGGACAAGCCAACAGTCCTACTATTTGTTAGCTTTTGTTATTTGGTTGTAATCAAACTGCTCTGTCTTTTTGTTGGACAGAGTCTCTGAAAGTAGATGTGGTCTGTTGCTTATCTCTGTGGTTTAGCCCTGACACAAAATAACATGATCGTTACATCCTGCTGGTTTTGGCAACCGTCTCTCTAGGACCATAAACACAAGGTTATACCTTTTGATCTTCCGTGCCTGGCTGTTGGCTTATTTGTGATCCTCACTTTCGTTGTTGCAATGTTTGACCCAAGGCTGTATCCTCTGAGATAATCTACTGACCTCCGTCCCAACTGAGTTCAGTTGAGTGTCTTTATGGTTTTAACTTCCTTATCTGACAAAACCATCTATTTTAGCTTTTGTAGACAAAAGCTTATCCTTCATGGCTTTCACCACTGCTGAATCTACTCATGGTCTGTTTCTGACCACTTTGTAACCCATTGACATGGAGTCATATTAGCTTGTACAATTACCCTGATACCTCAGTTGTTGGGACATTGGTACTGGACGGACGTTATACGTTGTTGCACTTGCTACCCAGTCTGCTCCGGTTCAGTTAGCTAGTAGAAGAGGCTCTGGCTAGTAGTAACGTTTATGTTGTGATTTTCGATGCAAAATAAATATTCAACATTCTCTTTTGAGACTCCGCCTCAGACTCTTATCATTTGGCACTAAAAACTAAACATTGTCACCGGTATGGCTGTCCGCATTATGTCATTAATTGCGTGCATGTGTGGGAGGTGACGGCACTTAGGTTAGCCAGTTAACGTGAGCTAGGTTAGCCAGTTAACGCAAGCTATAACGTTACTGGTGAAAAAGTGATTTACCTTGGAATACTCCTTTGCCAACTTGCTGTACTTTGCTTGCAGGTCTGCAGCCATTATTGCTGGATTATGAATAGCTCCAACTTTAGCCAAGGTAACGTTAAGCTAAAACTATAGCTTTTTAGGTAGCTCTTCAGCTAATGCTAATAACACCAGCAAGCGAATACATCAGAGCTCCCCGTCAACACCGCTCTGTCGGGACGATGGCATTTAAGAAAGTATCTGCTGTTAAAATGTCAAACCGCATTGACACTTTAATTCACGGTCGATTAAAAACACGTTTGTTTTATAATGCTCACTCTCAGCCGGAGGATACCGCACGTGTTGTTGATAAATTACGTCATATGGTATCGGAGCATAGAATTTACGTGTAGTCGCCTGTAACTGAGGGGTACAATTCCCTGACTGTATTGATAAGTATGGTATCATTAAACCACTACCGCTTGATGTACTTTAACTTCTGGCCATACAGTACACGATATCTAAGTATGATGAACACTTTCCCACATATGAAATCAGGTCCACACAAATATAACAGTCGAAGGTTTAATATAGCAAAAGGTATATACAACATTCACTTAATTACATTTATGATTTGAATGCACTTGTAAGGCAAATGAGTATTCGTAGGCAAATCAACACTGAATGTCCAATCTCTGGTTACGCAGGAAGCAAGTATACAACCTGGTTCTTTAGGGAACTATAGCGATGGTACTGAAGGATTATAGCGGGATACTAAAGGGGTCCTGCTGGTTGTAAGTCAGTAGGGGGGGGGGGGGTTTGGAGAGCCGTCAGCTGCATCCCATCTGGCCAACGATTCCTGGGGAGAATTCAGGTACAGAACACAGTGCCCGCAGGATCTTGATCCACAGATGAATACACTTGGGCCCTCTTGTAGACGGTAGCTGTAGGTCCACAACGAAGGAGAAGCGAGGCGGCCTTTTACTTTTTTCTTTTCATGTCAACGTTCACACGCACAATATACGCTTACCTAGGATTTGACTTGATTCAACAACAAAGCAGTCGGGGCAATGGCAAGCCGAAAACGGTCTAAAGTGTGGTTATTTGAAGTTTGGATTTTTTTTCTCACAACTGAGGTAGGTAGATGACATTTTTAGAGACTAAAGTACCGGAAAAAGGTACCGTTGGGTACCGGTATCGATTCACAGGTACCGGTACAGTATCGGTTCAAATGTGAACGGTACCCATCCCTAGTTGCAGGCAGCATTACGCTCTCCACGGCGTCTCCAGACTCTGTCACGCCTCATGCTACATCAAGTGGTGAGGGCACTGGCAAAATGCAAAAGTAACCAAAAATCACGCAGAAAGGATGAGGACAGGGAAATGGTCTGTGGCCACCACCTGCAGAACCATTCCTTTATAGGGGTTGTCTTGCAAATTGCCTCTAATTTCCACCTGTTGTATGTTCCATTTGCACAACAGCAGGTGAAATTGATTCACAATCAGTGTTGCTTCCTAACTGGACAGGTTGATATCCCAGAAGTGTGATTGACTTGGAGTTACATTGTAATGATTATGTGTTCCCTTTATTTCTTTGAGCAGTGTATATAATTTTTTTGGGGGGGAATTAACTGATAGAAAATGTATCTAATCGAATAGAAATCGTGGTCAAATGAAGAGATTTCATGATGCATTGAATCACTGCCTGAAGAATCGTAATTGAATCGTTGTGGGGTCAAATATTTACACCACTAGTACACAAGCAAAGACCCCTAACCTACTGCAGTACACACTATCGCACTACACACTGCTACACATGCAGAGCCCTAACCTACTGCAGTACACACTATCCCACTACACACTACAGTACACACTATCCCACTACACACTGCTACACATGCAGAGGGTCCTAACCTACTGCAATACACACTATCACACTACTACACACTATCCCACTACACACACTGCTACACACTATCCCACTACACACTGCTACACATGCAGAGAGCCCTAACCTACTGCAGTACTGAGCATTTCACCATCATCATGAATTATTCAGCTGTTCAGGATCAACGTTGTTCAATGATGCACCTCTATGGTTTTCATATCACATCATGAAGCGTTGGGTACCGAGGTCTAGTTCATAGACTTGGCCAGGATCCTTAAGATATGAATGTTGTGTCTCAAAGAGGTCAAGTAGCACTATACAACCAGTCAGCTTGTGACTAACTTACACATCTACTAGCTAGCTAACGTTTGTAACAATACTTCCAGTGAGACGTGAACATGTGATCACACTCTTCAATGAGTGCAGATGAAACATAACTAATAACTAGCTGCTCTGCTCGTCTTTGTTCCAAACCTCAGAGACAGACAACACCTCAGGACAACAAGCTAGCAGCCGTTAGCCGCACAGCGTTAGCTCGTTAGCTAACAGAACGTTATCTAGAAGGAATATTGCTACAGTCTCACCTTGAATGCCTTGGTTGAATCCGCAAACAACGTTTAATAATCCCCACAGAAATGTCCAACAGAACACACTTGTTTACTTCTTGTATTTCGCACCTCGTCTTCAACTGGACTAACGTCACTGATGCGAAGGGGAACTCTGGCGGAGTGACGCTGCTTCCTGCTCGAGAAATCCAGCCTGTCAATCAACATGACGTAACAAGCCAAGCTCCTCCCACAATAACTCCCCCCAGTCGGTGATCACGTGATGCTCATTGATCATGTTGAGAGTAGGGTCCAGCTGCAGACCCGGATAAGCCTGATTGATTGATTGATTGATTGAACATTTTATTAACAGATTGCAGAATGGGTACAATATTATTTTAAAATATAAAAAAAAAAATAACTAGTGCTGTATAAAAATGTATTACACAAACAAAGAAGGTACATTACACGCCCACACACTCACATGAAAGCAGGAGGAACTAATGTGTTCATTGCAGTGAACAGATGGTAAACAAGTCAACGGGGCGGTTACCTAGCAACAGACAGTTCCTGCTACTGTGTGTAGAAGACAAGGCCACAGCGAGGAAACATGAAGTTGACAGTGAGAGGGCCACCACTTTCAGGATTGGTGGAAAGTTATATACTTTTTCAATGAAAGCAGAAACAGTTGTGTTTGTCTAATTTGCCAAGAGACTGTCGCTGTTATGAAGAAGGGTTCACTGTGAACAGATATTATGAGCATATTTCAGAAGAATAGTATCAGCTATTGACCTGCAGTGAAACAGCTAGAAGCTACATGTAGCCTAGCCTCCCAGCAGCTGCTTTTTACATGAAGGAGGCGAAGAAAAACACTACCAGGGCTAGTTATGAAGTGGTGCTAATCACTAAACACTACCAGGGCTAGTTATGAAGTGGTGATACTAATCACTAAACACTACCAGGCTAGTTATGAAGTGGTGATGCTAATCACTAAACACCACCAGGGCTAGTTATGAAGTGGTGATGCTAATCACTAAACACTACCAGGCTAGTTATGAAGTGGTGATGCTAATCACTAAACACCACCAGGGCTAGTTATGAAGTGGTGATGCTAATCACTAAACACCACCAGGGCTAGTTATGGAGTGGTGATGCTAATCACTAAACACCACCAGGGCTAGTTATGGAGTGGTGATGCTAATCACTAAACACTACCAGGGCTAGTTATGAAGTGGTGATGCTAATCACTAAACACCACCAGGGCTAGTTATGAAGTGGTGATGATAATCACTAAACACCACCAGGGCTAGTTATGAAGTGGTGATGCTAATCACTAAACACCACCAGGGCTAGTTATGAAGTGGTGATGATAATCACTAAACACTACCAGGCTAGTTATGAAGTGGTGATGCTAATCACTAAACACTACCAGGGCTAGTTATGAAGTGGTGATGCTAATCACTAAACACTACCAGGGCTAGTTATGAAGTGGTGATGCTAATCACTAAACACTACCAGGCTAGTTATGAAGTGGTGATGCTAATCACTAAACACTACCAGGGCTAGTTATGAAGTGGTGATACTAATCACTAAACACTACCAGGCTAGTTATGAAGTGGTGATGCTAATCACTAAACACCACCAGGGCTAGTTATGAAGTGGTGATGCTAATCACTAAACACTACCAGGCTAGTTATGAAGTGGTGATGCTAATCACTAAACACCACCAGGGCTAGTTATGAAGTGGTGATGCTAATCACTAAACACCACCAGGGCTAGTTATGGAGTGGTGATGCTAATCACTAAACACTACCAGGCTAGTTATGAAGTGGTGATGCTAATCACTAAACACCACCAGGGCTAGTTATGAAGTGGTGATGATAATCACTAAACACTACCAGGCTAGTTATGAAGTGGTGATGCTAATCACTAAACACTACCAGGGCTAGTTATGAAGTGGTGATGCTAATCACTAAACACTACCAGGGCTAGTTATGAAGTGGTGATGCTAATCACTAAACACCACCAGGGCTAGTTATGAAGTGGTGATGCTAATCACTAAACACTACCAGGCTAGTTATGAAGTGGTGATGCTAATCACTAAACACTACCAGGGCTAGTTATGGAGTGGTGATGCTAATCACTAAACACTACCAGGGCTAGTTATGAAGTGGTGATGCTAATCACTAAACACTACCAGGGCTAGTTATGAAGTGGTGATGCTAATCACTAAACACTACCAGGGCTAGTTATGAAGTGGTGATGATAATCACTAAACACTACCAGGGCTAGTTATGAAGTGGTGATGCTAATCACTAAACAACTATTTGTTTTGTTATTCTTATTCGTGACTTGCTCTGTCTAAAATGTGAGCGATTTGCCGTGTCAAATTTCCCTCGGGATAATAAAAGTATTTCTATTCTATTATATTCTATTCTACGGTCTGACCCCAGAAATAGATTGCTCTTACATTACATTCAAGGCCCAGTAATAATTCTAGGAGGTTTCTTATTCCAGATAAAACGGGTGGTTTCTCTATCTAGTTGTCAAAAAAAGAAAAATACTTATTAATAATGATGGAATAGAGATATGAGGATATCTAATGTACAAGAACATAATGGAATAGAGATATGAGGATGTCTAATGTACAAGACCACAATGGAATAGAATAGAGATATGAGGATGTCTAATGTACAAGACCACAATGGAATAGAATAGAGATATGAGGACGTCTAATGTACAATACCACCATGGAATAGAGATATGTAGATATCTAATGTACAATACCACCATGGAATAGAGTTATGAGGATATCTACAGATGCATGGTTTGATGACAAGAGGACCAGGGCTTTGCGACTGGAAACAGACCACTTGGCGTGTGACAAAGTGACAAATACACATATTTCAAATATTAAATGTATTATTGTTTGGTCCAAATCACTGCTAAAATAATTATTTCAACAAAATGATTAATATAGTAGCTTTCTCATAAGACCTGACACAGGATTGTAATAACAGACATGCTGTTTTATTTATCATGCTGTTTCACTTTTGTTTGAAGTGCTAATCTTTGTTTGGACAGGTCAGGAGTGGGAGGAGCTTGAGAATAATGTCAGTCTAAATCTAAGATCTGAATGAATGAATTAATGAAAACTTTAATTAACAGATTGCAGGCGGCTAAGTGGCGCAGTGGGCAAGGCGCTCGCCACTAACGCAGGAGATGCTGGGTTCGAGCCCAGCTCTCGGTGTTGCTACCAGCTTGGCTGGTCGTTCATACTAACACAATTGGCAGTGTTAGGGGTGGGAAAGCTGGTGGGTGGGGATTGGACATTGTGGACAGCGACTCCTACAGGTCGGTTGGTGCGCCTGTACAGCAGAATCAGGAAGTAACGGGGGCAGCGTGAGCTGTGGCTAATGGGGATCCAAATAAAAAATAAACTTAAACTCCTCGCCACTGAGATTGCGCTGTTCAGGTGAAAAGATGCGACAGCTGCCTCCTCGTGTACCGGAGGGGACACGTGATGCAAGGCTTGGTCATCACTGCAGCCGACCAGTGGGAGGCATAGTCTAGCAACGTTCGAGACAGGGGAGGGGAGAATTGAAGGGATAATTGGCGAGGCGAAATTGGGATGGGAGAAAAATAGAAAAACAAGGAGAAAAAGTGGATAGAATTTTTTTTAACAGATTGCAGAATGGGTACAATACAGTATGGCTCAATACGGGGATGCAGACCAGAGAAAGACTTTCGTCTTGTTTACATCAGGGTCCCCCATTTTCAATTAATTCAGGGCCGTAGCCATGGTTTAGAAATTAGGGAGGTCCATTTATTTTTTTGGCTCAGACCGGCCCACTATAATCGGTCGGACACCACCCACCAGTACACCATCCTTGCGGTCCCCTTAAATATGCGCACCTACTGTACTATTCCCCCAACCCACTACAAAGCTGGGTAGTAAGTGCCATGGACAAGTGGACCAGTGTACTCCCTCGCTCTTGGCTGAATCTTGTTTTGGGTGGTGATCAATGTTCCCTCTAATTATTTTTTGGTCTGAGCAAACACTCAAACCTCCTGAGCAGACATCAGCAACTACTGAGCAACATACGTCACCTGCCGATTAACCGGTTAGTTGATATGCTGCGGTTTGTAAAAAATCTGAGAATCTTAATTTCCCTTAATGTCTAACATAAAAATATATACATTTTGCTGATACACAGAGAAATAATACAAAAAGGCATATTATATTCCTTAATCAAATATTTATTTGACCATTGATTGACGATACAGAGCATAGTCCTTACTTTGGCTGGGTTGGCGGCGGCGGTGTGAGTCGTGTCACTAACTTTTGTCTTTTTAGGAGGCTGACTCGTCATTATTTTATTAAGTGAATTATAATGCGACTTCAAGGGTGACCATATTGTGATTTTTTTTAAAGAGGACACTCTGCCTTCAGCCTCAAGATACTTAATCAAAGTTTACTCAAAGATGCCTTATCATTATAATATATTTAAAGTATACCTCCTCTGTATGGATATAAAATTATTGTTTATATTATTTTATATAACAAAATAATATCTCTCTATAACCAAAGTTACTCAACATGCTGTATTATGCCTAAAGTAATCTGACAAATCGCAAGAAAATAACTAAATCAACCTATGACAAAATAATATATATTTTCAAGTCTTACTGGACAAAATAAATAACAAGAAAAATATGATGTAATGTTCTAAATAATACCTCTTCTGTATTAGAAAATCCAGCTTTAAAAAATATATCTTTATCTTTTCAATGTAATGTAAATTATAAAACAGTAACCTTACAAAGATACTAATTTAAAAGTGCACTATGCAGTTTCAGATTTGTTGCAATTAGTGTACTAAACTAATTTATTACACACATAATCCTTAGAATGATTGTATCATAAGCATCTTATCAAACCAAAACATAATTTTGAGGCATCACTGCTTTGTTTGTAATGTTTTGCTGTGTCCATGTGAGCTTTGAGATCGCCACATAAACATATGGTCAAGCTTTGCACGCGTTGCACTCCGCTTCCAATTAGTCTTGACCGGGATGATAAATTGGAAGTTTTCTCTGAAGTTCATCTGTAATGTACATTTTCGCGTTTGCATTGTGAGGAGCCAGCAATGCTGGTCGGATCTGTCCACTTCCTCATCTGTTGTGTGTGTCTGTGTGAGCGTGCAGTAGCGCTGCCCACAAAGCACTGAAAGCGGGGCTTCTCTTGGTAACGTCACACGCAACAGGGTTAGGGATGGTTAGGGATGTCCCGATCACAATTTTTTGCTCCCGATCCGATCCCGATCATGTGATTTTGAGTATCTACCGATACCGATCTTTCCCGATCCGATCAAAAAAAAAAATATATATATATATATATATATATATTTTTTTTTATCCCAATTTCTCACATTACATTCACCCTGAATGTTGACGTTATCCAGGTGAAAAGTTAACTTCATTCAAGCGAGGCATTGCAATCCTTGCATAAATCATTTGATGTATAATTAAATCAAAGGAAATGCGTTTGGGTCTGAGAGTGTGGCTGGTCTGCCGTTCTGATGCTGGATACTATTGGTTTGTTTTGGCAAAATTCTTCTGCTCTGTGTGACAATAAATAAATGAATGATGATATGCAATTTAAAACCAAAACTAAAGCCTCAGTATGAGTTCAAGACGTGAACATGGTCATGTTTGTTGAATTTAAAAAAGGAAAGTAAAAAAAAAAAGAATATAAAAAAAAATCATAAAAAAAAGTCATTTTTTTTCCCCGACCGATTTCAGATGTGCGCGGGAGCGGTTTGCCATGTGCGCGCGCGCACGGGCGCACCTTAGGGGGAACATTGGTGGTGATGTAAAAACACCTGCATCATAGCAGACTCAGGATGGGCAAAGTAGTCTATAGCCTGTTCATCGCTGTCTCTCTCCTCCACAACCTGGCTTGACTAGACATAAGGAGAGAGCGATGATTACAATTAACTGGTACATTCAGGTCCAGAATTGTTGGAATTCCCTGACAAAGATGTGCAAAAATCTGTACAATTTAAACAATACCATACTGGTAATAAGCAAATAGTTGTTTATTCAATGAATGCATGAGCTGTTCCATCTTCATTTGATACTAACTACTCAGTTCATACAGATTTCAAGTATTCAAATATCAATGATGAATATTGCATAAGGTTTACACAGTTAATAGATCACCTTCTTGTTTTATATTCATGTTCAGAGAGGAGTAATAGTTAAATCTTTGTATGTGATTTATATGGCAATTAAATCAATGGTGTGTTTGTTTGGGGAGTTTGACCTACAGTTAATGTGCCTACCACGTGAAGGTGCATGATCAATGGACAGCACAAAAACAATTTGTGTAGGTGGAGACTAGAGCTACCACAGATAGTAATAAGTTATTAAGAGTAAGTAATCCATACCATATATATCCTAATAGTTACCTTATTACCATACTTGGCTGAAAATAAACTTTGCTGCCTGTTGTGAATGTGTTTTTCCCTGTAGGCTAATACATAAGTAGGCATACATTTTTGCAGTTGAGGAAAAATTAGCAGTTGAGTAGGTTATATGTGCTGTGTTTTTATGTCTTCCATTGAGGACCACCTTGGAAATAAGTGTTTTAATGAATGCTTTTAGGTGATATCCTCAGGAATACAAATTGGTCAAGATAATTTGTTTTTATGATGTGTTTTTAATTTCCAAATAAATCTAATCAAATCAAAAAAGCAGTTTTTGCAGTTGAGCTACAGGTGTTGTATATTATACAACCTTTTCATGCATCTTTATCAAGGGAACCCTTATCCTAATGATTTAAAAAATTATATTATGAAGATACGATATGGACCTAGTAGTTGGGTAATCTGTGGCACTTTGTTTCTCAATGGATTTGTCATCTAGGAGAGTTGATAAACTAATTTAGCCGGGGTGTATTTTTTTAAAAAGGCGAGGGGAAATTTGTGAGAGACCAAAATCCAAAATGGCTGCTGTGGAAATTAACTTTTTAATGGTTTGACCTACAATGATGCACAATACTAGGGCTGACCTTCAATTTCTTTTTGGCAATCGAAGCTTCGGGGCCAAAAAATATAATTTTTTCTTTTTTTTTGTATCTTATGTTGTGGGACTTGTACAGCACTTTGGTAAACTTTGTTGTTTTTAAATGTGCTCTATAAATAAAGTGGATTGGATTAATGAATTAAGTAGCCCCTTTCGTGACTGTGACACGGTGGATCGCTGTTGTCGTTTGAACAACTTCAGATTTCATGGGAACTACCAATCCCCCAAATCAAGAATGTTTAAGATGAATGAAGTAAGATTTTGATTATTTGAAATATGGCCTGTGTAGACTAAACTATGCACAGAATTATGTCAGTCTACAAGGTCCGGATTCTACATGGTCTGGCAATGTAGACCTTGTAGACTCCACTACAGACCAATTATCAGTGAATGTTCATGCATTTTTAAGAAGGGCTACTTCCACAAAAAAACAAAGAACTCACCAAAACATCTCAGTAGCACCTTATCTAAATGTTCTATTTCATATATGGAGATTCATATTTATTTATGTATTGCATGCATTTCTACATTTTATTTCCTATTTTGTTTATTCATCCCAGTATCTTTCTTTTATGTGTGGAATTCTAGGCATTTACATTCACATTTACATTTAGTCATTTAGCTGACGCTTTTATCCAAAGCGACTTACAAGTTCTGTACGACAGGTCATCAGGAAGGATACAACTATCAGCTGAGTAACAATATTCATCAAAGTGTTGCGTGTTACAGTGTAGGTTAGTTTATTAGGACAAGTGCATGACAGTAAGGTTAGTTAGGGTTCGATTTTTTTTATTTTATTAACTTTATTTCAGATAATGGTTGAAGAAGTGCGTCTTTAGTCGACAACGAAAGATTGGACGGGATTCGGCTGTCCTAACTGGGGTGGGTAGTTCATTCCACCATTGTGGGGCAAGGACTGAGAATAGGTGGTGTATATGTGTTTGAGGATGATATCCTTCAAACAGGCAATAGTGATGATATAATTTGGGCAGTGCTGAGCTGGGTTACTTTCCTCCAGTGTATTTGTCCCCCGGCCCCACCCAATGGCCCCATGCACACACACACACACCGAAGTAAAAAAAAAAAAGTTATTTTAAATTTTTTAACTTCGATTTTTTTTTATGTTCGAAGCTTGTGCCATCGAACGAAGCTTCGAAGTATTTAAGACAGCCCTACACAATACATGGTACCAGCCCCCTCTCAGTCATGTACCAGCCAGCCCACTCTCAGTCATGTACCAGCCCCCTCTCAGTCATGTATACCAGCCCCCTCTCAGTCATGTACCACAGCCCCATCTGAGTCATGTACCAGCCCCCTCTCAGTGATGTACCAGCCCCCTCTCAGTGATGTACCACCCCCCTCTCAGTCATGTATACCAGCCCCCTCTCAGTCATGTACCAGCCAGCCCCCTCTCAGTCATGTACCAGCCCCCTCAGTCATGTACCAGCCTCCTCTCAGTCCTGTATACCAGCCCCCTCTCAGTCATGTACCAGCCCCCTCTCAGTCATGTACCAGCCCCCTCTCAGTCATCTACCAGCCCCCTCTCAGTCATGTACCACAGCCCCCTCTCAGTCATGTACCACAGCCCCCTCTCAGTCATCTACCAGCCCCCTCTCAGTCATGTACCACAGCCCCATCTGAGTCATGTACCAGCCCCCTCTCAGTGATGTACCAGCCCCCTCTCAGTGATGTACCACCCCCCTCTCAGTCATGTATACCAGCCCCCTCTCAGTCATGTACCAGCCAGCCCCCTCTCAGTCATGTACCAGCCCCCTCTCAGTCATGTACCAGCCTCCTCTCAGTCCTGTATACCAGCCCCCTCTCAGTCATGTACCAGCCCCCTCTCAGTCATATACCACAGCCCCCTCTCAGTCATGTACCACAGCCCCATCTCAGTCATGTACCACAGCCCCATCTCAGTCATGTACCACAGCCCCATCTCAGTCATGTACCAGCCCCCATCTCAGTCATGTACCAGCCCCCCTCTCAGTCATGTCCCCTGCACGACTGGCGGGGGGGTGCTTAGTAAGAGATGTGATTGGGCCAGCCCAGTGTCAGTCAGTACCAATGGGCCGCTGTCCCAGCCTAGTAGTGGGCCGGTCGTTGACCAAACTTATTTTTATTTTTTTTTAATAATATATATATTTTTTTATAGTTACAAATAGTTACCGAGGTCCGGACCTCGGTGACCTCATAGCTGGCTACGGCCATGAGTGTGATCTGAGTGATCTGATCATTTATGCAGTAGCAGCAGCATTGTATGAAATTATTTGACCCGGAAGGTCGGCTTTTAGAGCTCTCTGATACATCTACTGTTTTATTTGTATTCAGAAAAAATTCAATCTAGGATATTATAAAGTCTGTAAAGGACTTGTCTTCCAATAAAAAAAGTATTAAAGTGCCATGTTTTCTGGGCAAATTTCTATTTATAAATGGACATATTTTCGTAGCTGTATTAAGTGGGGCACAGTCTGATATGACTATATATCATAGTCTGATATGACGATATATCATAGTCTGATATGACGATATATCATAGTCTGATATGACAATATATCATAGTCTGATATGACTAGCTCTATTAAGTGTGGGGTATGATATGACTTCACAAACACACACCCCCTAACCCTAACTATATCGAGAGGTTTAGGGGAGGAGTTTACAATCAATAAGAAAATAATCAATTTGACTATATGAATGGTGAACATGGGAGAAAGAAATTCTAATTACGAGATGATGGATAATTGAATAGCCAGGAGTCAGTCATTTTATAGATAATAAGGGAAGATCTAATTAGTTTAGCAGATTCTGTCAGTGGTTGGGTTTTATTAGATGACCTATCATGTTTGGAGTCAAGGACACAGTTAAATTCCCCTCCCATAATTAATTACGCATATTCAAATTAGGGAGGGGTGCAAAACATGTTGAGAAGAAATGCTCCTTGTCACATTTAGGGCGGTAGACATTAGCTAATATTAGAGGAACATTATACAGGTGTCCAGTAACCACAACAAACCTACCAAGTGGATCAAAGGTAACATGGGATGAGATGAAAGGAGTGTTCTTATTTATAAAAATTGCAGTTTCCCGAGATTTAAAATTGATATTTTAATTAATACAATTGATCAACCCACCCCTTTCGCAACCGGAAATTATCTTGGTTTCTCAGGTGTGTCTCCTGCAGAAATGCAATTTCAGTATTGAGCTTTTTCAAAGGAGTCATTACTCTTTCCCGCTTCACAGCCTTATTAAGGCCCTTTCCTTTTAGCACTGGAAGATGTCATAGTCCTGTTACTATCACATTCATTGTATTAACATCAAATATAATTTTAACAAGCAGCTCTGTATTAAGATGAATAACACACAGATCAAATAGAGCAAGACAATTACCCGCCCCCCCCCCTCTACATTTCCCTACTTCCTCCCCCCGCCTTCCCTTCTCCCCTCCCCTCTTCTAACACCCCTCCCCATATACCCCCACCTCCTCCCCTCCCTGGATTAGGATATTCCACAGTTATACATGTCTGTACTGAATCTTTATGTATTTGTATTTATTCAAAACAATTCAGCCTAGCTTTGTTTTATTTTTGCATTTGAAACCATTTCAACATAGGCCTGAGAATGCCTTACAGTGCGGTCTGAAAGAAAACGCTAAATCTGAATTTGAACTTGAAAAATATTTGTGGACATCTGAACATTCTGAACTGAAACACCGGCTCACACACAAACAACACAAACTTGCCTCTGGCCCAATGGCTCAATTTACCCCAGAGATACCATATGTAATTAATTAGCCCCAACAGCTAAAATGGTGCGCTATCATACAGAGTTTTGCGGGTAGACTATAGTTTGAGGTAGGCAATTCAGAGTTAATGTGGTATGGGGGAGGGGGGCTGAGAGACAATGGGTTTAGCTAGATTTAGCCATCAGCTCAACAAACACACCTTCAAGTATCAAACAAAATGAATGCAGGCATGATTGATTTATCAGGATCCATGTTTTCACTTCACAAGAAAAAGTTTGAAAGTTTGTGCAGATTTTCAAATCTGTGGGGATCTTGTTCCACTCCTTTATAGCAGGTTGTGCATGATGGTGGTGGGTATGATGCAAGAAACATCCCATTTGAACACCAGGGAGTTGAAAACAGCATATTCAACCCTGAAACTACTGTAGACACTCTGAACCACCTCATGAACATAATTATATCTGTTTTAAATCACATAAAAAGGGAGCCCTAATGTTTAGATTATGATTTAAAATGTATTGTCATTATACAGCACAAGTACAGTACAACAAAATGTTTGGCATCCAACCAGAGTGCAAATCTAACATTAAAGTGCAAGAGTCATCGTTTGTCAGTAATGGAAATATAATATATTAATTGTTATTTCTTATATTTTTTTCATAGTTTTTGAGAATTAACTAAATTTAAATGTATGTTTTAAATCAAAAAGTATTTGTGAAGCAGTGTCTCATCACTACTGTAAGCTGTTTGTAAGCTGATCCTCTACTGCCACCCTGTGTTCAAGCACAGCAACAGCAACGCAGTTCGGACAATACTAATATTGAATGCACCCAATTCTCTTTAATACTTCTGCTTTATCTCTTTGGTCTAACCTGTGCAGGTCCTTTGTGAATAGCAGCCCTCCTGGAATCTTGCTGCATATAATCGGTCAGTCCCACACTGCTGACATCAACGTGGGGAGCTGCAGTCTCTAGTAAAGTGAGACGGACCATAATATGATGTGTGGCACAAGGTTCATGATGCTGCTGAAACGCTGGTATATTAGCCACACCAAACCTTTCACAATAGCCGATACATTTGCATTCAACAGACCGGTGGTGGTGGTGGTGTCCTTTGTTTAACCCTTTCACTACCACACACGAACCGTCTGTACTAGTGTGGTAGTGAAAGGGTTAACCTTCTGTAGTGTGGCAGTGAAAGGGTTAACCCTTTGTCGTTTGGCAGTGAAAGGGTTAACATTGTGTATTGTCACAGTGAAAGGGTTACATTTGGGCAGTTATGCTCACTGCGACTCTTGGATTTATAGTTCTATAGATCTATGTTGGGGGTGGGGGAGACTCAGGCGTCATAGCAGCATGGGGAGGGGGAGGGGGAGGGGGAGGGGGGTACAGGTTTGGGCAGCAGGGTAATAGTAGAAATGCTGTATAGGCAATACAATTAGGTATGAATATAAAAATATGAGAACAAATAAACAGTGTAAACAAAGGTGCAGATGCCCTATTGGTTATATTATATAGTTACATTTGTCAAGGAAGCTCAGAGGGGGGCTCCCCTTTCTCAATACCAGTGTTAATTTTGTCAACGAATTTGATGACGAAAGATCTTTGTCAACAAAGCTTTTTCCCACGACGACAACGAGACGTGACGTCACGTTATTGAACACCATGTGACGCCAACGTCACTAAATTATTAATTAAATATCGTTGACCACAACTGAGGACACAAAAATATAGTTTACAAAAACCATGACGAATTCTCTCTTAATTTATGTTGACTAAAACATGTTGACAAAAACAAAAAAGACAAAATCGAGACTAACACTGACTAAGACTAAAATGCTCAGACATTTAGTTGACTCAAACTGACTAAACGAAAAATAAATGCAGATGACTAAATATGATGAAAACGAAAAAGGAGCACTTGACACATGACTAAGACTAAAATGAAAATAGCTGCCAAAATTAACACTGCTCAATACAGACCCCTGCCGTCCCAATCCACACCTCCTCGTCTAGCCCCCCCCCCTCTTCTAGCCCCCCCCTCTCCTAACCACCCCCCTCTCTTAGCCCCCTCCTCTTCTAACCCTGCCTCTTCTAGCCCGCTCCTCTTCTAGCCCCCTCCTCTTCTAACCCCTCCTCTTCTAGCCCCCTCCTCTTCTAACCCCTCCTCTTCTAGCCCCCCCCCCCTCTTCTAACCCCTCCTCTCCTCACTGGTCTGACAGACACAATGGCGGAGATCTCAGCCTGAGCGTCTCCACTTGGGCTGTTTCTACTGTTTCTACCGACCCACCCCCTCCTAATGTACAGTTTCCTCCCCCTCCCACCCCCTCCTAATGTACAGTTTCCTCCCCCTCCCACCCCCTCCTAATGTACAGTTTCCTCCCCCTCCCACCTACCCACCCCCTCCTAATGTACAGTTTCCTCCCCCTCCCACCGACCCACCCCCTCCTAATGTACAGTCTCCTCCCCCTCCCACCTACCCACCCCCTCCTAATGTACAGTTTCCTCCCCCTCCCACCTACCCACCCCCTCCTAATGTACAGTTTCCTCCCCCTCCCACCGACCCACCCCCTCCTAATGTACAGTTTCCTCCCCCTCCCACCGACCCACCCCCTCCTAATGTACAGTTTCCTCCCCCTCCCACCTACCCACCCCCTCCTAATGTACAGTTTCCTCCCCCTCATATGTATATATTTTCTGTTAGGATCTCTGTTTAACAGTACTGTATATTTGCATATCTTGTATGTCAGAAATGTAACAGTACTGTATACCTGTATGTCATGTATGTCAGAAATGTCAAGATATATATCTGTATGTCGTGTATGTCATTAATGTCATTATGAATTGAAAATGGGGGACCCTGATGTAAACAAGATGAAAGTATTTCTCTGGTCTGCATCCCCTTAACAATTGTGTGTATTGAGCCGTACTGTATTGTACCCATTCTGCAATCTGTTAATAAAGTTTTCAATCAATTAATCAATCAATCAGGACAAAACACAGGTACTTACTGTACACACACCCTCCTCAACCTGCCTTCCATTGTTAGACACATGGCTGGTCAGGAGGTTATCCCTCACCTTGTATAGGAAGGTGTAGTGGTTACTTCCTGGTCTATAGGGAGGTGTAGTGGTTACTTCCTGGTCTATAGGGAGGTGTAGTGGTTACTTTCTGGTCTATAGGGAGGTGTAGTGGTTACTTCCTGGTCTATAGGGAGGTGTAGTGGTTACTTCCTGGTCTATAGGGAGGTGTAGTAGTTCATTCCTGGTCTATAGGAAGGTGTAGTGGTTACTTCCTGCTCTATAGGGAGGTGTAGTGGTTACTTCCTGGTCTATAGATAGGTGTAGTGGTTACTTCCTGGTCTATAGGGAGGTGTAGTGGTTACTTCCTGGTCTATAGGGAGGTGTAGGGGTTACTTCCTGGTCTATAGGGAGGTGCAGTAGTTACTTCCTGGTCTATAGGGAGGTGTAGTGGTTACTTCCTGCTCTATAGGGAGGTGTAGTGGTTACTTCCTGGTCTATAGGGAGGTGTAGTGGTTACTTCCTGCTCTATAGGGAGGTGTAGTGGTTACTTCCTGGTCTATAGGGAGGTGTAGTGGTTACTTCCTGGTCTATAGGGAGGTGTAGTGGTTACTTCCTGGTCTATAGGGAGGTGTAGTGGTTACTTCCTGGTCTCTATAGGGAGGTGTAGGGGTTACTTCCTGGTCTATAGGGAGGTGTAGTAGTTAATTCCTGGTCTATAGGAAGGTGTAGTGGTTACTTCCTGCTCTATAGGGAGGTGTAGTGGTTACTTCCTGGTCTATAGATAGGTGTAGTGGTTACTTCCTGGTCGAGGTGTAGTGGTTACTTCCTGGTCTATAGGGAGGTGTAGGGGTTACTTCCTGGTCTATAGGGAGGTGCAGTAGTTACTTCCTGGTCTATAGGGAGGTGTAGTGGTTACTTCCTGCTCTATAGGGAGGTGTAGTGGTTACTTCCTGGTCTATAGGGAGGTGTAGTGGTTACTTCCTGCTCTATAGGGAGGTGTAGTGGTTACTTCCTGGTCTATAGGGAGGTGTAGTGGTTACTTCCTGGTCTATAGGGAGGTGTAGTGGTTACTTCCTGGTCTATAGGGAGGTGTAGTGGTTACTTCCTGGTCTCTATAGGGAGGTGTAGGGGTTACTTCCTGGTCTATAGGGAGGTGTAGTAGTTAATTCCTGGTCTATAGGAAGGTGTAGTGGTTACTTCCTGCTCTATAGGGAGGTGTAGTGGTTACTTCCTGGTCTATAGATAGGTGCAGTAGTTACTTCCTGGTCTATAGGGAGGTGTAGTGGTTACTTCCTGCTCTATAGGGAGGTGTAGTGGTTACTTCCTGGTCTATAGGGAGGTGTAGTGGTTACTTCCTGCTCTATAGGGAGGTGTAGTGGTTACTTCCTGGTCTATAGGGAGGTGTAGTGGTTACTTCCTGGTCTATAGGTAGGTGTAGTGGTTACTTCCTGGTCTATAGGGAGGTGTAGTGGTTACTTCCTGGTCTCTATAGGGAGGTGTAGGGGTTACTTCCTGGTCTATAGGGAGGTGTAGTGGTTACTTCCTGGTCTATAGGGAGGTGTAGTGGTTACTTCCTGGTCTATAGGGAGGTGTAGTGGTTACTTCCTGGTCTATAGGGAGGTGTAGTGGTTACTTTCTGGTCTATAGGGAGGTGTAGTGGTTACTTCCTGGTCTATAGGGAGGTGTAGTGGTTACTTCCTGGTCTATAGGGAGGTGTAGTAGTTCATTCCTGGTCTATAGGAAGGTGTAGTGGTTACTTCCTGCTCTATAGGGAGGTGTAGTGGTTACTTCCTGGTCTATAGATAGGTGTAGTGGTTACTTCCTGGTCTATAGGGAGGTGTAGTGGTTACTTCCTGGTCTATAGGGAGGTGTAGGGGTTACTTCCTGGTCTATAGGGAGGTGCAGTAGTTACTTCCTGGTCTATAGGGAGGTGTAGTGGTTACTTCCTGCTCTATAGGGAGGTGTAGTGGTTACTTCCTGGTCTATAGGGAGGTGTAGTGGTTACTTCCTGCTCTATAGGGAGGTGTAGTGGTTACTTCCTGGTCTATAGGGAGGTGTAGTGGTTACTTCCTGGTCTATAGGGAGGTGTAGTGGTTACTTCCTGGTCTATAGGGAGGTGTAGTGGTTACTTCCTGGTCTCTATAGGGAGGTGTAGGGGTTACTTCCTGGTCTATAGGGAGGTGTAGTAGTTAATTCCTGGTCTATAGGAAGGTGTAGTGGTTACTTCCTGCTCTATAGGGAGGTGTAGTGGTTACTTCCTGGTCTATAGATAGGTGCAGTAGTTACTTCCTGGTCTATAGGGAGGTGTAGTGGTTACTTCCTGCTCTATAGGGAGGTGTAGTGGTTACTTCCTGGTCTATAGGGAGGTGTAGTGGTTACTTCCTGCTCTATAGGGAGGTGTAGTGGTTACTTCCTGGTCTATAGGGAGGTGTAGTGGTTACTTCCTGGTCTATAGGTAGGTGTAGTGGTTACTTCCTGGTCTATAGGGAGGTGTAGTGGTTACTTCCTGGTCTCTATAGGGAGGTGTAGGGGTTACTTCCTGGTCTATAGGGAGGTGTAGTGGTTACTTCCTGGTCTATAGGGAGGTGTAGTGGTTACTTCCCCGTCTATAGGGAGGTGTAGTGGTTACTTCCTGGTCTATAGGGAGGTGTAGTGGTTACTTCCCCGTCTATAGGGAGGTGTAGTGGTTACTTCCTGGTCTATAGGGAGGTGTAGTGGTTACTTCCCCGTCTATAGGGAGGTGTAGTGGTTACTTCCTGGTCTATAGGGAGGTGATGACCACCACTAGGATATTGTGAAAAGCTTTGACACAGTGCAATGGCCACATGCCCAGCCTTATGGAAAACAGAGGGAAAATGAGAGTCAATGTTTACAGTTTAAACTTGATTTGAACAGGGACAGCACACATTAATGAACATAAATGTAAATGTGTGAGACAGTGTTAAGCCAAAGCTAATTTTCAACTGTTGTCCCCGGGCCTGGTGTTAAAAAGCACAACATATGGCATACAGGTAATTAAGAACAGGTTAAAAACACATCATGCTAAATATATACAGCAGACATGTACAGACAATGTACAAACAAACAATAATTCTACATATTAGGTACAGGCAAGCATAATGGGGTTAGAGTTCTGCAGGGGTGTTGTGTTCACATGTGTAGTTATTTCTTAACCATGTTTTGAAAGTGTGTTTGAATGATCTGTGTGTTTCTATATATTGATCTGTGTGTTTCTATATATTGCGGATGTAACTTGGAATGGAGTTCCAGGTCTTGGCAGCTCTCACGGCTGATTGGCTAAATGTACTTGTCCTTAATGGAACAGCCAAGTCACCCGGTAAATCGGTTCTAGTGAACCTGCTGCTGGGGGTTGAAAAAATGGGAAAGTGGGGGTGGGGCTAGACCATGGAGGTGTGGCTAGACCATGGAGGTGGGGCTAGAGTCCATGGAGGTGGGGCTAGACCATGGAGGTGTGGCTAGACCATGGAGGTGGGGCTAGACCATGGAGGTGGGGCTAGAGTCCATGGAGGTGGGGCTAGACTATGGAGGTGGGGCTAGACCATGGAGGTGGGGCTAGAGTCCATGGAGATGCGGCTAGACCATGGAGGTGTGGCTAGACCATGGAGGATTTTAAAGACCAGACTGGCATGGGTTAGTTTGATGATGTTGTCCCAGCTCAAGAGGGCATGCTTGTCCAGGATATTGCAGTGGTGGTGACGGATACAATAGGTTTCTGGTTCCCTGTGACACTCACACCCTTAGTGATAACCACAAGGTTGAACATAAGGTCTCAGTAATCAAATTACCTACAGTATATCTGACAATCACTGTGTTTTTAATGCCAACCTAATCTTAACAAAGACCAAAATAGAGACTAAAAAGGGTAACTAGATGACACAGCAGAGGGAAACATTATCTAATATTATGAGATCGTTTGAGCGGTGCACTTTGGACTGTTCTTTAACCCATCTTTCACCAATGACGGATTCAGACGTCATTCCTCGCCATGCTTAATCTGCCAATGACGGATTACGACGTGATCAATATTTCAAATTTTCATCATGGTATTCACATTTCACCCACGGAGCCATGACTGGTGCTGTAGATCTCCACTCAACTCTCCAGCGCTTCAATACCGCCACCTGGTGGCCGATCGGCGAGTTGCCAAACCGGAAGTGGGGGCCGGAGGTGCTTGGTGTCCCCCCTATTCCGTCCGCCACTCGCGATCGCTCCCGGGACTCCATCTTGACACACTGGATAATCGATCCGTTGCCATAAGTCAATAAACAACATTATTTGGACGTATATAGTATTATACAACCCGGAAATGGTTCACCTAGATCAACATCCCATAATAGCGATCTTTTTGCTCCAAGCTCATCACCCAACACTAAGAGGAAGCTGCGGTGAGTTTCAGCGTTTTTGATTATTATTAACCATACAAACTGCTCTGATATATATATATCACCCATACTACATAAATGATGTAACGTGGGCCACGGAATTATAAACGACCCCCCCCCCCCCCCTCCGGTGAACATCAGATGATGAGTCATAACGTCTGGGATCCTGTACAGTTGACATTTTTTATCTGGCGTCAATCGCTATCAAACTGCATTTGATGATCTAATATATGCATAAATGGCTATATCTCACGTTCTATGAAATACAGCAGAAAACGATAAAAACATATTTATACTCTAGACAGTATTTTAGTATGAATGTGTGAATGAAAAAGTGTAACGTTCCTACACCCTGAACGATAGATAATTGATGTTGAATGGGCCATAGTAATGTCAATTTAGCAATACAATTTAAAAAGTTATAGCCCTGCAAAGAAGGTGAACATCTCCATAGACAAATAGAGCTGGCAGAGGATGGTATAAGAAGGGTACAATGCCTGGCGAAGAATGGGTTAAATTGCATGGTTGAAAATCCCAACAACACCATACCACACCAACAGTCATTTACTTAGCTTAGCTAGCTCAGGTTCAAGTTTGTTTATTATTATTTGTCATAAATACGGAATACTTTACGATGAAATGCTTGTTTCTGCATTTTCTGTTTAACCCTTTCACTGCCGCTCTACCAAACGGTTAACCCTTTCAATGCGATAATACAGAGGTTAACCCTTTCACTGCCACACTACAGAAGGTTAACCCTTTACTATCACCAGGCATGCGTTGCTCTTGGGACGGGGTTGCACTCCGTGCAGGGTATGATTTGAGCAAAAGCACGTGCACGCACACAGGAATGCGCTGCACTCGCCAACTCGCTATAAGTACCCACCTGGGCTACTTTGCATATCAATAGCACCGGTCGTCAGGTGTGTTAAATACGTTCTCAGATACATTCACACCTAACTTGTTGTGAATGATATGTGTTACATTTCATTCGTAGAGGCAATTAGGCACTGTCTGTAGTCTGTGCTCAAGCGAGGGGACATTTATGCGCATGCGCGGGAGCGCGCGTGCACGTGGCGCCATTAGCGTGCGTGCAACCCCAGTTGATATCAGGAACACACGCCTGACTATCACACTACCGACGGTAACCGTTGGTAGTGTGATAGTAAAGGGTTAACCTTCTGTAGTGTGGCAGTGAAAGGGTTAACTAAAGGTTACAAAGAGGTCACCTGACAGCATCTCCCCAGGGTCAAACAATAAGAAGTCACCTGACAGCATCTCCCCAGGGTCAAACAATAAGAAGTCACCTGACAGCATCTCCCCAGGGTCAAACAATAAGAAGTCACCTGACAGCATTTCCCCAGGGTCAAACAATAAGAAGTCACCTGACAGCATCTCCCCAGGGTCAAACAATAGCTGTGTTGGTCAGACTAGGATAATCAGGCAGTTGAACAAAAATGGAGGAAAACTAAGCTCACAACACAGTATATAAAGAAGCCATGACTGTCTATAACAGAGCAATACAGTTGGCAGTAAAGGAATACTTCTCTAAGAATATCACAGAGAATGCTGGAAACTCACTGCCTCCCCCCCCTCTGTAGTCCTCTGCGTCGAACTTTGAAGAACTGCATTGTTCTACAATAACAAAATAACTTCAATCAGAGCCAGCATTACTTGATGATTACATTATGATGCAAACACAGATAACATCCGCAAATCCTGTGAAAAAGATGTAACCACGGGGAAATGTACTTGCATTACATCAACAGAGCTCTGTCATGGAGTGTAAGTCCTCCACCTCTTGTGTTGACCCCATACAGCATTTTTAAGCGGATACTATTTTCTATTTACATGCTAAAATGTGGAGTGCAGGTTTTTTTTTCTCATTCATTTTCATTGAATCCCATCCAAAAGGGTGAATTAACATCTGGGAGACGATATGGGGCGCTTTTTTCACATCTGAGCGCCTGGAGTGGCTGAATTTCCAACGGTAGACTTGGTTGGCTAATAAAAAAAAACGAAAAATACGAGAATTCTCGTGAGGTGGGCATTCAACCCGCGGGGGGTAAACCCGAGAAAACTCGGGTTGGGCAATCAAAGTGTTAATGGGTTAGCTTATACATATATATATATTGAAAGACCTTAAAAAGAAAAAAAGGTACTTCTCAATTATAATAATAAAAAAGTGCCATTTTTTACCCCCACCCATTTTTTTCTCAGAAATGTACATTCTTTCAAACATAATAAAGAAGAGCTCTGTAGCCAACTCGTTATGACAAAATATGAAAAGTTTAAAGTAGCTTTTCTTTTTCTTACGTTACTGTAAGTATTTACGTTACTGTAAGTATTTAAATAAAATAAACAAAACAGTCTTTTGTCCAAAAAGGAATAGGAAGAAGCAATATGCTTATAACCCTAACCCTGCTCTACCTAGGAGCCACCCCTCTAAACCACATGCAGTATTTCCTGAGTCCTATTGCAAAGCTTATCTTTCAAAACTTAAAAATGCATTGTTTTGCATCTATATTTAGCACATTTGATAGAATCTCTGTATGAATGTGCTGGTGTGTCTTTAGGCTGTCTCTCAGGGGCCAACAGGCTCTCATATCTACTGAAGCTCTTCTCACACTGGTTACTTCTCTCCTGTATGAATGTGCTGGTGTTTCTTCAAGTTGCCATATTGACTGACTCTTGAGAGGTCTTGAAGCTCTTCTCACACTGGTCGCAGTTGTAGGGCTTCTCTCCTGTATGAATGCGCTGGTGTGTCTTTAACTCTCCAGAGGTCTTGAAGCTCTTCTCACACTGGTCACAAGCTTCTCTCCTGTATGAATGCGCTGGTGACGCTTTAAATCTCCAGATTGACTGAAGCTCTTCTCACACTGGTCACAGCGGTAAGGCTTCTCCCCTGTATGAATGCGCTGGTGTTTCTTCAAGTTGCCATAGATACTAAAGCTCTTCTCACACTGGTCACAGTTATAGGGCTTCTCTCCTGTATGAATGCGGTGGTGACTCTTCAAGCTGCCATATTGACTGAAGCTCTTCTCACACTGGTCACAGTTGTAGGGCTTCTCTCCTGTATGAATGCGCTGGTGTCTCTTTAACTGTCCAGAGGTCTTGAAGCTCTTCTCACACTGGTCACAGTTGTAGGGCTTCTCTCCTGTATGAATGCGCTGGTGTATCTTTAACTCTCCAGAGGTCTTGAAGCTCTTCTCACATTGGTCACAGTTATAGCGCTTCTCTCCTGTATGAATGCTCTGGTGTTTCTTTAAGCTGTCATATCTACCGAAGCTTGCTCCACATTCGTCACAGTGGTAAGGCTTCTCTCCTGTATGAATGCGCTGGTGTTTCTTTAAACCTCCAGAGGTACTGAAGCGTGTTCCACATTGGTCACAGCGGTAGGGATTCTCTCCTGTATGAATGCGCTGGTGTTTCTTTAAGCCTCCAGATCGACTGAAGCTCTTCTCACATTGGTCACAGTTATAGGGCTTCTCTCCTGTATGAATGCGCTGGTGTATCTTTAAGTCTCCAGATTTACTGAAGCACGATACACACTGGTCACAGTAGTAAGGCTTCTCTCCTGTATGAATGCGCTGGTGTATCTTTAAGTCTCCAGATCGACTGAAGCTCTTCTCACATTGGTCACAGTTATAGGGCTTCTCTCCTGTATGAATGCGCTGGTGTATCTTTAAGTCTCCAGATCGACTGAAGCTCTTCTCACATTGGTCACAGTTATAGGGCTTCTCTCCTGTATGAATGCGCTGGTGTCTCTTTAAGTTTTCAGAGGCCTTGAAGCTCTTCTCACACTGGTCACAGTTGTAGGGCTTCTCTCCTGTATGAATGCGCTGGTGTATCTTTAAGTCTCCAGAGGTCTTGAAGCTCTTCTCACACTGGTCACAGTGGTAGGGCTTCTCTCCTGTATGAATGCGCTGGTGTCTGTTTAAGCTGCCAGACCGACTGAAGCGCAATCCACACTGGTCACAGTAGTAAGGCTTCTCTCCTGTATGAATGCGCTGGTGTATCTTTAACTCTCCAGAGGTCTTGAAGCTCTTCTCACACTGGTCACAGTGGTAGGGCTTCTCTTCTGTATGAATACGCTGGTGTCTCTTTAAGGCTCCAGAGGTCCTGAAGCACGATCCACACTGGTCACAGTAGTAAGGCTTCTCTCCTGTATGAATGCGCTGGTGTATCTTTAAGTCTCCAGCGGTCTTGAAGCTCTTCTCACACTGGTCACAGTGGTAGGGCTTCTCTTCTGTATGAATGCGCTGGTGTATCTTTAAGGCTCCAGATTGACTGAAGCTCTTCTCACATTGGTCACAGTTGTAGGGCTTCTCTCCTGTATGAATGCGCTGGTGTATCTTTAACTCTCCAGAGGTCTTGAAGCTCTTCTCACATTGGTCACAGTTGTAGGGCTTCTCTCCTGTATGAATGCGCTGGTGTATCTTTAACTCTCCAGAGGTCCTGAAGCGCGATCCACACTGGTCACAGTAGTAAGGCTTCACTCCTGTATGAATGCGCTGGTGTTTCTTTAAGTTTTCAGACTGACTGAAGCGCGATCCACACTGGTCACAGTAGTAAGGCTTCTCTCCTGTATGAATGCGCTGGTGTATCTTTAAGTTGCCATAGGTCTTGAAGCTCTTCTCACACTGGTCACAGCAGTAGGGCTTCTCTCCTGTATGAATGCGCTGGTGTATCTTTAAGTCTCCAGATTGATCTCTGCTTGTTGTTGGGGAGCAATGCAGCAATTGTGCCTGGAGAAGAGAGAAGTACACCAATGAAGAGTTCAGATTTTGCATTTGTTCAGTTTGTATTTCTCAAGTTCTTAAAATGTTTCATGCTCCAAATGTAGTTGTTGATGTGATTTAAAAGTGAATCTGCTCCAAGGGCGGTTATTGAAACCTGGCGAACATTAATACAATACTGAGATAAATCCCAACAGGCAGTTGTCTGCAATATAATAATAATAATAACTTTATTTGTATAGCACTTTTCATACAGAGGTTGCAGTTCAAAGTGCTTCACAACAGTAAAAAATACAGGCATAAGCGAGCATAAAAAGATAGACAGGTAGAATCACAGTGTTTCACATTAGGATCTAGCGTTAGCCAAGACCATCCTCGTGGTAGCCGAAGCTACTGGTGATGTGGCATTCTCTCCCCCCCCCCCCCCTCTCTCTCAATGAGAGGAGAGAGTGTCTGTGTGATCTCAGTCCTACTCGCTCTTGGTCAGTTTCTAGTCTGAGTCAGATTCTAGTCTGCCTTACACCCGGAAACACCGTTCGACTCATAGATGTTCGTCGTCGCACCGACGGCCCCGCCTTCTGGTTGTCATGCGACGTGTTGTCATGACAACTGCATAACCTTTAACACTAATAAACTCACGTTTCATTAAGATGAACCTCTCTCCCTCCTGCCCTGGGAGACAGTACACTCTAATCTCAGATATTCTTCCAAGGAATTCATAACAAAACCCTCGCTGACGCGGCCTGTGCCTGTGAAACCACTGGTTCCACCACCGTCAATATCACCGTCTTCCATGCACATTTCAATCACCGTTTTAGCTGTGGTCACCTCCCCCCAATCTATACATCACATACATTGAAAAAGCACCCCAAATCTCTCATTCCCCCCTTTGATTCTCAATCAACTTTCAGAATCAACAGACTACTTGGTTTTTCAATCAATTATACACAAAAATAGACTCATAACAATGAGGGCCCCGCCGTCTGCTGTTTTTCCTTTTGTTTTCCATTACCCGCATCACACCCAAACCAGAAAGGATAAACAACGGTCATGGAGGAGACATTGTGACATTGTGGTTGTATCTGTCCTTGTAACAATATCATTGTTGTTCCTAGTTTGTGTTGTTTTGGGGAGCAATTAAGAGTACACAGACCACTAGTACAGATCATTCATCCTGTTGTGGCCTATGGCTGAAAGGAAAGGTAAAGGAGGAAAGCCCTTTTTCTGTGATTTGGTCATATCTGTCTGTCATAGTAGTCTTTAGTGGTCTGTCTTTGACCAATTCATTGACAAGATTTTCTGTGATTTGGTCATATCTGTCTGTCATAGTAGTCTTTAGTGGTCTGTCTTTGACCAATTCATTGACAAGAGACTCTGTTCAGCAGGGAAGGGATCGGGGGGAAATAGCGTGAACCTCTGCACGCATTACATTCCCCCAGTGAGAGTCAGGTGAAAAGAAGCGGCTGGCTGACTCCACATGTATCGGAGGAGGCATGTGGTAGTTCTACACCCTCCCTAGGCCGACAGTGGGACAATGCGCGCAACGACCAGGAAGGGATTTGGCATAACGACTAAATTGGGATGAGAGCAAAAAAATACAGAAAGAGTGAGAACAAAAAAATTATAAAAAATAAAAAATTTAAAATAATTTGTCAGACCAAGTGTAACAAATTAACTAACTCACTGGCTCGCTGGATTGCCGTGGACTGTAGACCACTTTCGATGGTCGAAGATAAGGGGCTAGAAAATGTGCTGCAGATGGCATCGTCTGACACAACCATGATCACTGCAGCAAGACAGCTCACTTTCCAGCACATGCCGTGTGTTGCTCACATGTTGCAGAGGGCCATCACTGTTTGCCTTGGTGACAGCGGGTTTACTGGCATGTTGGCAAAGTGTTGCAAGATTGTAGGTCACTTTAAACACAGCCCTGCCAACACACATTAACTACACCAGCAGCAAACCGTACTTGGGCAGGAAAGAGCCACTGATACAGTTTCCACAAGGTGGAATTCAACGCCCTTTATGATCTCTAGCCTCCTGAAGAACCAAGAGGCTGTGAAGGCGACTCTAACCAACCAGAGGCACAAGCTGAAGCTAACCATGTTGACTACAGCAGAGTGGGGGAAACCCAGAAGCTGGAGACCCTCCTTGAACCATGCAGGTAAACAAAAACAAACAAAAACCCACCTACAACAACAACAGCAAAGCTCACCATGAGCTCACTTATAGCTTGACGGACTTCAACTTTCTGCTACGACGAGACCCCGCTATTCACAGCCGGGACAGCAAAACAACAACAAGGCAAGGAGAGGCAAGAGGGCGGGGCTACATGCTAAGCTAAAGGCTAGGGCTACACGACCACCGCTACCTAGCCTGCTGCTAGCTAACGTCCGCTCGCTCAACAACAAGATGGATGAACTGAGAAGCAGGATTACATCCCAGCGTGAAATGAGAGAATGCTGTGCTCTTATTTTCACAGAAACCTGGCTTTCGGACAGCATTCCAGACGCTTGCCATTCAGTTTGCAATGAACATCTCAGCCTCTCTCTATCCAGCGTACAGACCTCCTCAAGAAAGCCCCCCCCAGTAAATAAAACTGTAAGTGTGGAATGAAGAAACTGAACTGGTGCTTCAGGACTGAGTACAGACTGGGACATGTTTAAAGCTGCTGCTCAAAGGGATGACTCTACTGTGGATTTAGAGAAATACGCTTCCAGTGTAACTGGCTACATCAGCACATGTGTGGAAAACATTGGAAAATACAGGACATACCCAAACCAAAAACCTGTGATGTTCGGTCCAAGCTACGTGCCCACTCCACTGCATTTGTCTTAGGCAACGCTGAGGACTACAAGGCCAGATACGACATGCGTGTAAGTAAAACAAAAACAAAAATCCCATCAACGACTACTTCCTAAGATCTGCTTTTAACTGATTCAGCGGCAGCAGCTATTATCCTCATCCTGTAGCGTGTAGGCCATGCTAAAAGATAGGCATTTTCACTGTGCGTCATGATGTTTGCAGAGCTATATCTATATTCTATATTATAGCTATGGAGACAATACTATGGCTCATTTGACAGTCACCATCTCTCGTCCAACATGTAAAAAAGAGTAAATTTTTTCATGTATACGTTCGCGTGTTATCCCGTGGTGAATATTGTATAGTTTCATTGTGATCCGGGCTAATTCCTGAAAGCTGAGTTATGGAGCACTATGTGAATTTTGCTAAAGTCGTTCGCGTTGCTCGCCTGGACACGTTACTATTTCAAAATCAAAGGTATATAATAGGTATTATGTTTCATCATGAATGCATCAAAAGGGGGGGGGGGGGGGCGTTTTTTTGATGCTCTGATCGTCAGCAACGGCATACGTTTTGAATACTACATATGTTGATCGTTGCGATCGATGTGAAATCATTGTTGGATCAAAGTAGGATTGATGTCATATAGTCCTTACCTTTACTAGGAGGTATCCCAAAATGAATATTCCAATTGTCTGATCGCGATTTCCAGTATTGATGTCCATCGGGTCCCTGACATGAAATGGCACAAGATATGCCTCAAGTGTGCTGAACACGTTCCAAGGTGCTCGGATGAACCGTTTCACTTGCACAGGTCCAAATTCTCTGCCAGGATCATATAAAATGTAACACACAGTGTGAAATAAGGTTTCAAAGGGTAGGCGATACTGCCAGCTAGCACGATTCGGCCGGCATTGCACTCTTGAGGTCTCAGAATGAGTTCCAATGGTAACACAGAGGTCCGTGAGAGTGTATAGGATATTAAAATACACAGAGGCGGCTGGGTGGCGCAGCGGAGATTGCACCTCGCCACTGAGAGTCCGCGCTGGCAGGTGAAAAGATGGGACAGGCTGCCTCCTCGTGTACCGGAGGGGACATGTGATGCAAGGCTTCTATCCTCCCTACAACCGACCAGTGGGGGGCATAGTCGAGCAACGTTCAAGACAGGGGAGGGGAGAATTGGAAACACGAGATTGGGATGGGAGAAAAAATAAGGAGAAAAAGTGGATAAAAAAAAGACATTAAAATCGAAAAAAACGATCTAAAAACGTAATATTACGTTTTTGGCGCTCAACGGTTGGCGAGCAAACACATAATATTACGTGATTGGCACTGAAAGTGTTAACACCATGCAGATACTCTCTCATTCAGAGACTTATTGACACAGGGGTTAATGGAGATATCATCCATCTGATCAGAGACTTCCTCTCTGACCGCCCTCAACGGGTCCCTGTTAATGGAAGTCTATCTGATGTCACTACGCTCAACACAGGAGCACCGCAGGGGACCATTTTATCTCCTTTACTTTTCTCCTTGTATACAAACAAACAAGTTACAAATGGACTGATGGACATACAGGGACCATGAGAGGGTCCATACAGGGACCATGAGAGGGTCCATACAGGGACCATGAGAGGGTACATACAGGGACCATGAGAGGGTCCATACAGGGACCATGAAAGGGTACATACAGGGACCATGAGAGGGTACATACAGGTACCATGAGAGGGTACATACAGGGACCATGAGAGGGTACATACAGGGACCATGAGAGGGTACATACAGGGACCATGAGAGGGTACATACAGGGACCATGAGAGGGTCCATACAGGGACCATGAGAGGGTACATACAGGGACCATGAGAGGGTCCATACAGGGACCATGAGAGGGTACATACAGGGACCATGAGAGGGTACATACAGGGACCATGAGAGGGTACATACAGGGACCATGAGAGGGTACATACAGGGACCATGAGAGGGTCCATACAGAGACCATGAGAGGGTACATACAGGGACCATGAGAGGGTACATACAGGGACCATGAGAGGGTACATACAGGGACCATGAGAGGGTACATACAGGGACCATGAGAGGGTACATACAGGGACCATGAGAGGGTACATACAGGGACCATGAGAGGGTCCATACAGGGACCATGAGAGGGTACATACAGGGACCATGAGAGGGTATACAGGGACCCTGAGAGGGTCCATACAGGTACCATGAGAGGGTCCATACAGGGACCATGTGTCATCTCTCCTGAACTGGTGAAAAGAAATTCATTCCTTAGAGATGAATGTAAGTAAAACTAAGGAACTTGTCCTACGTAACAACAGTATCGAGGACGTGGGCGACGTGCGAGACAGAAGAGGGCTGAAGCACGGAGAGAGAGAAGGAGATACAAACCAAATTATTAAGTAAACAATAAACAGGCGGTTAGGTGGTCGAGCGGAGATTGCGTTCGTCACCAGCCCCGGAGCTGTGAGCTTGGTTCGCCTGTTCGAATCCAGCTCACAGCTCCGGGGTTGTCACCAGCTTGGCTGGCCGTCTGCACTGATACAATTGGCTGTATCAGAGGGTGGGAGAAGCTGGCGGGGTGGGTCCGGGTCGTTGTAAACAGCGACTCCTACAGTTCGGTCGGGGCGCCTGCTAAGCGCGGATTGGACGTGAGGGGGATAGTGTGGTCCTCCCACACGCTACGCCCTCTCAATGAGAATCCGCGCTGCCAGGTGAAAAGAAGCGGTGATTGGCTGGACGTGTGTCGGAGGAAGCACGTGGTAGCCTCCACTCTCCCAAATGATCTGACTGTGGGGGGTAAAGCGCAGCGACCAGGAAGGGACTGGGAATTGGCATACGACTAACATTGGGATGGGAGAAAATCGGAGGAAAATGGAGGGGGAAAAAGACCAATATATAAAAAAAAAAAGTAAACAATAAACAAGGTGGCCTATTGGGATGTTAGAGCATAATGTGAAAAACAAATTTTTATATGTCTGCACTTTATGTGCTCATTTTGTGTCTTTTTTCTGTTGTGAAGCACTTTGAGCTGCAATTCTTGTATGAAAGGTGCTATAAAATAAAGTGTATTATTATTATTAATGCTCTCCACCAACAAGACCACAGTGTCAAACAGACCAACTCTCTCCACCTGGTCAAACAAGACCAGTGTCAAACAGACCAACTCTCTCCACCTGGTCAACCAAGACCACAACGTTTCTCCCAAAACTCCAGTCCTGCAAACCCACCTGGTCTGACATCAAGGCCACCCCATCATCACTTCCGCTTAATTGGCTGGTATCAATCCCCGTTTCCTGAGCCTTTCAGCCATTGTGTAGTGTGATGTGTGCCTGGTGCCAGTGTCTCGCAGCCATTGAGCCTGTAGCCCAAGGTTGGGTGCTACCCAGTGGTGAAGGAGGCCATTTACATCCTACACTGTAAAGTGCTAGGAGTGTCTAGAAAACCACTATATAAATACAATGATAATTCATTCAGTTTCATGACCGTGAATTGCATGCAATAGTATTGATTCTGAATTCCAACTCAACTTCTAACATGAGGTGACAGTGGCTCAGGAGGTAAAGTGGTCGCCTGGTAATCGTTAGGTTCCCGGTTCGATTCCCACTTCTCCCGGGGAGCATGTCAAAGTGTCATTGTGCAAGAAAACGTAACCCCTAATTGTTCCCAATGAGCAGGTGGGCACCTTGCACCGTTGGTGTGTGAATGGGTGAATGTGAGGAACAAAATCGCAAAGCGCTTTTGATAAAATCGCTATATAAATGCACCATTTAACACACACATTAGAAAGAGATAAAGTAACAGTCTTATCCGACCCAGATTTGACCGTTGGGCTTTAAAGTTAAAACCGCTCTGATTTTCTAATTCTCTCGGACACAAAAGTCAAAACACCACTTCAGAACCCTGACTTGTATTGTTAAAAGTAGAAGTGTTTACACTCACTAGAACAGATATTATGGCTAGATGATGCCTCAACCACAATCTAAAATTGTTATTGATTTGCTTGATTTATTTGGATGTATCTTAGCTAACCGACTAATCGTCCAAGAATCAGGAATAATCCAACACCAATCTCTCTGAGCAGGGTTTTACTCGCACTAGTCCGAGCAGGGTTTTGGTCTGAGATTTGTTAGAAAAGGTACACAACAGGGGTACATTGTACATCCCACTATCAAAGTCTGCTGCGCAAACTAAACTGAGTGTGTTTGGTTAGAGTGACTCTCTCTCCACACCTCTCTCTCTCTCTCGCTAAGAGACAGTAGGCTACAGACAAACACCCAGTCAAGAACAACTCAGCCAGGAACAAGACATGGCAAGCCTAGTTAAGCAAGACCCAGCCAAGAACAAGACTAGGCAAGCCTAGTTAAGCAAGACACAGCCAAGAATGAGACATGGCAAGCCTAGTTAAGCAAGACACAGCCAAGAATGAGACATGGCAAGCCTAATTGTGTCACCTCGCAGCGCTACTGACCAGAACTCGGCCCGCCCCCTTCTCGTCTAGACTTGAAAGAGTTTTATTTTTAGGTGTGTTTTTTTTTCCTTCATATTATTATGAATTGAATGTATAAGCACATGTTTACTATAAAAACGAACAGTTAGAATATCTAAAATAGTATCAATCCTTTGTTTAAAAATAGACTGTTCACGGACATTATTTCAGTGAAACGGGGGCGTAATTACTGTATTTGCATGTGAATCAAACCTAGACTGCAGCCCGCAGAGATTTACATTGGGGGGGTGTTAGAGCGACGCACTGGCTGTCTGTTTACACTTTACAATGGGATTATCATCACGTTGGAGCAGCTGCACTCTGGATCAGAAAGAGATGAATGCATCGGATATAATGAACGAGTACATTGAACTTTGTTAATCCAGTTGATTCAGTCTCGGCTCACTGGTGAACACACCGCGCTATTCAACGGAATTAACTGAGATCGGTCGAGATGCGTCTGCATGGGTAAGTGTCTTTAAGAATGTTTGTTTACAGTAGCATCCAACTCCTTACAATTCCGCATCTTTGATAAAACTACACCAAGTTTTTCTGCCGACCGCAAGTCCAACCATGTCACGTTTATTGTGGTATTACGAGCCCATGCTACATTAACGTTAGCGTTAGCTAGCCACACAGCCATGTAAGTTAAAGTTGCTAACGTTATATTGGGATATGAGTACTGTGTGTATGTGTAACTAGGAGGGATATGAGTACTGTGTGTATGTGTAACTAGGAGGGATATGAGTACTGTGTGTATGTGTAACTAGGAGGGATATGAGTACTGTGTGTATGTGTAACTAGGAGAGATATGAGTACGGTGTGTATGTGTAACTAGGAGGGATATGAGTACTGTGTGTATGTGTAACTAGGAGGGATATGAGTACTGTGTGTACGTGTAACTAGGAGGGATATGAGTACTGTGTGTACGTGTAACTAGGAGGGATATGAGTACTGTGTGTACGTGTAACTAGGAGGGATATGAGTACTGTGTGTATGTGTAACTAGGAGGGATATGAGGACTGTGTGTACGTGTAACTAGGAGGGATATGAGGACTGTGTGTATGTGTAACTAGGAGATATGAGTACTGTTTGTATGTGTAACTAGGAGAGATATGAGGACTGTGTGTATGTGTAACTAGGAGATATGAGGACTGTGTGTATGTGTAACTAGGAGAGATATGAGGACTGTGTGTATGTGTAACTAGTAGGGGTGGGAATCATCAGTTTCATCACGATACGATACGATATCGATTCTTTGGACAACGATACGATATTTGCCGATATCACAAAGTCTGCCACGATACGATACGATACGATTCAATTCAGGTGCCTGCGATCGATATGAGGCGATATTATGTGCCCATTTAATACAATCAGTCACATTTAGATCAACTAAAAAAAGGCTACGGAAATATCAATTGATGTATTTATTTTTGAGCTCTTCCAGACATTTAAATGAAAAACAATCTATTGTTTTTAATACAAATAGACCTCCTGTTCACTTTTGTTTTTATATATTGAGCTTTAACACACACACAGACACACACAGAAACAGTCCCCCACAGCCCCCACCCCTCCTCCTTCCAAGTCCCCTCTTCACTCTCCTGTTATCTCTCACGGTTAGCTGCTTAGCTTTTAAGCAGCCAACGCAACGTTCATTTAGATATTTAACGCGACGTTGGCATAAAGGAATGGCGACGATGCAACGCCTGTTATATGCATTTGACCCGTTGCGGGGAAAAAACTGCACAGACTTATATCGGCTCGCAAAATAGACGCTCTGTAGTGCTTTACAGCAGACGCAAACACTGCTGTAATGTCTACACGGAGTTTCACAATACTGGGCGCCGGCGGATATGACTCGCGGGGATTTTCAAAATAAGAGTATCGCAATATGAATCGATCTTTTTACGTTGCGTCGATCCTATTTGATTATTGATAATAGATCGATATATCGATCTGGATCGATGTATTGTCCCACCCCTAGTAACTAGAAGGGATATGAGGACTGTGAGTATGTGTAACTAGAAGGGATATGAGTACTGTGTGTATGTGTAACTAGAAGGGATATGAGGACTGTGTGTTACAAAGGGTCAGATTAAACCGAATATATATATTTATTGCTTGAGATCCCATGTATACTATTTGTATATCGTTTGATATCCCTTGTATATTCTTTGTACATATACACGGAATATCCCTTTACCTGGTACAGGACAGACCATAATATTCGTTCTCCTATTGGAAGCGATCCCCTAGGCGCCACGGCCATACCCCCCAATGTCTAGTTCAAAGTCACCGCCAAAGACATGCCTGGACATGACCGGCTCTGCGCAAGAATACGAGACAGAAATGAGGCTGGTACTAGATTGTTCACCTAACGTATAAATACGGCGCAGGTGAATACAGAAGTATGTTACCCAATAAGTTGAAGCCTCACACCACGATACAACGTGCTGTGAAGTGGGCCCGTTTTGCCCCGAAATAGAGCCTTGAGACCGCATGCGAATTGATAGCTGAAGTATCAGAGTTTAACGCTGTACCGTCGAGTTCGACCTATTCTATTATTCAGTAATAGTCTATTTATGTATAGTGTATCGTGCGGCTACCGTTCTACAGTGACCAGCATTACCAACGCGTCCTCGTACCTAGCTAGTGTGCTTATCCAGGCTGGGCGGCTTAACCTGGTGCCGTCATTCGAGGAGCCCTAGACGAGGACCGTGTGGATATGTACACTGGATAACCTACCAGACGACTACAGAGCCCTTTTCGGCTGGATTATATTTGCTTTGGTCCTGTATCTGATGGAGCGGAGAATCGTCTACACCCACAACTGTGTGGGATTTACCCTGTGAGGAGCATCGTCGAGCCCGCCTCTAGGACGCCTGAGGCTGGCTAGCTTTCCTCCATGCTGCACTGCATACCGGAGAATAGCTGTTGTTCGTCTGCGGATCAAGAGATTATTGCACTGTCTCCTGTACCTGGAGTCTCCTTATTCTTCGTTGACCCAGACTTTCGTTACCGACAAATCCTCTCCCCTGCTGGCCTACAACCGGAGGGACCCTACTAGTATCTCCCGCTGCCCTACTAGTGTACCATAGATATCAGGGTTAGAAATTAACATTTTTTTTCAATGGCTTTTTTTGCCCCCCTTAATTGCTTTTCGGGGGCTTTTTTTTGTATTTCGGGGGCACAACATTTTTATAATGAAAATTAACATAAAGATTATAAAACATTGTTGACACTTTTTTTTACAGTCTTCGTCCCTATGTTTGATAACGTAATGTTAATGTCTCCATATATAGGGCTCTACGCTAACCTTTTTCCCAAGGAGCACATGTGCTCCTAAATAAAATGTTAATAAATAAAATCTAAATACAAATTTAGGAGCACACAGAAATTTAGGAGCACAGTGACAATTGTTCAAGTAACACACACACACACACGATGTGTGACATCATGGCTTGGTTTCATGTTTTGAGGTACCTTCAATTATCTGTAAATAATACATACATACTCTATCTAAATAGATTACATATTATTGTCCCTGAGTGAGGGCAAGTTGTGTTGTTGTCTTGATATAATAACCGGTTGCCTCTGGATCAATGAATGTCTAATATTGAATAATATTATTAGATATTTTATTTTTAACATCCCTAATTCCAACAGTCAAGTTATAATTGAGCACATTGTGTTAAAAAAATTCTCAGATTTCAACATATGACACATAATTTGAAAGCTTAGATTCTGTACTTTAGCAATCTGGAATAATCTGAAAAATGAAAATGTAGAGATCTGGCACAAAGCGCTGTGAGGTGACACAATTAAGCAAGATACAGCCAAGAACAAGAATAGGCAAGCCTAGTTAAGCAAGACCCAGCCAAGAACAAGACATGGCAAGCCTAGTTAAGCAAGACACAGCCAAGAACAAGACTAGGCAAGCCTAGTTAAGCAAGACCCAGCCAAGAACGAATCTAGGCAAGCAATTATTATTATAATTTTTTTTAATACAGTATATCTATATTTTTATCATGTAAAAGTTTATATATAAAATCTGCAAATGGATTATGTAAAACAACTCCCAATGTAATATTTCTTCCCCATCTTACCGCTGACAATCTTTTGAGCGGGATTTCCAAGAGTCTTGTCTGTAGTTTAGCTCCACTCTTCTCTCCAAGCTCCTCATAACCTTGGATTACAAACCAGTCTGTGTCCTTTTCTGAAACTGAGAGAACAGTCACATTTTTATTTGTTTATTAAAAAAGATCACCATTAGCTGATACCAAAGTCCCACATATCAATATATACATATAAATATACATACACACGCGCACATATATACACTGAATAAAATAAAAAAAAAATATTATTGTTCTTTAAAAAAGGTTTTTATCATCATTCCATTTGGGCTGTGGGGTGTGCTTAACACATTAACTGCCAAAGAGTTTGCCCGTCTCATACCACTCTCTGCCACCACTCTAAGCCTATGGAGATGTTCACCTTCTTTGCAGGGCTATAACTTTTTAAATTGTATTGCTAAATTGACATTACTATGGCCCATTCAACATCGATTATCTATCGTTCAGGATGTAGGAACGTTATACTTTTTCAGTCATAGATTCATACGAAAATACCATCTAGAATATAAATATGTTTTTATCGTTTTCTGCAGTAATTCCTAGAACGTGAGTTATAGGCATAAACGCATATATATATCAACTGCCGTTTGTTGCCGATACACGCTATATTAAAAAATTTCAACTGTACATGATCCTAAATGTTATGACTCATCATGCGCGGATGAACGGGGGGGGGGGGGGCGTTTATAATTCCGTGATCTTCAGTAAATGCTTTATGTAGTATGGGTGATATATTGATCAGAGCAGTTTGCATTAATAATAATAAACAAACACGCTGAAAGTAACGTTACTGTACTGTTCGCCGATGAGACAAAAAAAAAAAAAAAAAGATCCCACTTATTTGACTTGGATCGACTAGATCAATTTCCGGTTTGTATAATAATAATGAACGCCCAAATCATATTGATTATTGAGTTATGGCAGCGATCCATATACACAGATGTGTGTCTAGAGTCCTGCAACAATATGCGAGTGCCGGACGCATTTCCCAGATGCACGGAGATCACCAGAGATCCATTTCCGGTTGTAACTCGCCCAATCATCCACCAGGCGGCAGTATTGAAGCGTTGCAGAGTTGTGCAGGATCCCACTGTATCAGCCGAGGCTGGGTGAGGGAATTATGAATACCATGGCGAAAAAATGAAATATTATCTCAATAACGTTGTACGCCGTGGAATGGCAGAATTAGCATTTTTTTAGATAACAGTTACAAAATTCCTTAGTGCAAATCATTATTAATACAAGTAACCCCATAAATGTCCTTATTTAAAACCCTAATAATATTTTCTGTGACTTTTCCTTTTTGATAAGAACGTCTAGTGCTGGTTGAGCATATGCATACTTTATGTTGATGGCCTTTGTCTATAATGTGGTCACAAAAATGGAAAGGTTTAATTTAGAGGTGGGCATAGATACTTTTTTTATCTAGATTAATCTATCTGTAATCCTGGAGTTAATCTAGATTAATCTAGATTAAAATGGTTCATGTGTGTTCTACCCAAATAATGAACAGAAGTAAGTCCTTACTTTTTCTTTCCTCCTCACGTTTCTCAGGCCAGGTGGACCATTACACCATGAACCCATCTCCCGTTTCCAAAATTCATTACAGACTGTTTGAAAAAGCTGTTTTGCTATGATAATTGGTAATGCAATATCAAAATAATGTTCAATAAGATGTACTTGTGTTTAATCAATTGTTTTATTCAGAACACAAATAATGTTACCAGTAGGATTGGGCGGTATGACTATATTACGGTATACCAGGGTATTTCGAAATCCTGTCGGTATGATTTTCAATACCGTGACGTCACAGACTGTGCGCCAAATCACAGATGCGTTGCTTGTAGTGCACAGCACGTGCCAGCAGAGGGCAGGGCAGTCTGTCTTTCCCTCTCTCAGTCAGAGCTCAGCAGAGCCACGCGCGTGTTCCTGTGGGTCTTTCATCTCGCATGTGTGTCAATCTGCACGACAAATAAAGACTTAGGGCTAGATCCACAAAGAATAGATTGCACAGAGCAAGTTGCACCCTTACTTACAATTCATTATGAATTGAAAATGGGCGACCCTGATGTAAACAAGTCGAAAGTCTTTCTCTGGTCTGCATCCCCTTAACACTTTAATCGCCGATGACGTGTTTAGACGTCATTCCTAGCCATGCTCATTCTGCCGAAGACGCCGTAACTCGTCTTTGATATCAATAATTCAAAAATCTGTGATCGAAATCATATTTCTCCTCCGGAGACATGAGATGTACTGGTGAGCTCCACTCAACTGTCTAACGGTTCAAGAGCGCCATCCGGTGGCCGATCGGCAGATCGACCAAGAGGGAGGGGCGCGCCAAACAGGAAGTGCTCATCCATAATCCGTCCGGGCACTCGCGATCGGTAGCCGGACCCCATCTCAACACACTGGATAATCAATCGCTCGCCCTAACTCAATAAACAACGTTATTTGGACGTATATAGTATTATACAACCTGGAAATGGTTCATCAGGATCAACATCCCATAATCGAAAACTGTCTACTCCACGCTGATCATCCAACGGCGCGAGGAAGATATGGTAAGATCCAGCGTTATTTTCTAACGTATTCTATACTAACTGATCTGATGATCATATGACCCACACTAGATGAATGGTATAACGTTGCCCACGGAATTATAAACGCCCCCTCGCCCATCCGGTCAATATCAGATGATACGTAGTAACTTCTAGAAGTACCTCCAGTTGAAATTTTTCATCTGGCAACGATCGCTACCAAACTGTATTTGATCATCAATATAATGCATTTGGAGCTATAAATCAAGTTCTGGAGAAAGCTGCAGAAAACGATAAAAACATACTTATACTTTAGACCATATTTTAGTATGAATATGTGAATGAAAAAGTATATCGTTGCTACACCCTGAACAATGGATATAGGACATTGAATGGGCCATAATAATGGCAATTTAGCAATAGAATTTAAAAAGTTATAGCCCTGCAAAGAAGGGGAACTTCTCCATAGACAAATAGAGCTGGCTAGGGATGGTAAATTATGAATTTGAACCATGGCGATCAAAGTGTTAACAATTGGGTGTATTGATTTTATTAACAGATTGCAGAATGTGTACAATACAGTATGGCTCAATACACACAATTGTTAAGGGGATGCAGACCAGAGAAAGACTTTTGTCTTGTTTACATCAGGGTCCCCCATTTTCAATTCATAATGAATTGTAAGTAAGGGTGCAACTTGCTCCGTGCAATCCATTCTTTGTAGGGATGCTCGATATTGGCTTTTTTACTAGGGATGCACCAAATATTCGGCCACCGAAAGTTTTCGGCCGAAAATGGCCAAAAATGGCCTTTCGGCTTTTGGCCGAAAGAGTTTTTTCACCAAAAATATATCACAGAATGTCAAAGAACATAAACAACCTGTAACCTAACGCGTGTTGTTGTGATGACGTAATCAAAGCGCGGCTTCAGTCATTCGCATTCTGCAGCCTGTGATAACTCCTCTTGGGACTCGGGAGTCGCGCTGTTTCTATGTAAACTTTGCGCGCAACGCGTCCAATAAATGCGTCTTTAACATGCTTTATATGATTATATCCTCGCCATTACTATATGCCCGTCACGGTTAAAAACCTTAACTAACGTTAGCGTTAAGCTAGCTAACAACGCTTCAGTTCCTCTTTCACTCGTCTCTCTTAAACTACGTCATCCCCCGCTAAGAGTCACGGGAGATGTAGTAAATACAAGTCCTTCCATGTAGGCTAAAACGCAGTGAATTATGACAGTAGTTCAAGTTTCTTTATTAGTTGTCATACAAAAATACAGAGTAATTTTATATAAAATGCTTACTGTAGCCACTACAGTAACATCATTAAGTCTGCTATAAGCTATTCTCCCTCTTGTGTGTGCAGATCTTTATGCAGTTTTAAAGCACCTTGGCTTTGTTCTGAAAGCACTTGGTTGTAGTTATCCTACAGAGAAAAGAAAATGCACTTGACTTTTATTAATATTATTTAGGTTAAGTTTTGCCATAATCATGTCTTTTGTCATAATCAGGTAGCTGAACAAAAAAAAATACATTATATATATATATATTTCTATTAATCATTTTCGGCCTTTCGGCAACTGTTTCCTATTTTCGGTATAGGTTTTTTGGCCAAGAATTTCCCATTCGGTGCATCCCTATTTTTTACCGATACCGATATACCGATATTGTCCAACTCTTAATTTCCGATACCGATATCAACCGATACCGATATATGCAGGGTTCCCCCCCCCCAAAAACGGAATAATTTCAGGTAATTAACATTTAGAGCTGGGCCGGTAACGGCGTTAACGTGCTGCGTTATCGCGAGACTAGTGTTGCGCGATAATATAATTGACGCCGTTAACATTTTTCTCAACGTTGGGTCTCGTCTGGGACATTAGCGGATGTATACCAACCTGGTCGAACTACTCTGTGTGTGTGTGTGTGTGTGGGGGGAGGGGGAGGGGCGTGAAGTTCGTGAACACATGCGAGCGGGGCATGCGTGAAGATCATTACCATATACACATCAGCTGAGCTGCATGACAATGGCGGACGCTGTGAGCAGAAACATTCATAGAGATATCTATGGTAACGTTAAGCACAGTTTGCTTCAGGGGTATTTTATTTTCAAAAAGCTTCCAGATGGAAACCTCGACAAGACGAAGGTGATTTGCACTTTGTGCAAAGCGCAAATGACGTACTGTAGGAGTTCCTCGAGTCTCAAATACCACCTGAGCAAAAAGCATCAAATTGATGTTATCAAGGAAGGTGCCGCCGGACCAAGCACAGCTGCACCGGGGAAAAGTGCTCCTCGTCAAACTACACTGTTTGAGTGCAACCAAGGCAAGCCCATCAGCACAGCTTTATCAGCCAAGCTAACGAACCTCCTAGCCCAGTGGATTGCCATCAATTGCCGGCCTATCAGCGTGGTTGAAGATGATGGACTCGAGCTTCTTCTCCGGGCGGCGACAGGCGACCCGTGTTACAAGCTACCTGCGAGGCGAACTATCATGAGGAGAATCCATGACCAACACGCCACAGAGAAAGTTGTGAAAGAAAAGAAGTTGGCCGCGGCGTCGTGTGTAGCACTGACTGGGGACCATTGGACATCGGTCAGCAAAGATAACTACCTAGGCGTTACTGCACACTTCATCGATGCCAGCTGGGAACTTCACTCGTTCGCCTTGGGTACGTTTATGTTATTTAATTTACCACGGTTAAGTTGGTTTCAGGGGGGACCCTGATGTAAACAAGACAAACGTCTTTCTCTGGTCTGCATCCCCTTAACAATTGTGTGTATTGAGCTGTACTGTATTGTACCCATTCTGCAATCTGTTAATAACATTTTCATTCATTCATTCATTCATTCATTCATTCATTCATTCATTCATTCATTCAGGCTGGATACCCAGCCATCCAACCATAGCATATAACCATCCAACTGGCTGAATATTCATTCCAACCTGAAACCAACCCACCGCGGCATGTAGTATTAAATAAAATTAATAAACTTAAACAGATGTGTCCTTCAGTTATTGGTGTAAAGGTTTGGAATTCTCCATAGCGAGCTTAAGGGATGTAATATACATTTAAAAAATTGTCAGTATGAAAGTCAAATGTGATCTGAATAGTGAGATATTTTATTTTATTTTTATTCTTTATTATTATTATCATTTAATTTGTCCTTGTTTAAACTGTGGATTGTTTTTCTTGTATATGGTATACATTTTTTACTAGCAAACTTATTCTGATCTACTTTGTCTGTAGGTGTGATTAAAACAGAGGATGGCCACTTTGCAGAGGCATGTGCCAGGCAGTTTCTGGACGTCGCTAATCAGTGGGAGATAGCCGACAAAATCACCACCATTGGGACAGACAGCGCTCCCAACATGATAGCAGCAGAGAGGATACTGCCATTCGAGCACATGCCCTGCATTGCGCACCTTATACAGAGGGCCATTGTAATGTCCCTTCGGGATAGTGGTTTTGATGGTGTCCTGGCCAAGTGTTGAAAAGTGGTCGGACATTTCAAACACAGTCCGGCCAACACAGATGAGCTAAATGTCCAGCAAGCATCCTGTGAACAAGAGCCAGAGTCACTCGTGCAAGATGTTCCAACACGTTGGAATTCCACCCTTGCGATGATCAATCGTTTGAGGCGCAACAGAGTCCCAGTGCACGCAACGCTGGCCCAGCATAAACACAAGCTGGTCCTCCCAACAGATGCTGAATATGAGAAGCTGGCAAAGCTGGAGAAACTGCTGGAGCCATGCAGGTATGGTCTACAAAGATAGCGTGTTCTTAAATTGGCATACAACTTCTTTTAAAAGTCACTTTGTATTTAATTAAGAAATGCATGCCCTTAAATACTATAAATGATTCAGAATCAGAACTTATAAAAGTGTAATCTTAGTTAAAGTGTGTGTGTGTGTGTCTGTGTGTGTGTGTGTGTGTGTGTGTGTGTGTTTCAGAACTTTTTCAGAAAAATAGTGTAATCTGAGTTAAATTAATTGGCCATATTTTGTGTGTGTGTGTAGGTACATCACTGAGCTCCTTGGTGGGGACAAGTATGTATCCTGCTCTGTGGTTCTACCTGCCCTGCGCCACCTTGAGCACGCAATGAAGATCTCAGATGAGGATCCTGCCTACATTGTGCGATTCAAGAATGCCTTCACCCAGGACCTCAACCAGCGGAGGGAGAAAAGTAACCTGGAATGGCTGAAGGTATGTGAGACTGACTAGAAAATAACTGTATTGTCTGACCATTATAGACTGTTAAGCCAGTAGATTGATCAATGGATAGATGAATGAGTCATGAAGAAATATGGTGGTTGGATTTGCAAAGTTACTTTAATTTTAATTTTTTTCATCATCAATTAATTATTATTTATTTTTGTTCATCAAAGGTAGCTACTGCTGTGGATCCACGCTTTAAGGACCTCAAATGCCTGCCCAAAGCAGAGAGGGGGCCAGTGTGGGCAACACTGAGTGGATTGGTGAAGGCAGAAGGACCTGCTCTGCAGCCCCCGAGGGAGGAGAACCCTGAGCCACCTAAAAAGAAAACACTAGTGATGGGATCAGACTCGGAGTCGGATGACGACTCACCAGTGCCCAATCCTGTGGAGAGGTACAAGGTAGAGCCAAGTGCCAGCTTGGATCAGTGTCCACTGAAGTGGTGGTCAGACCACACTGCCGCCTACGGTACGCTGGCCCACATTGCCCTGAAGTACTTGGGGAGCCCTGCCTCAACTGTCCCATGCGAGAGACTGTTCTCTTTATCGGGCCATATTGTGCAGAAGAGGAGAGCTAGTTTGTCACCAGACAATGTGAACAAGCTGGTCTGCCTTAGTGACTGGTGGAAGAAGGAGAAGTAGAGATTGATTGAGTCAAGCCATTTGTTTTGTTTTTGTTTAACCTTTATTTACCCAGGGTAGGTTCGCTGAGCACAGATGCTCTTTTTCAGCTACGCCCTGCTTCAGTCACACAGTTCCAATCACACCTGGGAGCTGCCCAGTACAACCACAGTCTGACACTGAGTAACTCCACTGGAGCAGTTGGGGGTTAAGTGCCTTGCTCAAGAGCACTTCAGCGGCATATTTTTTTTTCATTCAGTTAACCTCAGTTGTACTGTTCAGTCTGCTGCTGTTCCCTTCTGTCACCACTTGGTGTCTCTGTTGCTGCTGTCTGAGAGATGAAGGGAGAACTGCACAAACTCAGAGGCTATTCTCTCTCTCTCTCTCTCTCTCTCTCTCTCTCTCTCTTTGAAAGTTTGAAATGCGGTACTGTTCTGTACTGATAATATTATTTATTTGTGTGAATAAAACGACACTGAGTAACTCCACTGGAGCAGTTGGGGGTTAAGTGCCTTGCTCAAGAGCACTTCAGCGGCATATTTTTATTTCATTCAGTTAACCTCAAGTTGAACCGTTCAGTCTGCTGCTGTTCCCTTCTGTCACCACTTGGTGTCTCTGTTGCTGCTGTCTGAGAGATGAAGGGAGAACTGCACAAACTCAGAGGCTATTCTCTCTCTCTCTCTCTCTCTCTCTTTGAAAGTTTGAAATGCGGTACTGTTCTGTACTGATAATATTATTTATTTGTGTGAATAAAACGACACTGAGTAACTCCACTGGAGCAGTTGGGGGTTAAGTGCCTTGCTCAAGAGCACTTCAGCGGCATATTTTTTTTTTCATTCAGTTAACCTCAGTTGTACTGTTCAGTCTGCTGCTGTTCCCTTCTGTCACCACTTGGTGTCTCTGTTGCTGCTGTCTGAGAGATGAAGGGAGAACTGGCTATTCTCTCTCTCTCTCTCTCTCTCTCTCTCTCTCTCTCTCTCTCTTTGAAAGTTTGAAATGCGGTACTGTTCTGTACTGATAATATTATTTATTTGTGTGAATAAAACAACACTGAGTAACTCCACTGGAGCAGTTGGGGGTTAAGTGCCTTGCTCAAGAGCACTTCAGCAGCATATTTTTTTTTTCATTCAGTTAACCTCAGTTGTACTGTTCAGTCTGCTGCTGTTCCCTTCTGTCACCACTTGGTGTCTCTGTTGCTGCTGTCTGAGAGATGAAGGGAGAACTGCACAAACTCAGAGGTCTCACTCTCTCTCTCTCTCTCTCTCTCTCTCTCTCTCTCTCTCTCTCTCTCTCTCTCTCTCTCTCTCTCTCTCTCTCTCTCTCTGAAAGTTTGAAATGCGGTACTGTTCTGTACTGATAATATTATTTATTTGTGTGAATAAAACGATTTATTAAACACAAGTACATCTTATTGAACATTATTTTGATATTTCATTACCAATTATCATAGCAAAACAGCTTTTTCAAACAGTCTGTAATGCATTTTGGAAACGGGAGATGGGCTCATGGTGTAATGGGCCACCTGGCCTGAGAAACGTAAGGAGGAAAGAAAAAGTAAGGACTTACTTCTGGTCATTATTTGGGTAGAACACACATATTTTGAATGCCTTAGGCAGATTTTTCTTTTATTTTTTTGAGCCATTTTAATCTAGATTAATCTAGATTAATTCCAGGATCATTGAAAGATGGCTTATATGGGTCATGAGTTTAAGATGTAGGCCTAGTCTGTATAAAATATATAAAAAATATATATAAATATATATAGATATATCTCTTTGTGATTTACATGTTTCTTTTTGATTTACGCTTCTTTTTGATTTACATATTCTGAAAAGGTTGTGCTTGTAAGTGGTATTTTGTACTTTTTTGCAGATGTTTTGTGGGAATGTGTTGTCACTTCATATGTTGTCACTTCCTGTTTGTCTTGTATATACTAGGGTCACTTACCCTTCATGCTTCATGCAAGCCATTCTGAAGAAGGTGTGTTCACACCGAAACGTTATGATTACAGGCTGCCAATAAATTTGGAAAAACCTGGAGAGCGTGCCTGGACATTGTTTTATAACTGTTATGTATGGTGATAACAAGTATATTGTTAACTTAGCTCCGCTCCGCCCCCCCCCCCCCCCGCTGATGAAAGTCATACCGTCATAATACCCATACCGGGGTGTGATGTCAGCAAAGTATGACGGTATGAAAAAAATTATACCACCCAAGCCTAGTTACCAGTACAGTCACTCAGTAGCTATGTGACATGGTTTGACTCAATCAGTACAATCTCTACTTCTCCTTCTTCCACCAGTCACTCAGGCAGACCAGCTTGTTCACATTGGCTGGTGACAAACTAGCTCTCTTCTTCTGTACAATATGGCCTGATAAAGAGAACAGTCTCTCGCATGGGACAGTTGAGGCAGGGGTCCCCAAGTAATTCAGGGCAATGTGGGCCAGCTTACCATAGACAGCAGTGTGGTCTGACCACCACTTCAGTGGACACTGATACCTCTCCACAGTAGGGCTGGACGGTATGGTTTAAAATGTATATCACGGTATAATTCGAAGTATAGACGGTAACGGTATATATCACGGTATATTCATCTATCTTAAAATGTCTATATAAATGCTTCTGAAGGGGTAAAACACTGGTATGGCAGCTATTACTGTACTCTTGTATTACTAGGACATATTTCACATAGTACAGAGGTATTTTAAGAACATGTATTGTGCAAAATTGCAATAGAAAAATGCAAAACCTTTTCTCAAGTGTCTGCTGGCAGGTAACGCATATCTTGGATCGACAGTTTGAAAAGGAACCATGTCCTTACTAAGGCTGTCAAAGTTAACGCGGTATTAACGCGTTATCGCCCGATTCTATTAACGCCACTATTTTTTTTAACTCGCGATTTACTTTCAATACAAAAAAATAAATTTTTTTGTTAATTTCTTTTTAATGAAAAACGTATCGAATCGAAACGAAAACCGTGACCACAAAACCGTGATATGAACCGAACCGTGGATTTTGCGAACCGTTCCACCCCTATGAATAACCTATCTTGAACAATTCTAAGGTAGTTTTAAGTTATTTCTCTGGCAGCATGCGCTAATATGGATTCCGGCGGCACGTGCGCACGCGCTAATATGGATTCCGGCGGCACGTGCGCCCAGCACAGCACGGCTGATGAACATTTTTCAAGGGGGAACACTGAATCCACACCATCCACGAGGGTAAATTCATAACCCCAAACATCTAGAAACCTAAGAATATTGTATCTATGTTGCAGAGTCTTCAATCTCTGGACCAAAAGATTTCCTTATGGATTTACTCCCAACTTTGACCAGGGGCCGGCCATATAGAGGAGGGTCTACCGGCTAGTGCAAGACAGTCAAAGCTATTCCCTTTATAAAGAGTAATGAAACACATTTATTATTTTACTTTCCATCTATCGGACTATTCAAGAATGTATATGTTAAAATACCTCACTTTATTATGGTAAATGCAGTGTTTCCCCTACCATTGCCTTGGCGGCACACCCCGCCAACGGGACGCCCCGCCCCTCCAGAAAGAATTATATAAAAAAAAATATATATATATTAGAGGTGGGCATAGATAATTTTTTTTTATCTAGATTAATCTATCTGCAATCCTGGATTTAATCTAGATTAATCTAGATTAAAATGGCTAAAAAAAAATAAAAAACCTGCCGAAGGCATTCAAAATATATGTGTTCTACCCAAATAATGACCAGAAGTAAGTCCTTACTTTTTCTTTCCTCCTTATGTTTCTCAGGCCAGGTGGCCCATTACACCATGATCTCCCGTTTCCAAAATGCATTACAGACTGTTTGAAAAATCTGTTTTGCTATGATAATTGGTAATGAAATATCAAAATAATGTTCAATAAGATGTACTTGTGTTTAATAAGTTGTTTTATTCAGAAGTTAACACAAATACATAATATTACCAGTACAGTACAGTATCTAGCACACTCTCAGGAGCAAAACAGAAAGAATCATTTCAAACTTGAACTATGTGACATGGCTTGAATCAACTGCTCCAGTGGAGTTGCTCAGTGGCCAATGGTGTCAACTGTGGTTGTACTGGGCAGCTCCCAGGTGTGAATGGAAAAGAACATCTGTGCTCAGCGAACCTACCCTGGGTAAGTAAAGGTAGAAAAAAAATGTAAAAAAAAAAAAAAAAAAAAACATTTTTATTTTTTTTAGATTAATGCGTTAATTATATTATCGCGCGATACTAGTATAACGTTAACGCAGCACGTTAACGCCGTTAACGGCCCAGCTCTAATATATATATATAAAAAAAAATACATACCTTTTTCTTCTCTGTGCATGCAGTAGGAGTAGGAAGACGTTGGGAACTAGGCTAATGGAGGAACCTACTTCCAGTGACTGACGCTAAGTTAGGCTAATGGTGCGTGTCTTCCTACTCCTACTGCATGGACAGAGAAGAAAAAAGTAACTTCTTGTCTAACTCCAGGGTAGATGGCAAATAAGCTAATTTCCCAAAATGGAGTTTTCCTTTAAGGTGAGTTAATAAATTCACTCTGAAAATCTGCTCCGCTCTGATAAACTGACTCTTGGTCAGAGCGTCCAGTGTGCACTCTGAGCCCTCAGAATTTCCGAACAACTTGAGTTTGCTCGCTCTGACACTGGTTGTAAATAGTTATGAGTGTTGTATGTGCCTGCCTGTATTGTAAATAGTTCATATGCATGTTGTCACTACTGTATGTATAATTGTAAATAAGTTAATTTATGTGTTGTAAATAAATATTGTTAATATTTATTTACTTAATTTATGTGCAATCGTTTCATTTCAGCTCAGTGTAGAGAAATGCACCGATACTAACAACCGCCTTACTGCGCGCGCCTATGACGACACTGTTGACACCACGTATCCGTGACCCACGCGCCCCGCGAAAACACTAGTCATTTTGGGGGCCTACCACGCCCCCTGAAAAAAATCCTAGGGGAAACACTGAAATGAAAATCACAGATTGGGGCTTAATGGAAAGAATTAGAGGAGGGAAAGCTATGGACACACAGACAGAGAGACAACTGTGCTGCAACAGAAGAAAGACAACTAGAGAAAATAAAGACAATAAAAAGAAAAGTAACATACTGATATCCTGATGGTCTGTGGGCTCCTCCTTCAGCCCAGTGGAAATATCCATGGTTGGGTCTAGTGTGTCCTGAGCCTCTTCTTTCTTAATCATCAGTTGGTCGCTGGGTGGATCTGGAGCAGAGGGAGACAGCAACTAAGAACTTACAGTAGCATGGAAAAGTATTTGGTCACTTTCTGATTTCCTCTGTAATTACATCCTCCTTCCTATTGACCCAAGATGGCGGCGCATACACAACACGAAGGGAAACAGCAAGCGCTCAGGGGCTCGGGAGGTAGAACGGTTGTCTGGTATAATACATTTTAACGTGTGAGAAATGCAGCCAATCAAGTCACTTTGCTTTGATTTCTGGCACGTTAGACATGTTTCTTGGTAGCAGATAGGAATTTGAGAGGGTAGATCTGGGGCAGAGGGAAACAGCAAAATAAAGTGCACCAAATAGTTAGGCTACATGTGAACAGAGTTTGATGAAATTAAAGAATGAGAGACAAAGCTATGGAGACAAAGCTATACAAATATGATAGAGCAGAGGAAGGAGAAGACAGAATCAAGATAAGAGAAAAAAAGGTAACATGCTGATATCCTAGTGGTCTGTGGGCTCCTCCATCTCAAAGGAAGTAAACCTTGGGTGGGTCTAACGCAGGGGTCGGCAATTAGGTTTGGCGGCGGGCCAATTTTTCCCCAAGCCATTGAATGGCGGGCCAGAACCAAAAACAATGGCTAATTTAACACTTTAATCGCCGGGAACGCCGTAACTCGTCTTTGCTCGCCATGCTCATTCTGCCGAAGACGCCGTAACTCGTCTTTGATATCAATATTTCAAAAATCTGTGATCGAAATCATATTTCTCCTCCGGAGACATGAGATGTACTGGTGAGCTCCACTCAACTGTCTAACGGTTCAAGAGCGCCATCTGGTGGCCGATCGGCAGATCGGCCAACAGGAAGTGACGCGCCAAACAGGAAGTGCTCATCCATATTTCGTCCGGGCACTCGCAATCGTTAGCCAGACTCCATCTCAACACACTGGATAATCAATCGCTCGCCCTTACTCAATAAACAACGTTATTTGGACGTATATAGTATTATACAACCTGGAAATGGTTCATCTATATCAACATCCCATAATCGAAAACTGTCTACTCCAAGCTGATCGTCCAACGGCGCGAGGAAGATACGGTAAGATCCAGCGTTATTTTCTAATGTGTTCCATATAAACTGCTCTGATGACCATATGACCCACACTAGATGTTGTGAAGGGCCAGATTAAACTGAATATATATATGTATTGTTTGATATACCTTGTATATTATTTATATACACGGAATATCCCTTTACCTGCGTACAGACCAGAGTATTATTCGCTCTCCTATTGGACAGCGGCCCCAGGCGCCAACGACCAAGCCCCCAACGGCAAGTTCAAAGGCAACTCCGGGCATGTCAGTACATGCCCAGAGTCTGCGTAGTAATACGAGACAAGAACTGAGGTTGGGACTAGATATTCACTTAGGTATAAATACGGCGCAGGTGTAAACAGCAGCAATTCGTTCATTACTAGTAATACCTTCACCACGAGTCAACGTGCAGTGAAGTGAGCAACCTTGCATCTAAATAGAGCATTGAGAACCGCGTGCAAATAGAATGTTAAAGTGTCAGAGTTTAACGCAGTAACGTTGAGTTCGACTTAATCTAATGTGAAGTAATAGTCGATCATTTATTGTATATCGTGCGGCCACAGTTCTTCCGTATGTAGCATAACCCATCGGTTCGTCGTGTCTTTAGCTAGTGCACTTATCCAGGCTGTGCGGCCTAAATACGTGCCCACACCCGAGGAGTCCTAGGCGAGAACCGTTGGACATGTACACAGGAGAATTGGCACCGGCGATTGCAGAACCATTTCTGGTTGGATTATATTGCTTTGGGACCGTGACCACCGGAGAAGAGCACCGTTGATTCCACTGTCGTTTGGGATTTAACCTCGTGAGGATTACCATTCGGGCCCGCCTCATGGAAGGGGCTGGCTGGTTGTCGTCAATGCTGTCGAGCATATTGGATTACAACTATTGCTTTTGTCTGCTGATCAAGGGAGTACAAGCACCGGCTCCTGTACTTGGAGCCTCTTTATTCCTCGTTGACTCAGACTGGGTACCCGAACATTCCTCTACCCCTCCCGGCTTTACACCGCGGAGGGAACCCATTGTCTCCAGTTGGTACCGGTGTTGCCCTATATAATTTCTACTATACAACAGGTGGCGTCAGCTTAGACCCATCATAGTATTCCTGCTATTCTTAGTGACTTATGCTCTTGACTGACTTTACGTATATTCTTCGCCATACAAGCGCGACCCTAATTCTCAATCTGTAACCTAACGTTGCCTAATAATAATAAATAACCCTCCAATAGAATTTCTGTGTCAATGCCGTGTTCTTGTGAGTGTTCACCATCAATATTTGATGTACTGTTTGGCCAGTAATTAAAGTACATAACTAGCAGTGGTTTAATATATCACAATCTTTAATACAGTCAGGGTTTTGTAACCCCTCAGTTACACTAGACGAATGATATAACGTTGCTCACGGAATTATAAACGACCCCCCGCCCATCCGGTCAATATCAGATGATACGTAGTAACTTCTAGAAGTACCTCCAGTTGAAATTTTTCATCTGGCACCGATCGCTACCAAACTGTATTTGATCATCAATATAATGCATTTGGGGCTATAAATCAAGTTCTGGAGAAAGCTGCAGAAAACGATAAAAACATACTTATACTTTAGACCATATTTTAGTATGAATATGTGAATGAAAAAGTATAACGTTGCTGCACCCTGAACAATGGATATAGGACATTGAATGGGCCATAATAATGTCAATTTAGCAATAGAATTTAAAAAGTTATAGCCCTGCAAAGAAGGGGAACTTCTCCATAGACAAATAGAGCTGGCTAGGGATGGTAAATTATGAATTTAACCATGGCGATCAAAGTGTTAATATAATGATAGTGAAACATGTTTAACTCTGTCAAAATAAACGAGCTGCATAGGTGGCATAATAAACTGTAAACGACATATACATGCACTGAACATTATACCTTTGTCTTTTTTCCATTGTATTATAAAGCGCCTCTCTATCGGTCTATCCTACATTATGCGCGCGCAACAGTCTATCTGACGGCCACGGACCGGTTTAATGTTGAATGTTTAATGTTAAAACTATCGATTTATATGTAATTCGTTAAACGTATCCATTGTCTTACTTATTATTATACTTATTGAATCTCAAACAAGCCTCGTCTTGTTAAATGAGACGGTCTGGTCTACAAAGGAGACTGGGGCTGACTCATCCAGATTGCGGAATCCCCCGCGATCGATTACTGAGACTTCCGCTAAATATATTAATCTAGCTACTAACTGGGGAGACTGATCAATTACGGATAAAGGAATATAGTGGGACGATCGATTATGATAGTTAACCTTGTTAGATGAGGCTGCACTGGAAATGGAGCTAATGGACTTCCGAATGTCTCGTAATTCAAATACATATAGCGCCGTCATTTCAGGAGCTTCTTCAAGCACTCTTTTTGTTTAAAGTTAATTGCATTGTTTTTGCATTGTTTTTAATTGCATTACTGTTCACATGCATGTGTGGTGCCGTCAGTCATGAGTAAAGATAAAGCTTGAATGACTTACTGAACTGGTGTTTTTATTTCATGGACTTGTGTTTCCCATTTCAGCACCACGCGCTGTACACCTCACTTTGAGCAAGCCTATATATACGGTACATTGCACCTCACTGCCTATACCTGTTATTCACTCTCAACATGGATAAAACATAAAGTATGCATATAATACAAATAATATGATGAAAATAAAATAAATATCATATTCTCAAAATAAACTGACGGGCCAGAAATTATTGCTGGCGGGCCAATTTCGGCCCTCAGGGGCCGCCTATTGCCGACCCCTGAGCCTCTTCAATCCCTGTGTGTCAAATGCAAGGAAGCTTTCTATATAGGTAGCATTTCTAGGTAGGAAGTTTAAATGTTTAAGTTTTAGGCTGTCACAAACGGGTAGCATGCAGTAGGATTCAATGTTGTTCAACCAAAGTATTGGCTTCTGCTGTGTCAATACAAACTGAATTCTCTACACAGAAAGAGCTGCTTTTAAACACAAAGACTTGCCTCTGACTGGTGATAGCTCAATTAGCAGAGACACGCCCAGTGTCACTGAGTGAAACTAAACTGAATTTTAGATTTGTAAGATTTACAACAACAAATACATTTGTTGTTATAGACAAAGGTTAGGCTAACGTTACGTTAGCCCGAAGCTAACTAACTTTAGCTGCGAGCTAACTAACTTTAGCTGTGAGCTAACTAACGTTAGCCGCAAGCTAACCGTGGAAACACTCACAGCGAAGTGACGCCACGACACCAGAGTGGGGAAGGGGGGTATATTGACGAGGCTTGACAACAGAGGTTCAAAGATGACTGTTTGTGTTCAATAACAAGCCAGGAAAATAGAGCGTCTGTGTCAACTGTGCCGTGCGTCTGTATTGCCAACCCATAACATGACTTTACATCCTGGTCCCTGCTGGGACATACCAACTCCACACACCACTGTGGGGGGGTTTATATAACATTCCCCATTCCATTGTAACATCTCCTCTCTTTTTCTTTTAGATAACAGTTACAAAATTCCTTAGTGCAAATCATTATTAATACAAGTAACCCCATAAACGTCCTTATTTAAAACCCTAATAATATTTTCTGTGACTTTTCCTTTTTGATAAGAACGTCTAGTGCTGGTTGAGCATATGCATACTTTATGTTGATGGCCTTTGTCTATAATGTGGTCACAAAAATAGAAAGGTTTAATTTAGAGGTGGGCATAGATTTTTCTTTAATCTAGATTAATCTATCTGCAATCCTGGAGTTAATCTAGATTAAAATGGCTCATTTGAAGTCTGCCGAAGGCATTCAAAATATGTGTGTTCTACCCAAATAATGAACAGAAGTCAGTCCTTACTTTTTCTTTCCTCCTTATGTTTCTCAGGCCAGGTGGGCCACCATGAGCCCATCTCCCGTTTCCAAAATGCATTACAGACTGTTTGAAAAAGCTGTTTTGCTATGATAATTGGTAATGCAATATCAAAATAATGTTCAATAAGATGTACTTGTGTTTAATAAATTATTTTATTCAGAACACAAATAATGTTACCAGTAGGCTTGGGCGGTATGACGGTATACCAGGGTATTTCGAAATCCTGTCTGTATGATTTTCAATACCGTGACGTCACAGACTGTGTGCCAAATCACAGATGTGTTGCTTGTAGTACACAGCACGTGCCAGCAGAGGGCAGGGCAGTCTGTCTTTCCCTCTCTCAGTCAGAGCTCAGCAGAGCCACGAGCGTGTTCCTGTGGGTCTTTCATCTCGCTTGTGTGTCAATCTACACGACAAATAAAGATTTAGGGCTAGATCCACAAAGAATGGATTGCACGGAGCAAGTTGCACCCTTACTTACAATTCATTATGAATTGAAAATGGGCGACCCTGATGTAAACAAGACGAAAGTCTTTCTCTGGTCTGCATCCCCTTAACAATTGTGTGTATTGATTTTATTAACAGATTGCAGAATGTGTACAATACAGTACAGCTCAATACACACAATTGTTAAGGGGATGCAGACCATAGAAAGACTTTCGTCTTGTTTACATCAGGGTCCCCCATTTTCAATTCATAATGAATTGTAAGTAAGGGTGCAACTTGCTCCGTGCAATCCATTCTTTGTGGATCTAGCCCTTATTCTTCTATAGAATGCGGTTATGGACCGGTGGCCGTCCGTTTATTAAGGTCGAATGGATGGACCATGATTGAGGAATCGGGAAACGGAGGGTTTTTCTAGCGTTTTGAAATGGATTCGTGCATGAATGTGTTCAAGTTTCTTTAATAGTTGTCATACAGAAGTACAGAATACTTTTATACAAAATGCTTCTTACTGTTGCGCTCCAGAGACTGTGCAAGACAAGATAAGTATGAAATAAAATAACATAGTAAAATTAGAAGTAAAAATGAGGTCACAGTGTTCAGTTTAGACATATGTACAATGTTCGATGCAGAATAGACGTAGTTACCATACAATATACAATACTGTGCAGTGTACTAATATACAATACTATATAGTGCAAGGCAGAAATGGAGAAATGGGACGAGGTGCAATTTAGGTACAATTCACAGTAGGTGTACGAGTTGTAGTGCAAATCCTTTATCAATAAATATAAAGTGTAAGTGTGTTTGTGTGATCTAAAGTGTGGAGAGTGGGTGCTGCAGTGTGTTGTTTGTTTGAGTGAGTGTGTGCGTGTGGGTGTGTGTGCTGTGTGCATTTGATGGTTGTTGCATAGTGATTATTGTTCGTTTAGCGATTATTGTTCGTTTAGCAGCCTGATGGCCTGGGGATAGAAGCTTCTTCTGAGTCTTTCTGTGCTCGCCTTAAGACTCCGGTATCGCTTGCCTGACCGCAGCAGTTCAAAGAGGCAGTTGTTCGGGTGGCTCGAGTCCTTAATAATTCTCTTAGCCTTCCCCTTGCACCGCTTGTTGTAAATGTTCTGGAGGGTGGGAAGCCCCCCTCCAATTGTGCGTTCGGCTGAACGTGTCACTCTTTGTAGTCTGCTACGGTCTTGTGCAGTGCTATTCCCAAACCAGGAGGTGATGTTGCCGGTCAGGATGCTCTCTATTGTACATGAGTAGAAGTTCCTAAGGATCTTCTGACTGACTTGGAACTTCCTTAGGCGCCTGAGGAAGTAGAGGCGTTGTCGTGCCTTCTTCACAACACTGTCAATGTGTGTGGTCCATGTCAAGTCCTCGGATATGTGGGCTCCGAGGTACTTGAAACTGTTCACTCTCTCAACCGGTGCCCCGTCGATGCTGAGGGGGCTGTAGTCCTTGACCCCCGACCTCCTGAAGTCCACAATCATCTCTTTTGTTTTGCTGACATTCAGGGAGAGGCAGTTCTCCTGACACCACTGTGACAGGTTCTCTACCTCTTCCAGGTAGGCCCTTTCGTCGTTGGCAGAGATCAGGCCCACCACTACTGTGTCATCAGCAAATTTGATGATGGTGTTGTTGTTCCGCTGTGCTACGCAGTCATGTGTGTACAGGGAGTAGAGGAGGGGGCTCAGAACACAGCCCTGGGGGGCCCCTATGTTGAGCGTGATGGATGAGGAGGTGCAGTTGCCGGCTCTTACCACCTGGGGTCTGCCCGTCAGGAAGTCCAAGACCCACTGGCAGAGGTCATAGTTCAAGCCCAGGTCCCTGAGCTTGGCTATGAGTTTGGAGGGGACTATGGTATTGAATGCTGAGCTGTAGTCGATGAACAGCATTCTCACATAGTTCCCCTGCCTCTTGTCCAGGTGTGATGCTGCTGTGTGCAGCACATGGGCTATGGCGTCCTCCGTGGACCTGTTGGGGCGATATGCAAATTGCAGAGGGTCCAGGTTGATGGGGAGGGAGGAACACATGTAGCCCTTCACTAGCTTCTCAAAGCACTTCATGGCTATGGAGGTGAGGGCTACAGGGCGGTAGTCGTTGAGGCAAGCGGGCGTAGATTTTTTGGGTACAGGGATGATGGTGGACTTCTTCAGGCAGGTGGGGATGACAGCGTGTTCCAAGGACAGGTTGAAGATGTCAGTGAATACCGGGGCCAGTTGGTCGGCACAGACTTTTAGGACGCGGCCGGGGATGCCGTCCGGTCCTGCTGCCTTCCTGATATTCACTTTTTTAAAGATCCGTCTCACCTCATGCTCTGTTACCCTGAACACTGAGTCTCCATCAGCAGACCCCCCCCCCCCCCCATTGCCGTGGTTTGTAGGCTGGTGTTGTTATTCACAGCCTCAAACCTCGCATAGAAGGTATTGAGATCATTTGCTAAGGAGATGTCACTGTTCAGTTTGAGGGGGGTGCCTTTGTAGTCTGTCATTGTTCTGAGGCCCTGCCACATGCCTCTAGAGTCAGCCTGTTCAAACTGAAGTTCAACTTTATCCCTGTAACGCCGTTTTGCCTCTATTACTGCTCTCCTGACGTTGTATCTTGCCATCTTGTATGTGGACTCGGGACGTGTTGTTTGGGTACCGGTAAGTTATGTTATGTTATGGTTAAGCGTATGGAAGATGAACGTACGAGTTATGAATGCCGGGAGTGTATGTTTCGTAAAGCCTTCCAGTTCGACTGTGTATGTGCGTATTGGCTTCGGTGATTCACTACAGGGGTTTAACGGCTTAAGCTGCGTTTTGATTATCACTTAATCAATGCAGAATAAATTTTGTGCGTCTGTATGTGTAGTTGTGTACTACTGTCGTGAGTTTGTGAGTCACATTGGTCTAATTTCAGCCTCCGTTATACGTTATTTGTTCCGTATGACTCGTTTCATATGTGTGTCTCGAATGTGCGCGCTGATTTGTTTAAGTTGGTAACGCGGGTCGCTAAGGAATTTAGGTTTGAAGTTGAAGAAAGTGCACTTTTAGGTTGAAAGAACGGCCCTAATGTCAACGTGTTTCAATATAACCGTTATGTATGGTGATAACAAGTATATTGTTAACTTAGCTCCGCTACCCCCCCCCACTGATGAAAGTCATACCGTCATAATACCCATACCGGGGTGTGATGTCAGCAAAGTATGACGGTATGAAAAAAAATTATACCGCCCAAGCCTAGTTACCAGTACAGTCACTCGGTAGCTATGTGACATGGCTTGACTCAATCAGTCCAATCTCTACTTCTCCTTCTTCCATCAGTCACTCAGGCAGACCAGCTTGTTCACATTGGCTGGTGACAAACTAGCTCTCTTCTTCTGTACAATATGGCCTGATAAAGAGAACAGTCTCTCGCATGGGACAGTTGAGGCAGGGGTCCCCAAGTACTTCAGGGCAATGTGGGCCAGCTTACCATAGACAGCAGTGTGGTCTGACCACCACTTTAGTGGACACTGATACCTCTCCACAGTAGGGCTGGACGGTATGGTCTAAAATGTATATCACGGTATAATTTGATGTATAGACGGTAACGGTATATATCACGGTATATTCATCTATCTTAAAATGTCTATATAAATGCTTCTGAAGGGGTAAAACACTGGTATGTCAGCTATTACTGTACTCTTGTATTACTAGGACATATTTCACATAGTACAGAGGTATTTTAAGAACATTTATTGTGCAAAACTGCAATAGAAAAATGCAAAACCTTTTCTCAAGTGTCTGCTGGCAGGTAACGCATATCTAGGATTGAGTTTTGACCATGTCTATCGACAGTTTGAAAAGGAACCATGTCCTTACTAAGGCTGTCAAAGTTAACGCGGTATTAACACGTTATCACCCGATTCTATTAACGCCACAATTTTTTTTACTCACGATTAACTTTCAATAATAAAAAAAATAAATAAAAATATTTTTTAAAAACAACGTATCGAATCGAAATGAAAACCGAGACCACAAAACCGTGATACGAACCGAACCGTGGATTTTGTGAACCGTTCCACCCCTATGAATAACCTATCTTGAACAATTCTAAGGTAGTTTTAAGTTATTTCTCTGGCAGCATGCGCTAATATGGATTCCGGCAGCGTGCACGCAGCACAGCACGGCTGTTGAATTTTTTTCAAGGGGGAACACTGAATCCACACCATCCACGAGGGTAAATTCATAACCTCACACATCTAGAAACCTAAGAATATTGTATCTATGTTGCAGAGTCTTCAATCTCTGGACCAAAAGATTTCCTTATGGATTTATTCCCAACTTTGACCAGGGACGCCCCGCCCCTCCAGAAAGAATTATTTAAAAAAAGAAAATGTATTAAAAAAAATATATACATATTTTCTTTTTAACTTTTTTTTTTATTAACTGGATAGTTCATATAAGCCATTCTCCCTTTCTGTGTGTGTGTGCGCGTGTGCGTGTGTGTGTGTGTGTGTGTGTGCGTGTGTGTGTGCCCATCCCAACTCTGGTCTTTGGCAAGTTTGATAGTATTTACTATTTACTGAGGATGGCCAGATAATGTTGATATTTAAACTTAAAAAATTATTATACAGAGAGAAGCTTCAGCAAGTACAAAACGCTGCTGACCGACAAAAGACAATCCCTCACTGAGGAAAACACAAAGGCCTAACCATCATGTATCACAATGGTGAGCCAGAGATGGGGAGAAGCATGAACCTTTAACACTTTGGTTGCCTAAGGTTAAATTAATGATATACCATAGATTGCCAGCGCTATTTGTCTATGGAGAAAGTCCCCTTCTTTGCAGGGCTATAACTTTTTAAATTCTATTGCTACATTGCCATTATTAGGGCCCATTCAAAGTCCTATATGTATTGTTCATTGTGTAGCAACGTTAAACTTTTTCATTCACATATTCATAGTAAAGTATGGTCTAATGTATAAGTATGTTTTCATCTCTTTCTGCAGCTTTCTCCAGAACGTGATATATAGCCCCAAATGCATTATATTGATGATGAAATACAGTTTGATGGCAATCAGCGCGATATAAAAAATTCCAACTAGACGTACTTCTAGAAGTTACTACACGTCATCTGATGTTGACCGGATGGGCGAGGGGGCGTTTATAATTCCGTGGGCAGCGTTATACCAATCATCTAATGTGGGTCAAATGTTGATAATATCAGTTATTATCGAAGACGGTAACGTTACACGCTGAAACTCACCCCAGTCTCCGCGCGCCGTTGGGCGATCATCGTCGAGTAGAAATTTTATCATTATGGGATATATTATTACCCGGTCCATCTCCAGCTTGTATAATGGTATATACGTCCAAATCATGTTGTTTATCGAGTTATTGGCAATCGATCGCTATGTAGTGTGACGAGCTAGAGTGCCGGAACCTATCCCGAGTGGCCGGAAGCAATACGGACATCTAGCACAACCTCTACTGCGCTTCCTGTTAAGCGGTTGCGCGATCGGCCACCAGATGGCGCTCCTGAACCGCCAGAGAGCTCAGTGGGTCCTGCTGGTGTATCTCAGGCCAGCGGAGGGACATTATGAATCCGATCGCAGATTTTTGAAATATTGATATAAAGACGACGTACAGCGTCCCCCGGCAACTTTAGCATGGCCAGCAAAGACGTCTAAAGACGGCTCCCGGCAGTCAAAGTGTTAAAGGACATCTCTTTGAAATAAATTACATTTTACAGTTTTTTCTGATTTCTTTTAAACAAATTATTATTTTGTATTATTTAACTATTTAATTATTATTTAGTTATTGCACTGCACTGGCAGAACTGCATTGAACTGAATTGGAAAAAAGAAACCTCATAACCTAACTGGCACTGAACATTGAACTACACTGGCACTGTTTGCAGATGTACTGTTATTAAAGTTAGTTAAAAACATAATTTTGTATCGTTTTCTTTGGTTAAATCCAAAGGAAAAAAATATAAAATCAGAAAACAGTGTCTAACTCCAGGGTAGATGGCAAATAAGCTAATTTCCCAAAATGTTGGAGTTTTCCTTTAAGGTGAGTTAATAAATTCACTCTGAAAATCTGCTCCGCTCTGATAAACTAACTCTTGGTCAGAGCGTCCAGTGTGCACTCTGAGCCCTCAGAATTTCCGAACTTGAGTTTGCTCGCTCTGACACTGGTTGTAATTAGTTATGAGTGTTGTATGTGCCTCCCTGTATTGTAAATAGTTCATGTGTGTTGTCACTACTGTATGTATAATTGTAAATAAGTTAATTTATGTGTTGTAAATAAATATTGTTAATATTATTTACCTAATTTATGTGCAATCGTTTCATTTCAGCTCAGTGTAGAGAAATGCACCAATACTAACAACCGCCTTACTGCGCGCGTCTATGACGACACTGTTGACACCACGTATCCGTGACACGCGCGCCCCGCGAAAACACTAGTCATTTTGGGGGCCTACCACCCGCCCTGAAAAAAATCCTAGGGGAAACACTGAAATGAAAATCACAGATTGGGGCTTAATGGAAAGAATGAGAGGAGGGAAAGCTATGGACACACAGACAAAGAGACAACTGTGCTGCAACAGAAGAAAGACAACTAGAGAAAATAAAGACAATAAAAAGAAAAGTAACATACTGATATCCTGATGGTCTGTGGGCTCCTCCTTCAGCCCAGTGGAAATATCCATGGTTGGGTCTAGTGTGTCCTGAGCCTCTTCCTTCTTAATCATCAGTTGGTCGCTGGGTGGATTTGGAGCAGAGGGAGACAGCAACTAAGAACTTACAGTAGCATGGAAAAGTATTTGGCCACTTTCTGATTTCCTCTGTAATTACATCCTCCTTCCTATTGACCCAAGATGGCGGCGCATACACAACACGAAGGGAAACAGCAAGCGCTCAAGGGCTCGGGAGGTAGAACGGTTGTCTGGTAATCAGAAGGTTCCTGGTTCGATTCTATTTCTGTCTCCACAGTATAGACAGGGGCCATCCTTTTGGAGTCATTAGACAAAAAGATTAGCAATATAATCAATTTTAACGTGTGAGAAATGCAGCCAATCAAGTCACTTTGCTTTGATTTCTGGTACGCATGTTTCTTGGTAGCAGATAGGAATTTGAGAGGGTAGATCTGGGGCAGAGGGAGACCGCAAAATAAAGTGCACCAAATAGTTAGGCTACATGTGAACAGAGTTTGATGAAATGAAAGAATGAGAGACAAAGCTATGGAGACAAAGCTATACAAATATGATAGAGCAGAGGAAGGAGAAGACAGAATCAAGATAAGAGAAAGAAAGGTAACCTGCTGATATCCTGGTGGTCTGTGGGCTCCTCCATCTCAAAGGAAGTATCCTTGGGTGGGTCTAGCGCAGGGGTGGGCAATTAGGTTTGGCGGCGGGCCAATTTTTCCCCAAGCCATTGAATGGCGGGCCAGAACCAAAAACAATGGCTAATTTAATATATAATATATAATAACTAACTGAGCTGATCTGTCTCCTAAGTATTCACATAGTAAAATTGTGGGGCGGCTTTGGCTCAGGGGTAGAGCGGGTCGTCCAATGATCGAAGGGTTGGTGGTTCGAATCCCGCTCAAGCCCATGTCCATCCCATCGCCGTTGTGTCCTTGGGCAAGACACTTAACCTACTTGCCTCGTATGAATGTGTATGCATGTGAATGAATGTTGGTGGTGGTCGGAGGGGCCGTAGGCGATGATTATTCGCCACGCTTCCGTGAGTCTGCCTCAGGGCAGCTCTGGCTGCAATTTTAGCTTGCCACCACCGGTATGAACTAATAATGGACTCTGTGAAGCGCTCTGGGTGTCATGAAGAGCGCTATATAAATCCAAGCCATTATTATTATTATTATATTAATAAAAGTGACAACACAGCGTATCCCTTGTTCTAATTTATGTTACTTTAAAAGGTGATGCGTCTGTTGTGTTCAAAAGAACTTGGATACGACAATAACACCTCACCGATAGTGAGGCATTATAGAGCAGTGGTTCTCAACTGATGGGTCGCGTGGCCATTTTGAGCGGATGTGTGCGTGGAGAAGAAATTGAGGGGGAAAGTGTTTTATTTCGCAGTCTACAGAATTTCTGATATGATATGATAGGGCTGGGCGATATGGAAAAAAATCATATCGCGATAACGATATGATAATTTTATTTTATTTCTCGATATCGATAATTATCGAATTGTTATAAGTATAATTTTTTTTTTTTTTTTTTTTTTTTTTTTTTTTAACAACAGATGTATGTTTATTTTGCAGCAATTCTTTGTCATTGCCGCCATCTTTAGTGTTACATCCCCTCACACTCCAGTTCTCAGGCTGCAGCTGGTTTAAAAGCTAAAGTAAACCGGCTTCTCTGCTGGCTGTGGCTCCAGAGGAGTTGAACAGTTCTGGCTCTGCTAGTTTATTTTCGATCTTTTGGCGCTTTTTTGGTGGACAAACCACCGCACATGTGCACTGTGACTCGTGACTGGAGTTAGGGCTGGGCGATATGGCCTAAATATGATATCACGATATTTTCTGACCTTTCGGCGATACACGATACACATCACAATGTTTTTCTTTTTTACCCCAAACGATTCATTATGAGGCTTACCAAGACAGTATTTGAGTTTGCAAGCTAACATTAAAGACAAAATAAAATACCCATGCATTTAGCATTTTTATATTATATATTAGATTTAGATTATTGGATTATTAGATTATAATATATTGCATATATTTAGCAATGAGATATTATATGATTTAGATATGAAATATGATGAATTGAAAATGGGGGACCCTGATGTAAACAAGACAAAAGTCTTTCTCTGATCTGCATCCCCTTAACAATTGTATGTATTGAGCTGTACTGTACCCATTCTGCAATATGTTAATAAAGTTTTAAATCAATCAATCAATCAATAGCATTTTAGCATTTTTATGAAACTACTGTATATTTGTATGTCTCTAAATGTTTTGATGAATTGAAAATGGAGGACCCTTATGTAAAAAAGCCGAAAGTCTTTTTCTGGTCTTCATCCTCCTGTACTGTATTGTACCCATTCTGCAATATGTTAATAAAGTTTTCATTCATTCATTCTGACGGACAACAGAATAATTTTGATTGACAGTCGAGTCTGCCAATTACGTCACACCGCTTGCACCCGCCCTGCTGTTCTTAGCACCAATCGGCAAGCGCCATTAGTTTTTGACTTCCTGAATGTCCGGTGTGCTGACATCAACAAAGCTACTTACATTAGCTCCCCGCAACCGACTAGTAGGAGACCAGTGCACCACAGGATGACTAAATGAGCCATAATGATTTTACCTCAACGAATGTTATAATAAAAGCCTTTCCATACATCTGTCTGATTGAAAACTTTATTAACAGACCGCGGAATGGGCATATCTCAACACAGGCTGAGATATGAACGAGTAACGTGTGGACCAGATTGACGCGACACAATCCTATTGGGCAAAACATCACGATATCCACGATACGTTGAAAAAGTGTATTGTTAATGAACTGTACCCGATATTTATATAATATCGTCATATCGCCCAGCCCTAACTGGAGTCTAGTTCTGCTAGCACACATAGCCTACTGTGTACAGACGGTTTCAAAATGTATTTTAAATTAGAAAGCAAACAAAATAAATGGACAAGAGAAAAAGAAATCTGAATTTGGTCAGTATTGTCATTTGGACAAGCAAAGCCATTACTTTAAGTTGCAGGCAAGAAAGACAAGTCTGTCCACTGTCTCTGGTTTTAAAACTGCCCTGTTGCAGGTAAAAAATATATATATATATATATATATATATATATATATAAAAAAAAAGAAAAAAAAAAACGATTTTTCGATTTTTTTTTAATTTCGATATTCGATATCGATTATTAAAATATATCGCGATATTTATCGTTATCGTTATATCGCCCAGCCCTATGATATGATACATTTATTTATATTACGCCCCCTCAACCAATAGTTACATCGGCCCGGGGCGCATCCCGGGAAAGAAAGAGAAACTAAAAAGACAGAAAAAATACATGCAGGCCAACCAAGCCGATAGAGAACGGACAGACATAATACACCAGTCATACTACAATACAAAAATAGCTCATGGATTGTTTATGGCGAAATGGTGGGCTTTGAGCATGGCCTTAAAAGGTCCGTAGAGTGCTTGCAGATTTCGCTGCACTTTTATTTTGAAGCACATTTCCCATGATGCAGTGCGCGTGCAGTAGCAGTTTGCTGCCAGCGTTGTCATGACAGTAACACTAATGTCATCACATCAGTTACCGCTAATTGATTCAAGCATTTGTAAACATGGCAAAACGCAAATACGATAAATATGGGTTTTCTTACATTGAGGACAAAAGAGAGGGACAAAAACCTCAGTATGTTGTGTGCAGTGAAGTGTTAGCACATGAAAGCATGAAGCCATGAAGAATGAAACGCCATTTACCGTTAGCTAGATACTGTTAGACAATGCCTCATGTATTAAACTAAAAGTGAATACTTGACTGGGTCATTTTGTTTAAACAGTAACGTTAGCTAGGTAGCTAACGTTAGCTCACAGAGGTCCCATGCACTAGACTAGAGCAGACTGTTGCCGGAGGCAATAGGAGCCTCTGTTGACACGGGTCTGGGAGGGGCAGGGGAGGAGGAGGAGGAGGGGCCGTGCGCTGCAGCTCTGTGTGCCTGAGAGAGAAGTCAGCGAGTGAGAACTCCGCTAAGAATTGGATCATGTTTTTCTATCGGTTTTCACGATCGGCGAAAATAAAGCATTATCGGAATTCACCGATCTCATATTTATACTGAATATCGGCCGATACCGATCGCTGGCCGATCGATCAGGGCATCACTAATCATTGGCGTTCAGTTACAGCTATATTGGCCAACATTAGCCAGCCAGCTACTGCACCACGAACTGCCAGCCAGCTGGCCACCCCCAATCCAGCCAACCGTACAAAATACGATCTCAGCCTAATCACATAGATTTGTACAGTTAGTTAGCCATTCCATGCGAATTAATAGGTAGCGCGAGCCAGTATTAGCTAGCTAGTAGCTAGGTAGCTAACGTTAGCCAACTAAGAACGATAGCTAGCTAGCCAACAGCTGCAAGCCTGCAACATATCAGCTGTTGATATAATGAGCCAATCCGTAGATAGCCAGCTAGATAACAAGACAACGCCTCATGTATTAGACTAAATTCAATCGTTTACTGGGCCATTTTTGTTTAGGCATAACAAAAAATATTGTTTGTTTCCTGTTGGTTGTCAGTTAAGGCCATGGGTAGGTAGGGAATTTATTTTATAAATTTTTTTATTTTATTCTTTCCCATGGCGATAGGGAATTTCTTTATTTAATTAAAATGTTCACAACAACATGGATGCATGTACTCTGCCAGCATGTGTAATATCCATAATACTAAAGGTTTGACTAAGATTTCTATGAAACTTTATTATATAAAAAAAAAAAAAAAAATAAAACAATTTATTATTACAATTTTTTTTAACTCATAAAATATATTGGGTCGCACCTAAATCGGCAGGGTCGGTCGGCAACCGGAAACAAACAATTTTTTTTAGGCCGTAATGATTCAGTGATGTTGAAAGGAGAGCTCTCGAGGCTCTGCACTTGGGAAGCGAGTGAGAGGATTTTGTGTTGACAAGACAGGTCCGGGAGGCGTGAATACTTTCGACAACAAATGTTTGTTTCCGCATTCGAGTTTTGCGCTCTGATTGGCCAGGTCATGTGACATGTGCGCCAATCGTGGGACATGTGCGCCTATTTCCGGGTCTAACAGCCTGCAAACTACCTGGCGTTCTATTGCCATGCTCTAAGACAAACTCTAACCTTAACCAACTTCGAAAGAGCGCCTAAGCTTAACCAGTGTAGAAACTTGCGGTCCCACGATTGGGCGTACATGTCACATGATGACCAGAAATGACCTGGCCAATCAGAGACGCGGAAACAAACATTTGTTGTCTAAAGTATTCAGGCGTCCGGGAGGGGAGGGGGGCAATGCCCCAGCAGCGTGTGTGCGCGTTTGTCAACAAGGAGAGAAGCTGTAGGAGAGAAAACCGTGATGTACGTGCATCCAAGCTGACTGCTGTTTTTTAAGAAACGTCTTTTATTTTTTTACACAAACGTTTCTGTGCGCGACAGATTTCAGATGTGCGCGGGAGCATTTGGACATGTGCGCGCACAGGCGCACCTTAGAGGGAACATTGGTTGGGTGGGGGAGTTTTTTTTTTTTTGCATTTACCAGGGCCCGTTTCTAATTGCAGCCACCCGTAGGTGCTCTTTGAGAGCGGTTTTGAAGGAGGGTAGGGATTCACATTATTTTACGGCTGTAGGTAGGGCGTTCCACATTATTGTGGTGGCCTAGTTGCGAAATGTGTTTAGTCCATTGTTTGAGCCGAATCTGGGTTGGACGTGATTTGTGGAACTCCCTCTGGTGTTGTGGTCATAAACTTCACTGACCTTGTTACTCAGCTGATAAGAGTTGTACCCTTCCTGCTGTCTTGTAGTACAAAACTTGTAAGTCGCTTTGGATAAAAGCGTCAGCTAAATGACCAAATGTAAAAATGTACATGGGTATCTTTGTGGTGTAGTGTATCTTGAAGACCAGGCCAATTGCAAGTTGCTGTACTCTGTCGTCTACTCTAAGCCATCCTAGATTGTCAAAATGGGCAGGGGTAAGGTGGGTTTTTAGGAGTAAGGCCAAGCAGTAGCCTGACCAGTTTGTTTTGTGATGTTTGGAGCCTTGTTTTTAGGGCCTTTGAGGTGCTTTGGTACCATGAGGACGTGCAAGCATAGTCGTAGAAACCTTGAATGAGTGCTCCTGTTAGTCTTCAAGGCATTCTTATTTACCAGAGAGGAGATCCTGTACAAAAATCGTGTTCGTTGGTTGCCATTTTGTCACAGGAAAGATTTGCCTCTAGGATGGAACCCAGGTAGGTAATTTCATCTTTCCTTGTGACAATATTGTCACCCACTGAATAGGGATGCCCGCCGGACGCGTGAATATTAAAGGCAACCAACTTGTGTTCGGCTTTTCTCTGATTGGCCGCGCCCCCCGCCCCCACGCGCAGGCAAGCGCACGTCCCAAATGAAATCCAAGGAGCAAGCGAGCGGCAGCGCGGCAACCAACTTGTGTACGCGTTGGGCTGCTGTTCCAAGTCCAACTAACTTGTGTTCAGCTGCGGTAGCAGTGGACATACAGTACACCTCCTATCTATGTTGGGATTATGTTTGGTCATGACAAAACAATAAAAATCGCTACTGTTAGTAATGCTGCCACCACCCACTTCAATGACAGAGCTCTCATATTTGCGAATGCATAAACTATATCTTAAATTATGGCGATGTGTCTAATATGGCTGTCACGAAGTCATTGATAAGCGACAGCCATATTAGACACATAGCCATAATTAAAGATATAGTTTATGCATTCGCAAAATATGAGAGCGCGCCGCTGTCATTGAAGGGCTTCCTACAACAGAGCACCGCCGCTGCGCTGCTGCTGAAGCTGTATCAAGCCGGCGGCGGTGCACGGACGCCGGGGAAAAACCACCGTGTCGCCCCGCTGGCGCTTCAGGCTCAGCAGCTTCCACGGGCGAAATAACATATAACGTTACAGTTCCACACTGATGTACAGTGAGTGTCTAATATGGCTGTCGCGAAGTCATGCCTCTCCCTCTGAAAGCCGATCCACGCTGTGTATCATAGACTACCAGATTCACTCGTGTATATAAGCCCACACAGTTATGAAATGCGCTGAACTAGAAAGCGTAACGTTATTATGTTTCGCGTTCCATTGATTAACGCCATTACCTGCTGTGCTGTAGGAAGCAGAGGTACAGTAAGTTACAGTAGGTGTAGGTTACATGTTTAATCAAAGCCCATACAATTTTTTAGATGAATGATTGTGGATATAATATAGAAAACACATCATTATGATATTGTCAGAGGGAGAGGCATGACTTCGCGACAGCCATATTAGACACTCACTGTACATCAGTGTGGAACTGTAACGTTATATGTTATTTCGCCCGTGGAGGCTGCTGAGCCTGAAGCGCCAGCGGGGCGACGCGGTGGTTTTTCCCCGGCGTCCGTGCACCGCCGCCGGCTTGATACAGCTTCAGCAGCAGCGCAGCGGCGGTGCTCTGTTGTAGGAAGCCCTTCAATGACAGCGGCGCGCTCTCATATGCATAAACTATATCTTTAATTATGGCTATGTGTCTAATATGGCTGTCGCTTATCAATGACTTCGTGACAGCCATATTAGACACATCGCCATAATTTAAGATATAGTTTATGCATTCGCAAATATGAGAGCTCTGTAATTGAAGTGGGTGGTGGCAGCATTACTAACAGTAGCGATTTTTATTGTTTTGTCATGACCAAACATAATCCCAACATAGATAGGAGGTGTACTGTATGTCAAATGTCGGTCATGTGGTGGAAGTGTTTAGTACAGTCACACAACAGAACACCGCTGTAGAGTACAGTCACACAACAGAACACCGCTGGTTCGACCAGCGCTTTTGCCGCGTCTCTCTTTGCGCGAGGGCGTGTGCTAGTGGATTGATTGATTGGCCGTGTGGCCAATCAGAGAAACGCTGAACGAAAAGCTGAACACAAGTTGGTTGCCTTTAATATTCACGCCCCCCGGACCGCGTGTAGCTGTTCCGCAACAGTAAGTGACTTCCGGGGTAGGCCTGATTGGCCCCGACAGGCACGTGACGCGCAACTTTCTCTGCCGCGCGGCACGCTCCGCGGAGCCCTTACGGAATTACGTAACCGTCCAAATACGTCATGACTCTCATTCGGCGCTATAGCTCACCTGGCAGAGCAGCGGTCCTGCGATCCTGCGGTCCGTTGTTGGTGAGTTCGAATCCCATCAAATCTTTTTTTTTTAACGTGATTTTTTTTTTAACGTGTATTCTTTCGCCGGTTAAGGTTAGGCATGGTTAAGGTTAAGGTTAAGGTTAGGCATTGTTTCGGAGTTGGTTAAGGTTAGAACGGTTAAGTTTAGGCGCTGTTAAGGAGCTGGTTAAGGTTAGAGTTTGTGTTAGAGAATGGCAATAGACAGCCTATTTCCGCGCGACAGCTCTCAGCAGCCTCGTTGCGCGTCCTGAGTTTGCCGCGTCACATGCCTGTCGGGGCCAATCAGGCCTACCCGGAAGTCACTTACTGTTGCGGAACCGGTACACGCCCCCGGACCCTGGTTCTAAATGGGAACCGGTACTAAATTAGAAAAAAACAGGGTATTGATAGGCTCCGACGTTATCGGTACTGCTATAGATACTCTAGAAATTATTATTATTACGATATTTTTTTCGAGGAATTTAAACATTGCAAACTATCTCTCCTCTCTCTGTCTCTGCACGAGAAGCGAGGCGCAGCGAGCCATTATTACACACACTCTTCGCGAGCCGCTCACACTCACACATACGGGTACTTAAGGGAGGTGCCTGTCCGTGGCTCCGTGCTGCTGAAGCGCGCTGCACACAGACAGCTCTGCATGCGCTCGTCATGGCGGAGAGAGAAAAGCGCTCAAAAGAATGGGTATACTTTACGAGAGTAGATGCCGACAACGCACGTTGCCACAAGTGCAACAAAACATTTGCCAGTAAGGGTGGCAATACGAGCAATTTATCAAAACATCTGTTGGCAAAACATAATATTAGTGTGCAGAAATGCACCGTTTTTGACTGCTTTGCTCGCAGTGTTCCATCTGCATCCACGTCCACTGCAGGTAAGCCAAGATATGGAGTTAGCTAGGCTAATAACGAATTATTGCGAATAGGCTAATAAATAAAATATAATTGCTTAGCTAATTGTTTAGCTACAAATATATTTGAAAGATGACAACTTTTTATAGATAGTCAGGCTGAGGCTGCAGCCACCATGTCCCAGCCCACCCCTCCTCCCTCTACCACCACCGGTCTCAGCCAAGCCCAAAGTCCCTTCACCCTAGCAGCTAGAGGAAGGATGACAGAGGATAGGGTGAAATAGTGTCACAGTCTCTACTAATAAAATAGAGTATTGAACCGTTTTTAACAGCTGGGTATTGGGTGGGACATTCTGATTCAAGTACTTTCTAAATAAAATAGAAAGTCCCAAAATAGTTAATTTATCTGACTGCTTGTATTAATTGATCAAAAAGTAGCCATGTGCAGTAATATCTAATATAGTTATATAAAAGAATAATAAAGCAATGGCAATTATGTTCTTAATTTTTTTTATAATTTTTTTTACCAATTTAAATATATATATTTTTTTACTAATAAACTAACCTACACTGTAACACGCAACACTTTGATGAACATTGTTACTCAGCTGATAGAGTTGTGCCCTTCCTGATGACTCGTCGTACAGAACTTGTAAGTCGCTTTGGATAAAAGCGTCAGCTAAATGACTAAATGTAAATGTATCTGGAGAAATGTAATATTTTATTGTGAAGAAAATTACGTCGCTGCAGTTGACCATGGAGATGGTAAAGTACTATAAATGTAAAACATTTGGCATTTTTTACAATTAAGGTGGGATTGTACAACTTCAAGGCTCCTTTCGAGTGCCGCTGCTGCAAGGAGGAGCAATAAGAGGAAAACAAAGTAAACATAATTGTACTTACAGATGTTGTGGTGTCCAGTCTGCTGTCTGTTTCCACAAGAAGAAGGTTTTGATCCAGATGTTTTGAGTAGAAAGCCTTGGTCCAGTACAGTTCCGTCACAGAGACTTCACACTGTAAACACACAAAGCATTTGTTGAATAATCAGGGCTCCAGACTAACTTTTTACATTGGTTGCACCAGTGCGCCTAACTTTTTCATTTAGGTGCACCAGCTCATAATTTAGGTGCACCCAAAAATGTCCACTGCGCCTTTTGCCGCTGCAATGATACATTTTAAGCATTACCTTTACCATTACCTTTTTTGTCAGTTTCCATACACATTAGTAATTTCGTAAGATGTTATGTAAATTATTGTAAAAAATAACATTGTATTACAGTTAGCTCGCAAAGTCCAATCCTTCACATTTTTATGTCTATTTTAACACATTCAGCTCAGCTCCAGTTAGAGCTATCCCCAAGCCTGTTTTTTGGATTCAAACATTCGCCAGGGTTTTTCGAACGGATGTTCGAACCATCGTTTTTAATCATGCAAACAATTTGCTCCTAAATAGGGAGGTGTAGTCTGATGTCACTTTGGACCACCTGCGAGGTCCACCCATATAGGGATTTATCTTTGGGAAAATGGATTATCGGCTATTGTAACAATTCTACCTCATGAACATTTGGAACGCTTTCCATTTTTGCACAAAATGAGTTCCCTTCTATCACTAACATTATTTGTTAAGCATTTTTGGTTGAAATAAAATTCAGCGTTTTTTTTTTACAATTAATTGCGAATATTTTCATGTTGAGCTATAGATTGTGGATGAATACGCACAGAAAGGTACACCATGCAAATGTTGATGCTTTATTTGCTTTAAACGAGACAATTTAGAAATGGGCAATGGGCAAATGCATTGTGTTTTCAAGATGATGGACCGGCCGGAAACAGCAATCATGTAACCACTACACCTCCCTATACTAATAGTCTTTCGGGTATTTTATTTTGAAAAATGGCCACTTCCGTACTGTCGAGTCTTGACTAGCAAAGTTTAGGCACATAACGCACATTGCTGCGGTTGAGTAGTAGACGTACAGACTTACTGGTAACAGGAGGCTTGAATAACGTTTGAATGATAATCCATTTTGTGAATACATTTGTTGAAACAGCTTTGTTGGCCGATGGCTCCTGCTATCTTAACGTTAGCTAAAGCTAAAGGGCTACACTCTAACGTTACATACCTTAATTAACGTGTATAACATACCTGTGTAACATTAAGCAGCTTGTGTTCCGCTGGGAAAGCATCACTGCATACACTTTGTTTAATCCAAACGTCCATTCGGAAACGTATTATGAAATGAGACGCTGTGCTTTTTTTTATCGTTTCAATTCGGAAAGTTGATGCTCACATGGCTTTTTTGTTTATCCCGTCATTCAGCGAATAATAATGGCAGGGTGATGGTCAGAGCCAATCAGAGGCAGATCTGGGCTGGTCTTTGCATAATGCACGTGTTATAGCCAATCAAAGGCAGAGATTTAAAAAAAAATTGAACGCACATGGCCACAGGGGAAAATACGCTAAACACACATACACACAGACAGACAGACCTGCTGGGAGCTGGGAGCACCAGTGCGACAAGGGAAAACATCCAGTTGCACTGCACTGAGTTTTGGTCGCAAAACTGATAATCCAGGAATTTATGTGGAGTGTATCGAGGCTTGTGTTGATGACGTGTGGTGATGTTGAACCTCACGCGCCGGTCGTACCACGTGACTCAGGACATTTGGCGCATGATTCGAGATAATGGGCCAACGAAACGCAATAGTCTCCAATGACCTCACATTGTGTCGACTTAGGCATTTATTGCGTGTTTGTTTGCCATCTGTTCCAGCTTCTTTTTTTGTGATGGAACCAGCTAGAGGAGAACATTTTGATCCGATTTCTCATAATAAGGTATGCACATAGTAATAACTAACTGAGCTGATCTCTCTCCTAAGTATTCACATAGTAATAACTAACTGAGCTGATCTCTCTCCTAAGTATTCACATAGTAATATTAATAAAAGTGACAACACAGTGTATCCCTTGATCTAATTTATGTTACTTTAAAAGGTGATGCGTCTGTTGTGTTCAAAAGAACTTGGATACGACAATAACACCTCACCGATGCTGAGGCATTATAGAGCAGTGATTCTCAACTGATGGGTCGTGTGGCCATTTTGAGTGGGTCGCGGATGAGTGCGTGGAGGAGAAATTGAGGGGGAAAGGGTTTTATTTCGCAGTCTACAGAATTTCTGATATGATACATTTATTTATATTGCGCCCACTCAACCAATAGTTACATCGGCCCGGGGCGCATCCCGGGAAAAAAAGAGAAACAAAAAAGACAGAAAACACATGCAGGCCAACCAAGCCGATAGAGAACGGACCGACATAATACACCAGTCATACTACAATACAAAACTAGCTCATGGATTGTTATGGCGAAAAGGTGGGTTTTGAGCATGGCCTTAAAAGGTGCTTGCAGATTTTGCTGCACTTTTATTTTGAAGCACATACGTTTCCCATGACGCAGTGTGCGTGCAGTAGCAGTTTGCTGCCAGCGTTGTCATGACAGTAACACTAATGTCATCACATCAGTTACCGCTCATTGATTCGGGCATTTGTAAACATGGCGAAACGCAAATACAACAGACTACATTAAATATGGGTTTTCTTACATTGAGGACAAAAGAGAGGGACAAAAACCTCAGTATGTTGTGTGCAGTGAAGTGTTAGCACATGAAATCATGAAGCAATCAAAAATGAAACGCCATTTAGAAACAAAACACACTTATAATTCTTCATAATACAATGCTGTTCAGTATCCCCTGATCGGGTCATCTCTGCTACAGTTCAATTCAGATTCTTGAAACTTGATGAGCATCACCAGTTTAAACATATACCTGTAATTCAAGATAGGGCTGGGCGATATGGAAAAAAATCATATCGCGATAACGATATGATAATGTTATCATATTTCTCGATATCGATAATTATCGAATTGTTATAAGTATAATTTTTATTTTTTTTTTTTTTAAACAACATATGTATGTTTATTTTGCAGCAATTCTTTGTCATTGCCGCCATCTTTAGTGTTACATCCCCTCACACTCCAGTTCTCAGGCTGCAGCTGGTTTAAAAGCTAAAGTAAACCGGCTTCTCTGCTGGCTGTGGCTCCAGGGGAGTTGAACAGTTCTGGCTCTGCTAGTTTATTTTCGATCTTTTGGCGCTTTTTTGGTGGACAAACCACCGCACATGTGCACCGTGACTCGTGACTGGAGTCTAGTTCTGCTAGCACACATATCCTACTGTGTACAGACGGTTTCAAACTGTATTTTAAATTAGAAAGCAAACAAAATAAATGGACAAGAGAAAAATAAATCTCAATTTGGTCAGTATTGTCATTTGGACAAGCAAAGCCATTACTTTAAGTTGCAGGCAAGAAAGACAAGCCTGTCCACTGTCTCTGGTTTTAAAACTGCCCTGTTGCAGGTCACAAAAAAAATAAAAAAAAAAAATTCGATATTCGATATCGATTATTAAAATATATCGCGATATTTATCGTTATCGTTATATCGCCCAGCCCTAATTCAAGATACATCTGCCTTCTGTAGTTCTCTGTAGCTCACTTGGTAAAGCATGGCACTAACAAAGCTGAGGTTGTGGGTTCGATCCCATGGGACTACATATACTGAAAATCTATGCACTTGTGTACTGTACGTTGCTATGGATAAAAGTGTCTGCTAAGTCTAAGAAGCTTTTTTTTTTCATTGGGTTTGTAGCCCTAGTTGCACTTGTTTATCTTTGTGATAAGTGCCCACGCTAGGTCTTAGGTCAGATTGATAACTTCATAACTCATTGGTCTGCTCATCTTGACATCAAGCAGCGTCCTGCGATGTGGTTGACATGCAGAACCCAATGAGTCTACAAAATGTTGTTGTTACACCTGACCGACAGACCCAGCGAATGCACCGTTCCGACCCCACCAGTCATTGACCATGGTCAAGTGATTGAAGTTGCGGAATCTTTTATTTTATTTGCACTGGGAAGGACACTCTTTATTCAGATGATGTCCATTTCCCTTATCCGTCACACGTAGTATCACTGTAGCTTTACTTGATAATCCCATTATACAGAACCCACTTCTACATCTATATATATATAGTTCTTTCTCTAGGTCTCTGTGTGGATAAAGGCCCACTCCTAGAGTTTTACATCATAAATCAGGAACATTACGGGACCGTGTTGTTGCCGACTGGTTAAAGACACACTTCTAAAGTTTTTACATCATAAATCATGAACATCACGAAGCAATGGGTAAAGTTACAATGCAAAAACATTTCAATGCTTACCCGTCTGGTCAGAAGAATGGATACAAAAAGGTGTGTTCCAAAAAGGGTGTTTATTTTTTAAAAGTACAAGATTACATTAAAGGCACAGTTCATGGTTATAAGTACACAGGTTTCTGCTTACAATATATCAGAATGCAGGGATCTCCAAAAAATCTCTCTGAGAGGAAGTGAGTTAGCCTTTATAAAGGAATACAAGACCTCGTTGTCATTGGTTAATATACAGTGAGGAAATTTCACTAGCCAGTCAGCGTGTTAGCACGTCAGTATATATTTATCCAATCGTTTTACTTTACGTGCACAGTAAGTGTCCCTCCCTTTCTTTTACTTGCGTTACCTTCAGTTACCTAGTTTTTTTTTTAAGTATGAGAAAGTCCCTCCACTTTTTATCTTATTCAGAACTTACAAAGGGTTAACCTGGTAACCAGGCAGTGCCAGGCGAGGCCATCTGTGAGAATTCCCATCAAGACTCCTCAGAGTTTATAGCAGAGAATCTTCAGAGATGCCCTCATCCAGTGAACACAGTTTACACAGTATATAGTATTATTCTCTACTGACAGTTCATTTTAAGCATAAAATTATGAAACATATAATTAATGCAGCAGAATATGTATACACCTCTTATACCAACATTTCTGACTGTAGCAAAACATTTAACATTTAATTGTTATATAGTTTTAAGATTCTCTCTATAGTTTTAAGACTCTGTATAAGTTTATAACACAGGTGGCGCTTGTTGATTTGTGGCACACATAACGTGTGTCTTCTCTAAACTTTCACATTTTCCGCCTTTATCTTCCTGGGGCCCCTCGCTTCTGCCACGTTATCAGTAAAAAGCAGCCGGACCAGTAAGTAACAGGTAGTAAAGAATGCAGGCAGGTTAGGCCTTCTGTGGGTAAAATCTTTTTTCCATGGCAGAGGCCTCCCCCCCCCGCCCCCGTCAAGGCCCATCTTTCAGTTACCTCCCTGCATAAACAGAACAGGCAATTCATTCTTCACGCAGCCAAGCAGTATGGAAGCAATTGCCCTGTTGTTGCATGAATATATATATTCAGAGTATATATACAGATATATACCATAAACATATGATTAAACCTTTTACATCCCACAATTGACAGAGAGAACAGGATGTCATTATAACCAGTGTCACTAGTTGGCTGTGACACTTTACACTTTGTTTCATGTTTTTAACAGTGCATGAAGGATTGTGTATTACTGCACATTTTGTGTGAAATAAATCAGAGTGGTTAAGAAATTTGGGTCGCAACTTAATGACTAAGGAAAAATGTGGGTCCTGAGGCTAGACCAGTTGAGAACCAGTGTATATAGAGCCTTGCATGAGAACAAGGAGACCAAGGCCTAACCAAATTAATGGTTTGGTTCCTGTTGGTTGTCAGTTAAGGCCATGGGTAGGTAGGGAATTTATTTTATTTGATTTCTTCCCACAGGAATTTCTTTATTTAATTAAAATGTTCACGACAACATGGATGCATGTACTCTGCCAGCATGTTTAATATCCATAATAATACTAAAGGTTTGACTAAGATTTTTAGGAAACTTTATTGTAAAAAAATTATTATATATATATATATATATATATATATATATTTTTTTTTTACTCATAAAATAAATTGGGTCGGACCTAAATCGGCAGGGTCGGTTGGCAACCGGAACCAAACCATTTATTTTGATAAGCCCAACCAGGGTGGACCAAGCTCAGGTAAGCCATTTTAGGATGCAAATGTAACCGGTGTGTTACGTCTGCGTTGTGTCTTCTGGCGTGTGTGTGGCGACATTAATCAGGCATGAGGCAGTACTGGGTATCAGGCTCATTTACTGGAGGTCTCTGTGTGACACACATCAGATGCACAATCATTAGGTTTGGTGTGCACTTCATAGGCATCTGAAAATACTGTTACAAATTACACTATTATATATATTCTGTTTGGCAAAAACTAAATAAAATTCCATAAACAATCTTTAACAAAAATATTAAATAAGACCCATATTCACTTCTATAACATGTGAAAATAAAACACATTATGATTAGACAGTATCATTCTTAACATTAAAATACGGCTTCAGTAAGATTAGAACAACATGTAACTCTTGTCTTATAATAACAATCACACCAGCCAAACTACATTTATATAGCTGAACTGATGTGGATCAGCTATAAGGCTATTAGGCCTACAGCCTTTCATTACACAGGCATTGCTGGCCTCCCATTGCTGGCCTGCCCCACAATGGTGGAAGGAACTTCCCAGTCTAGGTCTGGGCGATAAAACGATAATTATCGCGATATATTTTCCCTCGATATAAATATCAAACGTGGTCAATAATAAAAATATATATATTTAAATAAAAGAAAATTTGTATTGTGGCCTGCAACAGGGCAGCATTAAAACCAGAGTGGACAGACTTGTCTTTCTTGCCCGCAACTTAAAGTAATGGCTTTGCTTGTCCAAATGACAATACGAACCAAATGGAGATTTCTTTTTCTCTTGTCCATTCTCTTGTGCACTCATCGGTGTTTCACTACACACTTGAGTGCATGCTTACCAACTGTTAGTCTGCAACACTACTATCACCGACATCTAAGAAGGGAGATCCCCCCTTGAATGGCCCTTCTAAGGTTTCTCTCCTCCACACTGCCTGTGGAGCATTTTTCCCTATTGTTAGGTTTTAGTGAGTTTTTCCTTACCTTCGCGTGGGGTATGTCTGGGAGTGCTTGCATTCTTTCATTTATTTGCATTTATTTTAAATTTGTTGGACCTTATGGTGTTCTTGTTCTGTTCTTGACTTATTGTTATGTTTTCTTCTTGACTTGTTTAACACTTTGAGCGCCACGCCTGGTTTTCCTTTTTACCGGCTGAATGCCACCATCGGCGCCAATGTTAATGTTAATATCGCCTAATCTATGTTTTAAATTATGGCTATGTGTCTAATCTGCCCATCGCATTATCAAAGACTATTTTCCAGTCAGTGCTGTCAAGGCAGATTGTTTTTTTATCGCGTCGTTTCCGTTTCAGAGCATTTAGAAAAGCACCCGTTTTCAGATAAAAAACAGCCCATTCTGGAGCGTTCTATGAAAATCGTCTTTTACTGGAATATTCCACAACGTTGATATTCGTCGGCCTTTTTATGAATCGTTTTCAAATAAACGCTAGATGATCAATATTATACGTGCACGCAAGCACATTACGGCCGCGCAAGGATAATCGCCCCGTTCATTTCCTCTCTGACTTTTACAGTGAAACCGAAAGAAGACATTTCACAAAATAGCTTATAACTTCATCAAACTTACTCTGATTATCCTAACACTGATAACATAGAGTAATTACCTGACACCAATGCTAGCCAGCACCTGCGAAAACGAATGCCAAACTGATAATATCAAACGTTGATATTAGGCTTGGGCGGTATAATTTTTTTCACACCGTCATACCTTGCTGACATAATACCCTGGTATACGGTATATGACGGTATGACTTTCATTTTCATCAGCGGGGGGGGGGGGGGGTGGCAACCCGTGTTACCAAGTAAACAAATCACGTCGTTAGCTCTCAGAATGGTAGCCAGAAGCCTGCAGCATCTAGTGCTACTATCGACGTTAGCGTTAGCATGTAGCCTAGCCATGGCAGACTATTTGATTCCTTAAGGGCTCTAAATTGCCTGGGTTTTGGTCATATGCTCCCGAAATGCTCCCGCTGTTTGGCTACTTCTATGTGCAGTGAAAACTACTCGAACGCTTTATAACCTAGTCATTGATTTAGTTCAGGGTAGGCCTGCCACGATAACACATTTTGCTGGGCGATTAATTGCCCCCGAAAATATCGCGATAAGCGATATTATTGCGACCGGTTAGAGAATTTTTTTGAGAAATTTATTTCCCAAAACGTTTATTTTGAAGCCCACCGCTCCGTCTTTTCCGGTGTTTAAACTTTTATTTTGAAGCCCACCGACCGGACCGGAAGTATTGTTGCGATTATCCTAGCCGACAACTTGACTCGTCCGGTTGTGTTTTTTAGTTTTAACGTTAGCTACTAACGTTAGATGCAGCTACTACAGGCAATCAACGATGAGGAGGAAGCGTCAAAGCAGTATTATAATAGAATAGCTGTGGTGCGTAGGCACTGCAGCACGACTCGAAAACGACCCGTTATAATAAATTAATTCATGTTTAACTTGTCCCCGTCTCCAGTCCTTTGACTAGCCCCACCCGTTCATTGTAAACAATGATGCATGTAATTGTATTAACGTTATTCTGTGTTATTCTAACGTTACACTACAAATAACGCTACTTGGTTAAAAGGAGCAACACTATTGAGAAATGTAGTTAAGCTATGTGGTGTTGCCCCACGGAGCTCCTGTGCTGTGTAGTAAAGCCAGCGGCAGCGGCCCGCCTCCCAACACGGACAGTGACTGACAAGGGGCACTGGTTCCGCCTCATTAAAACAAACGCGCAAATAGCAATTAATCGCGTCCGTCAAAATCATTGCATTCATTTAAATTATCGCGGCAATTAATCGATTTATTGCTTATCGCGGCAGGCCTAGTTCAGGGTAATCTAATATTAGCCGCGGAGCTAACGCTAGCTAATGTGAGCTAACGCTAGTTAATCAAGCTCACAGAGAGAGATAAACAGCTGACAGCGGATAGTACAGGTACAAATACAATAACAAAGCGGGTGGGGGCTGTTGTGTAAACCTTGTACACTTTAGTTCACATATAATAAGGCAAGCGATACCGGAGTCTCAAGGCGAGCACAGAAAGACTCAGAAGAAGCTTCTATCCCCAGGCCATCAGGCTGCTCAACGAACAATGAACACTACACCACAACAACCATCAAACGCACATAGCACACACATCCACACGCACACACTCACTTTAAACAAACACACTGTAGCACCCACTCCCCACACTTTATATTTATTGATAAAGGATTTGCACTACAACTCGTACACCTTACTGTAAATTGTACCTAAATTGTACCTCATCCCATTTCTGCTTTGCACTATATAGTATTGTATATTAGTACACTGCATAGTATATTGTATATTATATGGTAACTCAGTTACGTCTATTCTGCATCGAACATTGTACATATGTCTATACTGAACACTGTGACCTCATTTTCTACTTCTAATTTACATGCTATACTATGTTATTTGATACTTATCTTGTCTAGCACAGTCTCTGGAGCGTAACAGTAAGAAGCATTTTGTATAAAAGTATTCTGTACTTCTGTATGACAACTATTAAAGAAACTTGAAACTTGAAACTTGAATAAGAGACGGATTATTTGCTTGCTCCACCAGTGCACAACACACACCAACTCTCGTTACCACAACGCTTTACGGTATTTTCACAGCACTGTCGCAACATTACCGTAAAACGTGAACACCGTTGTGATGGACCCTATTGCACTAGTGAGGACTGGTCTCACCCTCTGCTGGCGCGTGTGTGCACTACACTCGAAACTCTGTTTCACTGTAATAGAAACTGAAGCGCATCTGTGATTTTGACGGTATTGATTTTCAATACTGTCGGGATTTCTAAATACCCTGGTATACCGTAATACCGTCATACCGCCCAAGCCTAGTTGATATCATGAGCTATCAGTAGCTAGATAACATTAGACAACGCCTCATGTATTAAACTAAAGTGAATAGTCAACTGGGCCATTTTGTTTAATGCTTGTTATGTTGAAAGAGGAGCTCTGAGCTGCTCATGCACTCGACTCTTGCCGTAAGGGTATGTTGACATGACGGGTCTGTGAGGGGGAGGAGGAGGGGCAAGACGTGCAGCAGCAGCTGTGTGGCTGTGAGAGGAGAGCGAGTGAGAACTCTGCTGAGAATTGGATCATGTTTTTCGCGCGTGTCATCGATCGGTTTTCACGATCTGCGAAAATAAAGCATTATCGGAATTCACTGATCTCATATTTATACTGAATATCGGCCGATACCGATCGCTGGCCGATCGATCGGGGCATCCCTAGAAATAATGATTTCATGTAGGGCTGTACCGAATGTCATTTTTTAACATTCAAAGCTTCTATTGAAGTATTCGAACGAAGCTTCGAATGTCTATAAAAAAAATGTACTTAATAGGGCGGCTAGGTGGTGTAGTGGGCAAGGCACTCGCCACCAGTGTGGAGACGCTAGGATTCGCGTGTTCGAATCCAGCTCTCCACATTGTTTTTCAGTTTGGCTGGTCGTCCGCAGTAATACACATTGGCCGTATTACGGGGAGGGAAAACTGAAGGGTGGGGATCGAACGTTGTGAACAAGCGACTCCTACAAGTCGGTTGGTGCGCCTGCGCAGTAGAATCAGGAAATGTCGGGGGCAGCGTGAGCCTCCCACGCGTTACTCCTCGACACAGAGATCGAGCTGCGCAGGTGAAAAGATGCGACTGCTGTTACCTCAAGTACCGGAGGGGACTTGTGCTATGTATGACTTAGTCCACATTGCAGCCGGCTTGTGGGAGGCAAGAAACAGCGTTCGTGACAGGGGAGGGTTGAATTGGATGATACGAAATTGGGATGGGAGAAAATATGGAAAAATGGGAGAAAAAGTGGATAAAAAAAAAAAAAAAAAATGTACTTAATAAAAAAAAATCTAACTAAATCCTCTATTTGAATAAAGTGATTAATCTGATATAACTCATCAGTTTCGTCAACATAAATAATCCAATAAGGGCACGGTTGGTATGAAAGTGATGGTGACGTCTTATAGTATAATATTAGTGTAGCCTAATCTTTAACTGCAACTGTGAAGAAAACCCCCATTGGTTTAAACAGATTGAATACACATTAAAAAAAAAATAAAAAAATGTATTACAAATTAAAAATTCGAATGTCAACCAGCCCTACTTATCGCCCAGCCCTACTTCCCACCAGTTAGGACAGCCGAAACCCGCCCAATCTTTCGCTGTCGACTAAATACATACTTCTTCAATCAATATCTGAAATGATTTTTTTTATATATATAAATCTAACCTCAACTAACCTTACTGTCATGCACTTGTCCTAATATACTAACCTACACTGTAGCACTCAACACTTTGATGAACATTGAACATCAGCTGATAGAGTTGTACCCTTCCTGCTGACTTGTTGTACAAAACTTGTAAGTCGCTTTGAATAAAAGTGTCGGCTAAATAACACTAATTTCTGAACAGATTTTTATGAAATTTGGACATGTACTACACAAGACTTCAGGCTATGGACACGGGGAGTTTTTTCAGCCATACCAATTTTTTTGGAAATACTATTTCTGGACTACGTCCAGAAAAACGTGAGTAACAAGTTTTTCTACAACTCAAGTTCAGACCTATGTTACTCTATTTCATTAGCACTAAAAGTGAATTGTCTTTATTGTATCAGAAACGATGCACTTGAGATACCCCTTATCTCCTAGTACCTACTGTACACCACCACGAACAACTTTATGCACCCATACCTGACCGGGCCCCGCCCCTATGGAGGCGTAGCCTATAGGACCATGGTCACCAAACACCCTTCCTCGCCAAATCTCGTTCCAGTAAAAGATCCCTCAAAAGGGAACTCAGGGCCGCGTAGGGCGGGACGCTCAGCCAATACTAATATAACTAGGTTATATACATAACCTATCGTTATATATCGTATGGCTATCGCGTCCCGCTCTAGCCTAATGAGATATGGGTTAGAGCGGACGCGAGACCCGACAGATGTACCCCCTGAGGACCCGTAAGCCCACATCAAGGGGTGCGGGGAGCCCTGTCACCCCATCCTTCCTAACGAAGGGGGGGTGCAGTCAACTCCACCTGAATGCGAACAAGAGGGAACTAGAACCCCTTGAACACACCGCACAGGCGGAACCACGTGTGACTCAACACACTGTGGCCCATACCCACACACTCCTGCTACCCTACCAAAGGACGGGAAGCAGGAAAGGCCACAGACCCCAGAACCGCCTGGGAGACAGAACCCCCGGTCATGTCCATGAGGTAAAACCTTACAAAAGGGGCCCGGGGAGGACCATGAATCTGCAGCACAGATGTCCTCCACCGAGGACCCACCCAGGAGAGCGGCAGAGGCAGCCACCCCACGAGTGGAGTGTGCCCCGACGCCCCCAGGGGGATCCTGCCCAGCCAATGTGTAGCAGAGGGCAATGCCCTCGCACAACCAATGGGACAGGCGCTGTTTCGACAGTGCCTTACCAGCACGAGACCCACCGTAACAGACAAAAAGCTGATCGGTAACCCTGAGGTCCTGAGTACGGCTGAGGTAAATTCCCAAAGCACAGACTGGACATGACAGGTGAAGGCCCGCATCCAACTCACTGGCGTGAGGAGGAGGACGAAACGCCTGAACCACAATATCCCGGGAGCGGAAGGAACTCGATATTTTTAGGCACGAAAGCAGGATTAGGTCGCAGAGTGGCACCGCAATCGGCCCGAAAAGACAGGCACTCTGGACGTACCGAGAGAGCACAGAGCTCACCCACGCGTTTAGCGGAAGTGACAGCCAGTAGGAACACGGTCTTGAAAGACAGCTGTCCCAACGGCGCCTGCTCGAGCGGCTCAAACGGGGCCAAGGACAACCGACCGAGGACCAATTGAAGATCCCAACTCTGAGCCAAGGAGCGTTGCACCGGCTTAACGCGTCGAGCGCCAAGCAGGAAACGCTTCACAAGAGGGTGGCTGAACAAAACAGTCCCCTCAATTCCCTCATGATAGGAGGATATAGCCGCCGCATATACCCTCACCGTCGAAGCCGACAGTCTATCAAGAAGAGACTGGAGATAACTCAGGACAGCATCCAGGGGGCAGGAGACTGGGTCCCAGCCCCCCCCCTTACACCACTCTTGGAACACACGCCATCTGCCCGCGTAAACCGCGACAGTGGAGGGAGCATGCGCACACCGGATGGTATCAACCACCGAGGGGTCCATCCTCTCCAGACTCACCCTCCCACCAGCGACGCAAACAGCCGTTGGCCCAACACCGGAAACTGGAACAGTGACCCGTCGTGCTGTGAGAGGGCCGTCGCCGACCACGGAATGACCCAAGGAGGAGCGACCAGAAGCTGGATCAAGACCGGGTACCACACTGCCGTGCCCCGGTCCGGCGCGACCAGGATCACCGTCCTGCGCTCCCTCCGTATCCGCTCCAACAGCTGACTCAACAGCTGTACAGAAGGAAAGGCGTACAGAAGACCGGGCGGCCATGGAAAAGTCGAGAAGGCATCCACCCCCAAGGGGGGATGATCTGCTCGACTGAGCGAGAACCACAAGGGGCACTTGTGAGAGCGTCGGCACGCAAACAGATCTACCGAGGCCTCCCCGAACCGATCCCAGATCTGTCTGACTATGTCGGGGCGGAGTTCCCACTCGTCGTGATGAGGACCGCCCCGAGACATCATATTCTCTGTACCAGGAATGTGGAGCGCCCTCAGACTGCGCAGCCTGCGGGATGCCCATAGCCAAAGTTTGACCGCCGCCCGGAGCAGGCGGATGGAACGAGTCCCACCCTGCCTGTTGATATACGCCGCTGCCGTCATACTGTCCGTCCTGACCAAAACGTGTTCGCCTACCACCAGGTGGTCGAACCGTTTGAGGACCAGGAGGACCGCCTTCAACTCCAACACATTGATATGCAGGGTAGCCGGGCCAGCATGACCTGTCCAGCTGCCCCCCACTGCATGGGTCCGACACGTCCCTCCCCAACCCGTGAGAGAGGCGTCGGTGAAGACCGTGACGTGTGAGCCCCTGCTGCCTATGGGGACCCCAATGGTGAGGCATCCCTCCCTCCTCCAGTGGGCGAGATCTCCCCATATCGACAAAAGAACCGTCAACCATTTCCATTTGTCCCTCACCGGATCTATTCTCAAAGAGAGAAACCACCTCTGTATCCTCCTCATGAAGAGGAGGCCAAGAGGAACCACCGTGTGAGCAGACGACATAATGCCCAGCAGACGCATCACTTGCAGCACCGTAACTGTCCCTCCCAGACGGAAACCCCCGAGCGCGTGACAGAGAACCCCCCGACGCTGCTCCGAGAGGGTTGCAATCATGGGCCTCGACCTCAATGTCAAGCCCAAGTACTCCACCTGTTGACTGGGAAGAGGGGTACTCTTCTTCCAATTCACAGCAAAACCCAGGCTGGTGAGGAATTCCACCACCAGCCCGGTATGAGACCTGGCAACCTCCTCCGAACGACTGAGGAGTAGAATGTCGTCGAGATAGAATAGAACTCGTAACCCCCGACGACGCAAGGGCTCCAGTGCAGTCGCCACGCACTTGGTGAATGTGCGGGGAGCCAGAGAATAACCGAACGGCATCCTCTGGTACTCGTACGCTACGCCCTGAAACAGGAACCGTAGGAATTTCCTGTGAGGAGGGAAAATCGGGATGTGAAAATAAGCATCCTTCAGGTCTATGGAGGTGAACCAGTCTCCCCTCCTGACAGCAAGCAGAAGGAGTTTGACGGTCAACATTCTGAACGGTCTCGCTACAATAACGGGAGTAGACGCCTGACATTGCGTCCTCTCTCGGAACCACAACGACGGCCTGCTTCGCCAACAGAGATTGGATCTCGTCGGCCAGGGCTGTCACTGCGTCTGACCCTGACAATAGGGTCGGCACCAAACCTGAGAACGGAGGATGGGGTTGTGCGAACTGCAAAACAAGCCCCTCCTCCAATGTTCTCTCCATCCACCGATCCAGACGGCATTCCTGTCGCCATATGTGAAAATAATCCCACAGCGCACCCGCCGTCAACTGACGCTGGGCCGCAAGGAACAGTAGATAGTTGGCCCGGTCCCTCCCGCTGTGCGACGCACCCAAGGGGGGACCCCGACAGAAAAGGCCGGTTTGATACGGGAGAAGCTGTCATCAAACTTGTTGACACACACCCCCCCCTGAACACCCCTCTAGCGCATGCTGAGGAGTTGTTCCGCAGCTAGACACGCAAGGCATGAGGACCCCATGGGCTCCTATACGCCGAAGCCCTGCAGTGATATTGCTATCACCCAAATCACGCTCGCCTCTCCTTTGCAGACCACTGCCGCTGTGACGGGAGTGGGAGGCAACAGCGCGATACCCCGCCTGGCGAAGACGAAGCCGGGGTAACCCCTGCTGTGCATTCAACAGAAGAGGCAACGAGTCCCCCAGCTGACCACTGTAGCTAGTGGCAGCTGTAACACCAGGTTCCTCCCACCCACAACCTGTGGTGTAGGAACCACGCGACGGAACATTCTCACGGACAGACCCAGGCTCAGCCATCAACTGGGCGTCAGCCCCTGTCCCCATGAGAAGTGAAGAATGGGGCCGCATACGCTTCAATGAAGGTTCGCGGCCCGCAGCCAAAGGAGAACGATCAGAGCCTCGCTTCCGTGAGTAACAGAGAGAGGATTGAACGGGGAGCGGGCTGCTCGCGGCAAAATGACGACGGCTTGTTTTACCAAACTCGAATTCACCCAAAATGGCCGATCCCTCGGCCGCCAAGGCTGTCGGCCTTGCGCTACCCTGTTGACTCTCCAACCAGGGCACCACTGGCGGGGGAAACATGGCCGCCTGTCGAGGATCTCGCCACAGTCGTTGACGAGACCGTGCTCCCACCTCTGGCTGCACAGCGTGAGGCGGTGTAGGACCCAGATCAACAACCGCCTGCGCCTCCACAGAATGCCCAAAAAGACTATCTGTGGAAAAAGGAGTCGTGAGGAGAGAAAACCTATCCTCTTCCCCAAGAGGAGATTGCTCCAACCAAACATGCCTAACAACCAAAGTTGATAGCATCCTAATCCTCCCCGCAGTTATAGCTTGCGACTGAGTCAAGATATCCATAACACCCCAAACATGAACCATGTTTACAATGCCGGCTGGACCCAAAGTCCTACTACCCGACGCCACTGTGGATAGGAAACTAGCCAGCTGAGCCATAACACTGGCCGCCGCTAAATACCATCCTGTAGCAGTATACAACTCATCCGACCATACTGCCACCCTCCGAGCCGATTCGCTATCAAGCATCGGCCGGGCGGAACGTCGTTCATCCCCGCCGGGGCACAGGAAAAAAGCTACCTGGCTGCTTAGCCACGGTACCCCCGGCCTGCACCCTGTTGTTAGCCCCTTTACCTGCAAAAAAGGTAAATAGGACTCAGCGAAACCCCCCACATCCACCACCGACTGACCTTCATCAATGAAGCTGGTAAGAGGAGGGAAAAGCGGTATCCCGCGGCGGGGATTATTAGAACAACGACCCATTTCAGCGTCAACATCAGCATTAGCAGAAGTAGCAGTAGCAGCATTAGCGTTAGCAGCGTGCTCCAGGATTGCCAGGAAACCGTCCACTGCAGTGGAACGATCACCAAGCCGCCCCGGCCCTGGCGCCGAAACATACTCCACAGCATTACCAATACCGACATTGATGCCTACTGACACAGACCTCACCTTTGTACAAGCCGACTTGCTAGTCAAACCTTGTACGCTGCCCCTCGGTCTGCCGTCGTCAGGCGAGGAAACATCAGCACAGGCCCCATGTGTCGCTGAAACATGCTCCGAAGAAGCAAGGGAAAAGCAATCCTCCGGTAAGCTTTCAACATTACGAATCTTCTCTAATCTTTTCATACTACTAGTTACATACGGTGCACGCAGCCGATATGATGGAACGAAAATAGAGGAAGGGTGTTTGGTGACCATGACCATGGTCTTATAGGCTACGCCTCCATAGGGGCGGGGCCCGGTCAGGTATGGGTGCATAAAGTTGTTCGTGGTGTTGTACAGTAGGTACTAGGAGATAAGGGGTATCTCATTAGGCTAGAGCGGGACGCGATAGCCATACGATATATAACTTCAGAATGTCATCTTTAAAAAACAGACCAGGCTCATGCATGTGCTATAAGTATAAAGTATAGTACTACCTAAGGCCTAGTTTATCACTGGTTAAGCTTAGGCGACTCTTTCGAAGTTGGTTAAGGTTAGAGTTTGGAATCAGGGCTGGCGTTCTATCGCCCTGCTCTAAGACAAACTCTAACCTTAACCAACTTCGAAAGAGCAAACCTAAGCAAAACAGAATTTCTCCACCTTCCGGCCAAATCCTCCCCCCTGACCGACCTTTCCATCACAGTCGAGAATGCAGCTGTGACCGCGTCCCCGACCGCCAAGAACCTTGGTGTTGTCCTCGACGACCAGTTGAACTTCTCTGCTCACATCGCAGCAACAACCAGAACCTGCAGATTCCTCCTGAGCAACGTCAGAAGGATCCGCCCCTTCCTGACAAAATAAGCCACACAACTCCTCGTCCAATCAACAGTCATCTCCCGCCTCGACTACTGCAACGCACTGCTCGCTGGCCTCCCAACCACTGCCACCAAGCCTCTTCAACTCATTCAGAACGCAGCAGCCCGCCTGATCTCAAACCTACCGAAGTCGGCCCATGTCACCCGACTTCTTAGGGACCTGCACTGGCTCCCAATTGCTGCACGTATCCGCTTAAAGGCCCTCGACCTAGCATACCGTGCGGCAAAGGGAACCGCTCCCGCCTACCTCCGGTCAATGGTCTCTAACTACACACCCTCAAGACCCCTACGCTCTGCATCTTCTGGCCGCCTCAGACCTACTCCTATCCAAGCTGCGGGAGGGTCATCAAAGAGAAGTTGCCTATTCTCAGTCCTTGCCCCACAATGGTGGAATGAACTACCCACCCCAGTTAGGACAGCCGAAACCCGTCGACTAAAGACGCACTTCATAAACCATTATCTGAAATAATAAAAAATGTATAAAAAATAAAAGAAATTAAATAAAAATATCTAACCCTAACTACCGTAATTCCTCTAATAGTAGCCGGGTCTCAAATACAAGCCGGATCTCTATTAATGGCCGGGTGCTCTCTTGAGCTAAGCAATTATAAGCCGGCCTCCTAATACAAGCCGGGTTACTAATATACTGAGCTGCATACTGAGCTAGTTACTTGATTTCACTTTGAAAACGTTGAAATGACCAGTGACCACCTGTAATTGCACTGTTTACTATTTCATACAGTACTTGGTTTCAATAAATGAACCCAGTACATTTTACTGGGTTCAAACTGACACAAAATGTTGATTTATTCATTATGATCCGTTTGAAAATTTGAAATATAGGCCTCCCTCTTATACAGGCCTCCTCCTAATACAAGCCTGGTACCCACTACAGTTGAAACAAATACAAGCCGGGGTTACTATTAGAGGAATTACGGTAACCATACTGTCATGCACTTGTCCTAATAAACTAACCTAGACTGTAACACGCAACACTTTGATGAACATTGTTACTCAGCTGATAGAGTTGTACCCTTCCTGATGACTTGTTGTACAGAACTTGTAAGTCGCTTTGGATAAAAGCGTCAGCTAAATGACTAAATGTAAATGTATCTGGAGAAATGTAATCTTTTATTGTGAAGAAAATTACGTCGCTGCAGTTGACCATGGAGATGGTAAAGTACTATAAATGTAAAACATTTGGCATTTTTTACAATTAAGGTGGGATTGTACAACTTCAAGGCTCCTTTCGAGTGCCGCTGCTGCAAGGAAGGAGCCATAAGAGGAAAACAAAGTAAACATAATTGTACTTACAGATGTTGTGGTGTCCAGTCTGCTCTCTGTTTCCACAAGAAGAAGGTTTTGATCCAGATGTTTCGAGTAGAAAGCCTTGGTCCAGTAGAGTTCCGTCACAGAGACTTCACACTGTAAACACACAAAGCATTTGTTGAATAATCAGGGCTCCAGACTAACTTTTTACATTGGTTGCATCAGTGCGCCTAACTTTTTCATTTAGGTGCACCCAAAGATTTCCACTGCGCCTTTTGCCGCTGCAATAATACATTTTAAGCGTTACCTTTACCATTACCTTTTTTGTCAGTTTCCATACACATTAGTAATTTCTTAAGATATTATGTAAATTATTGTAAAAAATAACATTGTATTACAGTTAGCTCGCAAAGTCCAATCCTTCACATTTTTATGTCTATTTTAACACATTCAGCTCAGCTCCAGTTAGAGCTGTCCCCAAGCCTGTTTTTGGGATTCGAACATTCGCCAGGGTTTTTCGAACGGATGTTCGAACCATCGTTTTTAATCATGCAAACAATTTGTTCCTAAATAGGGAGGTGTAGTCTGACGTCACTTTGGACCACCTGCGAGGTCCACCCATATAGGGATTTATCTTTGGGAAAATGGATTATCGGCTATTGTAACAATTCTACCTCATGAACATTTGGAAAGCTTTCCATTTTTGCACAAAATGAGTTCCCTTCTATCACTAACATTATTTGTTAAGCATTTTATTTTTATTTTTTTACAATTAATTGCAAATATTTTCATGTTGAGCTATAGATTGTGGATGAATACGCACAGAAAGGTACACCATGCAAATGTTGATGCTTTATTTGTTTTAAACAAGACGATTTAGAAATGGACAATGGGCAAATACATTGTGTTTTCAAGATTATGGACCGGCCGGAAACAGCAATCATGTAACCACTACACCTCCCTATAGACCAGGAAGTAACCACTACACCTCCCTATAGACCAGAGCCGACACACTTTGATCTCGCCGACAGGATATCACGTAGCTACCTTTAGTTCCAATTTGGCCTTCCTGTCGACTTGATTTCAGCGGGACAGACCGGCACGGCTCTGGGCAGAACTAATTATACGGATCTGCTACTACTGTTACAGCAATTTTTGGTACTTATTTACACAATGTGCATTGATCACTGTTGCGTTATATCATTTACATGTCTATATATATATATATTACTTTATATCACTAGGCGATGACTGCAATTTCGAACGTTAAATGCTAGCTACTGATGACTTATTTTACATTAGCCATATCACCAGTTGTTACACACTCAAGCATAATTGTATTAATCAGCCCACATTACAGTTATATGTTGACAACACTTTATATTCAATATATATAATAGCATTTCAGGGGAGTGTTTCAAGTTTCTTTAAGTGGCAGAGAGACTTGTGCTTCTATGGTCATAAATACACACATCCTAATGCTATCTATAAGACATTCATACATGCACATGTGGAAATGCAGTGAATATCATATCTCAAGCTGTTTACTCTGCATTTCTTAGCGTTTACATTTCATACTGTAACCATTGATACTACTCAATTAAGCCAAGAAAGAAGTTTGGTCAACAGTACAAAATATACAAAGCAACCAATTGCATTCCACACATTTTTTATTATTATAGGCCTATAGTAAGGTCCAGTCTTTCACTCCTGTTGTTTGTAGTGCTAGGGCCTTTCTGTCACGACTGCTGCTCACCTCAGACTGGACACATGCACGTCATTATAGTGGTAATTTATCCTAGAAAACAAAACAGGGAGATAGAGTTATGGAGTTGCTCATTCACTCTACAACAACACACATCTTGTATCTTCTCATCTCTAACATTTCCATTCCACAGCATGCAAGCATCCTGCTTCAAGAGGTGTATGATTGTGTATGTGACAATAAAACTATTTGATTTCAATATTTTAGAGGGTTTAGAGTTCACCCACCAGTTTTTAAATCGTAAATTTAAATCGTTAAGGGTTAAAATCGTATTGGTTGGATGTGTTGTTTTTTAATCAACCCGGCTAGCACAATTAACCCCTGGTGTAGTGGTTAACACTGTCGCCTCACAGCAAGAAGGTCCAGGGTTCGATTCCCGCTTGGGGACCAGGTTTCCATGATGCCAGGTACCCAGGTGCGGTATCTCCCAGGCCTTTCTGTGTGGAGTTTGCATGTTCTCCCCGTGCTCGCAAGGGTTTCCCCCCCCGATAAGATAAACCCAATGGAAAAACATGCACAACAACAGATCGCTAACGCTGTGGCGTCCTTGACGAAGACGGACAGGAGCACTTGGATTGGTCCCCTGGCGCGGCTCACGTTGACGCCTGTCTGCTCCCGGCTGCCCTTGGGGGGGAAGGACGACGGGATGGGTTAATCGCAGAAACGAATCGCATCGGCGATCCTAAAGAGACAATGCATGCGTGTGTGTTCCGGTGTGTGTGCTAAACTAACCGCTGTGTGTACCGCTAAAACATTGAGTGTCGTTGCATGCCGAATAAAGACCTCTGCAACAGGTCCTGCATTATTATTATTATTATTTAATCCAGAAAGCCTGCAGAGATTTGAGTTATCTTGGCAGGCTTGCACATGGAAAGAAGTCAGAGACTTTTGTGCCTCGAATGCAAATGGTTATCTTCTAATCTATCTATTTATTTATATATACTGTATTTCAGAATAAGGGAAAATATGTTTAATATGCCCTTGTGCCATGAGATAAAATGTCGCTCAACACAAAATTTGATTAGATTAGATTAAAATGCATTGTCATTATACAGCACAAGTACAGTACAACGGAAATAAGTTTGGCATCCAACCGGAGTGCAAATATAGCAGTAAAGTGCAATAGCAATATTCAATGTACAGATGATTAGACTGGATACAAAATATATAAAGAGTACTAGTACTGAGTAATAATTATAACCAGATGTACAGTATGTACGGTGTTATAGTATTATTATCTACAGTGATACAGGTTTAAAGACACTATGGTAGTAAGTCATACTGGCCAGCGGTATAACTAGTAAGAGTACGTAAGGGATATGTACAGATATAGATATAGTAACTACAGGTATGAAAAAAGGATTATATGCAGGTATATACCGACAAATGTGTATAAATATATATACAGTAAATATATGTATACGGTATATACAGCATTATTGATATCATACAGAGTTGTATGGGTTATATGCAGGTGTAGTAGTAATATGGTAGGCATATTCACCTTATCAGTCTTCTAGTTGAACCTGGAATGATGTGACAAATAAACCGCTTGATTCTTGGTTGTAATCAGATGTACTAATACGAATACGATCGAAACTAGTGTTGCTCACTTTACCAACGTCAGTATGGTTTTGAATTGATTGATTGAACACTTTATTAACAGATTGCAGAATGGGTACAGTACAGTACAGCTCAATACATACAATTGTTAAGGGTATGCAGACCAGAGAAAGACTTTCGTCTTGTTTACATCAGGGTCCCCCATTTTCAATTAATCATAACATATATGACACACACGACATACAGATATACAGTACTGCTTAGGGATGCCCCGATCGATCGGCCACCGATCGTTATCGGCCGATAATTAGTATAAATATGCGATCGGGGAATTCCGATAATTAGTCATATTCGCCGATCGCGGAAACTGATCAAGTGGATATCTCACTCGCTTGTCTCAGACGCACAGGACCTGCAAACTGCTCCTCCTCCCTAGCCCCGCCCGTACCCGTGTAGAGTTTGTAAACACAGAGGAGGCGGACCTCCTCTGCTGAGTCTAGATAGTGCATTCGACCTGAGCTAACGTTAGCTACCTAGCTATCGTTACTGTTTAAACAAAATTACCCAGTCAACTATTCACTTTTAGTAGGCATTGTCTAACGGTATTTAGCCGGCTAGCTACCGATAGCTCCTGATATCAACAAATGCTCCAGCAAGTCTTGTAGTGCATGTTGATACCTCCGTTAGCTCGCGTTAGCTGACGTTAATTCACTGTTCAAAACGAAATGTCCGATTGAACTAAATAGTTGTCTTAACGTCATCTAGCCGGCTAGCAGTAGCTACAGATAGCTCCTGATATCAATGTCTTATAACATTGATTGAATGCGTATTCGAGCTGAGGGCTTGCTGAATGTGAAATAACCAAAGCATAACGTTACCAATAGGGTCCCGCTGCAGCGCCGGAGAATCCTTTTTGGTATCTGGAGGCTACTAGAGTACACACAGACAGTGGAGCTGTTTGCAGATAGCGAGCATTTTGACTTGTTGCGTGGTGGCGATGTCTCGCAGATAATACAAGTACAAGTCTAATTATATAATATATATATTTTATTAAAAAAAAAATTATATAAAATAATTTTTAATTTCTTTTTAATCAAAAACTATCGGTATCGGCCGATATGGCTCACGACGATCGGTGATCGGTGATCGGTGGCAAAAAACGTGATCGGGGCATCCCTACTTACATCTATACATTTATGACATACCAGATTTGCAAATACAGTACGGTTTGTGATACAAAAAGTGTCCAGAAAAAGAGTGTATATACATTTAACGTTACATATACATGGTAACGTTATCTAACTGCATTTAGAATCTAACAAGCTATTAACTTATGATAAACATTAACTAAAGATTGCTACATAAAATACCACTATTGACTACATCCATGAGTGGTCTGCAAATGCGTTAAAATGTAAAAATAAAATGCAGTAAGTAAGTAAAGTAAAGTAAACTTAACAGCGAGTGCCGCCTCGGCAACAATGAAATGAATGGCGATGAGCTGAAAGATTGAACTATGTACCGCCCCTGAGGCGCTTTACTTCCGCATTCCACGATAACACAAGCTGATGGGAGTGTCTTAACTTTCTCTCTCTACGGCTTTGCTATAGACCAGGAAGTAACCATTACACCTCCCTATAGACCAGGAAGTAACCACTACACCTCCCTATACTAATAGTCTTTCGGGTATTTTATTTTCCTCAACCCAGCTTACTGTCGAGTCTTGACTAGCAAAGTTTAGGCACATAGCGCACATTGCTGCGGTTGAGTAGTAGTAACTACTTACTGGTAACGGGAGGCTTGAATAACGTTTGAATGATAATCCATTTTGTGAATCCATTTGTTGAAACAGCTTTGTTGGCCGACGGCTCCTGCTATCTTAACGTTAGCTAAAGCTAAAGGGCTACACTCTAACGTTACATAGCTTAATTAACGTGTATAACATACCTGTGTAACGTTAAGCAGCTTGTGTTCCGCTGGAAAAGCATCACTGCATACACTTTGTTTAATCCAAACGTCCATTTGGAAACGTATTATGAAATGACACGCTGTGCTTTTTTTATCGTTTCAATTCGGAAAGTTGATGCTCACATGGCTTTTTTGTGTAGCAAGCTAGCTAGTAATAGACAACAGCTAGTAGCAAGCTAGCTAGTAATAGACAACAGCTAGTAGCAAGCTAGCTAGTAATAGACAACAGCTAGTAGCAAGCTATACAGGAGCTAGCAAACAGTCGGTCTCGTTAGCATTAGCCTACTTTCTCCGAGACTAAACTAATACAAAGGTCAGGGTTAGTGATCTTGGATCCGAACAGAATGTACACAGGATGAGTGGAATATTTTACGTAACATGTAGCAACAAGTAGATAATGTTTAAAACACGAATTACAACTTTTATAAGCGTTTATCAGGCGGAGAGTAACACAACGCAGCTTACCTGGCTTGTAGGCATCCGGAAGTGCAGTAGCCGCTAGGGGTGGGAATCATCAGTTTCATCACGATACGATACGATATCAATTCTTTGGACAACGATACGATATTTGCCGATATCTAGGCCTGTTGCAATAAGCAATAAATCAATTTATCGCGCAATAATGAAAATGAATGCAATGATTTTGATGGGCGCAATTAATTGCTATATGCGTGTTTGTTTTAATGAGGCGGGAACCAGTACCTCTCCGTGTGGGGAGGCGGGCCGCTGGCGTTACTACAGAGTATAGCACGGGAGCTCCTGTGAGCACCATGCGTATGTTGGGCAGTAGCAACGCTACATAGCTTAACTACATTTCTCAGTAGCGTGATGGTAGCGTCGCTCCTTTTGAACCAAGTAGCGTTCTTTTTAGTGTAGCTATTTTTAGACCCAAGTAGTGATGTAGCGTGAACAAACGCTATACGCTACTGCCTGGAGAAACTGGACTGCTAAATAAAGATTAAAGATCTAGTGTTGATGCTATGACGCTTCCTCCTCATCGTTGATTGCCTGTAGTAGCTGCATCTAACGTTAGTAGCTAACGTTAAAACTAACCTAAAGTTAGTTGTTCACCAACAATCTCAACATTTGTTTTATCATTAGCTCAAAAACACAGAACCGGACGACACAAGTTTTCCGCTCATAGGTTCTGCTAGGATAATAACAACAATACTTCCGGTCGGTGGGTTTCAAAATAAAAGAGCAAAGTCTAAAACACCGGAAAAGATGTTTATTTTGTACAGCGTTTTCCTCCACGAGTACTCAAGTACATCATGTGATCAATCGATCTGTTTTTTTTTGCCCATCCCTAGTTTATCCTGTGCTGAAAAGTCTCCATTCCAATAGAGATAGTATATATTTGTGTTTATTTGATTATTGTTGAGCTATATTTTAATCGAGAGTAACTGGTAGTGTAGCTTACTACATTTTCCAAGTAGCTTGCCCATCACATAATCCGCGAGCCACAGTAAACAAACGCAAGCCACAGTTAGGGTGACCAGGTGTCCCGCTTTTGGTTGTATACTGCACAGCCATTTTACCTAATGTCCCACGTCCCGCATATTGAGAGGATGTCCCTCTTTTCGAAGCAAAAAATAAAAACATGGGTCTAAAAGCCCCTTCCTACAGTAAACGTAGCAACCCGCCTCTTGTCCACACACATTGCTCTGCTCGTTTTATCATTGCTCTCACGGAGATAAAACTGGGAACGAGGTTACTCTGCTTCTGACGCTACCTCATATCTGATTGGTTAGGTAGTAATTTAGGATATTTAAAATGTCTTCCAATGTTAAATAAAGGTTTATTGCACTTTGAAACGGTTTCCTTGCATTATTATGCTATTATCATTATATTATTAAAAAAAAAAAGTTGATTGAAAACCTTTGGGAAATACATTTCTCAAAAAGATTATTTCTCTCAAAACCGCAATAATATCACTTATCGCAATAATTTCTGGGACAATTAATCGCCCAGCAAAATGTGTTATCGTGACAGGCCTACCGATATCACAAAGTCTGCCACGATACGATACGATACGATTCAATTCAGGTGCCTGCGATCGATATGAGGCGATATTATGTGCCCATTTAACACAATCAGTCACATTTAGATCAACTAAAAAAAGGCTACGGAAATATCAATTGATGTATTTATTTTTGAGCTCTTCCAGACATTTAAATGAAAAACAATCTATTGTTTTTAATACAAATAGACCTCCTGTTCACTTTCGTTTTTATATATTGAGCTTTAACACACACACAGACACACACAGACACACACAGACACACACACACACACAGTCCCCCACAGCCCCCACCCCTCCTCCTTCCAAGTCCCCTCTTCACTCTCCTGTTCTCTCTCACGGTTAGCTGCTTAGCTTTTAAGCAGCCAACGCGACGTTCATTTAGATATTTAACGCGACGTTGGCATAAAGGAATGGCGACGATGCAACGCCTGTTATATGCATTTGACCCGTTGCGGGGAAAAAACTGCACAGACTTATATCGGCTCGCAAAATAGACGCTCTGTAGTGCTTTACAGCAGATGCAAACACTGCTGTAATGTCTACACGGAGTTTCACAATACTGGGCGCCGGCGGATGTGACTCGCGGGGATTTTCAAAATAAGAGTATCGCAATATGAATCGATCTTTTTACGTTGCGTCGATCCTATTTGATTATTGATAATAGATCGATATATCGATCTGGATCGATGTATTGTCCCACCCCTAGTAGCCGCGCGCAAACGCATGAAATGACGTCACGGCAGGAGTGTTCAGACCAATAGGGGATATCTGCAGAGCCGCAAGTCCAACGTCTGGGCGGGGCTTCGGGGCTTGTACTCGGTTTGAGGCGGGTTTTCGGGGCTTGTACCTTTTGCACTACTGCGCATGCGGATGAGGGTGGTGTGTAACGTGTGTGCAACAGACACGTGTTAGCCGATTGAGTGATTGGAAATGTTATTAAAGGGGAACTATTTTACTATTTCTTTCACTATTTGGGCACTTTTACACAATTGACCTTTCTCAAAGCCACGCCCCCCTTGGTTACTGTTGCTACGTCCGACAAGCTAAGAGCCAGAATGCGGCACAACACCGGATATGTTGAACAGGTGTTGACATCATGGAGGGTCTCCGTAACATATCAGTCGCCTTAACAGACTCATTTTGGAGCAATAACGCCGCAATATCCTCCAGGTCCCGACAAAAGGGGCTACAATATGCCATGGAGGGATATATCCACAGCATTAAGATGCAGAAAGAGGGAGGCACAACCACAATAGAGGAACTAGCTTACAGGTCGCAGTGCAAGAGTGAGAAACCACATGAGCTCTATGTAAAGTTCGACGTGCACAATATTGTGGACCAAGCTTGTTCATGTACTGCTGGGTACGTTTTGCTATTGAAATCGTACATCTAGTTATTGTTTTTCATTTCAGATAATGATTGAAGAAGTGCGTCGTTAGTCGACGACAACAAATGGCTAACGTTAAGGACAACTTGGATGATGTTGAATGATCATCCTATCAAGCTGAATGAATGAATGAGCTAGCTAGCTAATGTTTGTACAATAAATGATTCGGGTTGTGTCTCAATGCCATGTATTACAGAACACAAGTAAACATAGCACACCTTTTCCATGACGTGCGACATTATACTTTATACTTTTAATATAAAAGCTATTATACAGGCTCAGTAAGCCCACAGGGTGGAGCTGTAGACCAGCCTGTAACAGCTAATAATGCTGTCCTTAACGTGTCGACTAAAGAGTAGACACACTTCTTCAATGATTATCTGAAATGAAAAAGGAATAACTAGATGTTGACTGGTAAACGATTTAATAATAAAAAAAAGAAAAAAGAAACGAGCCTACACGCTGTCTTGTTGTACAAAACATGTAAGTTGCTTTGGATAAACATGCCACCAAGCTGATCTTTTAAAATAATATTTTTTTACAGTATGCCGGGTTACTGTTCACACACTGTGGGGCTGATGCACACACTGGACATTTGGCGTGCAAAAGGAGAAGAGATCTCCTCCACAAGCCAACCTCAACAATGGTACAAAGCCAGAGGGAAAAAAATAACTGGCCAAGCCATTTTCAATGTGGTGGTAGCCAAGGCCAAGGTCAACCGTAAGCGGAAGCCTATAACATCTAACTATACCCACAACAAGTAAGTTATTCCATTCTGTGTACTGCATATTACCATACTTACCAGTCTTGCTAATAATGCTATTTCTGTGTCTAGGCAAACACTAGGTACAAATACCTACAAGCTCATGGAAGAGATGACAGACGCGCCTATAAGCTACCTTGCAGCAGAACACACACCTGAGGTCGAAGTTTGCGGCAGGACATATCCTGTGGGATGTGGCCTAAGCCACCAGGTGAGAAACGTGTATAATTATGGAATAAGACAGTCGTGCCCAACCAGTCGATCGCGATCGACCGGTAGGTCGCGCGTTGGTTTCAAGTAGGCCGCGAGATTATTTTGGAAAATCATTTAATTTGATTTGATTTGGAGGAGAGGACAACACACGTTCGAGCAGTCCTGTGTATAAAAGGCAGCCTGCGCCAATCGATACCGTCTACATTCCGGACAGCGAGCTTCACCATAGGGATACAAATTGATGCCTTTGTTTTCATGGAGTGGCATGAGTGGGGGTCGGGCCCATCACCTGGCAGGTACAGTATAAACGTGGCTCTGAGACCAGTCTTGAGTCACTCGAAACTGCAAGATGAATGGAACACCACCAGCTAAAAAGAGGTTCATTCAGAGGACGCTCGTTTTCAACAACGCAAGCAAGACTTCACTGCCGCCGCCGCCAGGACCCTCCGACGAGCTGCGCCTGCCGCCACCGCCAGGACCCTCCGACGAGCTGCGCCTGCCGCCGCCAGGGAGCAGCTCCAACGCCGCCTCCGATGAGCTGCCGGATAGCACCAGCGTCAGCGCCGCAAGCAGAACCGGAGAAACCAAAAGACCAAAAACATATCATTTCCATGAAGAGTGGGAGGAGGCTTACTTTTTTGTTTATTTCAACGCAAAGTCAGTATGTCTGATTTGTAAACAAACTGTGGCTGTGCCGAAAAAGGGTAATTTGGAGCGGCATTATACAACGATGCACAAGAAACACCGCGCGGATTTTCCTCCAAAAACAGTCCTACGAAGAACAGCACTCCAGCAGCTGAAGTCTTCACTAGTGGGACAACAGTCCACTTTTACGAAGCCCAGCACCAAGGCAAAAGCTGCAACAATTGCTTCTTATCGTGTCAGTCACATTCTCGCTAAAAAGAAAAAATCCTTTAAAGACGGCGAATGTGTAAAAGAGGCATTGACTGCCGCTGCCGATTCACTCTTCGGTAATTCCAAGTATCACACAGAGATTATGGATGCTGTTAAAGACCTTCAGCTGTCACGTAATACTGTGACCCGGCGCTGTGAGGAAATGTCCGAAGATGTCCACCAGCAACTCATGAGGGACATTAATACATGCGAGTGTTATTCCCTGCAGTTCGATGAATCGACTGATATGGTAGATGTGGCACAGCTATGTATTTACATTAGAATGGCCTTTGACGACATGAGCGCAAAAGAAGAGCTGCTCACCATATTGCCTCTTAAAGGATACACTAAAGGTGAAGACATCTTTCAAGCCTTCATGGAGTTCGCTAAGCAGAGCAAACTACCCCTCCATAAACTCATCTCTATTACAACCGATGGGGCACCAGCCATGGTTGGCTGTAATAATGGGTTCATCGGACTGTGCAAAAAAAGCGACGCTTTCCCGGACTTCCTTAATTACCACTGCATAATTCACCAACAAGTGCTGTGTGCAAAGATTTTAAATATGAAGGACGTTATGGATATCGCTATGAAGATTGTGTGCTCTGTCAGGGCAAGGAGCCTACAGAGGAGGCTATTTCGTGCACATATGGAGGAGACGGGGCGGAGCACACAGACCTGCTGCTGCACACAGATGTAAGGTGGCTGAGCAGAGGTACATTTCTGGAGATTCAGCGAGTTGCTGCCTGAAATTAAAGAGTTTCTCAAGCTTGCTAAACATGCCGAATATACACATCTAGAGGACAACAACTGGCTTTTGAATTTGGCATTCATAACCGATGTCACTGGCATGCTGAATAACCTGAATTTAGAGCTGCAGGGAAAGGATAAATGTGTAATAAACATGATCAGCTCAGTGAATGCTTTTAAAAGCAAGCTCACCATGTGGGCGAGAAGGCTGCAACGCAGTGACCTACGCGACTTTCCTCACATGCAAGCAGAACTTCAACGTCAGGGTGAGGACACCGCACAGTTTGATTGCACACATTATGAGGAGCAAGTTCAAAGCATCTTGTCAGAGTTTGATAAGCGCTTCACAGACTTTTCAATACTTGAACCTAGAGCTGCCGCGATTACCGCATTACCGCGGTATCGCTGCTACATCACGGCCACCGCAGAGTAGGCTGAATACCGCGTCACCGCTGTTTTTTATAATAATAATAATAAATTACCCTCCTCTCGTTGGGCTTGCGGCTCTGCAGATATATTCTACTCATCTATCGAGGTTCCAAGCGACCCTATTGGGTACCAGAAAAGTCACGTGAAACATTGCAGACCACTGATTGGTCAGAAGAGAGACGCGTCACACGTTTTTTACGTCCTGAATGTCAGCTCATCACAACACGGCTAATAACGTTAGCTTTAACTCTCCGCCGGAGTGGACTACCATCGCTCTTCAGGAGTACTAAACGAGACATAATGATTTTACTGTCTGCAACGAATGTTATAATAAAAGCCCTTCGTTCTATACACTTGTCTGATTGAAAACTTTATTAACAGACCGCAGAATGGGACAACTCAGCACGCTCTGAGCAAAGAAAGGAACTGAGATATGAATAGAGTATTGCTTGTCTTGCTATGGTCCGGTAAATACGCTGATGTTATTGAACGTATAACTATATAATGTTAATGCCACAAAACGAATGCCTTTATTATAAAGTAGTAACTTTATAGTAATAATAATAAGAAAGGGTCGGGGGGGTTAGGGGTAACCACCCCTGCCCGCGACACCGAGTGAACTGCGCACGACCAGAGGGGAAACTTCGAATCAGTGTTTCACTTTCAATAACTAATGCGTGCTTGCCGAATCCCAAACAATATTCATGCTGCAAAGTCATCCTCTAAAGATAGACATTTAGACTAGAGGCAGGCTATACTATAAAGAGTAGACTACTACTAAAAAAAAAATGCATTCAAACTTTTTTTTTTAATTTTTTGTGTGCGTGCGGTAATAACCGCGGCGGTAGGAAATATTTTGCAAATGTGTGCGGTAAGGAAAACATCAATACCGCGGCAGCTCTACTTGAACCTGTTGCAAGCTACATGTGTTTTCCATTTGGAACTGTAGATGTGGATGACATCACATCCAAAGTGGCCACACTGTTTAATCTGGACAGCCATGCTGTGGAGAACGAGATCCTCACATTTCAAACTGACATTGAGATTAAAGCCAGGGCAACACAAGGGATGAAGGCAGAGTTCTGGGAGCTACTGCTGCCTGAGAAGTACCCCAACCTCAGGAGATGTGCCATGAACTTAACAGCATGTTTTGGATCAACCTACCTGTGTGAGTCTGCTTTCTCTCACATGAAGATCATCAAGTCCAAGTACAGAACCACATTAACAGATGACCATCTTGTGGACTGCCTGAGGCTTGCAACCAACTCCTACAACCCAGACATTGAAAAACTAGCTACCTCTTCCCAGGGGTGTAGCTCCAGATTCTGGGCCCCCTGAAAGAATGTATTTGTAGGCCCCCAGTGAATGCGAGCGCGCGTAAGCGCGCGAGCGGAATTTTTGTGTGCCATTTTTTTTTTGATGAAAACGCATAATATGGTTTTTACCTATACATTCGGATCAGCAGTTCAGCACCTGCACTGTTGGTGGGTGAGCCTAGTAAAGGATGTCGCATTGCGTTCATCTTCAATGAATGGACCAATGCAATAGTCTACCAAAGCCCCCCCTCTCTCTCTATATATCTCACACACACACACACACACACACACACTTCAGAAACAAACATAGTATCAATGAGAGCATCAATAATACACCTGAGTGATGTCTAGTAAAAAAATTTTTTTTTTTTTTTGGGCCCCCCCCCCCAGTGCTGGGCCCTTGGAATCATCCTAAGCTACCCCCCCCCAGCTACGCCCCTGCCTCTTCCCAGTGCCAGCGTTCTCACTAAGGTAGAGACATGAAAAAGAAAAAAAAAACAGATAAAGGAGAACTATCAGTGACTGTTGACAGACCTTTTTGTGGAATTGTTTTTTGATTGTATTCCATTTTGCAATGTGACAGCACTGTTTACACATAATTCCTATTCCTTTTTGTATTGTACATATATTTTTATTGTATTGTTCCACTTTTGCTTTGGCAATGTAAACACATGTTTTCTCATGCCCATTGAACTGAGTGTGTGTGTTGTCAGTGTGTATGCAGAGTGTGAAATAAACTTAAGTTACAGTTACAGTCTTGTCATTCTTGTAAGTCCTACACTACACTGTTACAATGATATATAAAATAGCATATTATATTATATACCCATTCAATATGCACATGACAGAAAATATTATATGCCATATAATATTTTCTGTCATGTGCATATTGAATGGGTAATACTATTACTACTAATACTAGCCTTATGCACCTTATGACACTGAATACTGTGAATATATTTTTCAGTTAGTTAGAATCTAACTAACTGAAAAATATATTCACAGTATCATAAGGTGCATAAGGCTAGTATTAGTAGTAATAGTATTACCCATTCAATATGCACATGACAGAAAATATTATATGGCATATAATATTTTCTGTCATGTGCATATTGAATGGGTAATACTATTACTACTAATACTAGCCTTATGCACCTTATGACACTGTGAATATATTTTTCAGTTAGTTAGATAGTAAATTATATTGACATTTGTGTTGTTTTTACTACCTGTACCCCCCCCCCCCCCCTTCCCCCATGCTGCTATTATGCCTGAATTTCCCCAAGGGGATCAATAAAGGAATATCTTATCTTATCTTAGCCGAGAGTAGGACAAATTTGGGCTGGTAGCTCTCGGCTAAGTGGCAAATTAAAAAGTAGATCTTGGTTCAAAAAAGGTTGGGCACCCCTGGAATAAGATAAGACCCCCCCCTATATAATACAGCTCTGTACACATACATATTAATTTGTATATTTTGTTCCCAGTTTAACCACCTGTACATTGTATATAAAATATGCGTTCATCCTCCCTCCAACCAGCACCAAACCAATGTAGAAATGGTAGCTCTTGTGAATAGTGGCAATTTGAAACGCCACTATGAAACAAAAGTTAGTTTTTCCTCAAAATGCAGTGCTAAGAACCACAAAAATAAATGGAATGAAATCATCATATCAAGCTGCAAGCAGAATTATTGTTAAATCTATGTCACAACGAACGGCACTGGAAGTCCTTCATTCCGACAACACTGAGCACAGGGTGACAGTACAGCCTGGCGAAATCTTCCTGGACACTTAAAACATTTGTTCACTTCTCACGATCTTCCTGGATACTTTACATTTTACTGTATATTTCTGTATATCTTTGGCTGGATAGTTGTATATTTAAGATTTTAGAATGTAAATAGTACATACCAGAATATATATCCCGGACAGTATTTTATTCTTTATTCTACTTCTTATTTTTAATATTATATTCTCATTCTTATTCTTATTGACAATGACTACATAAATGTTTATTGTTGTTCAATGTGAGCGATCTGTAGTGCCGAATTTCCCTCTGGATTTCTATTCTATTCTATTCTATACCGACTGTGGCTGCAATTAGCAAACTGAAACTGAAACTGGCCCCCGGTAAATGTCAAAATCCTTGTATGTCATAAATGTCTTGATGAATTGAAAATGGAGGTTAAGAGGTAAAGAGGTTAAAATCTGATCGGATCTGATTGAGATTAAAGATTTTGAACCACTGGGCACTGAACATGGAGACCAATCGCAAATCGATCGGCACTTTCTCGGCCGAGCTATAGTAATTTTTTCCGCACCTACTCCCCAAACTCTGCATGCGCAGATTGATAAACCTAGACATCTGGACAATCCCGAAACTCTGTGGGCAATCTGCGCATGGGGAGTAGGTGCTGAAAAAGTTAATATAGCTCGGCCGAGAAAGTTCCGATCGACTTGGGATTGGTCTCTCGATGTTCAGGAGACTCAGATTGTACAACTTCAAGGCTCCTTTCAAGCGCCACTGCTGCAAGGAAGGAGCAATAAGAGGAAAACAAAGTAAACATAATTGTACTTACAGATGTTGGTGTCCACAGTCTGGTGTCTGTTTCCAAAAGAAGAAAGTCTTGGTCCAGTAGAGTCCTGCCACAGAGAGACTTCACACTGTAAACACACAAAGCGTTTGTTGAATAATCCAGGAATTTATGTGGAGTGTATCGAGGCTCGTGTTGATGACGTGTGTGGTGACGGTGAACCTCACATGCCGGTCGTACCATGTGACTGATTCAGGACATTTGGAGCGCGATTCGAGATATAAGGGGCAACGAAGCGCAATAGTCTCCTATGACTAGGGTTGGGTACCTTTCACATTTGAACCGATAACGGTACCTGTGAATCTTTTACCTTTTAGTCTCTAAACATGTAATCTCTGTGTTGTAAGAAAAAAATCCAAAATTCAAATAATTTATTATCATTATTATTTATTTAGAACAATTTGTTATTATATACAGTATATAATATATAATATTGCAGCAAGCGTTGTCTGCATCTAACTTTGTAAAGTGTAACAACACTTGCGACCGTTTTCGGCTTGCCACTGCCCCGACTGCTTTATTGTTGAATCAAGTCAAATCCTAGGTAAGCGTGTATTGTGCGTGTGAACGTGCGGCACACTTCATAGGTTGTTTCCCCAATGATAAACCTTGAGTGTCTAGGGAGGTGAAAGCTGCAATTAACCGAAAGAAGAGGGCATTTCTTAGTGGTGATTAGGGATGGGTACCGAATTCGGTACTTTTGAGGTACCAAACCGAAACACGTCGGTACTACCGAGTATCGAATCAAGTGAGAAACCGAAAAAAAATAAATTAATAAATTAAAAAAAAAAAGTATTCATTTTCTTTTTTTACTTTTTTTTTATGTCAACGTTCACACGCACAATATATGCTTACCTAGGATTTGACTTGATTCAACAACAAAGCAGTCGGAGCAATGACAAGCCGAAAACTGTCGAAATTGTAGTTATTTGAAGTTTGGATTTTTTTTTTACGACTGAGGTAGGTAAATTAAATTTCTTGAGACTAAAGTACCGAAAAAAGGTACCGTTGGGTACCGGTATCGATTCAAATGTGAAAGGTACCCATCCCTAGTGGTGATAGAGATATGATTAAACATGCTCAAAAGGAGCTGAAAGCTAAAAATAAAACATGAAAAACTTAAATATAAAGATAGATATAAAGATAAGAAAGACAAATGTCCAAAACCAATACCAGGGGCATTTGGAATGGCTTTCAATCTATCACTGATTGGACCAACAATTCCAGTTGGTCGGGCTTTGGGATCGATGTTGCAAACCAGTTCTTTGCTAGGTTCGACAGATTTTATTCCTCAGCTGAGCAGGAGAGTATCCTCTCCTCTATGGCTCAGCCTAGTCCTGAGGACAGTTGTCCCCCTATTGTCATTTCTACTGAAGAGGTTAGTCAGGAGCTTAAGCGCATCAAGGTAAACAAGGGCCCTGGGCCTGGTGGTATTTATCCTGCACCCTCAAGGTCTGTGCTGCTGACCAGTAACCCTAACCTCCATCAAGGTAAACAAGGGCCCTGGGCCTGATGGTATTTATCCTGCACCCTCAAGGTCTGTGCTGACCAGTAACCCTAACCTCCATCAAGGTAAACAAGGGCCCTGGGCCTGATGGTATTTATCCTGCACCCTCAAGGTCTGTGCTGCTGACCAGTAACCCTAACCTCCATCAAGGTAAACAAGGGTCCTGGGCCTGATGGTATTTATCCTGCACCCTCAAGGTATGTGCTGCTGACCAGTAACCCTAACCTCCATCAAGGTAAACAAGGGTCCTGGGCCTGATGGTATTTATCCTGCACCCTCAAGGTCTGTGCTGACCAGTAACCCTAACCTCCATCAAGGTAAACAAGGGTCCTGGGCCTGATGGTATTTATCCTGCACCCTCAAGGTCTGTGCTGACCAGTAACCCTAACCTCCATCAAGGTAAACAAGGGCCCTGGGCCTGATGGTATTTATCCACGCTGCACCGTCAAGGTCTGTGTGACCAGTTGTGCCATGTTTTTCATTCTTTTCTCTCCATCTCTGTCTCCACCTGCTTTTCCTGCAATGTGGTTAACATCATGTCTCGTCCCTATTCCTAAAAAGAACAATGTGCGTAATAGCCTCACTAACCTGAGACCTATTGCTCTGACATACTACATTATGAAGTGTTTTGAAAGGGTTGTGCTGGGCCACCTCAGGGAGCTTGTGGCACCTTATTTAGACCCCTTGCAATTTGCATACGGAAAGAGTGTAGGAGTCGACGATGCACTGATTTTTATGTTGCATCAAATTCATAGCCACCTTCTCTTAGGGAAATGTTCATTGATTTTTCTAGCGCCTTCAATACAATCCAGCCACATATCCTAGGAAACAAAAATATACAGTTTAAACTGCATAAGTCAACCAGCCCCTGGTGCATGAAATATCTTGTTCCTCTGCCTCAGTTTGTTAGGCTGGATGATATAGTATCAGATGTCATCTGAACAAAAACTGGAGCCCCTCAGGGAACAGTTTTGGCTCCCTTCCTCTTTGTGCTTTATACTGCGGACTAGGGCTGTCACTAGGCCTGCCGCGATAAGCAATAAATCGATTAATCGGCGCGATAATTAAAATGAATGCAATGATTTTGACGGGCACGATTAATTGCTATTTGCGCGGTTGTTTTAATGAGGCGGAACCAGTACCTCTCGTCAGGCACTCTCCGTGTGGGGGGCCGCTGGCCTTACTACAGAGTACAGCATGGGAGCTCCGTGGGGCAGTAGCAACGGCACATATAGCTTAACTACATTTTTCAATAGTGTTGCTCCTTTTAACCAAGTAGCGTTCTTCGTAGTGTAACGTTAGCTATTTTTAGACCCAAGTAGTTACTCGCTACTGCCCGGAGAAACTGGACTGCTAAATAAAGATTAAAGATCTAGCGTTGATGCTCATTCAGTCAAAGGACTGGACACGGGGACAAGTTAAACATGAATTAATTTATTATAACAGGTAATCGAGTTGCGCTCCCGTGCCTACGCACCACAGGGCTATTCTATTCTATACGGCTTTGACGCTTCCTCCTCATCGTTGATTGCCTGTAGTAGCTGCATCTAACGTTAGTAGCTAACGTTAAAACTAACCTAAAGTTAGTTGTTCACCAACAATCTCAACATTTGTTTTATCATTAGCTCAAAAACACAGAACCGGACGAGACAAGTTGGCCGCTCATAGGTGCTGCTAGGATAATAACAACAATACTTCCGCTCCGGTCGGTGGGCTTCAAAATAAAAGTCTAAAACACCGGAAAAGACGGAGCGGTGGGCTTCAAAATAAACGTCTAAAACACCGGAAAATACGTTTATTTTGTACAGCGTTTTCCTCCACGAGTACTCAAGTACATCATGTGATCAATCGATCTGGATTATTTTTGCCCATCCCTATTTTATCCTGTGCTGAAGTCTCCATTCCAATAGAGATAGTATATATTTTGGTGTTTATTTGATTATTGTTTCACTGCCTTTTTATTTATTACGTTTCCATTTTTTTCCTCACACTTTATTAACATTTTGTACATGGTACCGCGGCGCAAGGTACATTAATAATACATGTACATGTTAAAAGGATGACACAAAAAGCCAGACAGAGGGTGTAACTGAGGGGTACAATTCCCTGACTGTATTGAGAGTATGGTATCATTAAACCACTACTTAGTTATGTACTTTAATTACTGGCCATACAGTACACGGTATATCTGGTGAACACCCACACAAGAATACGGCTTGACAATGAAAGTTCTATTTAGAGGTATTTATTATTAGAGCAGCAACAATAGGTTACAAATTGAGAATTATGAATTGCGCTTATATGGCGAAGAACACTTAAGTAGGTCAAGAGCGTAAGTCCATGAGCATAATAAGATGGGTATAACTGACGCAGACACAGGCTCGCTACAGGAGCATGCCTGTACTGCGGTCAAACAGGTCATGATGGTCACTGAGAACGGTAGCCGCACGATACACTATAAATAATAGACTATTACTTTACAATAGAATAAGTCGAACTCGACGATACAGCGTTAAACTCTGACACTTTAGCTATCTATTCGCACGCGGTTCTCAAGGCTCTATTTAGGGGCAAAAGGGGCCCACTTCACGGCACGTTGTATCGTGGTGAAGGCTTCAACGTTTTGGTCTAAGTGCTTCTGTATCCACCTGCGACGTATTTATACGTAAGGTGAATAATCTAGTGCCAACCTCAGTTCTGTCTCGTATTACTGCGCAAACCTGGACATGTTGAGACATGTCGTAGCGGTAGCTTTGAACTTGCCATTGGGGGTATGGCCGTTGGCGCCTAGGGGTCGCTGTCCAATAGGAGAACGAATATTATGGTCTGGCCTGTACCTAGGTAAAGGGATATTCCGTGTATATATACAAAGAATATACAAGGGATATCAGACGATATACAAATATTATACAATATATCTCAAGTAATAAATATATATATTCGGTTTAATCTGACCCTTTGTAACAGAGGGCTTGTTTCCAGTTTCAGTTTGTTTTATAATAAACAATCAAACTGAGCATTTTTTTTATTTAGGATATTTAAAATGTCTTCCAATGTTAAATACAAGTTTATTGCACTTTGAAACAGTGTCCTTGCATTATTATGCTATTACTTATATTAGTGAATTTTTTAAAGAAAATTGAGAACTTTTGAGAAATAAATTTCTCCAAAAAAATATTCTCTAACCAGTCGCAATAATATCGCTTATCGTGATATTTTCGGGGGAAATTAATCGCCCAGCAAAATGTGTTATCGTGGCAGGCCTAGCTGTCACTAATGACTATTTGTTATCAATTAATCAGTTGATTATTTTATCGATTAGTTGATTAATCATTAATTTACCCAAAAAAATCTATTTCAATAGACCTATCTCAAACCCTGCCCCTTCTCTTGATCCTCCAATCACAAAGTTTGTCCGAGGTAAGCGACAGTTGTGATTGGAGGATCAAGAAAAGAGGGCAGGGTTTGAGATAGGTCTATTGAATATTTATAAAAATGTAATGTGTATCCTCCTTTTTAGCTTTAGATTTAAAAAAAAGACCAGCCAGAGATTATTACCGGCCATAAATAGTTTTTCAGTCTATTTCCATGAATTATTATATGTATTGTGTGTTATCTCTCCACTCCACGCTATGGTAGTGCTTGTGCCAGCACAGGAGATACGATTAAAATGGATTTTTTTATATATTATAGGCTATACACATTTAAATCAATATCTTCCTTTTGAATAAAATAGGCTCAGGAATCAGGATTGTTAAAGCTAATTAGCCTAATCCATGTGAAAAAGAGTAGCATATAGTAAATGTATGCAGACACACACACGAGAGGGAGAATAACTTATAGCAGACTTAATGATGTTACAATAACATCATTACAATTTTTGCTAATGAAGTGAAATATTTATTCATATCAACTATGATGATCATCAACTATCAAGTTCGTTTTTATAGTGTACATTTTTGCTACTTCATTGATCATCATCCTTGAACGTACAGAGAGAAAGAGAGAGAGACCCCCCCCTTTCCTCACTATTAGAACTCCATGAAACTGATTTATCCTGTGCCTGTGAGATAGCTTAGCTAAGTTAGCAGCTAAAGTTAGTTAAAAAGGTTTGTAACCTCGACTGGCATTATAGTAATGTCGAGGATATAAAGCATGTTAAAGACGCATTTATTGGACCCGTTGCTCGCAGAGTTTACATAGAAACAGCGTGACTCCCAAGAGGAGTTATCGCAGGCTGTAGAACGCAGGGCTGAAGAGCTGCCAAGCTGCTTCTAAACTGTAAAGTGTGGGTATCAGCCAGGCTCAGCCCCTCCCTTCCAGCTGGAGCGAAACACGGAAGTTATGTAACTGTCGAGTCCTGGCTCTAGGCAGAATCACGAATAGTGGTCTAAGAGAAGTTAATTCTATTTTGAATGTGATTCACTGCATTAGTTAATTACACGTTTCGCATGTTATGACTTTGAACGTCTGCCATTTCCACCGCAAAAGGCACATACAATTAACAATATGACGTGTCAATCATGAATATGCAAATCGACTACATTTCGACGAATCGTGACAGCCCTACTGCGGACTGCAGACACAGCGAGGCCATGTGCCATATACAGAAATTATCAGATGATATTGCTCTGATCTGTCTCATCAACAAAGGTGATGACCAAGCCTATAAAAAGGAGATTGACTCATTTGTCCAATGGTGTGATGCCAATTTTTTAGAACTTAATATCAAAAAGACCAGAGAGTTAGTCATCAACTTCAGTAGGAAGACAGTGAATGTCTCTCCTGTCATCATTAGGGGGCAGGAGGTGGAGATAGTCCAGTTCTATAGGTATCTTGGTGTCCACCTGGACAGCAAGCTGGACTGGAAGAACAACACAGATTCTGTGTTCAAGAAAGCCCAGTCTCTGCTTTTTCATTTTAGGAAGCTTAGATCCTTTGATATCAGCAGGTCACTTCTTCATGTGTTCTACCAAGGTATCCTTGCTAGTGTCCTGTTTTATGCTGTGCTCTGCTGGGGGGGGGGGGGGGGCAGCATCACGGCCAGTGACAAAAACCATATAAATAAAATCATTAAAAAGGCTGGCTCAGTGATTGGCCTCCCTCCTGATTCCTTGGAGATCATTATTGCCACGTGAACTAGGACTAAATTGAACACCAATTTTTTGAAAACCACCTGGTGCTCTGCGAAGCTCATTTAGCGATAGGTTTCTGATGCCTCTATGCTCTATTGAGCGACTGAGAAGGTCCTTTGTTCCTGCTGCGGTTAAATTATTTAACGAACAGCGCTAGCTCTGTGTTGAGAGGCTCTCTTCTTATCTTCTTTTTACCGTGTTGTGTAATTTGTACTGTATGTAATTGTTTCTTGTTTGTGTATTTGTATTCACTCTGGTGGCAAACCATGTTTCCCCTCTGGGATTAAGAATAAAACCATACCATTAATCAGGCAGGAGGCAGTACTGGGTATCAGGTTGCTCAACGAACAATAACACTATGCAGCAACCATCAAATGCACACAGCGCACACATCCACACGCACACACTCCCTTTAAACGGACAACACACTGCAGCACCCACTCTCCACACTTTAGAACACCTAAACACACTTTAGATTTATTGGTAGAGAATTTGCACTACAACCCATGCCTCAGTACACCTTACTGTAAATTGTACCTAAATTGTACCTCATACCTCATCCCATTTCTGCTTTGCACTATATAGTATTGTATATTAGTACATTGCATAGTATATTGTATGGTAACTCAGTTACTTCTATTCTGCATCGAACATTGTACATATGTATATAGAGCTGCCGCGATTACCGCATTACCGCGGTATCGCTGTTACATCACGGCCACCGCAGAGTAGGCTGAATACCGCATCACCGCTGTTTTTTATAATAATAATAATGAAGTACCCTCCTCTCGTTGGGCTTGCGGCTCTGCAGATATACCCTACTCCTCCATCGAGGTTCCAAGCGACCCTATTGGCTACCAGAAGAGTCACGTGAAACATTGCAGACCACTGATTGGTCAGAAGAGAGACGCGTCACACGTTGGGAGCGTCCTGCAGTTTTTTACATCCTGAATGTCAGCCATTGATCAGAGCTCATCACAATACGGCTAATAACGTTAGCTTTAACTCCCCGCCGGAGTGGACTACCATCGCTCCTCGGGAGTACTAAACGAGACATAATGATTTTACTGTCTGCAACGAATGTTATAATAAAAGCCCTTCGTTCTATACACTTGTCTGATTGAAAACTTTATTAACAGACCGCAGAATGGGACAACTCAGCACGCTCTGAGCAAAGAAAGGAACTGAGATGGTCCGGTAAATACGCTGATGTTATTGAACGTATAACTATATAATGGTAATGCCACAAAACGAATGCCTTTATTATAAAGTAGTAACTTTATAGTAATAATAATAAGAAAGGGTCGGGGGGGTAACCACCCCTGCCCGCGACACCGAGTGAACGGCGCACGACCAGAGGGTAAACTTCGAATCCGTGTTTCACTTTCAATAACTAATGCGTGCTTGCCGAATCCCAAACAATATTCATGCTGCAAAGTCATCCTCTAAAGATCGACATTTAGACTAGAGGCAGGCTATATGCTATAAAAAGTAGACTACTACTAAAAAAAAAAATGCATTCAAACTTTTCTTTTTTTTGTGTGTGCGTGCGGTAATAACCGCGCGGTAGGAAATATTTTGCAAATCCGTGCGATAAGGAAAACATCAATACCGCGGCAGAATGTATATACTGAACACTGTGTCTACGTGCGTGACTTCTATTTTTTACTTCTATTTTTACATGCTATACTATTTTATTCATACTTATCTTTTGTCTAGCACAGTCTCTGGAGCGTAACATTAGAAGCATTTTGTATAAAAGTATTCTGTACTTCTGTATGACATCTATTAAAGAAACTTGAAACTTGAAATATTTACTGGAGGTCTCTGTGTGACACACATCAGATGCACAATCATTAGGTTTGGTGTGCAGTTGCTTGGTTTCACCTCATAGGCATCCGAAAATACTGTGTTACAAATTACACTACTCTGTTTGGCAAAAACTAAATTAAATTCCATAAACAATCTTAACAAAAATATTAAATATGACTAAACACGTTTAGCAATTATGCCACATCAATGTGGAACACCCTACCCAAAGCTGTAAAGGAATGTGAATCACTACCCACTTTCAAAAACTCTCTCAAAGAACACCTACGGGAGACTGCAATTCGAAACTGGCCCCTACAAATGTCCTAACCCAGTTGTACAGTAAAGACCAAGTATGGCTTTGTCAGTATTCCAATGTACAGTGTGTCCTCCCCCTAACCAACCCCGCCCCCCCCCACCTCCAATGTACAGCCCCACCCAACCCAACCCCACCTACCCAACCTCCTCCAATGTACAGTTTCTAAGTCAAATGTATATACACTCTTCTTCTGGATTTTTTTTGTATCACAAACAGTACTGTATTTGCAAATCTGGTATGTCATGAATGTATAGATGTAGCAGTACTGTCTATCTGTATGTCGTGTGTGTCATATGATGAATTGAAAATGGGGGACCCTGATGTAAACAAGACGAAAGTCTTTCTCTGGTCTGCATTCCCTTAACAATTGTATGTATTGAGCTGTACTGTACCCATTCTGCAATCTGTTAATAAACTTTTCAATCAATCAAACCCATATTCACTTCTATTTATAGTCTTTGGTGAAAATAAAACATATTATAATCACACAGTATCATTCTTAACATTCAAATACGGCTTCAGTCACCTTAGAACAACATGTAACTCTGTTGTGTTATAATAATAACAACCACACTAGCCAGACTCAACGTATAGCTGAACTGGTGTGGATTAGCTATAAGGCTATTAGGCCTACAGCCTGTCATTACACATAACAACGTGTTCAAAAGAAACAGACACAAACATCTCCATACCTGTGTTGACACACATCAGATGCAGCATCATTGGGTTTGGTGTGAAGTAGCTTGGTTTCACCTGATAAACAGAACAGACCTTTACGATCCACTCAGCAACCAACTAGCTGCTGCAGTCAAAGCACTGGAGCTGGTAGCTAGTAGCTAGCTAGCTAGCAACAGACAATAGTAGTAGTTGTTGAGAGCTCCCCACTCTTTCCCAAGACAAACACCCCAAGAGAGCGACCACTCCACCTAATAACGTCTCAATAATAATATACAACACATTCAATAGCTTACATAAGTCATAGACAACAGCTAGCAGCAAGCGAACTAGTAATAGCCAGCAGCTAGTTCTCCAGCTATAGACCACTGCACTTCCGCGTGCCGAGCCGAGGCGTTATTTTTTTTCCTAGCCGCATTTCTCGGAGACGCTCTCTGATTGGCCACTGACTGACGCTCTCTGATTGGCCACTGACATGTTTGCCCAATCGCGTTTGATTGATTGATTGAAAACTTTATTAACAGATTGCAGAATGGGTACAATACAGTACAGCTCAATACACACAATTGTTAAGGGGATGCAGACCAGAGAAAGACTTTCGTCTTGTTTACATCAGGGTCCCCCATTTTCAATTCATCAGGACATATATGACATACATGACATACAGATAGTCAGTACTGCTACATCTATACATTTATGACATACCAGATTTGCTAATATTTGACGAGCTGTGTCTTTGCCCATTTCCGCGTCGAACAGCCTGCAAACTACCTGGCGTTCTATATAGCTCCACAAATCATGTTAAACCCAGATTCGGCTCAAACAAGGGACTAAACACGTTTCGCAATTATGCCACATCAATGTGGAACGCCCTACCCAAAGCTGTAAAGGAATGTGAATCACTACCCACTTTCAAAAACACTCTCAAAAAACACCTAAGGGAGACTGCAACTCGAAACTGGCCCCTGTAAATGTCCGAACACAACCCCCTCCAATGTACAGTAAATTACCAAGTATGGTCTTGTCAATAATCCAATGTACAGTGTTGTTTGTACAGTTGTACAGTGTCCCCCACCCACCCCTCCTACCCACCCACCCCCCCCCCCCCCCCCCACTCCTACCCACCCCCCCCCCCCAACCACCTCCAATGTACAGTCCCCCCCCCACCCCCACCTACCCAACCCAATGTACAGTTTCTACGCCTAATGTATATACTCTTTTCTTTCTGGACTCTTTTTGTATCACAAACAGTACTGTAATTGCAAATCTGGTATGTCATAAATGTATAGATGTAGCAGTACTGTCTATCTGTATGTCATATATGTTACGATGAATTGAAAATGGGGGACCCTGATGTAAACAAGACGAAAGTCTTTCTCTGGTCTGCATCCCCTTAACAATTGTATGTATTGAGCCGTACTGTACTGTACCCATTCTGCAATCTGTTAATAAAGTTTTCATTCATTCATTCATTCATTTCTATCGCCATGCTCAGACAAACTCTAACCGTAACCAACTTCGAAAGAGTGCCTAAGCTTAACCGGCGTCGGCCAATCAGAGAGCGTCTCCGAGAAATGCGGCTAGGAAAACAAAATAACGCGGAGCCGAGCGCAAACGTACGCAATGACGTCACGGTGGGTGCGTTCAGACACACCAAACCCAAGAGCACGTAATGACGTCACGGTGGGAGTGTTCAGACCAATAGCATAAATCTGCAGTGCCGCAGCCCCATACGCGTCTATATTAATCCCAGCCGAAGAGTGCAAGAGCGCTTCCGCATTCTTCCCCATTCGCCGGTAAGCAATGCGCATTTCCTTTTCCTTCGCCCAGGTGCTCGCCGCGCATGCGCATGAGGTCCTCGCCAGTGTTGCAGTCGTGGTCACACCCGGTTACACGCCGTGTTACCAGATCACTGAGGCAGAAGTACGCGCGATCGCGCACGGATGTGTACTCGCGTGTACGCGCACACAAAAATGCGCTGTATCCATTCGTTGTGACTAAGTACCCGGCCACCGTTTTACATAACAAAAAGCGCAGGTAGACTAAGTGTCTGGGTGTTGGCTATCTGAATGCATCTCCCCCTTCATTCTGTGTTACACAGGCAGTGGAGGTGAATACTAATGTGGCTCGGAATTCGTGATGGGGGTCTACCTGCTTATGATATTGAATCAAGCGTCTGTGCTGCGCGCCAGCTTTCCACGCGCACATTCACACAAATAGAGAGCAAGAAGAGCTTGTATGATAGAAAGATTGCACTTGCGTATATGCGCTTGTGTGTGTGTGTGTGTGCGTGCGTGTGTGTGTGTATAAATCAGTTCTGTGCGCATGCACGTACCCGCGCGCGCGCATGCACGTGGCGTGGCGTGTTACCAGTTCCCATATTAGGACTGCACCACTGGTCCTCGCTTGGTTCAGACCCCCATTCAACACGGTTAATCACAGATGCCAGAACGCGCCATATTAAAGCCTTTGGTTCATATTAGCAACGCTGGTCAATCACATTAACGCTGGTCAATCACATTAATCACAGAACACGCCATATTAAAGCGCTAATAAGGTATATGAAGAGTTTATCGCCGGCCACTAGAGGGCAGCGTCTTACCAGCATCCAACCGGATATGCCGTGCACTACGCTGAGCGGACATTTTAGTTGTCATTCTTCACTTCGCCTCCTGCAGAGACGTTCGTTCATCATTCATGTGAGATGCTCTACTGTTCATACATATTATATATTATATTATATATGCATTATATAGATATATATATTTATGTGTTACTATAGTGTGATTGTGTATTCAGGATATACTTTGTCAGCTGACTGTGCTGTCTGTGTCTGTTTCAGGGTGTCTTCATCTTTGTCTTTTATTAAATACTGAAACTGACATTGAGGAGTGTGTTTCTTCATGAAGACACCATGGTCGTCGTTGGATGCTCTGTCCCCGCCTGTGAGTTCACATCCGGCGACGTGTCTGAAGCACTCGCCATTGCTATGTTGAACAATCATGGACTCGCCCACCAGCACGCAGCGCCTGTCATGGCCGCGCCGGCCCAGGCCCCAGCCCCTCGCGGCCCGAGACTCGATCGGCCCAGGGTTGACGTGGGCGTGTCTATAGAGGAATGGAATGTGTTCATCCGACGTTGGGACGTATTCTGCACCGGCTCAGGCATAGAGGATGCCCAGGCCCCCGTCCAATTGTTTCAGTGCGCCGGGCCTGTGCTTGGAGACAGCCTACTGAAAGCCGCCCCCGGCGCCGCTACCGGACCTTTGCAGGACCTGATCGCCGTCATGCGCTCTCTGGCTGTCATCCCGGTCGCTACATGCGTCCTGCGCACTGAGCTACTTCAGCTACGCCAGGAACGAGACGAGACATTCCGCGCACTCGCTGCCAGAGTGCGGGGCAAAGCAGAGACATGCGCATACAGTGCGGCATGCGTGTGTGGTGCGAACGTCGACTACACCGACCACATTGTCCGCGATGTCCTGCTCAATGGCATTTATGACTCGGACATACGCCGCGAGACGCTGGGGACGACTGACATCCTAGTCAAGCCAGTTAACGAGGTAATCGCGCTCGTCGAGAACAAGGAGATGGCCCGTAACGCTCTCCCGTCGTCCTCCCTGTCAGCCATGTCGTCATTCCGGCGCCTTAGGACGACTCCACAGACGAGCCCCGCCCCGAGCCCTGCGGACGGGGCTAAACGTGCGTCATGCCCGGAATGCAAGAGCGTCTTTAACATTTTCACGGAGGGGCCTCACGGGTGGAATCCTAAGCCTCACCAGGTGTGCATCGGCTGCTACAGGGCCCGCCGACAACAGAGGCGTCAACAGCCACCATCTGACGGTCAACAGGCCGCCGTGGGGTCGGAGCTGATCTCCCAGGTCTCATCGGTGCAAGCTGGAGCCCGCCCTGGCCGACGTTGCGGGAGCCATCGCCGACGCCACGCCCCTACGTCGCATGGCTGTGTCAACAGGCCTGCACCCATCAGACTCGAGCACCACATCTTCTCCAAGGGCGAATGGAGACGAGCCAGGCTGAGAGACCACCCCCGAGCACTGATCACCATCTCGGTGGACATGCCAGTCGGACGGAAGGATGGCACCAGCAACCGGGGCTCAGCCAACGGGGCTCGGATATCTGCCGTCGCAGACACTGGCGCGCAGTCGGACCTTTGGTCTCTGGAGGAGTTCCTGGCCTGCGGTTTCGCGCAGGACGACCTGCGACCCGTCAGCCTCAGCCTGTCAGCCGCCAATCGATCCCCCATAGCCATCGAGGGAGCGTTCTTCGCTAGGCTCTCGACGACCTGCAGCGGGGGGCGCGTTACGTCCTGCCGTTCCATGGTATACGTGAGCAGCTCAGTCCGGACTATGTTCCTCTCCTACGAGTCGTTGCTCAACCTCGGCCTCTTGCCTGTGAACTTCCCGTCGGACGACGTTACAGGGGGGCCCAGGGACGGGCGTAGCCCTGACACGGCTGACACGCCAGACCGACCATTGTCCGTCAATGCTATTAGGTCAACCAACGGCGGCTGCGTAGGGCCAGGTGACCCCCAGGACGCACAGTGCTCATGCCCCCAGCGCACGGTCCCCCCCGCGCGCCCCGCGGCACTGCCGTTCCCCTGTACGCCAGAGAACAACAGCCGGATGAAAGGTTGGCTACTCGGGAGATATGCCTCATCGACGTTCAACACCTGCCCTCATCGGGCATTGCCATGCATGGAAGGACCGCCTATCGAGATGCACGTGGATCCCGCAGCTACACCCAAGGCATGCCACACCGCGGCCAACGTGCCTCTACACTGGCAGCGGAGGGTCCACGATGACCTCCTGCGGGACGAGGCCCTTGGGGTCATTGAACGTGTGCCATACGGCGAGCCTGTCACGTGGTGCCATCGTATGGTAGTCACTCGGAAGCACGACGGTTCCCCCCGTAGAACCGTGGACCTCTCCCCCCTCAACAAGTTCTGCCAACGTGAAACCTTCGCCACGGAGTCCCCGTTCCACCTCGCACGTCGTGTCCCGAAGGGCACCTGGAAGACCGTCACTGACGCCTGGAACGGCTACCACAGCGTCCCCCTGCGTGAGTCGGATCGCCACCTCACTACCTTCATCACGCCCTTCGGCCGTTGGCGCTACACCAGGGCACCGCAGGGCTTCCTGTCGTCAGGGGATGGCTACAACCGCCGGTTCGACGCCGTCCTCTCGGACTATGAGCGCAAGGAACGCTGTGTGGATGACGTCATCCACTATGACACTGACCTGGAGCAACACTGGTGGAGGACCATCGACTTCCTCACGCGTGTCGGCCGGTCGGGCATCGTGTTGAACCCGGATAAGCTTCAATTCGCGGAGAGGTGCGTCGATTTCGCTGGCTTCAGGGTGGCGGAGTCTACCATCGAACCACTCCCGAAATACTTGGACGCCATCCGGGACTTCCCTACACCGGGCTCCACGACGGATATCAGGAGCTGGTTCGGCCTTGTTAACCAGGTGGCTAACTATGCCCAGCTGCGTGACACGATGGCTCCATTCAAGCCATTCCTCAGCCCACGTTGTGTGTTCCGATGGTCCCCCGCTCTGGAGGAGGCCTTCCAGACGTCCAAGCAGGCCATAATTGGGGCCATCCGTGAGGGCGTGGAGATCTACGACATGCAGAAGCGTACCTGCCTCCGCCCTGACTGGTCCAAGCTCGGCATTGGCTACTTCCTGCTCCAGCAACACTGTCACTGTGCCTCGGGCATACCGGACTGCTGCTCAGGAGGATGGAGGATCACCCTCGCGGGGTCGCGTTTCCTGTCCCCTGCGGAGCAGCGTTATGCGGCTGTCGAAGGAGAGGCCCTGGCCGTGGCCTGGGGTCTGGAACAAACGCGGTACTTCACGCAGGGGTCCGACAACCTCGTCGTGGTCACCGACCACAAGCCGCTGGTGAAGATCTTTGGCGACCGCACGCTGGATGAGATTACGAACTCGCGTCTATTTAGACTCAAGCAGCGCACACTCCCGTGGCGCTTTGACATTGTGCATCTGCCTGGCAAGAGCAACTATGCCGCTGACGCCACTTCAAGGCACCCTTCCCCCTCTGGCTCGACGAACGGCATATCACTGTGGCTGCCGAGCGAGCCTGACGCCGTGGAGTCAGCACTCATGGCCTCCATCCGTGACGATGCACGAGAGCTCGGTGCCGTCTCTTGGCCCCTCCTCGCACGGGAGACAGCGGCTGACGAGGGCCTTGGCCACCTCCTCCGCCTCATCGAGCAGGAGGGTGGGATTGACGTCAACGACCCCGCCCTGGCGAGCCTGTCATCAGTCTGTGAGTCCGTCTACGCACAGGACGGCGTTCTGCTCTATCAGGACCGCGTCGTGGTTCCCCCATCCCTCCGTGAGAGAGTCCTTCGGCATCTCCACGCCGCCCACCAGGGGACTTCAGCGATGGGGCAGCATGCCCGAGCGATAGTCTACTGGCCTGGGATGTCAGGGGACATTCAAGCCACCAGGGACGGGTGTGCAGACTGCAACCGCAATGCTCCGTCACAGGCGGCTACACCCCCCCTGCCATCATCACCCCCATCCACTCCGTTCGAGGCGGTGTTCGCGGACTTCTTCAACTATGGGGGCCGCCACTACCTAGTTGTCGGGGACCGGCTCTCGGGCTGGGTGGAGGTCCTGAGCTCTACGGCTGGTACTGCCCTGGCAGGCTCAGCAGGCCTGGTCCAACACCTCCGTTCGTTCTTCGCCACCTTCGGCGTACCGGAGGAGCTCTCAAGCGACGGCGGTCCGGAATTCAAGGCGAGCCACACTGAGGACTTCCTCCGCCTATGGCACGTCAAGCACCGCGTGTCCTCCGTCAGCTTTCCGCAGTCGAACGGGAGGGCAGAAGTGGCGGTGAAGGCTGCTAAGCGCCTCCTGATGTCCAACACCGGCCCGTCGGGCAGCCTTGATCAGGACCGCTTCCTGCGCGCGATGCTGCAGTTGAGAAACACACCTGACCCCGACTGCAACCTCTCGCCAGCGCAGATCATCTTCGGCCGCCCCCTTCGGGGCTCGCTCTCCTTCGTGAACCGCCTCGAGAAGTTCTCGAACCCGCATATCCGCCTGCTGTGGCGCGAGGCATGGGCGGCTAAGGAGGACGCCCTTCGGACCCGTATGTCCCGTACCACCGAGTCTCTGGGGACTCACTCAAGACCGCTCCGCCCGTTGGCACTCGGCGAGAGAGTATTCCTCCAGAACCAGCAGGGCCCGAGCCCTCACAAATGGGACAGGTCGGGTGTGGTGGTGGAGTCACTGGGCCACGACCAGTATCGGGTCAGGGTTGACGGTTCGGGACGTCTGACATTGCGCAACCGGCGTTTCCTCCGCGCCTACACACCGGCCACACCCTGCGCCCATCAGCAGTCGGCTGCGCCGTCGCCGCCACCTGCTGCCCTGGGACGCCTGCCCCCACCCGTTGTGCCCACCCTGGCCCCCACCCGTCAGCCCCCGCCCGCGGTGCCCCAGGGGTTTACTCAGCAGCCGGCTGATGGGCTCCGCGACGCGGCTATGGGCGCCTTCCCTACGGCGCCTGCAGATGAGGCGGCCTCTGACCTCACCGCTCCTGCCGGTGCCTTCCTGGGCACGCCGCTCCCGGTGCCGCGGTCGCCACCGACGCTGCCCCTGCCTACTCGGCTGGGCCGCGTGAGGAGGCCGCCTGCACGCTACGAGCCCGAGTCCGGCAGCTGGATACAGGATTTAGACCGTTAATCTATTCCGACCCTTAGCTTTCCGGTCTGGGGGGGATGAAGAGTTTATCGCCGGCCACTAGAGGGCAGCGTCTTACCAGCATCCAACCGGATATGCCGTGCACTACGCTGAGCGGACATTTTAGTTGTCATTCTTCACTTCGCCTCCTGCAGAGACGTTCGTTCATCATTCATGTGAGATGCTCTACTGTTCATACATATTATATATTATATTATATATGCATTATATAGATATATATATTTATGTGTTACTATAGTGTGATTGTGTATTCAGGATATACTTTGTCAGCTGACTGTGCTGTCTGTGTCTGTTTCAGGGTGTCTTCATCTTTGTCTTTTATTAAATACTGAAACTGACATTGAGGAGTGTGTTTCTTCAGTATATATATATACGCGATGGACGCAGCAGGCGATCACTGCTACTGTACACAAGAGCAAATCTGCCGCTGTGTGAATATGGTAAATTAGAACATGCGTTGTCTTGTCTTGACTCACTGTTACTAACATTCGCTCTATTAAAACAACAACTGTGATATATCTCCTGCATCTTCTCACCGGTCTCTCATCTCGCTAGTGAGTTCAAGGGAAAGCTTCAAGTACAGGAAGGAGACATTAGACTAATTGCAACACAGTCAGTCACACAGGTTTCCATAGGCGTATATGTCACACTGCTATAGTACGTAGCATCAATGGACTTGGAACTCCTAGGCTATTGTACATTTGACTGCTTTTAATCCTTGCCAACTATTTACTGACTAATTTCTGTCTGTGTGACCCATTGTCTGGCAGTCCTGCTGAATATTTAGCTCTGCAAACACATGTAACTACTTCAGTTAGCTTATTCAATTGGGTTAAAGGGTAAATTGTTAAATGATTGTATTTGTAAAATTACATTACATCTCCATCTGGTAGTCTATATTAATGTCTTGGTTTTACCTTCACTCTATGAACAATGACCAGTAACTTTTTTCGTTGTTGTATAAAGTTGGCATTAGTCATATTTTTTGTTGTTTTTTTTCTTTTTCATATCGTGTTCAACTTTACATGAGTTGCTTGAGGATACTGCAGTCACCACCACCAGAAACAATAAGAAATTAAGGAGACTGGTTGATTGACTTCTTGATACAAGGACTACATTGACTAGACAACATGCAACTATGAGTTTTAATTGTAATTGCTGTATTGTGTGACCAGGGTTTGTTTACTTTGGTAATTGTATGTTTTGAGCTGTAGCCTACTGTACTGTACCCATTCTGCAATCTGTTAATAACGTTATGAATGCCCGAAATAATAACGTTACAAAGTATAGTTGACAGCTGCGTTGTGTTAATGTACAGCGAAATAACGTTATGGCGTTATGAAAGTACAGTTGACAGCTGCGTTGTGTTAACGTTACAATGTACAGCGAAATAACGTTATGGCGTTATGTGGTCCTCGTTTGGATAATATGTAACGTTACAATGTACAGCGAAATAACGTTATGGCGTTATGTGGTCCTCGTTTGGATAATATGTAACGTTACAATGTACAGCGAAATAACGTTATGGCGTTATGTGGTCCTCGTTTGGATAATATGTAAAGTACAGTTGACAGCTGCGTTGTGTTAACGTTACAATGTACAGGGAAATAACGTTATGGCGTGTTATGGCGTTATGTGGTCCTCGTTTGGATAATATGTAAAGTACAGTTGACAGCTGCGTTGCGTTAACGTTGCAATGTACAGGGAAATAACGTTATGGCGTTGCGAGTGAATCTGGTCCGCGTCGCGATAATATACATGTATTCCATTTCATTTCGGCGTCTGAGCGGCGAAAAAGAAAATGCGCATTTGGAGGGCGTTACCGGGGCCAATCAGGGCAAAATGCGGAAGCGCTCTTGCACTCTTCGGCTGGGATTAATATAGACGCGCCCCATACATAGGAGGGGCCTGGACTGTGCGTTGATTGATTGATTGATTGATTGATTGATTGATTGATTGATTGATTGATTGAAAACTTTATTAACAGATTGCAGAATAGGTACAATACAGTACAGCTCAATACACACAATTGTTAAGGGGATGCAGACCAGAGAAAGACTTTCGTCTTGTTTACATCAGGGTCCCCCATTTTAAATTCATCATAATATGACATACACGACATACAGGTAGACAGTACTGCTACATCTATACATTTATGACATACCAGATTTAAAAATACAGTACTGTTTGTGATACAAAAAGAGTCTAAAAAAGAGAGTATATACATTTGACGTAGAAACTGTACATTGGAGGTGGTTGGGTAGGTGGGGTGGGGGGGGGGGTCTTGGGTGGGGGGGGATGTACATTGGAGGTGGTTGGGTGGGTAGGGTAGGGGGGGGGGGGGTTGGGTAGGCGGGTGGGGGAAACTGTAAAACTGTACAAGCAAAACTGTACATTGGAATATCGACGAAACCATACTTGGTTCCAAGAAGAGGGTCTCGTGTATTATTGGGTTAGGACATTTACTGTACATTGGAGGGGGTTGGGTTAGGACATTTACAGAAATGTGCTGCTGTCGAGTCCTCACTGCTTGTAAAAATAAACAGCACAAACGGACTACTTCCGGGTTTTACGGGAAGCCCCGCCCAACAACACACAGTACAAGCCCAGACGCACAGTCACACACAGTACAAGCCCTCACACACAGTACACTGGTTGCGGCACTGCAGATATATGCTATTGGACCCAAGAGCACATTGATTCTTCTTCTTCTATGGGGTTAATGGCGGGTCGCAACGACAGAAAGGCGCATAGCGCCACCTACTGTACAACCCAGCAAGTGGAGCAGATAAGGCAAGAACCCAGCAAAGAAAAGAAAACAACAAACCCAGAACAAACTAAACAAAGTACCCAACCCTAACATCACCACCTAATAAAATAAAATAAAAGCCTAAACACAAACTAAATGAAAATAAATCAAATTCAAATCCTACCCCACAAACTGGTATCATTTACCTCCTACAATGTCCTTTTATCATATTTGTCCCATCAGTCCTGTTCGCTTAAGAAAGCTAATCAAACACTTCCTGCCTTGTCCACTTCCTCCACACTCCAATATGCCCTTCAAACCTGCTCCTATCAACCCTGCTCTTTCCATTCCCTCCATCATGTCCCCCCTTTCTGATGAATATTTCCTGCACTTAACCACTACATGTTCCACTGTCTCCTCTACCTGACAACAGTCACATAACCCTGTTGGATGCTTCCCCATCGTTTTAAGAGTCCCTTTCAACTTACTGTGCCCTATCCTTAACCTTGTCATCACCACCGCCTCTTTCCTATTTCCTCCCCTGATTCTCACACCACCCACTCTGTTTTGCACTATATGTAACTGTCTTCCGCTAGTCTCCTGATCCCACTGCCGCTGCCACTCATTATTAGCTTCCCTCCACACTATACTCTTTCCCTCTGCCTTTGATCATTGAATTACTGTGTCTATTTCTCCTTTCTTAAAAGCTAGTTAGCTACCTTATCCACCCTCTCATTCCCCAAAATGCCCACATGAGGCACCGGGACCCATATCAATGCAACCATAGTTCCTTTCTTTACTACTCTATGCATTTCCATTATCTCACCTATCAGATCTTGCCGCTTTCTAGATGTACCCCACTTAATGCTGTACAGGCTAATCACTCATTTCTGAATGGATCTTTATGAAATGTGGACATGTACTAGATAAGGCTTCAGGCTATGGGTCCGTCTGAATTTGTAAGCCAGACCACCTTCTGGGGAAATACTACCTCTGGACTACTAACTACTACAGAAAAACTTGAGTAACAAGCTTTTCTACCACTCAAGTTCAGACCTATGTTACTCTATTACGTTAGCACTAAAATTGAATTTTCTTTCTGGAATCAGAAACTTCAGAATGTCATCTTTCAAAAGAGACCAGGCTCATGCGTGTCCTATACGTATAAAGTATGTTGTTTTGGTTTGCAAAAAAAGTATGCAGTCCTCAAAAATGAAAACTAAAAAGGCCACTTTTGGGGGCGCATGTTAAGTGGTTAAGAGTCAGACACACATTCCTAGTAGTTGATCTGTGATGGACCTGTAAGCGCCTGGCAGAGGGCAGCAGGTCAAACAGGTGATGTGCTGGGTGGTGAGAGGAGGTCAGAGGTCATCGTGTCACATGGTAGCCCCTCCCTGCTAGCTGGCACACCTCCACCATGCCGTATCGACGAGATGACCTGCCTTGTGCAGAGCAGACAGGTTTCAGATCACGTGCAGGCAGCTTAAAACGCCTTAGACACCATTATTCTGTACTAGAGATAAGTAATCAAGTCAAGTCAAGTCAAGTCAAGAGTTTTAATTGTCACGGCATACAGGTATACAATGAAATGCGGGTGGTCTTGCCCGCAACGATGTGCAATACAGTGGTACATATAATAGAATCAAAAGAAGAAACAACATTGTGCAGTAACAGGTAGCAGGTAACATGGAGTGACATCTCGGTATCTGTACATAGTTATTTACAGCGCATGTGTGACATGCTAGTTAGCTTTGGTAGTGCAATACACTGTTCCTGTTATTCTAATTTAAAGTGTCCTTTCCTTTGGCCATAAGTGTGCGTGTGTGCGACATGAGTGTGTGTCCGCTCATGTTAAAGTGTTAAGTGGCTGCTCGTGTGTGAGCGTGCACAGTGTGCGTGTCGTGTGTGTGTTCATGTGTGCTTGTGTGTGGACAGTTCAATGTTCTGAGCACTCAATGTACATTGTTCATGGCTCTGATGGCCTGGGGGAAGAAGCTGAGCCTAAGCCGCTCTGTCCTAGTAGCTGGGATTTGCAGGCGTCTGCCTGACCTCAGCAGCTGAAACAGGCTGTTATTGGGGTGGTGAGGGTCTTTCATTATCCTGCAGGCTCTGGATTTGCACCTCTTGTTGTATAGAACCTGCAGGGGGGGTAGTGCAATACCCGTGGTACGCTCGGCTGAGCGCACCACTTTCTGTAGGGCCTTCTTGTCCTGTGCCGTGCTGTTTCCATACCAGGCAGTGATGTTTCCGGTCAGGATGCTCTCTACAGCTCCTGAGTAGAAGGACTGGAGTATCTTCCCCGATACTCTGAACTTCCTTAACTGTCTCAGGTGGTAGAGACGCTGTTTCGCCTTCTTTACTACTGTGCCTATGTGTGTTGACCATGTCAGGTCCTCTGAGATGTGGACCCCCAGGTACTTGAAGCTGCTCACCCTGTCCACGGTAGCCCCGTTTATCATCAGTGGTGTGTGTGTCTCCTGCTGTCCTCTCCTATAATCCACGATCAGTTCCTTGGTTTTGCCAATGTTCAGGAGCAGGCTGTTGTCCTGGCACCAGCGTTCCAGTACCTCAACCTCCTCCCGGTAGGCCTTCTCATCGTTGTCCGAGATCAGCCCCACCACCACCGTGTCATCTGCGAACTTCACTATGGAGTTGGAGCTGAACTTGGCCACACAGTCGTGTGTGTAGAGTGAGTACAGCAGGGGGCTCAGAACACAGCCCTGGGGGGACCCGATGCTCAGGGTGATGGTGTTGGAGGTCTGACCCCCCAACCTGACCGCCTGGGGTCTTTCGCTCAGAAAGTCCAGTACCCAGGCGCTCAGGGCGGAGCTCAGACCTAGCTCGATCAGCTTGTCCACCAGTCTGGTGGGGACTATGGTGTTGAACGCTGAGCTGTAGTCAATGAACAACAGTCTCACATAGCCCCCCTTCTGACGGTCAAGGTGCGAGAGGGTGCTGTGCAGTACCTGGGAGACCGCGTCGTCGGTGGACCTGTTTGTCCTGTATGCAAATTGCATAGGGTCCATATCACTGGGGAGGGAGGCACAAATGTGGTCCTTGACCAGCCTCTCGAAACATTTCATGACCACAGAGGTGAGTGCCACCGGTCTGTAGTCATTTGGACATGCTGGGGAGGGTTTCTTCGGCACAGGGATGATGGTAGACCTCTTGAAGCAGGCAGGGACCACTGACTCCGCCAGTGATTGATTAAATATGGCGGTGAACACAGGGGCCAGCTGGTTGGCACAGGTCTTGAGTATACGTCCTGTTATGCCATCTGGGCCAGCAGCCTTCCTGGTGTTCACCTGCATAAATGCTCTTCTCACACTGTGTTCCGACAACGAGAGAGCGTCCCCCCCCCCTCGCGGTTGCCCCCCCCCCTCCACAACAGCCGGCGCGCCAGTGACGTCACTAGCCGGAGAGCCGGCAGCGCCACTGTCTACACCAAACCGAGCGTAGAAGGTGTTGAGCTTGTCTGCGAGGGAGGCGTCGTCGCTCCCCATTGATGGGGCGCTGACTTTATAGTCAGTTATTGTCTTCAGTCCCTGCCATAATCCTCTTGTGTCGTTTTGTGCCATTTGTGTCTCCAGTTTGTCAGCATATGTCCTCTTAGCAAGTTTGACAGCTTTGCGTAGAGTATAGACTGAAGCCTTATACTCCTCCATGTTTCCTGACTCTCTACCCAGGTTGTAGGCGGTGGTACGAGAGTTCAGAGCTGCTCTAATAGTGCTATCCACCCACGGTTTCTGGTTTGGGAAAATCCGCACCGTTTTCCTGAGGACAATACCATCAGCTATTGTTGTTATGTAGCACACCACTATGTCTGCTAGTTCACTGACGTCACTGGCGCTTCCTATGAACATATCCCAATCCGTGTCTGCAAGCACGTCCTTGAGCGTGGCCTCTGATTCGTCGGTCCACTTCTTTATCTCACGTGACACGACGGCGTCACGTGATCTCTGTTGATATGCCGGAAATAGCAAGATGGAGTCATGATCGCTCGAGCTTGTGGACCCCGTTAATGGCGGAGCGGCTACTGCCTTGTAACCCGCTTTGAACGGGGAATAGCAGTGGTCGAGTGTGTTCTTCCCTCTGGTGGAGCAAGTGATGTGCTGAAAAAAGGACGGCATCACTTTCTTCAGGTTGGCCTGGTTGAAATCGCCGGCCACTACCATCGCTGCGTCTGGGTGTTTGATCTGGTGACTGTTGAGATGATTGTGTAATTCGCCCAGCGCTTTGCCCGTATTCGCGTGTGGGGGAATATACACGGCAGTCATGACGACTGCTGTGAACTCCCTCGGGAGGTGAAACGGACGACATAGGATAGAAAGATGTTCCAAGTCCGGCGATAGACAATAGAGATGCTTGTAATACACAACAGAGTAATTCGGCCACCACATTGTTCAGGTGTAATGCCGGTGGATATGGTGCAATATTGCCCTAAATTATTAGAGTTACATCATAAGGCCACAAGATGGCCCCGTTGTATGACTGAAGTAATGGATCAGTTTTGTCAGCATTTTGCTGTAGTGTGTTTCAGTTACGGCATACTGCTACTGTCTTTCATGGATCAACAATCATTTTAACATTCGCTTTAGTCTGTGTTACAACCCCAGTAAGTCAAGGGGAAGGGGTAACTAGCCTAAAAGATGATTGTGTTGTAACCTGGGATACATTAACCAAAGGAAAAATAAACCAATGCCAACAACAAATGAGGTGAAACAAAGTGATATTGTGCAGTTGATATTTACAGTGTTTACAATAAACCAAAGACAGACTAAATGCACAACAATGGAAATGGTGGGTTCTGGAGACACATGCCCGGGGGGGGGGGGCTTGAATGATGCCAAAGGAATGAACAGAGTATTGATTGATTGATTGAAAACTTTAATTAACAGATTGCAGAATGGGTACAATACAGTACGGCTCAATACACACAATTGTTAAGGGGATGCAGACCAGAGAAAGACTTTCATCTTGTTTACATCAGGGTCCCCCATTTTCAATTCATAATGACATTTATGACATACACAACATACAGATATAATAATCTAATCATTAATCTAATCATGACATTTATGACATACATGACATACAGATATACAGTAATGTAGGCAGGGCCGCCTGGGAGAAATGCGAGGCCCTGTGCGAGATTTAACGCGAGCCCCCCCCCCCCCCCCCCCCCCCAAAGGTTAAAAAAAAAAAAATATATATATATATATATATATATATTTTTTTTTTTTATACAGTCAACATATTCTTAAATAATAGCGCTGCCCGAGGCGGGGCATGATACAGTCAACATATAGCAAAAGAGAGAGCGAGAGAGAGCTCCTGTTCTACAGTCAATATACAGTGTACAGAGAGAGAGAGAGAGAGAGAGAGAGAGAGACACATTGGAAAGAAATTGAAATGCTATTTGGCCCTAAACAGAGAGTACACAGTGGCAGAATACCTGAGCACTGTGACTGAAGATCCTTGAGCACAGCCTAGCCATCGAGAAAGGCCGCCATAGGCAGACTGTGTGTGTTAGAAAGAGAGAGAGAGAACATGTGTGTTTGTCATGTGTGTGTGTGTTAGAGAGAGACTATAGCATGTATGAGAGATTCAAAAGGACAAAGATCAACACTTAAATCCAACAAGAAGAGCGTCTATACCAGAGAAACCAAAGCAGCAAGGAGCCAATGGCCGACATCAGCTAAATAGGCTAGCCAGGTACTGTGACACCAGGCCACGTGACACACAGCTTTGGCCAACGGCCCAACGCTACCCAAGCTACACAAACGACCATTCACACACAGCACATGTCGTATCTCCAAATGTTGTGAAGTAGCATATGTTTTGCCTGGAAAAAAACATCGTTATTAACAAAACATTCGGGAGGGGAAGGAAGGAAGAGTGGGGTAATGTCATGACATTTTACCTGCACGAGGAACGCCGGGCGAAAGGCCGCAATACAGGTCTCCACGTTGACGAAAGGCCTCTCGCTGTCGGGACAAAGCTATGGCCAGAGCCTTGTCATGGTGCAGGCCCGACTACATCTTCTGTCAAAGATGATGTCGTAGTCAGAGTGCCAGGGCCTGCTATTCTCAAGGCTAACTGATAGCATCAAACGAACGTTCCCAGCTGACGCTAAACAGCTAACTGGCTAACAGTTAGCTCAATCAGGCACCTGGCTGCATGTAGTAGCCGCATAGCTTGCTTCTGCGTTAGCTAACAGCTAACAAGCTATGCGGCTACTGTCTACATACAGCCAGGTGCTCTCACCAGGCACACACAGTTAGCTACTAGTAGTACTATATATTAGCTAGTCGACCAGTTTGGCTCCAGAGAGAGAGAAAGATAGATAGGTCAGGACAGGTCCACGGCGGGTATATAATCATAGGTTGACTCACCATAACGCAGTATCAATGAATGCGGCGCGGCCGGCGCCAATGGTAAAGTTGGAAGGAGACTTGGCCCACGGTGTAATTTCTTCTTCTTCTTCCTCTTCGAGTACTTTCCGGCAGACTGGACACCTTTCGGCGTATTGCTGCCTAACAGATTTATCTGCTCACAAGTTCTCTTCTCCTTCTTTTGAAAAGACATCCACTCGCCTCGCCCCTCTGGATAGGTTAGCTAACGCTAGTTAGCCGTTAGCTAAGCTAGCTACTAGCCGACATCATCATGGCTATCCCGACTGAACCACACGTTAGCACTCAATATTATAATGTAGCTAAAGCTAACTAGCTGTCCCTGTCTTTAGCCGGGATGGCTAGCCTGACTGAACTGTCTAACATGCAACAACTTTCATCTTCAGTCCATCTGCCGAACGATGTCCTCTTCACCTTGGCTGGCATAAACTCCAATGCTGCACGCGCGGAATAGTCAGACGCTACCTTACCTGTAACCCCTCCCCTCATTGAAACCAATGCCTGCTGCAGAGCACCAGAGCTCCAATAGTGACCCAGGTGCAGACCCAGGAACAAGTCATTCTACAAACGTGTCTAATGTGAAATATATAAGCATATAAGCAAAACTAGATTTTAGGTCTGTGATGAAAAAGGGCCTCGCGGGAAGGGGGGCCTCGCAAAAAAAAAATAAAAAAATAAAAATAAAAATAAAAAAAAATAATAAAAAAATGTAATAATTTTTTTTTTTTTTTTCGAGGCCCCCCTTCCCGCGAGGCCCTGTGCGACCGCACTGCTCGCACACCCCCTGAGGCGGCCCTGAATGTAGGGCTGACCCCCATTAGTCGAATAGTCGACTAATCGATCGAAAGGAGCCTTAGTCGACTGCCAACCTCTTAGTCTAATGCAAAAAAAATTTATATATATATATATATATATATATATATATATATATATATATATATATATATATATATTATACTTTTTTTTTCATTCTTTCCAAAAGAAAAGAGCCCTAGAAGCGTGGCTAACGTGAATGGCGCGCATACCAGCGAGGCTAATTGCCTAAGAAAACAGGCACAGAGGCACTGAAAGAGGATTTCACCCATCTAATGATGAACACACTAGACTAGACAAATATCAAGATGTATCCATCAGTGGACCAATTGCATGCTTTCGCAGAGGACAAGCAGCCTTCAGTCGACTCCTTTAGACATTATGCACCCCCACAGCCCAAATGGAATGATACAAAAAATATATATATATACTTTTTTTCCCATTTTATTTAATTTTTTATAGTCGACTAATAGTCTACTATCGGCAAATTTTGGCGACTACAAGTCGTCTATACAAATCCTTAGTCGGGGACAGCCCTACAGTACTGTTACATTTGTGACATGAAGATATGCAAATACAGTACTGTTCAACAGATCCTAACAGTAAATATATACATACGAGGGGGAGGGAACTGACAACTGTACATTAGGACAGCCGAAACCCGTCCAATCTTTCGCCGTCGACTAAAGACGCACTTCTTCAACCATTATCTGAAATGGAAAAAAAAATGAAAAAAAATCTAACCCTAACTAACCTTACTGTCATGCACTTGTCCTAATAAACTAACCTACACTGTAGCACTTAACACTTTGATGAACATTGTTACTCAGCTGATAGAGTTGTACCCTTCCTGATGACTTGTCGTACAAAACTTGCAAGTCGCTTTGGATAAAAGTGTCAGCTAAATGACTAAATGTAAATGTAATGTAGGAGGGGGTGGGTGGGTGGGAGGGGGGTTCAGACATTTACTTTTTTGATTACATTGGATGCCATCTTGTCACAGGAAAGATTTGCCTCTAGGATGGAACCCAGGTATGTAATTTCATCTTTCCTTGTGACAATATTGTCACCCACTGTAACAGTTGGTCTTGCTGAGTTTTTTTATTTGATCCAAAGAGAATGGACTCTGTTTTACCCAGGTGTAATGATAGTTTGTTATCAGCGAGCCAGGTGCAGATTCTGCCGAATTCTGAGCTGAGGGTTTGTTCAACCTGTAACTTGTTCTTGTCAGAGACCAGCAGGGCTGAGTCGTCCGCGAACAGGAACAAGTTGCAGTCACAAGCTGATGACATGTCATTTGCATCAAATCAAATAAAATGTATTTGTAAGGCCCGACAACACACGTGAATGTCCCCATGGGCCGTGCACGTCTTCTTTAAACAAGGCAAGAAGAAACATCACAATAAATCAAGAACAAAACAAGGACACCATAATAATAATAATGAAAAAGAATAAAAAAGAAAAGAAAGAGAAGAGAAAAAAAAATATCTCACTATTCAGATCACATTTTGATTTTCATACTGACTAAATATTTCTTTTTTATACATTTTTTTGAATTGATAAACACTGTTACATCCCTTAAGCTCGCTATGGAGAGAATTCCATAACTTTACACCAATATCTGAAGGACACATCTGTTTAAGTGTGGTACGTGCAAACTGATGTTTAAAATTGTATTTTCTCCTACTAAACTCACTTTCTAAATGAAAAAGATTTTGTAGTTTTTCTGGCAGTCTATTATTTCTTGCCCTAAACATAATTAACATTGTTTGAAACTTAACCATGTCTTCAAGTTTAATTATTCTAGATTTAATAAATAATATATTTGTGTGTTCTCGATAACTCACTTTATGTGTGATTCGTACAGCCCTCTTCTGTAGTATATATAATGGTTTTATATTTGTCCCATAAGTATTCCCCCATACTTCAACACAATAACTGATATAAGGTGAGATGAGTGAGCAGTAGAGTGTTCTCATTGCCTCATACTCTAACACATCCTTTACTTTATTCATAACAAAAATACTCTTGGACATCTTTTTTTTAACGTGTGCTATGTGCGATTTCCATGTTAATTTATCATCCATAATCACACCAAGAAAACGAAATTCATTAACTCTCTCTATATCAGCTCCATCTATGGTCAGTACTATATTTTCATCTAGTTTTCGATTGCCAAAAATCATAAATTTAGTTTTTTTCAGATTCAGTGATAGCTTATTTACATCAAACCATTTCTTTAGCTTTGTCATTTCATACACAATATATTCAGCTAGTTCCTTTAAATTATTTCCAGAACAAAAAAAATTTGTATCATCAGCAAACAAGACAAACTGTAATAGTTTTGAAACATCACAAATATCATTAATATATAAAAGAAAGAGTTTGGGCCCCAAAACCGAACCTTGCGGTACCCCACATTCAATCTTCATGAGCTCAGATTTGACATCTGCCAACTGCACATATTGTTGCCTATTGTGGAGATAACTACTCAACCATTCAAGAACCATTCCTCTCACACCATATGAACGTAATTTGGAAATTAGAATATTATGATCTAAGGTATCAAATGCCTTTTTTAAATCAATAAACACCCCTATTGTTAATTTCCTTTTATCTGTTGCTGTTGTTATTTCTTCAATAATATTCATTAAGGCAGTCGCATGTTGATCTGTTTTGCCTAAAGCCATACTGGCTTTCGCTCAGCAGTTTATTCTTTTCCACAAAACCATCTAACTTATGCGAAAACAGTTTTTCAAGCACTTTCGAGAACTGTGAGAGCAATGACACTGGTCTGTAGTTAGTGAAGCTGTGCTTATCTCCTACTTTGTAAAGTGGGATCACTTTTGCTACCTTCATCCTGTCTGGAAAAATACCTGTCTGAAAAGAAAGATTACAAATATAACAGAGAGGTTTGATTATACAATCAATTGTCTTCTTCACTATAATCATATCTATCCCATCACTGTCAATGGATGTCTTATTCTTTGACTTTAATACAATGGACATGATTTCTGCTTCACTGACATTTCCTAAAAACATAGACTGCAGTACTTTACTATCTCCTCTCCATCCTTCCTGTAATGGTTCATCGTGTTTTTGAATGGCATCTGCCAAATTTGGCCCCACATTCACAAAAAAATAGTTGAATTCATTAACCACCTCATTCATGTTTTTTATAGTCTTACTATTACTAATGAAATGGCTAGGCATTTTTATGGACGCTGATTTATTTCCCATTACCTTATTTAGAATGTCCCATGTGCCCTTTATATTATTTTTATTTTCGCCTAACAATCTATTGTAATAATCTTTCTTGGCCCGTCTCATAATGAATACTAACTTATTCTTATACACTTTGTATTTAGTTTCAGCAGCCTTTTTTCTACATTTGATAAAATCTCTATACAGTTTGTTTTTCTTTTTACATGCATTCTCTAACCCCTTTGTTATCCATGGTTTTCTATTGTCATTACTTCTTTGTTTATGTTGAACCATTGGGCAGTGCCTATCGTAAAGTGTCCGATAGATATCCAAAAAAGTATTGTAAGCAGCATTGCCGTCTTCTACATAGACCCCCTTCCATTCCTCATTCAAAAGAACATTCCTGAACATGTTTACAGCATCATCCCTTCTTAACCTTTTATATCTGTACCCATCCTCCTCCTTTGTTCTCTTCAATTGACAATCAAAAGTAACAAAAACAGGTAAGTGGTCACTTATATCATTTATGACTAATCCACTTATGATGTTATCCTTAAAGCTATTAATAAAAATATTATCTATTAATGTAGCAGAGGTTTCTGTTATTCTACTTGGCTTGCTGATCAGTGGATATAACCCTCTTCCATACAATAATTCAAGAAAATCTGCTGAAGCCTTGTGCTTAGAAACCTTTAGTAGGTCAATATTATAATCTCCACAAATAATAAATGTCTTATTTCCGTTTACCCTACTCAACAAATCATCCAATGTATCTGTAAATGTTTCTATCTTTGACCCAGGTCTCCTGTATATACAAGTAACAATTATATTGCTTATTTTTTCCATTTCGATTTCCACCGTTAAACATTCCATTATGTCATCAATAGCCATTGTCATATATCCAACTGGTTTACATTTAAAATCTCCATCCACAAAAAGTGCCACACCTCCTGCTTTCTTACTTGTTCTGTTTATATGATATAGTTCATACCCGTCAATGTGGAAATCAACACCCCTTTCATCCTCCAACCATGTCTCCGATAAGGCTATCAGCTTAAACTTGCCTCGTCAGCTTGTGACTGCAACTTGTTCCTGTTTGCGGACGACTCGGCCCTGCTGGTCTCTGACAAGAACAAGTTACAGGTTGAAAAAGCCCTCAGCTCGGAACTAGGCAAAATCTGCATATGGCTCGCCGACAACAAACTATCATTACACATGGGCAAAACAGAGTCCATTCTCTTCGGTTCAAATAACAAACTCAGCAAGACCGACGGCTTCTCGGTTACAGTGGGTGACAATATTATCACAAGGAAAGATGAAATTACCTACCTGGGTTCCATCCTAGAGGCTAATCTTTCCTGTGACAAAATGGCATCCAATGTAATAAAAAAAGTCAACCAACGAACGCGATTCTTGTACCGGATCTCCTCTCTGGTAAACAAGAATACCCTGAAGACTCTAGCAGGAGCACTCATTCAAGGGTACTACGACTATGCTTGCACCTCATGGTACCAAAGCACCTCAAAGGCACTAAAAAACAAATTACAAACATCTCAAAACAAGCTAGTCAGACTACTGCTTGACCTGACTCCTAGAACCCACCTCACCCCTGCCCACTTTGACAACCTAGGATGGCTTAGAGTAGACGACAGAGTACAGCAACTTGCAATGGGCCTGGTCTACAAGATACACTACGCGACCAAGGTACCCATGTACATGTCAAAATACTTCCCAAAGGTCAGTGAATACCATGATCACAACACCAGAGGGAGCTCCACAAATCATGTAAAACCCAGATTCGGCTCAAACAAGGGACTAAACACGTTTCGCAATTATGCCACATCAATGTGGAACGCCCTACCTAAAGCTGTAAAGGAATGTGAATCACTACCCACTTTCAAAAACACTCTCAAAAAACACCTACGTAAGACTGCAATTCGAAACTAGCCCCTACAAATGTCCTAACCTAGTTGTACAGTAAATGACCAAGTAAGGCTTTGTCAGTATTCCAATGTACAGTGTAAAATGTGTGTGTGTGTCCCCCCCCCCCCCCCACCTCCAATGTACAGTCCTCACCCACCCACCCAACCCCACCCCACCCACCCAACCTCCTCCGATGTACAGTTTCTACGCCAAATGTATATACACTCTTCTTCTGGACACTTTTGTATCACAAACAGTACTGTATTTGCAAATCTGATATGTCATAAATGTATAGATGTAGCAGTACTGTCTATCTGTATGTCATGTATGTCATATATGTTATGATGAATTGAAAATGGGGGACCCTGATGTAAACAAGACGAAAGTCTTTCTCTGGTCTGCATCCCCTTAACAATTGTATGTATTGAGCTGTACTGTACTGTACCCATTCTGCAATCTGTTAATAAACTTTTCAATCAATCAATCAATCATAGTCATAACCTAACGTTCTTTATACAACGGCATGCAAATTTCTCGATTCTGATTGGCTGAAACAGTCCATTTACACGTATGTATTGCGATCAGTCCGCGCTTGCTGGCCCAGGACCCGCCCACAACCGAATCACATCACATCAATCCGCCGGATCACAAGAAGGTGGACAATAATCTTTACAAATGGATATGTTGATAGCGACTAAACGACTAAATATCAAGCGATTCTGTCACAGCGAATGTCTTAGTCGTTTAAACAATGTTGGATGATGTAATTGATGGGTCTTGAATAATAGTGTAACAAAAGAAAAATCGCGGATTGATTGATGGATTAATTTGCAATTTTCTTTTTCAATTTCTTTTTTCTGCAGCCCTCACTCTCACTGTCCGACGCTGGCTCAGTCTCCACCCACCCCAAGCACACACACACACACACACACACACGCACACACACACACGCACACACACACACACGCACACACACACACACGCACACACACACACTCCTGTCCTGTCTGCAACGTTACGCGGGGGATAGTCAGACTGAGAGAGAGCTGGGTGCTGTGCTGTTCTAAGTGAGCATGGCCTATTGAGTTGATTGATTGATTGATTGATTGCTAATTTTATTACTTTACGCTTGGTTTCCAACTGGTTAAGTTTAGGCCCTCTACAGTAGGTTTAAAAAAATAAATAAAAAAATAGGGCGAAGAAAACTTTTTTTCCCTATAGGGCAAAGAAAACTTTTTAATTTGTTTTACCTACTTTCTATAGAAGCATCTAAGAATGAAGTTCTATAGAAAGTAGGTCTGCATCCCCTTAACAATTGTGTGTATTGAGCCGTACTGTATTGTACCCATTCTGCATCTGGTAATAAAATGTTCAATCAATCATTCCAATAATACACAGTTGGATGTGTTAGTTGGTTGGATGCACTTCAAGCTGCTTCCACATGAGGCAACTTCTCTCAATCATTCCAATAATACACAGTTGGATGTGTTAGTTGGTTGGATGCACTTCAAGCTGCTTCCACATGGAGGCAACTTGTCTTTTTTGTAGTTGTGGGAACTACTTTTTCTGGCGGATGGTTTTTTCAATAAATCTTCGATTAATGTGTGTTTATTGTATAGCAATAAGGTTGGATGAATATGGCAGTTGTATAAAAGCATTACACCACTTGCAGTCGTGATTTGTGAACAATAAACCATGCCTAGGGGGGTCTAACGACCCTCGGCTGCGCCTCGGGCCTAACGACCACCCCTAGGCATGGTTTATTGTTCACAAACCACTCCTGCGCGTGATGTAATGCTTAAGTATCACACTAGCTCCCGCTCAGCGTCTCATTGCATAATAGGAGCTGAGCGGGAGCTAGAAGCTCGACAAATGTACCCCGCTGAGGCCCCCCACAACCATCAGATCAGGGAAGACCGAGCCCCCCCGACCCCCCCTAATGGAGGGCACCCCCCCTATTGGGGGCTTCACGGGAGGGTGACGAACCCGACCGTGCGAATAGGCACTCAAGCAACTCAACGCACAGGGTGAGCAGACCGTGGCTTGACCCCACGACTACACACACGCACAACCCGCATGCCACCCGGGAACGAACGGAGGGAACAACCTCGTTACTGCCCCCAGAATCACAGGGTCAAGGGCAAACCCAAACCCGTGGCAAGGCCGTAGCAGCGGAGCGCGAAGGAAGACCCAGACCCACCAAAGGGACTGGACCCCCTGGAACGGGGGCCCGGAGAAGTCCATGATGCCAGCATCAAGACCCCACCAGGTGGGCACTTAGTGACCCCGCCCCCCACATCGCCAGCGTATTCGGACAAAGGCCCCTCAGCCGAGCGGGCCCTGTCCCCCCAATAGTACACCGCCTGGCACACTGACCCTGCAGAACAGGCAGTCAGCATGGCCATAAGCACACAAAAAAGGTTAACCAACGGAAGCAGGCAGCGCACCGGGGAAAAACCAGGCAACAGGCTGTTAACCCTAGCCTGGAGACTGCGGACGAGACAGGCGCCAGAGGGGACAGCTGAACACAGCCGCCCCGGCGGAAGGGGCGTAAGCTGGCGTTGTTGCATGACCAAGCCTCCATTTAAAAAAAACCCACCCAGAGGGGTTGAGGCAGAGAAGGCTGACACGATTGGCAGACGTCATGAACGTGCAGGGGCACCCTCAACCGGTGAACCCGGGAGTTGACACTGCTCCAACACACCAGGGAATCAACCACCTTGGTGTTACCCAATGCAGTGGTTGTTCCTATAACCCCTCAAGAAAAAAACTCCAAAACACACCGCACCGGCTATACCGCAGTACAAGTGTTTCAGTTTTCAAAAAAGGGTTAACCCAGGCCTACGGGTCGACGAAACATGACTTCGGACCGGGCCCGGCGATACGGGAAGCACAGGGTCACCAGAGGAGGTCAAAGACCACCCCAACAGGCCCCTCTTCGCCATGCGTAAGAGAGGTGCGAAAAAGAATGGAGAACCAGCCCCAAGCACACCGTACTTGGTATTCCCAGGCGGTCTCCCAACCAAGTACTAACCAGGACCAACCTGTGTAGCGGCCGAGATCTGACGAGATCAAGCGTGTACAGGTTAGCATGGCCGTAAGCCATTACGACAGTGCTGAGTAAAAAATTTACCCAACCAGGGTCTCCATAGCGCTTAACCCTGTGACACCCGGACCGACCTGGCATTTTCCCCCCTGAAAAAAGCCCAAGTCCCTCAGGGTACCAGAACAGCAGATCTGCATCCCCGGCGGACAACGGGTTCAACTGATCCGGACCAGCGTGACCAGAACCAGTCCCGTGCCCTAACCACGCCGACATGCCTACTCCAGGAGAAAGGGCAGATATGCGTGTTGATCTTAAACATGAAAAGAAGGCGCCACCCAGACGTTCGGGGCGAACCGCGCCCGGTGGCCCACCCCCAGGGCGTGAGACCCCTCTACATATGTTCAGATCCATTCCGTCATCATCCCCCAGATATGAACGAGAATCCGTCGACAACCAAAACAGGTCGTCGGAAGAGGAAAAACCTCCATCCCAGTTGCTTTATAAAAACGCTGTTTTAAACCCAAGCAACCAAGGCGTGCCTGATTACAGAACACCCCGAGCTAGCACTATGCATGCGTCGGGACACAACCACATCAATGAACAGGCTATTTAGACCTGTCATTGAATCCCCAAGGCGCCCAGGGGAACGACAAGAGGGGTGTGATACTTCCTAACTCCAACTCTTTTTAAAAGAAAAGAAGGAAGCACCAACAGTATGTATCCCAGTCTACACAGCCGGGGGTACATTTTTTTAACATTTTTACATTCCACCACCCTCCCATAGAGAGGAGACGGAAATCCCCAGAGAGACTTCCCACGCGAGCTGTACAGATTGAAAAGAATATATTGCACCTTGAGCCATGTAAAAGTTTGGTTTTAGGGCTCTCCGGGGAGGAGGCACTGAACCCATACACACTCAATAATCGAATTGAATCGAATACACACACAATAGAGTAGGACTCCTTCTTGAGGTTCCACTCACCTTATCAATCTGAGGAGGAGGCTCTGTACTCTGAGGAGGCTCCCTCACATGGAAGGAGAGTCCCAACTCACAGAAGGCCCGAATAGGAGCTTTGTGAGGAGGAGCCCTGACCACCCCCCGTTTTAAACAGATCCATCATATGGACCTGAACAGCACACGGAAGTCCTACCAACAGAGACGCGCACGGTGACGTACTCTATGGTGGGGGAATTTCTGCTGTGCACACGCCCAATATGCCAGGGCGTGGGACCAGGAAACTCCTTCCCACCCCCCCCTCACCCTGTAACGTGCCGAACCGCAACGTGACAGGAACCTTGAAGGACAGGTGGGTTTACCCCTGACCAACAGAAAAAAGGGGAGGAAAGGTTACCAGTTCACCCCTTTACGACCCCACACCCATGATACGATGTAATGACAAAAGAGAGTATGACACAGTCATAGTCAGCTCCATGAAGCGTCTAACAGCTTCATACAGCGCATGTGCTAACCTGCTATCTGATTTTTACTAAGGAAAAAACACAGAATAGAGAGGGCTCTCCAAGAGCCCCGGTACCAAACTTACACATGTGCTTCTGTGGCCAGCCCAACCCAGTTGTAGGTTACATGACACACACAACCCATCATCACCTACAAAAAATGGCAAAAACACTCTACAGAGGAACGCCGTTTTTCATAATCAGAGAATACATAATTCTCGATTAGTATCGGCCACAGGCCTTGCTAAGCACACGAAAAGCGACCAAACAATCTTTTCTTTTAGGAAAATAACGTTTCTCAAGCAGTGTTTAGCACAACCTCAGCAATCAAGCTAAGGGTTACATCGTATCCCTACCACACAGTGACACAATGTAGTGCAACAACATGTCTGAGAGGAGGATGAAGAAGTCCCCAGGGAACCGGGGGGAAACACAAGCCTCCTACTTTACCCTTAATACGGCCAGTTGAACAGGTAAACCTGTTAATATGTGAACACACTGTTCATTGTCATTACAGGCTGAGAGAATAATCATTCTTTACTCATGTCACTAAGCATAGCTTTATAGGTTAGTTTAACCCCCTTAGTTGAGAGTGCTCGGTACAAGAACACACATGATGTTTCTCAACACAACAAACCAGATCATTTTCACATCTGTAATAAACAACCCTATTTGCATGGAGAAGCTAATACCAGTGACAAGACAATTCACACATAACTCGCATCGTATCCTAAATGTAGTGCAGCAGCACACGTTTTGGAAAACATCGTTATTTACAAAACATTTAGAAGGGAAAGCAAGAAGAAGTGTTCAAGGTCTGGTCCAGACCTAGCCTACCCGGAGCGCAGATCAAGCGAAGTGCAGTCTCTAACAAGTCACCGTAGTAAACACAGCCGTGTTGTCGACCTGGGCAGCGTCGCCGCTCCATCCCGTCGCTACGGTCCCCCTTGTTGACGCAGTCCTTGCCGTCCTGGCTCAGGGCAGGGTCGACGAACATCCTCTGTCAAAGATGACGTCGTAGTCAAGAGTGTTTAAAACATGTTATAATCAAAGCACGTTCAAAAGTGTAGCATTAAGCTAACGGCCGCTCTAACCGTCGGGCGCTACCGCCCCTGCCCGCGAGACGCCGAGCGAACGGCGCACGCGACCAGAGGAGAGACTTCGAATCCCCCCGCCTCTCCCCGTGAGGGAGAGGGGAGTTGAGAACCGCGGCGGCGCGCGAGGGGCCGGAGCCACCCCGCGCTGGGCCTCGGCCGATAGCAGCAAGCTAACGTTTCCTAGCCTAGCCTAGGTAGGCCACGACTAGCACGCAAGCTAACGTTTCCTAGCCTAGTGATCACAGCAGGCTAGCGCCGCAGCTAACAGCTGACTGGCTAACAGTAGGCCACCACTAGCACGTACGCTAAGCAGCTATCACCTGAACTTGTACACAATGATATAACAATCACTCAGACAGGTCGCCGTTCTGAAACCCTCCTCACTTTTTAAGAGAAAAGAGAAACAAGATGTTAACACATTTTTACAACTGTGATTTTACCAACACCCGACGGAGCCAGCACAATACCCAACTGGCCTGTAGCTGACTTGAACACAGATCTTCCGCTAACGAACATCCATGCCCATATTTCCTCGTGAGGGAATACTCTCATTTGGATATGAAAGACGGGGCCTACACGGTGACAGAGAAAACATCCACTCGTCCAGAAAACACAGGGATCACCAGTGTTAATGGTCGTGGCCCACTAGTTAACTATAATGGGCTTCAGACCAAGGTCTTCCACTGTTGCCTAAGAAGCTGAACAAAAGACCTTAATCTGGGGCCGGTGTTCGTAAACATTGTCAGCCAGCCCCCATAGCACTAACAGACAAGTGGAGCCGCAAGCAAAACATTACTCACCAACCTGAACCCACCGCTTCTCACAACAGCGGCGCGTCCTACAGTTCAGCTGTGTCCTGAAAGGTTTTACCGCAACCAGCCACAGCAAGGAACTGCAGTTGAGAGGCATGCAGCGGCGTGCTCCCAATACGAAAACCGGTGGAGGATTTTAGAATGATCACCATCTTCCAGACACTCCAGTGACGAAGACAATATCGCCGTATTTTCTCGAAAATAGTGAGAGAGAAAATAAAGATATGATGTCAACGTATCTTTCTTCCTTTCCTCAGAGTAAATATTTTTCTCCACGTCAAGTGGGCATATGAGCAGCACGTTGCTTGTGATGAAATTTGAGAAGGAGATGAGTGTGTGGCACCACCCCTGCTTATGTAGGTAAGCGGATGGGGGTGTGGCCAGATGAATGCTGGCATTTAAAGGTACATTTTGAAATTTATTCAGTGTATATACGCTGAAGCGAGATATATGCAATGAGACGCTGAGCGGGAGCTAGTGTGATACAGAACTGTGTTAATCTAAATGTTATATTGTAACTGTCTAGTTAGGCATTAACTGTGTTAATCTAAATGTTACATTGTAACTGTCTAAAGCATTAACTGGGTTAATCTAAATGTTACATTGTAACTGTCTAGTTAAGGCATTAACTGGGTTAAGTGGGGAGTGCGTCATGGTACAGTTACAGTAAGTGGGGAGTGTAAACAAGTTGAACGCGTCGTGTGAAATAACGTACGCGTCGCGTGAAATAACGTTATGTGAATAAACCTATAACGTTACAATGTACAGTTTCTGACAGCTGGCTGTGTTGTGAAATGTGCATAACGTTATGAATAAACCGCGAAGTCACACGAAATAACGTTATACGCGAATCTGGTAGTACATAACTTCTTGATATGATAACATTACATCCGCCTTTTACCGCGTGACGAGCTAAACCAATCAGAGAGGGGCTTCGCTCAACCAATCAGAGAGGGGTCTGCAGAAATGGAGTTCAACCAATCAGAGAGGGGTCTGCAGAAATGGAGCTACGAAATGTAGAGATGCGGTAGTTTGCATAGATATATATAGAACACTAGATAGCTTGCCCGCGCTGCCGGCCAATGGAGAGCGACATCGCTGAACCGCCGCCATCTTGGGAGGGTCAGCCTTGAGTGAGAGTGAGTGAGCTGCACAGACAAAAATACTCATAACTCGCTGAAATATTGACGGATTTACAAACGGTTTGGTTTATTAAAAGCATTATTAACGTGGCTATGATTTAAGCGGTTTGTAAAAAAAACATCTTTAAAACATTATTTTTTAATAAGTATGCAGTATCATAACTACATCTTTGATGTTTATAGCAAACCAACCCGTTTGTAAATCCGTCAATATTTCAGCGAGTTATGAGTATTTTTGTCTGTGCAGCTCACTCACTCTCACTCAAGGCTGACCCTCCCAAGATGGCGGCGGTTCAGTGACGCTGGTGACTCCGCCTTAAGCTATCTAGTGTTCTATATATCTATGGTAGTTTGCAGGCTGTTCGACGCGGAAATGGGCAAAGACACAGCTCGGCACGCGATTGGGCAAACATGTCAGTGGCCAATCAGAGAGCGTCTCCGAGAAATGCGGCTAGGAAAGAAAATAACGCCTCGGCTCCGGCACGCGGAAGTGCAGTGGTCTATAGCTGGAGAACTAGCTGCTGGCTATTACTAGTTAACTTGCTGCTAGCTGTTGTCTATGACTTATGTAAGCTATTGAATGTGTTGTATATTATTATTGGGACGTTATTAGGTGGAGTGGTCGCTCTCTTGGGGTGTTTGTCTTGGGAAAGAGTGGGGAGCTCTCAACAACTACTAGCTATTGTCTGTTACTAGCTAGCTAGCTACTAGCTACCAGCTCCAGTGCTTTGACTGCAGCAGCTAGTTGGTTGTTGAGTGGATCGTAAAGGTCTGTTCTGTTTATCATCAGGTGAAACCAAGCTACTTCACACCAAACCCAATGATGCTGCATCTGATGTGTGTCAACACAGGTATGGAGATGTTTGTGTCTGTTTCTTTTGAACACGTTGTTATGTGTAATGACAGGCTGTAGGCCTAATAGCCTTATAGCTAATCCACACCAGTTCAGCTATTGATTGATTGATTGATTGAAAAGTTTATTAACAGATTGCAGAATGGGTACAGTACCCCATTTTCAATTCATCATAACATATATGACATACATGACATACAGATAGACAGTACTGCTACATCTATACATTTATGACATATCAGATTTGCAAATACAGTACTGTTTGTGATACAAAAAGTGTCCAGAAAAAGAGTGTATATACATTTGACGTAGAAACTGTACATTGGAGGAGGTTGGGTGGGTGGGGGCTGTACATTGGAGGGGGGGGGGGGGGGGGGACACTGTACATTGGAATACTGACAAAGCCATACTTGGCAATTTACTGTACAACTGGGTTAAGACATTTGTAGGGGCCAGTTTTGAATTGCAGTCTCCCATAGGTGTTCTTTGAGAGTGTTTTTGAAAGTGGGTAGTGATTCACATTCCTTTACAGCTTTGGGTAGGGCGTTCCACATTGATGTGGCATAATTGCGAAACGTGTTTAGTCCCTTGTTTGAGCCGAATCTGGGTTTAACATGATTTGTGGAGCTCCCTCTGGTGTTGTGATCGTGGTATTCACTGACCTTTGGGAAGTATTTTGACATGTACATGGGTACCTTGGTCGCGTAGTGTATCTACTTAACGACCAGGCCCATTGCAAGTTGCTGTACTCTGTCGTCTACTCTAAGCCATCCTAGGTTGTCAAAGTGGGCCGGGGTGAGGTGGGTTCTAGGAGTCAGGTCAAGCAGTAGTCTGACTAGCTTGTTTTGAGATGTTTAATTTGTTTTTTAGTGCCTTTGAGGTGCTTTGGTACCATGAGGTGCACGCATAGTCGTAGTACCCTTGAATGAGTGCTCCTGCCAGAGTCTTCAGGGTATTCTTGTTTACCAGAGAGGAGATCCGGTACAAGAATCGAGTTTGTTGGTTGACTTTTTTTATTACATTGGATGCCATTTTGTCACAGGAAAGATTAGCCTCTAGGATGGAACCTAGGTAGGTAATTTCATCTTTCCTTGTGACAATATTGTCACCCACTGTAACCAAGAAGGGCTCTACAGTGCGACCATATTGCTCGCATATGCCCCTAAAAATATTTGTGTGCGAACCTCAAAAGTCAATTAGGCGCACGCCGTGCGACTGCAGATTACAGCCTTCAGTCGTACTTTTTATTTCTCCGCTGAGAATCGTTAAAAAACTACAAGTCCCACATTGCACTCAAGCCAACGGTCCAATCACAGTAGAGTGAAGTGACTGGTTTCATGGGAAATAAAGCAAATGACCAATCGGAAAGCTCTCATTTTGCTTGTTTACTTCCTGAAACTCTGCCATTGCAATCAGGGCTCTCGTTTTCCGAGACACTAACTTATTATATAGTATCTCTCTTACCAATAGCCAGTGGTGCGTTATTGAAATCAACTGGGATTGCACGCACCTAATGGTGCCACGTGCACGCGCGCTCCCGGCGCGTGCGCGCGCTCCCGCGAATGTCCATAAATGTCCCCTTGCTTGAGCAGCAGACTACAGACAGTTCCTAATTGCCTCTACGAATGGAATGTAACACATGTCATTCACAAAAAGTTAGGTGTGAATGTATCCGAGAACGTATTTAACACACCTGACGACCGGCGCTATTGATATGCAAATAGCGAGTACGTATGTGGGCTTGCACGGAGTGCAACCCCGTCCCATGAACAACGCATGCCTGCCAATAGCAATAGATTTTAGAACACCTAGATTTATCGATAGCAATAGTAATATAACGTTAATGCAACAAAACAAATGCCTTGCTTTGTTAATCATAACGTTGATGCAGTAGCTTATGTCGGTGTGTTGGCTGTAACCAGTGATGCCACAGATTACTTGTAAAAGTAATCTGATTACTGATTACTGATTACTCCTTTAAAAAGTAATCTTAGTTACTTTACTGATTACTTGATTATCAGAGTAACTTAGTTACTTTGAAAGTAACTAGGTTACGAAGTCGTCCCCCCTGCTGCTGCCACAACATAAGAATGACCAAAAAAAAATTAGTAAAATGTACTCAGTTTGAGTAAAATGTACTAATAGGGCAGGTAGGCCTATCTTGCTATCTATAGATCTATAGATTTCACAAAAGATAAATGGTCAATAACACCACATGTAGGCTGATATGTAGCCTACCTTTGAGGCCTGCCCGATTCAGATATGGTTCTACGTTATTATTATTTATTATTGTGTGAATGAATGAATGAATGAATGAATGAATGAATGAATGAATGAAAACTTTATTTAACAGATTGCAGAATGGGTACAATTAGAGATGTTCCGATACCATTTTTCCCTTTCCGATCCGATTCCGATACCTAAGCTTTGGGTATCGGCCGATACCGATATTTATCCGATACCAGTGCATACAAAAAAAAATTAAAAATTATATAAATACGTTTTTTTTTTTTTTTTACAGATACTGTTATACTGTTTTTAGTAATAACTGGAAAGTAATGGTATTTATTCAACAACAGGTGATTGTATAGATTTGTATTAGTATCATTAATCAATGAGTATGGGCTGCAGCACTGCAGATATACCCTACTCCAATGATCCACACGGACATTAAACGGTGTTGCACTCGCTACTCCGTGGCTCTGCAGATATACCCTATTCAGTCTGTAAGCTAGTGGCAGATAGAACGTTCATGTTGTGATTTTTGATGCAAAATAAATATTCAACATTCTCTTTTGAAACTCCGCCTCAGACTCTTATCCTTTGGCACTTGCTGTACTTTGCTTGCAGGTCTGCAGCCATTATTGCTGGATTATAAATAGCACCAACTTTAGACACGGTAACGTTATCAAGCTAAGCTAACTGACCTAGCTCGTCTTCCCGCATTGACATTTGATAACGTTAGTAATAGTCAGCTAACGCTAGTCAGTAGCTACTTAACTTAAATACAATTCACCGTGGGTGCATTATTGTTGATAGACGGTCACGGACAGTGTTAGGTCCTGGAGAAAGGACAGGCGATCATCTGATTTGATGTAACGTTAAAGCGGATGTTGTTCCAACTAGCTATCTTTCCAGCTAATGCTATCATAACACCAGCAAAACACATCCCGTCCGAGCTCCCCGTCACACCGCACTGTCGGGGACAATGGAATTTAAGAAAGTGTATCTGCTGTTAAAATGACACAGCATCACACTTTAAAACATGTTCATTTTATAATCCTCACTCTCCGCAGGACTCGGCAGGAGATAAATTACATCATGGGATCGGAGGCTAGAATTTACGTGTACTCGCCAATACCGATACCAGCATTTTAGGCAGTATCGGCGGCATTTCCGATACTGGTATCGGTATCGGAACAACTCTAGGTACAATACAGTACGGCTCAATACATACAATTGTTAAGGGGATGCAGACCTGAGAAAGACGTTTGTCTTGTTTCCATCAGGGTCCCCCATTTTCAATTCATATAGACATTTATGACATAGGGACATATAGGTATTTAGTACTGATACATTTGTGACATAAGCGGTATTCAAATATACAGTACTGTTACCCCTAGATCCTGACAGAGTATATACATATGATGGGGAGGGGACTGTACATTAGGAGGGGGTGGGTGGGTGGGAGGGAAATATACATACGGCGGGGAGGGAATATATATACTGCAGTGTTGTCAGTGTGCTACTGACAACCTACATACTGCAGTATGGTGTTCCATGTTCATGAATAGTGCAATGCAAAAGATGTTTAACTCAAAGGTGGAACATACTGTTTGGCTGGTGCAGCTCCGAGTCCTGTAGAAGTCGATGGTCGTGCTGTGCTGTATATTCCATATGCGGTAGACAGTATTTTGTTTCCTCCGCAAAGTGAATGTTTTTTTCACCCGGCTTAGCTGACACAAACGTTAAGTAGACTAGTGAACTTCCAGTGCGAGAAAGCGTTACGAGCGCGAGCGTCTCCCTGCTAGCTCGCAGTTTAGGTCAGCCTGAAAATAACAATAACAGCCGCGCCCACCAGCACTCCCCAATACAAGGAAAAGCTTTCCAAACGTATATTTGACTGTCGAAAACGAAAGAAAATACTGCATTCCGCCTGCATTATGATGAGATAGTAACGAAATAGTAACGCACAGCCACTTGGACAAGTAACTGCAATCAGATTACTGGCTTGTAAAGATTAACGCGTTAGATTACTATTTTCGGGGAAAAGTAATCAGATTACAATAACGCGTTAGTGGCATCACTGGCTGTAACGGACATGACAATAACATAACGTGTACACATTAAAATTGCGATAATCTATTCTAACATTTTCAAATCGATGCAGTTGAATTTCCCCCTTAGGATCGATGCATTGTTACACCCCTACACCAAAGTCACTGGCCCACTGTGTATCTGTGTGTATAATAACTTGGCTAGCGTTATCAACAGCAGAGGTGGGCAATGGGTCCAGCTGCAGCGCCGGAGTGCAAGCGGTGTGATGTAATTGGCAGACTCGACTGTCAATCAATGGTCTACCCGACACGCAAACTCATAACCAATGTTTCTGTACTGGAGGTGTACAGTATTTCAATAGGCAACCCTGAAAGGATTATTTTTCTAGAAGAGCAACACAGCCAAAACATAGGCATAAAAGGGGCTAAAGTTAAGTGACTGAACCTTTTGTAGCAGTAGTTTGATTTGATAGTTTATTTGATAGGGACAGCACATCAAGTACAAAATACAAAATGTAAACATGCAGGGTTGTAGCAAGAGCTAATTTACACACATGCACGCACAGTACAAATATACATTTATTAAAAAAAAAAAAAAAAAAAAAAAACTCTTGTTACTTGAAATATTTTCACTGTGCTCCTAAATATTTTTGGGTGCTCCTAAATTTCTTTGTGTGCTCCTAAATTTTTTCATTTAGGAGCACATGTGCTCCTTGGGAAAAAGGTTAGCGTAGAGCCGAGAAGCCGTCGGTCTTGCTGAGTTTGTTATTTGAACCGAAGAGTATGGACTCTGTTTTGCCCATGTGTAATGATAGTTTGTTGTCGGCGAGCCATATGCAGATTTTGCCTAGTTCCGAGCTAAGGGCTTTTTCAACCTGTAACTTGTTCTTGTCAGAGACCAGCAGGGCTGAGTCGTCCGCAAACAGGAACAAGTTGCAGTCACAAGCTGACGACATGTCATTTGCATAAATTAGGAATAGTAGCGGTCCTAGTATGCTTCCTTGTGGAACACCACAGCTCACTGTGAGGGGGGGGGATAGGGTACCGTTTACCTCCACCATCTGTTCTCTCCCCTTCAGGTAGGATTGTATCCAGCTCACTGATAAACTATCAAAACCTATTGCTTTTAGCTTGTCAATCAGAATGGTGTGATTGACAGTGTCGAAGGCCTTTTGTAGGTCCAGCATGACCATGCCGCAGTATTTGCCCGCGTCCACCTCTTGTTTGATGTGGTCGTTCAAATAGAGAAGGCATGTGTCAGTGGAGTGGGATGTTCTGAAGCCAGATTGGAATTCGTAGATTCGATTTTTTTCCGCAAGGTACTTTTCGATCTGTTCGTATACAATTTTTTCCATGACTTTCGAGATGGATGTAAGGATAGAAACAGGGCGGTAGTTGCCTGGGTCTAGTTATACGTTGAGTCTGGCTAGTGTGGTTATTATTATAACACAACAGAGTTACATGTTGTTCTAAGGTGACTGACGCCGTATTTGAATGTTAAGAATGATACTGTGTGATTATAATATGTTTTATTTTCACCAAAGACTATAAATAGAAGTGAATATGGGTTTGATTTAGGGATGCCCAGATCACGTTTTTTGCCACCGATACCGATCACCGATCGTCGTGAGCCATATCGGCCGATACCGATCCGATACCGATTGTTTTTGATTAAAAAGAAATTAAAAATTATTTTATATAATTTTTTTTTATTTTTATAAAATATATATATTATATAATTAGACTTGTACTTGTATTATCTGCGAGACATCGCCACCACGCAACAAGTCAAAATGCTCACTATCTGCAAACAGCTCCACTGTCTGTGTGTACTCTAGTAGCCTCCAGCTCCAAAAAGGATTCTCCGGCGCTGCAGCGGGACCCCATTGGTAACGTTAAGTGCTTTGGTCATTTCACATTCAGCAAGCCCTCAGCTCGAATACGCATTAAATCAATGTTATAAGACATTGATATCAAGAGCTATCTGTAGCTACTGCTAGCCGGCTAGATGACGTTAGGACAGAACTTTAGTTCAATGGGACATTTAGTTTTGAACAGTAAACTAGCGTCAGCTAACGCAAGCTAACTGAGGTATGAACATGAACTACTAGACTTTCTGGATCATTTGTTGATATCAGGAGCTATCGGTAGCTAGCCGGCTAAATACCGTTAGACAATGCCTACTAAACGTGAATAGTTGACTGGGTAATTTTGTTTAAACAGTAACGATAGCTAGGTAGCTAACGTTAGCGCAGGTCGAATGCACTACAGACTCGAGCAGAGGAGCCGCACCTCTTTGTTTACAAACTCTACACGGGGGCGGGCGGGGCTAGGGAGGAGGAGCAGCGGCAGTTTGCAGGTCGTGTGTGTCTGAGACAGACAGCGAGTGAGAGCTGCTTGATCGGTTTCCGCTATCGGCGAATATGACTCATTATCGGAATTCACAGATTGCATATTTATACTGAGTATCGGCCGATAACGATCGGTGGCCGATCGATCGGGGCATCCCTAGTTTGATTGATTGAAAAGTTTATTAACAGATTGCCGAATGGGTACAGTGAGTACAGTACAGCTCAATACATACAATTGTTAAGGGAATGCAGACCAGAGAAAGACTTTCGTCTTGTTTACATCAGGGTCCCCCATTTTCAATTCATCATATGACACACGCAACATACAGATAGACAGTACTGCTACATCTATACATTCATGACATACCAAATTTGCAAATACAGTACTGTTTGTGATACAAAAAAAATCCAGAAGAAGAGTGTATATACATTTGACATATAAACTGTACATTGGAGGAGGTTGGGTAGGTGGGGTGTGGTTGGGTGGGGCTGTACATTGGAGGTGGGGGGGGGTTGGGTAGGGGACACACACACTGTACATTGGAATACTGACAAAGCCATACTTGGTCTTTACTGTACAACTGGGTTAGGACATTTGTAGGGGCCAGTTTCGAATTGCAGTCTCCCGTAGGTGTTCTTTGAGAGAGTTTTTGAAAGTGGGTAGTGATTCACATTTCTTTACAGCTTTTGGTAGGGCGTTCCACATTGATGTGGCATAATTGCTAAACGTGTTTAGTCATATTTAATATTTTTGTTAAGATTGTTTATGGAATTTGATTTAGTTTCTGCCAAACAGAGTAGTGTAATTTGTAACACAGTATTTTCGGATGCCTATGAGGTGAAACCAAGCAACTGCACACCAAACCTAATGATTGTGCATCTGATGTGTGTCACACAGAGACCTCCAGTAAATGTTTCAAGTTTCAAGTTTCTTTAATAGATGTCATACAGAAGTACAGAATACTTTTATACAAAATGCTTCTAATGTTACGCTCCAGAGACTGTGCTAGACAAAAGATAAGTATGAATAAAATAGTATAGCATGTAAAAATAGAAGTAAAAAATAGAAGTCACGCACATAGACACAGTGTTCAGTATATACATATGTACAATGTTCGATGCAGAATAGAAGTAACTGAGTTACCATACAATATACAATATACTATGCAATGTACTAATATACTATATAGTGCAAAGCAGAAATGGGATGAGGTACAATTTAGGTACAATTTACAGTAAGGTGTACTGAGGCATGGGTTGTAGTAGTGTGTTTAGGTGTTCTAAAGTGTGGAGAGTGGGTGCTGCAGTGTGTTGTCCGTTTAAAGTGAGTGTGTGCGTGTGGATGTGTGCGCTGTGTGCATTTGATGGTTGCTGCATAGTGTTATTGTTAGTTGAGCAACCTGATACCCAGTACTGCCTCCTGCCTGATTAATGGTATGGTTTTATTCTTAATCCCAGAGGGGAAACATGGTTTGCCACCAGAGTGAATACAAATACACAAACAAGAAACAATTACATACAGTACAAATTACACAACACGGTAAAAAGAAGATAAGAAGAGAGCCTCTCAACACAGAGATAGCGCTGTTCGTTAAAGAATTTAACCGCAGCAGGAACAAAGGACCTAAAGAATTTAACCGCAGCAGGAACAAAGGACCTTCTCAGTCGCTCAATAGAGCATAGAGGCATCAGAAACCTATCGCTAAATGAGCTTGGCAGAGCATCAAATATATTGTACAGAGGGTGGCCTTCAAAAAATTGGTGTTCAATTTAGTCCTAGTTCACTTGGCAATAATGATCTCCAAGGAATCAGGAGGGAGGCCAATCACTGAGCCAGCCTTTTTAATGATTTTATTTATATGGTTTTTGTCACTGACCGTGATTAGACCACTATTCGTGATTCTGCCTAGAGCCAGGACTCGACAGTCACATAACTTCCGTGTTTCGCTCCAGCTGGAAGGGAGGGGCTGAGCCTGGCTGATACCCACACTTTACAGTTTAGAAGCAGCTTGGCAGCTCTTCAGCCCTGCGTTCTACAGCCTGTGATAACTCCTCTTGGGAGTCACGCTGTTTCTATGTAAACTCTGCTTTTTAACTAACTTTAGCTGCTAACTTAGCTAAGCTAGCTCACAGGCACAGGATAAATCAGTTTCATGGAGTTCTAATAGTGAGGAAAGGGGGGGTCTCCCTCTCTTTTTCTCTGTACGTTCAAGGATGATGATCAATGAAGTAGCAAAAATGTACACTATAAAAACGAACTTGATAGTTGATGAGGCCTAACAAAATTAATAGTTGGTTTCAGGTTGCCGACCGACCCTGCCGATTTAGGTGCGACCCAATATATTTTATGAGTTTTTAGAAAAAATTATAATTTTTTTCTTTTTTTTTTTTTTTCTTTTTTTTTAATAAAGTTTCATAGAAATCTTAGTCAAACATTTAGTATTATGGATATTAAACATGCTGGCAGAGTACATGCATCCATGTTGTTGTGAACATTTTAATTAAATAAAGAAATTCCCTATCCATAGTCGCTGTGGGAAAGAATAAAATAAAAAAATAAAATAAAATAAATTCCCTACCTACCCATCGCCAAACTGACAACCAACCTGAAACCAAATATTAATTTTGTTAGGCCTGATAATAAATATTTCACTTCATTAGCAAAAATTGTAATGATGTTATTGTAACATCATTAAGTCTGCTATAAGCTATTCTCCCTCTTGTGTGTGTCTGCATACATTTACTATATGCTACTCTTTTTCACATGGATTAGGCTAATTAGCTTTAACAATCCTGATTCCTGAGCCTATTTTATTCAAAAGGAAGATATTGATTTAAATGTGTATAGCCTATAATATATAAAAAATACATTTTAATCGTATCTCCTGTGCTGGCACAAGCACTACCATAGCGTGGAGTGGAGAGATAACACACAATACATATAATAATTCATGGAAATAGACTGAAAAGCTATTTATGGCCGGTAATAATCTCTGGCTGGTCTTTTTTTAAATCTAAAGCTAAAAAGGAGGATACACATTACATTTTTATAAATATTCAATAGACCTATCTCAAACCCTGCCCTCTTTTCTTGATCCTCCAATCACAACTGTCGCTTACCTCGGACAAAATTTGTGATTGGAGGATCAAGAAAAGGGTCAGGGTTTGAGATAGGTCTATTGAAATAGATTTTTTTGGGTAAATTAATGATTAATCAACTAATCGATAAAATAATCAACTGATTAATCGATAACAAAATAGTCATTAGTGACAGCTAGGCCTGCCACGATAACACATTTTGCTGGGCGATTAATTGCCCCCGAAAATATCACGATAAGCGATATTATTGCGACCGGTTAGAGAATATTTTTTTGGAGAAATTTATTTCCCAAAAGTTCTCAATTTTCTCTAAATAATTCACTAATATAAGGATAATAGCATAATAATGCAAGGACACGTTTCAAAGTGCAATACACTTGTATTTAACATTGGAAGACATTTTAAATATCCTAAATAAAAAAATGCTCAGTTTGATTGTTTATTATAAAACAAACTGAAACTGGAAACAAGCCCTCTGTCTGGCTTTTTGTGTCATCCTTTTAACATGTACATGTATTATTAATGTACCGTGCGCCGCGGTACCATGTACAAAATGTTAATAAAGTGTGAGGAAAAAAATGGAAACGTAATAAATAAAAAGGCAGTGAAACAATAATCAAATAAACACCAAAATATATACTATCTCTATTAGAATGGAGACTTCAGCACAGGATAAACTAGGGATGGGCAAAAATAATCCAGATCGATTGATCACATGATGTACTCGAGTACTCGTGGAGGAAAACGCTGTACAAAATAAACGTATTTTCCGGTGTTTTAGACTTTTATTTTGAAGCCCACCGACCGGAGCGGAAGTATTGTTGTTATTATCCTAGCAGCACCTATGAGCGGCCAACTTGTCTCGTCCGGTTCTGTGTTTTTGAGCTAATGATAAAACAAATGTTGAGATTGTTGGTGAACAACTAACTTTAGGTTAGTTTTAACGTTAGCTACTAACGTTAGATGCAGCTACTACAGGCAATCAACGATGAGGAGGAAGCGTCAAAGCCGTATAGAATAGAATAGCCCTGTGGTGCGTAGGCACGGGAGCGCAACTCGATTACCTGTTATAATAAATTAATTCATGTTTAACTTGTCCCCGTGTCCAGTCCTTTGACTAGCCCCACCCGTTCATTGTAAACAATGATGCATGTAATTGTATTAACGTTATTCTGTGTTGTAGCTATGCTATACGTTGTATTTCGTTTGTTAGCTATTTAGCTAATGTTGTTAGCATTGAATGAGCATCAACGCTAGATCTTTAATCTTTATTTAGCAGTCCAGTTTCTCCGGGCAGTAGCGAGTAACTACTTGGGTCTAAAAATAGCTAACGTTACACTACGAAGAACGCTACTTGGTTAAAAGGAGCAACACTATTGAGAAATGTAGTTAAGCTATATGTGCCGTTGCTACTGCCCCACGGAGCTCCCGTGCTGTACTCTGTAGTAAGGCCAGCGGCCCCCCACACGGAGAGTGACTGACGAGGGGTACTGGTTCCGCCTCATTAAAACAAACGCGCAAATAGCAATTAATCGCGCCCGTCAAAATCATTGCATTCATTTTAATTATCGCGCCGATTAATCGATTTATTGCTTATCGCGGCAGGCCTAGTGACAGCCCTAGTCCGCAGTATAAAGCACAAAGAGGAAGGGAGCCAAAACTGTTCCCTGAGGGGCTCCAGTTTTTGTCCAGATGACATCTGATACTATATCATCCAGCCTAACAAACTGAGGCAGAGGAACAAGATATTTCATGCACCAGGGGCTGGTTGAGTTATGCAGTTTAAACTGGATATTTTTGTTTGCTAGGATATGTGGCTGGATTGTATTGAATGCGCTAGAAAAATCAATGAACATTTCCCTAAGAGAGCTGGCAGACGATTCAAGGTGGCTATGAATTTGATGCAACATAAAAATCAGTGCATCGTCGACACTCTTCCCGTATGCAAATTGCAAGGGGTCTAAATAAGGTGCCACAAGCTCCCTGAGGTGGCCCAGCACAACCCTTTCAAAACACTTCATAATGTAGTATGTCAGAGCAATAGGTCTCAGGTTAGTGAGGCTATTACGCACATTGTTCTTTTTAGGAATAGGGACGAGACATGATGTTAACCACATTGCAGGAAAAGCAGGTGGAGACAGAGATGGAGAGAAAAGAATGAAAAACATGGCACAACTGGTCACACAGACCTTGACGGTGCAGCGTGGATAAATACCATCAGGCCCAGGGCCCTTGTTTACCTCGATGGAGGTTAGGGTTACTGGTCACACAGACCTTGAGGGTGCAGGATAAATACCATCAGGCCCAGGGCCCTTGTTTACCTTGATGCGCTTAAGCTCCTGACGAACCTCTTCAGTAGAAATGACAATAGGGGGACAACTGTCCTCAGGACTAGGCTGAGCCAGAGAGGAGAGGATACTCTCCAGCTCAGCTGAGAAATCAAATCTGTTGAACCTAGCAAAGAACTGGTTTGCAACATCGATCCCAGAGCCCGACCAACTGGAATTGTTGGTCCAATCAGTGATAGATTGAAAGCCTTTCCAAAGGCCCCTGGTATTGGTTTTGGACATTTGTCTTTCTTATCTTTATCGCTATCTTTATATTTAAGTTTTTCATGTTTTATTTTTAGCTTTCAGCTCCTTTTGAGCATGTTTAATCATATCTCTATCACCACTAAGAAATGCCCTCTTCTTTCGGTTAATTGCAGCTTTCACCTCCCTAGACACTCAAGGTTTATCATTGGGGAAACAACCTATGAAGTGTGCTGCACATTCACACGCACAATACACGCTTACCTAGGATTTGACTTGATTCAACAACAAAGCAGTCGGGGCAGTGGCAAGCCGAAAACGCTTTACAAAGTTAGATGCAGACCACGCTCGCTGCAATATTATATATTATATAATAACAAATTGTTCTAAATAAATAATAATGATAATAAATTATTTGAAGTTTGGATTTTTTTTCTTACAACACAGAGATTACATTTTTAGAGACTAAAAGGTAAAAAAAAGGTACCGTTGGGTATCGGTATAGATTCACAGGTACCGGTATCGGTTCAAATGTGAAAGGTACCCAACCCTAGTCATAGGAGACTATTGCGCTTCGTTGCCCCTTATATCTTGAATCGCGCTCCTGAATCAGTCACATGGTACGACCGGCATGTGAGGTTCACCGTCACCACACACGTCATCAACACGAGCCTCGATACACTCCACATACATTTCTGGATTATTCAACAAACGCTTTGTGTGTTTACAGTGTGAAGTCTCTCTGTGGCAGAACTCTACTGGACCAAGACTTTCTTCTTGTGGAAACGGACACCAGACTGTGGACACCACAACATCTGTAAGTACAATTATGTTTACTTTGTTTTCCTCTTATTGCTCCTTCCTTGCAGCAGCGGCACTCGAAAGGAGCCTTGAAGTTGTACAATCTGAGTCTCCTGAACATGGAGAGACCAATCCCAAGTCGATCGGAACTTTCTCGGCCGAGCTATAGTCACTTTTTCAGCACCTACTCCCCATGCGCATGCACAGATTGCCCACTGAGTTTCGGGATTGTCCAGATGTCTAGGTTTATCAATCTGTGCATGCAGAGTTTGGGGAGTAGGTGCGGAAAAAATTACTATAGCTCGGCCGGAAAAGTGCCGATCGATTTCAAAATCTTTAATCTCAATCAGATCCGATCATATTTTAACCTCTTTACCTCTTAACACATTGACTGCCACGCTTCTATCCATCAATGTATGATCACTGCCACCAGTCTAAGCCTATGGAGATGTTCACCTTCTTTGCAGGGCTATAACTTTTTAAATTGTATTGCTAAATTGCCAATTACTATGGCCCATTCAACATCGATTATCTATCGTTCAGGATGTAGGGACGTTATACTTTTTCATTCATAGATTCTTCCAAAAATAGCTTCTAGAATATAAGTATGTTTTTATCGTTTTCTGCAGTAATTCATAGAACGTGAATTATAGGCATAAACGCATATATAGATTATCAACTGCCGTTTATTGCTGATACACACTATATTAAAAAATGCAACGGTACATGATCATATACGTTATGATTCATCATGCGCTGATGAAAGGGGGGGGGGGGGTCGTTTATAATTCCATGATCGTCAGTAAATGCTTTATGTAGTATGGGTGACATATTGATCAGAGCGGTTTGCATTGAAAAGAATAAACAATCAAGCTGAAAGTAACGTTACTGTCCTCTTACCGTTCGCCAATGAGACTGGAGGAAAAAGATCCCACTTATTTGACGTCGATCGACTAGATCCATTTCCGGTTTGTATGGTGCAATAAACGCCCAAATCATATTGATTATTGAGTTATGGCAGCGATCCATATACACGAATGTGTGTCTAGAGTCCCGCAACGATATGTGACTGCCGGATGGATTTCCCAGATGCACCGAGATCACCAGATCCATTTCCGGTTGTAACTCGCCCGATCATCCACCAGGCGGCGCCGCGGCGGTATTGAAGCGTTGCACTGTTGTTGTGCAGAGTCCCACTGTCTCAGCAGAGGCTGGGTAGCGGAATTATGAATACCATGGCGAAAAAATGAAATATGATCTCAATAACGTTGTACAGCGTGGTTTGGCAGAATTTGCATGACCAGCAAACCCGTCGTACGCCGTTTATGGCGGTCAATGTGTTAACCTCTGAAAATCCGCCTAAAAATACACACTTAAGTAAATGGAAGATTGCTCCACTTCTACAAGGTCCATTTGCATGGTCCAATGTATTCCCAGTGTCATAAATATTGTCTATTACTAGGCTTGAGTAAATTGTGATGAAACAAAGGAGAATATGAATTATGATTTGATTGATTGATTGAAAACTTTATTAACAGATTGCAGAATACAGTACAGCTCAATACTAACAACTGCTAAGAGGATGAAGACCAGAAAAAGACTTTCGTCTTGTTTACATAAGGGTCCTCCATTTTCAATTCATCAAGACATTTATGACATACAAGGATTTTGACATTTACCGGGGCCAGTTTCTAATTGCAGCCACAGTTGGTATAGAATAGAATAGAAATCCAGAGGGAGATTTGGCACTACAGATCGCTCACATTGAACAACAATAAACATTTATGTAGTCATTGTCAATAGGACTAAAATAGGAATGAGAATATAATATTAAAAATAAGAATAAAGTAGAATAAAGAATAAAATACTGTCCGGAATATACATTCTGGTATGTATTTACATTCTAAAATCTTAAATATACAACTATCCAGCCAAAGATATACAGAAATATACAATAAAATTTACAGTGTAAAGTGATCAGGAAGATCGTGAGAAGTGAAATCTTTTTTTAAGTGTCCAGGAAGATTTCGCCAGGCTGTACTGTCACCCTGTGCTCAGTGTTGTCGGAATGAAGGACTTCCTGTGCCGTTCAGTGTTGCATCTATTGAGTCTTTATGTCTAACACTGAACATGCTCCTTCTTTCAGCCAAGTCTGTGTGTAGTGGGTGGGAGGGGTTGTCCATGATGGCTCCACCCCAGCTCCACCCCAACCACGTTACTGGCCTTCCGGACCAGCTTTTCCAGAGTACAGAGTTGTAGGGCTGGGCGATATGACGATATTATATAAATATCGGGTACAGTTCATTAACTATACACTTTTTCAACGTATCGTGGATATCGTGATGTTTTGCCCAAGAGGATTGTGTCGCGTCAATCTGTCCACATGTTACTCGTTCATATCTCAGCCCGTGCTGAGATATGCCCATTCCGCGGTCTGTTAATAAAGTTTTCAATCAGACAGATGTATGGAAAGGCTTTTATTATAACATTTGTTGTAGTAAAATCATTATGCCTCATTTAGTCATCCTGTGGAGCACTGGTCTCCTACTCGACGGCCGCGGGGAGCTAATGTTAGTAGCTTTGTTGTTGTTCAGCACACAGGACATTCAGGAAGTCAAAAACTAATAGCGCTTGCCGATTGGTGCTAAGAACAGCAGAGCGGGGGCAAGCGGTGTGACGTAATTGGCAGACTCGACTGTCAATCAGAATGAATGAATGAAAACTTTATTAAAAGGTTGCAGAATGGGTACAATACAGTACAGGAGGATGAAGACCAGAAAAAGACTTTCGGCTTTTTTACATAAGGGTCCTCTATTTTCAATCCATCAAAACATTTAGAGACATACATATATACAGTAGTTTCATAAAAATGCTAAAATGCTATTGATTGATTGATTTAAAACTTTATTAACATATTGCAGAATGGGTACAGTACAGCTCAATACATACAATTGTTAACACTTTGGCTGCCATGAAACGTCTTTAGACGTCATTGCCGGCCATGCTCAAGTTTCCGGAGGACGCTGTACAGCGTCCTTATATCAATATTTCAAAAATCTGCGATCGGATTCATATGTCCCCTCCGCTGGCCTGAGATCCACCAGGAGGACCCACTGAGCTCTCTGGCGGTTCAGGAGCGCCATCTGGTGGCCGATCGGCGCAATCGCTTTAACAGGAAGTGGCATAGAGGTTGTGCTGGACGTCCGTATTACTTCCGGGCGCTCGCTATAGGTCCCGGCATTCTAGCTCGTCACAATACACAGTGATCGATTGCCAATAACTCGATAAACAACATGATTTGGACGTATATACCATTATACAAGCTGGAGATGGACCGGGTAAATCTACATCCCATAATGATAAGATTTCTACTCTACGATGATCGCCCAACGGCGCGCGGAGACTGGGGTGAGTTTCAGCGTGTAACGTTACCGTCTTCGATACTAACTGCTATTATCAACATTTGACCCACATTAGATGATTGGTATAACGCTGCCCACGGAATTATAAACGCCCCCTAGCCCATCCGGTCAACATCAGATGACGTGTAGTAACTTCTAGAAGTACGTCTAGTTGGAATTTTTTATATCGCGCTGATTGCCATAAAACTGTATTGCATCATCAATATAATGCATTTGGGGCTATAGATCACGTTCTGGAGAAAGCTGCAGAAAGAGATGAAAACATACTTATACATTAGACCATACTTTACTATGAATATGTGAATGAAAAAGTTTAACGTTGCTACACAATGAACAATACATATAGGACTTTGAATGGGCCCTAATAATGGCAATGTAGCAATAGAATTTAAAAGGTTATAGCCATGCAAAGAAGGGGTACTTCTCCATAGACAAATAGAGCCGGCAACCTATGGTATATCATGAATTTAACCCAAGGCAACCAAAGTGTTAATGGGTATTTTATTTTGTCTTTAATGTTAGCTTGCAAACTCAAATACTGTCTTGGTAAGCCTCATAATGAATTGTTTGGGGTAAAAAAGAAAAACATCGTGATGTGTATCGTGTATCGCCGAAAGGTCAGAAAATATCGTGATATCATATTTAGGCCATATCGCCCAGCCCTACAGAGTTGTAGTATTAATTTGTGCAGTGATACAGGTACAAAGACACTGGTAGTAAGTCTATAGGTATAGTATTAATATATACAGTGATACAGGTATAAAGACACTATGGTAGTAAGTCTATAGATATAGTATTAATATGTACAGTGATACAGATATAAAGACACTATGGTAGTAAGTCTATAGATATAGTATTAATATGTACAGTGATACAGGTATAAAGACACTATGGTAGTAAGTCTATAGATATAGTATTAAATTATATGTACAGTGATACAGGTATAAAGAGACTGTGGTAGAAAGTCTATAGATATAGTATTAATATATACAGTGATACAGGTATAAAGACACTATGGTAGTAAGTCTATAGGTATAGTATTAAATAGGGATGCTCGATATTGGTTTTTTTACCGATACCGATATACCGATATTGTCCAACTCTTAATTTCCGATACCGATATCACATTTTAATGCCGATATCGGCCGATAATATCGGACATCATTTCTATAGAAATGTAAAAATAGGCAATCTGAAATACATGGATGTACCAATACACTGCTTTGAAGATTATTGTCGTGATGTAGTGGACCTGCGTGCCAAGTTCAAGACGGTGATGTCTCAACTCTATCTGGAGAAATACAGACCCCTATTAACATACCCTGCAATACTTCGCATTTTGATAAAAAAGGAGCAAGGGTTTTCCTCAACTCGCCTGAAGATGCAGCCAAATACTTGTCTGCACAACACGCAGGATAGTGTATAAATGGCCTTTTAATCTCTGTTATGCAAGGTCACCATATAGTATAATCTTTAATGAACCGAGGATTTGGGACAGAGAGACCTACGTGCTCAGAGTTATTGAATGCTTTCCCCGTCGGGATTCTATTATTGCGGACATATTGGATTCAAAATTGGAACACTCCAGAACATACTGGAACATTAGAGCAATGTAAAAACGACATATTGGAATAATCTAGAACATCTAAAGCAGACCTGGGCATTGTACGGCCCGCGGGCCGCATCCGGCCCGCGGGATGATTCTGACCGGCCCGCGAAAGATTACATGATAATAAAAAAAAATAAAAAATAAATAAAAAAAAATCTTTTTTTTTAATATTTTTTTTTATTTTTTTTTTTTTTACTTTTTTCTTTTCATGTCAACGTTCACACGCACAATATACGCTTAGGAGACATGCTCAGAAGATGTTGGTTCTCTTTGGATCCACCTACATATGTGAACAGACATTCTCATTCTCGTTTACCAAGTCCAGGTACAGATCCTCTCTCACTGATGAACATCTGGCAGCTGTGCTTCGCATCTCCACCTCAGACATGCAACCTGACTTTGATGGACTTGTTAAAGCTCAACAGAGACTGGATTTCTCACACTGAATGAAACAAAAAAGAACTGAAGAACACTAAAATGTGGAAATATAACAAGTGAAATGGGACACTTGATATTTTTTTTTCTTAAATGTTTAATATAGGCATGTAAAGTAAAAAAAGGCTACAAAACTGGGACACTTTTCTTTACACAGTTCAGTGACATGTCTTGTTTATTTTTGCTATAAGATGAAGTGATGTCTTTAGAAAGCTAAGAAAATCCTTGTTTCAATAGTATATGAAACTCAAAATGCCCTTTGTTATTAAAGTTTCACATTTTGTTTATCATTTTGGAAATAAATTCTATTTGAATAAATTCTATTTTTGAAAGCTAACCTCACCTTTTAATTGCCAAATAATAACATACACTCTTACCAGGGGTCAAAACAATGCCATTTACTGCTTTTTATATAGAAATAAAATGTATATTATGCATAATTGAGTTTGGAATTTTGGCCCGGCCCCCCAACATATTTTCAGTTGCTCATTCGGCCCCCCGGGAAAAATAATTGCCCACCCCTGATCTAAAGCATTCTTTGATATAGGGAACATTCTGGAATAACAGCAATACATGGTCAGTCATTCTACCAGAAGCCCCTCGGGGGAATAATCAACAGCATCTAGATGCAGAACCACAGAACCATCATAGCAGTGGCCGGCTGAAAGATCATTCTACACAACGGATCATCGCCCACCCCGGTCAGGGGAAATGCTGCATATACGTATTTAAAAACTGTTTTTTATTAATTGGAAATATTTCCACTACTTCTCCAATTTATACTTTAGATGTTTAAGCATAGCAAAGCTCTTTTAAGATCTAAGTTAATGTTCTCTTCCTTTTACTTGTTTTTTTTCATCCGTTTTCTCTGATTTATTGAGGCTCTCTCTTCAGTTCAATACCTCCATATTATTCATGGGTTACTATAAATTACACAAGTTCATATAAAATGTAAGTGATTAGGGCATGATAATTGAAGCTTATTTTTGGTCTTTATTTTTAGTTTTATCTTATTTAAATTTTTATTTTACGGGAAAGTGGCCAAGCCACAGTCGACATTCTACTTATGGTAGAATTTAGAGTGTTAGATCCTATGGTATACATAGGAATGTTAAGGATAATTTGATCATTCTGGGATATCCGGTGGTGCAAGGGAGGGAGTCATACGCAAAGGTTGTGTTCATGGAACACAATCCTGTACGACTCTCGGTGGGAGGGAAGGGTAGGGGATTTTTATTTGTATATATGTATGTTTTTAAGCTCGGCTCTCAACGGGACCTCACTAGTGGGATGTATATCTATTATTGCCTCGCACTCTAGAAGCATTACCAAAAATTACACTACAACATGTATAGATTATGGCTAGTTTGAATATAATGATATGGAACACCGGGGGAATAAATAACCAACTCAAACGCAAAAGCGTGCTCACACTGATGAAAAAAGAACATGTGGACATTGCTCTGCTAAGCGAAACGCACATTCTAGAGAAAGACCTAGATAAATTAGCGAACAACACATACCATAATATTAGTCACTCTTCTATTGGTACGAGAACTCGGGGTGTAGCCATAGTCGTTAAACGTAAGTTGAATATTGTACTAAAGGGAGTATGGTCTGATGTAGAAGGTCGGATAACTATAGCTAAGATTGAACATAAGAACAGGAAAATAGCGTTGGTAGCGGTATACGCCCCAAATTTGTACGAAGAAGATTTCTTCACTACACTAACCAATGCAATGTTAGACATTCCCGATTACTCATTTATAATGGGTGCGGATTTTAATGCCATCTGGAACCCAAGGATGGACAAATCTTACCTCGCCTTTTCCAGCGAACAAAATAATTCATCGAAGGCATTAAAGGATTGGTCGAAGATTACAGGTGTAAATGACTTATGGCGGTTACTTAATCCCACGACCCGAAAGTACTCTTGTCGATCTGCGAGACATAATACATTATCCAGAATAGATTATGTCTTTGCATCACAGAGACTATTTGATAATTATGAAGTGGAAATGACTGTTATTTACTCCTTAAAGGTACATTTGGTATACTATCCTCCCGAGCCCCAAGATGGCGATTTAACTCGTTGCTGCTTAATAACAAGGAATTCATTACACAACTCAAAGAAGCTCTTATAGTATTCCAACGGGAGAATGCAAACTCGGTGCAAGACCCCAGAATATTATGGATGTCGGTAAAGGGAATGATCAAAGATTTCACGGATAGCTTTTCCTCCAAAATGCGCAAGAATAAATGCACAAAACTGTCTGAGCTGGAAACGCTTTACTCAACGTTATTTAATTCTCTAAAATACAACAACTCAACTCGACTAGAGAATCAAGTTAACGTACTAAAAATAGAGATCAATGCCATATACAGACAACAATCGGAAATACAAATACGCAGCACAAGACAACAGCAGTACTCCCATGGTTCCAAACCTAGTCACCTATTAGCCATGCGATTAAGAATCAATGCAAAATTTGCAGATATAACTACCATTAGAGCACAACAAGTACTTGTAACAGATCCTGTAAAAATAAACGATACATTCAAAGAATTCTACTCCGACTTATATAAATCAGAAACGACCTTCGATCAAAACAAAATGGACACATTTCTTAATCAAATTATTCTCCCTAAACTTTCAGAGGATGACGCTAAACAGTTAGAAACACCGATCACACTAGAGGAACTCAAGAAGGCCATAACCGCAATGCAAAGTGGTAAGGCTCCTGGAAGAGACGGTTTCCCATCAGAAATGTACCTTTCTTGTTGGGACATAATTGGTCCCTTATTACTAAATATGATCTTATACTCAGTCAAGGAGGGGAACTTCCATAAGAATGACAATATTGCACTCATAACAGTCCTCCTTAAAAAAGACAAAGACCCCAACGAGTGCGGTAGTTATAGACCTTTAAGCCTCCTCGGAACCGATATCAAACTGTACTCTAAGATATTAGCCATCAGATTACAAAAGCATATGACGTCTTTAGTTCACCCGGACCAAACTGGCTTCATAAGAGGCCGCCTGATCACTGATAACATAAGACGAATACTGCACGTACTAGATGCCGACAAGGATGACACCATACCTAAGGCGATGCTGTCCCTGGATGCTATGAAAGCCTTTGACAGGCTGGAATGGTCGTATCTATGGGCATTACTAGAAAGGATGGGGTTAGGAAAAGGATTCATTGATATGATTAAAGTATTATACAAAGACCCATCGGCCATGATTACAACAGGCACAATCATCTCCAAAATCTTTCCGGTATCACGCTCTGCCAGACAGGGTTGTCCTCTTAGTCCCGGACTATTCAATCTATCATTAGAGCCTTTAGCACAATATATAAGACAATCCCAATCCATAGAACCAATCGTAATCAAGGGCACACAACAAAAAATTAGTTTATATGCGGACGACGTAATATTGTTCATGCAAAACCCCAACACCACATTGCCTCATCTGCTCAAGTTGATTGAGGACTTTGGTGATTTATCGGGATTTAAGATAAATTGGCCGAAGTCGGCTTTCCTTCCACTTAACACCCCTGCAAAAAAAGATATAACCCTCCCAGGAGAGATACCGATGGTAAAACATTTCAGATGCTTGGGAGTGGAAATATTCCCCACCATAAGACAAACGGTGAAGCACAATTACACAAAAATCCAAAACAAAATCAAAGACGACCTTGATAGATGGGCAAAACTTAAAAACACAGTACAAGCACGGATATCAATAGTTAAGATGGATGTACTACCTAGAATCAACTTCTTCAGTTCAATGCTACCGTTACCCCCTCCAGAGGGTTACTGGAAAAGATTACACTCCTCTAGGGCTGGGCGATATGACGATATTATATAAATATCGGGTACAGTTCATTAACGATACACTTTTTTAACGTATCGTGGATATCGTGATGTTTTGCCCAAGAGGATTGTGTCGCGTCAATCTGGTCCACCCCGTTCAAACTTTTGAACAACGCCGCTCCCACACACACACTACTGCATCAAAGTTAGTACTTGTTATGATTAACAAAGGCATTCGTTTTGTGGCATCAACATTATATAGTTACACGTTATATAGTTACACATCAGCGTATTTACCCAAACATAGCAACGTCCGATGACGACATAGATAGCAAGCGTTACTGTTCATATCTCAGTCCGTGCCGAGTTGTGCGTGCCCATTCTGCGGTCTGTTAATAAAGTTTTCAATCAGACGGATGTATTGAAAGGCTTTTATTATAACATGTGTTGCAGTAAAATCATTATGCCTCGTTGTCATGCTGCGGTGCGCTAGTAATCACTCGTCGGCTGCGGTGAGCTGTTGTTGTTGTCGTTGAGCTGAGCTCTCGTTAAAATCAAGGAGGGCATTCAGGAAGTAAAAAAAGAATAGCGCTGCTTGCCGATTGGTGCTAAGAACAGCAGGGCGGGTACAAGCGGTGTGACGTAATTGGCAGACTCGACTGTCAATCAAAATTATTGTGTTGCCGGCTGAATGATTGAATGAATGAACGTTATTAACGATTGCAGAATGGGTACAATACAGTACAGCTCAATACAACAACAGTGGACTGACTGGAGGATGAAGACCAGAAAAAGACTTTCGGCTTTTTTACATAAGGGTCCTCCATTTTCAATTCATCAAAACATTTAGAGACATACAAATATACAGTAGTTTCATAAAAATGCTAAAATCCTATTGATTGATTGATTGATTTAAAACTTTATTAACAGAATGGGTACAGTACAGCTCAATACATACAATTGTTAAGGGGATGCAGACCAGCGAAAGACTTTCGTCTTGTTTACATCAGGGTCCCCCATTTTCAATTCATCATATTTCATATCTAAATCATATAATATCTCATTGCTAAATATATGCAATATATAATCTAATAATCCAATAATCTAAATCTAATATATAATATAAAAATGCTAAATGCATGGGTATTTTATTTTGTCTTTAATGTTAGCTTGCAAACTCAAATACTGTCTTGGTAAGCCTCATAATGAATTGTTTGGGGAAAAAAAGAAAAACATCGTGATGCGTATCGTGTATCGCCGAAAGGTCAGAAAATATCGTGATATCATATTTAGGCCATATCGCCCAGCCCTACACTCCTCCACATACAAATTTATTTGGAATAACAAACCACCACGTATAAAAAGATCCACCGCACAGAGAAATAAAGCAGATGGTGGCATGGCATTTCCAGATTTTTTCCAATATTTTAAGGCGTACACATTAAGACCATTGACAACATGGTTTGACCCCCAAGCATTAGTATCCTGGAGAAAATTAGAAGAAAACATAGTAGCCCCACATAGACTGAAGGACATAGCATACACTAAACTACCAATCAAGCACTGTGAACGAAAATTTGGCCCCATAATTACTCATGCGATCCGGATATGGCGTGAATCACAAAAAAAAAATCCTAACCCACATAAATGGCACAATCATACTCCCTTATTCAATAACAATGCACTCTTAATTGAAAAACTACCTATAAGATTCCCTATATGGGAAGAGCAAGGCATACACTCATTAGGGGATGTTTTTAACAAACAGGGTTTTTGTAGTGATAAAGAAATACGCAAAAAAATTTAATCTCACCAAGTCCACATGGCTTTTTTACAAACAGTTACAGCTATGTTTGAAGTCTCACGGTGTTCCATTAGACAGACCAATTGAACACCACAGATACCACAAATTCTTCTACGAAAGAGAGACATCGAGAGGTTTTGTTTCAGAATTTTATCATCAATTACTAACGTCCTCGTATGAAACCCTCCAACTAGACTCTGTCTGGAGGAGGGATATACCAGACCTGGAAAATGACTTTGATTGGCAAGGAGCCTGGGCAAATGTCCGACTTACATCAAGGAACCCGGATCATCAACAAATCAATCTTAACTATATTCACAGGACATACTTGACTCCTATAAGACTGTGCCGAATGGGGCTTAAACAAGACTCCAAATGCTCCCAATGTACAAATGGGGACGAAGGGACATTTATGCACATGTATTGGGACTGCCCACCAGTTAAGGCATTCTGGAAAGATGTGACCCAACAATTATCAAAACTCGTATCTTGGAATATACCTGTACACCCCTCGGTATTACTATTGAATGATGTTTTTGAGTTTGCAGTGAATCCACAGCTAAAGAGATTGGTTTTATCGGGTATCACAGTAGCTAAAAAGCTGATCGCATCACGCTGGTTTCAACCGGAAAAATGTGCCGTAAAGTTTGGTTTCTTACATATCTCGATGTGATTTATCAAGAAATATCTACAGCAAGAATTCTGGGTCTCAATGAATCCAAAATGTCAATGTGGTTAGAAGTGGTGGAGAGAATAAAAGCTAGCTTATAATGGTAGTGTCTGGTTAGGTGCGAGGGATAGTGGAGGTACTTCTCAAGGTGGGGTCCGGGAGGGGGGTGTTCGAGCTGGAGCATATGTGTGTAGGTTTTTTAGATAACAGGTATTAGGGGTATATCTTATATAAGACAATTAACTAAAATGTTATCTCATTGGATGTGCTCTGACAATTAATGCTTGTATATCTTATCGTGTGTTGTCATGTTTGTTTGTGTTTGTTTAAAAAATTATAAAAAAATAAAATACAAAAAAAAGAAATGTAAAAAAAGAAAGAAAAAAAAAATTAAAACCGATACAGATATTTTCCGATATCACATTTTAATGTCGATATCGGCCGATAATATCGGTAGGCCGATAATATAGGACATCCCCAGTATTAATATATACAGTGATACAGGTATAAAGACACTATGGTAGTAATTCTATAGATATAGTATTAATATATACAATGATACAGGTATAAAGACACTATGGTAGTAGTGAAACCACATTTAAGATATTTAAAAACAACTGCAGAAGTGGTTTGCTATTAAGATTTAAACTGACCAGCACAAATACCTTATACCTCTATAGAAGCTATGTACACAGCCAAGGTTAGGAATACCTTATACCTAGTGATGCGCGATATATCGGCCGCCGATATAATATCGGCCGATATGGCCGTTTTTTTACACATCAGTATCGGTCCGATATCAAGATGGTACACAACAACGTTAGGAATACCTTATACCTCTATAGAAGCTATGTACACAGCCATGGTTAGGAATACCTTATACCTCTATAGAAGACCCAGGGCCCAGCAGAGAACTGTCCAGGTCCAGTGGTCAGTCCTCCTGGGTCTTACATCTTGATTTCTATGTTTAAATAATATAGTTTTTACTGTTCTCTTTGGAGCCATGTGTAACTGGTACATATAAATAGTGTAAATGTTATATGATAGTACTGTGTGCCTTGTGTAGGCTACCTTGAGTATAGTTACAGTACTAACCCTAACCCTTGTGTAGCTACCTTGAGTATAGTTACAGTACTAACCCTAACCCTTGTGTAGCTACCTTGAGTATAGTTACAGTACTAACCCTAACCCTTGTGTAGCTACCTTGAGTATAGTTACAGTACTAACCCTTGTGTAGCTACCTTGAGTATAGTTACAGTACTAACCCTAACCCTTGTGTAGCTACCTTGAGTATAGTTACAGTACTAACCCTAACCCTTGTGTAGGCTACCTTGAGTATAGTTACTAGCGTCTGTATCATTGCTGCTTGTGACATTTGTTTGGCACCATTGTAAATGAGACCTTGGTCTCAATGAGTTTCCACTGGATAAATAAATGTTAAATAAATAAATAAAGTAATATATTAATCATTTATGAATGTATATCTTTGAATGTTAGTTGATGAATACATGTATATATGCGAACTAATACATACAGAAGGACATAGTATGTACTATGTAGTATGTTAAACAGTACTGTATATTTGTATGTCTTGTATGTCATAAATGTCTTGATTAATTGAAAATTGGGGACTGTCGCGTTCTTTAGATTGACCTTGAAGGATAAGGAGAGGGTTTAGCAATCAGAAGATTTATTACAGAGTGAATATTCAATATTACAGAGTATTTACACAAACAGCTGAGAGTAGACAGGAGTGCGTCCAGCTCCTTCCATCACAATGGCTTTTATAACTTCTGGTTGGTGTTGGAGTGAATGAGGTGGCTCTCACCGACTATACAATTAGGGGTGGACGGTATGGTCTAAAATTTATATCACGGTATAATTTGAAGCATAGACGGTAACGGTATATATCACGGTATCATCGTTTTTGATAAAAAAAATTATTTTATTTTATATATATATATTTTTTTTTATAAAATATATATATTATATAATTAGACTTGTACTGGTATTATCTGCGAGACATCGCCACCACGCAACAAGCTCCACTGTCTGTGTGTACTCTAGTAGCCTCCAGCTACGGCCAGAATTCTCCGGAGCTGCACCTGGACCTATACTCGAGTAGCCTCGAGCAGAGCTACGGCCAGGATTCTCCGGCGCTGCACCTGGACCCTATTGTATTGGTATTATAACGTTAGCAAGCCCTCAGCTCGAATACGCATCGAATCAGTGTTATAAGACATTGATATCATGAGCTATCTGTAGCTACTGCATATATAACGTTAATACAACGCCTCAGTGAATTATTTAGTTCAATGGGACATTTCGTTTTGAACGGTGAACTAACTTGTGTTAACGTGAGCTAACAGGTAGCACACACGTCTCTAGTACTAGACTTTGTGGAGCGTTTGTTGATGTCAGGAGCTATCGGTAGCTGGCCGACTAGATACCGTTCGGTTAGACAATGCCCCATCATGTATTAAACTAAAAGTGAATAGTTGACTGGGTCATTTTGTAACGGTAGCTAAGCTAACGTTAGCTCAGGGAGACGCCGACAGCTCCCGTGTCCCGTCCCACTAGACTACTAGACCCGTGTTTACATGCGTGCGGTAGGGGCTGGCACGCCCACTGCGCGAAGCCTCCTAAATAACTTTTTCCAGTTCGCACATATCTATTATCTATGACTAATTCTATCTATTTTTAGGGGCAAATGCCAGTGAAATAGTCGCGCTGTGGTTACATGACGTCATTGCTATTTTAGAGCTGCACTACCGGTTACACGGTATACTCAAAATCCATACCGTAGAGCAAATTCATACCGTTTATACCGTATACCGTTTATACCGTCCACCCCTACTATACATGGTGACAGTTAAAACAGCCAAGATCTAGAAAACGGTAGCCACAGACCGGCTGAGATGTACACACGCTTTTTTTTCTTCTTCTTTTTTTTATTGATCTTTTTCCTCCGATTTTTCTCCCATCCCAATGTTAGTCGTATGCCAATTCCCAATCCCCTTCCTGGTCGCTGCGCACTTACCCCCCACAGTCAGATCATCTGGGAGAGTGGAGGCTATCACGTGCTTCCTCCGACACACGTCCAGCCAATCAACCGCTTCTTTTCACCTGGCAGCGCGGATATTCTCCGAGAGGGCGTAGCGTGTGGAAGGATCACACTATCCCACTCAGGTCCTATCCTCGCTTAGCAGGCGCCCCGACCGAACTGTAGGAGTCGCTGTTTACAACGACCCGGACCCACCCCGCCAGCTTCTCCCACCCTCTAATTCAGCCAATTGTATTAGTGTGAACGGCCAGCCAAGCTGGTGACAACCCCGGAGCTGTGAGCTGGATTCGAACAGGCGAATCCAGCTCACAGCTCCGGGGTTGGTGACGAACGCAATCTCCGCTACGCCACCTAACCGCCCTGTACACACGCTTTTGATTGATTGAAATTGCAGAATGGGTACAATACAGTACAGCTCAATACACACTGCAGACCAGAGAAAGACTTCCGTCTTGTTTACATCAGGGTCCCCCATTTTCAATTCATCATAACATATAACATACATGACATACAGGTAGACAGTACTGTTACATTTAGACATTTATGACATATCAGAGTACAAAAAGAGTCTAAAAAGAGAGTATATACATTTGAGGGGGAAGAAACTGTACATTGGAGGAGGTGGGGGGGATCTTAACCCACAGGACCCTGATGTAAACAAGACGAAAGTCTTTTTGTGGTCTGCATCGTCTTAACAATTGTGTGTATTGTACTTTACCCATTCTGCAATCTGTAGCTGTAAACCGCATGTCCATCCGCATGCGCACTAGCCCAAAACGGTGGGTGGTTGGAACCGGTTGGAACCCTTGGTGGGTGGGGTTCTCCGGCACTGCAGATACACCCTACCAGAGCCTTATAATGATTATTATAATAATATTTTAGAAGGCTCTGCACCCTCCTCCTGGGGGTTAGTGTCTGAACACTCCCACGTGACGTCATTACGTGCTCTGGGGTTTGGTGTCTGAACACTCCCACGTGACGTCATTACGTGCTCTGGGGTTTGGTGTGTCTGAACACTCCCACGTGACGTCATTACGTGCTCTGGGGGTTGGTGTCTGAACACTCCCACGTGACGTCATTACGTGCTCTGGGGTTTGGTGTGTCTGAACACTCCCACGTGACGTCATTACGTGGTCTGGGGTTTGGTGTCTGAACACTCCCACGTGACGTCATTACGTGCTCTGGGGGTTGGTGTCTGAACACTCCCATGTGACGTCATTACGTGCTCTGGGGTTTGGTGTGTCTGAACACTCCCACGTGACGTCATTACGCGCGGCTCCTGCACAGTATTTCCGGATGCCTACGAGCCAGGTGAGCTGCGTTGTGTGAATCTCCGCCTGATAAACGCTTAAAAAAGTTGTAATTCGTGTTTTAAACGTTATCTACTTGTTGCTACATGTTCCGTAAAATATTCCACTCATCCTGTGTACATTCTGTTCGGATCCAAGATCATTAACCCACCTTTGTATTAGTTTAGTCTCGGAGAAAGTAGGCTAATGCTAACGAGACCGCCTGTTTTCTAGCTCCTGTATAGCTTGCTACTAGATAGCTGTTGTCTATTACTAGCTGGCTTGCTACTAGATGTTGTCTATTACTAGCTAGCTTGCTACTAGCTGTTGTGTATTACTAGCTAGCTTGCTACTAGCTGTTGTCTATTACTAGCTAGCTTGCTACTAGCTGTTGTGTATTACTAGCTAGCGTGCTACTAGCTGTTGTGTATTACTAGCTAGCTTGCTACTAGCTGTTGTCTATTACTAGCTAGCTTGCTACTAGCTGTTGTCTATTACTAGCTAGCTTGCTACTAGCTGTTGTCTATTACTAGCTGGCTTGCTACTAGCTGTTGTGTATTACTAGCTAGCTTGCTACTAGCTATTGTCTATTACTAGCTAGCTTGCTACTAGCTGTTGTCTATTACTAGCTAGCTTGCTACTAGCTGTTGGCTATTACTAGCTTGCTACTAGCTGTTGTCTATTACTAGCTGGCTTGCTACTAGCTATTGTCTATTACTAGCTAGCTAGCTACTAGCTGTTGTCTATTACTAGCTAGCTTGCTACTAGCAGTTGTCTATTACTAGCTAGCTTGCTACTAGCTGTTGTCTATTACTAGCTAGCTTGCTACTAGCTGTTGTCTATTACTACTAGCTAGCTTGCTACTAGCTGTTGTCTATTACTAGCTGGCTTGCTACTAGCTGTTGTCTATTACTAGCTAGCTAGCTACTAGCTGTTGTCTATTACTAGCTTGCTAGCTACTAGCTATTGGCTATTACTAGCTAGCTTGCTACTAGCTATTGGCTATTACTAGCTAGCTAGCTACTAGCTGTTGTCTATTACTAGCTGGCTTGCTACTAGCTATTGGCTATTACTAGCTAGCTTGCTACTAGCTGTTGTCTATTACTAGCTTGCTAGTAAAAGCCCTCAGCTTTGAACTCGGCAGAATCTGCAGCTGGCTTTGATTGATTGACATTTTTATTAACATATTGCAGAATGGGTACAGTACAGTACGGCTCAATACACACAATTGTTAAGGGGATGCAGACCAGAAAGACTTTCATCTCGTTTACATCAGGGTCCCCCATGTTCAATTCATATATGACATACACGACATACAGAGACAGTAGTCTACTGCTACATCTATACATTTATGACATACCAGATTTACAAATACAGTACTGTTTGTCATACAAAAATAGTCTAAAAAAGAGAGTATATATACATTTGACGAAGAAACTGTACATTGGAGGAGGTTGGGTAGGTGGGGTGGAGAGGGGGTTACACGACATACAGAGACAGTACTGCTACATCTAGACATTTATGACATACTAGATCTACAAATATACAGTACTGTTTGTGATACAAAGAGTCTAAGAAAGAGTATATACATTTGAGGGGGAAGAAACTGTACATTGGAGGAGGTTGCGTAGGTGGGGGGGGGGGGGGGACTACATTGGAGGGGGTTGAGGTTTTGAAGGTGGGTAGATTCACATTCCTTTACAGCTGTGGGTAGGGCGTTCCACATTGTTGTTGCATAGTTGCAAAACATGTTTAGTCCCTTGTTTGAGCCAAATCTGGGTTTAACATGATTTGTGGAGCTCCCTCTGGTGTTGTGTTTGGTTTTCACTGACCTTTGGGAAGTATTTTGACATGTACATGGTCGCTGATAACAAACTTCCATTGCACCTGGGTAAAACGGAATCCATTATCTTTGGATCAAATTGCAAACTCAGCAAGGCCAATGTCTTATCTGTTACAACAGTGGGTCACAATATTGTCACAAGGAAAGATGAAATTACCTACCTGGGTTCCATCCTAGAGGCAAATCTTTCCTGTGACAAAATGGCAACCAACGAACAAGATTTGTTTACAGGATCTCCTCTCTGGTAAATAAGAATACCTTGAAGACTAACGGGAGCACTCATTCAAGGTTTCTACTAGGGCTGTCTTAAATACTTCGAAGCTTCTAAACTTCGTTCGATGGCACAAGTTTCGAACATAAAAAAAAAATCTGAGTTAAAAAAAATATATATATATATTTTTTTATTTTTGCCTCAAATCTTGCGCCTCCATTCCAATGAAACGAAAGTAAGCGGCGCCTCGACTCCACCTCTCTACAACAAGCATGTGGAGATTATCTGTGTTGAAAACAACAAGGACATGTGCAGCAGACATGTCGACGAAGAAGTCATCAGACGTGTGGTTACACTTTAAAATATGCAAAGACAATGCCCAAAAAGCTGAGTGCCAGATATGCCAGAAGAAAATGGCATATCACAACTCTACAACAACTTTGTCAAATCACCTACAAAACGTAAGTATCGTTGTACACGACGGCGACGCCACACAAAACATTAATAAGGCTATGCCTATGCTGCTATGACTAATGTGTTACCAAGTTGGCTAATTTAATTGTAATCATCTGCTTTTGTAGGTGCATTGTCTGATATAATTATAAATAATAAATTAAATATAATATAATTGTTTGCTTGATAGATGAAGGTTGCAACATAATTTTGTAATGTCATGTCGTTGGCTGTGAGAGCAGCCCCACTGCACCCAGGCAGCGCAGCCGAGTGAAACCTTGTTGGCTGCGTCACAGTCACGAAAGGGGCTACTTAATTAATTAATCCAATCCACTTTATTTATAGAGCACATTTAAAAACATCAAAGGTTACCAAAGTGCTGTACAAGTCCCACAACATAAGAAAAAAATTATTATAATTAATATATATATATATATATATTTTTCTCGAAGCTTCGAATTAAAATCGAAGCTCGGCCCCGAAGCTTCGATTGCCAAAAAAAGCTTCGAAGGTCAGCCCTAGTTTCTACGACTATGCTTGCACCTCATGGTACCAAAGCACCTCCAAGGCCATAAAAACAAGGCTCCAAACATCACAAAACAAACTGGTCAGGCTACTGCTTGACCTTACTCCTAAAAACCCACCTTACCCCTGCCCATTTTGACAATCTAGGATGGCTTAGAGTAGACGACTGAGTACAGCAACTTGCAATCGGCCTGGTCTACAAGATACACTACACCACAAAGATACCAATGTAAATTTTTACTAGGGGTGCACCGATGTATCGGTCGGGTATCGGTATCGGCCGATAAGTGCCTTGTTGACTGCAATCGGCCTATCGGCCGATAAGCTCGAATGTGCCGATGGCAGTAGCCGATAAATATCCATCAATTTGTGTCGCGTCAAAAGGCAAAATGCGTCGCGACCTGCACAACGCCGCCCCCGGCCCCCGTTCTTTCAACCTAAAAGTGCACTTTCTTCAACCTCGAAGTAAACAAATCACAGAACGGTAGCCAGTTAGTAGGTATCAACGTGAGCTCCCGGGACGGTAGCTAGTTAGCTAGCACCATCCATGTATCAACGTGAGCTCCCGGGACGGTAGCTAGTTAGCTAGCACCATCCATGTATCAACGTGAGCTCCCGGGACGGTAGCTAGTTAGTTAGCACCATCCAGGTATCAACGTGAGTTCCCGGGACGGTAGCTAGTTAGTTAGCACCATCCAGGTATCAACGTGAGCTCCCGGGACGGTAGCTAGTTAGTTAGCACCATCCAGGTATCAACGTGAGCTCCCGGGACGGTAGCTAGTTAGTTCGCACCATCCAGGTATCAACGTGAGCTCCCGGGATGGTAGCTAGTTAGTTAGCACCATCCAGGTATCAACGTGAGCTCCCGGGACGGTAGCTAGTTAGCCCGCACCATCCATGTATCAACTAGGGATGCACGATAATTATCGGGCCGATAATTATCGGGCCGATATCAGCAATTATGACGTCATCCCGATAAACTCGATAACGTTATTGATAGCTCCGATAACATATAATACATTTTTTGGTTAAAAGAAATCCGGTGTGGGTGGATTTGGATGAAGGGCGCTTGTTTTTATTATAGCCTCCTCCCGTTTTGCCAGTACTGTGGTAAAACTGATAGCGTGTGGTTTAGGAACAGGGAGTTTTTCACAAATCCAGCGCTCCCTTTCTTGTCTGTGACGTAGTCACGTTACATTCGGAGACAGACAGTCGATCTGCCAATTACGCCCCTCCGCTTGCACCCACCTCTTCTTCTTACCACCAATCAGAAGCTCTCGTTCGTTTATTTACCTCCGGATTGTCGGCCATTATTCTACTCGGAGCTATAACGTTAGCTGCTCCCCGCCAGCCACATTGACAAGTACCAGCGCTTATACATTACTGGCAAATGTCTTGTTGCACTTGTGGCAACGAGCGTTGTCAGCATCGACTTTAGTAAAATAGACCCAGACTTTTTTTGAGGAATTTAAACGTCGCAAACTAATCTTGTTGGCCGTTTTCTATCTCTCCTCCCTGGGTCTCTCTCTGCCTGCGCGAGCCGGCTGTGCTCTTACACACACACACACACACACACACACACACACACACACACGGGTGCTGTCGAGAGCAGAGCTGTGTGTATGAGTGAGTGAGTGAGTGTGTGTGTGTGTGTGAGTGAGTGTGTGTGTAAGAGCACAGCCGGCTCGCGCAGGCAGAGAGAGACCCAGGGAGGAGAGATAGAAAACGGCCAACAAGATTAGTTTGCGACGTTTAAATTCCTCAAAAAAAAAACTCCATAATTTCTCGAGTACCGATAGCAGTACCGATGACGTCGGAGCTTATAAATACTAAAAAAAAAAAAAAAAATTGATTAAAAAAATAATATATATATATACATTTAAAAAAAATTATAATACAATAAATATCGGTTATCGATATCGGTTATCGGCTTGAGGAGCATAAAATTATCGGTATCTGTATCGGTGTCAAAAAATCAATATCGTGCATCCCTAGTATCAACGTGAGCTCCCGGGACGGTAGCTAGTTAGTTAGCACCATCCAGGTATCAACGTGAGCTCCCGGGACGGTAGCTAGTTAGTTAGCACCATCCAGGTATCAACGTGAGTTCCCGGAACGGTAGCCAGTTACCCCGCACCATCCAGGTACTACTATAACGTTAGCTCCCAGTCCCAGAACGATAGCCACGTAACCCTCTGCTGGCGCGTGCTGTGCACTACAATCAACTCAGTGTCAGTGTAATAGCAGTCTGTGACGTCACAGTATTGAGAATCATACCGGCGGGATCTCGAAATACCCTGGTATACCGTAATACCGTCATACCGCCCAAGCCTACTTCCTACTCCTACTGCATGCACAGAGAAGAAAAAGGGTATGTATCTTCTTGTCTAACTCCAGGGTAGATGCCAAATAAGCTAATTTCCCAAAATGTTGGAGTTTTCCTTTAAAGGGTACAAAGTATGAAGAAGGTGAACATGTGATTAGTTTTTTTGCTCCCGATCCGATCTTTCTCACATTAGTAACAAATTTGACGCATTTGTCAGAAACTGGCGAAGCGAGACAAGCCCCTCCGTTCACATCCCCAGCAGCAGTAGCAACAACAACAACAACAACCATTCTTAAATCATGACCACGTCAACTAGATTTTTAAATCGTAGTTCAGTTTCACAACAAGAGACTGATGAAAAAACGGGAGTGTGAAATAACGTTACAGGTAAAGAACATAAAATGATATTGTGGTAAAGAAAGATTGCTAGCTAACGTTAGCTGGTTTATTAATAGCTAGCTAATGTTATCTAGCCTAGCTGCCTCACGCCAGTTAGCTTGTTAGCAAACGATACAAGCTTAGTTAGCTTGCAGAGAGTCATGAAAGATTTACTGCAAGGGCTCTTTTAGCTAACGCTAGCTAGGCACGTAGCTATACATTGCAGTAGCATCACTTCACTGTCTACCTAGCTAGTGTTGGATACCAAGCAAGCTAACATTGACTTTAACGGCAGCGTTAGCTAATGGTTCGGTAACGCTAACGCTAGCTGCAAGGTAGCTCATATATTGACGCTATCAATAGCCCCAGTCGAGCGCGGTGGCTCGCATTACATTTACCATACGAGAAATATTCAAAGTTTCAATCCGTTTGCACATTTAGTATACATTCACAGTGTTCGACTTACGTAATGATTTGCTCCATTTTGGTCTGAAACGCAGACGAATAATCCTCACAAAGCGAAGGTTAACGCTATCCAGGTGAACGTTCTTCATTCAAGCGAGGCATTCAAAACAGCTGTTTGGCACCAGCCGTCCCCCATTCCTCTAGTCACATAACGTTGAACGCACACGGAACGTCCGCCTTGCAAACATTGTAACTGGCTATTGGACTGGCTTCGGTTTCAATTTTTAAATGCTTCCAAACTTCTGACATTTTGTCTAGCTGCTCCGAGTCATCAGGTGGACATAACCTGCCTGTGTTTACTTGCGGGAGCAACGCGTTGTGAGGTCTGCTATTTTCGGCATACGTCACTGTCGTGCGATGGTGTAAATAAAAGGAAATGCATTAGTTTTGGCAAATTCTTCTGCTCTGTGTGACAATAAATAAATGAATGATATGTCATTTAAAACCAAAACTAAGGTCTCAGTATGAGTTTAACACGTGAACATCGTCATGTTTGTTGAATAAAATAAAAAAAATAAAAATCTTTTACTCCTGATTTTTCTTTTATTTCTTTTTTATCCCGATCCTCTGAAAATCACGTGAATGGATCGGGACATCCCTACATTGTCAATGAATTGGTCAAAGACGGACCACTAAAGACTACTATGACAGACAGATATGACCAAAGGTGCTGGGCAGACTGAAAGGTTATAGGGTGGCATATATGCTGGATACTATAAGACTTGAAAGAAACAGACAAAAAGTGATCTTAATTCATGATCTTGATCTGATAGACATATTACAAACTAATGATCAATAGACTACTATTTGGCTAATCAATACATGGATTAATTTACATGTAATTGATATTGCTAATATAATATCCATTCCATTGAATATATAATTTCAGACTGAATTATCTGTACTAGTGGTCTGTGTACTCTTAATTGCTCCCCAAAACAACACAAACTAGGAACAACAATGATATTGTTACAAGGACAGATACAACCACAATGTCATATTGCAGGCAACTGCCTGTTGGGATTTATCTCAGTATTGTATTAATGTTCGCCAGGTTTCAATAACCGCCCTTGGAGCAGATTCACTTTTAAATCACATCAACAACTACATTTGGAGCATAAAACATTTTGAGAACTTGAGAAATACAAACTGAACGAATGCAAAATCTGAACTCTTCATTGGTGTACTTCTCTCTTCTCCAGGTACAATTGCTGCATTGCTCCCCAACAACAAGCAGAGATATGAACGAGTCAAGGCCTCACTGCTGTGACCAGTGTGAGAAAAGCTTCATCAAAAAGGCTTATTTTCTAAAACACCAGCGCATTCATACAGGAGAGAAGCCCTACTACTGTGACCAGTGTGGATCGCGCTTCAGTCAATCTGGACACTTAAAGATACACCAGCGCATTCATACAGGAGAGAAGCCCTACTACTGTGACCAATGTGAGAAGAGCTTCAGTCAATCTGGAGATTTAAAGAGTCACCAGCGTATTCATACAGGAGAGAAGCCGTACTGCTGTGACCTGTGTGAGAAGACCTTCAGTAGCTCTGGACACTTAAAGAAACACCAGCGCATTCATACAGGAGAGAAGCCGTACTACTGTGACCAGTGTGGATCGCGCTTCAGTCAGTCTGGAAACTTAAAGAAACACCAGCGCATTCATACAGAAGAGAAGCCCTACCACTGTGACCAGTGTGGATCGCGCTTCAGTCGGTCTGAACACTTAAAGACACACCAGCGCATTCATACAGGAGAAAAGCCCTACTACTGTGACCAGTGTGGATCGCGCTTCAGTGAGTCTGGACACTTAAAGATACACCAGCGCATTCATACAGGACAGAAGCCTTACTACTGTGACCAGTGTGAGAAGAGCTTCAGTCAATCTGGAGATTTAAAGCGTCACCAGCGCATTCATACAGGAGAGAAGCCCTACAACTGTGACCAGTGTGAGAAGAGCTTCAGTCAATATGGCAACTTAAAGATACACCAGCGCATTCATACAGGAGAGAAGCCCTATAACTGTGACCAGTGTGAGAAGAGCTTCAAGACCTCTGGAGAGTTAAACGTACACCAGCGCATTCATACAGGACAGAAGCCTTACTACTGTGACCAGTGTGAGAAGAGCTTCAGTCAATCTGGAGATTTAAAGCGTCACCAGCGCATTCATACAGGAGAGAAGCCCTACAACTGTGACCAGTGTGAGAAGAGCTTCAGTCAATATAGCAGCTTAAAGAGACACCAGCGCATTCATACAGGAGAGAAGTGACCAGTGTGAGAAGAGCTTCAGTAGATATGAGAGCTTGTTGGCCCCTGACAGCTTAAAGACACACCAGCACATTCATACAGAAGAGGAACCTTATGGTAACACATAGGCCCCAAAGGGTGCCTGATTATTTTCTATAGAGATTCTATCAAATATGTGCTAAATATAGATGCAAAACAATGCATTTTTAAGTTTTAAAAGATTGCGTCCCTCCCAATTATTCGTTGACATCTGTAAGCTTTGCAATAGGACTCAGGAAATACTGCATGTGGTTTAGAGGGGTGGCTCCTAGGTAGAGCAGGGCAGGACGCAGAAAGAAACAATATCCATCTTCCCTAATTTCTCAAAATGTTAGCATGTTCCTTTAAACGCAGTGGTGGGAAGTAATTAAGTATGTTTACTCAAGTATTTGTTGCAGTTTTTGTTCTGATCTAGTCAGCATATACCTTTTGCTTTCTAAAAAATACTGGATGGACAGTAGCCTATTGATTGTAAAATAACTTATTTATTAACAAGTGATTTTGTTTAAAGATGATTCTGTTGGAAAATGTAACAGTGTTTGGAAAGATTGTTAAAGGGGAACTATTTTACTATTTCTTTCACTATTTGCGCCCTTCTACACAATTCCTGTGAGTGTATGGAACACCTCTGTAATTTTGAATTTTTTTTAATTCATTGTTTTGTATTTCTAATCAAGTACTCAAAAACAGCATTTTTCTACCTCAAGCCGTTTTGAGGCTCGGCTCCAACCACTGTGGTGAGTGTGTGGCGGCATCTGCCACATTATCATGCAGCTGTGTCTCTCTGACATCACAAATCAGCACATTTTCAGATGACTCAGTTCAGTGAGGGTGAATATTGTGAGAGGAGAATTGGAAGAATGCGCCAATATGAGAATTAGAGACATAGATCATATTAATATAAGTCCACATAGCTAGGAAACAATGCTAAACACTGAAAAAGGCCATTTATAAGATACCGTAATTCCTCTAATAGTAACCGGGTCTCAAATACAAGCCGGGTCTCTATTAATGGCCGGGTGCGCTCTTGAGCTAAGCAATTATAAGCCGGCCTCCTAATACAAGCCGGGTTACTAATATACTGAGCTGCATACTGAGCTAGTTACTTGATTTCACTTTGAAAACGTTGAAATGACCAGTGACCACCTGTAATTGCACTGTTTACTATTTCATACAGTACTTGGTTGGTTTCAATAAATGAACCCAGTACATTTTACTGGGTTCAAACTGACACAAAATGTTGATTTATTCATTATGATCCGTTTGAAAATTTGAAATATAGGCCTCCCTCTTATACAGGCCTCCTCCTAATACAAGCCTGGTACCCGCTACAGTTGAAACAAATACAAGCCGGGGTTACTATTAGAGGAATTACGGTAGTTCCCCTTTAAGGGTTAGGGTTATAAGCATATTGCTTCTTCCTATTCCTTTTTGGACAAAAGACTGTTTTGTTTATTTTATTTAAATACTTACAGTAACGTAATTAAAAGAAAAGCTACTTTAAACTTTTCATATTTTGTCATAACGAGTTGGCTACAGAGCTCTTCCTTATTATGGTTGAAAGAATGTACATTTCTGAGAAAAGAATTGGTGGGGGTCGAAAATGGCACTTTTTTTTATTATTACAATTGAGATAAGTACCTTTTTTCTTTTTAAGGTCTTTCAATATATATATGTATAAGCTAATCCATTAAGTGCCACACCTCTCTGTGACCGAGTCATTCCATGTTGTTTTGTACAGTATTTTCAGTATTTTCTCGATCTCACTGCCGCTCCTTTTTGTGTTTTCTAGAACGCAGTGTTTGTACAGAAATGACTGGTTTGTGTAAAGAGCTTTATAATGGAGAAATAAATTAAAAAGGAGGGCATGTTGGTTCAAAGCAATACCTCCTGCTGTTTCTATACTGGCCTTATTCTTTTCTTCCCCTTTTTTTAAATCGCATACAAAACGTCATTACTGAGGGCAACGCGTACAGTGCAAAATACCAGTTGGGAGAACTTCATAACAATAGTGTCTAGAGTGTTTATTTTTATATTTGGGGTCTCTCTCTCTCTCCCCCCTCATCCTATGACTTTCCGTTTCACACACATCCCGCCACAGTGACATCATCACACCAGGCAGAGAGAGAGGAACAGCTCCGCCCGCTCCAAACTCCTCCCACAGAACCAGACCTTCCAGCTGCCTGTCAGAGGGAGGGGGAGCCAGCCGCGTCCCGTTCCTTCATTAGTTTATTCACCAAATCCTTCACCCAGGGGAGAGTCTATTTCTTATTTGTGCATTTTATCCTAATTGAAAATGTATTGATTGTAGATTGTAATTTTTCTGTGAAAACTTGACTAGTTGTTTCTAGGTCATTTTCAAGCAGGATATCGTCCCAGTTTAAGTTTTGTATGTGTAATCTAAACTTCTCTTGCTTGTGTTTTGTAATGCCAAAGGATTCACTTTTCCCAGCATTTGTATTGAACCGCTTGCCTGTTAGTTTATCATATTGTGTGTTTTTGTAATTCTTTCGGGTCTATTAGTGAATATTAAGTCAATCTGAGTACTGGTGCTGTTTGTTATTCGCATTGGGCCTTTAACCATTTGAGTTAAGTTAAAACTGTCAGTAATTAGGTTGAGCTTCTTCCTTGTTGCCTTGTCTTCCCAGTTCAAATGTAAGTCACCCATTATAATGACCTCTCTTAAAATCACATTGACTTAGTACATTCTTAAATGTATCACAAAGCTCATGTTGGAGGAAGGTGGTGTATAAATGACTAAGTGTAAAGGACATCTGAGGCGACAGCATCATATTCAGACCTATACATTCTAGATTGTTTGGGTCTTGCCTAGAGCTGCCGCGATAACCGCATCACACCCACCGCAGAGTTGGGCTGAATACCGCATCACCGCTGGTTTTTATAAAAATAATAAAGTAGTGCCCAGACGTTGGGCTTGCGGCTCTGCAGATATACCCTACTTGGTTCCAAGCGACCCTATTGGGTAGAAGTGGTACCAGAAAAGTCATGTGAAACATTGCAGACCACCGATTGGTCAGAAGAGACACGTTGGAGTCTCTGAACAAAAACAGAAAGCCGCCATCTTTACTGCCTCGCTAAGGATGTATTTCATTCAGGATTTGTTTGCGACAGCACCAACTGCAATAAACAAAAAAGGATGGATTCACTGTGTATTCTGCCTCATTTATTGATGAAACAAAACCGACATCAACCCAATTTACCACCGAGCGGAGAGTTTAGTGTCGCAACAAGATCGCTGATGTGTTAAGTTGGTTGTTGTTATTAGCCTAATACTACCGTCAGCAGATATACACGAGAGGTAACGTTAAACCCGGGTTGCTTGGTAGAATAGACACAATGAGGTAACGTTAGCTTTAGCAGAATAGACACAACGAGAGTCTGGTTAATGTTGTTATTGATTGATTGATTGAAACTGTGTTAAACTCTGGCTTGCTGCAAGCCCTCGGACATGGCTATGCCCACGGAGCTTTCAGTGTACACAAGCGGCCCCGCCTGCATCCCCACACGGAGACAAACGGAGTAGTACCTGGCTGCAGTGGAAAAGGAACGAAGTACCAGGGCCCTCATTCATCAACGTGACGTAGAAAATGTTCTATTTCCACACGTAAGCACAGAATTTAGAATGAGTGCACGCACAAAATAAACGGGCTTTACCACACGTGCGTACGCAGGTTCTACGCACACCTGTCATGATAAATATCACCTTGGCCCTGCGCCGAGGCTCGTGCACACTTTCACGTATTTGCATACCAAAACCGCCCCGATTAACCATATACGGTAATGGACACCCCCATGAAATGTGGAAGAATGGACTAAACCGAGGGAAGCGTGTTATGAGACAGGCTGACAGACGTGTACACGTACGGTGATGTCGGATATGAATCTGATATCTATTAACCATTGCTGCCTGGGCAGCGCAAACACTAATAAAGACCGTGCTGGAATATGACTGCCTTTTTCCGTTTTGTTTGATTAATACCCAGGGATTAAAGTTCTCCTCAATTTTATTCCAAATCGCGACGGATTTTCCGTCAATCTTCTACCTGCTGCATATGATTTCTAGAGGCATACAATCTATTTTGATGTCAGTATTGGGTAGCCTATATAAACAATAATACGAGAGCATATACAAGAACAATTAATCTCACTGCCATGTATGATGTAGCAGATACGCCATGTGTAGCCTGCCTATATGTGATCAATACAAACTTGAACTTGAATTCCATCATGTCTGTGTGCGGGTCACTGCGGGAACTCACAAGGCTGTTGTCACAATGTAAATAAGAACGTGCACTGAAGAGTTACAGTATGTAGTTGGTTGATTATTTGTATGACAGTCAGTAAACCCTTGCAAAAAGTATCCGTTTTATTTAATGAATTGAAAACATGCAGCATGCCTTTCCTCCCGGCATGCAGCAACAACATGTATCAGGCAAATGCGCATCGCAACATTGACTGAGTGGAATCCCTTTCTATTCACATAACTGCATTTGTGATGGAGCTTTGACAGCTACAGTAACAGTCTATTGCTCGATCCATCTCCAATATCACGATGGACCGTGCCGGTGGCAAAGACCCGAGGGTGGAGAGGACTTGAATGAATTCCATCATCATATTTATATGTTGTGTCTGTCCACTATGTTTGTTACTTTGTTATCCCCCCCCCCCCCCCCCTATCTATGTAAAGCGACCTTGGGTCTCTTGAAAGGCGCTATATAAAATGAAGCTATTATCATTATTATTATCACATCTGTGCTTTTCATTCATTTAAGACACATTATTGCAAGGGTTTTGTAATACACATACACCCTGGTGTCATTGCAATGCGTTTTATATTCTTTCTTATACAGTAAAAAGGGGGAAGAACACTATATCGTGGGTGTTCATATGACTTGTATTCTGCTTACAGCTTCGAAATTCCACTTGTTTCGTTTAACGTAAAGCCTTTTAAATATAATCAAAACGTTCCCGTGTTTCTGCGGTCTGTGCGCAAAATAATAACGAGTTGAGCTACGCGGAGCGCAGTCACTCAGTACACCCCGTATATTCCGATAACGCTATATAAACCATGCTGCATTCATTCTGAAAGAAAGATCTATTATTCCAAATGCTATTTATAGGGTTTTGACCATAATTACACTACTGTTGCTATTTTACAATGAACTATAGTGAATTACGGTTCATACAGAACATGCCAGTGTTGAAACTAATGCACAGAAGCTCATTTCCTTGTTGTAATAATATATTCTACCAACGGGCGCCAGGTACGCATGGTCCGAGCTGTGCGTAAATATAAGCACGAAGTCAAGTTCAAGTTGAAATTGATGAATCCCACACTCTGCTTAGAAATGGTCGTACGCACAGCTTAAGCACATATCTGTGCGTAAATCACGTTGATGAAGGAGGGCCCAGGTACCTAAAGCGGGTCGAGTCGAGTAGGTACTATGCAGTGGAAAAGCGCCATTAGACTAGAGGCAGGCTATAAGAGTAGACTACAAAAAAAAAAAAAATTCATTCAAATTTTTTTTTTGCGCACTGTGCGGTAATAACCGCGGTGGTAGGAAATATTTCGCAAATTTGTGAGGTAAGGAAAATATCAATACCGCGGCAGCTCTAGTCTTGCCATTGAATCTCCTTACAACGGATGGTGTCTCTAGTGTAGATCAGAACACTGCCCCCTTTCGTATCCATTCCATCCCTTCTGTAGATATTATAACCCGGAAGTGTTACATTATTATTTAAGATGAGGTCGGACTCGGCACTGAAAGATTTGTGTTCATTGTGCTGCTTTTATAAAGCCTCAAATGATGGCTTACAATATTTCATAAAAGCAAAGTGTTTCGTTTGTCTAAGATTTAAAAAGGTTTATACTTTACAGCACTGACAATTCTCTATATTATTTTTTATAGTATCCTGACCCATATATAAAAACATGTCTTAATAAAAAAAAACTATGTAGAATTCTGCCTTTGTTTCTATACATATAAATATTTATATAATTGTTTGCTTTATAGACGAAGTTTGCAACATAATTATGTAATGGTGTTGGCTGGGTAATGGAGAGCAGCCACTTTATTTATAGAGCACATTTAAAAACAACAAAGTTGACCAAAGTGCTGTACAAGTCCCACAACATAAGATATAAAAAAAAAAGAAAAAAAATGTATCTCGAAGCTTCGAATTAAAATCGAATCTCGGCCCCGAAGCTTCAAAGGTCAGCCCTAGCCACATCAATGTGGAACACCCTACCCACAGCCGTAAAATTATGTAAATCCCTACCCACCTTCAAAACCGCCCTCAAAGAGCACCTACGGGAGGCTTCAATTCGAAACTGGCCCCCATAAATGTCCAAACCCTATCAACCACCCAACCCCCTCCTAGTGTACAGTTTCCTCCCCCTCGAATGTATATAGTTTATATAGCAACCATTACCGAGCCAGATCCGGCTCATCGTTGGCGTGCCGTGCCGGACATATGCCGAGTGTGCCGACCGGTAGCCGGAATTGGGCCGAGTATGCTGGCCACCTGGGATACTTTCACTTAAGTATAATTTCTGAGTACTTTTTACACCCCCGTTAGTGGAGGTCTGAGAAAACATCGACCCATTATTTATAATCATAAATCTATCTCAAATCATTCAATGCAAAACTATGCAGGGCATGCATCTTATTTTCCTATTTGACCTTTGGATGAATAGAATATTGCTTACTCCAGTGGGACAACAGAGTCCGAAAGATTGGATAATGCACAGCAAATTACGCCGAAGAAGAAGAAGCTTCACACACGAATCCCCGCCGGGGAAAACAGTGGAATATTTGTCTCAAAATTCTGTCCGTAACTTAAAATTCTGTCCGTAACTTTTAGAATTCCATACGTAAATATAAACAAATCAAGCGTGTTTTCATGATTTATGAAACACAAATTGAGAGGTGTGTTTGTGTGGATCGTTTTTATGATTGTGTGGATAGTTTTTACGATTGTGGATTCTACTTCTGCATTTGTTTATTTTTGATGGACCTCTAAGAAGAAGAAGCGTCACACACGAATCCCCACGGGGAAAACAGCGAAATATTTGTCTCAAAATTCCGTACGTAACTCCAAGTTGATCAAGTGTGTCCTTATAATTCCGTACGTAAATCTAAGCAGATCAAGCTGTTTTTAGAATTCCGTACGTAAATATAAACAAATCAAGCGTGTGTTTATGAAACACAAATTGAGAGGTGTGTTTGTGTGGATCGTTTTTATGATTGTGTGGATAGTTTTTACGATTGTGGATTCTACTTTACGATTGTGGATTCTACTTTTGCGTTTGTTTATTTTTGATAGAAATCTACCCCCATACACCTACGGGAGGCTGCAATTCGAAACTGGCCCCCATAAATGTCCAAAGCCTATCAACCACCCAACCCCCTCCTAGTGTACAGTTTCCTCCCCCTCGAATAGTTTCTGTTAGGATCTCTGTTAAACAGTACTGTATATTTGTATATCTTGTATGTCAAATGTAACGGTACTGTATGTCATAAATATCATGATATATATCTGTATGTTGTGTATGTCATGAATTGAAAATGGGGGACCCTGATGTAAACAAGACGAAACATTTTCATTCAATCTTTCACCGTGCAGATTGATTGATTGAATGAAAATTGTATTAACAGATTGCAGAATGGGTACAATACAGTACGGCTCAATACACCCAATTGTTAAGGGGATGCAGACCAGAGAAAGACTTTCGTCTTGTTTACATCAGGGTCCCCCATTTTCAATTCATAATGAATTGTAAGTAAGGGTGCAACTTGCACCGTGCAATCCATTCTTTGTGGATCTAGCCCACAGTGATTGTCAGATATACTGTAGGTAATTTGATTACTGAGACCTTATGTTCAACCTTGTGGTTATCACTAAGGGTGTGAGTGTCACAGGGAACCAGAAACCTACTGTATCCGTCACCACCACTGCAATATCCTGGACAAGCATGCCCTCTTGAGCTGGGACAACATCATCAAACTAACCCATGCCAGTCTGGTCTTCAAAATCCTCCATGGTCTAGCCCCACCCCCACTTTCCCATTTTTTCAACCCCCAGCAGCAGGTTCACCAGAACCGTTGTACCGGGTGACTTGGCTGTTCCATTAAGGACAAGTACATTTAGCTAATCAGCCGTGAGAGCTGCCAAGACCTGGAACTCCATTCCAAGTTACATCCGCAATATATAGAAACACACAGATCATTCAAACACACTTTCAAAACATGGTTAAGAAATAACTACACAGCCCTGCAGAACTCTAACCCCATATGCTTGCCTGTACCTAATATGTAGAATTATTGTTTGTTTGTACATTGTCTGTACATGTCTGCTGTATATATTTAGCATGATGTGATTTTAACCTGTTATTAACACTTTGAATGCCATCCACGAGTTTTCTCGTGTTTTGAATGCCCACTCACGAGAATATTCGTTTGTTCTCCTTTTTAAATTTTTTTTCGATCTGAAATCATATTTCATCAACGAGTCTACCGTTGGAAATTCAGCTACCTCAGGCGCTCAGATGTGAAAAAAGCGCCCCCTATCGTCTCCCAGATGGTAATTCACCCTTTTGGATTGAATTCAATGAAAATGAATGAAAAAAAAAAACCTGCACTCCACATTTTACTTCTCACTCACGCAGCCGGGGTCGATCAGCTCCACTAGTGAGGCTCAGAGCAGCGGGGATTATGTGTTTTTACAGTATACACGGTGAATCAATAAAAGGAGCGAATTTTTCTAATGGCGATCAGGAATTGGAATAATCCATTTGGATACCATCTGATCTCAGGTAAGGAATCTATGTTACCAGTCTAAGGATAATCAGACCCGTTTTCACGGATATATAAGCTTTTATGTGATTATAATGTGATAGGCTGTTTGACTGTGCGCGCCGTCAGGAAATAGGAGAAGCGATTTTCAGCGCGCGCCACGAGCGTGCATGCGTACACATATACTATCGATAATCTAGCGTTTATTTTAAAACGATTCATAAATAGGCCGAAAAATTACAACGTTCTAGAATATTCCAGGAAAAGGCGATTATCAGGGAATCTCTTATTTTTTCAGTGAAACCGAGTGCTTTTCAGAATGGTAGAAAACGGAAATGAACCGATAAAAAAACAATCTGCTACGACAATGTTGACTGGAAAATGAGTCTTTGATAAGCGACGGGCAGATTAGACACATAGCCATAATTTAAAACATAGATTAGGCGATATTAACGCTAACATTGAAGTGGTTCTGGGCATTCAAGGGACTAATAAGGAATTAAGCTTGGGCAGTGAAAGTGTTAATTACCTGTATGCCATATATGTTATGCTTTTTTAGCTGCTTTTTAACACCAGGCCCGGGGACAACAGTTGAAAATTAGCTTTGGCTTAACACTGTCTCACACATTTACATTTATGTTCATTAATGTGTGCTGTCCCTGTTCAAATCAAGTTTAAACTGTAAACATTGACTCTCATTTTCCCTCTGTCTTCCACAGCTTCAGCATTCAATTAGTTATCGGTGGGCCTTGTTCCATAAGGCTGGGCATGTGGCCATTGCACTGTGTCAAAGCTTGTGTCAAAGCTTTTCACAATATCCTCGGAGGCTATGGGGTTCAGATTGTGTGCGATGCACATCTCGGGTGACAGGGTAGATATGTAGCCGGTCTGCAGCCTACTCCTCTGTCGAACGTGTATAGGACGTGAAGACAGGCTCGTGATCCATTTTAGTATTTATTTCACCTGTGGTTCAAAACAGATAAACACAATTATCTTTTGTCCACAGGATGGCGCCAAACAGCTCGCAGGCTCCTCAATACCCAGTAAAGACTGCCTTTTTAATCAAGCATTGAAAATAAAACATTTATAATAAAACAGTACAATAAACCAATACAAAATAAACAATATGGGTCATTCATTTACCTGTGGTTCAAAACAGATAAACACAATTATCTTTTGTCCACTGGATGGCGCCAAACAGCTTGCAGGCTGCAATGAGGGAAATATGTCACACTGTCAGGTCGAGGCCTACACAACCTGCTCGTCCATTACTACTAGTTCAATCACATGTGTTCTTACAAAAGTTTGATACCACGGCTAAATTCCTCCACCACAAGTACACAACTGCTCATCCTTAACCCTTTCTCTGCCACGCTTATATCCATCCTTATACCATCCTCTGCCAGCTCTATTTGTCTATGGAGATGTTCCCCTTCTTTGCAGGGCTATAACTTTTTAAATTGTATTGCTAAATTGACATTACTATGGCCCATTCAACGTCAAGTATCTATCGTTTAGGATGTAGCAACGTTCTACTTTTTCATTCACATATTCATACTAAAATACGGTCTAAAGTATAAATATGTTTTTATCGTTTTCTGCAGCATTCTGCAGAACGTGAGTTATAGCCATAAATACATATATTAGATCATCAAATGTAGTTTGATACCGATTGACGTCAGATAAAAAATTTCAATTGTACAAGGTCCAAACGTCATGCCTCATCATCTGCTGGTGACCGGAGAGGAGGGGGGGGGGGGGGGGGTTTATAAGTCCGTGGCCGACGTTAAATCATTTATGTAGTATGGGCGATACATAGATCAGAGCAGTTTATATGGATAATAATAATCAAACACGCTGAAACTCACCGCAGCTTCCTCTGACCGTTGGGTGATCAGCGTGGAGCAGAAATATCGCTATTATGGGATGTTGATATATGCGATCCATTTCTAGGTTGTATAATACTATATACGTCCAAATCATGTTGTTTATCGAGTTATTGGCAACGGATCGCTATCCAGTGTATCAAGCTGGAGTCCCGCGAGCGATAGCGAGTGGCCGGACGAAATATGAGTGAGCACCACTTCCGGCCGCTCACTTCCGGTTTTGGCGATTCGCCGATCGGCCACCAGATGGCGGTCTTGAACCGTTGGAGAGTTGAGAGGAGATCAACAGCAAGTCTCAAGTCTCCGTGGGTGAAATATGATTGCCATGACAGATTTTTGAAATATTGATCTCAAAGACGCTGTACGACGTCATTGGCAGATTAAGCATGGCGAGCTTCATGGAGGTGGGACATAAGCGTCGTCACATAGCTGCTGTAGTCAACAACCACTGGGTCATGCAGAACCTGTCTGAACATCACATCAACAGGGAGCCTCGGAACCCGCCCAAACATTAGGTGGAAGGGTGCATACCCAGTTGTCTCATGCACCGTCGCATTGTATGCAAATGTCAGAGTCTGTATTTGCTGAGGCCACCTGGCCTTCTCTCTCAGCGGCAGTGAACGGATCATACCTCCCAGGATTCTGTTAAACCTCTCAGTCCCTCCGTTCCCCATGGGATGGTAGGTGGTAGTGTGTGACTTGGAGACACCTGACAACCTAAGCAGTTCCGCTATGAGCTCGCTCTCGAAGTTGGCTCCTTGATCCGTATGTATGCGCTTCGCAAATCCATATACACAGAATACGTTATCCCACAACTTCTTCGCAACTTGCTTCGCTTGTTGATTTGAGCAGGGAAAGGCATGTGCCAACTTTGTGAAATGATCTGTCAGGACAAGGATGTCCACCGAACGCTGTTTGCTATCTTCCGCACTCCAGAAGTCCAAACACACTAGTTCCATGGGTGCGGAGGTCCTTATACTTTCAAGTGGAGCCCTGGCAGACGGATCTGGAGTCTTGGCCAAAATGCACCTCCGGCAGCACTTCACATAGTCTTTAATTTGACGCTCCACCCTCGGCCAAAAGAAGCGTTGTCTTGTCAGGTAGATCGTTCTTGCCTGCCCTTGATGTCCGGCTAAGTCATGTACGCCCCGCAAGGCCTCGTCCACTAGACTTCGAGGCAAGACGAACTGAAGCCTCTTCTGATTGCTCAACGGATCCTTAGTGACTCTATAGAGCACTCCATCAGTGACCTTCAGTCTCTCCCATTGTCTGATCAGTACCAGAGCACTTGCGCCCAGACCGTCTCTCTCTCGCCTCGATGGTCTCCTCTGTCGAATCAGAAAAGACGTGACCTTAAAGATGTCAGGGTCACTCTCTTGGCTTCCCTGAAGTTCTGCCAGAGAAAAGGCCGGTAGCAAGTCCTGTCCTGGTGAAGCAAGATGTTGAACGGTTTGGATTAACTCTGTTGCCCTGGACTCCGCAGCTGCATCCCAATGGTCATGGGAATCAAGGACCGCTTTCACAGCGTTGTTACACAAGGGTGGCGAACACTGGGACTGCATCACAGCAACGCGCTCTGACCTCTCTCTCCCTCCAGAGAGTTGACGAGACTCATCAGAGACCTGTCCTCTGATCCTCTCTGTCCGTTGACACTGGACCTTCGGAAAACATCTTGAACCCCGTCCTCTCCAACCTCACCCGATTCGGCGAGCAGATTGCTGTAGGACTCTGTGACCAGCCTTCGCCCAACCGTCTTGGCAAACGGATCCCGACTGAGAGCATCAGCCACTACGTTCTTGGTTCCTGCGATGTGCTTCAGGCTGAACGTATAAGGAGCGAGCTTTGCGACCCAACGTTGTTTGCAAGCATCGAGCTTGGGCTTGGTCATTATATAAGTGAGTGGATTGTTGTCCATCCATACTGTGAAGGAGTTGCCCTTCAGCCAATGGCTGAACTTGTCGCACACACTCCACTTCAGTGCCAAAAACTCGAGCCGGTGGGCTGGGTAATTCTTCTGAGAACTGCTCAGGGTCTTGCTTGCGAAAGCTATGGGGCGCGCTTTACTTTCACCAGCTGGTACTTGTGACAACACCGCTCCGAGCCCGTCCAAAGAAGCATCGGTTGACAGAATCAAGGGACGTGAGAAATCAGGATGCGCCAGAACCACACAGTCCAGCAGACTCTCTCTTAGACTGACGAAGGCGACGTCACACTCTGAAGTCCAGTCATCGGGTCTCAGTCTCCTGAATGTTCCCGCCTTCACCTTCATCCTTCCTCTCCTAGTCAGAGCGAACAGCGGTTTAGCGATGGAAGAGCAATTAGGGATGAAGTGCTGATAGAAGAAAACCATTCCCAGGTAGGATTTGATCCTGCGTACTAAGGGTGTACACCCATCCTCCTCCATGAGATCTGTCTTGGACATGCTGGATATGACTTCCACCTTTGCGGGATCCACAGCTACTCCGCTACCGTCTATGATATGGCCCAGAAACTTGACAGACGACCTCATCAGATGACATTTCTTTGGACTCAACTTGAGACTGTGGTCTCGCAGTCGCTGGAAGACGACCTGCAGTCTTTGTAATGCCTCCTCTTCCGTTGATCCGAAGACCAGCAGGTCGTCCAGATAGCATAACAGGCTGCTGAAGTTCATGTCCCCGAATATACTCAGCATCATGCGCATAAATTAGGCGGGACTATTGCACAGTCCCTGCGGCATTCTATTATACTCATGTAGGCCTATCGGTGTAGTGAACGCTGTATATCTCTTATCCTCTTCGGCCATGGGAACGTTGTAGAAGCCGGACGTCAAGTCCATCGTGCTGAAGAAGGTGTTCCCTCCCAAGGCGGCCAGACAGTCCGACTGATGTGGAAGAGGATGGGCGTCCTTGAGTGTCCTCGCATTCAACCATCGGAAATCGGTGCAGATCCTCAAATTACCGTCCTTCTTCCATACCATCACCAGCGGTGAAGCATAATCACTCACTGATTTCCGAATTATCCCTTGTTGCTCCATGTCTGTCAAGACCTGTCGTAGTTTCTGGTAGTGAGCAGGGGGTACTCTCCGGTAAGGAAGGCGGAATGGACGATCATCGGTAAGTCGAATGCGGTGGACGAAGCCCTTTGCCTCACCACAGTCCATCTCATGCTTGGAGAAGATGTCGTTGTAAGACTCGAGTAGCGGGACTAACTTCTCCTTTCCTGTGTTGCTGGTATGACAGGGTTGGATATCGAGCTTGTCAAGACCAACATCACGTAGCCTCTGTTCGAAGTCTGAAAGACTGGTTGCCGTATGGTGCTCGGTCGGAGGAGCCCTGTCAATCCGACTACAGCCTTGGAGAAGCTCCAAATCTTCCACAGCCAAGCAGGGAGACACATCTGCCAGCTTACAGTTCCTCTTCAGCGTAACTGGTCTATCTCAGACAGGTTGGTGACCTTCATGGGGACCCACCCATCACCCCACAGAGGTGTCACGATCCGACCAACCATAATATTCCGTGGCATGAATCTTGATGAAGTCGGTTCCACTATCACAGTGCTTCCCGGCGACATGATGGTATTTTTGGGTAGCTTACCCCAGACGAGGTGTTCTTGCATCGCCAGAAGAGTGATCGACTGCTTGAGCTTGACCGTGCCGATCTTATCTGGTAGCTCTTCACCCCTCCAACGGGATGTATTCGCCATGAGGTCCAAAAACTGTTCACAGCCTGGGGATGAGGATGGACTGCAGACGGAGATGAGCCGCCAGTAATCGTCACTGTTCTTTAACTTGTGCATGAGGAACTTGATCACATTCGTGCCGACGACGAGATCATCCCGTTGGCCTGGCACCATAAGAACTGGCACGATGCAGCTCACTCCATACATTTTCAGTTCAACTTCGTACACACACTTTAGTGAGTTTCCCTCCACACCCCACTAAAACCACTTCCTCAGTCATCGGTTTTGATTCTTGCAATACTTTTCCCTTCAACATCCTCTCCTCTGCATTTTCACTGAAAGTACATGCCATGGAACCCGAATCGAGCATCCCTTGCATCTGAAACATATTATTTACATTGACTGGAGCATAGAACAGCTCATCATACGGCTCAACTCTTTGCATGTTCTGTGCTATGATCTTCACACCAGCCGGTGCTGCGCTGCACACTTTCACATAACACTGTTCATGTTCACTTTCAGCACTGAGGGTCTGTTTGTCCTCACCCACACGTTCCCCCTTCAAATGCGGGTTTAGACAGTTTAAATACTGCTGCTCTCCTGGTCTCCCCGTCCGGGAGTGTAACTGCGAAAGTCTCTGCGGATATGGCCAGGTTCAAAACAACCCAAGCACAGGTGCTCCTTCATGCAGTGTGACACAGTGGAATGCCTCGTCGATTTGCATACCTTGCAGACATCTCGCCGTCCATACCGCGGCTGGTTGCTCTGAGCCATTGGCTGGTTGCCCTGAGCCCTCGGCTGGTAGTTCTGAGCCATCGGCCGGTTGTTCTGAGCCATTGGTTGATTGTTCTGAGCCATCACTTGGCTGTTCTGAGCCATCACTTGGCTGTTCTGAGCCATCGCTTGACTGTTCTGAGAGAGTGTCCGGTCAAGCAGGCCAATCAGAGTCTTCAGGCAATTACCATCAATCGTGACACTCGCTCCGACCTGAACAGGGGGCGACTCTGGAAGGCTAGGCGCAGACCCCTCCTCAAACACAGGTGTCTGGACATGAACTGTTAAAGGTCTCCCCAGACCTGCACGGTTTGTTCTGGTGTTCAGCTGTCCTCTCATGCTGATCTGATGACGGTCAACATGGTCCTGTATTTCACCAGCTGTCCACTCCTCTGGTGCTTTGAACCGCAAGATTGCAGCAAGGGAGGGATCGGGGCAATACTTCACAAACATCATGGTCACCTCCCGACGGGGGTCATCAATATGTCGCCCATGCCTGCTCAGGCCCTCCTCAGCTGCATCAACAGCTTTGTTAAGTCGGATCCAATACTTGACAGGGTCCTCCCCTGTCACAGGCACAGTGCTATAGAAATCTGCAAGAGGCATGCTTGAACATGACACGCCACCGAAATGTTGTTTCAGTATGTCAGTCACAACTCTGGGGTTCTCACGAGGCTTTAGTAATGGGTTGCTACGGAGCGTTACTTTCACAACGTCTCTGGCTCTGCCCATCAACCTGGACAACATCTCCTGATGCTGCTCGTCCACTCCTATACCCCTCTTCCTCAGGTAGGTGTCCATAAGCTCCTCCCACTCATGCACTGAGATCTTGTCAGACCCATCTCCTCTGTACACTGGAGGCTCCCTCACATCCGACTGCATGACCAGCTTTACGCCAGTCAGATTGAGTGTGGAGTCGACACGTGGTTGGCTCCCACCTGGGTATTGAACCCGCTCTTGACTGCCTTCATTCGCCTGGCTCTCTCCTCTCAGCTGAGCCGATATTGACTGTCCCACCTGCTGGGCAATGTGTGATATCAGGTCACTCAATGCTGGGTCGTTCCTGTCGGGAATGGCCGCAGGTGAAAAGGTAGGTCTGTGGGCAAAGGGTGTGTGGCTTGGTAGATGGGTTGAGGTGAAGACTGGGGAACCTTCATTGCCCGGGACACTAACCTGCTGGGTCTGACTGGGCGCTCGTGACCTCCCCTCACCTGGGCTCGGCCCTGGGGAATTAAATAGCTGTAACCCTCTCCCATAAGAATTAAGCAGCGATGAACCCCTCCCCAAACCAACACCCGGCGAGTTAATTCGAGCCAACAGCTGTGCCCCCCTCCCGGACGCAAAATCACTAGGGTCATGGACCACCCTCTCCCCAACGGCTCCCCCCTCTACAACAGACCCGCTCTCTCCGACGGCTCCCCCCTCTACCTCTATTGGGATCCATCCTTTTTTCTATAAAACGGGCTATCAGGAAAGAAGGAAAAAAAATTATATATATTCTACTGATCACAATATTTTTTTCTTGGCTATTCCTACACCAAAAGAGGAGAAAAAAATATATATATATGTTGGTCACAATATTTCTCCCTTTTTCTTGACTACGAGAGGAGAAAAGAATTTTTATATATGTTGGCCACAATATTTCTCCCTTCTACTTGACTAAAAGAGGATAAAAAAATATATATATATATGTTGGCCACAATATTTCTCCCTTCTACTTGACTAAGAGAGGAGAAAAACCAGATATAAAAGATAAAGAGAGAAGAAGATATTTTTTTCACATAATTTCACGTTCGACTTCCGGTGACCAAGCTGGTTCTTGTGCAGATCCGGGTCAAACGGCACCAATGTAGCCGGTCTGCAGCCTACTCCTCTGTCGAACGTGTATAGGAAGTGAAGACAGGCTCGTGATCCATTTTAGTATTTATTTCACCTGTGAGACACACAGATAAATACAATTATCTTTTGTCCACAAGATGGCGCCAACAGCTCACAGGCTCCTCAATACCCAGTAAAGACTGCCATTTTTAATCAAGCATTGAAAATAAAACATTTATAATAAAACAGTACAATAAACTAATACAAAATAAACAATATGGGTCATTCATTTACCTGTGAGACACACAGATAAATACAATTATCTTTTGTCCACAGGATTGCACCAACTGCTCACAGGCTGCAATGAGGAAAATATATCACATTTCAGAACAGGGCCTACTCAACCTGCTCGTCCATTACTACTAGCTCAATCACATGTGTTCTTACAAAAGTTCGTCACCACAGCTAAATTTCTTTACAACAAATGCACAACTGCTCATCCTTAACATAGATACTATTATATACAAATGGTTCATAGCCCGAAACCTTATTTACAACATTTAAACCATAATAACGTTATTTTAGACCAGAAATATATTTACAGCCAGAGTAGACATCTTACCTCCTCAATACCCAGTAAAGACTGCAGCGTGAGGAGGGGCGGTCGAAAGGAAATACGTCACTTCGGGAGGAAGTGACAACGGTGTCGATTTCAAAATAAAAGACGTAGCTCCCAAAAGTGCAATAAAATAAAACGAAAGCAATGAAATAAAACCAAAGCAATAAAATAAAACGTGAGGGATTATTTGTGGAATACATAACAGTATATTATATATACCTGCTACATAAAGCTACGTTAGGGGTTTAGAAAGGTCTGACTGACTAAAGCTACGTTAGGGGTTTAGAAAGGTCTGACTGACTAAAGCTACGTTAGGGGTTTAGAAAGGTCTGACTGACTAAAGCTACGTTAGGGGTTTAGAAAGGTATGACTGACTAAAGCTACGTTAGGGGTTTAGAAAGGTCTGACTGACTAAAGCTGTTGGGGGTTGACAAGGGTCTGACTGACTAGATAGATAGATAGATAGATAGATAGATAGATAGATAGATAGATAGATAGATAGATAGATAGATAGATAGATAGATAGATAGATAGATAGATAGATAGATAAACAAACCAGTATTATCCCTGAAGCCAGGAATATAGTCAATATACACTGTCCCACACATCACTAACGTTATGACAGACAGACTACCCAGGTAGAAGTTAGCCCCTTTCGTGACTGCTATGCAAGCCTCGCTTGAATACGCAGTCACTGGCTCCCACGTTACTAACCATGTTAATGTGCGCCTCAAGCACTGCTTAAAAGCTCGCGGTGGGTCCAAAATATATAAGAAAGATACATTTCAAAGGTACCCAGCATTCCATTAGGGTTTCACACACACACGCGGGTTTGAAAGCTTGGCGTTGCTAATAAACATTTTAAATCATTTTTATAAACTGGTCAACACTGCTCAAAACGGCTGTATTTCCGTATTTGGCGCCATCACAGCGCATGCGCATCATGCACCCAACGCCGGAAATACAGCCGTTTTGAGCAGTGTTGAGCTTTGTTTTTATCTGACACAAAAAGATTATCAAACCAAGATGAATTTCCCTATTTGGATTGAAGTGCAAACCTAACTTTCACCAATCTTCACTTAAAAAAATAGAATTATATATATATATATATATATATATATATATATATATATATATATATATATATATATATATATACTATATATATAATATATATAAGGTTACTCGTGATCAAACAAAGATGAATGTCCCTATTGGGATTAATAGTGCAATAACTTGCTTTTTCACCAAACTTCACTTAAAACAAATAAAAGGTGCCTCTTGATCATCAAACAAGAATGAATTTCCCTATTGGGATTAATAAAGTGCAAATCTAACTTTCTCCTAACATAACTTTTTGTAAAATAAAAGGTGTAATAAATTTTTTTAAATAAATGTTCGATTAATCGCCCAGCTAGTTAAAAGTAACATGTCAACATTATGGGAAATGTTGAAAGACTCTCTGTGCGTTAAATAGAAAGCTATGAAGCTGCAAGATAGCCTAGCTTAACACAAAAGAATGGAAGTGGATACGGACCACTAAACGGTGTGTTTTGGCCCCTTATCCACTTCCATTCATTTGTGCTAAGCTAGGCTAGCTTGCAGGCCGGATAGCTTTCTATTGAACACACAGGGATGAAATTGGTATCTATCTTCTTGTCTGACTCTGGAGAAGACGGTAAAAACATTTCCATAATGTTGGCATGTTCCTTTACCTCTAATCAGTCGCACTCATCTTGTTTATCGAGGTTAGCTGCTACTAGCGACTTGATTGATTGATTGAAAACTTTATTAACAGATTGCAGAATGGGTACAATACAGTATGGTTCAATGCACACAATTGTTAAGGGGATGCAGACCAGAGAAAGGCTGTCGTCTTGTTTACATCAGGGTCCCCCATTTTCAATTCATCATGACATTTATGACATACACACAACATACAGTACTGTTACATCCAGACATTTATGACATACAAGATATACAAATATACAGTACGGTTTAAGAGACAGAGATCCTAAGAGAAAATATATACATATATACATTAGAGGGGGAAGAAACTGTACATTGTAGGGGGTTGGGTGATTTGGACATTTACCGGGGCCAGTTTTGAATTGCAGCCTCCCGTAGGTGCTCTTTGAGAGCGGTTTTGAAGGAGGGTAGAGATTCACATTATTTTACGGCTGAGGGTAGGGCGTTCCACATTGTTGTGGCATATTTGCGAACGTATTTAGTCCCTTGTTTGAGCCGAATCTGGGTTTAACATGATTTGTGGAACTCCCTCTGGTGTTGTGGTCGTGGAATTCACTGACCTTTGGGAAGTATTTCGACATGTACATGGGTATCTTAGTGGTGTAGTGTATCTTGTAGACCAGGCCCATTGCAAGTTGCTGTACTCTGTCGTCTACTCTAAGCCATCCTAGGTTGTCAAAATGGGCAGCGGTGAGGTGGGTTTTAAGAGTAAGGTCAAGCAGTAGTCTGACCCGTTTGTTTTGTGCTGTTTGTAATCTTGTTTTTAGGGCTTTTGAGGTGCTTTGGTACCATGAGGTGCAAGCATAGTCGTAGTACTCTTGAATGAGTGCTCCTGTTAGAGTCTTCAGGGTATTCTTGTTTAACAGAGAGGAGATCGGTACAAGAATCTTGTTCGTTGGTTGCCTTTTTTTTATTACATTGGTTGCCATTTTGTCACAGGAAAGAAGATTAGCCTCTAGGATGGAACCCAGGTAGGTAATTTCATCTTTCCTTGTGACAATATTGTCACCCACTGTAACACAGTGAGTTTGTTATTTGATCCGAAGAGAATGGACTGTTTTGCCCAGGTGTAATGATAGTTTGTTATCAGCGAGCCAGGTGCAGATTCTGCCTAGTTCAGAGCTGAGGGTTTTTTAAACCTGCAACTTGTCTCTGTCAGAGACCAGTAGGGCTGAGTCGTCTGCGAACAGGAACAAGTTGCAGTCACAGCATCCAAGATCCAGTTAAAAGTCAATGTTATCATTGATTGCAGAAATGTACTTGTTAAAATAGTTTCTTACCTCTTGCCAGTTGCGTTCACTGAAAGCATTTTTATATTTCTGTTGGTTTTAGACACACGGTTCCAAGGAAAGAAAATACACTGTCAATTAAAACATATAAACCAATATAAACCAATGAGGGTTTGGCACTTTGTGTGCATGACACAAACATAAAATAATCAATCAATTAGGGCTGACCTTGACTAGTAGAATAGTCGACTAATCGATCGAAAGGAGCCATAGTCTACTGCCAACCTCGTAGTCGAATGCAATTTTTTTTTTTATATATATACACAAAAGCAAAGAGGTCTAGAAGCGTGGCTAACGCTAATGGCACTCATACCAGAGAGGCTAACTGCCTAATAAAACGGGCACAGAGGCACTGAAAGAGGATTTCACCATTTCACCTTCCCAGCCCTTCCCAGAGACAGTCGCATTTCTCTCCTCTCCCCAGGCTCCTCAAGGCCGTTCCTACCGCCGCCTCTACTGCTCCATGAAGCCTGACGCTGCTATGCTCTGCTTCGTGCCGGTTGCCGGACTATACTCAAATCAACTCTAAATGGATCTAATCAGTGGATTGCATATTTTCTTCAAGAAGCAGAATAAGGCTAACCCTCTCTGCCTATTGGGACATCATAATCGGGCTACCAACTTGAAGACGTTTTTGGATTATCGAAGCTTTTGGACTGCAATAAGAAGATTTTGGATCTGTTTACCGCGCACAGGACCTACCAAAATGAACTGATTAAGACACTTGGACACTTGGACTAATAATGCATTCAGTCATTTGGACAGAGTTGTTAAAACTCACTCCACTCAAATCAATAGTTATATTTCACTCTATTCAAATCAAATTTAAAGTGACGTGGCTGGGATAAATGTGCCAGTCAGTCAGACAAAACAAATTCCTGGACCAAGGTCGAAACAGGGAGCTGCTGGAGTCGAAGGCCCTCTGGGAGATAAGAGTGGCAAGCGGCTTCCCCCACCCCCACTCTCTACCCAATCCCCCCTCCCGCGTGTACGCCCGGCGCCACTCCCACGTGATGGTGATGGCAGCCGACTAGTACGCATGCTGGAGGGGAGAGCCTAAATGACTGTCTCATTACCAAAGCCCGATCCCCCCCGTCCCTGCCCCCTCCCGCTGGACAATCTTTCCACCCTCCCTCCCGCCACCTGGCGCAACGACACCCCGGTGTTGTCGCAGCCGACTATCGCATATGGTGTCTCAGGCATTCTGTAGTGGACATGTGTCAACAAATGTACATGTCTGTTTGAATTTATGTTGTGCCATTGTTACTGTAAAAATTTAATGATTGTGATATGTTGTTGTTAATGAGACGATGAGCTGTATGTGTGTGTCACTGGAATTTCCCCAAGGGGATCAATAAAGGAATATCTTATCTTATATTATCTCTTAGACATATCAAGATGTATCCATCAGTGGACCAATTGCATGCTTTCGCAGAGGACAAGAAGCCTTCAGTCGACTCCTTCAGACATTAAGCACCCCCCAAAGCCCAAATGGAATGATACAAAAGTATATATATATATATTATAATATATATTTTTTTCGACTGGTAGCTAATTTTGGCCAATCAAAGTCGACTATACAAATCCTTAGTCAGGGACAGGCCTACAATCAATCAATATATACAGCTAAACAACTAATCTTAGCTCCAGTGAGCAAACACTGAGTCAGTGGGAGGCTGGACACACTGAGTCAGTGGGAGGCTGGAAACATGTTCAGACCCTTGTTTATTTTCAGATACACATTCAGTCCTATCGCTGACAGTAATATGAGTTTCACAGGTCACACACACGGTTATTACCAGTCCTGTCGCTGACAGTAATATGAGTTTCACAGGTCACAGACACGGTTATTACCAGACCCTATCGCTGACAGTAATATGAGTTTCACAGGTCACAGACACGGTTATTACCAGACCCTATCGCTGACAGTAATATGAGTTTCACAGGTCACAGACACGGTTATTACCAGACCCTATCGCTGACAGTAATATGAGTTTCACAGGTCACACACACGGTTATTACCACCAGTCCTATCGCTGACAGTAATGAGTTTCACAGGTCACACACACGGTTATTACCACCAGTCCTATCGCTGACAGTAATATGAGTTTCACAGGTCACACACACGGTTATTACCACCAGTCCTATCGCTGACAGTAATATGAGTTTCACAGGTCACACACACAGTTATTACCAGTCCTGTCGCTGACAGTCAGTGTTGGGACTAACGCGTTACAAAGTATTCAGTAAATTCAGTAACGCTACTTACGTTACTGAATGGTTTGTTAGTTCGTTACTGCGTTCTTTTTATGTAGATTCATAGCGAGCGTCCTTATTTCGCCTGCGTTTGTTTTGTTTACTGTAGACTGAAAGGCGCTATATAAAACGAAGTATTATTATTATTATTATTTCTTTCCGTAGCCTCATTCTGGTTTTCGCACTTCTGATTGGCCACTGACGTTCTGAAAGAAATAGACGCTCTCTACAGTAAACAACAAGAGGACGCTCGCTATGAATCTACATAATAGTAATAATAACGAACTAACAAACCATTTAGCAACTACTTGGAGAGATAATTAATATACAACATGGAAACGAGATAAAGAACATGTTTGAAGGGCTGCTGGAGTCAACTGGACTAACGTTACATCTCGACCACCGCAGACTGGTGACGGTGAGTGCAATGTGTTCACTGAAACTCAAGATCAACGGATTTTGACTGTACGAAATCTGCCAGGGAATCTCATAATACTAATCAAACAATATAAATATAGTCCTTTCATGCACAATTGATATCCTAACTATTCTAACGTTGCAATGCTTTGATTGATATCTTAAACAACGCTGCAAGATGGTTATGAATGAATTAATGAATGGATGAATGAATGAATGAATGAAAACTTTATTTAACAGATTGCAGAATGGGTACAATACAGTACGGCTCAATACATACAATTGTTAAGGGGATGCAGACCTGAGAAAGACGTTTGTCTTGTTTCCATCAGGGTCCCCCATTTTCAATTCATATAGACATTTATGACATACACAACATACATGACATTTATGGCATAGGGACATATAGGTATTTAGTACTGATACATTTGTGACATAAGCGGTATTCAAATATACAGTACTGTTACCCCTAGATCCTGACAGAGTATATACATATGATGGGGAGGGGACTGTACATTAGGAGGGGGTGGGTGGGTGGGAGAGAAATATACATACAGCGGGGAGGGAATATATAATGAAACGCTCTAGACCACATTGCTTAGCAGAGTTCGGTGATGTGAATGGAAACTGTCAAGTTGATCAACCGATTTTGAGTATATGGGGCATGGGACTTGAGCAATTTTTATTTTTAATTTTTTTTTAAATAACTAAATAGTTACTTTTCACAGTAACTCATTACTTTTGGGTGTAAGTAACTAGTACAGTAACGAAGTTACTTTGAAATGAAGTAACTAGTAAAGTAACTGAGTTACTATTTTTCAGTAACTAGCACAACACTGCCCACGACACACACACAAACTAACGTTAAATACTTTTTTTTTCTTTTTTGAGAAAAAAGTATTTACATTCATTTATAAAAAAAATATTACACATGCAAAAAAATCGATAAGTGACATCACTTATCGATAAATCGATAAGTAGTAGTCTCAGCCTTAACAGTCTCCCCTCCTCCCAGTGAGTTCACACCGTCTCCACTCCTCCCAGTAGATCCAGCAGTCCCTCTCTACTCAGGAACAGCGTCTCGCCCGTCCCCTGAGCGATCACCTCGAAGCGGGGCGTGTCCTCCAGAGCGCTCTGCCCCGCCACCACCACGTAGGGGTAGCCCAGGCGGGTGGCGTCCTTCAGCCTCTTGCCGACGGTCATGTGGGTGCGGTCGTCCAGGACCACCTCCCCCCGCAGCCCGGGCAGAGCCTCGCCGTTCCCCAGCGTCCGGGCCAACGCCTCCGCCGCGCCCGCCGCCTCGCCCGCCTTGCTGCCCTTTTTCGGGGGCAGAACCACCACCTGGTAGGGCGCCAGGAGGCCCGGCCAGCGGAGCCCCTCCTCCGTGGACGTCACCTCGATGGCTGCCGCCAGGATACGGCTCACGCCCAGGCCGTAGCAGCCCATCTCCGTCACCGTCGTACCGCCCTGCACGAGTGCACATGCACCGTCACTGCTGCATGTTAATGTTGAGATAGACGATGACGCGGCGCAGTGGTTTAGGTGGCACCTGCAGCCCAGGCTCAAAACAGCTCGAGATCTTGAGGTAGAAAAATGCTGTTTTTGAGGACTTGATTAGAAATACAAAACAATGAATAAAAAAAATATATATATTACAGAGGTGTTCCATAGACTCACAGGAATTGTGTAAAAGTGCCCAAATAGTGAAAGAAATAGTAAAATAGTTCCCCTTTAACAGACATTTTGAAAGAGGCTTGATATTTTGCTAACTAGCTACACTACAATGATGATGCTCGGTGTAACACCTGACAGTCCGGTGGGAAGCTGAACGTTGCACAATAGAACAAGTATAGCCAATAATAATATTATATCCATCAAATTATTACTTAATTTGAATTCCCCCAATTTTGGCATGCATTATTCTTTATTTGGGTACAGTTTTCCCTGTACATACATTTATTTTTTTTTACAGTAGGAAAGCAGGAGGGCTATCGGTTCATAATTTCAAACAGTACTATTTCTCTTTTATGCTCAGGCCGTTGCTAAGATGGTTCAATAATGATTCTGACATACCATGGGTGAATATGGAGAAGCACATTGTATCTCCATATACACTCAAATATATCCTCTTTTCTGGTCTATCCCAAAGATTTTGCCGTACTAAATTCGGCCCAATTATAGCACATTCAATTTACGTTTGGAAATATATTGCCGAAATGGGACAGTGGGACACAAAATGGCACCTAGATACCCCTATTTTTGATAAGAACTTCTTACTGTTGGGAGGGAAACCAGCTACATTTCCCAATTGGCAAAGACAAGGTATTCACAAATTATCTGACATATACAGTGAATACGGTCGCAGATCCTTTCAAGAGCTCAAACAAATCTATAATGTCCCTAGTACATCCTTTTTTTTTTTTTTACAGTTGCGCACTGCAATGCGCACTTATGGTGTCCCATGGAATCAGCCTTTACCAGTTCATCCTTTAATGATTATAGTGAGTGACATAAATGTTAAAAATAGTTTTGTTTCTGGGTTATATAATAAAATACAAGGAAAACTAAACAGAACTACAGGTAATACCACTGTCTGGAATATAGATTTAAAGGATTACAACGCCTGCATAAATTGGCAGAATGTATGGGATAATATTCCGTTAACCTCTCGTAATTATAATAATCAATTAACTCATCACAAACTGATAAAGATTTTATCTGTCACCCAGGAAACTGTCAAATCAAAGTTTTACAAAGTCCTCTATGTGCTTTATGTCTGCAAAAAGTCATAGGAACATACATACATATGATGTGGGAATGTCCAGGAGTACTAGCTTTTTGGGCCAAGGTTGCATTATTTCTCACTAATATAACGGAGATAAACATACCTTGTTTGCCACACATTTTATTATTAAACGATGATTCATCTCTAAAAATCACAACTGCAAGCAGGCAGGCTACACAGTATATGACTATACTGACGGACAATCTATATAGTGCAAAGACACTTTTTTATGCCACTGTGGGAATTCATGTGAAATGCTGATGTGAATGTCTCTTTCCTCTGAACTGAAAAAAGCTTAAAAAAAAGTTGGTAAAAAAAAAGAAAAAAAACGTATCTTTTCATGTACCCCCTGGGGACCACCCACGTACCCCTAAGGGTACGCGTACCCCCGGTTGGGAAACACTGAGTCTACAGTCACTCTAAATCTAAAAGATGAAACAGGCATCCTCTACACACAATGCGATTAAGAATAGAGTTAAAGAATTAATGAATGAATGAAAACTTTATTTAACAGATTGCAGAATGGGTACAATACAGTACGGCTCAATACATACAATTGTTAAGGGGATGCAGACCTGAGAAAGACGTTTGTCTTGTTTCCATCAGGGTCCCCCATTTTCAATTCATATAGAAGAAGACTTGTCCGGCCCATGGGGACATTAACTTGTGATTTCGGGCTTTACAAATACATTTGATTTGATTTAATGCTTTAGGTATACATGGTTTATTTCAGAGTGATGTTGTCTCTGTTTCCTATGTTGTCAAATCCACACACTTTATGCCTATGTTTTGTTTGGTTTTCAATACATGTAATGGCAATACAATCAATCTAATCGAATCATTCTTTTAGCAAGATTTCATATCCACAAATCCAAATTGAATAACTAAACACTTATTTATTATTGTAAAATGAAACCAAGCAAATCATGAAAACTAATTTCTCCTCCAAAAACAAAAAGGCTATTAATAAGACAATAAATGTGTCCACCTCTTTCAATGTATTTGTATGAATGAACATTATTCTGGCTTTGTATATAATTTTTTGTAATCACTACATGATAGTGATTGATTGATGTCACTTCAATCAATCAATAAAATCCTTTATTTAACCAGATAAGCATCATTGAGATTAAAATCTCTTTATACACTGCCAGACGTTTGATTTCCCCATCAGTTTGAATCATCATCATCCACCTTTATTTATTCTCTACATTTTCAATGTAGTCGAGACTTTCGAGACTTTATAGACATTTCAAGTTTCAAGTTCAAGTTTCTTTATTAGTTGTCATACAGAAGTACAGAATACTTTCATACAAAATGCTTCTTACTGTTACGCTCCAGAGACTGTGCTAGACAAGATAGTATCAAATAACATAGTATAGCATGTAATTTAGAAGAAGAAAATGAGGTCACAGTGTTCGGTATAGACATATGTACAATGTTCTGAGTTACCATATAATATACAATACTATGCAGTGTACTAATGTACAGTACTATCTAGTGCAAAGCAGAAATGGGATGAGGTACAATTTAGGTACAATTTACAGTAAGGTGTACGAGTTGTAGTGCAATCCTTCATCAATAAATATAAAGTGTGGGGAGTGGGTGCTACAGTGTGTTTGTTTAAAGTGGGTGTGTGCTATAAAGTGTGTGGAGTGGGTGCTACAGTGTGTTTGTTTAAAGTGAGTGTGTGCGTGTGGATGTGTGTGCTATGTGCGTTTGGTGGTTGTTGTTGTGTAGTGTTCATTCATTGTTCGTTTAGCAGCCTGATGGCCTGGGGATAGAAGCTTCTTCTGAATCTTTCTGTGCTCGCCTTGAGACTCCGGTATCGCTTGCCTGACCGCAGCAGTTCAAAGAGGCAGTTGTTCGGGTGACTGGAGTCTTTAATGATTCTCTTAGCCTTGCCCTTGCAACGCTTGTTGTAAATGTTCTGGAGGGTGGGGAGCCCCCCTCCAATTGTGCGTTCGGCTGAACGTGTCACTCTTTGTAGTCTGCTTCGGTCTTGTGCAGTGCTATTCCCAAACCAGGAGGTGATGTTGCCGGTCAAGATGCTCTCTATTGTACATGAGTAGAAGTTCTTAAGGATCTTCTGACTGACTTGGAACTTCCTTAGGCGCCTGAGGAAGTAGAGGCGTTGTCGTGCCTTCTTCACAACACTGTCAATGTGTGTGGTCCATGTCAAGTCCTCGGATATGTAGGCTCCGAGGTACTTAAAGCTGTTGACTCTCTCAACCGGTGCCCCGTCGATGCTGAGGGGGCTGTAGTCCTTGACCCCCGACCTCCTGAAGTCCACAATCATCTCCTTTGTTTTGCTGACGTTCAGGGAGAGGCTGTTTTCCTGGCACCATCCCGCCAGGACCTTGACCTCTTCCAGGTAGGCCCTCTCGTCGTTGGCAGAGATCAGGCCCACCACCACTGTGTCGTCAGCAAATTTGATGATTGTATTGCTACTCCGCTGAGCCACACAGTCGTGTGTGTACAGGGAGTAGAGGAGGGGACTCAGAACACAGCCCTGGGGGGCCCCTATGTTGAGGGTGATGGATGAGGAGGTGCAGTTGCCTGCTCTCACCACCTGGGGTCTGCCAGTCAGGAAGTCCAAGACCCACTGGCAGAGGTCATAGTTCAAGCCCAGGTCCCTGAGCTTGGCTATGAGTATGGAGGGGACTATGGTATTGAATGCCGAGCTGTAGTCGATGAATAGCATTCTCACATAGTTCCCCTGCCTCTTGTCCAGGTGTGATGCTGCTGTGTGCAGCACATGGGCTATGGCGTCCTCCGTGGACCTGTTGGGGCGGTATGCAAATTGCAGGGGGTCCATGTTGATGGGGAGGGAGGAGCAGATGTAGCCCTTTACTAGCTTCTCAAAGCACTTCATGGCTATGGAGGTGAGAGCTACAGGGCGGTAGTCGTTGAGGCAAGCAGACTTGGATTTTTTGGGTACAGGGATAATAGTGGACTTCTTCAGGCAGGTGGGGATGACAGCCTGTTCTAAGGACAGGTTAAATATGTCAGTGAATACTGGGGCCAGTTGGTCGGCACAGACTTTTAGGACGCGGCCGGGGATGCCGTCCGGACCTGCTGCCTTCCTGATATTCACTTTTTTAAAGGTCCGCCTCACCTCATGCTCTGTTACCCTGAACACTGCGCCTCCATCAGCAGCCGACCCCCCCCCCCCCATTGCCGTGGCTTGTGAGCTGGTGTTGTTATTACCAGCATCAAACCTCGCATAGAAGGTATTGAGGTCATTTGCTAAGGAGATGTCACTGTTCAGTTTGAGGGAGGCGCCTTTGTAGTCTGTCATCGTTTTGAGCCCCTGCCACATAGCTCTAGAGTCAGCTTGTTCAAACTGGAGTTCAATTTTATCCCTGTAGCGCCGTTTGGCCTCTGACACTGTCCTCCTTACGTTGTATCGCGCCACCTTGTGGTCATTCATGTTGCCTGCCACTAGGCCGTCGTTGTATGCTTTGGTGCGCTCTCTCAGAGCTTCACGGACGGATTTGTCTACCCAGGGTTTTTGATTTGGGTAAACTCTCATTTTGGTAGTGGGGATTGTTTCTTCCACCCTAGTACAAACATAGTCCAGCACTGTTTCCGTGTAGACATTAATGTTATCTGTGTCGCGGAACACATTCCAGTCTGTGCAGTCAAACACAGACCGGAGCGTCTCCTCTGACGTCAAATCCCATTTCTGCACCTCTCGCGAGACTACAGGAGTACTTTTGATTCTCTGTTTGTACTTTGGTGAAAGAAAGATTGACGCGTGATCTGATTTACCAAAGCCACTATCAGAATGAGCCTTGTAGCCACCTTTAAATTGCGTGTAACAGTGATCTAGGATGTTACCGCCTCTGGTGTTGCAAGTCACATGCTGATAGAAGTCAGGTAATACCTTTCTCAGATTGGCGCTATTGAAATCACCCAGCACCAAAATGGCGGCGTTAACGTTCGTCGCTTGTATTCTATTTACCTCGTCGTGGAGTCTGGAGAGCGCGGCGTTGTTGCTGGCTTGCGGTGGAATATACACTCCTACAAGGATGATCGCCGTTAACTCCCTCGGGAGGAAGAAAGGACGGCACTTGATGGTTATATACTCCAGGTCTGGGCAGCAGTGGTTGGATAATTCCTTCACGTTAGTTGGATCGCTCCAATTTTTGTTAAACATGAAGGCACTACCTCCTCCACGTTGTTTACCGGACTCTGCTGTCCGATCCTTGCGATGGATAAAGAAGTGATCGGCTGGTTGAATTGCGTGGTCTGGAATAGGCATAACATATACAATGGCATGCAAATTTCTTGATTCCGATTGGCTGAAACAGTCAAGTTAGACGTGGTTATTTCTTATAACACACGCTCGTGATCCCAGAACCCGCCCACAACCGAATTACAATCACTCCGCCAGTTCGACTTTCTCATAGGAAAAACCAAGATGGCGGACAATAATCTTTACGAATGGATGTGTTGAAAGCGTCATAACGACTAATTCAAAAACTATTGTCACGGCGAATATATTAGTTTCTTACACAATGTCGGATTATGTAATTGGTGCAGGGGTGTCCATTTGGTATGGCAAGGTATGGCACTCGCCATACCTTGGCAAATAAAAATGTAAAAAAAAAAAAAAAAAAAAAATTATGTTGATTTAGAATTCGAAAAGCTTCGAACTATTCGGTACAGCCCTAGCATGTTTTGATATTGTCAATTATCTCACTTTTACTAGGTGACTTTTGCTGTGACTAACTGAAATATGCCCCAAAAAAAAGGAAAATGGACATAGGGATGTTTTTTTTTATCAAAGGGCAGCAGAGACAAGAGATACAGGGACACAGGTAAGGTTGGGATTAGTGATTATAATAGTGCAATTCAGCATTCAGTAACCCATACTTTTTGTGAATGTGTTTTTGATACTACATTCTGTTGAACACACACCTCAAAACCGTACCTAAGGAAAATTGGCTCAATTGCAAGAAAAGTAATAGACAGTTATGATATTACATTCTGCATAATTCGTATGCAAAATATTGTGGTTCCCTGCTTTAGTCTGTTGACACATTTCTATACTAAAAATGCTTGTGTAGTCCTGTGTCATACCTAAATGTCATATAACTGAATTGTATAGAAACAACTCACCAAGGGCGGTTAGGTGGCCGAGCGGAGATTGCGTTCGTCACCAACCCCGGAGTTGTGAGCTGGATTCGCCTGTTCGAATCCAGCTCACAGCTCCTGGGTTGTCACCAGCTTGGCTGGCCGTTCACACCAGGGCTGTACGCTAAGCTTTTTCACTAGGGGCACACTTGCAAAAAATATTTTTTAGGGGCAAATTTTTAAATAACAATTTTACCATTATTAAAAAAATATGTTCCTCCTGCCTCATTACTGTGGTCCTTTTATTTAACATTTAAGTGCGTTTGTTTTCAGGTTTGTATCTTTTATAATGAACCAACCGAGAAAGTGTGTAAATCACTAATAGAACAAAAACAACAAACTGTGTGTGTGTGTGTGTGTGCGCGCACTTGTGTAGTGCTCCTTGAATGAAATCACCACAACACACACACACCATTGCATTAATCAGGAGGACAAGAAACTCTGCATACATTTGTTTCACAATGAAAAGTGCTTTAGAAATCAAATGAATTATTATTGTAAATAACCCCATGAAAGGTTTATTATTTGTATGGGTAATTACCTGCTTCATATTTGTGATGTTACTGGTTTCAGTGTGTGCCTAAAGTGATCAATGTGTTGGGCCGTTTATAGAGATCTATGCCAATTAATGTTTATGTATATCCGGGACTTTTTTTTAGTAAGAATTGAGAGGTATTTGTATATGTGACCTTTATTTTGAAAACCGTGTTGCGACGCAACCTTATTTACATTTGCGCTTTTGACAGTGAAATGTTCAGTCCAACTTAGCTCGAAGGAAAGACTAATCAAAAAGGTTTAATTGACCCGTATGAGGCTCTTACGGTAGGACTTTGATTGTTTATAGAAGTGGAATGTAATATGCTAAACGAGAAATAAACAGTTTGTGACAGCCAGTAAAGTTGCAAGCCACTTTCATTTCATATACGGGGACACCGTGACAATTGTATTATCTTATTTGCATATTGTCTCATTATTAGATAGATAGATAGGTTGATATTTTATAAATTTAAGTAGACAGTATTTCACGTCCTAATAGTGGGCTACTACTACTCACCTAATGCATGGCTGAACCTGAACGTTAGAAGTGTCCGTGTCCCCGTCAATCAATCATCACATCATCACGTCAATCATCATCATCTTATCATCTCTCCACATCGGACGTGGTTGTCATAAGATGGACTGATATCCACTCCGTTGTTCTTGCAGAGCAAAATTTGTATCTTAAATGTATTGAAATGAGGTGCTTCTTTGGCGATGCAATAGTCCATATTGAAAGGAAGAGAGGCCACATTCAGTTTCGTTTTGCTAGGAATTATGGGATTTGGTGTTGGATGTATAGACTACGCAGATAGGGACATGGTCTTTAATCGCACGATAGACTACAAGTACCAAGTATATAGCGTGACCTAGATTCACTCCACACGCAAATCTTTTTTTTCACTCAGGCTATCGGTGATCGCAGTAAGTTCATTCATTGCCGACAGATTCTTTCATAGCACCACGACATTGTGTCGCACTGACAGCTCGCGTGAGTGGCGTAATCACACGCCTTGGATAACTTAGGAGTGAAATGCGAATGCAAGGCTTGAAAGCACTACTCGCAAGCCCGCCCCCAGATAATATTTACCAATCGCAACGGCCAATTAAAGGGGCAATTCGCGATCATATCATCGCAGTGTACAGGCCTGCACACTAATACAATTGGCTGTATTAGAGGGTGGGAGAAGCTGGCGGGGTGGGTCCGGGTCATTGTAAACAGCGACTCCTACAGTTCGGTAAATAAAATAAAATAAAAGATAAAATACTTTTAAAAATAAAATACAGATAAAACATTCTCAGCAAGATCCAATTTCAGACAAGTTATCAAACAGGCAAGTTATCAAACACAGTTGCACTGTCCGAGGGAACTGAATTTGTAGGTTTTTAAGATGGCTTTGAATTCTCCGAGGGTGACCAGTCCTGGCAAATTTAGGTCCTCCTGTATCTTGTTCCAGGATGAAGGAGAAGCATATTTAAAAGCCTTTTTTCCCAATTCAGTTCTCATATAGGGAACATCCAGTTTCAGAGCATCTTGGGAACGAAGGGCATACTTGTATTGCCAATGCTTAGTGCACAGAAGCACGCTTAGGTACGAGGGAATCAGCTTAAGCAGAGCTTCGTACACAAGAGAGAGCCATCGAGAAAATCGCCTTACAAATAGAGATGGGTAACTTGCAATGGCATATAGGGTGCAATGGTGCACTCGATTGCCACATCTCGTGACAAAGCATAAGGCAGAATGGTACACGGTATCCAGCTTTCTTTTCCAGCATTTAATTTTTTTATTTGCACCTCAAACAAGTAATTTATAGGCCTTTTGCGCATGGAGATACAAACAGAGATGCTCGAACACCTGGGTCAGGTGCTCAGCTGCCATGCTAGCTGTTTTAGCAGACATAGATGGTAGCGTCATTGTATGTCTCTCTTTTGTAATTAGTGTTGTTTTGTCTGTCACTGTTTTTTGCCTAGGTTACGTCTCTAAAATCTTACTGACATAAAGAAATATTTTAAAGTTCACATCACTTCCTGTTCCTTATATTACGGGGAGAGGGGCTAATAGGTTAAACCCACAACATTAAGAGATTTCTCACAAATTAATAATATAGCCATCATCGGTAATATGAACAAAAACTAAATCTTTATATTAAATCAAATTTAGTGTAAATATTTCAATTCAATAATGTAAATGGGAATAAATGAATATAAAAACTTCATGAACACAAAATCACTATTCTGGCTGCTACATTTCCAATCCCTAATTGTTACCGTGGAACAATCATCAATGAATGATAATATTGCAGCCACATTCTACAACATTGATACATAAAACATAATATATAATATATAAAGTCCATTTCTGTTTTTAAATTAAAGTCCAGGTCCAATGTGATGTGTCCGTCTTTCAACATTGAACACTGAAGTCTTCCTAGGGATCAGCCACAGACCATGTCTGCCCTTGGGGGGGGGAGGACGATGGGATGAGAAAAGTGCACACATTTCAGTGCATGTGTGTGAGTGTTCCTGTGTGTCGCACATCCCGCATGTGTGTGTTCTTCTTCTAAAAAAGTACATGGGGTTTCTATTTAATATACTGCAAGCTGTGTTTGGGGACCTGTTGTCTTTATTCTTTTCAAGTCTACTCTCAGCTTAAACGGAACAACTAAATGGTTTCTCTCCTGTATGAGTTCTAGTGTCTTCAGATGTTTCCTGACTGAACACTTTCCCACAAACTGAACGAAATTGTTTCTCTCCAGTATTAGTTATCATGCGTTTCTTCAGATTTGTTATGGTTTCTCTCCAGTATGAATTCTCATGTGTGTTTTCAGTTGTCCCTTCCTACTGAACCCTTTCCCACAAACTGAACAGCTAAATGGTTTCTCTCCAGTATGAGTTGTCATGTGGCTCTTCAGTGATGCCTTCACACTGAACCCTTTCTCACAAACTGAACAGCTAAATGGTTTCTCTCCAGTATGAATTCTCATGTGTATTTTCAGTTGTCCCTTCCTACTGAACCCTTTCCCACAAACTGAACAGCTAAATGGTTTCTCTCCAGTATGAGTTATCATGTGGCTCTTCAGTGATGCCTTCACACTGAACCCTTTCTCACAAACTGAACAAACAAAAGCTTTCTCTCCAGTATGTGTTCTCATGTGTCTCTTCAGATTTCGCTCCCTACTGAACCCTTTCCCACAAACTAAACAGCTAAATGGTTTCTCTCCGGTATGTGTTCTCATGTGTGTCTTCAGATTTCCCTCCCTACTGAACCCTTTCCCACAAACTAAACAGCTAAATGGTTTCTCTCCAGTATGAGTTATCATGTGTTTATTCAGAACCCATTGCTGACTGAACACTTTCCCACAAACTGAACAACTAAATGGTTTCTCTCCAGTATGAGTTATCATGTGTCTTTTCAGTTGTCCCTTCACACTGAACCCTTTCTCACAAACTGAACAGCTAAATGGTTTCTCTCCAGTATGAATTCTCATGTGTCTCTTCAGATCTGATTGCAGACTGAACACTTTCCCACAAACTAAACAGCTAAATGGTTTCTCTCCAGTATGCGTTATCATGTGGCTCTTCAGATTTGCCTTCATACTGAACCCTTTCTCACAAACTGAACAGCTAAATGGTTTCTCTCCAGTATGAATTCTCATGTGTATCTTCAGATCTCCCTTGCTACTGAACCCTTTCCCACAAACTGAACAGCTAAATGGTTTCTCTCCAGTATGAATTCTCATGTGTGTTTTCAGATCTCCCTTGCTACTGAACCCTTTCCCACAAACTGAACAGCTAAATGGTTTCTCTCCAGTATGAATTATCATGTGTCTCTTCAGACCTGATTTCAGACTGAACCCTTTCCCACAAACTGAACAGCTAAATGGGTTCTCTCCAGTATGAGTTATCATGTGGATCTTCAGTTGTGCCTTCATACTGAACCCTTTCTCACAAACTGAACAGCTAAATGGTTTCTCTCCAGTATGAGTTCTCATGTGCATCTTCAGAGCTGCCTTTATACTGAACGCTTTCTCACAAACTGAACAACTAAATGGTTTCTCTCCAGTATGAGTTCTCATGTGTATCTTCAGATCTCCCTTCATACTGAACCCTTTCCCACAAACTGAACAACTAAATGGTTTCTCTCGTTTCTCTTCAGTATGAGTTCTCATGTGTATCTTCAGATCTCTCTTCCTACCGAACCCTTTCCCACAAACTAAACAGCTAAATGGTTTCTCTCCGGTATGTGTTCTCATGTGTGTCTTCAGATTTCCCTCCCTACTGAACCCTTTCCCACAAACTAAACAGCTAAATGGTTTCTCTCCAGTATGAGTAATCATGTGTTTCTTCAGATTTCCTTGGTCATTGAACCCTTTCCCACAAACTGAACAGCTAAATGGTTTCTCTCCTGTATGAGTTCTAGTGTGTTTCTTCATATGTCCTTTATCATTGAACCCTTTCCCACAAACTGAACAGCTAAATGGTTTCTCTCCAGTATGTGTTATCATGTGTGTCTTCAGATGTCTTTGCTGATTGAACCCTTTCCCACAAACTGAACAGCTAAAAGGTTTCTCTCCAGTATGAGTTATCATGTGGCTCTTCAGTTGTGCCTTCATACTGAACCCTTTCTCACAAACTGAACAGCTAAATCGTTTCTCTCCAGTATGAATTCTCATGTGTCTCTTCAGACGTGATTGCAGACTGAACCCTTTCCCACAAACTGAACACCCAATTGGTTTCACTCCGGTATGATTTTTTATGTGCATCTTCAGATCTCTCTTCTTGCTGAACCCAGGCCTGTTAGACAACGTTTGTATTTTCTGTGTCTTCTTTTGTTTTACTGCCATCAAACCTGGACCTCCACTCTCCTTCCATTCATCACAGTCATCAGTCTCAGCTCCAGAACTGTCATCATCACCGTCATCAGTCTCAGCTCCAGAACGGTCATCATCACTGTCATCAGTCTCAGTTAGAGAACAGTCTGAAGAGAGAGGCTGGCTATCTCTAGTTGGTTCCAAATCACCAGCTGGATCTAAGTTACTGGCTAGTTCCGCTACTCCACAGTCCTCTCCTTCAGGTTCTGTTTTCATGTGTTCAGTTGAGGTGCTGGGTAAAGAGTATGCTTCTCTGTTTTTCTCCCTTTGGGTTTGAAGAGGCTGGAAGGACAGAGTGTTCTCTTGACCATCTTCACATTTCACTGGGTCTACTGTGATCTTGGAGAGATCAGCTTCTTCCAGCCCTTGATCTTGTTCATCTTTAATCTGCTCTGGGTCCCGGTTTTGGCTGAGTTGTGAGGACAAAGTGTTCTCACCTTCATTTTCACATTTCATAGGTTGTAAGGTCATCTTGGAGCCATCAGCCTCCTCTAGATCTTGACACAGTTCCTCCTGTTCCTCTTTAATCTGGAGGGGCTCTGTGTCCTGGGTTTGGCTGAGCTGTGAGGACTGAGGTTTCTCTTCATCATGTTCACTCTTCACAGAGACAGGAAGCTCCTCTCCCTCCTGACTGATCCAGAGTTCCTCCTGTTCCTCTTTAATCTGGAGGGGCTCTGTGTCCTGGGTTTGGCTGAGCTGTGAGGACTGAGGTTTCTCTTCATCATGTTCACTCTTCACAGAGACAGGAAGCTCCTCTCCCTCCTGACTGACCCAGAGTTCCTCCTGTTCCTCTTTCATCTGTAGGAGCTCTGGCTCCTCCTGGACCAGACTGGGGCTCCTCTCCTGCTGCTCAGGGGGAACCTCCTCTTCACAGATAAACAGCTGTAAGGCCATGGAGTCTAGAAAGAAGGGCATACAATCATTTAAATGTAATTTGTTGTAACCATTGCTTTTGAAAGTAACAAAGGGACAGGTCACTATTTCACACTACTCTCTTAACAGGAAAGTAACAACACGCTGAACCAATATATAGGGATGCACAGATCCTATACCCAACACCACTATCAGGCTGATACTAGCTACATGTGATCAGTATCGACTACAGGTGGTCTGATCCATTACCACGTTGTCATAAAGCATCCTCCTCCACTAACATCCCAGCAGCAGTGCATGGTGGAGAAGAAGGAGGACAATGTTCCTGCTGATTCTGCTTGATGAGATGTTGGACAAAGGTTTGGAGTTTTTATTATATAAGGCTATAAAATAACAAGTGGACATGTTATTCAAGTGGACACTCATTCAGAACGCAGCGGCCCGCCTGATCAAACCTACCGAAGTCGGCCCATGTAACCCCACTTCTCAGGGACCTGCACTGGCTCCTCATTGCTGCACGAATCCGCTTCAAGGCCCTCGACCTGGCATACCGTGCGGCAAAGGGAACCGCTCCCACCTACCTCCGGTCAATGGTCTCTAACTACACACCCTCATGACCCCTACGCTCTGCATCTTCTGGCCGCCTCAGACCTACTCCTATCCGAGCTCCGGGAGGGTCATCAAAGAGAAGTCGCCTATTCTCAGTCCTTGCCCCACAATGGTGGAATGAACTACCCACCCCAGTTAGGACAGCCGAAACCTGTCCAATCTTTCACCGTCGACTAAAGACGCACTTCTTCAACCATTGTTACTCAGCTGATAGAGTTGTACCCTTCCTGATGACTTGTCGTACAGAACTTGTAAGTCGCTTTGGATAAAAGCGTCAGCTAAATTACTAAATGTAGTGGTACACTACCTACACTGCCTTCTGTATCGTTGTTGAATGATGTTTCTCAGTTATCAACCTCTGTACATTTAATTTTGTCCGGTCTTACGGATGCCAAAAAGTTGATAGCGTCACGCTGGATTCAACCGGATAAAATGTGCCGGAAGGTATGGGTTCTCGATGTGATTTATCTAGAGATATCCACTGCACAAATTTTATGAAGCCAGCATAGCAGTCTGGGTAGCTGTGGTGGAGAAGATAAAGGGAAGCATATAAACTTGTAATTTTCTGATGTTAAATGAAATAGTGGATGTATAGTCCAAGTGGGGGTCCTGAGGGGGGGGGGGGGGGTGGAGGGGGAGGGAAGGGGAAGGAAACAGCGAGGAAGAGCGAGCAAGAGCACATTGTATTTATAATTTTTATGTCTTTTAATCTACATTTATTTTTATTTAATTACTGGACTGTCATTATTGTTATTATTTCTGTCATTGTCAATTTGTTAAAAAAAAATGTAATGGTACACAGAAGCCACGGTTCGGTACGTACCTCGGTATTGGTGTCACGGTTTGGTATGAGTTCGGTACAACAGGAAAAAAATATTTATAATTATTATACATTTATAATAATAATAATAATTATTATTATTATTATTATTATTATTAAATAGAATCATATTCTATAGGCTTGCCGTGGTAGTCAGTGATACTGGTGTCATTCTGTGTTCAGGCATCCAGTAAATTAATTGCCTACTGCCCCCTTAACAACTTATGCAACAACTTAGTTTCAGTTTCACTTGTAGACAGGATTTAACTTAACGTGAAGCCGAGACTGAAGAAGACTAGAGAACAGATGACATGTTACACAACAATGGCAGAGGATTTATCTATATTTTGGATTTAAACACAGTAGCAGAAACTTTTTTTTTTGATCGGCTGTGCCTGTGAGACCAAGTCTGCGAGAGAAAGAAGCGTGTGTGTTTGTGTGTGTCCATTGGTTAACATTATTGGGCGAACAAGAAAACTAAATGAAACTGTAAAATTGCAATGACCCTGCTGTGTTACAATAAACATAAATAATTCATTCATGGTTTTGTTTTAGGGACACCTAGCTGTACTAGACTAGTAAACGGGAGGGGAGGAGGGGAGAAGCGACCCAGTGCAGTGTCAGTGTTGTTCTGTCCGCTTGTCATCGATCGTGCCTTCTTTACAAGCTTCAACGTTTTATTCATCATCTACATTTGGCCATACAAGCTTAATATTCAACGTTAAAGATCAATGTAAGCCAGTGTAAAGTAAAGATATTGAGCATAGATTTGTAAAATGTGCAACCCTAGTTTCACCTAGTGGTATGAGACGTATTCTTCGTATGGCTGCGCGTGCCGCATCGTGACGCACGTACCGTAAATTCGCGGGACGAATACACGTACCGTTACACCCCTAGTACATGTACACCTCCAATACTGTACATGTACACACATGTATACCTCTGATACTGTACATTTACACACAACTACAGGTACACCTCCAATACTGTACATGTACACACAACTACACGTACACCTCCAATACTGTACATGTACACACAACTACATGTACACCTCCAATACTGTACATGTACACCTCCAATACTGTACATGTAGCTAAGAAAAGGCAAGGGAATCTAGAAAGGAAAACTGAGGATTTCGAGGTAAGAAGACTAAGGAGGAGAAAGAGACGTAAAGGAGGGGACAGGGACTGCTTACTCTTACAGAGAGACGTAAAGGAGGGGACAGGGACTGCTTACTCTTACATAGCGCTTTTAAACCGCCCGGGCTCCGGTTCAAGCTCCAGCTCCGTTCTGAACCCTCTGAACCCTGGTGCTCTCTGGCGAACCACCCTGCGTTTACACCCATTTAAGCAGAACCAACATTCCACCGTCTCCGTCATCAATGGGGGCGTTAACCAGGCGGAGGTAGAAATAATGCGTGGAGAGCGAGCCTCACCGCGCGAGCAGACACAAAAGCACACACACGCACTGTATACGTTTGAAATGAATCGTTCCAGCAAAGTAGGCTTCTATTATTCTAATTACTGTTTTAATGGGTATCACAGTAGTAAGTCCTACTGTAGAACATGACATATTAGCATGACATCTGATTTACTAATGCCAATAATAAACAACAACCGCAATTGGCACTTGAAAAGGGTAAATAATAGTCAGTCGCAATTCATGGCAGCCCGTTTAGCTCAGCAGGTTAGTTTCCCTGCCTGTGGACCGAAAGGTCCAGAGTTCGAATCTTGGTAACCTTTTTTTCTTTTTCTGTAACGTTAATTAATTTATACACTGGTGTCCCAAAAAGGACAATAACACTACCTTATGCATACTGCACCTTATGTGAAAACTGTGATACTGTATATTTCAGTTAGTTAGATAGTAAATTATATTGATTTATTTGTTTACACTGCTTGTGTAGTTTTTACTACCTGTACCGCCCCCCCCCCCCCCCCATCCCCCATGCTGCTATGATGCCTGCATTTCCCCAAGGGGATCAATAAAGGAATATCTTATCAACCAGAGTGTATAAATTAATTAACGTTACAAAAAAAAAGAATTTACCAAGATTCGAACTCGGGACCTTTCGCTCCACACGCATGGAAGCTAACCTCCCGAGCTAAACGGGCTGCCATGAATTGTGACTGACTAATCCATAATTTACACTTTTCAAGTGCCAATTGCGGTTGTCGTTTATTATTGGCATTAGTAAATCAGATGTCATGCTAATATGTCATATTCTACAGTAGGACTTACTACTGTGATACCCATTAAAACAGTAATTAGGATAATAGAAGCCTACTTTGCTGGAACGATTCATTTAAAACGTATACAGCGTGTGTGTGCTTGTATTCTTTTGTGTGTTGGCTCTCGCGCTGACTCGCTACTACTCGTCTTCACAGCCCACTATGACACGCCCACTGATGATGTCACGGTTCGCGAGGAAAAACCAACTATTTTCCAGTGCCAGCTGAGCACCGATTTGTCACGTTCTGAACCAATTAATCCCGGTCTGAACGCGCCGGCCGGTGCGAGATTACGTTCGGGAACCGGCTCCAGCACGGAGCCTTGCTGGTGTAAAAGGGCTAACAGAGAGACGTAAAGGAGGGGACAGGGACTGCTTACTCTTACAGAGACGTAAAGGAGGGGACAGGGACTGCTTACTCTTACAGAGACGTAAAGGAGGGGACAGGGACTGCTTACTCTTACAGAGAGACGTAAAGGAGGGGACAGGGACTGCTTACTCTTACAGAGAGACGTAAAGGAGGGGACAGGGACTGCTTACTCTTACAGAGAGACGTAAAGGAGGGGACAGGGACTGCTTACTCTTACAGAGAGAGACATAAAGGAGGGGACAGGGACTGCTTACTCTTACAGAGAGACGTAAAGGAGGGGACAGGGACTGCTTACTCTTACAGAGAGACGTAAAGGAGGGGACAGGGACTGCTTACTCTCACAGAGAGACGTAAAGGAGGGGACAGGGACTGCTTACTCTTACAGAGAGACGTAAAGGAGGGGACAGGGACTGCTTACTCTTACAGAGAGAGACGTAAAGGAGGGGACAGGGACTGCTTACTCTTACAGAGAGAGACGTAGAGGAGGGGACAGGGACTGCTTACTCTTACAGAGAGACGTAAAGGAGGGGACAGGGACTGCTTACTCTTACAGAGAGAGACGTAAAGGAGGGGACAGGGACTGCTTACTCTTACAGAGAAGGACATAAAGGAGGGGACAGGGACTGCTTACTCTTACAGAGAGAGACGTAAAGGAGGGGACAGGGACTGCTTACTCTTACAGAGAGAGACGTAAAGGAGGGGACAGGGACTGCTTACTCTTACAGAGAAGGACATAAAGGAGGGGACAGGGACTGCTTACTCTTACAGAGAAGGACATAAAGGAGGGGACAGGGACTGCTTACTCTTACAGATAGACACGGTCTCATCAGAAAACGTAAATAAAGTACTTAATCGAAAAAAGGTACACAATGTACTTTATATATATAAGTAATTTACATTACATTTTGTATCGGCAAAAGTTAAAAAATGTATTTAAAATTGACATGATTGAGAGTCAAACGAACAATGCTTGTCGTTGGGGGGCGAGTGCACTAGATCAAGCCACCCACCCTGATACAAACAGCAATAATATGATGATAGAAAGTTAAGGTAACGGTTGTGGTTAGCAGTGGTGCGTTGGTCATGGGACGGGGTTGCACGCAGAGCAACCGGCTCTGTGCACGGATGTGCACGCGCGTGCACACAGGAATGCGCCAACTCGACTGATGCGCCAACTCGCCAAGTACCCACATGCAGGGCTGTACAGTGCGATGTCGCACGTGCGACACTGACGTCAGTCTGTGCGATGAATGGATTGACTTCAGTAGCACTGGTGCGATGGCCCGTGCCTGGCGCGAGCAAAAAAAAAAAAAAAAAAAAAAAGTGTGACGGTAAATTGAATGGACCACGGCGCCACGCTATCCACTTGGTACTTGTAGTCTCGTGCGATTAAAAACAATGTGCCGTCTGCTGCGTAGAGTCCATATATCAAACACCAAATCCCATAATCCCTAGCGAACAATATGCCCGCGAGTTGCGAGCTCAATGTACAGTGACTGAGTGACTTCGACAAGATGAAGCGCTTTTTTAAGGTATTAAATCCAACAAAAGAAGTACAAGCCCAAAACCCCAAACGAGCCCGAGAGGGACCACCGTTAATAGAAACGAGACAGGAGAAGGAGAAGATTAAGATTTACAGATATAACGCAGAGTGGAAAAATTATTTTCCGTGGCACATTTTTTACGAGGAAGAGCAGCTATTATTCTGTCACTGGTGCCGGGAGGGTCCGGAAAATATCCGATCAGAGAATCCCTATGTCGTGGGTAACAATATCCTAAAAAGGGATAACATTAGCAAGCATAATACGTCCCATCGACACATTCTTGCCCGGGATGCCTTCAACGCTAAACAAAACCCTGAGCGGGCCGGCACCCTCTTGCACTCACTGACTAAACAGGCGACCAGAGCGGATGATGCTGATCTCCGTGAGGTAAAGCTGAAGATGAATGTGGCATATTGCATCGCCAAGGAAGAAATGCCGCTCACTAAATTTAAGCCGCTAATCTTACTCTGTAAAAAGAACGGAGCCGATATAACTACATCGTATGACAACCACGTCCGATGTGGAGAGATGATCGAGACGATAGCAAATGAAATGAAGTCGGACCTGGTGGAGGAAATTGGAGGAAGCCGCTACCTGTCCGTGATGATTGACGGGGACACGGACGCTTCCAACAAAGAATGCGAGATGGTCTACATTCGGATTATCAAAAATGGAGCCAATGAACAAACTGAACAGGAGCTAGAGGGGAGTATATTATGACGTTTTTCAATACTTAAATACTGGCTACTTAAATTCCCCTCCGGGATCAATAAAGTATTAATTATCTATCTATATATCTATCTAATAACGAGACAATATGCAAATAAGGTCATAATAATAATAATTCATTTTATTTATAATAAAGCACTTTTCATTCATGCAGAGTTCCTTGTACTTCTGAGTGTGTGTGTGTGTGTGTGTGTGTGTGTGTGTGTGTGTGTGTGCGTGCGTGCGTGCGTGCGTGCGTGCGTGCGTGCATGCGTGTGTCTCATTCAAGGAACACTACAAGCCACCAAGACTGCTTGTGAGCAGCTGGGACAGGAGACCGGATGAATGAACAAGCTCGTTGGCTTCGGAGCAGATGGAGCTGCGGTGAATATGGGACATCGTGGAGGCGTCAAAGAAGAGCTCAAAGAAGAGGTCGGGGAGCATGGCATTCCGTGGCACTGCATGCCTCACAGGTACATTTGATACATTGAATGTGATCCAACTGTACATAAAATCAAGAATTGGTATAATTTCATGATTGATTCTTGTTAAATCATCCTCATCAGAACAGTAATATTTGTCCTCTCTAATTAGGCTAAAGACTACATGGTAAATTGTATTATAGAAACATTCAGACTTTGAAGCGCCACACCACTTGTTTTTTTTAATCAAACCTACTTTTACACCGTCATTCATTTAGATTGGAATTGGCCATGCTGCTGACGGTCCAAAAAAAGGAGCAAATGGTAGGTAAACTCTATGACCTACTCCACCTGCTGTGGAAAACATACCACTATAGCCCAACATCTCAGAGGGAGCTGCAGGCAGTGGGCAACATGCTGGGAGTCAATATCAGTAACCCTTCCAGCGTCAAAGGCACACGCTGGCTTCCTCATGTTGAACGTGCATTGCATGCACTTCTCAAACCAGGACAGGATGAACAGGACAGCGGCCAACATGCTGCAGCTCTGCAGCACATGAGCCACCTGTCTGCCTCCTCTCCCTCTGCAGCACATGAGCCACCTGTCTGCCTCCTCTCCCTCTGCAGCACATGAGCCACCTGTCTGCCTCCTCTCCCTCTGCAGCACATGAGCCACCTGTCTGCCTCCTCTCCCTCTGCAGCACATGAGCCACCTGTCTGCCTCCTCTCCCTCTGCAGCACATGAGCCACCTGTCTGCCTCCTCTCCCTCTGCAGCACATGAGCCACCTGTCTGCCTCCTCTCCCTCTGCAGCACATGAGCCACCTGTCTGCCTCCTCTCCCTCTGCAGCACATGAGCCACCTGTCTGCCTCCTCTCCCTCTGCAGCACATGAGCCACCTGTCTGCCTCCTCTCCCTCTGCAGCACATGCGCCACCTGTCTGCATCCTCTCCCTCTGCAGCACATGAGCCACCTGTCTGCCTCCTCTCCCTCTGCAGCACATGAGCCACATGTCTGCCTCCTCTCCCTCTGCAGCACATGAGCCACCTGTCTGCCTCCTCTCCCTCTGCAGCACATGAGCCACCTGTCTGCCTCCTCTCCCTCTGCAGCCCTGCAGCACATGAGCCACCTGTCTGCCTCCTCTCCCTCTGCAGCCCTGCAGCACATGAGCCACCTGTCTGCCTCCTCTCCCTCTGCAGCACATGAGCCACCTGTCTGCCTCCTCTCCCTCTGCAGCACATGAGCCACCTGTCTGCCTCCTCTCCCTCTGCAGCCCTGCAGCACATGAGCCACCCGTCTGCATCCTCTCCCTCTGCTGAGGTGACAGGAAGGGCTAAGAAGGGAATATATTTCAAAATAAATGCTTGCTTCGGGTTGCTGAATCTTTTCTTAACCATGTTGTTTCTAGAAATAATGTAATTTTCTGCAATCTCTGAAATAATTTTTTAGGTCAAGTGTGAGATGGAACGTGCAGAGTTCTGCACCTTCAGCCACTTCATGGCTGACGTTTCTGCAGAACTAGGGAGCCTCAGCCGGATCCTTCAGGCAAATGACTTGATCCGACCAAAGGCTTCTGCTGAGCTCCAGAGAACAGTGTCTGAACTGGAAGGGATGAAGTTGAGGCACAAGCCAGGAGGGATGTTGGAGAGGTTTCTGAGCAGTCAGTCTGAGGGAGAGAGTGTTACCTTTCAGGTGTGATACAATAGCAAATACGAGAACATATTTAGAAAATAATCTTTTCAGTTGTTTTTTTTGATCCACTTTTTCTCCCATTTTTCTATATTTTCTACCATCCCAATTTCGTATCATCCAATTCAACCCTCCCCTGTCACGAACGCTGTTTCTTGCCTCCCACAAGCCGGCTGCAATGTGGACTAAGTCATACATAGCACAAGTCCCCTCCGGTACTTGAGGTAACAGCAGTCGCATCTTTTCACCTGCGCAGCTCGACCTCTCAGTGTCGAGGAGTAACGCGTGGGAGGCTCACGCTGCCCCCGACACTTCCTGATTCTACTGCGCAGGCGCACCAACCGACTTGTAGGAGTCGCTTGTTAATCTTTTCAGTTGTTATTGGTATTTCAATTTTAACATTAACATGCTTTTCAGGGCATGGAGCTGAAAGGGCAAGTTTCCTTGACGGATGCCGGTGTTTTCAGTCATCTGCATGTGGCAGCAGCTGTTGACATGGCAGTCGAGGAGATCAGATCACGCTTCAGCTGCGTGATGAGTCAGTCAGGGGAAGGTGTAGTCGACTGCTTCAACATGTTTAACCATGACGCATGGCCAGAGAGTCGAGCTGCACTACGGCAGGCCAGAGGGTCAGTCTCTTCTCCAACACTTTGGAGAACTTCTCAGAAAGTGAGTAGATAGGCCAATATTGCAAATTCTCATTTTAGTATAGAGGTATGACCAATATTTATTTTTAATGAATCTATAACATGTTCAATGTTTTAAGTATTACACATTTCGTATGTCTAAATGTTTCTACACCTTATTTCTCCCATAATCTCTCTCCCTGTATCTCTACTGACACCTAGTGGTGGATGCCAGTCGGAGCAGGTCCTTCAGGAATGGCAGCAGCTGAAGACCCTCATCAGGACCACTTTCGCAGACAAGTCCTACCTAGGGCTGTGGCAGACACTGCTCACCAAGGAGCCATATCGTTCAGACTTTAAGGTTTGTAATATTTAATATTCTTCAGAATTTACAAAGCCATGTGTACTCTACAGAATAAATTAATTGAGTTTTACTCCGTTTTTATTTTTTATTTCAGAACTTCCTGCACTTGGCTGAGATCCTATTAGTGATGCCGATCTCCTCCGCTCAGTGTGAGCGTGGACTTTCAGCCCAAAACCGCATTAAGAACAGAACATAACCCACAGCAGCCTCCATGTCTCCACTGCTGAAGACTTGATCCGTATCAGGAAGGCTGTCCATTGGAGCTGTTCAACCCGAGCAATGTAGCAGCAAAATGGTTGGCGTCTTCCAAGAGGGCCAGGAGGCCAAATCTGAAAAAGTGGCCAGCAGACATGATGCTGGAACTGTGATACGTGTGCACGCACATGCACACGCACACACACACGAATAATTATAATAATAATAATAATAATAATTTATTTATTTATTTATTTGGTTCCACAAATATGTACAGGTGTTTGTATGCATTATATCCATTTGTTATGTTGGTTTCTAGGTATTTCTAGGTTGGTTTCTAGCTTTCCCTGTAATCTGAGTCCACACCAGCGCTGCCTGGTCTCAGACTGCTTCTGTTATATCAGTTATATGTAGGGATGCCCCGATCACGTTTTTTGCCACCGATACCGATCACCGATCGTCGTGAGCCATATCGGCCAATACCAATCCGATACCGATCGTTTTTGATTAAAAGAAATTAAAATGTATTTTATATAATTTTTTTTTTTTATAAAATATATATATTATATAATTAGACTTGTACTTGTATTATCTGCGAGACATCGCCACCACGCAACAAGCTCCACTGTCTGTGTGTACTCTAGTAGCCTCCAGCTACAGCCAGGATTCTCCGGAGCTGCAGCTGGACCTATAATCGAGTAGCCTCGAGCTACGGCCAGGATTCTCCGGCGCTGCACCTGGATATCAGGATATCAGGAGCTATCTGTAGCTACTGCTAGCCGGATATATAACGTTAATACAACGCCTCAGTGAATTATTTAGTTCAATGGGACATTTCGTTTTTAACAGTGAACTAAGTTGCGCTAACGTCAGCTAACAGCTAACAGGTATCATACCTACCTACTATACTTGCTGGAGCGTTTGTTGATGTCAGGAGCTATCGGTAGCTGGCCGGCTAGATACCGTTCGGTTAGACAATGCCTCATCATGTATTAAACTAAAAGTGAATAGTTGACTGGGTCATTTTGTAACGGTAGCTAAGCTAACGTTAGCTCAGGGAGATGCCGACACGCCGTCCTCCCGTGTCTCACTAGACTAGACCCGTGTTTACATGCGGAGGGGCTGGACTCGAGAGCAGACGCCGCACCACCGGTGTCTGAGACAGAACTCAGCGACAGCGAGTGAGATCGGGTTTGACAATCGGTGAAAATAAAACATTATCACCGATCACCGATCGCATATTTATACTGATTATCGGCCGATAACGATCGGTGGCCGATCGATCGGGGCATCCCTAGTTATATGGTTATGTCCTTGTTCTTTTTGTTTTACATTATGGGCAAATAAAGAAAGCATTTGTCTGAAAGCATTTCTTGTTAAAGTTTGGATTTTGTGTGCCCTGTATGCAACATTCATGTCCCTTGCCAGTCACATACCTATTTAAGTAATGAACTGCACTACTTGTGGTTGTTTTTAGAGATTTTAGAGACGTTTTATACTCGTGCTACAAGATTTTGGCCTGTGCTACAAAACTATCAACCTCTGTAGCACCAGTGCTATGTGCAAAAAAAGTTAACGTACAGCCCTGCCCACATGGCTACTTTGCATAACAATAGCTCAGGTCGTCAGGTGTGTTCAAATACGTCCTCCGATACATTCACACAAAACTTGTGAATGAAATGTGTTACATTCCATTCCTAGAGGCAATTAGGCATTGTCTTTAGTCTGTGCGCACGCGAGGGAACATTTATACACATTTATGGACATTTACCGGGGCCAGTTTCGAATTGCAGCCTCCCATAGGTGCTCTTTGAGAGCGGTTTTGAAGGAGGGTAGGGATTCACATTATTTTATGGCCGTGGGTAGCGGGCGTTCCACATTGTTGGCATAATTGCAAAACGTGTTTAGTCTAGCTAACTAATCGATGTGATTGGCTTAGACCGTATCGTGTACGGTTGGCTGGCTGGCTGACTTGTGTTGTGGATTGGGGGTGGCCAGCTGGCTATCTGGCTGTTCGTAGTGCAGTAGCTGGCTGGATAGCGGTTGTATTGTGGGTTAACACATTAATTGCCAATGACAAGTATACTTGTTATTGGCCGCCATGCGTTGAGTGCCAACAATGGGTAAACTCGTTTTTATGATCGTTATTTCTTTTATTCGCTATTGGCATTCATAATTCATCCAGGACGCCTCCGGGAGCCAGCTGGACCCTGTCTGATATTGCAACGCCTCAATACCGCCGCCTGGTGGATTTCGGGCGAGTTACACTCCACTCTAAACCGAAAGTGGCGCTCTGTGCATCGGGGAAAAAGCTCTGCCTTGTAATATCTTGAAACGTGGATCAATATATACACCTCGAGTGCATGGGATCGCTTTCGAGACGCAAGAATCAATATGCTTTCGGCGTTTATTGCGTCATACGGAAAATGGATCTAGCAGATCAACGTCAAATAATTGGAATTCTTTTTTCTCCAGACGCATCGGCCACAGGTAAGAGGAATCTAGCGTTATGTCCAGCTCGATTGTCCATTTCTTTCATTGTAATCTGTCCGATCAACGTATGGTGTATTCAGGGGTAGAAATTAAAAAAAAAATTCAAGGGCTTTTTTTGCCCCCCTTAATTGATTTTCGGGGGCTTTTTTTTGTATTTCGGGGGCACTGAATTTTTATGATAAACGGTAGGGGTGGGACGGTTCACAAAATGGACGGTTCGGTTCGTATCACGGTTTTGGGGTCACGGTTTTCAGTTCGGTTCGATATACGTAAATTTTTATAAAAATATATGTAACACTCAAATCTAAACATGCTTCTCATTTATTAAAAAAAAATAAAAAGGTTTACAGTGTTACAGTGTTTACAGCCTTAAATAATGTTTGGCACACAAAGACCGAACTGACTGAAAAATATAGGCTACATTTGTAGTATTAACTTAGTGCAAACAAACAATATGCTCAGCCAGCACTAGACTTTCCTTTCTTTAATATAAACACAAAAAAACAATGTCAACCATGTTTAAATTCCCTGATTGTCAGTTCTTAATGGAAAGATTCGTGTTCTGCTTGAAATTATTATGTATCTGTCTACATTTATTTAGACTAACATTATTTAAATATTGAGTGCAACTGTGGTGGATTACGTAATTCGGTGAGTTGGAACTATCTATGGGTTGGCGCCGGGTCCCCACGGACATTTTAGTGTCACGCACCTTCCGCTAAGGCAATGTTATTATCAGCTCCGGTAGCTCCGGTAACGTTAGGAGGTGATGGCATGCAGTGGGAAAGCGGCAATAGTCCCGGTTGGAGTTAGTAAAACACAGTTGTATGTTAGCCTTCTTGGATGTTGAATAAACGCCTATCATTGTCTTTAAACACCCCGCCTCTCAGACTCCCATTTCCTCCTCTGCTAGCTAGTAGCTACGGTAACATTTCGTTGACTGTATTACCTCGCGGGCTGATTCTATAGTTAAAACGTGCATTGTGTTGTACAAACTGCTAACGCTATGGCAAGATGTGTGTATGCCTATGTAATGTTAATGGCTATGTTTTTAAAGTCGTAATGAAGATTGATTTAGATTGTGCTTGCCATTTGTACACAAACTGACTAGCACCTGGCTCAGCTGCAGTGCTCCTGCTGCTGCAGCAGCCAGTGCTCAACTCCGCCAAATGAATTTTTTTTTATTTGCGCGTCATCTGAACCGTACGATACACAGACGAGCCATTACCGGATAAATATATATATATAATTAGTAAACTGTCGGGGGCATTTTGTGCCCCCCTTAACTGATTTTCGAGGGCATTTTGTCCATTTTCAAGGGCATTATGCCCCAAGCCCCCGTTAATTTCGAACCCTGGGTGTATTACTAAAGAAAGCCGTTAGTGACAATCAAGGAATCATAAACCCTACCCCACCACCCCCCTTCCCTTCATGCATGATGGAGCATAATGTATCATATGCATTTGACATTTTTAATATAGCGTGTATAGGGACGAAACGCCAATCGATAATGTATAATACGCGCCGGGGCCTATAGCGCGCATTCTAGGAATTACTGCTATACAGTCTAAAAACACTTATATTCTCGACGGTACTAACACGACAATGTATGAATGGAAAAATATAACGTTCCCACATCCGGAACGATAGATACCCGATGTTGAATGGGCCATAGTAATGTCGATATAGCTATAATATTAAAAAAGTTATGGCCCTGCAAAGAAGGTGAGCCACTCCATAGGGTTACAGCACTGGCAGAGGGTGGTAAAGATGGACATACTGCGTGGCACCCAATGTGTTAAGGGTAGCCAGCTAGCTGGCTGGCAGTTCGTAGTGCAGTAGCTGGCTGGCTAACGTTGGCCAATATAGCTGTAACTGAACGCCAATAGCCTTATGTGATCTTATATATATTTTTTGTATCTACTTTTTCTCCCCCCTTTTTTCTGTATTTTTCTCCCATCCCAATTTAGTCGTTATGGCAATCCCCCCCCCCCCCCCCCCCCACCCTTCCTGGTCGTTGCGCGCATTTGCCCCCCACTTGCCGGTCTAGGGAGGGTTGAAGACTATCACATGTCTCCTCCGATACATGCGGAGTCAGCCAGCCGCTTCTTTTCACCTGACAGCGAGGACTCTCATTGGGGGAGCGTAACATGTGGGAGGATCACACTACTTCCCGCTGAGCAGGCGCCCCGACCGACCTGTAGGAGTCGCTGTTTACAACGACCAGGATACCCACCGCACCGGCTTCCCACCCTCTGACACTGCCAATCGTGTTAGTATGGCCGACCGACCAAGCAGGAGGTACCGCTGACAGCTGGATTCGATACCAGTGGGTCTCATTCCCGAAAACTTTCCAAAGATATATTCTGGAAGACTTATCTTGGAACCACTGAGACATAATCTATGACAAGTACACTCCGAGTCCTGAACGTGCTGGTAATATGTCTTAAGTGGCTGAAAAGGTCGCACAAATTATATTATCTGATATCTGCTTGGAGAATGGCATTCTGTCTTAAACTCTAAAGCGCGTTCCCGTTCAGCTCATTTGCATACAAAACAACGCCTTCATAGCTCCTTATAAGGCAACTGGTGACGCAGCTGTGTGAAATGGAATGGCGGAAGTGCTTTGCGAGGCTTGCGAGCCGCGTGATTACGAAACCTAGCGGCATCAGTGCCAATCAGAGAGCGTCTCCGAGAAATGCGGCTAGGTTTTCGTAATCACGCTTGCGCCCATCAAAACTAGATTAGATTAATGTATTGGCATCATATACAGCTTGCGGTACACACCTGCCGCAGCGCGCGCGCACACACACGCGCGCGCAGTACTGTATATGAATGAATGAATGAATGACATAATATATATAGCCTATGGCGGGCGTAATGAATGAACGCAGTATGGCTTATTATTCCATAATTAAGCCTATAGGCTACTGTTCATTCGTAGGCGCACACAAGACTTGTTATGGAATATTAATGCAGTCTATTTCCACCGATTAGCTTTAGTTCTTATTTATTTATCCACTGTCATTTCAGTGTTGGTGTATAGGCTATATAGTGTATTTCAATATAAGTTTAATTGATTAATGATATATTCGAAGGAATGCAGGTTTATAGCTATATCAACCCCCTCCAATGTACAGTAAATGCCCAAGTATGGTTGTCAATATTCCAATGTACAGTTTTGCTTGTACAGTGTAAGTTTATCTCCCACCCACCCCTCCTACGGTCCTACCCAACCTCCTCCAACAGTTTCTACATCAAATGTACTCTCTCTTCTGGACTCTTTTTGTATCACAAACAGTACTGTATTTGCAAATCTGGTATGTCATAAATGTATAGATGTAGCAGTACTGTCTATCTGTGTCGTGTGTGTCATATATGTTATGATGAATGAAATGGGGGACCCTGATGTAAACAAGACGAAATTCTTTCTCTGGTCTGCATCCCCTTATGTAATTGAGCTGTACTGTACTGTACCCATTCTGCAATCTGTTAATGCAGTTTTGATTGATTTCAATCAATAAATCAATCAATCAATCAATCAAAGGTCTGTCCCATTGTATACCAATCAATGGGATACATTGCATGTTGACCTGCATTCTTTCAAATGTATATAATTAATCATTAAAAGAGATGTGTAACAAATAAGAAATACAAATTCCACAGAAGGCATTCAATTATTATTATTTTCAATCATTTCACAATAATTGCATAATTGTGTTTGAATATCTGAGTAATTAAAGTAATTATACATTTGTCCAAAATAGCTGGTTCAGATATGGTTAAGCAGCTGCCCTGTGATCAGATGAATCCATATTATTTATTTTTCCGACATCAAATGCATAATTTCTTATCGTACAAATATTGTCATATTTATTTGAATTATGATTAAGTAATTAATTCCAAGGAGGCCTGTAGCGTTGACGTGAAGGAATCACTATGAGAACACAGTCTGTCAAGTTATAATAACATTTTAAATTAGTCAATCAATCATGAGATTTGATCGTGGGCTGAGAGCATATTTAAGCGTGCTCCTCAGCACTCTTAAATCTGCTCTCAGCCACGATCAAATAAGATCTCAGGAAAGTTTGGGGACTCCCACTCCCAGCCCTAATATGTCTTAAATGGGCCGAAATCTGGCTAAGACGAAATATTTTGTCGTAACTTCGTTCGGGAATGAGACCCAGTGTCTCTGCAGTGGTAGGCAGACGCTTAGTCTGCTGCGCTACCCAGCCGCTCCTTATGAGTTTCATTTCATAGGAAAATACTTTGACTATAATGGTCAGAGGTAAATTAACTTAGATGCTGTTATGCTTAACACCCAGTAAGTACACTTAATTTCTAAGATTAGATTAGATAATTTAGTCCAGACTTTGAGAATGCCTGTGTTAGACCTACAGTATAATACTGCCAGCTGCTATAACAAAACCAAAAACGGTATCTGCAGTGTATCGGCCGATATGGCTCATAGATGATCAGTGACTGGTGGCCAAAAACATGATCGGGGCATCCCTAACGCCTACTATTTATATGAATGATATTGTCTCCGATATTGTCAGGATCATCTCTATGCGGATGACACTATCGTCTATTGCAGCGGTTCTCAACAGGGGTTCCGCTGCACACAGGGGTGCCGCGGAGAGCTGCCAGGGGTGCCGCGAGATGCCTGATGGGAATGTTTCTTTAAGAATATAGAATGACAACTATTTAACTAAACAAATAGTGCTTCATGTGTATACAATAATTGCCTAATCTAATAACATGAACTAAAAAAGAAATCGATCAAAATGTCTTCACACGTTTCGTAAAGTTATTATAGAAACATCACCAACTTAACGTCCGTGGCAGGCGTCATTGCTTTTACCAACAGATTTTCCAACGCATTTCCAGAGCAGTCGCATTCGTGTGACGTCACATCACGGGTCCTATCTCCGTTACAGAGCCCGCTCTGGTCCGTTATCAAGGAAATGCAAAGCGGCTGTCGTGATAATCATAGATATATCCCTTCGCATTGTGCGATTTGAGTCTCGAACATAGAAATGTGCCTCTGAAAGTTTCAGCACCATGGAGAGCACCATAGTGCCTTAGTGCTTGAGGAATTTATATTTATGACTGGACCGTGCAGCTTCCAGTAGAGCCTATAAAAAGCTGAACATGTGAGAGAGAAATTCATTTTTACTTGTATTTCTCTCTTCACAAGCTCCACACTGCATCTATTTCTCTGGTCCGTCCACGCGCCGCATATATATATAGAACATAATAATCACTAAATACATTCAGTGCTGGATCTAATCAAATGGATTTATCGAGACACGTTATGGAAAGTTCAAGACCGGATCACACAGCTTGGGCTACGGTGATGGGCTACTCGCCAAGTGCAGACCAAGTGAGTGTATCAGCTGCTATGTTATGATTATTATGATACAAAATGTGAATGAATGAATGAATGAAAACTGTATTTAACAGATAAACAGTAAAAGGCACTTTGCAGATTACATTTATATATAGCTGTTTTATACGTCAACATTGTATTGCTGACCATCAACAAAGAATGACAGAATGTGATGTCATAATCAATCGTCACCTGGCTAGAATAATATTTCCAACGTGAAACGCAAAGCTGAATTTTCACACAAAATGGACAAGTTTTTGACTCGTCCATCGAAACAGGTTACAGTTACCAATACCAATTCAGTACCTTCCATTACCAATTCGACCGCTGAGATTGACCCAGTCTTGGACACAGAAGATGATGACACATAAGCTGTTAATAATAAAAAGCTAAAATGTTCGGCTAAACCAAAACTGGCAAAATGTCGGAAATATGAAGATGGTTACCTTAATTATGGCTTTGTTGTATTCCCTGGGAGCAAAAGCTCACCACAACCACAATGTGTCATTTGTTCTCAAGTGCTATCCAACAAAACATCCAAAACAGTGCAGCTGCAACAGATTTTTCTGTATTTAAAAAAATAAATACATGATTTTCTGTTTGAGAAATGGTCACACTATGTTATTTTTATGGAAAACAGTGCAGCTGCAACAGAGCACTTTATTGATATTTTTCTGTATTTAAAAAAAAAACATGATTTTCTGTTTGAGAAATGGTCACACTATTGCTATATTTATTTATACATTTAGACCTGAAACGCCTGCTAATAATGCATTATATAGCCTGCATATACACACAAATGTGTTTCCCGGTTTCAATGGGTTAAATAAACGTTATTTTGAAAGCAAGCACTTTTGTCATCATTGTAGCAAAAAAGACAGGACCGGAAAAGTCTTTATCGTATGTAGGGGTGCCCTGGAATATTTTATTGGACACAGGGGTACCTTGGTAGCATAAAGGTTGAGAACCCCTGGTCTATTGTGTTGTTGACTCTGTACAACTACCCATTAAAAATGTACAACTCTCATTTAATACTTTGCAGGATACGCTTGTTAATCTTAAACTGGTACTCAAACCAAACAAAGTTCATGCTCTTCTCTAACATCTGTGAACATTTGCATATACTGCATCTACTGTGAATGAGTCTATTATTGAGAGTTAAAGAATATAAATACCTTGGCATCTGGCTTGATCAGAAATCTACACGTAAATACCATGTAGATAACCTTGCAAGTAATCTGTGACAGAAGGTCGGCTTTTTGTACAGAAACAAATCCTATTTTCCTATGCTTAGCAGAAGGAGGGTTGTTGAAGCTATTTCAGTTTTGGATTATGGACACAGTTTATAGTAGGGCTGTCTTAAATACTTCGAAGCTTCGTTCGATGGCACAAGCTTCGAACATTTAAAAAAAATCGAAGTTAATTTTTTTTTTTTTTCAAAAATAAATTTAAAAAGTGTTTTTTACTTCGATTTGTGTGTGTGTGTGTGTGTGTGTGTGTGTGTGTGTGTGTGTGTGTGTGTGTGTGCGCGCGCGCGCACGCACGGGGCCATTGGGTGGGGCCGGGGGACAAATACACTGGAGGAAAGTAACCCAGCTCAGCACTGCCCAAATTATGCAATACATAAATAAATTTGAATCTCCATATATGAAATAGAACATTTAGATAAGGTGCTACTGAGATGTTTTGGTGAGTTCTTAGTTTTTTTGTGGAAGTAGCCCTTCTTAAAAATGCATGAACATTCACTGATAATTGGTCTGTAGTGGAGTCTACAAGGTCTACATTGCCGGACCATGTAGAATCCGGACCTTGTAGACGGACATAATTCTGTGCATAGTTTAGTCTACACAGGCCATATTTCAAATAATCTAAATCTTACTTCATTCATCTTAAACATTCTTGATTTGGGGGATTGGTAGTTCCCATGAAATCTGAAGTTGTTCAAACGACAACAGCGATCCACCTTGAATTAAATCACACAGCCGAGTGAAACCTTGTTGGCTGCGTCACAGTCACAAAAGGGGCTACTTAATTCATTAATCCAATCCACTTTATTTATAGAGCACATTTAAAAACAACAAAGTTTACGAAAGTGCTGTACAAGTCCCACAACATAAGATTAAAAAAAATATAAAAACAAACGTTTATTTTGTACATTATCTAACGTTAACACGAACCTAAACTAACTTTAGGTTAGTTGTAACGTTAGTTTAGGTTCGTGTTAACGTTAGATAATGTACAAAATAAAAGTTTTTCGCTGCTATAAATGTTGCACTTTTATTTTGAAAACCCCAGAAAGGAAGTCATTATATTTGCTTTACTGACCGTCCTGTTCTGTGTTAGCTCCGGTTAGCTACGTGCAGTAGTTAGTATTATATTATCAATACCAGCCATTGGATTACTGTTTTCTAAATTGGGGAGGCTTTTAATCGTCAAGGTAAGAGGATTTTAAGTCATGGTATCCATAAACTTCAATCGGTTCGGATCCTTTGAATTAATGAGAATGTCCACAAACACGGCTTCACATAGAAATAACTGGCTGCGCGCAGAGACGAGTGCTTAGGCAAAAAATTGTTCAGAGTATATTTGCTTAGAAAACGTAATTGTCTAATTCAATTATTTTTTTATTTCTCCACGTGGTAAATACACAGGTCACAACATGTTTACATGAACGTTTTGGAGTTGTATTTGGAGTGTATTTGGTGACTGTATACACTGTAAGGGAACGTCAGGCTATTGTCCCCCCCCCACTTCCAGTGATGAAGCTAAGCTACGCTAACGGAGCGACTGTTCCTAAAGCTAAATGCACGCACAGAGACAAAAAATGTATATATCTTCTTGTCTAACTCCAGGGAAGATGTTAAATAAGATAATTTCCCAAAATGTTGGAGTTTTCCTTTAAGGATTTTGCACTGAATTGGGAAAATCTGCTTTTAGCTTCTGTGCCCCGACACATGGAATCTTTTGCAAAGCACTTTAAACTCACCACTTGTTTGCGGACCCATCGTATATTCTATAATATAGCTATGGAGACAATAGTATGTCTAATTTGACAGGCACTATTTATACTCCAACAGGGCCAAAACTGTTTATTTCTACATACCTTCGTTTGTGCGCTATACCACGCAAAAAATCGCCTTGTTGCACAATAATCCAGGCTGGTTTTCTAGATTGTGAGATATAGAGTGTTTTGTGCGCATATACAAATTATTTTTTTTGCATTTCATGTAAGGTTTAAAATAAAGTTAGATTTATTGGAATATGGAGATTTTCTTCAGATTCATCACAGTATTATGTCACCTTGAAAATGATGGTAATGAGAATCATGGAAAAACATGCATAAAAACAATTGGGGATATAGTTTGAACGATCGCCTCGTCTTTGCATGATTTATTTCAAGCATCTGTATGAACACTGAAGATGGATTTACCCTTTAGAGCCTTACCTCCTCCTTCATTCACAATTCCTTTAAGTCCTGGTGTTTTAATGCAGTCCACCAAGCAGACAGATAGTTCCTTTAGTCCCAACAGAGAGGGGTGACTGCAAGACGCCATCTGCTCCACTGTACTGGATATCAGTGGGGATGTGGCCTAAAAGATACCAGATAAAAAACAGTTACAATAAGAGTCTTGCAAAGTACAACGTTCACTCTCCCCAGAGTAATAGACCTGTCGCTAAACCACGCCCCAAATAGAATTTGTCCAATCATATTACAGCGAAAATCCTCGCTTGCAGAAAACTCGGACATCACCTGAAACACTGTTTGTAGGGCGCATCAAACCAATACCAGATGTCTGTGATCGAAACCACTGTGAAGAGTTCAGTTTCTATGTTTATTATCTAGCTAATATCTGATGGTGAAACGCTGTGTGTGGGGTACCTGTAATTTGGACACCAGGTACCCTGAAAGACTGGATGGAGGAGTATATTTTCCGAAGCCCAAAAAAATCAACAAATGCAAGCGATGGATTCTGCTGTGTCGTCGACCACATACACAACTGAATGTGAAGACAATTTCCAAGGACACTTATGTTTGCTCAAAGGTAAGGTCAATTCATAAAGACATCATATTTGACGGCATGTATTAGAAACGTAGACCAAACTATTAGTTAGCTAACGTTAGCTGCCAACTAGCTAGCCAGCTAGCTAGCTGGTGTTATCCTAGCTAGCTACAGTGTTATCAACATCAACTTTGCTGTCATTAATTTGCTGTCTGACTTTTCTTCCTCGCTAGTTAGCTGGTGTTTTTAGTAGAGATGTTCCGATACCATTTCTTCCTTTCCGATCCGATTCCGATACCTAAGCTTTGGGTATCGGCCGATACCGATACTTATCCGATACCAGTGCATACATTAAAAAAATATTATATAGATTATAAAACTTTTTTTTTTTTTTTTTTTTTATACAGCCACTGTTTTATATATACTGTTTTTTAGTAATAACTATAAAGTAATGGTATTTATTCAACAACAGGTGATTGTATAGATTAGTATTAGTATCAGTAATTGAAAACTATCTCAATGAGTTCACCCACGGAAAGGTTGTTGGCACATTAGTTCCACACGGACATTATTCGTTGCTGCACTTGCTTCCACAAGAAGGCTCTGTTTAGTAGTAGAGGCTCTGTTGTTGTGATTTTTGCACAATAAATATTCAACATTCTCTTTTGAGACTCCGCCTCAGACTCTTATCATTTGGCACTAAAAGCTAAACATTGTCGCCGATATGGCTGTCCGCAACATGTCATTAATTGTGTACGCGACGTGCAATTGTGAAATGACGACGTTACCGTGAGCTAGGTTAGCTAGCATGAGCTACCGGTATATGGAAAGACTAACGTTACTGGTGACATTGTGATTTAACTTGGAATACTCCTTTGCCAACTTGCTGTACTTTGCTTGCAGGTCTGCAGCCATTATTGCTGGATTATGAATAGCCCCAACTTTAGCCAAGGTAACGTTATGGCTAAACCTTTAACGTTAGTTAATGCTAGCTTTCGGTTACAGTAGCTGTTCAGCTAATGCTAATAACATCAGAGCTCCCCGTCAACAGCGCTCTGCCGGGACGATGGCATTTTAAGAAAGTATCTGCTCTGCTGTTAAAATGACAAATGGCAATTGACACTTTAATTCACGGTCGATTAAGCACACGTTTGTTTTATAATGCTCACTCAGCGAGTAGGGTATATCTACAGAGCCCAACGTCCACAGTGTTGTTGATAAATTACGTCATATGGTATCGGAGCGCAACATTAGAGGGTACTCGCAGATACCGATACCAGCATTTTAGGCAGTATCGGCGGCATTTCCGATACTGGTATCGGTATCGGAACAACTCTAGTTTTTAGCTAACTTAACGTTTGCTAACCGTCTTGTCCAGATGGGGAGCGCCGGCCTGTGGAGCAGCCTCCCCCAAGCCCAATGGAAGAAGTGGACAAGAGGAGCGAGATGAACGATTGAGAAATCAACAAGCACAAATCGAATCACTGACGAGTATAAATACTGTTCTGAGACTTAATCAAATACCAAATAGATTAACACCAGAGGTCTTGCAGCACAGCCGTGTACGAGTATAAATACTGTTCTGAGACTTAATCAAATACCAAATAGATTAACACCAGAGGTCTTGCAGCACAGCCGTGTACCAGCCTATTTCAAATATGCCACTGGATTCACTTATGATCAATTCAATAATCTATGTACTGTGTTTAGTATACCTAGCAGTGAAACAGCACAGCAAACTACTGTAGCTGGTACTGTAGATGGTACTGTAGCTGGTACTGTAGCTACTACTATAGATGGTACTGTAGCTGGTACTGTAGCTGGTACTGTAGATGGTCCCGAAACTATTTTAAACATGTTTGATAATCTATCCATTTGTCCCTCAACGTTCTAAAATGTGATAACAGTAGATTTGCCTGCTCCTTTAAGAGTGATGCGTTGTGGGATATATGCTGTAGGTCTGGTCTACGCAAGCAGCCAATAGTCAGTCACACATCCCTTCTCCAACTTAAAACTAACGTTATTTGAGCGAACAATTAACGTTATTATAACACTATTTTAACGTTAGTGAATGTGAATGCACATACATAGCTAGTTAAATATCACAACTCGTGTCATTGTTCATCATTGGGGGAAACTAGCCAATAGCTAATGTTATAGATAGGCTAGCTAGCATATAGCTAACATTATAAATTGAAAACAAAGCTAATGTTAATATCCAGTTGACATTACAGATCATAATATCTATGATAACGTTAACGAAGTGAGAGTAGGGGTTACGGAAACATTGATGTAGTCAGAGTGTAGCGGGGACGGTAGACAGAGGAGGCACTTGATTTGCGTGTAACGTTAGCATAACATTGAGCAAGCTCATGGGCGGCGGGTGTATAAGGCTGGGGCAGGCTGTGCCTTCCCAGACCAGTCGACACATTATTTTTATTTATTTAAAAAAAAAAAAAAAAAAAAAAATTTTTTAGTCTTAATTTTTTTCCCTGTGTACCTGTGTGTGTGTGGGGGGGCTGGGGTCCGTCAATGGATAGGTGTGGTGACACTTAACATTCCAGACGGCCTGAATACACTGAAGACTCTGGCAGGAGCACTCATTCAAGGGTACTATGACTATGCTTGCACCTCATGGTACCAAAGCACCTCAAAGGCACTAAGGAGAATAGGCTGGTTTTCAACACAGTTACATTTTTCAGGAACACTGTCTTTTCATCTCAACCTGTTTTCTTATACAAACAAATTGTCAGATGCAGTCAGGTTCATTCTTATTTTACTAGGTCAGCTGATGATGGACAGATTATGTTACCACGTCCAAAATCAAATGCTTTAAAGAGGACTGTTGTTTATCGTGCCATCAATCATTGGAATAACTGCCCACTGAACATAAGTAAATTGAATAGTAAAGTGTCTTTCAAATACCACCTGAGAATGCACTACTTAAATATGTGAGCAAAATATTCTGATGTTTATAATGATGTCTACAATGTTTTACTGTTTTTAGATTATCATTGTTAATTGTGATTGTCATATGTATCTCATGTTGTTATGTTTTGTGTTTTCTGTTGTCTTTCTGTGTGGACCCCAGGAAGACTAGCTCGCCACTTAGGTGAGAGCTAATGGGGATCCTTTTAAACAATAAACAACAACAATAAACCTCAAAGGCACTAAAAACCAAATTACAAATATCACAAAACAAACTGGTCAGACTACTGCTTGACCTGACTCCTAGAACCCACCTCACCCCTGCCCACTTTGACAACCTAGGATGGCTTGGAGTAGACGACAGAGTACAGCAACTTGCAATGGGCCTGGTCTACAAGATACACTACACGACCAAGGTACCCATGTACATGTCAAAATACTTCCCAAAGGTCAGTGAATACCACGACCACAACACCAGAGGGAGCTCCACAAATCATGTTAAACCCAGATTCGGCTCTAACAAGGGACTAAACGTTTTGCAATTATGCCACATCAATGTGGAACGCCCTACCCAAAGCAATTACAAACAGTACTGTATTTGCAAATCTGGTATGTCATAAATGTATAGATGTAGCAGTACTGTCTATCTGTATGTTGTGTGTGTCATATGTTATGATGAATTGAAAATGGGGGACCCTGATGTAAACAAGACGAAAGTCTTTCTCTGGTCTGCATCCCCTTAACAATTGTATGTATTGAGTGTGTGTGGGGGGCTGGAATCGGCCGACCGTCAATAGGTGGACACTTAACATTCCAGACGGCCCTGCAGGCAGGAGCCCCCACCCACCCCCACCCACCCCCACTTCAAAACATGGTTAAAAAATAACTTGTCAACAACATCCCTGCAGAACTCTAACACCATATGCTTGCCTGTACCTAATATGTAGAATTGTTGTTTGTTTGTACATTGTCTGTACATGTCTGATGTAAATATTTAGCATTTATATATAAATAATATATGTGGGCATAATGCAGAATTAGGCAGCCTGTCTGTGTGTGTGGGGGGGGGGGGGGTCGCCCGACGGAGGTGTCAATGGGTAGGTGTGGTGACACAGTTAACATTCCAGACTGCATCCAGTACCGTCTGTACCAATCACGTCGCACGCACCCGGCCAGGAGAGACTGTCAACTCTGAGTCTGCTTCACATTGAAAGTGATCTGACACGCACACTTGAAGTAGAAGAGATCATTGCTGCCTATGATGCCAAGACAAAACGTCGCATATTGCTGCATTAAGGTAAGACTGATTGATTGAAATCATATTGAATGCCTTAATTTGAACACATAATCTGCACTACAGTATATCTCACGAAAGGGGATAGGCTCGCTGTAGTCTAGTGTGTGTGTGTGTGTATAAATACAGGACCATGGACAGTAATTAATTTGTGTCACCGCTCCCCCCCCCCCCATTCTCGCCCCATTACAGCAACACAGACGAAAGACGAGAAGATAGACAGTCAGACTGGCGAAGAGAACGCGCAGCCCGTTACTGATTTAATTTGCAAATAAAATGTGCAATATTGACTGCAACTGCAACTAATATTATTAGTATTTCATAATAACCTACATGTCTGGTCTTAAAGGAAGGAGGAAAGTAAAAGTCACTTTAAGCAAGGAACAGATGTGGTTCATCTTGGAAAGTTTATTTAGATAAGTATAATGACGGAGTTAAAATTATATATTGTATAATAGTGTATATAGGAACCAGTGCCGTCTCAGGAATTTAGCATGTCTATTTTTATCATGCACATTATGTCTTCTTAATACCGTTTTTATTTTATTATTGTATTTTGCACAATCGATGACCACCCGCATTTCACATGACATTTCCCTGAATAAACCTCTTGATTCTCTAATAAATGTCCTTGAATTTGAAACAAACCTTGTTGTGTTGTTATTATATATCCTTTCTAATACTATTGCAATTGTATAGTTAGTTCATATTTCATGATCAGTGAACCGTTAATCATATTGGATGTCGCATTTATCTGCATTAAGGTAAGACAATGGTTAATATATTATTGGATGCCTTCATTTGAACACTTAATTTGCACTATATATAAATGAGTGGGGCTCGCTGTAGTATAGCCTAGTAGTAGTGTGTGTGTGTATATGAAATCAGAACCCCTGGACAGTTTACGTGCAACCAAAAATAAAAGGTCAAATTTTTTGCGCTGCGCGCGAGGGCCGTTCCTTATACAGCCTACCTAGACCTGAAGACCACCCGCCAGGCTGGCTGCTGATATATTTACGTGAAGCATGGAGCAGGCAGAGCAGAGCAGCGGTGTCAGCAGCGCCCCCACCCAACAGCTGAATTGCCAATGGCTGAATTGGAGTACTGCACCCTGCCAAGCCATGCTTCTCGCAAATATATCAGCAGCCAGCTCGCGCTGACAAAAGGATGTCATTATTAGACCGGCTGCTTGGTGAAGCAACGACAAATGTAATGATTGTTTCGTTAATCGCATAGGCTATTTAATTTGAGCCTATTTTAATACAATTCAAATAATCTAATTGTGTTTAGAGGGAATTATTTTCACCGGACATTATGACCGGAGAGATTAAATATGTCGGACTTCAACAGATTTTGCCGGTCAAATACCGGTCAAATACCGGTAATTACCGGCTAACGGAAACGCTGGGGTGGAGGTGCCGTCCCTACTTGATACAGGGTCAATGGTGACTAGTGACTCAGGCCTTCTTTGAAAAGCATCTTAAACCCCAAACCAAAGAGCAGCTGAAATCCTGTAACTGGCTTCAACTGACCGCAGCAAATGGGCTGCATATTCTGTACTTGGGATATGTGGAGCTAGATGTGGAAGCAGGGCCGCCTCAGGGGGTGTGCGAGCAGTGCGGTCGCACAGGGCCTTGCGGGAAGGGGGGCCTCGCAAAATAAAAAAAATAAAAAAAATAAAATTTCTATTTTTTTTTTTTTTATTTTTTATTTATTTTTTTTTTGCGAGGCCCCCCTTCCCGCGAGGCCCTTTTTCATCACATACCTAAAATCTAGTTTTGCTTATATGCTTATATATTTCACATTAGACACGTTTGTAGAATGTGTCTGACTTGTTCCTGGGTCTGCACCTGGGTCACTATTGGAGCTCTGGTGCTCTGCAGCAGACATACTATTGGTTTCAACGAAGGGAGTGGTTACTTACATCATGTGTAGTACGCCGCCGGAAACTTAAACGAAGAAGAAGAAGAAGAGTCAGCTGCGTTTGACTATTTCGCGCGTGCAGCTTTTGACTATTATGCTTAGTTATGCCAGCCAAGGTCGGTCATTATCAGTCGGTCAGTCACCAAGGAACGTTGGGCCGTTGGCCAAAGCTGTGTGTGGCCTGGTGTCACAGTACCTGGCTAGCCTATTTAGCTGATGTCGGCCATTGGCTCCTTGCTGCTTTGGTTTCTCTGGTATAGACCAGGGTTAGAAATTAAAAAAAATTTTCAAGGGCTTTTTTTGCCCCCCTTAATTGCTTTTCGGGGGCTTTTTTTTGTATTTCGGGGGCACAACATTTTTATAATGAAAATTAACATAAAGATTATAAAACATTGTTGACACTTTTTTTACAGTCTTCGTCCCTATGTTTGATAACGTAATGTTAATGTCTCCATATATAGGGCTCTACGCTAACCTTTTTACCAAGGAGCACATGTGCTCCTAAATAAAATTTAAATAAATAAAATCTAAATGAAAATTTAGGAGCACCCAAAGAAATTTAGGAGCACAGTGACAATTGTTCAAGTAACACACACACGCACACGATGTGTGACATCATGGCTTGGTTTCATGTTTTGAGGTACCTTCAATTATCTGTAAATAATACATACATACTCTATCTAAATAGATTAAATATTATTGTCCCTGAGTGAGGGCAAGTTGTGTTGTTGTCTTGATATAATAACCGGTTGCCTCTGGATCAACGAATGTCTAATATTGAATAATATTATTAGATATTTTATTTTTAACATCCCTAATTCCAACAGTCAAGAAGCTTGTTTCAAATTGATGAAAAACCCCACACACGCAACGTTTGTGAGTATAGGCTCTGGCCAGATCGATCAATGAAATACGTTGCGCGCTCAGCGCTGTGGAATGAAGGAAATGCGCATCGGGATCGGATTTGGATGTTATTCTTTTAGAGTTGTGTTACAAATGGAATGGTCTTTCCCCGCCGAACACAAGTTACTTAACGTTACACAGAACACAGGTCGCGCTATGCAGATGCTTAGCTTGCTAACGTTAAGATAGCAGTGTAATGCTTGATGAGAGCAGAGCGCTCTCTCTGTGTTCGCAGGAATCGCAGCACCTCTCAAGTGCCTGTAACACGCAGCGGGCCCCGCCTCCCTCCTCCTTGGAACAAACATTCCACCCAAAAACTGAATTTCAGTCCAGTTTCAATCTGAACTATTAACAGCGGAGCTGTTTTGTAATCTTCACAATCACTCGTCTGTCTCGCACACTGCAAGAAAATGATTTTTCCGGTTTGCACACACACATATTATTAGGGGCAATACGAGGGAAATGCTCGCACTGTAGAGCATATATATAATTATATATATAATTAGTAAACTGTCGGGGGCTTTTTTTGCCCCCCTTAACTGATGTTCGAGGGCATTTGGTCAATTTTCGAGGGCATCTTGCCCCAAGCCCCCGTTAATTTCAAACCCTGGTATAGACCCTCTTCTCTTTGGATTTAAGTGTTGATCTTTGTCCTTTTGGATCTCTCATACATGCTCTCTCTCTAACACACACACACACACGCTCTCTCTCTCTCTCTCTCTCATACATGCTCTCTCTCTAACACACATGCTCTCTCTCTCTCTTTCTAACACACAGTCTGCCTATGGCGGCCTTTCTCGATGGCTAGGCTGTGCTCGCTGAGTCTGTACATAGTCAAGGATCTTCAGTCACAGTGCTCAGGTATTCTGCCACTGTGTACTCTCTGTTTAGGGCCAAATAGCATTTCAATTTCTTTCCAATGTGTGTCTCTCTCTCTCTCTCTCTCTGTACACTGTATATTGACTGTAGAACTGGAGCTCTCTCTCGCTCTCTCTTTTGCTATATGTTGACTGTATCATGCCCCGCCTCGGGCAGCGCTATTATTTAAGAATATGTTGACTGTATGAAGAAAAGAAAAAGAAAAAAAAAAAATATATATATATATATATATATATATTTTTTTTTTAACCTTTTGGGGGGGGGGGGGGGGGGGGGGGGGGGGCTCGCGTTAAATCTCGCACAGGGCCTCGCATTTCTCCCAGGCGGCCCTGTGTGGAAGTCCTGGGAAAAGTCCTCCCACAGATGGGCATCTTGGTCGTAGAAGACCCTCCCGACCCGCTTACCCAGCGTCGGAAAGTAGCTGTGCCTGGCCTGCTGGGAATGAACATTATCAGTGGTTGCTATGATGAACTATTCCGTGAACACGGTAACCACCTCTTCTCTGTCCCCCTAGTTAAACAAGCAGGGACAGAATGGGCGAGCGCACTATCCCGGTGCCAACAAAGGGAGCGGCTCCTGGAGACCGGCAGAGTGGGAGAGGCAGTGTCATTACCGGGCAGGGCAATCCGGATACCGGCGGGTTCTCTACGGTTTGTCGAGGCCACATGTAATCAGGGCCGAGCACTCCATACAGTACTACTGGAGCCACTGTCGTATGGAGAAGGTAATCTGCCCAACAATCTACTAATCTCCAGTGCCCTCCTCTCTGTTTCCAGAGGGGCCGTCAATGTCCCTGTGGTTAATGTGGGGGAGGAAGACCAGTGGCTGAAACCATGGACAGTGTTGGGGACACTTCATCTGGCTGAAGTGCAGCCCTCATCCCAGACCATACAAGTGGAGGAGCAGACCCAGGAGGAAGGACGGCAGCTTGCATTCATCTGCTCCATGGCGGCAGAGCCCCCTCCACCCACTACCATCGCTGGCCTTGAGGAATTGAAATGGCCTGACCTGTCTCCCCAGGAAATAACAACAGCAAAGACTCTGTTGTCACAGTACAGTGACACATTCAGCCGCTATGATGGGGATGTGGGCTGCACCAACTTAATCCACCACGAAATCCCTCTGGTGGATGATGTCCCGGTACGCCAACGATACCGCCGCCTTCCCCCCTCTCAGTTCTCACTGGTCAAGGCTCACATCCAGGGGCTGTTACAGCAGGACATTGTGAGAGAGCTGTAGCCCCTACGCCTCGCACATCGTGGTCGTCCTGAGGAAGGATGGGAACATACGACTCTGCGTTGACTATCGGCCACTCAACGCCAAGACGAGGAAAGACGATTACCCACTGCCGCGCATAGAAGAGTCCCTGGATGCCCTGGCTACTTAACCCTAGTCTTCATGTGTAAACTGGCTACTTAACCCTAGTCTTCATGTGTAAACTGGCTACTTAACCCTAGTCTTCATGTGTAAACTGGCTACTTAACCCTAGTCTTCATGTGTAAACTGGCTACTTAACCCTAGTTTTCATGTGTAAACTGGCTACTTAACCCTAGTCTTCATGTGTATACTGGCTACTTAACCCTAGTCTTCATGTGTAAACTGTGTACTTAACCCTAGTCTTCATGTGTAAACTGGCTACTTAACCCTAGTCTTCATGTGTAAACTGGCTACTTAACCCTAGTCTTCATGTGCACTCGATTTCACGGAAAAAATAAGACATTCCATGATAATCGCCCTTTACTGGAATATTCTAGAACGTTGTCATTTTTCGACCTATTTATGAATCGTTTTCAAATAAATGCTAGATTATCGATAGTATATGTGTGCGCATGCACGCTCGTGCTGCGAGCTGAAAATCAATTCTCCTAGTTACTGACCGCTCGCACAGCCAAATCACATAAAAGCTTATATCTCCGTGAAAACGGATCTGATTATACTAAGCCTGGTAACATAGATTCCTTACCCGAGATCAGATGGTATACAAATGGATTATTCCAATTCCTGATCGCCATTCGAAAATATCGATCCTTTTATTGATTCACCGTGTATTAGGGTGCATCAAATTGCAATGCAAAAATTTTATCTCAACATATCAATCCGTCTGGGGTTGCATTTTGTTCGGACAAACATAGAAATTTAGGGATGCACCGATATGAAAATTGGCCACCGATACCGATACCGATTGTTCAACTAACACTATCGGCCGATACCGATACCGATATTTGTATATTTGTATATAAGTATTTGTACTATTTTCTCAACCAGAGCTTTCAACCAATGCAATGGAACCATTCTGGCGGCCTGCAGCGGGATACTATTCTCTCAACCAGAGCTTTCAACCAATGCAATGGAACCATTTTGATTGACAGTCGATTCGGCCAATTACACCACACCGCTAGCACCCACCTCCTGCTGTCCTTACCACCAATCGGCTTCGGGCATGCCGCCATTGTTCTGTTTGCGAGAGCGAATACGTTAGCTGCCCGGCCCGCCGACCAGCGCTCCACAGCATGACCAAATGAGACAAAATGATTTTACTGCAACAAATGTTATAATAAAACAAAGCCTTTCTATACATTTGTCTGGTTGAAAACTTTATTAACAGATTGCAGAATGGGTAGTTTGGTACGGAATGAGCAACGGAATGGAACTCAGCTATGAACGGACTAACGGAGTAATGCCTTGTTTACTGCTATCGTCGGGTAAATAATATGCTTGTTATTGAACGTGTAACACTAACTATATAACGTTAATGCCACAAAACAAATGTTTGTGTCATTTTAACAGCAGATACTTTCTTAAATGCCATCTTCCCGAGAGAGGGTGTTGACGGGGAGTTGTGTTATTAATAGCATTGAACAGCTAACCGAAAGCTAGCGTTAACTATTGTTAAAGGTTTAGCCATAACGTTACCTTGGCTAAAGTTTGGGCTATTCATAATCCAGCAATAATGGCTGCAGACCTGCAAGCAAAGTACAGCAAGTTGGCAAAGGAGTATTCCAACGCAAATCACATTTTCACCAGTAACGTTAGTCTTGCATCTCCCGGTAGCTAATGAACGGACTCGGAGTAATGCCTTGCTGCTATGGGTAATAATAATATGCTGATGTTATTGTCCGTGTAACACTAACTATATAACGTTAATGCCACAAAACGAATGCCTTGTTAATCATAAAGTAACTTTGATGCAGTAGCTTGTGTGTGGGGGACGGCGGGCGTTGTGCAGGTAGGTCGCGAGTGAATTTTTTTTTGCCTTTTGACGCTACAAAAATTGATGGTTATTTATCGGCGACTGCTATCGGCACATTTGAGCTTATCGGCCAATAGGCCGATAGCAGTCAACAAGGCACTTATCGGCCGATACCGATACCCGACCGATATATCGGTGCACCCCTATAGAAATTATTTGTGCAAAGTTTGGGAAAGATTCGTTGAGATTTAGAGGTAGCACACAGCATGTGAAATATATGAAAATGGGCCTTTTTGGGCGTTTTACTAGATAACATGACAAGGCAATTTCAAAAACGGCAAGAAATAGTTTTTGAGAACAACATTTATTAACCCTAACATTTAAGAACAAAATGTTTGATAACAACATTTAAATAGTCTTTCAAACATGTCTCAAGCATCCTAGAGTCCTAGACCTGGTCCAGCTTGCGCTTGCAGCAGCAAAGATTTGGCCGTGTTGAGCGGTCACGCTCAACTGCCTGTAGCACATTCTGCAGGTGCTCCTGGCTGCTGCCACAAAGTCTGACGTCAGTTTGACGCCACGCTCGGCACAGTCATTCACAACATTGTACTGGTAACCCAATCCTCTACATCCAGTGAAAGAAAAACACGGGATCGATGTAATCCTCTACAGCAGCAGGTGCATGCCGAACCAGCAGTCTCGGTTGGCAAGGTCAGCCAAGCTGGTGGTCGGCAAGAGGGTTGGAAACTTTGGCTTGCCGAAGCCAGTGCCAAAGCGGAGCTGTGGGGCTTGCCTGGATATATCAGCCGGCTTGTGCTCCAATATAGCATCTGCAAGTGCGCGCCGCTCGCCAACTGGCACCTTGGTGATGAAGAGTGCCAGGGGCAGCATCTCGTCTGACAGGTACCATAGGTGCCGCTCCAGCGCCTTAATCGCTGATGCTGCGATGCCCTCGTCAACAGACTTGTATGCGTACAGGTTGTGGTAGAGTGTAAGGTCATTCCATGCCGCATCTACGGCCGTGTCGCAGGTCAACCACCACGTTGCGTAGATGTGCATGATGAAGTTGGCAAACGCCCGAATCTTCAGCACCTGCTGCTGTGTAGTGATGGTCCCCTGAGGAAGCAAGGCAATGTGCTGCTCCATCAAGGCCAGCTTGAGAGTGTAGAGCAGCTTAGCCATCCACCGCGCCTTGTGCAGTGCTCCCGGTCGTTGGAAGTTAACTGGAGTGTGCTCTGCACTGTCTGCACTCAGATACACAAGACATAACTGCACGAACTCGCGATAGTCGCCTCGCTTGTAGTCGAGCACTCCTGCAGCGCACACACTTAGTTCAGCACGCAACTTGCCCAGGAACGGTGGTTCGGCATCGCCAGGAATGTAGCGGGCCAATGGGCCGCTGTCCTTGTGTGGCAACAGGTTCCAGTTAATGTATGTCCGCTAATGTCGCACCAGTAACGTCCAAAGCAAATTCCTTGTATGTGTAAAGTATACTTGGCAATAAAGACCTTTCTGATTCTGATGTATAAAGGCCTGGGACACTAAAGGAAGCCTGCATGTATAAAGGCCTGGGACACTAAAGGAAGCCTGCATGTATAAAGGCCTGGGACACTAAAGGAAGCCTGCATGTATAAAGGCCTGGGACACTGGGGCGGCTACGTGGCGTAGTGGGCAAGGCGCTCGCCACAAATGACGGAGACGCTGGGCTCGCCTGTTCGAGCCCAGCGCTCCACATTGCTTTCAGTTTAGCTGGTCGTTCATACTAATACACATTGGCCGTATTAGGGGGTGGGAAACTGATGGGTGGGGATCGGGCGTTGTGGACAGCGACTCCTACAGGTCGGTTGGTGCGCCTGTGCAGTAGAATCAGGAATTGTCGGGGGCAGCGTGAGCCTCCCACGCGTTACTCCTCGCCACTGAGAGATCGAGCTGCGCAGGTGAAAAGATGCGACTGCTGTTACCTCAAGTACCGGAGGGGACTCGTGCTATGTATGACTTAGTCCACATTGCAGCCAGCTTGTGGGAGGCAAGAAACAGCGTTCGTGACAGGGGAGGGTTGAATTGGATGATACGAAATTGGGATGGGAGAAAATATAGAAAATGGGAGAAAAAGTGGATCAAAAAAAAAAGGCCTGGGACACTAAAGGAAGCCTGCATGTATAAAGGCCTGGGACAATAAAGGAAGCCTGCATGTATAAAGGCCTGGGACAATAAAGGAAGCCTGCATGTATAAAGGCCTGGGACACTAAAGGAAGTATTAAAGGAGCTCCCGTCTATACGGAGCTACTGAGCAGTTTTGATCCCGTAGCTAGACTGGCTGACGTGCCGTTCTACTCCTGGTCTCATACCAAAACAGTCCTTTGTCCCAATGATACGTGCAGGCAGCTTTACTGGGAAAATGGTGTTTATTTTCCCTCACCGTCAAACAGAATGTCTTCATAAACTGATAAAATAATAATGAACACAATAACTAATTAGATACAAACATTTCGACCTGTGGACCTGCGTCGTGCGTGCGGTCAAAAACCATTGCCCTTTTCCGGGTCAAAACTCCTCCTCATACAGGTGTACCTGACGCTTAAATAAAAGAAGCGCCACCCCCTGGTCACATAAATCCACTGCACATTAAATCCATTTTGGCCGTTACAGGAAGCCTGCATGTATAAAGGCCTGGGACACTAAAGGAAGCCTGCATGTATAAAGGCCTGGGACACTAAAGGAAGCCTGCATGTATAAAGGCCTGGGACACTAAAGGAAGCCTGCATGTATAAAGGCCTGGGACACTAAAGGAAGCCTGCATGTATAAAGGCCTGGGACACTAAAGGAAGCCTGCATGTATAAAGGCCTGGGACACTAAAGGAAGCCTGCATGTATAAAGGCATGGGACACTAAAGGAAGCCTGCATGTATAAAGGCCTGGGACACTAAAGGAAGCCTGCATGTATAAAGGCCTGGGACACTAAAGGAAGCCTGCATGTATAAAGGTCTGGGACACTAAAGGAAGCCTGCATGTATAAAGGCCTGGGACACTAAAGGAAGCCTGCATGTATAAAGGCCTGGGACACTAAAGGAAGCCTGCATGTATAAAGGCCTGGGACACTAAAGGAAGCCTGCATGTATAAAGGCCTGGGACACTAAAGGAAGCCTGCATGTATAAAGGCCTGGGACACTAAAGGAAGCCTGCATGTATAAAGGTCTGGGACACTAAAGGAAGCCTGCATGTATAAAGACCTGGGACACTAAAGGAAGCCTGCATGTATAAAGGCCTGGGACACTAAAGGAAGCCTGCATGTATAAAGACCTGGGACACTAAAGGAAGCCTGCATGTATAAAGGTCTGGGACACTAAAGGAAGCCTGCATGTATAAAGGCCTGGGACACTAAAGGAAGCCTGCATGTATAAAGGCCTGGGACACTAAAGGAAGCCTGCATGTATAAAGGCCTGGGACACTAAAGGAAGCCTGCATGTATAAAGGTCTGGGACACTAAAGGAAGCCTGCATGTATAAAGGTCTGGGACACTAAAGGAAGCCTGCATGTATAAAGACCTGGGACACTAAAGGAAGCCTGCATGTATAAAGGCCTGGGACACTAAAGGAAGCCTGCATGTATAAAGGCCTGGGACACTAAAGGAAGCCTGCATGTATAAAGGCCTGGGACACTAAAGGAAGCCTGCATGTATAAAGGCCTGGGACACTAAATGAAGCCTGCATGTATAAAGACCTGGGACACTAAAGGAAGCCTGCATGTATAAAGGCCTGGGACACTAAAGGAAGCCTGCATGTATAAAGGCCTGGGACACTAAAGGAAGCCTGCATGTATAAAGGCCTGGGACACTAAAGGAAGCCTGCATGTATAAAGGCCTGGGATTGTGTTGATATGGTTCATGTTTACTGTATGAAGCACAACCTCAGGAGGCTCATACAGAACCAAGCATTTCACTGTAATCTACTTGTACCGTATGTGATAATAAAAGTGGACTTGAAGCTACAGCTACGATCGAGCTAACAGCGGGAGCTCCCGGTATCGGGAGAAATGTAACATTTCATTGTGAACAGAATCACGTCGCTGCAGATGCTCGCAGTTAGTTGCCATGGAGACGGTAAAGTACAAACATGGAAAACATTTGGCACTTTCTACAATTAAAATGGGATTGTACAACTTCAAGGCTCCTTTCTCGCCGTTTCTGCAAGTGTAACAAGTGCCTTGTTGCCTTGTATAGATAATTACACCCCATCACAAAATACACTTTAATACATTCCACTAATACTCCTAAACGTTTTATTTTATTGATTCGAGTTGATTTCATTCCTTTCGTTTTGTTTTATTGCACTTTTGGGAGTTAAGGCTTTTATTTTGAAATCGACACCCTTACTTTTCCGGTCCTCCGGGACACACATCCTGCCTGCTTTCTGGTGGCGAGCCAGTCCCACCTGGAACTCCGTGGGGTGAGCACTACTTCTTATGTTCAGTGAAAGACTTCGGTCTAAAAGTTGTTAAATATTGTATGTTACATTCCTAAAACTGTGAAACGAGTTTGTAATGTAACTACTGTTGTTAATATGTACCTGTGCAGTTGTTTTGTGGGAGGTTTGACTGGGTAAAATGCACTTTAATAGCATGTAGGAAGTTTGCACACACGTGCGCTGCTAACAGAGTTAATGGAGTCACGTCTTTTCTCAACCATAGCTCGTGCTGCAGATGTCGATGTGTTCCTAATGCTGCTGCATATTGTTGCCTTTGTAACCTAACAGGTATGTGTGTACAGTAGCTCCCATGTGTCCGTTTTGTATTCAATTGTGTATATTTTTCCAATGTAATTGTATGTATTAAAATGTGTCATTCTTATGAGCGAGTCCCACCTGGAACTCCGTGGGCTCGTGCTGCAGATGTCGATGTGTACCTAATGCTGCTGCATATTGTTGCCTTTGTAACCTAACAGGAGGGAAATAAAGACTGTCAACAGTCATCCATGTCTGTCGTCCTTAACACAACGCCGTCAGAGTACACCGGTCACACTTGGTGCCGTTCGACCTCGGACAACGGACAACGCTCGTCTGTCCACCGGGGACGCTGTCTGCACGCCGCTTCTTCATTCAACTGGCTGTGCTGAGTACAACGTCGAACGTTAACGTGTGCGCATAGGATAAGCGCACATGGGATATTGGTTGTTTTTGTTTGATAATAATATGCTATAGATTGTAATTGTAAATATTATTGTAATGATACAGTAATTGGAAACGACACTAGTTGTACAAGACCATTGTATTTTTTTTCTTTTTCTTTCATCTGTTATGTATTGTGAATAGATAGCCTATGGTCTAATGTTCAAAGTTTGAGCAGTAACAAGTGTTGCTATCTAACACATGCCCACTGTAAATATAATTAGGAACTAATTTGTTTATATGGTTGGCTGGTAATGAGATATATATATATATATATATTTTTTTTCCCCCCATCTGTTCTGGTAAATTGTGAATGGATAGCCATACAGTAGCCTACATGTATTCGTGTGTAGTCTAGTGTTTAAAGTCTGAGCAGTAACGAGCGGCCATTTAACACATTCACACATACTTTTCTTTTGTTTATAGCCCTCTAAAGCATTTTTATTTTTAATTCTTGAACATGTCCGAGGCATTGGCACCAGATCTGGAGATGGTGGGTATGATGCCTGTATATGGCAGGGGTCAGTCAGCTCTTATGTATGGGAGGGGAAGACCAGTGGGTCCTACAGAACTGGGTCAGTCAGCTCTTATGTATGGGAGGGGAAGACCAGTGGGTCCTACAGAACTAGGTCAGTCAGCTCTTATGTGTGGGAGGGGAAGACCTGTGGAACTGAGTCAGTCTACAGTTCGCCAGTCAGTGTTTGAAGCAGTGGGGCCAGTGGCCACATCTACTCCAATCACGCATGGCAATGACGCAGCCCCGCAACTTGCTAGGTCAGAGGATTTAGGCAGCCTCGTCACAGACCTTGCCATACAGATAGGAGAACAAATTGCATCTACTCTGCATGCCATGCACCAGACCAGTTATCAGCCCCAGGTTAGAGCCATATGAAATCCGTTTTATTTTTTTCCAAATTCCATTTTATTTTTTTCCAACTTCCGTTTTTTCCGTTTTAATATTTCAGAATTCTGTATTTTGCTTTGTACGCTCATTTTACCATCAGAAATAGTGTCTAATAAGTGGGAATGAATAAATGTCCACAATTTAATAAGATATAACAGTCCATTTAATAGGGCCGTCTTAAATACTTTGAAGCTTCGTTCGATGGGCATGGGATTCGAATATGAAAATAAAATTTGATTATTTAAAAAAAAAAAAAAATTATATATATTTTTGCAAAATCAACTCTGCCTCTCTTTGTTAACTACAACAAGCAATGCTGTTTGTTATTTAAGATGAGGTTGGACTCTGCACTGACAGATTTGTGTTCATTGTGCTGCTTTTATAAAGCCTCAAATGACGGCTTACAATATTTCATGAAAGCAAAGTGTTTCGTTTGTCTAAGATTTTAAAAGGTTTAAACTTTACAGCACTGACAAAGTTGAACAAAGTACTGTACAAGTCCCACAACATAAAAAAAAAAAAAAAGTAAAAAAAAAAAAAAAAAAACGTTTTTAATTAATTTTTTTTTTTTTTTATAGTGGATTCCATTTTTATTGCTCAATTCCGCGATTCCGTCCGCGATTCAGTGATCGCGGATTCCATATGGCTCTACCCCAGGTCCCCGTCCCTGAGCCCCAGGTCCCCGCCCCTGAGCCAAAGGTCCCCGCACCCCAACCACAATGTTTTTCTGGGTGTGCAGACATGTCAAGGATGAAAGTAATAGTGCAGGCGGAGACTAAACCACCTCCGTTCTTCAGAGGTGATCGCACTGAGCCAGTCTCCATACATGAGTGGGAAGACATGATGCTAGTGTATCTGTCTAGAACGAGTTGTAAAACCGACAGAGAATTGTGTGATCTAGTGATGGGCAGGTTGACTGGTAAAGCTAGAGACATAGTGAAGGTGTCACTGCGTAGCCGGCCTGAGTTGTCTGCCAATATGACCCCTGCAGTTGTGTTTGACATTTTAAAGCGTAACTTCAGCGAGCTGACATACTCCAGTATGCCCATGGCCGACTTCTATGCCATGGTTCCCAGGCCTAGTGAGGGAGTGATGGATTACTGGGTCCGGCTGAATAAAGCAATCGATGTTGCAGATGAGTGTCTACGTCGCCGGGGTCGGTGTGTTGATGATGCGAGCGCCGAGGTCGTGATGATGTTGATCACGCACTGCCCAGATCCCAGTCTAGCTATGTCCTTCCAGCTGAAGCCTGTGGAGCAGTGGACTGCAGCTGAGGTCCAGGAGCGTCTAGATGGTTACCAGAGAGACCAAAGGAGATCCAGTTCACGGGCACAGCAGGTTAACATCTCGGCATGCAGTCAGAGCCCCATGGCTGGTGGCCCATCCCCTCCTGTCCTGTATGGTGGGGCCCAGCAGTCTTCTGTTGTTGTGCAGTCACAGCAGCCTCCCTCCTTTGGCTCTTCTCATGAACAGCTTGGTGAGCCCCACAGGGTCTTAGCCGCAGCGCAGGCCCTCAGCCCTCCTACACCCATCTTAATGACTCCTGCCCCGGCGTGTCCCTCCTCTGTAGACCCTGGCCTTCATCAGGTGGTTGACTTGTTAGACCGTGTGCTCTCACTGTGTTCGGCCTTGCTGGCCCCAGCAGTACAGGCTCAGCCTGGTCAGCCGTCTCACTCCCACATCCAGCCAAGTAATGGGCAGACGTACCACTCACGCAACCAGGCCAGACCGAGTCAGCAGAGTTACTCGCGCAACCAGGCCAGACCGAGTCAGCAGGGTTATTCGCGCAACCAGGCCAGACCGAATCAGCAGAGTTACCCGCACAACCAGCACGACCCATGCGAAGTGTGTCAAGACAGCAGGCATAACACTTATCAACACTGTATGCTCTATCGGCTGTGCCACCGCTGTTTCCGCCCTGGTCACTATGAGGACTCATGCCCCGGCATCTCCCAGCCATCAGCTGGATCAGCATCTCCCTCCAACAGACCCGCTCAGACCCATCCTGTCAATGCTGCCCCTTTAAACTAGCCAGCCCATGCAATGAGAGGGATAGTATGGGCAAAGTGAATGAAACCCTCGAGAGAGAACCAGACTTAGAAGCCATCTATGTAAACAGCTGCAGATTACTTCCAGAAAACGAAACAGCCATCTTTGTTGGGTCGCAGAGAGTGAACGGAGCTAGTGAACTGTTTTATGCTCCAGTGTTAGTCAGTGACAAGTACACATTGAGGGGGATGTTGGATTCTGGTAGTATGTCATGCACGCTCAGTGAGGAGGGTGAACAAAAGTTACAAACCGCTGGTGTTCTCTCTCGTGTCCAGCCGGCACCTGTGAATGTGGTGCTGGTTGGTTGTGGTGGCTTGACTACTCGACCAAAGTGTGTCTATGATTTGGAGATTGAAGTTTGTGGGTCAAAATTTGTGGTTCCTACGTTGGTTGTGCCAGGTCAGAGAGACGAGTTTATAATTGGCACTAATGTAATCAAGTCCGTTCTCCAAAGGCTGAAGTCGACTGAGAGGTACTGGGAGCTTGTGTCCTGCAGAAACAGAGACCCTGAGTGTGAGAAGTTCCTTGAGCTCTTAAGCTGCACCTCCCGCTGGTCGGGCCCAGACCCGCCCGGGGTGATAGGCACAGTGAAGCTATGCCAGGCGGTTACCCTCCTCCCTCAGCAGGAGTATCTAGTGTGGGGGAAGCTACCAGCCAGTGCACATGTGTCTCCTGGGAGTACAGTCATTGTGGAGCCCACCTCAGCGAGGTCGGCCCCTCGCAACATCATAGTGGGGAGAGTGGTGACTCCCATGTGGGGCGACCGCTGGGTCCCCATGAAGGTCTTGAACCCGACACAGAGCCCCATCACGCTCCGTCGTAATGCCAAACTGGCTGATGTCTCACCTTGTCTTGCTGTTGAGGATCTGTCAATCACTCAGGGCCTGTGTCAGCAGCAGTCTGGTGTCTCCAGCTCCTCCGCCTCTCCTGGCTCCTCGTTAGATGCTGAGCAGATGTTGGCCGACTGTGGACTGGAGGACGTGAACATCAAGTCATGTGAGGTGTCTCCTGATGGGAAGAAGAGGCTAGCTGACCTACTGGTGACGTATCAAGATGTCTTCTCCAAGGACAAGCTGGACTGTGGAGAGGTCAAAGACTTTGTGCACCGTATCCACCTCTCGGACGACCGTCCGTTCCGCCTGCCCTTTAGGCGTGTCCCCCCAGCTGACTATCAAACTGAGAGAGGTGTTGACTGAGATGGAGGTGAAGGGGATAATCTCCAAGTCGATGAGCGAGTATGCCTCACCTCTGGTCATGGTGTGGAAGAAGAATGGAGACCTCAGGATCTGTACGGATTTCCGCTGGCTCAACGCAAAGACCGTCAAAGATGCTCATCCGTTGCCCCATCAGTCCGACTGCCTTGCTGCCCTTGGTGGGAATGCTTTCTTTAGCACCATGGATCGCACCTCAGGGTTCTACAACGTCCCTCTCCATGTGTCTGACCGGCGGTACACGGCCTTCACAACACCACTGGGCTTGTACGAGTACAACAGACTCCCGCAAGGCCTGTGCAACAGTCCGGCATCTTTCATGCGTATGATGCTCGGCAACTACTCCAGCCTCTTGTGCTACTTGGACGACCTGCTGGTGTTTGCGCCGTCTGAGGAGGAGGCGTTGAAGCGATTGGAGGTGGTCTTCTGCAGACTCAGAGTGAACAACCTCAAGCTCTCACAGAAGAAATGTAACTTCTTACAGAGGTCGGTCAGCTTCCTGGGTCATGTGGTCGATGCCAGTGGAGTCTCTGTCGACCAAGAGAAGGTCTCCGTCATCTCTGGCTTCCAGAGAGAGGATCTGATGGAGTCGGATGGCCGCACTCCCGCTCAGAAGAGAGTGAGATCCTTCCTCGGCATGGTGTTGTATTACCAAAATGTCATACATGGCTGCTCCAGTATAGCCAAGCCCCTCTTTGCCTTGACAGCTGGCCAGAAGAGAAAAGGGAAGACCAGTGCTGGTCGTACGAGAGCCGGTACGTTCCGGAAGCTGACTCCTGAGGACTGGACTCCCGCCTGTGAGACTGCGTTTGAGGAGCTCAAGAGGGCGCTCGTCGAATGTGTAGTGCTGGCTCACCCGGACTTTGAGAGGCCGTTCATCCTCTCCACTGACGAGTTGTTGGACGGTATTGGAGCAGTGCTCTCTCAAGTCCCTGTCGGGGAGGAGAAGGCCAGACCAATCGCCTTTGCGAGCAAGTCGCTCAGCCGCAGTCAAGCGAACTATCCTGCCCACAGACTGGAGTTCCTGGCCCTCAAATGGTCAGTGTGTGACAAATTCAGTCACTGGCTCAAGGGTCACAAGTTCACTGTGTGGACTGATAATAATCCACTCACGTACATCATGACCAAGCCTAAACTTGACGCATGCGAGCAGCGCTGGGTGTCCAAGCTGGCCCCTTACTGCTTCGACATCAAGCATGTGCCTGGGAGGCTGAATACAGTGGCCGATGCGCTGAGCAGAGATCCCTTCGTGAGGCCGCTCAGCCGGCGTCTCTTGACCGAGCCTTACTCCGCTCTTCTGGAGCAGGTGTGTGATGTGGAGAACAGGGGGGTGCAGGATATCTTCCGTCTGACATGCCAGCCCCAAGCTCTAGTGACCCCTTCTGGATGTGCGGTTGCTGATGTGTCCATGTCGGCGGATGAGACCTCCACGGTGCTTTCCTCCCAGGAAGACTGGGACTCTGCGCCAAGACACAGGGCAGTATCTATGGCGGGTCACCTGTCCACTGTTGTCACTGCCGACCACGACGCAGTCTCCTCCTTGTCGTTGGCCGATCTGCAGGCCCGCCAGCGAAAAGACGCCACCGTCTCCAGTCATCTTTTACGTTGAAAGGGGCCGCAGACCCTCCAGACGCGAGCGCTGCTATGAGGATCAGCCCGCCTTGAGGATGCTGAAGCAGTGGGAGAGGCTCGCTATGCAGAACGGCATATTGTACAGGGTTACGAAGGACCACATGACCAGGCACAAGAGGTTCCAGTATGTTCTGCCTGAGTCCTTGAAGTCGGAGGCGCTGTCTGGAGTGCATGACTTGGCTGGTCACCAAGGTCAACCTAGAACGCTGTCTCTCGTACGTCAGCGTTTCTACTGGTATGACATGGAGAAGGATGTGCGGGGCCATGTGAGGAACTGTCCCAGATGCGTACTCAGCAAGACTCCAGAGCCGGCGGCCAGAGCCCCTCTGGAGAGCATAATAACCTCTGCACCACTGGAGCTGGTGTGCATCGACTTCTGGTCAGCTGAAGATAATAACAACAAGTCTGTGGATGTTCTGGTCATAACTGACCACTTTACAAAGCTGGCCCACGCCTTCCCCTGCAAAGACCAAACCGCGAAGAAGGTTGCTAAAAAGCTGTGGGACAACTATTTCTGTGTGTATGGCTTCCCACAGCGCCTGCATTCGGACCAAGGAGCGAACTTCCAGAGTGAGTTGATGGCGGAGCTGCTGGAGTTAGCAGGGGTCACGCAGTCCCGGACCACTCCGTATCACCCTATGGGGAATGGTGGCACTGAGAGATTCAATCGGACCCTGGGTGGAATGCTGCGCTCCCTGCCATCGGAGTCTAAGCACAGATGGCCCCAGATGGTCCAGAGCCTGACCTTCGCCTACAATTGTACACAGCATGAGACGACTGGCTTTGCCCCCTTTTACCTGATGTTCGGGAGGGTCCCGCGTCTGCCAGTTGCAGGGCTGTACAGTGCGATGATATCGTCGCGAATTGCCCCTTTAATTGGCCGTTGCAATTGGTAAATATTATCTGGGGGCGGGCTTGCGAGTAGTGCTTTCAAGCCTTGGTTTCGCATTTCACTCCTAAATTATCCAAGGCGTGTGATGACGCGATGACGTCACTCATGCGAGCTGAGCAGTGAGCACTCAGCAGGTATGATCAGCGGGAACAATCGACTGAGCACTCACTCTGATAGACTGGCTGACTGTCTGATTTAGCTATGAAGAAAAGTAAAGTTAGTATTGCTTCATATTTTCGACGCGTTGTTCGACCTCCTATAGTGAGCCGAACTGAACTGAACTCAGACACACGGAGAGAGATGTGGCATCTGCTCCTCCTCCAGCCCTCTCGCACCCGTGGCTGTTGTAAACACTGGGACCTCGGTGAGCCTGCCAGCCGGCTAGCTACTGATAGCTATCAACAAATGCTCCAGTAAGTCTAGTAGTGCATGATAGCTTGCGTTAGCTTACTGTTCAAAACGAAACGTCCCATTAACCTGTTCCACCCCACGGCCACGGTACCGACCCCTTTTTGACATTATTATCATATATTAGTATTTTTATGAGTGATGCAATAATTTAAAATTTTTTTAAATTAAAAAAGTTTTCAAGTATTATTATCACTACTATGTCACAAATACATGTAGAATGTAAAACGTTAGGTTGGCAATAGTTTAGCAATAGGTTAAAAGTGAGTTTATATCATTTTAAGTTTTTATTTTTCACTCGCGTTTTTGACGCTGAAGCGTAAATGGAAATGTTGAACCATGGGAATTGTAGTTTTTTTGCGGCCATTTTGAAGAGCGCCTCGCCAGCTATCTGCCAGCGTCGGAATTTCTCAAAACTACACTTCCCATGGTCCGCTATGGTCGTTCAAAGTTCAGCATTCTGAATGAATCATATCAATAATTGTTATGATTCGCGATAATAAGCTACAAAAGGTAACGTTTTTGACAAATATTGAAACGCAGTCAGTTTCTCCACACTATTGTAATCATGTAGGAATAATTAGATCTGAAATTAGTTACAAAATGATTACACTGTGGGAGAAATAAAAAAGTACAGTCGATTACATTAAATATCTGTATATGTTATTATACATGCCTGGTGATACTATATCCAAATTGAACTCGGCCATTTGAAAGATACTATATGCAGGGCCGCCTCAGGGGGTGTGCGAGCAGTGCGGTCGCACAGGGCCTCGCGGGAAGGGGGGCCTCGCAAAAAAAAATATATATATATTATTATTATTTTTTTTTTTTTTGCGCGGCCCCCCTTCCCGCGAGGCCCTTTTTCATCACAGACCTAAAATCTAGTTTTGCTTATATGCTTATATATTTCACATTAGACACGTTTGTAGAATGTGTCTGACTTGTTCCTGGGTCTGCAGTCCTGCAGCTGCAGACATACTCACTATTGGAGCTCAGCCTCTGGGGTTCTGCAGCAGCATTGGTTTCAACGAAGGGAGTGGTTTTACTTACATCATGTGTAGACAGTGTAGTACGCCGGCGTGGCAGCGTGAGTCGGCTGCGTTTGACATTTTCGCGCGTGCAGCTTTTGACTATGCTTAGTTATGCCAGCCAAGACGAAGAAAGAGGTCGGTCATTATCAGTCGGTCGGTCACCAAGGAACGTTGACGAAAGGCCTCTCGCTAGCGGGACAAATGGCCGGAGCCTTTCATGGTATAGCCATGATGTCGGCTAGTAGCTAGCTTAGCTAAATGCTAACTAGCGTTAGCTAACCTATTCAGAGGAGCGAGGCGAGTGGATGTCTTTTCAAAAGAAGGAGAAGAGAACTTGTGAGCAGATAAATCTGTTAGGCAGCAATACGCCGAAAGGTGTCCAGTCTGCCGGAAAGTACTCGAAGAAGAAGAAGAAGAAATTACACCGTGGGGCCAAGAAAGTCTCCTTCCACGTTGATACTGCGTTATGGTGAGTCAACCTATGATTATATACCCGCCGTGGACCTGAGTCACCTGACCCTATCTCTCTTTCTCTCTCTGGAGCCAAACTGGTCGACTAGCTAATACTACTAGTAGCTAACTGTGTGAGCTAACTGTTAGCCAGTTAGCTGTTTAGCGTCAGCTGGGAACGTTCGTTTGATGCTATCAGTTAGCCTTGAGAATAGCAGGCCCTTTGACAGAAGATGTAGTCGGGCCTGCACCATGACAAGGCTCTGGCCATAGCTTCTTTTTGTCCCGCCAGCGAGAGGCCTTTCGTCAACGTGGAGACCTGTGTTGCGGCCTTTCGTCCTGCGTTCCTCGTGCAGGTAACTTGGATTAATGAAAATGTCATGACATTACCCCACTCTTCCTTCCTTCCCCTCCCGAATGTTTTGTTAATAACGATGTTTTTTTCCAGGCAAAACATATGCTACTTCACAACATTTGGAGATACGACATGTGCTGTGTGTGAATGGTCGTTTGTGTAGCTTGGGTAGCGTTGGGCCATTGGCCAAAGCTGTGTGTGGCCTGGTGTCACAGTACCTGGCTAGCCTATTTAGCTGATGTCGGCCATTGGCTCCTTGCTGCTTTGGTTTCTCTGGTATACCCTCTTCTTGTTGGATTTAAGTGTTGATCTTTGTCCTTTTGAATCTGTCATACATGCTCTAGTCTCTCTCTAACACACACACACATGACAAACACACATGTGCTCTCTCTCTCTCTCTCTCTAACACACACAGTCTGCCTATGGCGGCCTTTCTCGATGGCTAGGCTGTGCTCAAGGATCTTCAGTCACAGTGCTCAGGTATTCTGCCACTGTGTACTCTCTGTTTAGGGCCAAATAGCATTTCAATTTCTTTCCAATGTGTCTCTCTCTCTCTCTCTCTCTCTCTCTCTCTCTCTTGGATTTAAGTGTTGATCTTTGTCCTTTTGAATCTGTCATACATGCTCTAGTCTCTCTCTAACACACACACACATGACAAACACACATGTTCTCTCTCTCTCTCTCTCTCTTTCTAACACACACAGTCTGCCTATGGCGGCCTTTCTCGATGGCTAGGCTGTGCTCAAGGATCTTCAGTCACAGTGCTCAGGTATTCTGCCACTGTGTACTCTCTGTTTAGGGCCAAATAGCATTTCAATTTCTTTCCAATGTGTCTCTCTCTCTCTCTCTCTCTCTCTGTACACTGTATATTGACTGTAGAACGGGAGCTCTCTCTCGCTCTCTCTTTTGCTATATGTTGACTGTATCATGCCCCGCCTCGGGCAGCGCTATTATTTAAGAATGTTGACTGTAAAAAAAAAAAAAAAAAATATACATATATATATATATAATTTTTTATTTTACCTTTGGGGGGGGGGGGGGCTCGCGTTAAATCTCGCACAGGGCCTCGCATTTCTCCCAGGCGGCCCTGACTATATGTATATATATATAAATGTGCGAATTGGCTATAATAAGGTAATGTATAAGCATATATTCTATATTCTATAATAATATTTCAAATTGCATTGGTCCGGATGGGAGAATTCAGTACTGTATATACAAAACCTTCAATTTTATCATCTTCCCTTTATTAATTTCCTTAGATCTTTTGTACACATGATCTCAAGAGGGTACTGAATTAGCTCAGTGGCAGTTTTTTAAGTTTGGTCATTATTATCATGGTTTTATTCACTGTCAAAGATTCATATTTTCCTTTGTTTCATCAGAATTTAAGCAAGCCTAGTAATAGACACAATATTTCTGACACTGAGAATACATTCATTGAGGTCCATAGATGTTCCTAGATACCAAGAATATGCAAATAGCCCTTGTAGAAGTGGAGCAATATTCCATTTACCATAGGTATACATTTTATGCAGATTTCACCTGGGGTGGAACAGGTTTTAAACTAAATAGTTCAGATAGCTCCGTCCTGATATCAATGTATTATAACACTGAGTCGATGCGTATTCGAGCTGAGGGCACGCTGAATATAGTCAATAGGGAGCAGCTGCAGCGCCGGAGAATCCTGGCCGTAGCTGGAGGCTACAGTATAGGGCCCAGCTGCAGCTCCGGAGAATCCTGGCCGTAGCTGGAGGCTACTCAGTACACACAGACAGTGGAGCTGGTTGCATATAGCGAGCATTTAGACTTGTTGCGTGGTGGCGATGTCTCGCAGATAATACAACTACAAGTATGATTATATAATATATATATTTTATTAAAAAAAATTATATAAAAACAATCGATATAAATAATGGTAAAATTGTTATTTAAAAATTTGCCCCTAAAAAATATTTTTTGCCCCTAAATTTCTCATTTAGGGGCAAGTGTGCCCCTAGTGAAAAAGCTTAGCGTACAGCCCTGAGTTGATCTGCTGTTTAAGAATGTGCTCCAGGACGAGGTGGTCTGTGACTATGATGCCTATGTGAAGTCCCTGGCGGCCGATCTCCAGTCTGCTATGCTGTTGGCCGAGAGGCACACCTCAGTGGAACAGGGGCATCAGGCTGACCAGTACAACAAAAAGATGAAGGGCTTGCCCCTCTCGGTGGGTGATCGGGTCCTGGTGGCGAACAAGGGCGCCAGAGGGAAGCGGAAGCTGGCGGACAAATGGGAGCCGGACGTCTACACCGTCATCGCTTCCAGACCACAGTGCCACATATATCGGATCAGAGACCGGACTGGACGGGAGAAGACAGTCCACAGGAACCTCCTGCTTCAGGTCAACTTCCTCCCCTTGGACGGGTCATTTGATGATGAGGGTCTAGCCGCGGACAGCGACACCTGTGCGCCTGGTGAAGCCTCCCTCTCAGTCATGCCTGAAGCTAGCGCCTCAGACGCGGACAGTGTGGTGGCAGAGCCTTCCATGGGAGATGGACCTTCCATGGGAGATGGACCTGATGGGGGTCGCACCGCATCATGGGTGCAAGAGGAAGCCTCCCTCTCAGTCATGTCTGAAGCTAGCGCCTCAGACGTGGACAGTGTGGCAGCAGAGCCTTCCATGGGAGATGGACCTTCCATGGGAGATGGACCTGATGGGGATCGCACCGCATCATGGGTGCAAGAGCAGTCTTCAGTGGAGAGTGAGGATGACGGGCTACGTCCGTATTCCCCCCAGGGGATGTCCCCTGCTCTGAGTGAGCTTCCAGTGGCAAGTGCCGCCAGTCCCCCACTGTTGCTTGCTCCACCGAGTTCCCCCCCTGCTGTAGTCCAGTGTGAGGACAGTGTTGTGTCCACACAACCAGGGCGTACTCCTGAGCTAATGAGTGTCAGTGTGCCTGGTCAGAGCCAGGGTCCACAGACCACTGAACACTACACGTCCAGGTTCGGTAGGGTCATCAAGCCAGTCTTTCGGCTGATAGAGACGATGGTCCAACTTGAGAGTATGATGGGCTTCGAGCCACAAGCCTCTATCAAACGTGTGTGAGGTTAGCTGCAGTGTTGTGTATAGCGCTTACAGCCTGATAGTGTCCTTTGTGGTGATAAGGAGTAACAGTTTTATTTATGTGTATGTGCTCTCGTCATGGTATGGTCAAGTGTAGCTGGATGGTGTATAAGGCACCGTCGTTATCCCTGGAGGTATGGTGGGAGTTGGCCACTCCTAGTGCCCTCCTGGCCTTTTATTAGGTGACAGGTATCGTTGGATTGTTCCGCAGTGTGTGGTTCTCATAGTAAGCTTGTGACTAGTGTGACACGAGGTAGGCACAGTTTTTTTTTCCCCCTTCGATGTAGGTGTAATTCTGTGGGGTGAATGTAACAAGTGCCTTGTTGCCTTGTATAGATAATTACACCCCATCACAAAATACACTTTAATACATTCCACTAATACTCCTAAACGTTTTATTTTGTTGATTTGAGTTGATTTCATTCCTTTCGTTTTGTTTTATTGCACTTTTGGGAGTTAAGGCTTTTATTTTGAAATCGACACCCTTACTTTTCCGGTCCTCCGGGACACACATCCTGCCTGCTTTCTGGTGGCGAGCCAGTCCCACCTGGAACTCCGTGGGGTGAGCACTACTTCTTATGTTCAGTGAAAGACTTCGGTCTAAAAGTTGTTAAATATTGTATGTTACATTCCTAAAACTGTGAAACGAGTTTGTAATGTAACTACTGTTGTTAATATGTACCTGTGCAGTTGTTTTGTGGGAGGTTTGACTGGGTAAAATGCACTTTAATAGCATGTAGGAAGTTTGCACACACGTGCGCTGCTAACATGGAGTTAATGGAGTCACGTCTTTTCTCAACCATAGCTCGTGCTGCAGATGTCGATGTGTTCCTAATGCTGCTGCATATTGTTGCCTTTGTAACCTAACAGGTATGTGTGTACAGTAGCTCCCATGTGTCCGTTTTGTATTCAATTGTGTATATTTTTCCAATGTAATTGTATGTATTAAAATGTGTCATTCTTATGAGCGAGTCCCACCTGGAACTCCGTGGGCTCGTGCTGCAGATGTCGATGTGTTCCTAATGCTGCTGCATATTGTTGCCTTTGTAACCTAACAGGAGGGAAATAAAGACCGTCAACAGTCATCCATGTCTGTCGTCCTTAACACAACGCCGTCAGAGTACACCGGTCACACAAGGAGGAGCAATAAGAGGAAACAATGTTTACATGTTTGTACTTACAGATGTTGTGGTGTCCAGTCTGCTGTCTGGTTCCACAAGAAGAAGGTTCTGATCCAGATGTTTGAGTAGAAAGCCTTGGTCCAGTAGAGTTCCGTCACAGAGACACTTTACACTAGAAACACACAAAGCGTGTGTCAGTCATTCAGGAAGATGTTGTGGGTGATTCCATCGTAAGAAACGCCCCGATTCCCAAGGGCATCTCATACTCCTTTTCTGGTGCAAAAGTCCTTGATATAATTAAACATATTCCAACTATTGTGGAGCGCTATCCGTCTGACTGCACATACAGTCATTGTGCATGTGGGAGTAGATGACGTCAGAAGCAGAAAATCAACAGACCATCGCGAGACATATGGGTACATCAAACTCACCGAAGACTATGCAGCCCTTGTGTAATTCCCTCTTATGCGATGATGACAGCAACACGTTCTTTATAGTACTGGTGGGATTTCTTTCAAATCCGGACCGTGAGAACTGTGAAACACATACATGAAATACAATAAATCACAGATCAAACAATAACAACATAAATCCATCTTATTTCTACTTGTCTCTTAGTGTCACATGTCTTTGCAATATTGTTAAACAAATTAACTTAACCTACAAAACACATTGAATGAATGAATGAATGAATGAATGAATGAATGAATGAATGAATGAATGAATGAATGAATGAATGAATGAATGAATGAATGAATGAAAACTTTATTTAACAGATTGCAGAATGGGTACAATACAGTACGGCTCAATACACACAATTGTTAAGAATGCAGACCAGAGAAAGACGTTTGTCTTGTTTACATCAGGGTCCCCCATTCTCATTTGATATTGACATTTATGACATACACAACATACATGACATTTATGGCATAGGGACATACAGGTATTTAGTATTGATACATTTGTGACATAAACGGTATTCAAATATACAGTACTGTTACCCATAGATCCTAACAGAGTATATACATGTGATGGGGAGGGGACTGTACATTAGGAGGGGGTGAGTGGGAGAGAATATATACATGCGGTGGGCAGGAGACTGTCTGTGAAAACGTTATTTAACAGATTGCAGAATGGGTACAATACAGTACGGCTCAATACACACAATTGTTAAGGGGATGCAGACCAGAGAAAGACGTTTGTCTTTAAGTCCTTCTGCAATAATAACTCACTTAGCAAACATTTAGTTAGCAATTTAGCTCCATGGCTTGGGCCTACACATAGCTAACAACCACAACACCAAAAACGTACCTTATTGGCTGCATGCAATAAGAGAGGAAATTATGGGGACTGTATCATCTTCTTGACCTTGTAACAATGACAATATACAGTATATGATCTTATGAACTCTTTACAAGAAGAAGTGAAACTATCTCTTTACAAGAAGAAGTGAAACTATCTCTTAAATCCGCGGAGATTGTGACACACGTGCGTCGGCATAAAACGTCCCCGGACACTGTGGGCTTCAACATTATTTCCGCCATTAAACAGCAGCATTTAGGTAGGAACGAAAAAACTGTTAGTAACCCAAACTTAAACTGAACACAGAGGCAGTTACACCCAGGCATGCGTTGTTCATGGCACGGGGTACCACTCAGTGGTACCTCACTGAGTATTAAAGATTTGAGCAGAAGCGCGTGCACGCACATGCACGCGCTCGCGAGAACGCGCTGCGCTCGGCTCGGATCGTTGTGTTTACCTGCGGCGCTACCTCGCATTATCATAACAATAGCCGCTATAGGCTGGTGTCTTCAACCAGTCTGGGACTCTTTGTTCAACCCCCCACCCACCACCACTCACCCCCGGACAACAACACACTCTGCAAACAGCAGCAACCCGGGACATTCCATATCTACATCACAAACTTCGGGACTGAGTAGATAATTAATTAATCTTCTCTTTATTTTTATTATTTATATTAAAACTGAATCAAACCATAAACAAGGTTGCCTGTTGGGATGTTAGATCCTAATGTGAAAAACTGATTTTATATGTCTGCACTTTATGTGCTCATTTTATGCCTGTCTTAATTCTGTTGTGAAGCACTTTGAGCTGCAGTTTCTGTATGAAAGGCTATACAAACAAAGTGTATTATTGTGCGCGAGGGAACATATGCGCATGCGCGCGGGGCCGCGCGTGCGTGTGCGCGCGCGCGTGCGCGCGGCGTCATTATCCTGCGTGGCGGCTCAGCCCATAATAACAACGCAACGCTGGTTACACCCATAGATATCTATATATATCTATGGTTACACCTAGTAGCAACAATTGTAAATCTTGGCAAGGTTTGCATTCTTTCTGGTCTAATTCAGGGGCGGAGCTAGGGGGTGGCTACTGGGGCTCAAGCCCCGAATGTTTTCTGAAAAGCCCCGAATCTATTTAAAAAAAAAAATCGTTTTATTTATTTATTTTTTATTTAAAAAACAAATTAAAATAGATTCGGGGCTTTTCAGAAAACATTCGGGGCTTGAGCCCCAGTAGCCACCCCCTAGCTCCACCCCTGGTAACCATAACAACCCTTCTCGACTAAAACTCCAGCCTGCGGTCAGCGGGGAGAAGGGTCAAAGTGTGGAGCTCCAGAAGTGGGAGTCGTCCCACAGGGAGGGCTTCATCTCCATAGGGGTGACAGCTGCTGGAGAGCAGGGGCCCCCACAGCATCCATGCAAGCCTTGCTGCCACTATTGGTCTACCTTTAGGTTGAACAGGATCTTTATTAACTTTTGGCAGGCAATAGAACACTGGAGTCTTTGGATGATCTATCTTCAGAAAGGCATATTCTTTTTTGGTCAAGAGGCCATTGTCCAACCAATTCTTTAATTGATGGTGAATCTAATTTTTTTAAATATTTGTTGGATTTCCAGAAAGTTTTCTGTAATTCTTAGCATCTCCTAACTGACAGTGCACTTCCTTCTCATAATCACTCCTATTTTGAACAACAATAGCACCTCCTTTGTCTGCATTTTTCACAATCAAAGTAGTATCTTTAGAAAGTTTGTTTAATGCTTCCCTTTCTTCTTTCGATAGGTTGTTGCTATATTCTATCTATATTATATTCTTTTCTGTTCTTAAGAGTATTTCTGACGTCTTGTTCTACCAATCTGCAATAAGTGTCAACGGATGCATTTCTATGTTTCCGTGGAATAAAAGTGGATTTTCCACGAAATTTACTAGAGTTCTCTGGTGTTTTATTTTCACTAATTGTGAGTCAGCCCTTAAAAAAGGCCTATCCTTTGTGCCAACGACTGACTGTAATGAATTCAACACAATCATTGACTTTCACAAATTCTTTCGATCTATAAGACTAAGAGAATTCTTTAAGAGTAATAAGGATGATGGACCAACTGCAATGGATTCAACAATTAGTGAAAATAAAACACCAGATAACTCTAGTAAATTTTGTGGAAAATCCACTTTTATTCCACCGAAACATAGAAATGCATCCGTTGACACTTATCATAGCACAGATTTGGAGTTGATAGAATGGACATTGCTGTTCTTAGGAAATGTTGCACATGGTGGAAATAATGGAAATGAACATTTCTAACATTAAACATAGCTGTCAACATTGGGATTTGAAAAAACTGGATATTTCGCCCCGTCCCCTCCCAATGTAGTCTCCTCCCCCTTGTATGTATATTATATATATATATTGTCTGCACTGCGCAGCCGTGGAATCGCGAGGCCATAGATTTAGAATAGATAGAAAGGGCACATTGTGGTGTATCATAATTAATTTGTTGAATACAATAGGATTTTTATAACGTTGACACAAATTAAAGAATATTTACACTAAGGTCTCTTTTACCTCTTATTTAATTCATTCATTAATTTAATTGTAGGCACTGTTTATATTGTACATAGTCCTGTGTGTTGTATATTGTGTCCCATGTTACTTTTGTGTTTATTGTCTCTTTCTATATACACCGTGGGAAGGGGGGCACGTAATTTAATTTTTCTGTATGTCTTGCACAAATTGGAAAATGACAAAATTGACTTTGACTTTTAACATGTGTCTATAGTGTCAGACACTATTTTTAATGTTAAAAACTGATACTGCTGTAATATAAAGTGAAATTCGACCATGCCTCAATGTATCAACTTTAAACATACACTAAATGTTAATGTTAGAAATGTTCATTTCCATTATTTCCACCATGTGCAACATTTCCTAAGAATCCATTCTATCAACTCCAAATCTGTGCTATGAGCTCAATAGACCTGTCGCTAAACCACGCCCCAAAATAGAATTTGTCCAATCATATCACAGCAAAATCCTCGCTGCACAAACCTCGGTCAACTAGGTTTGTAGGCTGTATCAAACCAGACGGCTTTGATCGAAACCACTGTCAAGAGTTCAGTTTTATGTTATTATCTACATAATATCCGATGGTGAAACGCTGTGCATGGGGTACCTGTAATTCGGACACCAGGTACCCTGAAAGACTGGATGGAGGAGTATATTTCATACCTTTTCCGAAGCCTAAACGAAAACTAGAGAAGTGGAAGCGGTGGATTCTACTGTGTCGTCGACCACATACACAACTAAATGTGAAGACCATTACCAAGGACACTTATATGTTTGCTCAAAGGTAAGGTCAATTCATAAAGACATAATATTTGACGGCATGTATATGGGCATGTTTTGCCCATGTGTAATGATAGTTTGTTGTCAGCAAGCCATATGCAGATTTTGCCTAGTTCCGAGCTGAGGGTTTTTTCAACCTGCAACTTGTTCTTGTCAGAGACCAGCAGGGCTGAGTCGTCCGCAAACAGGAACAAGTTGCAGTCACAAGCTGACAACATGTCATTTGCATAAATTAGGAACAGTAGCGGTCCTAGTATGCTTCCTTGTGGAACACCACAGCTCACTGGGAGGGGGGGGGGGATAGAGTACCGTTTACCTCCACCATCTGTTCTCTCCCCTCCAGGTAGGATTGCATCCAGCTCACTGATAGACTATCAAAACCAATTGCTTTTAGCTTGTCAATCAGAATGGAGTGATTGACAGTGTCGAAGGCCTTTTGTAGGTCCAGCATGACCATGCCGCAGTATTTGCCCGCGTCCACCTCTTGTTTCATGTGGTCGTTCAAATAGAGAAGGCATGTGTCAGTGGAGTGGGATGTTCTGAAGCCAGATTGGAATTCGAAGATTCGATTTCTTTCCGCGAGGTACTTTTCGACCTGTTTGTATACTTTCAAGATGGAGGTAAGAATAGATGCAGGGCGGTAGTTGCCTGGGTCTAACTTGCTGCCCTTTTTGTGCAGGGGGGTTACTCTCGCAATTTTGAAGTCTTTGGGTACGTGTCCCTGTTTTATGGAGAGGTTTATTATGTGTGATGACTGGGGTGATGGCGGCTGCTGAGTCTCTGAGGAATTTGGAGGGGATATTGTCATGGCCAGTGGCCTTGTTAGGTTGGAGGGCGCTCAGTTTTTTTAGTACCTCAGCTGTTACCATTTCTAGTTTGAAATCATCTTTGCGGACCCCTAGGTTATTATAGTAGGCTATGATGTGTTCTACCCCAAAATGCCCTGAGTGGGTGGGTAGTTTATTTACCAGTGTTGTGGCTATGTTTGTGAAGAACATTTTAAAGTAATTGGCCACATCCAGCTTGTCTGTGATGAGCGTGTTGTCCGTCTTTATGTTTATGTTTGAAAATCTGGTTTTAAGTTTTTTACTGCAGCGTGCAGCCTAGTTGATTATTGAGTAATTTCCAAAGTTCACAGGGTTTATTTTTGTTTTCCTCAGTTTTGTCATTGATGAAATTCTTTTTTGCAGTTTTGATCATGGAGTTTACTTCATTTCTTAGTCTGTTTCTTTGCAGTTTGATTTCAGTCACGTGGGCTTGGAGTTCACTGTTTGAGCTTTTGGTAAGCTTTGACTGACTTTTATGAAACTCAGAGCATTTTTTGTTTCTGGTTTTCATAGCGGTCAATATTTCGGAGTGCATCCATGGCTCAGCGCGATTCTTTACTCTGGTGGTTCTTAGTTTCAAGTTTCAAGTTTCTTTAATAGTTGTCATACAGAAGTACAGAATACTTTTATACAAAATGCTTCTTTCTGTTACGCTCCAGAGACTGTGCTAGACAAGATAAGTATAAAATAAAATAGTATAGCATGTAAAAATAGAAGTAAAAATAGAAGTCACGTACGTAGACACAGTGTTCAGTATATACATATATGTACATGTTCGATGCAGAATAAAGTAACTGAGTTACCGTACACTATACAATATACTATGCAATATACTATATACAATACTATATAGTGCAAAGCAGAAATGGGATGAGGTACAATTTAGGTACAGTTTACAGTAAGGGTACTGAGGTATGGGTTGTAGTGCAAATCCTTTACCAATAAATATAAAGTGTGTCTAGGTGTTCTAAAGTGTGGAGAGTGGGTGCTGCAGTGTGTTGTTTGTTTAAAGTGAGTGTGTGCGTATGGATGTGTGTGTTGTGAGTGCATTTGATGGTTGTTGCATAGTGTTATTGTTCGTTGAGCAACCTGATGGCCTGGGGATAGAAGCTTCTTCTGAGTCTTTCTGTGCTTGCCATGAGACTCCGGTATCGCTTGCCTGACCGCAGCAGTTCAAAGAGGCAGTTGTTTGGGTGGCTGGAGTCCTTAATAATTCTCTTAGCCTTACCCCTGCACCGCTTGTTGTAAATGTTCTGGAGAGTGGGAAGCCCCCCTCCAATTGTGCGTTCGGCTGAACGTGCCACTCTCTGCAGGGCTGTACACTGCAACGAGATGATCGCAAATTGCCCCCTAATTTGGCCGGTGCGAGTGAAAAATGATATCTACTCGCAAGCTTGCGAGTAGTGATTTCAACCCTTCATTCGCATTTCACTACACTAACATTAGCCTACAACCAGGGCTGTACAGGCGACATAATGTTGCGATTTCATTAGACAGACCAGCGCGGACCTTTAATAACATGCAATTTAATTGACACGAGCAATGGGCTAACGTTAGCTGGTGGTCCCGAGTGGAGCTATAGGCTAACGTTAGCTGGTGGTCCCAAGTGGAGCTATAGGCTAACGTTAGCTGGTGGTCCCGAGTGGAGCTATAGGCTAACGTTAGCTGGTGGTCCCGAGTGGAGCTATAGGCTAACGTTAGCTGGTGGTCCCGAGTGAAGCTATAGGCTAACGTTAGCTGGTGGTCCCGAGTTGAGCTATAGGCTAACGTTAGCTGGTGGTCCCGAGTGGAGCTATAGGCTAACGTTAGCTGGTGGTCCCGAGTAGGGGTGGGAATCACCAGTTTCATCACGATACGATATCGATTCTTTGGACAACGATACGATATTATCCGATATCACACAGTCTGCCACGATGCGATTTGATTCAGGTGCCTGCGATCGATATGAGACGATATTATATGCCCATTTAACACAATCAGTAACATTTAAATCAACAACAAAAAAGGCAATGGAAATATCATTTGACATTTTTATTTTTGAGCTCTTCCAGACATTTAAATGAAAAACAATCTATTGTTTTTAATACAAATAGACCTCCTGTTCACTGTTTTTGGTTCGTTTTTCTTTTTTTTCTCTATTAATATCCTATTCACTGTCACAGAGCTGTATTTTGGCTGGAAAAGGCATATTGGGAGTCCGAAGGTGCAGTACCGGCCAGATCCTGTTAGTGGGGCTATCCCGAGAATGCACCCTCCTTCCCAGTCCCCACTTCTCTCTGCCTATGGCTCTGGGTTAGCTTGTTAGCTAATGCTAACGTAACGTTATCTTCGATCTTTAATGCGACGTGGGCATAATGGAGTAGCGAGGATTGCAAAGCAGGTTAGATGCATTGGACCCGTTGCGGAATAAAACAGCAGGGACATGTTTTGGGTCACAGAATAGGCACACTAGTCTTGCTCGGCTCTGGGTTAGCTTGTTAGCTTACGCTAACGTAACGTTATCTTCGATCTTTAACGCGACGTGGGCATAATGGAGTGGCGAGGATTGCAAAGCAGGTTAGATGCATTGGACCCGTTGCGGAATAAAACAGCAGGGACATGTTTTGGGTCACAGAATAGGCACACTAGTCTTGCTCTAGTGACGCTCTGTGTGCTGTTGTCGGTTCCCACGCTTGCCTTGAAAACATTTTCCATGCTACCTCCTGATTTTCCAGGTACCATATTAAGTGATGAACTATAGGCCCCTGAAGCTTTCCGCCCCCATCCGCGCCCCCCTCCCCTCACACACACAACCCCCTAGGACACCTGACTACTTACTTGATTTAAAAGATGTGCCAGTCAAGCCTATATTGTAAATGCTTAGAGATTATGTCTTATTGATAATATCAATGCATGAAATAATGCAACAAGCTGTAGATCAGTGGTCCCCAAACTACGGCCCGCGGGCCTGATCCGGCCTGCCTCCACATTTGGCCCGGCCCCCTAGAGCCCCGGAGCTTTAAAAAAATGAATAAAAATAAAGATTTTTTTTGTTTAAGATGGCAGCATCCCCATTGTCGGTGCTGAATGTTGGTTAGTGTTTGATATATTTTTTTGGTTTTTAGTACTTTTAAACATCCATTTTTAGTAAGTAGTAGTTTTCATTTGATCCTATACATTTTTCATTCACCGATTTGTGGACTTTTTTTTAGTGTCCTGAAAAGCGCCTTATAAAAAAAATGCATTATTATTATCATCCAGGAGAGAAAGACACTTTGGATAGTAGGGACTGCATCTCTGCCTGTCCTGGCCAGGAAACACTTTGCAACTGTGATCTCCTCTGGCAGTAGTCATGGATATTGTAATGTGTGGCGAGGGGTTGCAGCAATTCCACTGAGAGAAACTGGGCCCCGTTCCATGTACCGGGATAACCGAGTTAGCCGGATAACTTTAGCTGGATAACTGGGTTAGCCTGACTTTCCGATTTCATGTACCTGGATTTCCCAAATCACCATGACAACATATCCAAAAGTTTGAGCCTGCTCGAAAGCAGAGTTCAAGTTCAAGTTAGCCTGAACTATCGCCACGCCCCCGCAAAGAAGTGACAGCCCGTTTCCTGAAACTATTCCCACAGTCTACGATCTGCATTATACCATTCTGAATTACGTTTTTGTGCTCCATTCTTCCAGAGGGGGCTTTTGAAATGTAAAATAGACCCAAAATGCTGATATTAAATTCACTTTGTCCTAAATAATGCACGTTATATATACCGTGGCGACGGTGGCGCTCGCTCGTGCGATGTACACATGATGTGGTTATTTTAATTGTAACTGGGATTAAGATGTCTGATGAGATGCGCTGTTTGACGGATTTGAGAAATTGAATGAGCCGTTGACGTCACATTAATGAATGAGGATAAAGAGATAAACTTCATTCAAAACAACGGATATTCTAAACACGGGTCTCTCGTTCATTAATGTATAAACAATGAATTTATCCCATCTGGCCCAGTGGCCCAGCAGTAGTGCTCATGCCTGCCAATTCAGCGACCGGGGTTCAAATCCCTGTGTTTCCAATATGATTTTTTTGAATATAATATTAATGATTATACGCCAAAGTAGCCTGGTTTTAAGTTAAAATATTATAAATCTACATGCATTGAGGATGTCATTCTTTATATAGCTCTCAACGTGCACCAAATTGAATTATTCCTATATTGCAAAAAGAAGGAAAAGACTAGGGCCTTGAACCCCGGTCGTCCGTGTGAAAGTCAAAAGAAGAACCCGTTACACCACAGAGAAGATAAGTAAAAGATTGACTATACATCAATCAATGGGTAAGAGAGCCGTATCGTAATTCTGTATAACAGTTAACTAATAATTTTCGCTAGCAAGATCTCATTTGATTATTCAATCCAGCAGGCAAGTTTAAAGAAATATAATCTGATTGATTGAGGTAATGAGGGACTTAGAATTAGCCTATAGATAACGCATTTAACTTGTCGGCGAGGCGATTGAGCCTATTGCAATCTGTCAATAAAGTCTTAAATCAATTAATCAATCAATGCCGTTGAGAATCAGGGTCTCTGCCATCGATACGTGCTGGCTTTCCACCTAAAACGGGAGCGCGCATCTAGCCTGACTTGAGCCTGACTCTCAAGTCTGGCTTGAGTTAACGAGACTGAATCCTCCTTTGTGAAACAGGAAAATCCCGGCTTTGAACATCGGGTTAACTGAAGCTGGATAATGGACATGTTGATCGACTTAGTTGAACCACGTACATGAAACAGGGCCCTGGTCTGAGGCTGGATAACATGTATGCCTGTATGCCTCTCATAAGTTGTTCTCCAACTCATGAGAACAGGTTGCTCTCAAGCTCTTGCAGCATTCTGTCGAGGACTGGATAGAACAGTCTCTGTCTCAGCTGATCTCCTGAGCTGAGGTCTGCGCTTGTGCCACAAGATGACTCAACTACATACTCGTCCATCCTTTTCTGCTTCCCCCTTTGGCTGGTAGTATGTTCCTCAATCCAAAGGCCATTACATATGGCCTTTGTCCTGTCATACATGTCCACTGCCATCTCTGAGGTGCGATAACCTTTGAGTGTGTCCTGCACTGTGCTTTTAAATAGTACAGAGCTAGAGCTAGGTGGTCTGTAGGTACTGTATATTTATTTCATAAATAGTGTTATTTATTTCATTAATAGTGTTATTATTTATTTCCTTATTATATGTTCTCTCTTCCACTCCTCTCCTATCTCATCCTGTCCTCTTCTCTCCACACCTCCCCTCTCGTGTCCGCTCCTGTCTTCTCTTCCTACTCTTCTTAACTCCTCTCCACTCTTCTCCTCCGTCATCCTCTACTCTCTTATCCTCCTCTTCTTTGCCCCTCTTCTCTTCCTCCTCCCTCTTTCCTTCTGTGCCTTCCTGGTCCCTCCCCCTCTCCACTCCTCTTCCTCCTCTCTACAGTCTGAAGATCTGAATGGTCATGATCAATGATTTTTCAAAAATGTCTCACCCCAAATGTTCCTATTATTAGTATAATTTATTTAACGAAAAAAATGAAAAATCACAAAATAGTTAAAAGTAGAACAAGACTAGACTGGTCATGTCAACTAGTATAGAAGTAATGTCACAGCCTAATGTGAAAATGTATTGGTAGTTGATTGATTGATTGATTGAAAACTTTATTAACAGATTGCAGAATGGGTACAATACAGTACAGCTCAATACACACAATTGTTAAGGGGATGCAGACCAGAGAAAGACTTTCGTCTTGTTTCCACCAGGGTCCCCCATTTTCAATTCATCAGTTAGCTATCAATGCAAGCTAGCCAACACTAGCTAGTTAGTTAGCAAGCTGAATGTTGGCTAGCAAGATTGTACTGCATGTGTTTGCTAACCATCATTAATGAATCCAAATTCAAAACAAACTCCCCTAAATGTGGTGAATAACACGGTTTTAGGAAAAGTCAATGAGTGAAATAGTACATATGGGTAGGGATGGGTACCGAATTCGGTACTTTTGAGGTACCGAACCGAAACACGTCGGTACTACCGAGTATCGAATCAAGTGAGAAACCAAAAAAAAATCAAAAAAAATTAAAAAAAAATATTTTTTATTAATCTTTTTTTTTACTTTTTTTTTTTTTTTTTTTTTTTACTTTTTTCTTTTCATGTCAACGTTCACACGCAAAATATATGCTTACCTAGGATTTGACTTGATTCAACAACAAAGCAGTCAGAGCAATGACAAGCCGAAAACTGTCGAAATTGTAGTTATTTGAAGTTTGGATTTTTTTTACTACTGAGGTAGGTAAATTAAATTTTGACAGTTTTCGGCTTGTCATTGCTCCGACTGCTTTGTTGTTGAATCAAGTCAAATCCTAGGTAAGCATATATTGTGCGTGTGAACGTTGACATGAAAAGAAAAAAGTAAAAAAAAAAAAATTAATATTTTTTTTTTTTTTTTTTTTTAGTACCGAAAAAAGGTACCGTTGGGTACCGGTATCGATTCACAGGTACCGGTATCGGTACCGGTATCGGTTCAAATGTGAAAGGTACCCATCCCTACATATGGGGATCAAACATAGTTCTAGTATTTTAAAAGCAAGGTAAAAATTACCTCAACAATTCTAGTGTAAGCTGCTAGCTAGCAAGATTGCACTGCTTACTAACTAACGTTGATACACCCAGGTTTACCACACAGTTAAAACACAGCTACTTGCATAAGAAGTTTCACTGTAGATGTCAAGGCTCCTGTGTTGGCTGGGAAATGCATGTATTTGACCGTTCTATTGAGATCGCGAGTAACGGTTCTCGGTTATTATTCCGGAAGTCCACCAATCCGAAACTATACTTTTAAAGTCCATATCACCAGGTTGCCTGCATCAATTCCAACATCCAATATACCAGATATGATGCCAAGAGCATGCTCTAAAAGCTGTTCACATGTAAAGGGTTTTTATAAACTCATCTTAATTATGTGCTCAATAGTTTCATTTGATTACTATTTTACACATGAGTGAAATAGTACATATGGGTAGGGATGGGTACCGAATTCGGTACTTTTGAGGTACCGAACCGAAACACGTCGGTACTACCCAGTGGCGGTTGGAATGCCCCACGGGCCCCGAGGCGAGATTGACAGCTCGGGCCCCCCCCCCCCCCCCCCCCCCGATATTTATTGTATTATAAAAAAAAAAAAAAAAAAAAAAAAAATCCAACATGAAACAAAACATATCACAATACAATAATAATACGTCAAATGTATATACTCTCTTTTCTGGACTCTTTTCGTATCACAAACAGTACTGTATTTGCAAATCTGGTATGTCATGTATAGATGTAGCACTACTGTCTATCTGTATGTCATTATGTTATAATGAATTGAAAATGGGGGACCCTGATGTAAACAAGACGAAAGTGTTTCTCTGGTCTGCATCCCCTTAACAATTGTATGTATTGAGCTGTACTGTATTGTACCCATTCTGCAATCTGTTAAATAAAGTTTTCATTCATTCACCATGACATGTTTAGGTATTTGGCCAGATCCAGCTTGTCTGTGATGAGAGTGTTTTCTGTCTTTATGATTGACTATCATCATTAGATATTTCAGTTTCGTTATTACAGTAGCTGGCTAACAGTACGTTAGTTGACTAATACCAGAGTCAGAATTGGGTAATATGCCGACTACTGGCAGTGATGCGACCTATGTTACCACATAACTTTTGTCATCTCTGGTACTATGCAGTGCACTATGCAAAACGGCAAAGAGATAGGTAACGTTCGTTAAGTGCCAAATTACCATCATCATGATACACCCTCACATAATTCACAAAGTGTTCACATGCGCCACCCATGTGGTAACCTAGAAATACCATAGATTGTGGCTAGGTGGTAACGTATATGTTTTCTATGATCACTATGAATTGAAAATGGGGGACCCTGATGTAAACAAGACAAACGTCTTTCTCTGGTCTGCATCCCCTTAACGAGCCGTACTGTATTGTACCCATTCTGCAATCTGTTAAATAAAGTTTTCATTCATTCATTCACATTACGTTAGTTAGCATCCAAGCTAGCGTGATAACGTTAGTAGTACTAGGTAGCTTACCTGCAATAATGTTGTCATCGTCCTGGACAGATAAGACTTGTTAAATCATAATATATCCACACTTTGTGCTGGTAAATGTCCCCTTTAGCTGCTCGGCGTCGTCGGATTTTAATACACCACGGTGGTGATGTGGGGGACCCTGATGTAAACAAGACGAAAGTCTTTCTCTGGTCTGCATCCCCTTAACAATTGTATGTATTGAGCTGTACTGTACTGTACCCATTCTGCAATCTGTTAATAAAGTTTTCATTCATTCATGTTTCAGGTGACTTATTATGTTGTGTTTCTCTGATGTCGCGTTCACGTTACGTGGGAAGAAGCGGAAGAAACAGAGGACATCTCGTTGCTACAACTAGGAAGCCTTCACGCATTGACTCGATCAAAACGCCCACATCCATACTTCCGCAATTCGTGACGCGAAGTGGGAGATATCGGGGTCTATAAAAAATCCCATATGTCCTAGTAGGAATTACAACTAGGAGGCTGACGTGAATGGTTTTTCCCAGTCGGAAGCTGATTCTTCCGATTCTTCCCACGTAACGTGAACGCGACATCAGAGAAAAATATCACCTCCGCGCTGCTTGTAAGATTTACGTGGCTACGTCACTGCCAAGGAAAGGGAGCGCTGGATTTGTGCAAAACGCCCTGTTCCTAAACCACACGCTATCAGTCGTACTCGTACCACAGTACTGGCAAAACGGGAGGAGCCTAGAATCAAAACAAACGCACCAGTCCCAGTTGCCGTTACCACCAGTTGTGTTCGATCCAGTCCCACACGCGAACGGCAACTCCATTCAGTCCCGGGCCTGGGCCCGGGGCCGGAGGGGGGGCCGGGGCCCGGGCCCCCCCTCCCGCCAGACGGTGGGCGGGCCCTAAGGCCGCTGCCTCCCCTGCCGCGCCTATAGCTCCGCCCCTGCTCGAATCAAGTGAGAAACCAAAAAAAAACAAAAGATAAATAAAAAAAAATATTTTTTATTAATCTTTTTTTTTACTTTTTTTTTTTTTTTTTTTTTTACTTTTTTTTTTTCATGTCAACGTTCACACGCAAAATATATGCTTACCTAGGATTTGACTTGATTCAACAACAAAGCAGTCGGAGCAATGACAAGCCGAAAACTGTCGAAATTGTAGTTATTTGAAGTTTGGATTTTTTTTACTACTGAGGTAGGTAAATAAAATTTTGACAGTTTTCGGCTTGTCATTGCTCCGACTGCTTTGTTGTTGAATCAAGTCAAATCCTAGGTAAGCATATATTGTGCGTGTGAACGTTGACATGAAAAAAAAAAAGTAAAAAAAAAAAAAAAAAGGTAAAAAAAAAAAAATTAATAAATTTTTTTTTTTATTTTTTTTTATTTTTTTTTAAAGTACCGAAAAAAGGTACCGTTGGGTACCGGTATCGATTCACAGGTACCGGTATCGGTACCGGTATCGGTTCAAATGTGAAAGGTACCCATCCCTACATATGGGGATCAAACATAGTTCTAGTATTTTAAAAGCAAGGTAAAAATTACCTCAACAATTCTAGTGTAAGCTGCTAGCTAGCAAGATTGCACTGCTTACTAACTAACGTTGATACACCCAGGTTTACCACACAGTTAAAACACAGCTACTTGCATAAGAAGTTTCACTGTAGATGTCAAGGCTCCTGTGTTGGCTGGGAAATGCATGTATTTGACCGTTCTATTGAGATCGCGAGTAACGGTTCTCGGTTATTATTCCGGAAGTCCACCAATCCGAAACTATACTTTTAAAGTCCATATCACCAGGTTGCCTGCATCAATTCCAACATCCAATATACCAGATATGATGCCAAGAGCATGCTCTAAAAGCTGTTCACATGTAAAGGGTTTTTATAAACTCATCTTAATTATGTGCTCAATAGTTTCATTTGATTACTATTTTACACATGAGTGAAATAGTACATATGGGTAGGGATGGGTACCGAATTCGGTACTTTTGAGGTACCGAACCGAAACACGTCGGTACTACCGAGTATCGAATCAAGTGAGAAACCAAAAAAAAATAAAAAAAAAATAAAAAAAAATATTTTTATTACTCTTTTTTTTTACTTTTTTTTTACTTTTTTTTTTTTACTTTTTTTTTTTCATGTCAACGTTCACACGCAAAATATATGCTTACCTAGGATTTGACTTGATTCAACAACAAAGCAGTCGGAGCAATGACAAGCCGAAAACTGTCGAAATTGTAGTTATTTGAAGTTTGGATTTTTTTTTACTACTGAGGTAGGTAAATTAAATTTTGACAGTTTTCGGCTTGTCATTGCTCCGACTGCTTTGTTGTTGAATCAAGTCAAATCCTAGGTAAGCATATATTGTGCGTGTGAACGTTGACATGAAAAGAAAAAAGTAAAAAAAAAAAAAAAAAGGTAAAAAAAAAAAAATTAATAAATTTTTTTTTTTATTTTTTTTTATTTTTTTTTAAAGTACCGAAAAAAGGTACCGTTGGGTACCGGTATCGATTCACAGGTACCGGTATCGGTACCGGTATCGGTTCAAATGTGAAAGGTACCCATCCCTACATATGGGGATCAAACATAGTTCTAGTATTTTAAAAGCAAGGTAAAAATTACCTCAACAATTCTAGTGTAAGCTGCTAGCTAGCAAGATTGCACTGCTTACTAACTAACGTTGATACACCCAGGTTTACCACACAGTTAAAACACAGCTACTTGCATAAGAAGTTTCACTGTAGATGTCAAGGCTCCTGTGTTGGCTGGGAAATGCATGTATTTGACCGTTCTATTGAGATCGCGAGTAACGGTTCTCGGTTATTATTCCGGAAGTCCACCAATCCGAAACTATACTTTTAAAGTCCATATCACCAGGTTGCCTGCATCAATTCCAACATCCAATATACCAGATATGATGCCAAGAGCATGCTCTAAAAGCTGTTCACATGTAAAGGGTTTTTATAAACTCATCTTAATTATGTGCTCAATAGTTTCATTTGATTACTATTTTACACATGAGTGAAATAGTACATATGGGTAGGGATGGGTACCGAATTCGGTACTTTTGAGGTACCGAACCGAAACACGTCGGTACTACCGAGTATCGAATCAAGTGAGAAACCAAAAAAAAATAAAAAAAAAATAAAAAAAAATATTTTTATTACTCTTTTTTTTTACTTTTTTTTTACTTTTTTTTTTTTACTTTTTTTTTTTCATGTCAACGTTCACACGCAAAATATATGCTTACCTAGGATTTGACTTGATTCAACAACAAAGCAGTCGGAGCAATGACAAGCCGAAAACTGTCGAAATTGTAGTTATTTGAAGTTTGGATTTTTTTTTACTACTGAGGTAGGTAAATTAAATTTTGACAGTTTTCGGCTTGTCATTGCTCCGACTGCTTTGTTGTTGAATCAAGTCAAATCCTAGGTAAGCATATATTGTGCGTGTGAACGTTGACATGAAAAGAAAAAAGTAAAAAAAAAAAAAAAAAAGTAAAACAAAAAAAATTTATAAAATTTTTATTTTATTTATTTTTTATTTTTTTTAAAGTACCGAAAAAAGGTACCGTTGGGTACCGGTATCGATTCACAGGTACCGGTATCGGTACCGGTATCGGTTCAAATGTGAAAGGTACCCATCCCTACATATGGGGATCAAACATAGTTCTAGTATTTTAAAAGCAAGGTAAAAATTACCTCAACAATTCTAGTGTAAGCTGCTAGCTAGCAAGATTGCACTGCTTACTAACTAACGTTGATACACCCAGGTTTACCACACAGTTAAAACACAGCTACTTGCATAAGAAGTTTCACTGTAGATGTCAAGGCTCCTGTGTTGGCTGGGAAATGCATGTATTTGACCGTTCTATTGAGATCGCGAGTAACGGTTCTCGGTTATTATTCCGGAAGTCCACCAATCCGAAACTATACTTTTAAAGTCCATATCACCAGGTTGCCTGCATCAATTCCAACATCCAATATACCAGATATGATGCCAAGAGCATGCTCTAAAAGCTGTTCACATGTAAAGGGTTTTTATAAACTCATCTTAATTATGTGCTCAATAGTTTCATTTGATTACTATTTTACACATCATCCAATAACATTTTCCAGGACAACTGTTTCAATTTCCATGTAAGTGTTCACTTTTGCTCAGTTTCCATGACTTTTCCATACTGGAAAATGAAAAAATTAATTCCATGTTTTCCAGGTACCGTGGGAACCCACAACACTGGTCGCCGGGCGATGACGTCGCTGTCGCCGAATTTTCAAAATAAGAGTATCGCAATATGAATCGATCTTTTCACGTTGCATCGATCCTATTTGATTATTGATAATAGATCGATGTATAGATCTGGATCGATGTATCGTCCCACCCCTAGTCCCGAGTGGAGCTATAGGCTAACGTTAGCTGGTGGTCCCGAGTGGAGCTATAGGCTAACGTTAGCTGGTGGTCCCGAGTGGAGCTATAGGCTAACGTTAGCTGGTGGTCCCGAGTGGAGCTATAGGCTAACGTTAGCTGGTGGTCCCGAGTGAAGCAGGGAAGGCGGAGCTATAGGCTAACGTTAGCTGGTGGTCCCGAGTGTAGCAGGGACGGTGGAAAAGTGAGGAAAGGGGGTGGGTTATATTGACAACGCTTGACAACAGAAGTTTAAACATAACTTCATATTTATTGGTTATTCGTTTCTGTATATCATCCACTTTCCATCTCCGTGTTAGACTCTTCCTGTTTACATTCGAGTGTGACGTCATCCCGGGGGGGGGGGTCTCTCGTGCATTCTCGCCCCCTCTCTCTCTCTCGCTCTCTCTCTACATTCAATGATTTAAAGTAGTCAAACGTTACAGACAGTATAAATACTAACTGGATAGTTGATGATATAAACATTTAATTTCATTATCTGAAATATTATAAAATCATTAAGTCTGCTATAAGCCATTATCCCTTTGTGTGTAAATAATAATACATATACATATACATATGTGTGTGTGTGTTTGGCTAAAGTGGATAGAAAACACAGTACTGTGCAAAAAAAGGCACCCAAGAGTTTTTATATAAATGGTCTTAGATGTAAATACTCTTTTTTATTAGTGTGTCAGTAGACTACTCTTAGTACATTTTCATTAAATTATTTTTTAAAGCATCTTCATGGTTTAATAATGCAAACATATGTTGCAGGGACTTATTATAATCATCATATTGGCGTGACTGTATGCATCAAAGGGTTAAATCAAGCATTTTTAAGTGCTTTAGAGGAAATGTCAAAATATTGCGATATATATCGTGTATCGTGATATGGCCAAAAAATATGGCGATATCATTTAGAGGCCATATCGCCCAGCCCTACTATAATGGTAAAATAGTTATTTAAAAATGTGCCCCTAAAAAATATTCTTTGCCCCTAAATCTCTCATTTAGGGGCAAGTGTGCCCCTAGTGAAAAAGCTTAGCATACAGCCCTGCTCTGTAGTCTGCTTCGGTCTTGTGCGGTGCTATTCCCAAACCAGGAGGTGATATTGCCAGTCAGGATGCTCTCTATTGTACATGAGTAGAAGTTCTTAAGGATCTTCTGACTGACTTGGAACTTCCTTAGGCGCCTGAGGAAGTAGAGGCGTTGTCGTGCCTTCTTCACAACACTGTCAATGTGTGTGGTCCATGTCAAGTCCTCGGATATGTGGGCTCCAAGCCAAGGTACTTAAAACTGTTCACTCTCTCAACCGGTGCCCCGTCGATGCTGAGGGGGCTGTAGTCCCTGACCCCCGACCTCCTGAAGTCCACAATCTCTTGCTGCACATTCTAGTGTACATCAGGTCAAATGATTGATTACACTTAGGGATGCCCCGATCACGTTTTTTTGCCACCGATACCGATCACCGATCGTCGTGAGCCATATCGGCCGATACCGATCCGATACCGATCGTTTTTGATTAAAAAAAATTAAAAATTATTTTATATAAATATATATATATATTTTTTTTTATAAAATATATATATTATATAATTAGACTTGTACTTGTATTATCTGCGAGACATCGCCACCACGCAACAAGCTCCACTGTCTGTGTGTACTCTAGTAGCCTCCAGCTAAGGCCAGGATTCTCCGGAGCTGCAGCTGGACCTATGACTCGAGTAGCCTCGAGCTACGGCCAGGATTCTCCTGCGCTGCAGCTGGGCCCTATTGGTATAACGTTACTGTGCTCAGCAAGCCCTCAGCTCGAATACGCGTCGAATCAGTGTAACAGAGTTAGAAATGATATTTGTTTGCATGTGAATTTTATCTAAATTGAGAAACATCATACCATATTTGTTTGGGAGCCACCTGGTGACGTGTTGAGGTCATTGTATATCGCGCTGCATGTCCCTGTGGGGACACCGTATCTACCCAGCAGTGTTGTACCGGTCTGCTTGAGGTAGGTTCCCCATTGAAGTGTAGCTATGCTATTTCACTAATTTCTCTGGTTAGAATTTGTCTAAACATTAAACTGCAGTAACCTAGTGCATAATGCTCACTGTATTACATAACGTAATGATAGCTGTGTTGGTTTGACCGCTGGTATTGGTTCTGCATGTGTGTTGCGTTTGCAAATGTTGGAACTGGAAGAACGTGTTATGGCGCGAATACTTTCTTTGTACAATAATCTTGAGAAGGAAGTCTAATGTACCGTTTTATGTTACACATGCAGGTCTACCAGATATACAGTGACCAGGAAAACACTACAGCTGTTTCTATTTCATGTCTTTTTATAGGTATGTGGCTTCATACGTAATGCAAACATGTTATATTTGACGTCATTATATTGCTGAAAATCCACTGATGCACTTCCTGCTATGTCCAGCAGGTCGTGCAAGTTTACCAATTTGGTTAATAGACTTAATGGTATTATACTGTGTGTTGGGTAGTGGGTTTGTTATTTTAATTGTTATGAGAATGTAAAATACATGTACTTTTATAAATACTGTGTCATTGAGACATTATAAAAGAGCAGTGTTGTACCGGTCTGCTTGAGGTCTACCAGATATACAGTGACCAGGAAAACACTACAGCTGTTTCTATTTCATGTCTTTTTATAGGCAATAAACAGTCGAAAGCAGTTCCGTCTCTTCAATCTCTGACCAGATGACAACCGTTACACTGGTGCCGCGACCTTCTGGATCTTCAAGATCAGCTCGACGCCGATCGCCGGGGATGCTGTGTGGCTGTCCAGAATTGTGTACAAGATCAGTGTGTGGTCAGATCTGTAACTAGTATATTGGTCAGAGCGAAGTGTTTTCACTCCCATACATAGAGTGACGATTAGTTTTGTTTTGTTTTGTTAAAAAGAAAGAAAAAATATATATATAATTATTATTTTGATTATAATTTTCTTTTTCTTTCTTTTTCTTTATTTTCTTTATTTTCATTTGATATTCCGTAGTTTAACACAACGCAAGTACTTGCAATGTCTGAGGGGGGAGTTGATGACGATAGGGTGGATACTTTTGCCAGCCCAGTCCTATCGATGGGAAGAGGTTTGGCGTTGAGTGGCTATGCTGAAGGCAGCGATGTCACCAGGAAGTTTGATGGGGGGGTGGGGCATTCCCGGTCCATGGCTGACAGCGGTAGGGGTACAGGGTTGAGTCAGAGCCCAGGTTGTGCTCCTGTTGGGCAGGTCATGGGGGAGGGTCCTCACACTTCTACACCTAGTAGTGATGCTGATGCTATGAACAACCTCACAGACATGGTAGGGCAGTTAGGTGCCCAGATTGGCGAGTCTATAGTCGCAAAGTTGATGTCATCTGGTGTAATAAACATGAGTGGCGATCTCCAGAATACTTCACATAGTCAGGATACGCACAGGGAAGCTACCAGGCAGGAAGCCCCACATGTGACAGTTCAGGTTAGGCCAGACAGAGAACCCCAGACATTCAGAGGTGACGGTTCTGATAAGTGTTCAGTTCAGGAGTGGATTGACATGACTAAGTCTCATCTCAGGAAACAGGCGATACCTATGCTTGAGCAGGCTGAGGAAATTCTGAGTCGGTTAAGGGGTAAAGCTAGAGATGTTGTGAGGATCGGCCTACGTAGTGATCCATCACTTGATGCCAATAGAGACCCTGGGCTGATTTACAATATCCTCCTTCAGTACTTCAGTGATGCATCCTCATGTCTCCCTCTTTCAGACTTCTATGCCACCCTGCCCAAACCCAGAGAAAACCCAGTCGATTACTGGATTAGATTGAACAAGGCAGCAGACCTAGCTATTGAGGGTCTGGACAGACAGGGCAAGCAAGCAGGGAACATGAGTGATGAGGTGGCGCTCATGTTTGTGAAACATTGTCCTGACCCAGAGTTATCCTACACTCTGAAATGTAAGCCAATCCATGAATGGACCTCACGAGATGTGCAGATGAGGATTGATGATTACCAAAGGGAGTTGAGGGCTAGCAGCAGAGTTAGTGGGGCTGTGCAGTTAAAGAGTCACACCACCACTGTCCTCCATGAGCAGTCTAGCTCATCACCAGCCAGTTTGTCAGTACCTGAGCAGTGCCACACCCAGAGTCCTATCTCTCTCTCTCTTCAAGCCCAACACCAGTACTCCTTACCCCTCTCCTGGTTCTGTCCCAGTTCAAGGAGAGTTCTGCCATGTCCCACGCCCCACCTCTACGGCAGTTGTCGGTCAGAATCTCCAGCAGTCGGAGGAGAGGCTTCTTAGCCGTATGGTGGACATGTTTCAGGGGATGATGGAGAAAATGCAGCAGCGCAATGTCGCTACGCCAATGCGTGGTGGGAGGTTCCCGCGTACCCCTGGAGGGGGACGTCCCAGGGAGCAAGCTTGTCGGGTCTGTGATGACTCTAGTCATAGCACCATTTCACACTGCATGAATGAGAGGCTGTGTTTCGCCTGTCTGGCCCCTGGGCATACAAAGAGGGACTGTCAGGCCAATAAGTCCTCCCAACCTCAGTTTGGGGGAAACTAACTGACCTGTATGTGAAGGGAGGCAGTACAGGTCCCGTCGTGAACTCCCAAACTAGTTATATATCTGATGCTGAGACGGTTTATACGTCTGTGAAGGATTCAAGTGATGACTCAGAAGTTGTTGTGTATCAGAACATACACAGGATTAGCAGCAGTGACAGTCTTTTTTATACACCTGTGGGTGTGGGTGGTACAACAACGCTGGGTGGCATGCTGGACAGCGGGTCCATGGCTTGTAGCATCAGCGAGGCAGCAGAGATGAAGCTGAGGGAGGCTGGAGTGATAACTGAGCACAACCAGATCAATGTGAACGTGGTCCTTGTTGGATGTGGTGGACGTCGTGTCACGCCAAAGTCTGCCTTCGATGTGGAGATGGAAGTGTATGGCTGTAAGATGTCGGTCCCCACGCTCGTTGTTCAGGGACAGCATGATGAGTTGATACTGGGGACTAATGTTATTAAGCATGTCCTTCGTCAGTCTAAGCTGTGCGATTCCTACTGGAAAGCTGTATCCGACCCCTGCACTGCCAAAGATCAAGAATCTGAACAGTTCCTATCTATGCTCTCTGGTCTGAGTCCGTGGAGAGGTCAGGACGTGCCGGACAAAGTTGGCACTGTGAGGTGCAATTCAGCTGTTTGCCTTGAACCTGGCCGTGAATATCTCGTATGGGGAAAACTACCTAAAGACACTGTTGTATCTCCGGGCAGCACCGTAATGACAGAGCCCACATCTGCTCGTTCGGCCCCGAGGGGAGTTTTGGTAGCAAGGATTGTTACTCCATTGTGGGGAGACAGATGGGTCCCACTGAAGCTCATCAATACTTCTGACAGGCCCGTGTTGGTGAGGCGTAATGCAAAGCTGGCCGACGTCTTCTCCTGCATGGCGCTTGAGGACATGGATGTCGCTGACCCTCCAAAGGTCCCCCTGGTCAGTTGCACTCAAGTGGAGATGCCCGCCTCTGCCGAGGTACGTTCCACTGATGACAAACTTGAGTCAGTTGGGTTGAGCAGTCTCGACGTCCAGTCTTGTGATGTATCAGAGAGCTGGAAACAGAAGATGGCTGACCTGATTGTGCGATATGAGGACATCTTCTCACGCCACCATCTTGACTGTGGAGAAGCGAAGGACTTCGTACACCGCATTCACCTCTCTGACCACAGACCATTCCGGCTCCCATTCAGGCGGGTTCCCCCCGGCCAGTATCAGATATTACGCCGGGTACTGAGTGAGATGGAGGAGAAGGAGATCATCCGAAAGTCCACCAGTGAATACGCGTCTCCTCTGGTACTTGTGTGGAAAAAGAATGGCGATCTCCGTGTGTGTACGGATTTCCGTTGGCTGAACAAGAGGACCCTAAAGGACGCTCATCCTCTCCCTCACCAGGCGGATTGCCTGGCTGCGCTTGGTGGCAACTGTTTCTTCAGTACAATGGACTTGACCTCCGGGTTCTATAACATGCCATTACATGAGGACGACAGAAAGTACTCAGCCTTCACCACGCCCATGGGCTTGTATGAGTACAACCGCCTTCCGCAGGGCCTCTGCAATAGCCCCGGGAGCTTTATGCGCATGATGACCAGTATCTTCGGGGACCAGAACTACTTGAGTTTACTGTGCTACTTGGATGACTTGTTGGTGTTTGCTCCAGATGAGGAGACTGCCTTGGGGCGCCTTAAAATGGTGTTCGACAGACTGCGTGGTCATAACCTGAAGTTGGCCCCAAAGAAATGCTTCTTCCTTAGAAGGTCTGTGAAATTTCTCGGTCACATAATAGACGAGAAGGGCGTGTCAACAGACCGCAGCAAGGTTGAGAGCATTGCAAAAATGACGAGTGCTGACCTCATGGAGCCCAATGGGGTGAACCCATCACAGAAGCGGATAAGATCGTTTTTGGGGATGATCAACTATTACCAGCACTTCATTCCCAGATACTCCGCCGTCGCCAAGCCTCTCTTCTCTCTGTTAAAGGGCGAGAGAAGAAAAGGGAAGGAGGGGAAGTACAGACTGTCGAACAAGAAGTTGAGAGCCTCTGACTGGACCTCAGACCAGGAACAGGCTTTTGAGAAGCTGAAGACATCCCTTGTTAACACGGTGGTCCTGGCTCACCCTGACTTCAGCCGCCCCTTCATGCTGTCGACGGATGCATCCCTGGATGGTATTGGTGCTGTCCTGTCACAAGTCCAGGAAGGCGAAACCAGAGCCAGGCCTATTGCGTTCGCCAGCAAGTCCTTGTCTCAGTCTCAAAAGAACTATCCAGCTCATCGTTTGGAGTTTCTGGCCTTGAAGTGGTCAGTCTGTGACAAGTTTAGTCACTGGCTGAAGGGCCACAAGTTTACAATTTGGACTGACAACAACCCGCTGACTCACATAATGACAAAGCCGAAGCTGGACTGTTGTGAACAGCGCTGGGTAGCTAAATTGGCAAGCTACGACTTTGACATCAAGTATGTGCCAGGCCGGCTGAACGTTGTGGCTGATGCCCTGAGCCGTGTGCCGTTTGTTAAGGACAGTGTTGGTCATAGGTTGCTGGAAGAGCCCTACCTGAGTCTCCTGTCCCAAGTCAGGGATATGTCGAGTGGCTCTGTTCAAGATGCCTTTCGGGTTTCCAGTGGTCACAGGGAACACCCCCCGATGAGTGTCGATGCTCAGGCCTCATGCAGTCCCATTCACATGCATACTCAATCCATTGAGATGGAAGATGTGTCTGCTGTTGTACAATCACATGTGGAATGGGAGGCTGGTTCAAGGGCTCGTGCTGTGGCAGTGCTGCAGTATTTGCCTCAGTTGGTTCCGCCTGGACAAGACTCTTTGCCTGCCCACACAGAGAGGGACCTCCGTGATAGGCAGTTGGAAGACAGAACCGTTTCCCGTGTCCTGTATTACGTGGAGAGATGTCGGAGACCTTCCAGGAGAGAAAGAGTGAAAGAGTCTGTCACAGTCATGAGATACTTGAAGCACTGGGAGAAGCTCGCTGTGAGCAATGGTGTGCTGTACAGAGTTTCAAGAGACCAGATCACCAAGGCAAGGCGGTCTCAGTATGTCGTGCCTGATTCACTCAAGGTTGAGGTTCTGAAGGGTGTTCATGATGATGCAGGACATCAGGGCCAGTTCAGGAGTCTCAGTTTAACCAGACAAAGGTTCTTCTGGCTAAACCTTGACAGGGATGTGAGAGACCATGTGCGCCACTGTCAGCGATGCATCGTCAGCAAGACAGTCGAACCTGAGGGGAGAGCTCCCTTAGAGAGTATAACATCAACCAGACCGCTGCAGCTTGTCTGTATCGACTTTTGGTCGGCTGAAGATTCCAGAAACAAGTCAGTCGATGTCTTGGTGGTGACCGATCACTTTACGAGGATGGCTCAGGCGTTTTCCTGTAGAAACCAGTCAGCCAAGCAAGTGGCGAGAGTCCTCTGGGACAGATATTTCTGTGTCTTCGGGTTCCCAGAGCGGATCCACAGCGACCAAGGGGCCAACTTTGAGAGTCAGCTAATCAGTGAGCTTCTCAGAGTTTCAGGTGTCAGGAAGTCGCACACAACACCCTACCATCCAATGGGAAATGGTAGTGTGGAACGATTCAACAGGACCCTGGGTGGGATGATCCGTGCATTGACACCTGAAGCAAAGGCTGACTGGCCACGGCGTTTGCAGACGTTGACATTCATGTACAACTGTACGGTCCATGAGACGACGGGATACGCCCCCTTTTATCTCATGTTTGGCCGCATTCCCCGTCTACCTGTAGATGTCCTCTTCCGAACCGTCTTGAATGACTCATGTGTGACGAGTTATGACAAGTATGTAGAATCTCTCACTAAAGATCTGAGGGAGGCCATGGCCATTGCCCAGGAACATGCCACGAAGGAGCAGAACAGGCATGCTCGGCTCTACAACAGGAAAGTGAAGGGGTCTGACATTGAGGTCGGCGACAGGGTGCTCTTGGCGAACAGGAGGGAAAGGGGGAAGAGGAAAGTCGCTGATCGATGGGAATCAACCATCTACACTGTGGTGGGCATGAATGCTGAGACACATACGTACAAGATCTGTGACACAGTTGCTGGACGTGAGAAGGTGGTCCATAGGAACCTGCTGATGCTTGTCAATTTTATCCCTGTGGATGACATGAGTGAAGTGTCCGACCTTGCCTCATCCGTGCCTGAGACCCAGTTGTCCATTCCATGTGTCGACGGTGTGGGGGAGAACACCGAGAACATCTCTGAGGAAGGGAGTGAGGATCTCTTGACTGGCCCAGCATCTGTGGACTCTGAAGGAAGGACCCGAGACTGGATTACGCAATTGTCTGTTCCTAGTCTTTCGCAGGCCGACATTACAGACATAAGCAGTGCAGCCTCTGTGTCTCGAGACATCTCAGAGGGACCTGAGGGCCAGATGGAGGTTCGGTCTGTGAGCTGTGACTATGGACCAGTGAACATCTCTGTTGATGCTGACAGTTCTGTACACAGAGTGCAGGCGGATCCTTCACTTGACACTGTGACACGGACTGATGGGGCGAGAAATGTGCAGTGCAATGACATACAGGGTCCACCCGTGCACACTGATCAGGCTCGGTCTAGATTTGGCCACCTTATCAAACCAGTTAGCAGGTTAATACAGACCATGTCAAGGCAGGATGTTGTTCGCGACACAGGGTCCTTGTTCTAGGTTTTGACAGTCCAGAGTAATTTATCTTACATAATTTTTTTTTATGTTGGGATGATTTATTTTCATGGGCTTATACTACACAGTGTATGAGGGTCTTGTGGGGTGTACAAGGCACCCTACCGCCAGTAGCTGGATTGAGAGCGTTGTTCTCATACCACTTCATCCTTATGGGATACTTTTGGAGTTGGTTTTGTTATTTTGAAGACCCAGTGTGTGTGTGGTTGTGTTGTACTGTGCCTTTAGTAGGTAGTACGTAGTTGGTGCTCAATGTCGCCAAAATTCAGTGGGGGTGGGTGTAACAGAGTTAGAAATGATATTTGTTTGCATGTGAATTTTATCTAAATTGAGAAACATCATACCATATTTGTTTGGGAGCCACCTGGTGACGTGTTGAGGTCATTGTATATCGCGCTGCATGTCCCTGTGGGGACACCGTATCTACCCAGCAGTGTTGTACCGGTCTGCTTGAGGTAGGTTCCCCATTGAAGTGTAGCTATGCTATTTCACTAATTTCTCTGGTTAGAATTTGTCTAAACATTAAACTGCAGTAACCTAGTGCATAATGCTCACTGTATTACATAACGTAATGATAGCTGTGTTGGTTTGACCGCTGGTATTGGTTCTGCATGTGTGTTGCGTTTGCAAATGTTGGAACTGGAAGAACGTGTTATGGCGCGAATACTTTCTTTGTACAATAATCTTGAGAAGGAAGTCTAATGTACCGTTTTATGTTACACATGCAGGTCTACCAGATATACAGTGACCAGGAAAACACTACAGCTGTTTCTATTTCATGTCTTTTTATAGGTATGTGGCTTCATACGTAATGCAAACATGTTATATTTGACGTCATTATATTGCTGAAAATCCACTGATGCACTTCCTGCTATGTCCAGCAGGTCGTGCAAGTTTACCAATTTGGTTAATAGACTTAATGGTATTATACTGTGTGTTGGGTAGTGGGTTTGTTATTTTAATTGTTATGAGAATGTAAAATACATGTACTTTTATAAATACTGTGTCATTGAGACATTATAAAAGAGCAGTGTTGTACCGGTCTGCTTGAGGTCTACCAGATATACAGTGACCAGGAAAACACTACAGCTGTTTCTATTTCATGTCTTTTTATAGGCAATAAACAGTCGAAAGCAGTTCCGTCTCTTCAATCTCTGACCAGATGACAACCGTTACACAGTGTTATAAGACATTGATATCAGGAGCTATCTGTAGCTACTGCTAGCCGGATATATAACATTGATACAGCGCCTCAGTGAATTATTTAGTTCAATGGGACATTTAGTTTTGAACAGTGAACTAACTTGCGCTAACGTGAGCTAACAGAGTATCATACACGTCTCTACTAGACTATTGCTGGAGCATTTGTTGATATCAGGAGCTATCGGTAGCTGGCCGGCTAGATACCGTTCGGTTAGACAATGCCTCATCATGTATTAAACTAAAAGTGAATAGTTGACTGGGTCATTTTGTAACGGTAGCAGCTAACGTTAGCTCAGGGAGACGCCGTCCTCCCATCCCACTAGACTAGACCCGTGTTTACATGCGTGCGGGAGGGGCTGGAGGGAGAAGCAGACGCCGCAGCGAGTGAGATCGGTTTTGACGATCGGCGAAAATAAAGCATTATCACCCATCACCGATCGCATATTTATACTGATTATCAGCCGATAACGATCGGTGGCCGATCGATCGGGGCATCCCTAATTACACTAACTATAAATGTATAGTGATAGAGACCAAAGTAGAAATACCTAATAATAAAATAGACCTAGTAATAGGGGGCGACAGTGGCTTCGGAGGTTCCCGGTTTGATTCTCGCTCCTCCCAGGCAGCGTGTCGAAGTGTCCTTGATTAAGACACTGTTGAGCAGGTTGGCACCTTGCATGGTTGCCTCCACCGTCGGTGTGTGAATGTGTGAGTGAATGGGTAAGATGTGAGAAACAAATTGTAAAGCGCTTTGGATAAAAGCGCTAAATACAGCCATTTACCATTTACCAAAATACCTGTAAATCACAGTATATGGGTACAGGACATAGATTTTCTTATAACACTAAGTATAAGTTATATTTAATATAAATATAAATAAATGCATATACAACACATTCTCAAGATAGATCACTCTGATTAGAAAAGAAAACCCACAACTAAAGTGTACATAAATAGCCACTATTTTTAATATAAATATACATGGATTTACAGTTACACAAATGGATGTACGATATAAAATACAAACAGTGCTGGAATAGCGAACAATATCATGTGTTGTTGTGATACATCTATGGTAATTTAACATTATATTCTTGTAGCCAAATTAATGCTGTGACGAGGCTTAAAATGGATTTTGTCCCAACCGCAGACCCATAGTTCACAAATCGAATACAAATTTTATCGCTGGATGCACATCCTCTTGTCAATCTCCTGACCTGTTAGTCATACAGTCACAACATTTGCTGTGATTATTGATGACCCTTGGAAGGAGAAACATGTTGATTTTGGTTACCCTGTAACCTTTCTTCTAGTACCTCCATTATGGATTAATAGCCTGGTCTATTGACATTTGCAATATCAGCAACTGTTGTTTCCGTCATCTACCCAGTAAAATGTGAAAGTAACAGCAAAGTGGAGAGATTGTTAGGCCTTGGATGCAGTCTGCACTCTACTGACTGCATTACTAAAGCCTTATTTTGGAATGAAACTCTTCAAACACTATTAGCCTCACAAGTCGGCCATCATAGCAAGGACTTCAGCCTCCTGTCAGGGCTGCACTTAAATAAATGTTCTTGTATCTTGTACATTTTCATTATAGGGAACTTTGTACTTTTACTCCACTACATTTCAAAGTAAATATTGTACATTTTACTCAACTACATTTATCTGAGCCTCCCCCAAAAAAGATTTAGCATACAAGACATGGCATAAATTGATGAAGATTAAGTACTTTAACATTTTAAACCAGCAATCTGAGGGACACAGAGCAGCATAACTGGACCACTTTAACAACCTTCAGGTCAATATATCGAGGGTTGAATGCACTGAAATACAAGAACACCCTATAGAATATGTACTGTACTTTTACTTTTGAAACTTAATACAGTACATTCAGATTCAATATCAAATAGTTCTCTACTTTTACTTAAGTAGTATCTACAGCAGGGGTTCCCAAACTTTTCAGGCCAGGGCCCAGAAAATAAGGCGTCAGAGAGCCGCGGCCCAATGCACATCGTCAGGGTTTTTTTTTTTTTTTTTTTTGCCAGGTGACCGATTTTTTAAGCCAAATATCACTTCAATCCTATTAAGTTAGTTCAAGTTAGTTATTCATTTATATGTGCTATTTATGAGAGGGCTAACTTGTTGCAAAATAATAATGATAATAATAATAGCCTCATTAAAATACTATTGTTGCTTCGGTTGTTTTCAGCGTTTTATGTGCATAATCTGTTATTTAGTTTGAAATGTTCGTTGAAATAAGTAGATTTTTCGTTTTTGTTTATTTATTAAGTTAATATAAAACCATATAGTCACATTTTAGAATACAATAGAATAGAATTTTAGAATACAACTAGATACACTGTCCTGGCCTGCTTCTAAGTTCAGTGCCCTAAAAAAAAAAAAAAAAAAAAATAATAATTTTTTTTAAATCATCTCGCGGCCCACCCGTGGCTGCTCGCGGCCCACCTTTGGGTCGCGACCCCGACTTTGGGAACCACTGATCTACAGTACCATCTACAGTGCCAGCTACAGTACCAGCTACAGTAGTAGCTACAGTCAGGGAGCGAAATAAACTTTTTGACTCACCGGCCAGTGGCGGGTAGATGGGAAGAATCTACCCGCCAAGCATATTTCTTACCTGCCAAATTTTTTTTGATTAAAAAAAAAAATATATATATATTTTATATAATTTTTTTTTAAAATAAAATATATATTATATAATCATACTTGTAGTTGTATTATCTGCGAGACATCGCCACCACGCAATAAGTCAAAATGCTCGCTATCTGCAAACAGCTCCACTGTCTGTGTGTAGTGTACTCTAGTAGCCTCCAGCTCCAAAAAGGATTCTCCTGTGCTGCAGCGGGACCCTATACTAATACTCTACATTCAGCATGCAAGGATTCTCCGGCACTGCACCTTGATTGATTGATTGATTGATTGATTGATTGATTGATTGATTGATTGATTGAAAACTTTATTAACAGATTGCAGAATGGGTACAGTACAGTACAGCTCAATACATACAATTGTTAAGGGGATGCAGACCAGAGAAAGACTTTCGTCTTGTTTACATCAGGGTCCCCCATTTTCAATTAATCGTAACATATATGACATACATGACATACAGATAGACAGTACTGCTACATCTATACCTTTATGACATACCAGATTTGCAAATACAGTACTGTTTGTGATACAAAAAGAGTCCAGAAAAAAAGTATATACATTTGACGTAGAAACTGTACATTGGATTGGGTAGGTGGGGGGGGGGGGGGGGGGGACTGTACATTGGGGGTGGTTGGGGGGGGGGGGGGGGTGGGTGACTGGACCCTATTGGTATAATGTTAGGGTTCTTTGGTCAAATCACATTCAACATGCCCTCAGCTACAATACGCATTGATATCAGGAGCTATCTGTAGCTACTGCTAGCCCGCTAGGTAACGTTAAGACAATTTAGTTTACTGGGACATATAGATCTAACGTGAGCTAGCTAACGTGAGCTAGCTAACGAGGGAACGGAGGTATTATGCACTCGAGTCGACTATTGCTGGAGCATTTGTTGATATCAGTAGCTAGCCAGCTAGATACCGTTAGACAATGCCTCGTCATGTATTAAACTAAAAGTGAATAGTTGACTGGGTCATTGTTTAAACAGTAACGGTAGCTCATGGAGGTCCGGTCTAGACTAGAGCAGACTGCCTCTGTGTTGATAGGAGCAGAAGCCAATAGTATCCCGCTGCAGGGCTGGGCGGATATGACTCGTTGCCACGGTTTCTTTCAAAATAAGAGTATCATACGAACTGAATGCTGCTAACTGCCGGAGCCATCGATATTATGACTGGAACTGCGCTTGGAGCGGACATGAGACCCGCACAGATTTTCAAAATAAGAGTATCGTTATGAACTACACGTCTACACGCCACACGGCGGGCAGACCCCCCAGTGGCAAGCGCCAAAGGTAAAAACTGAGCGCCCCTGGCGGGCGGCAGGCTTTAATTTCGCCCCCTGGCTACAGTACCATCTACAGTACCATCTACAGTACCAGCTACAGTACCATCTACAGTAGTAGCTACAGTACCAGCTACAGTACCATCTACAGTAGTAGCTACAGTACCAGCTACAGTACCATCTACAGTACCAGCTACAGTACCAGCTACAGTACCATCTACAGTAGTAGCTACAGTACCAGCTACAGTACCAGCTACAGTACCATCTACAGTACTAGCTACAGTAGTTTGCTGTGCTGTTTCACTGCTAGGTATACTAAACACAGTACATAGATTATTGAATTGATCATAAGTGAATCCAGTGGCATATTTGAAATAGGCTGGTACACGGCTGTGCTGCAAGACCTCTGGTGTTAATCTATTTGGTATTTGATTAAGTCTCAGAACAGTATTTATACTCGTCAGTGATTCGATTTGTGCTTGTTGATTTCTCAATCGTTCATCTCGCTCCTCTTGTCCACTTCTTCCATTGGGCTTGGGGGAGGCTGCTCCACAGGCCGGTGCTCCCCATCTGGACAAAAGACAGTTAGCAAATGTTACGTTAGCTAAAAACACCAGCTAACTAGCGAGGAAGAAAAGTCAGACAGCAAATTAATGACAGCAAAGTTGATGTTGATAACACTGTAGCTAGCTAGCTAGGATAACTAGGATAGTTGGCAGCTAACGTTAGCTAACTAATAGTTTGGTCTATGTTTCTAATACATGCCGTCAAATATGATGTCTTTATGAATTGACCTTACCTTTGAGCAAACATAAGTGTCCTTGGAAATTGTCTTCACATTCAGTTGTGTATACGGTCGACGACACGGCAGAATCCATCGCTTGCATTTGTTGATTTTCTTTTGGGCTTCGGAAAATATACTCCTCCATCCAGTCTTTCAGGGTACCTGGTGTCCGAATTACAGGTACCCCACACGCAGCGTTTCACCATCAGATATTAGCTAGATAATAAACATAGAAACTGAACTCTTCACAGTGGTTTCGATCACAGACATCTGGTATTGGTTTGATGCGCCCTACAAACAGCGTTTCAGGTGATGTCCGAGTTTTCTGCAAGCGAGCAAATTTTGTGATATGATTGGACAAATTCTATTTGGGGCGTGGTTTAGCGACAGGTCTATTACTCTGGGGAGAGTGAACATTGTACTTTGCAAGACTCTTATTGTTACTGTTTTTTATCTGGTATTTTTTAGGCCACAGCCCCACTGATATCCAGTACAGTGGAGGAGATGGCGTCTTGCAGTCACCCCTCTCTGTTGGGACTAAAGGAACTATCTGTCTGCTTGGTGGACTGCATTAAAACACCAGGACTTAAAGGAACTGTGAATGCAGGAGGAGGTAAGGGTCTAAAGGGTAAATCCATCTTCAGTGTTCATACAGATGCTTGAAATAAATCATGCAAAGACGAGGCGATCGTTCAAACTATATCCCCAATTGTTTTTATGCATGTTTTTCCATGATTATCATTACCATCATTTTCAAGGTGACATAATACTGTGATGAATCTGAAGAAAATCTCCATATTCCAATAAATCTAACTTTATTTTAAACCGTACATGAAATGCAAAAAGAATTATGCGCATATGCGCACAAAACACTCGAAAACCAGCCTGGATTATTGTGCAACAAGGCGATTTTTTGCGTGGTATAGCGCACAAACGAAGGTATGTAGAAATAAACAGTTTTGGCCCTGTTGGAGTATAAATAATGCCTGTCAAATTAGACATACTATTGTCTCCATAGCTATATTATAGAATATACGATGGGTCCGCAAACAAGTGTTGAGTTTAAAGTGCTTTGCAAAAGATTCCATGTGTCGGGGGCACAGAAGCTAAAAGCAGATTTTCCCAATTCAGTGCAAACTCCTTAAGTGGCTTTATAGTAGAAGCAGCAGCATGTCTATAAACTAGGGCTGTCCCCGATTAAGGATTTGGATAGTCGACTATGATAGGCCAAAATTTGCCGTTAGTCGATTTTATTTTATTTTTATCATTCCATTTGGGCTGTGGGGGTGCTTAATGTCTGAAGGAGTCGACTGAAGGCTTCTTGTCCTCTGCAAAAGCATGCAATTGGTCCACTGATGGATACATCTTGATATTTGTCTAGTCTAGTGTGTTCATTAGATGGGTGAAATCCTCTTTCAGTGCCTCTGTGCCTGTTTTCTTAGGCAGTTAGCCTCTGGTATGCATGCCATTAGCGTTAGCCACGTTTCTAGGCCTCTTTTCTTTTGGAAAGAATGATACAAAAATATATAAATAAAATTATAATTTTTTTTGACTAAGAGGTTGGCAGTCGACTACGGCTCCTTTCGACCGATTAGTCGACTAATCGACTAATAGGGGTCAGCCCTACTATAAACTATGTGTCCATAATCCAAAACAGAAATAGCTTCAACAACCCTCCTTCTGCTAAGCATAGGAAAATAGGATTTGTTTCTGTACAAAAAGCCAACCTTCTGTCACAGATTACTTGCAAGCAGGGAACAAACTTAACTTTTTGACTTACCAGCCATTTGGCTGGTAGATTTTAAAAACTACCAGCCATCCAGATCTTTTACCAGCCAAAAATTATAAATAGCTTTTTAGTATATCGCCATGTGTTATTATTACTATATAATACTCTTGTATGCTATTTTCAATTAATATCATAAACAACATAAGGAATATTAGCATAATTTTGAGTGGACTGAAGGAATGAGTCAGCGTTAATAGTTTTAAATGCAAATAATTTATTGCGAATTTATTTACAATATGGAAGCAAAAGAATTAAAGAACATATTAAAACAACTTCAAACAAGATAAACAAATCCATACTTGCCACCTACAAGGCAACAAGGGATGTTAGCGGAGTCTGTAATGCATCCAGCCTTGTATGGAATAATAATATAATAATATATAATATCATGCATTGTTATGTAAACAATTCCACTGGGTAGGCTTTACAACCATAATTAGCTGAAAGTGAAAGCCGACACACCTATATGAACATGCTGGACTAACGTTATAAAAAAAACACAATAAACTTACTCGCACATCCAGGCGAAGTCCCTGTATGGTCTTGATTTTTTCGCTATAGCGCGGGCGTTACGGAATAGTATCCGCATTTTAGCCAGAGTCGACTCTGACAGCTTGGTCAACAGTCGTACAGTCGGAGCAGCCAGGAGCGGAGTAGACTGTGCTTTGTATCTAACAGAGCAGTCCCTGTGACAGCGTGACGTCTCATGGCTTTTGATGGCTTCCAGTTTCATCACCGACGTCCCGATGACAAATGAATTTCGTTTTCTTTTATCCGTTGCTTTGGCACGACATGGTATACAAAACATTACCCCCCCCTCAAATTTAAGCCATTCTCGTGGTTTCCCGGAATCAGATGTGTACCATTTCTGGCTAAATTTCCTAACTACACCGACGCTAGTAGCAGGTGCAGTGTTATCGGTGGTGCTGGTGGTAGCAACGGACTCGTCAACGTTAATGTTGTCGCCTGTTTTTCTTAATTTTGAGGGGGGACCCGGGGGAGCTACTCCGGGAATATGCCTCCACATATTTGGTCAAATCAAATGCAAAATTAAATATCAGAGCACAATCAAAAACGCGATTGCAGGGTTTTTTTGTAGGCTAAAGAACGGATGAAGACAGATCTCATGTGCGTCTCATGTTACAAACTTGATCTTGTGAGCAGAGCGCATCTCACACACACACACACAGTTTCACTTTCGTTTCAACTCACCACGCCCGCATCCAATAGGGTCCAGCTGCAGCCCCGGAGATTGTTCCAGATTGGGCAACTTCCGCCCGCTCCCACGACATTTCTCCCGCTCAGCTGGACTACTCCCTGCATCATATTAATGCCGACCCATGCAGTGGATTTTGTTGGCCGCCAGATGGCGCCCAGGCCTTAATTTATGACGGCCAAACATTAAATCTACACGCCTGTGGCGCTGGGCGTGTAACTATTTTGTACCCTGCTTGCAAGGTTATCTACATGGTATTTACATGTAGATTTCTGATCAAGCCAGATGCCAACGTATTTATATTCTTTAACTCTCAATAATAGACTCATTCACAGTAGATGCAGTATATGCAAATGTTCACAGATGTTAGAGAAGGGCATGAACTTTGTTTGGTTTGAGTACCAGTTTAAGATTAACAAGCGTATCCTGCAAAGTATTAAATGAGAGTTGTACATTTTTAATGGGTAGTTGTACAGAGTCAACAACACAATAGACGATAGTGTCATCCGCATAGAGATGATCCTGACAATATCGGAGACAATATCATTCATATAAATAGTAGGCGTTAGGGATGCCCCGATCACGTTTTTGGCCACCAGTCACTGATCGTCTATGAGCCATATCGGCCGATACACTGCAGATTAGGGATGCACCGATATGAAAATTTGCCACCGATACCGATTGTTCAACTAACACAATCGGCCGATACCGATACCGATATTTGTGGCATTTTTTTTTTTTTATATTTTTATTTTTATTTATTTTTTGTAATATCTTTTTTTTTGTAATTTTTGTAATTTTTTTTTATGAAACTACTGTATATTTGTGTTACAAATTGTGCTCACCGATATGAACATAGGCCTCTTCACTTACTTAAAAATTGATTGACGAGAGGTATTCTACAACAACAACAACGTTTAGCTTTTAGCTCCGCAGGATGACTTAAACGAGGCATAATGATTTTACTGCAACGAATGTTATAATAAAACAAAGCCTTTCTATACATGTGTCTGATTGAAAACTTTATTAATAGATTGCAGAATGGGTAAAACTCAGGGCTCTATGAGCAACGGAAGGAACTGAGCTAGTATGAACGCATAATGCTTGCTACGTTCGGGTAAATAATATGCTGATGTTATTGAACGTGTAACACTAACTATATAACGTTAATGCCACAAAACGAATGCCTTGTTAATCATAAGTAGTAACTTTGATGCAGTAGCTTGTGTGTGGGGGACTGGGGACGGCGTTGTGCAGGTCGCGAGTGAACTTTTTTTGTCTTTTGACGCTACACAAATTGATGGATATTTATCGGCTACTGCCATTGGCACATTCGAGCGTATCGGCCGATAGGCCGATTGCAGTCAACAAGGCACTTATCGGCCGATACCGATACCCGACCGATACATCGGTGCACCCCTACTGCAGATACCGATAGTTTTTGGTTTTGTTATAGCAGCTGGCAGTATTATACTGTAGGTCTAACACAGGCATTCTCAAAGTCTGGACTCCGGACTAAATGATCTAATCTAATCTTAGAAATTAAGTAAAGTGTACTTACTGGGTGTTAAGCACAACAGCATCTACGTTAATTTATTTCTGACCATTATAGTCGAAGTATTTTCCTATGAAATGAAACTCATAAGGAGCGGCTGGGTAGCGCAGCGGACTAAGCGTCTGCCTACCACTGCAGAGACACTGGTATCGAATCCAGCTGTCGGCGGTACCTCCTGCTTGGTCGGTCGGCCATACTAACACGATTGGCAGTGTCAGAGGGTGGGAAGTCGGTGCGGTGGGTATCCTGGTCGACTCCTACAGGTCGGTCAGGGCGCCTGATCTGCGGGAAGTAGTGTGATCCTCCCACATGTTACGCTCCCCCAATGAGAGTCCTCGCTGTCAGGTGAAAAGAAGCGGCTGGCTGACTCTGCATGTATCGGAGGAGACATGTGATAGTCTTCAACCCTCCCTAGACCGGCAAGTAGGTGGCAAATGCACGCAACGACCAGGAAGCGGGCGAGGGGATTGGCATAACGACTGAATTGGGATGGGAGAAAAATACAGAAAAAAGTGGGGAGAAAAAGTAGATGCAAAAAAAAGAAAATAAGATCACATAAGGTTATTGGCCAAAGTTAGCCAGCCAGCTACTGCACTACGAACTGCCAGCCAGCTAGCTGGCTACCCTTAACACATTGGGTGCCACGCAGTATGCCCATCTTTACCACCCTCTGCCAGTGCTGTAACCCTATGGAGTGGCTCACCTTCTTTGCAGGGCTATAACTTTTTAAATATTATAGCTATATCAACATTACTATGGCCCATTCAACATCGGGTATCTATCGTTCCGGATGTGGGAGCGTTATATTTTTCCATTCATACATTGTCGTGTTAGTACCGTCGAGAATATAAGTGTTTTTAGTAGGGATGCATGATAATTATCGGGCCGATATCAGCAATTATGACGTCATCCCGATAAACCCGATAACATTATTGATAGCTCCGATAATATATAATAATTTTTTTTGTTAAAAGAAATCCGGTGTGGGTGGATTGGGATGAAGGGCGTTCGTTTTTTCTGTAGACTCCTCCCGTTTTGCCAGTACTGTGGTACGACTGATAGCGTGTGGTTTAGGAAGAGGGAGTTTTTCACAAATCCAGCGCACCCTTTCTCAAGCCTGGCTGTGACGTAGCCACGTACGTTTCAGAAGCAGATGGTAAACAAAGATGGCGTCGTCGAACTTTTTCAAAGTTTCAGAGGAAAACAGTTTGCTATTTGTAACAAATGCAGAAGTTCCACGAGGAGGGAAAGGGGCAACAAGCTATAACGCATCCAACATAATAAGTCACCTGAAACATCACAACCACTACGATGGTGTATTAAAATACGACGCAGAGCAGCTAAAGGCTAAGCTAATCCAAAGCCAGCTGCAAAAGGAGCCGGCGGCGTACAGTCTTTTACCAACAAACTTGCAGTTTGACGAGGCGTTTGCAAAATTAAAGATGTTTGACAGAGATGATTTGTTTGGTTTATTTAATTCTTTTTGAGGCGTGCTGTCCTATAAATGCCAAGTAATAGTTGTTTCATGGACCAAGACCACAACAGTCTCCTCTCCTATAGCGTCAAATGTTTTATCTGCTGACAAAGCACAATACCTGTTGGTTTTTAGAATGACTGAATTAATGAAAACTTTATTTAACAGATTGCAGAATGGGTACAATACAGTACGGCTCAATACACACAATTGTTAAGGGGATGCAGACCAGAGAAAGACGTTTGTCTTGTTTACATCAGGGTCCCCCATTTTCAATTCATATTGTTCACTCATTGTTCAGGGAAACACATTGTTAACACTTTGGTCGCCAAAAATGCCTTACCACGTCATTCCCTGCCATGCTCATTCTGCCAATGACGCCGTAACACGTCTTTGATATCAATATTTCAAAAATCTGTGATCGAAATCATATTTCTCCCCCGGAGACTTGAGATCTACTGTTGATCCCCTCTCAACTCTCCAACGGTTCAAGAGCGCCATCTGGTGGCCGATCGGCGGATCGCTCAAACCGGAAACAGGAAACGGACCCTGGTGCTCATTCCAATTCGGTCCGATCACTCGCTAATAGTCCCGGGACTCAAGCTAGACACAATGGATAGCAATCCGTTACCAATAACTCGATAAACAACATGATTTGGACGTATATACTATTATACAACCTGGAGATGGATCGCATATTTCCACATTCCATAATAGGAATATTTCTGCTCCACGCTCATCGCCGAACGGCCCGAGGAAGCTACGGTTAGTTTCAGCGTTATTTTTTAACGTGTTCGATACAAACTGCTCTAATGATCATATCACCCACACTAGATGAATCATCTAACGTTGGCCACGGAATTATAAACGACCCCCCCCCCCCCCCATCCGGTCAACATCAGATGATAAGTAGTAACTTCTAGAAGCACGTCCATTTGAATTTTTTTATCTTGCGCCGATTGCTATCAAACTATACAATCATCAATATAATGCATTTAGGGCTATAAATCACGTTCTGGAGAAAGCTGCAGAAAACGATAAAAACATACTTATACTTTAGACCGTATTTTAGTATGAATATGTGAATGAAAAAGTATAACGTTGCTACACCCTGAACAATAGATACTTGATGTTGAATGGGCCATAGTAATGTCAATTTAGCAATACAATTAAAAAAGTTATAGCCCTGCAAAGAAGGGGAACTTCTCCATAGACAAATAGAGCTGGCGTGGGATGGTTTATTCTGAATATAAGCCTGGCGACCAAAGTGTTAAATGACATTGACGGATTGTGAATTTTGTGATTGACTCAAATTATATTTATTTGGAAAAATAAATATAGTCACTTTATTTGAAGAGTCAAAACTGTTCTCTTGGCTTTGTTTTGTTCATAGTAGTAACGCTCATGTCATGATAAATCTGGTTAGGTCAAAACTACAGGAATATACATAAAAAAAAAAATTATAATACTTTATTATTGGTATCGGTATCGGGCTCAAAAAATCAATATCATGCACCCCTAGTTTTCAGACTGTATAGCAGTCATTACTAGAACGCGCGCTATAGGCCCCGGCGTGTATTATACATTATCAGGGTTCCCACGGTACCTGGAAAACATGGAAAACATGGAATTTATTTTTTCATTTTCCAGTATGGAAAAGTCATGGAAACTGAGCAAAAGTGAACACTTACATGGAAATTGAAACAGTTGTCCTGGAAAATGTTATTGGATGATGTGTAAAATAGTAATCAAATGAAACTATTGAGCACATAATTAAGATGAGTTTATAAAAACCCTTTACATGTGAACAGCTTTTAGAGCATGCTCTTGGCATCATATCTGGTATATTGGATGTTGGAATTGATGCAGGCAACCTGGTGATATGGACTTTAAAAGTATAGTTTTGGATTGGTGGACTTCCGGAATAATAACCGAGAACCGTTACTCGCGATCTCAATAGAACGGTCAAATACATGCATTTCCCAGCCAACACAGGAGCCTTGACATCTACAGTGAAACTTCTTATGCAAGTAGCTGTGTTTTAACTGTGTGGTAAACCTGGGTGTATCAACGTTAGTTAGTAAGCAGTGCAATCTTGCTAGCTAGCGGCTTACACTAGAATTGTTGAGGTAATTTTTACCTTGCTTTTAAAATACTAGAACTATGTTTGATCCCCATATGTACTATTTCACTCATTGACTTTTCCTAAAACCGTGTTATTCACCACATTTAGGGGAGTTTGTTTTGAATTTGGATTCATTAATGATGGTTAGCAAACACATGCAGTACAATCTTGCTAGCCAACATTCAGCTTGCTAACTAACTAGCTAGTGTTGGCTAGCTTGCATTGATAGCTAACTACCAATACATTTTCACATTAGGCTGTGACATTACTTCTATACTAGTTGACATGACCAGTCTAGTCTTGTTCTACTTTTAACTATTTTGTGATTTTTCATTTTTTTTCGTTAAAAAAATTATACTAATAATAGGAACATTTGGGGTGAGACATTTTTGAAAAATCATTGGTCATGATCATTCAGATCTTCAGACTGTAGAGGAGGAAGAGGAGTGGAGAGGGGGAGGAGCCAGGAAGGCACAGAAGGAAAGAGGGAGGAGGAAGAGAAGAGGGGCGAAGATGAAAGAGGAGGAGGATAAGAGAGTAGAGGATGACTGAGGAGAAGAGTGGAGAGGAGTTAAGAAGAGTAGGAAGTGAAGACAGGAGCGGACAGGATGAGGAGAGGAGTGGAAGAGAGAACGTTAGGTTATGACTATAACCAAGTTCTGTTAGTTGGGGGCGATGCTTGGCTTCGCCTTCTGCACTATCTCGCGTACGTGCACGCGTACTGAATAAACCACAAATGTACCTCTAATACCAGTATTAGTCTGACCACACCCCTCATCAGCTTACCTTCATAAGCAGGTGTGTGGTCACCTGCTCTCCTCCTTCCCAAGCTTTCACCACAAGGTGAGGTCAAGGGCTGCAGCGGCCGTCCGAAGCCAAGCATCGCCCCCAACTAACAGAACTTGGTTATAGTCATAACCTAACGTTCTGTATCGTTAGGGGCTCAGCTTGGCTTCGCCTTCTGCACAAGGGAGGCCAAGCGGAGCCACTTGGCTGACAAATACACCCCGCTGACAGCCCCCCAAAACCATCAGAACAGGGAGGGCCGAGCCCCCCCGACCCCCCCTAATGGAGGGTATCCCCCCTATTAGAGGCTTCACGGGAAGGCGACGGACCCGACCGTGCGAAGAGCTCTCAAGCAACTTAACGCACAGGGTGAGCAGACCGTGGCTTGACCCCACGACTACACACACGCACAACCCGCATGCCACCCGGGAACGAACGGAGGAACAACCTCGTTACTGCCCCCAGAATCACGGGGTCAAGGGCAAACCCAACCCCGTGGCAAGGCCGTAGCAGCGGAGCGCGAAGGAAGACCCAGACCCACCAAAGGGACTGGACCCCCGGAATGGGGGCCCGGAGAAGTCCATGATGCCAGCATCAAGACCCCACCAGGGGGGCACCTAGTGACCCCGCCCCTCACATCGCCAGCGTATTCGGACAAAGGCCCCTCAGCCGAGCGGGCCCTGTCCCCCTCAACAGCACACCGCCTGGAACACAAGCCCTGCAACAGGCAGACAGCATGGTCACAACACACAAGAGTTAACCAACGGAACAGGCAGTGCACCGGGGAAGACCAGGCAACAGGCTGTCAACCCAAGCCTGGAACAACTGCGGACGAGGCAGGCGCCAGAAAGGACAGCCGAAACAGCCGCCCCGGCGGAAGGGGCGTATGCTGGCGTTGTCGCATAACCAAGCTTTCAACAGCACGTCAGGAGCGGGATCCGTAGACCACACGGCCCCTGACAGCTGCCCACAGAAAAGCCCATACGATTGGCAGACGTCATGAACGTGCAGGGGCACCCTCAACCGGAGAACCGGGAGTTGACACTGCAGCAACACACCAGAGAACCAACCACCCAGGCATTACCCCATGCAACGGTTGGTCCCATAACCCCTCAGGAAAACCCCGAAACGCACCGGCGGTACCACCGCAGCCCGCGTTCCGGTTCCCAACAGGGCCATCCCGGGCCTACAGGTCAACGGGCATCACCCCGGACCGGGCCCGGCGATACGGGGAGCACAGGATCCCAAAGGAGGTTAACCCCACCCAACAGGCTCCTCAGCGCCAAAACGCAAGAGAAGAGCGTAATATGGAAGACCAGCCCCCAGCACCCCGCACTCGGTACCAACAAGGGGTCCCATAACGCACAACCCTGTGACACCCGGATCGACCTAGCATTTTTCCCCCCGAAAAAACCCTAAGTCCCTCAGGGTACCAGAACAGCAGATCTGCATCCCCAGCGGACAACGGGTGCACTGATCTGGACCAGCGCGACCAGAACCAGTCCCGTGCCCTAACCACGCCGACCTGCCAACCCCAGGAGAAGGGGCAGATATGCGCGTCTGATCCCAACATAAAAAGAAGGCGCCACCCAGACGTGTCGGTATGAACCGCGTCCGGCGGCCCACCCCTAGGGCGTGAGACCCTTCCCATATGCCCAGACCCATTCCGTCATCATCCCCTGACATGAACGGGAACCCATCGACAACACACAGGATGTCGGAAGAGGAAAAACCCCCATCCCAATTGCTCCATAAAAACGCTGTTTCACCAAAGCAAACGAGGCGCGCCAGTCAGCAACGGCCAAAGCACATCCTGAGCCAGCACTATGTGTGCGTTTGGACATACCCACATCAACAATAGGCCGGCTAGACCACCATATTGAATCCCCAAGACGCCCAGGGAAACGACAAGAGGGGCGAGATGCAATCAACTCCATGAATGAACATTCAACTCTTTATAAAATAAAGAAAAGGCATCACATGTATGACCTAACTGCACAGCTGGGAGTAAAAAACCCTGTGTTTTCACATGATTTTAATCCAGTCACTCCTCTTAATCAGAGTGTAAGACCAGATTCCCCCAGAAACACCTTCCCACATGAGACCACGGTCAAGAAAAAGATATGTAAACTGTGAGACACGTGACCAACAGACTCAAGTTTGACACAAAAACGAGCGCAGCAGGTTAAGTCCTGCGCTCTACCCTCGACATCTTTACGACACCAGCTCATGGAAGGCGTCGCCATAGCAACAACGCTATAACGGGCGGGGAAAACCCACCGGATCCTGTCATAACAGGAGTCGGTAGAATACCCCTCCCCCCCCCCCCCTCCCCCGCCAAGCACTGGCTTGGCCCTGACTGGCTTAGCAGGAGGGTCAACAACCTCTAAACCAATCAAGTGGGTAAAGGAGGGGTTTATCCGACACCCCCTCCCGAAAAACACACCTTCTATCCCTACACACAGAAAACAACCGTAGCCATTTTGAAAACCTCTGGTAGAACAAAACACATATAGCATAAGCTAATACAATGTTAGCTACCCACAAAGTGTAAAAGGGATTACAACAAAAAACACAAGTCGCCTGTGCGTGAATCCCATACCCGCAGCCTAAGCTATAGGAAGACGTTGAGCGAGAGTAATGGCTAGGCCATGAAAAGTGTGTACGAGCATTACTGCAACTAACAACACAGCGTTGTGAACACATACTTAGTTAAAGCAATGGAATATCACCAGTTCTAATTGCATGTGGAGCATCAAGCTAATAGAACCTAATACCGAGTGTAAGTTGCAGACCTTGCTTAAAAACTCGTAACACAACACAACTCATTCCCCCAACGTAACAGGGTAGATTCATAAAACACAACCCCACCACATGATTTGTATTGAAGAAACACACAGTTTGTTCGGCCAACCACAGTCCCCCTTATATCAGGGAACTTTTTTATTAAATAAATAATATGTGATCAAGGCACAAAATCATAGGGGGGCCGGGGAGGGTGTAGAGGAGGGGACACAGAGGGGGAAAAGTCACTCAGCGGCGCCTGCCACCTCGCGCCGCTCGAGTCTGGCCACCCCGGGGAGCCCCGGAGGGACGGTAGTTTACAGTCTGCTGGACACGACGTTCCCTACCGTCTCCTCCGGTCTGGGATGGGCCGGCGGTGGCTGAAGCGTCGCCTCGTCTCCTAGCCCTCTTGGCAGGGCCAGCAGCGGCGGCGGGAGCAGTGGTAGCGGCGACGGAGACAGCTCGACGTCGCGGAAGCCTTCTGCCCCCACCGGCAAGGACGGGAGGCGGAAAATGGGGTTGGAGGATGGATCTCTCCTCTGCCATCTCTCTGCATGTTGAGGTCATCAATAGCAGGGCCTTCCCGAACAGGCCAGCGTCGGAGAGGTCGGCCGTCAGAAGAGGGGCTCTCTTCTTCTCAGGTACACGAGCCTGCTCCAGCCAAAGGTGACGCTGGCCCAGGGTGGCCAGGGCGCGCACTTTACCCATGGCTATGGCTAGCACCTGGGAAAGGTGCAGCACAGCTCCCGCAGCCTGGGTGATCTGATCGCACCTCACCTCGTTCAGATCCGCGCCGCCCGTCATTATCCCCGATACAAATCTAGCCAGGTGGGCGATGTTAGAGGCCGCAGCCAGCGACTGTGTACCGGCGATAAATGACTGGTCACCCCAATAAGCCAATCGCCTAGCCGACCTCCCCTGGAGGACCGGCTTGCATAGGGGCTCCCACACCATATCCGGACAGAGGAGCGCGGCCATCGGATTGTCAAGCCGAGGTACGCCCTCCCCCATACCTTTGACCAACCCCGACACCCGCGTAACTGGTACGTAGGCGGGAGTCAGTCCCATGATGTTGGAGACCGCCTGGCCCCGACGAACATAGGCCCCCATCGATGGGAAAAATGGGTAGACAACGTCCACCCCTCTCACCGGGGGACGCTGCCAGGGATGGCCTATGAGGTCATCAGGGACAGGAGCAGGCAATGGCTGCGGCAGCGGCACACCGTTTGCAGCGGCGGCTACCGCCATGAGCTCGGGAAACAAGGCCCGCAGTTCCCCCTGCGGACCCTCCTCCACCGACCCCGCATCCCTCGCATACAGCAGGCTGCGACTGGTCAAGGAGCCACAATCCGATGCGGCCGACAGTAGGGCATCCTGTTGATGAGGCCAAGGTGGTTCCCCGACATCCTCGAACAAGGCGCCCCGTGGAGCCATTTCCCCCCACCCCGGGGTCTCCGGAGGAGGGATACTCTCCTCCACGGGACCATCATACAAGAACCCGTCCGCCTCCTCCATGAAGTCTTCAGTTTCCATCAGAAATCCAGAGTCGGACGCGGCCTCGCTGGTCTCCAGCAATTCCCCAAACCCAGGCCGTTCGCGTCTGCACGCCACCATGTGACGACGTGAGCGAGCAGACGCAAAAAGTTTTCGTCGCAAATCCCCTGGCTCTAAGACAATCCCCCGTTCATCAACGGGCGATTCCCCAGAAACAGAGGAACCAGAGTCGAGATCAGGCCATCGCCGGAGCGACGGCTCCGAACCCTCGGCTCGTCGGTGAGGAAAACTATCCACCGGCAGTCTCCCGGGCTGGGTCGGCAACCACGAGAGTGGCAACAGCCCAGCACCGGAACGCACGACGGAGGCGGGAATGGAGAATCGGTGGTGAAGAGTAGGTCTAGCGGGTCTACTCTCCGCGGAATACATTATGACCCAAACCTTTTTCTTATATAAACAAGTGAGAGAAGAAAAAGGTTAGGCACAATGTAAACCTAGTCACAACTCTTTTCAACTTATCAACGACACGTCAAGTGGGGTACTACCGAGGCACTTCCTTGTGGTGAAAGCGAGAAGGAGGAGAGCAGGTGACCACACACCTGCTTATGAAGGTAAGCTGATGAGGGGTGTGGTCAGACTAATACTGGTATTAGAGGTACATTTGTGGTTTATTCAGTACGCGTGCACGTACGCGAGATAGTGCAGAAGGCGAAGCCAAGCTGAGCCCCTAACGATACAGAACATATATCAATCCCAGTACTCATGTGTCTCAAAGTTCCAGTTCAATAAATTGTTGTTCATCTACAGCAGGGGTCCCCAAACTTTTTCCTGTGAGGGCCACATAACTTTTCCCTTCTCTGGTGGGGGCCGGGGTCAGTTTGTAACAGAAAAAGTGTGACGATCGCAGGGGTGCCTAAACGTAAACATTTATTGTTTTCCAGAAAGCCACACATAACCAAATATTAATAACCCTTTCCGGGATCTTCACAGAAAAAAAAGTCAGGAAATAAATAATAACACTATTTATGAAATAAATAACACTATTTATGAAATAAATATACAGTACCTACTAGGGGTGGACGGTATGGTCTAAAATTTATATCACGGTATAATTTGAAGCATAGACGGTAACGGTATATATCACGGTATCAGTGTTTCTGTTAGAATAATTTTTTTTGCCTGATATGCAGGCTATATAAAGAATGACATCCTCAAGGCATGTATATTTATAATATTTTAACTTAAAACTAGGCTACTTTTGCGTATAAAGTCATTATATTCCAAATAAAATAAGTCCCGAGTCGAGACTCCTGCTCCCATTGCAAACAGCGGGGCTGGATTTTGCTAGAAGCATATGTAGCTGCAGAGCCGCAGAGCGAATTGAATTGAATAAGAATTGAGACAAAGGTGCCACTCATCCTCAGCTTTAAGAATTGACAATTGTGTCAACAAATTGACACGTGTCAACAAATTGACACACAAAATGCTTAGACGATGGGGGTCAGAACGGCGCAAGGGTGGGGGGGGGGGGGGGGCGCTGTTTGACGGGCCTGTGACCAGACCTGAAAGAGCCCCTGGCTCTGCGGCTCTGCAGCTGCATGCTATTCGCAAATCCACTGCTGCAGCCGTCCTCCCGGCTCCCGCTGCTGCCGTCGTTATCATAACACTACACACATATCGTAATGTTTACAGCAAACTGTAGTTGATCACCAGGTATGTTTTATTAACATAGAATAATTCATATAAGAAAAACGATAGGGAAATATCTTACCTTTCTCCACTGGTTAAAAATGCCAGGAACTGAAATTGAAACTTGCTGTGCGCCGCGGTGATATGTGTTTATTATGAAATGACAATTGCGTGTTGACACGCCCACTGCGCGAAGCCTCTTAAATAACTTTTTCCAGTTTGCACATATCTATTATCTATGACTAATTCTATCTATTTTTAGGGGCAAATGCGATTGAAATAGTCGCGCTGTGGTTACATGACGTCATTGCTATTTTAGAGCTGCTCTACCGGTTAAACGGTATAGTCAAAATCCATACCGTAGAGCAAATTAATACCGTTTATACCGTATACCGTTTATACCGTCCACCCCTAGTACCTACAGACCACCTAGCTCTAGCTCTGTACTATTTAAAAGCACAGTGCAGGACACACTCAAAGGTTATCGCACCTCAGAGATGGCAGTGGACATGTATGACAGGACAAAGGCCATATGTAATGGCCTTGGTATTGAGGAACATACTACCAGCCAAAGGAGGACGCAGAAAAGGATGGACGAGTATGTAGTTGAGTCATCTTGTGGCACAAGCTCAGACCTCAGCTCAGGAGATCAGCTGAGACAGACTGTTCTATCCAGTCCTCGACAGAATGCTGCAAGAGCTTGAGAGCAGGTTCTCATGAGTTGGAGAACAACTTATGAGAGGCATACAGGCATGTCATCCAGCCTCAGACCAGTTTCTCTCAGTGGAATTGCTGCAACCCCTCGCCACATATTACAATATCCATACTGCCAGAGGAGATCACAGTTGCAAAGTATTTCCTGGCCAGGACAGGCAGAGATGCAGTCCCTACTATCCAAAGTGTCTTTCCCTCCTGGATGATAATAATAATAATAATAATAATAATGCATTTTATTTATAAGGCGCTTTTCAGGACACCAAAAAAAAAGTCCACAAATCGGTGAATGAAAAATGTATAGGATCAAATGAAAACTACTACTTACTAAAATGGATGTTTAAAAGTACTAAAAACCAAAAAAAAAAGATCAAACACTAACAAACATTCAGCACCAACAATGGGGATGCTGCCATCTTAAACAAAAAAAATCTTTATTTTAATTTTTTTTTTAAAGCTCCGGGGCTCTAGGGGGCCGGGCCAAATGTGGAGGCGGGCCGTAGTTTAGGGACCACTGATCTACAGCTTGTTGCATTATTTCATGCATTGATATTATCAATAAGACATAATCTCTAAGCATTTACAATGTAGACTTGACTGGCACATCTTTTAAATCAAGTAAGTAGTCAGGTGTCCTAGGGGGTTGTGTGTGTGAGGGGAGGGGGGCGCAGATGGGGGCGGAAAGCTTCAGGGGCCTATAGATCATCACTTAATATGGTACCTGGAAAATCAGGAGGTAGCATGGAAAATGTTTTCAAGGCAAGCGTGGGAACCCTGATTATCGATTGGTGTTTCGTCCCTATACACGCTATATTAAAAATGTCAAATGCATATGATACATTATGCTCCATCATGCGTGAAGGAAAGGGGGGGGGGGGTTAGGGTTTATGATTCCTTGATTGTCACTAACGGCTTTCTTTAGTAATACACCATACGTTGATCGGACAGATTGCAATGAAAGAAATGGACAATCGAGCTGGACATAACGCTAGATTCCTCTTACCTGTGGCCGATGCGTCTGGAGAAAAAAAAATCCAATTATTTGACGTTGATCTGCTAGATCCATTTTCCGTTTGTATGACGCAATAAACGCCAAAAGCATATCGATTATTTCGTCTCGAAAGCGATCCCATGCACTCGAGGTGTGTATATTGATCCACGTTTCAAGATATTACAAGGCAGAGCTTTTCCCCCGATGCACAGAGCGCCACTTTCGGTTTAGAGTGGAGTGTAACTCGCCCCGAAATCCACCAGGCGGCGGTATTGAGGCGTTGCAATATCAGACAGGATCCAGCTGGCTCCCGGAGGCTTCCTGGATTAATTATGAATGCCAATAGCGAATAAAAGAAATAACGATCATAAAAACGAGTTTACTCATTGTTGGCACTCAACGCATGGCGGCCAATAACAAGTATACTTGTCATTGGCAATTAATATGTTAACCCACAATACAACAGCTATCCAGCCAGCTACTGCACTACGAACTGCCAGATAGCCAGCTGGCCACCCCCAATCCACAACACAAGTCAGCCAGCCAACCGTACACAATATGGTCTAAGCCAATCACATCGATTAGTTAGCTAGACTAAACACGTTTCGCAATTATGCTAACAATGTGGAACGCCCGCTACCCACAGCCATAAAATAATGTGAATCCCTACCCTCCTTCAAAACCGCTCGAAACTGGCCCCGGTAAATGTCCATAAATGTGCATAAATGTTCCCTCGCGTGCGCACAGACTAAAGACGATGCCTAATTGCCTCTAGGAATGGAATGTAACACATTTCATTCACAAGTTTTGTGTGAATGTATCGGAGGACGTATTTGAACACACCTGACGACCTGAGCTATTGTTATGCAAAGTAGCCATGTGGGTACTTGGCGAGTTGGCGCATCAGTCGAGTTGGCGCATTCCTGTGTGCACGCGCGTGCACATCCGTGCACAGAGCCGGTTGCTCTGCGTGCAACCCCGTCCCATGACCAACGCACCACTGCTAACCACAACCGTTACCTTAACTTTCTATCATCATATTATTGCTGTTTGTATTGCTCTCCAAGTCTTTGAGTGGTGCACCAAGTACGGAGTCTCTGACAGCCTAGAGTCCATTGCTGGAGACAGCACCAACAGTAACACCGGGTACAAGGGTGGGATGTTCCACTTCCTGGAGGAATACCTGGACAGAAGACTGTTCTGCATTGTGTGCCAGCTGCACACTAACGAGCTGAAGCTGAGGAAGCTGATCACTCGGAGAGATGGGAAGAGCAGCAGCAAGTACTTGTGGAGGGAGAGCTGGGGAAGTTGCTGCCGACTGTCAGCTCTCTGGAGAGAACGCTCAGCTTCTCCCTCCACAAGTCCTTGCTGCTGCTCTTCCCATCTCTCTGCGTGATCAGCTTCCTCAGCTTCAGCTCGTTAGTGTGCAGCTGGCACACAATCCAGAACAGTCTTCTGTCCAGGTATTCCTCCAGGAAGTGGAACATCCCACCCTTGTACCCGGTGTTACTGTTGGTGCTGTCTCCAGCAATGGACTCTAGGCTGTCAGAGACTCCCAATCGTCTGCAGAGAGGTATTTGATGTCGGAAGACTCCGTTTTCCTTGTTCTAGCCTTAGCTGGTGGCTGTTGCTGGGCTTTGGGAGGCCGGAGTTGAGCCTTCTCATCTCGCGGGTTCTCCCCTTTCCTTTCCCCCTTGTTGTGTTGGTTGTGAGAAAGCATTTTGACTTGGTCATACAACCTACATTCGGTACGTAACTGGTCTCGTGACCATACTGCGCATTTGGCTGCCAGTAGGTTACTCCCTGGGACACCTATGAATAGTTTTTCAAGCAGTAAGCCTGATCCTTGCATAGGTGCTCCACGTATGACTGATTCAGCAGTGAGAGACAGGCTCCCGTCTCGCACCTGTGGGATTAGTTTCTCCACCATGTTTTCCCCTGGAACTTGACCGGGGGTCCTTATTTCTATTTCCATCATTTGGGCCATTGAGGCCCTTTCGCGGATCTCTAGTCCTTTGAGATGTCTCAACATGCGAGCTAGCGTCTCTTGTGCTTGCATCTCCTGAGCGAGCATCTGCTGCGCCAGCTTCTCATGAGCTAGCATCTGCTGCGCCAGCTTCTTCTGAGCTACCTGTGCCAACTTCTCCTGAGCTAGCATCTGCTGTGCCAGCCTCTCCTGAGCTAGCGTCTGTTGCACTAGCATCTGTTGTGCTAGCGTCTTCCGTGCTAGCATCTCTTGTGCTAGCTTCTCTTGAGCTAGCGTCTGATGCGCTAGCATCTGTTGTGCTAGCTTCTCTTGAGCTAGCGTCTGATGCGCTAGCATCTGTTGTGCTAGCTTCTCTTGAGCTAGCTTCTTCTGCGCCAGCTTCTTATGAGCTAGCATCTCTTGTGCTAGCTTCTCCTGAGCTAGCGTCTCATATGCCAGCTTCTCCTGAGCTATCATCTGTTGCACTAGCATCTGCTGTGCCAGCTTCTTATGAGCTAGCATCTTCTGCGCCAGCTTCTTCTGAGCTAGCGTCTGCTACGCCAGCTTCTTATGAGCTAGCATCTTCTGCGCCAGCTTCTTCTGAGCTAGTGTCTGCTGTTAGCTCCAGCTATGTAGCCTGCTGTTAGCTCGGGCTAGTTAGCCATCAATTAGCTCTTGGCTAGTTAGCCTGTTGTGAGCTAGTTAGCTCTTGGCTAGTTAGCCATCAATTAGCTCCTGGCTTTGTTAGCCTGTTGTGAGCTAGTTAGCTCTTGGCTAGTTAGCCACCAATTCGCTCTTGGCTTGTTAGCCATCAATTAGCTCCTGGCTTTGTTAGCCTGTTGTGAGCTAGTTAGCTCTTGGCTAGTTAGCCATCAATTCGCTCTTGGCTTGTTAGCCATCAATTAGCTCCTGGCTTTGTTAGCCTGTTGTGAGCTTAGTTCGCTCTTGGCTTGTTAGCCATCAATTAGCTCCTGGCTTTGTTAGCCTGTTGTGAGCTTAGTTAGCTCTTGGCTAGTTAGCCATCAATTTGCTCTTGGCTTGTTAGCCATCAATTAGCTCCTGGCTTTGTTAGCCTGTTGTGAGCTAGTTAGCTCTTGGCTAGTTAGCCATCAATTCGCTCTTGGCTAGTTAGCCATCAATTATCTCCTGGCTAGTTAGCCATCCATTAGCTCCTGGCTTTGTTAGCCTGTTGTGAGCTAGTTAGCTCTTGTCTGGCTAGGGCCAATTCACTTCCTGTTAGCACTGGCTTGTTAGCCGGTGGTGAGCTAGTTAGCTCGGGCTATGTAGCCTTCCATTAGCTCTTGGCTAGTTAGCCATCAATTCACTCTGGCTTGTTAGCCATCAATTAACTCTTGGCTAGTTAGCCATCAATTCACTCTTGGCTAGTTAGCCTGTTGGGAGCTAGTTAGCTCTTGGCTAGTTAGCCTGTTGGGAGCTAGTTAGCTCTTGGCTAGTTAGCCATCAATTCACTCTTGGCTTGTTAGCCTGTTATGAGCTAGTTAGCTCTTGGCTAGTTAGCCATCAATTCACTCTTGGCTAGTTAGCCTGTTGTGAGATAGTTAGCTCTTGGCTAGTTAGCCATCAATTCACTCTTGGCTTGTTAGCCTGTTGTGAGCTAGTTAGCTCTTGGCTAGTTAGCCATCTGTTAGCACTGGCTAGGTAGCCTCCTGTTAGCACTAGTTAGCACTGGCTATGTAACCTCCTGTTAGCACTAGTTAGCACTGGCTATGTAGCCTCCTGTTAGCACCAGCTCGTTAGCCGGCGCTCCTGTTAGCACTGGCTTGTTAGCCGGTGGTGAGCTAGTTAGCTCTTGTCCGGCTAGGGCCAGTTCACTTCCTGTTAGCACTGGCTCGTTAGCCTGTTGTGAGCTAGTTAGCTCTTGGCTAGTTAGCCTGTTGGGAGCTAGTTAGCTCTTGTCCGGCTAGCCATCAATTCACTCTTGGCTAGTTAGCCTGCGTTCCTGTGGACTCCGGCTAGGTAGCCTCCAGATAGCACTCAATTCACTTTTGGCTAGTTAGCCTGCGTTCCTGTGGACTCCGGCTAGGTAGCCTCCAGATAGCACTCAATTCACTTTTGGCTAGTTAGCCTGCGCTCCTGTGGATTCCGGCTAGGTAGCCTCCAGATAGCACTCAATTCACTTTTGGCTAGTTAGCCTGCGCTCCTGTGGATTCCGGCTAGGTAGCCTCCAGATAGCACTCAATTCACTTTTGGCTAGTTAGCCTGCGCTCCTGTGGATTCCGGCTAGGTAGCCTCCAGATAGCAATGGTAGAAATGGCTAGGTAGCCTCCTGTTAGCACCAGCTCGTTAGCCGGCGCTCCTGTAGACTAGGGCTATGTAGCCTCCTGTAGTCTCGGGCTAGGTCTATCTAGGTCGTCCTCGGACGGGCCCTCCATCGGTGCTTCCAGTCATCCCGATCCTCCATGCATCTGGCTAGCTCGCCGGTGCTTTCTGTTCCCACATCTCTCCTGAGTACGTCCACGTAGGTTAACGTGGGACGTCCTCGTGATCGATGCCCGTGTGTTGGTTCCCACAGCACAAGTTTGCTGGTTGGCATCTCATGGTGTCTCTGGCAGTGACCTGCCAGCCTCATTCTCCTGACTGCCACTTTATCGCTCACCTTTAGCACCCCCCCATACAAGTTTGCATTAGTGACATGCTCATCCCTGTTGATGTTGAGCACCACACGCATCATTCTGGTGTAGCACCCATCCAAGGACTTCTGCAGGGTGGGCTTCAAGGTCCAGCATTCACTGCCATACAAAAGGACAGACTCAACTGTTGCATGAAAGAAGTTGAGCTTGATTTGACGGGGGAGGTTGGATTTCCACACACTGGTCATGCCGTTCAGAGCCCTCCACGCAAGTGCCTTCCTCACTTTAAGGTCTTGCTCGGACGAGTTGACCCACGAGCCCAGGTACTTGAAATCACTGACTTCCTTTAGAGCAGAGCCTCCTGTTGTCCTTAGAGGTGGATGATCCGGGAGGATGTTATACATTATGACCTCGGTTTTCTTGGCATTTAGCCTAAGGCCAACCTTGGCGCACTCCGTCTCCACTCTGCACAGGAGTTCCTGTGCCTGCTCCACCTGGTCAGAGAGCAGGCTGATGTCGTCCGCGTAGTCAAGGTCTGTTAGGACTATGGCGGGGTGTCGTCTCGATCTCCTTGGGGTTATTGTGAGACCAAGTTCCTGCTCCCGTCCATTGATGGCCTTCCTGAGCGCATAGTCGAGGACTATAACGAAAAGGAAGGGGGCAAGGGTGTCCCCTTGCATCACTCCAGCCAGGATGTCAAATTCTTCACTGTTGCCGTCTGGGGTTACCACCTTGGCCCTTGTACCCGTGTGCATGGTCCCTATGGCCCGGAGTAGATTGGGAGGGACTCCGTAGGCCTTGAGTATCCTCATCATCAGGTAGGTAGCCTCCAGTTTGCAATGGTAGCAATGGCTAGGTAGCCTCCAGTTAGCAATGGTAGCAATGGCTAGGTAGCCTCCTGTTAGCACCAGCTCGTTAGCCGGCGCTCCTGTAGACTAGGGCTATGTAGCCTCCTGTAGTCTCGGGCTAGGTAGCCTCCAGTTAGCAATGGTAGCAATGGCTAGGTAGCCTCCTGTTAGCACCAGCTCGTTAGCCGGCGCTCCTGTTGACTAGGGCTATGTAGCCTCCTGTAGTCTCGGGCTAGGTAGCCTCCTGTTAGCACCAGCTCGTTAGCCGGCGCTCCTGTTGACTAGGGCTATGTAGCCTCCTGTAGTCTCGGGCTAGGTAGCCTCCAGTTAGCAATGGTAGCAATGGCTAGGTAGCCTCCTGTTAGCACCAGCTCATTAGCCGGCGCTCCTGTTGACTAGGGCTATGTAGCCTCCTGTAGTCTCGGGCTAGGTAGCCATCCATTAGCTCTTGGCTAGCCAGCCATCCATTAGCTCTTGGCTAGCTAGCCTGTTGTGAGCTAGTTAGCTCTTGTCTGGCTAGGGCCAGTTTACTTCCTGTTAGCACTGGCTCGTTAGCCTGTGGTGAGCTAGTTAGCTCTTGTCTGTCTCCAGTGTCATTAGAGAGGATTCCCTTTTTCTTTAATCCAATTTTGCGGCTTCAACCGCTCCACCAGCAATGCCCCCACTATGCAGAATTTGCCTTTTAATTTGCCACTGCTTTCCACTGAGGGCTATACAGATCAATATCCTTTGTCTGGTGACTGGTGTATTCTAAAGCGGAAGGTTTTAGCTCCCTAGGTGCTAATAAGAGCACCTTCAAGTAAGGTTTAAACTCACTTTTGTAATTTGTTCATTTCACGGTTCTCCGTTTTCAATATTTCTAGTTTATTTTATTTTATTTGGCTGTTTATCCTTTACCGATTTCAGCCCAAACGCAGGGACGCCATGATAAGAGCTACAGGTGTCTCTATCTATCTCAATCACCTACTCGAGATAGAACCCTGTGGCCGCCCGATATCCGATAGTGCTAAACTCACTAAGTTCTCGGGTTAATTACTATTTCTATCAAGCTTACTTCATAGTCACTAGTTAGGTATATCCAGTTGATATGAAATGTAAGCATAGAAGAGTTGTTAACCTCTTCTTTGTTTGTAATAAACCGAATGTGTGTCTGGGAGAACTCTTATTGCCTATAATAACACTAAATTATTATCATCATTATTATCATCATCATTATCATCATTTTACGAAAGGGCTTGTAATACTGCTCATTTGAAAGCCTGATTGTATTACTTCACCATCACCGCAGCTATCCTCATTTGTGAGGGAAGGCCTGTAATACTGCTAATTTGAAAGCTTGGTTGTATTAATACTCTTTTAATAAGTATTACTACTGTTAATAATGTAACATTAGCGTACTAACAATCATTTGCAAGCCTGGTGATCTTACGTCACCATCACCGTCATCACCGTCCTCATTTGTGAGGAATGGTCTGTAATTGCTATAATATTATTATTATCATTACCATTATTATTATCATCAATTTACGACATGCCTTTAATGCTACCCATATTAGCGTACTAACACGTAATCATTATTTGCACGCCCCAGTACCCCCTATCAATCCGACAGGCCCGTCCGTCCGTGGCACCGACCCTCAAGTCCTGCAGTGACTAGAGCATCGTTTTCCCACACACTTGACAGAGTCCGTTGGACACAGAGATACCGGAACCCGCAAACAACAAACATTGCCATATATATATATAATCTATATTATAACTTTAGCTCAAAAGCATTAACCAGCAATTGATTCAATCTGTAGTACATGCTGCCAGTACATAGTCACCTCAGAGAAATGCAGGGCGCGGCTGGTATTGCTGGCATTGCTGGCAGAAAGCAGTCCACGAACTCAATCCGATATTATAAAAAGTCATTTTTATTTAAAGGGGAACTATTTTACTATTTCTTTCACTATTTGGGCACTTTTACACAATTCCTGTGAGTCTATGGAACACCTCTGTAATATATATATTTTTTTTTATTCATTGTTTTGTATTTCTAATCAAGTCCTCAAAAACAGCATTTTTCTACCTCAAGATCTCGAGCCGTTTTGAGCCTGGGCAGCAGAACTGTGTGCAGCTCATCTTGTATCTCAACATTAACATGCAGCGGTGTCTTTCTGACATCACAAATCATCACATTTTCAAATGACTCAGTTCAGTGAGGGTGAATATTGTGAGAGGAGAATTGGAAGAATGCGCCAATATGAGAATTTTGAGACATAGATCATATTAATATAAGTTCACATAGCTAGGAAACAATGCTAAACACTCAAAAAGGCCATTTATAAGATAGTTCCCCTTTAAGAAAGTTACAAAAGAGACTGTATTGGAAATGTCCAATTTCAGTTAAAAGAATTATAAAAACAAAAAAAATCTCATCTTTACCATAGCATAGTCTATGCGCCTGGTGTATGCAAGCAAAATCTGTTTGAAAATCTGAGCTCCCGAAGTAGGAGCAGTCATTTATATATCACACCAAGACCCCTTCTCCATTGGTCCAAAAACAGTGATGTCACACCGATGTCATTCCACTAGCCAACCAACGTACAACACCTAACTCATTTCCGCAAGGATGAACTCCTCCTTTTGTCTCTCTGTGTTGGGAAAGCACCTAGAATTCCATCTGCTATGGGTCCTTCTTGCTCGGAGCCGTCTCCCAAGGTCACCACCTCCAGGCACATTCCTACCCACTCTAACAGTAAGAGAAACAGACGAGGGAGACTGCTGTACTATATAGTACATGGTCCTTCTTAGCATGAATAGCCTAACACTCCTATATATACATATACAGATATATATACATAATCATTTCAACACTCATATACAATAACACTGATTCATATATCATTATAATGTATACTAGTTCTCTGCCACGGATCCCGGCCCTCTCTGCAGGCAGGACAGGCAAGGGTTAAAATGTGCCACCCTGCTCTTAGCTTGAGCTGGAGTGGAATCTTTCAAGGCCACATATAGAGGGAGCACATTCCTACCCATTCTAACAGAGACTGCATTATCAAAAAGAGAAATGTTTCCATTTCTGACTGCATATTAACTGTAACATAACATTAACATTAACTGTAGTATAGTTTTAAAGTGTATAAAGAATATACAGGTCATATAAGAATACAAAAAGACATCCGTCATATCATAGGCCTATTCCATTCTCCAGGATCACACAAGATATTGTAGTGTGCACAAGTTACTGTTCCAGAGTCCATAGCCCATAGTTCTCACAGTTTTACACAAGTGGGAGGAAGAATATACAGACATTCCTCATAATCATATATAATAAACATAAGAACAGGATGTCATTATTAAAAGTGTCATTCGTTGTCAGTGGCACTTCACAATATCCTTCTTCTGGGTGGATGTGTAGAACTTCTTGGTGTCCGGGTTGAAGTCTCGAACCTTCGTCTTGGTGATTCTTGAATCTATCATGATAGTCTTGACATCCCCTTCTAGTATCTCCCTCTTCTCTCTAGACTGCACCTTCCTCATCACCTCATCCCTAGCTAGAGCTGCCGCGATTACCGCATTACCGCGGTATCGCTGTTACATCACGGCCACCGCAGAGTAGGCTGAATACCGCGTCACCGCTGTTTTTTATAATAATAATAATAAATTACCCTCCTCTCGTTGGGCTTGCGGCTCTGCAGATATACCCTACTCCTCTATCGAGATTCCAAGCGACCCTATTGGGTACCAGAAAAGTCACGTGAAACATTGCAGACCACTGATTGGTCAGAAGAGAGACGCGTCACACGTTGTAGCGTCATGCAGTGTGTTACCACCAATCGGCAAGCGCGTATTAGGTTTTTACTTCCTGAATGTCAGCACATCACAACACGGCTAATAACGTTAGCTTTAACTCTCCGCCGGAGTGGACTATCATCGCTCCTCAGGAGTACTAAACGAGACATAATGATTTTACTGTCTGCAACGAATGTTATAATAAAAGCCCTTCGTTCTATACACTTGTCTGATTGAAAACTTTATTAACAGACCGCAGAATGGGACAACTCAGCACGCTCTGAGCAAAGAAAGGAACTGAGATATGAATAGAGTATTGCTTGCCTTGGTCCGGTAAATACGCTGATGTTATTGAACGTATAACTATATAATGTTAATGCCACAAAACGAATGCCTTTATTATAAAGTAGTAACTTTATAGTAATAATAATAAGAAAGGGTCGGGGGGGTTAGGGGTAACCACCCCTGCCCGCGACACCGAGTGAACTGCGCACGACCAGAGGGTAAACTTCGAATCCGTGTTTCACTTTCAATAACTAATGCGTGCTTGCCGAATCCCAAACAATATTCATGCTGCAAAGTAATCCTCTAAAGATAGACATTTAGACTAGAGGCAGGCTATATGCTATAAAGAGTAGACTACTACTAAAAAAAAAAATGCATTCAAACTTTTTTTTTTTTTTTTTTTTTTTTGCGTGCGGTAACAACCGCGGCGGTAGGAAATATTTTGCAAATGTGTGCGGTAAGGAAAAAATCAATACCGCAGCAGCTCTATCCCTAGCACGGTGAATCTTCTTGGGATCAACAGCCAGGTACTCACTTGTATGGATTATTTCAATAACTGTTAATATTCGGGATAATTCTACCACAAAAGGTAACGTTTTTGACAAATATTGAAACATAGTTAGTTTCTCCTCCCTATTGTTAGCATGTAGCAACAATTAGATCTGAAATTAGTTTCAAAATGGTTGCACTTTGGTGAAAAAATAAAAGTACAGTCGATTACAGTAGATTTCATTATCTGTTCTTATGCACGCCTGGTGATACTAAATCTAAATTGAACTCGGGCATTTGAAAGATAATATATGTATATATATAAATGTGTGAATTGGCTATAATAAGGTAATTTATAAGCCTCCTATTCTATATTCTATAATAATATTTCAAATTGCATTGGTCCGGATGGGAGAATTCAGTACTGTATCTACAGAACCTTCCGTTTAATCATCTTCCCTTTATTAATTTCCTTAGATTTCTTGTACACATTATCTCAAGAAGGTACTGAACGAGATCAGTGGCAGTTTTTAATGTTTGGTCATTATTAGCATGGTGTTATTCACTGTCAAAGATGCAAAGAAAAATCATAATTCATATTCTCCTTTGTTTCATCACAATTTAAGCAAGCCTAGTAATAGGCACAATATTTCTGACACTGTGAATACATTCCCTGAGGTCCGTAGATGTCCCTAGATACCAAGAATATGCAAATTGACCTTGTAGAAGTGGAGCAATATCCCATTTACCTAGGTATATATTTTAGGCGGATTTTCAGAAAAGATTCCCCGGGTGGAAGAGGTTAAAGGCTTTATTGGAAACTAAATAAAAGTTTTATTTTTAAAAGGACCATTTCCAACTGCAGTAAATATTTGGTTTTGAATGGTGATGATAAAAATTGCCAAAGAAATTACAAATATGAAAAACCATGATTTAGGCGGAAACGGTCAGAAATCCGCCAAAAAGGCCAAAAAATGCCATTTTTCAATCGAAAAACAGGGTAGGTAAATAAAGTCAAACCCACTATTTTGCTTTTGATTATGGTTTATTATATCATAACACAACTTGAAACCATAGGGCCACCTCATTTCAAAAAATGTCATTTCTTGACATACCCGGCCTAGTGTACGTGTAGTTGTGTGTACATGTACAGTATTGGAGGTGTACCTGTAGTTGTGTGTAAATGTACAGTATCAGAGGTATACATGTGTGTACATGTACAGTATTGGAGGTGTACATGTACTAGGGGTGTAACGGTACGTGCAGGGGAGGAAACTAACTTTTTGGCTTACCAGCCAACTGGCGAGTATCTGATTTTTTTTACCAGCCAAACAGATTTTTTACCAGACAAAAAAAATCGCTAATTGTGATAATTACTTCTTTGTATGTCAAGCCGCGTCAATGTTGTGTATGCATCTGGGTAGGCACACTGTGCCTTTAAGACAGCACGGTGGTCTTACGACAGTGCTGTGAAGTACCGTCAAGTGTTGTGGTAACGTCAGTTGGGTTGGTGTGCTGTTGACGTTGTGTGCACAGTGCACTGGTTGAGCTAGCCCCTTTCGTGACTGCGATGTGCAAGCCAGGGGCTTTTGAGCATGAAATAAAATGTCTAACCTTACGTCGTAGTCCGGTGCTTTTTTGGAAACATTATAGTCATAACAGATATACACCTAGCTGGCTGCTTTGAGCACACGGGGCTAACGTTAGCTAGCAAGCACTATATCTAAAACGCTAACTAGAAGCTAACCACTGTATACAGTTCCAGTAAACAACATTACACCTCTGATTTAAATGTGTCCTTAGTAACTTATACTCGATGGTTGTACTAGGGTTGGATGCAGTTCCCCGTTGGTCAGTCTGTCTGTTTTCCATATTCTGCTGTGTTTAACGTTATCTGTTTGCGAGTGCTCCTGATGGCTAGCCTAGTAGTACCGCAGGACTTTTATTATTATTATTATATGTCCGCGGGTTGGCCAGTACTGCGCAAACGTTTATTAAACATTATATGTCCGCGGGTGGTCTTGTGCAGTGCTCTCGTGGCACTGTCAACTAGGGCTGCACGATTAATCGTTTTTTAATCGCGATTTGGAATGATGCAATTATCAAATCGCCAAGCCTGCAATTAATTTTTTTTTTTTTTTTTTTTTTTTTTTTTTTTTAACCAGGAAGTCCCATAGAGATACAATATCTCCTTTGCAAGGTAGACCTGGCCAAGATGACAGCAATAACATTTGCAATACATCACACAGCAATAAAATGTGCGATACATCACACAAGAACATAATAAATGTGCATGTATACAATACATCACATGTAAACACAAAGCAGAATAGTCTACATGATAGTAAAAGTGTATAATACAGGGTAATACAGTAATTTTGCAGTTGGGACCCGACTACAGAAAGCAGCAACATTCTTCTTGTAATTTTTTTTTAAATGTTATAATCGCATCGCAAATCGCAATCGCAATATCTGTCAGAATAATCGCAATTAGATTATTTCCCAAAATCGTGCAGCCCTACTGTCAACTAAAGCGAACACTCAGAAGACGCGCACCGTTTGCCAGTGCAGTGATTGCAGAATGTTTTATTTTTTTGTATACTCGCCAGACTGGCGAGTGGTCTTCATGAATCACTCGCCAAACGTAAAAAATACTCGCATTTGGCGAGTAAAGTGGCCTAATTTCCTCCCCTGGGTACGTGTATTCGTCCCACGAATTTACGGTACGTGCGTTAGGCTTGGGCGGTATCCTTATTTTCAAACCGGCAAACCCGGTGCACGGTATTTGACTGTATGACTTTCATTTTCATCAGCGGGGGGGGGGGGTTACGTGTTACCAAGTAAACAAATCATCGTCAGCTCTCAGAATGGTAGTCCCGCACCGGTAGAAGCCCGCACCGTTTTAGCGTTAGCATCTAGCCTATAGCCATGGCAGACTATTTGATTCCTTGAGGGCTAGAAATTGCCTGGGTTTTGGTCATATGCTCCCGAAATGCTCCCGTTGTTTGGCTACATCTATGTGCAGTGAAAACTACTCGAATGCTTTATAACCTAGTCATTGATTTAGTTCAGGGTAATCTAAGATTAGCCGCAGAGCTAACGCTACTTAACGTGAGCTAACGCTAGTTATTCAAGCTCAGTAGCTCACAGAGAGAGATAAACAGCTGACAGCGGATAGTACAGGACGGTACAAATACAATAAAAAGGCGGGTGGGGGCTGTTGTGTAAACCTTGTACTCTTTAGTTCACATATAATAAGAGACGGATTGCTCCACAACACCACTACTCTCGTCACAACGCTTTACGGTATTTTCACAGCACTGTCGCAACATTACCGTAAAACGTGAACACCGTTGTGACCCACTCGCTCCACTAGAGCGGTCTCGCCCTCTGCTGGCGCATGTGTGCACTACACTCAGTGTGTGCACTACACTCAAAACTCCGTTTCACTGTTATAGAAACTGAAGCGCATCTGTGATTTTGACAGTGACGGACGGTAGGGGTGGACGGTATGGTCTAAAATTTATATCACGGTATAATTTGAAGCATAGACGGTAACGGTATATATCACGGTATCATCGTTTTTGATAAAATTTTTTTTTTTTTTATATATATATATTTTTTTTTATAAAATATATATATTATATAATTAGACTTGTACTGGTATTATCTGCGAGACATCGCCACCACGCAACAAGCTCCACTGTCTGTGTGTACTCTAGTAGCCTCCAGCTACGGCCAGAATTCTCCGGAGCTGCACCTGGACCTATACTCGAGTAGCCTCGAGCAGAGCTACGGCCAGGATTCTCCGGCGCTGCACCTGGACCCTATTGTATTGGTATTATAACGTTAGCAAGCCCTCAGCTCGAATACGCATCGAATCAGTGTTATAAGACATTGATATCATGAGCTATCTGTAGCTACTGCATATATAACGTTAATACAACGCCTCAGTGAATTATTTAGTTCAATGGGACATTTCGTTTTGAACGGTGAACTAACTTGTGTTAACGTGAGCTAACAGGTAGCATACACGTCTCTAGTACTAGACTTTGTGGAGCATTTGTTGATGTCAGGAGCTATCGGTAGCTGGCCGACTAGATACCGTTCGGTTAGACAATGCCCCATCATGTATTAAACTAAAAGTGAATAGTTGACTGGGTCATTTTGTAACGGTAGCTAAGCTAACGTTAGCTCAGGGAGACGCCGACAGCTCCCGTGTCCCGTCCCACTAGACTACTAGACCCGTGTTTACATGCGTGCGGTAGGGGCTGGCACGCCCACTGCGCGAAGCCTCCTAAATAACTTTTTCCAGTTCGCACATATCTATTATCTATGACTAATTCTATCTATTTTTAGGGGCAAATGCCAGTGAAATAGTCGCGCTGTGGTTACATGACGTCATTGCTATTTTAGAGCTGCACTACCGGTTACACGGTATACTCAAAATCCATACCGTAGAGCAAATTCATACCGTTTATACCGTATACCGTTTATACCGTCCACCCCTAACGGACGGTATTGAAAATCAATACCGTAGGTATTTCTAAATACCCTGGTATACCTTAATACCGTCATACCGCCCAAGCCTAACGTGCGTCACGATGCGGCACGCGCAGCCATATGAAGAATACGTCTCATACCACTAGGTGAAACTAGGGTTGCACATTTTACAAATCTATGCTCAATATCTTTACTTTACACTGGCTTACATTGATCTTTAACGTTGAATATTAAGCTTGTATGGCCAAATGTAGATGATGAATAAAACGTTGAAGCTTGTAAAGAAGGCACGATCGATGACAAGCGGACAGAACAACACTGACACTGCACTGGGTCGCTTCTCCCCTCCTCCCCTCCCGTTTACTAGTCTAGTACAGCTAGGTGTCCCTAAAACAAAACCATGAATGAATTATTTATGTTTATTGTAACACAGCAGGGTCATTGCAATTTTACAGTTTCCTTTAGTTTTCTTGTTCGCCCAATAATGTTAACCAATGAACACACACAAACACACACGCTTCTTTCTCTCGCAGACTTAGTCTCACAGGCACAGCCGATCAAAAAAATATATAAGTTTCTGCTACTGTGTTTAAATCCAAAATATAGATAAATCCTCTGCCATTGTTGTGTAACATGTCATCTGTTCTCTAGTCTTCTTCAGTCTCGGCTTCACGTTAAGTTAAATCCTCTCTACAAGTGAAACTGAAACTAAGTTGTTGCATAAGTTGTTAAGGGGGCAGTAGGCAATTCATTTACTGGATGCCTGAACACAGAATGACACCAGTATCACTGACTACCACGGCAAGCCTATAGAATATGATTATATTTAATAATAATAATAATTATTATTATTATTATTATAAATGTATAATAATAATTATAAATATTTTTTTCCTGTTGTACCGAACTCATACCGAACCGTGACACCAATACCGAGGTACGTACCGAACCGTGGCTTCTGTGTACCATTACATTTTTTTTTTAACAAATGTTTTTTCCCCCCCTTTTTTAACATGAAACTAGACAAACAATACAGTAACAGTAATAATCAATCATAAATCACAGGACAATGACAGAAATAATAATAACAATAATGACAGTCCAGTAATTAAATCAAAATAAATGTAGATTAAAAGACAAAAATAATAAATACAATACATGTGCTGTTGCTCGCTCTTCCTCGCTGTTTCCTTCCCCTTCTCTCCCCCTCCACCTCCCCCTCAGGACCCCCACTTGGACTATACATCCACTATTTCATTTAACATCAGAAAATTACAAGTTTATATGCTTCCCTTTATCTTCTCCACCACAGCTACCCAGACTGCTATGCTGGCTTCATTAACACCTAAAATTTGTGCAGTGGATATCTCTAGATAAATCACATCGAGATAGGTAAGAATTAGGGTTCGATTTTATTGATTTATTATTATTATTATAATTTTTTTTCAGATAATGGTTGAAGAAGTGCGTCTTTAGTCGACGGTGAAAGATTGGACAGGTTTCGGCTGTCCTAACTGGGGTGGGTAGTTCATTCCACAATTGTGGGGCAAGGACTGAGAATAGGCGACTTCTCTTTGATGACCCTCCCGGAGCTCGGATAGGAGTAGGTCTGAGGCGGCCAGAAGATGCAGAGCGTAGGGGTCTTGAGGGTGTGTAGTTAGAGACCATTGACCGGAGGTAGGCGGGAGCGGTTCCCTTTGCCGCACGGTATGCTAGGTTGAGGGCCTTGAAGCGGATTCGTGCAGCAATGAGGAGCCAGTGCAGGTCCCTGAGAAGTGGGGTGACATGGGCCGACTTCGGTAGGTTTGAGAATCAAGATCAGGCGGGCCGCTGCGTTCTGAATGAGTGTCCACTTGAATAACATGTCCACTTGTTATTTTATAGCCTTTATTAAAGGAGCTCCCGTCTTATACGGAGCTACTGAGCAATTTTGATCCCGTAGTTAGACTGGCTGACGCGCCGTTATATTCCTGGTCTCATACCAAAACAGTCCTTGTCCCAATGACACAATGCAGGCAGCTTACTTGGAAAATGATATTTATTTGCTTCACCGTGCAAACAGAATATCCTTGCTTTTGTTCCTTAAACTGATTAAATAATAATGAATACGATATCTAATTGCCTACAAACATTTCGCCCTGTGGCGTGTTCGTGCGTGCGGTCAAAAACCATTGCCCTTTTCCGGGTCAAAACTCCTCCTACAGGTTTACCTGACGCTTAAATAAAAGAAGCGCCACCCCCTGGTCACATAAATCCACTGCACATTAATCCATTTTGGCCGTTACACCCCGGCCCCTAATTGTTAAGGCAGGCAGACATAACAATTCAAAAAATAAATAAACAAAACAAATAAGAGCCAAAACATGTCATGGATTAAGTGCATCTACATTTCATGAACCAAACACAGTTTGGTCACCGGCCTTACAATGGTGCTACTTTTAGTCTGCAATTTCACAGACCGCACCAGACCTTGTTTGTCTGGAAAGACCTCCAGAACCCTGCCAAGTGGCCAGGACCCACGAGGAGCTGAAGAGTCCATGACGACTACAATATCTCCAGCTGCCAAACTCCTTTTCCTCTTGTCCCAGAGAAAGCACAGAAAATTACTGTCTTCCTCAGTGACCTTCACCTGGTGGAACATGGCTTGAATGTCACCCATGAATGCCACCGGTTCCTCTCTGAAGCGAGTTAGCACTCCTGGCTCTTCCTCCTTTCCTGGTTCTTCGACTTCCTGTTCCTCCTTCTTTCCTGTTTCCTCTTCCTTCATCCACCCCTGTGTTGCCAAAAGGTGGTAGGTCGGGAAGGATTCTGTCTGCTGGAAGATCCGCCATCTTTTGCTCCACTGCACTGTCACTGTAGTGTTTGCAAAAGCTGCATTCAGCGATGATCTTCTCAGCTGCATGGGCGTTGGTGATCCAACATTTCTTCCTCACTTTGGACATTGTGTGAGTCCTTCCACCATGTCTCCGATTCTGGTGTACATGCTTGAGAATGAGCATTGAAACATGCTGGTCCTTTGAGAGAATGAGTGGAGGTTTAGCTTCCTCTGGTGTTGATCCTCTGCTCAATCTTCCTACAACTCTCAAGAGGCTATCGTCAAACGCTGTATCCAGCCTAGTCACTCCCACATTGTTGGGCAGACAGACCTCCTTGTTAAAAGGTAATTTCAAGCAGTACCTCTCCTCCTGAAGCACTGCTGAACTTTCCAATTTTTCCAGATGGCTTAGGTCTTCTCTGGACACTTCCTTCTCCTTCACAGCTACTTCTTTGAAGTCGTGTTTGTCCTGATCAGTAGGGGTGCACCGATATATCGGTCGGGTATCGGTATCGGCCGATAAGTGCCTTGTTGACTGCTATCGGCCTATCGGCCGATAAGCTCAAATGTGCCGATAGCAGTCGCCGATAAATACCCATCAATTTGTGTAGCGTCAAAAGGCAAAAAAAAAAGGTTTACTCGCGACCTACCTGCACAACGCCCGCCGTCCCCCACACACAAGCTACTGCATCAAAGTTACTATTTATGATTAACAAGGCATTCGTTTTGTGGCATTAACGTTATATAGTTAGTGTTACACGGACAATAACATCAGCATATTATTATTACCCATAGCAGCAAGGCATTACTCCGAGTCCGTTCATTAGCTACCGGGAGATGCAAGACTAACGTTACTGGTGAAAATGTGATTTGCGTTGGAATACTCCTTTGCCAACTTGCTGTACTTTGCTTGCAGGTCTGCAGCCATTATTGCTGCATTATGAATAGCCCCAACTTTAGCCAAGGTAACGTTATGGCTAAACCTTTAACAATAGTTAACGCTAGCTTTCGGTTAGCTGTTCAATGCTATTAATAACACAACTCCCCGTCAACACCCTCTCTCGGGAAGATGGCATTTAAGAAAGTATCTGCTGTTAAAATGACACAAACATTCGTTTTGTGGCATATATAGTTAGTGTTACACGTTCAATAACAAGCATATTATTTACCCGAAGATAGCAGTAAACAAGGCATTACTCCGTTAGTCCGTTCATAGCTCGGTTCCATTCCGTTGCTCATTCCGTACCCAACTACACATTCTGCAATCTGTTAATAAAGTTTTCAACCAGACAAATGTATAGAAAGGCTTTGTTTTATTATAACATTTGTTGCAGTAAAATCATTATGTCTCATTTGGTCCGGCGCTCCATGCTGTGGAGCGCCGGTCGGCGGGCCGGGCAGCTAACGTATCTGCTCTCGCAAACAGAACAATGGCGGCATGCCCGAAAGTAGAAAAATGAATAAACGCTTGCCGATTGGTGGTAAGGACAGCAGGAGGTGGGTGCTAGCGGTGTGGCGTAATTGGCCGAATCGACTGTCAATCAAAATGGTTCCATTGCATTGGTTGAAAGCTCTGGTTGAGAGAATAGTATCCCGCTGCAGGCCGCAAGAATGGTTCCATTGCATTGGTTGAAAGCTCTGGTTGAGAAAATAGTATCCCTCTGCAGGCCGCAAGACGATACTGGGAGAGAGATAGTGATACCATAAACATATTTCTTGATGTTTCCTTTTTTTAAGTAAGTAAAGAGGCCTACAAATACAAACATACACATACAAATATACAGTAGTTTCATTAAAAAAAAAATGTAAAAAATTAAAATTAAAAAAAATTACAAATACTTATATACAAATATCGGTATCGGCCGATAGTGTTAGTTGAACAATCGGTATCGGTATCGGCGGCCAATTTTCATATCGGTGCATCCCTACTGATCAGCCAGCATTTCTTCCCGTCTGCACACAGAGATCCTGTTCACTGTAGCAGAGGGAAACTCTGACTCCACAACACCGCTGTTTCCATTCAGTGGACCATTAACGACCCATCCCAGCACAATGGACAAATATGACCATTTCGACAGTTCTTCAGGTGTCACCATGTTCTCAGCCGTGACTGGCATTTTCTTCTGCGTGAGAACTTCCGGAAGAACATAAAAGTCATCGCTGTCCAAACCAGCAATCTCCAACCCAGTCAAGGAGTAAGCTGGAACAACTGTCTCTTGCCCCATGGTGCTCAACAGGAAGTTGGTTCTTCTGCCTGTGATATTCAGCCTCTGCATTAGGCTTTCAGAGCAGAATGTGGCTGAGCTACCAGGGTCTAAGAAGGCGTATGTTTGTACTATGTTTCCGTTTGCTGCTTTCACATTCACAGGGAGAATGGCTAATACACACCGGTCCTTACCGGCCCCTGTATGTCCACATGTTTGCAGTGAAGTTGGTTGCTTTAACTGTTCTGGAGAAGATGGTTGCCTTTTGATGTGAAGCAGGGTGGGGTGAGTTTGACCACATACTTTACATATCAAGCGCCTTTCGCAATCTCTGCTCATGTGACCAACACATAAGCATGCAAAGCAAACTCCCTTTTCCCTCAGAAAGTACATTTTCTCCTTGTGCCTCTTCTCCTGCAGTTGTTTGCACTCCTCCAACGAGTGACTGCGAGCACAGCAAAGGCATCCAGCTCTCCTAGCATTCACTGTACCTGGTGTTGGTGATGTCAGCTCCTTGGCTCTCTCAGATATTACTGTGGTGGCGACAATGTTTCTTTTCACTCTGTTGGGATATGATTCAAACCTGGTGAGAGATGTTGTGCCAACCACACCAGAATTTGGATCCTGTATGTCACCAAACAGAGGGTCAGAAAGAATGCTAACATGTCGCTCGACAAACGTAGTCATATCCTCGAAGTGAGCTCTTTCCTGTGTATTTTCCATTATGCCATGAGCCGTACTCCTCCATTGCTCCCTCATCTTGAATGGCAGTTTTGATATAATGGCCCTCATGTTGACAGGCATGTCCAACTCCTGCATGTACTGAAGCTCCTCCATTGCATTGCAGCAGCCACGCAAGAATAAGGAGTAGGCTTGAAGTGCCTTGACATCCTCAGATTTTATTGTTTGCCATGCCAAGGCCTTTTGCATGTAGGCATTTCCTATTTTGTACTGGTTTCCAAAGTGTTCTTTAAGAAGACCCTTTGCCACTGCGTAACCACGCTCAGGAGCCATATGCTGGCAGCTACGCCCCAATTCTTGTGGCTGTCCTCTTGTGAACTGCTCCAGATAATACAAAGCATCAGCTTCTGTTGCCTTTTCCTCCACTCCTTGTTCAAATGCTTTGATGAATGTTCTGTATTGGAGAGGGTCACCTTCAAAGGTTGGGATATTTCGTGGTGGCAGAGACCTGGAATGCTGTTGCTGCACCAGAGCAGCAGTTATCTCATTTTGCCTCTCCATGATGGTAAGCATGTTTGCAGGTTGGTTTGAATTGATTTGAACATTATCAGTTGTTCCCATTCTGCTTTCCTGTTCCTTGTGGTTGTGGTTATATTGGCGGTTAGTAGCAGTGCTATGCCATTGACCACGTTCCTTTGGTCTCACATCCACAGGCTTGTTTGGTGGTATTGACAATTGTGTCAATTTACTTCGTTGTGTTAATGTCCCAGGTTGGTATTCTCTTGCAACAGGATTTAAGATTTGGTGTTCCTTTTCAAAATAGGAATTCATTGCATTTGAAGGTGCACGAGATGAATGTTTACTTTCAGAGGAGTGCAACACGGCCAACCTTGCAGTGCTTGCAGCCAATTCAGTGTCCACCTCCAGTTGTTCCTTTTTTCTTTTCAACTGTAGTTCCTGCTCCTTCAACTTTAGTTCCTGCTCCTTCAACTGTTGCTCCTGCTCCTCCAAAGCATGTTTTTCTTTTAGAGAATCAGCACGAGCGAGAAGTGCAGCTCTATCGGCTTCAGCTAAGATCCTGGCAGATGACCTGCTACTTGTTTTTGAATATTTGCTCACAATGTTTGACACACTGTCATTTGGAGCAATACCATCATCCATTAAATGCAAATCACCTTCAGTTGTTTTACCATCATTTTCATCATGTACATTCGTTATACCTTCAATATTTGAAACCCACAGTTTTGCATTTGAAATACACTCATTGATTGACAACATTTTTGCTTTAAACCAGGTGTCTTGTTCTTCTTTTTCATCATGTAACATATAATCCAACAGATTGTCATGTATGCATTTCGCCTCATAACACACCTGACTCAAATCTGTAAGAGCATTCTCTACTTTTTCCTTCTCATTATTTAACATGAAACCAAGAATTGCATCTTTTATCTTGGCTGCCATGTTAAATTTACGTTTTCTGCTGGCATCCAATTTGCCACAATGTTCTGCAACAGCCTTGGCAGTCATTTTAACGACACGTTTCCCAGTGACGTCACCGCTAGCAGCGGAGCGCCCTGGGGTCTCCATGGAAGCGTTTGGCGCCGGTTTGCGCGTCGCCATGTTATTAGATAGTCTGAGTTAAAACGAGATGGCTGGTGACGTCCAGTCGCGCAACAAAGTCAATACAAAAAAGTCTGCGTAGTCAAGTGTTATTCCAACTTCCAGCAACCATGGATTTATGCTCAACCCCAAGTTATGTGTGCACACAATTTTTACATGGCCATGTATTTATATAGCGCTATACTCCTACCTCCTTGCGTTGGGTACCATGCTGTCGCTCACGGACCAGTACTCGCGGTCCAGTACTGTTCCTCAGCCAAACTTCGGGTCAGCACCGGTGTCTTCCTCGTCCACGAACGGCTGCAGGCGGATCCCCGATGCAGCAGCAACAGTAGAATCCTCTTCCTCCACACAACAACAGCAGCAGCTCCTCGCCTTCCTCCGGTGGAGATTCTCCGACATCCCAAACACAGCGAATCTTCCCCAGTCTCCAAACGAGAGTCTAACTGGTGCGTGGTTTTTGACTAATATTAAAGGAGCTCCCGTCTTATACGGAGCTACTGAGCAATTTTGATCCCGTAGTTAGACTGGCTGACGCGCCGTTATATTCCTGGTCTCATACCAAAACAGTCCTTGTCCCAATGACACAATGCAGGCAGCTTACTTGGAAAATGATATTTATTTGCTTCACCGTGCAAACAGAATATCCTTGCTTTTGTTCCTTAAACTGATTAAATAATAATGAATACGATATCTAATTGCCTACAAACATTTCGCCCTGTGGCGTGTTCGTGCGTGCGTGCGGTCAAAAACCATTGCCCTTTTCCGGGTCAAAACTCCTCCTCCTACAGGTTTACCTGACGCTTAAATAAAAGAAGCGCCACCCCCTGGTCACATAAATCCACTGCACAGCCTTATATAATAAAAACTCCAAACCTTTGTCCAACATCTCATCAAGCAGAATCAGCAGGAACATTGTCCTTCTTCCTCTCCACCATGCACTGCTGCTGGGATGTTAGTGGAGGAGGATGCTTTATGACAACGTGGTAATGGATCAGACCACCGGTAGTCGATACTGATCACATGTAGCTAGTATCAGCCTGATAGTGGTATTGGGTATAGGATCTGTGCATCCCTATATATTGGTTCAGCGTGTTGTTACTTTCCTGTTAAGAGAGTAGTGTGAAATAGTGACCTGTCCCTTTGTTACTTTCAAAAGCAATGGTTACAACAAATTACATTTAAATGATTGTATGCCCTTCTTTCTAGACTCCATGGCCTTACAGCTGTTTATCTGTGAAGAGGAGGTTCCCCCTGAGCAGCAGGAGAGGAGCCCCAGTCTGGTCCAGGAGGAGCCAGAGCTCCTACAGATGAAAGAGGAACAGGAGGAACTCTGGATCAGTCAGGAGGGAGAGGAGCTTCCTGTCTCTGTGAAGAGTGAACATGATGAAGAGAAACCTCAGTCCTCACAGCTCAGCCAAACCCAGGACACAGAGCCCCTCCAGATTAAAGAGGAACAGGAGGAACTGTGGATCAGTCAGGAGGGAGAGGAGCTTCTTGTCTCTGGGAAGAGTGAACATGATGAAGAGAAACCTCAGTCCTCACAGCTCAGCCAAACCCAGGACACAGAGCCCCTCCAGATTAAAGAGGAACAGGAGGAACTGTGTCAAGATCTAGAGGAGGCTGATGGCTCCAAGATGACCTTACAACCTATGAAATGTGAAAATGAAGGTGAGAACACTCTGTCCTCACAACTCAGCCAAAACCGGGACCCAGAGCAGATTAAAGATGAACAAGATCAAGGGCTGGAAGAAGCTGATCTCTCCAAGATCACAGTAGACCCAGTGAAATGTGAAGATGGTCAAGAGAACGCTCTGTCCTTCCAGCCTCTTCAAACCCAAAGGGAGAAAAACAGAGAAGCATACTCTTTACCCAGCACCTCAACTGAACACATGAAAACAGAACCTGAAGGAGAGGACTGTGGAGTAGCAGAACTAGCCAGTAACTTAGATCCAGCTGGTGATTTAGAACCAACTAGAGATAGCCAGCCTCTCTCTTCAGACTGTTCTATAAATCTGAAGAAACACATGATAACTCATACTGGAGAGAAACCATTTAGCTGTTCAGTTTGTGGGAAAGGGTTCAGTATGAAGGCAGCTCTGAAGAGACACATGAGAACTCACACTGGAGAGAAACCATTTAGCTGTTCAGTTTGTGAGAAAGGGTTCAGTCTGCAATCACGTCTGAAGAGACACATGAGAATTCATACTGGAGAGAAACCATTTAGCTGTTCAGTTTGTGAGAAAGGGTTCAGTATGAAGGCAAAACTGAAGAGCCACATGATAACTCATACTGGAGAGAAACCATTTAGCTGTTCAGTTTGTGGGAAAGGGTTCAATGACCAAGGAAATCTGAAGAGACACATGAGAACTCACACTGGAGAGAAACCATTTAGCTGTTCAGTTTGTGAGAAAGGGTTCAGTCTGCAATCACGTCTGAAGAGCCACATGATAACTCATACTGGAGAGAAACCATTTAGCTGTTCAGTTTGTGGGAAAGGGTTCAATGACCAAGGAAATCTGAAGAAACACATGATAACTCATACTGGAGAGAAACCATTTAGCTGTTCCGTTTGTGAGAAAGGGTTCAGTATAAAGGCAGCTCTGAAGATGCACATGAGAACTCATACTGGAGAGAAACCATTTAGCTGTTCAGTTTGTGAGAAAGGGTTCAGTATGAAGGCACAACTGAAGATCCACATGATAACTCATACTGGAGAGAACCCATTTGTGACTCCGCCCAGCGTGCGCGCCTACAACTCGGCGACCCAGGTTCCTCACGAGAAGAGAAAGAATTTTTTATTTTTATTTTTTTTTCATTTCCGTTTTTTTTTTATTTTTTATATATACTTACAGTTCGAGGGTTGAAGAACATATTTAGTATAACAGCGAACATATATAATAACTCTAATTGTGTTTAAATTGTGTTTAAAAATGGCTCCTTGAGACATACTCTGATCGTCTCTCACGAAGCTGTGGGGGCAGTTCCCTCGGGCTTTCCCATTTTTGCATGTGAAAGGCTGCTGTTGATGTGAGGTACGCCCCCACACTGTGTGGTGTTTATATTCACAGCACCTGTAGCAGAGAACACTTTTTTGCTGCTTAGATAACATCGACATGGCCGCACAAAAATTATCAGCTGCTCTTAATAGAGGAAGAGATGGAATGAGTATAGACTCCTCGGCGACGATGAGTGACCACATCACGGACTACATGGTCATCACTGAAGGTGAGCCGCCACCAGCTCTTTTATCCGACGATGAGACCGAAGACGCAGATGAAGACGCAGATGAAATTGTCCCAGATCCAATCGAACCTGCCGACGATGGTGAAACAGAGGAAGACGGAGACCTTTGCGTTGAAACTGTAGCATTGGGCTTTTCAGCTGAATCGACCATGCGATCAGTTGAAAAGATGTCTGGTTTAACGGTGGAGGGCGAAATAGAAGAGGAACTCGGAAAGATAAACTCTTTCCACTGCAAGTGCCAGGCGCGCCGAAAGGAAAATTCAGAACGATCTGCCCTGTCTTGTTCAAAAAAACTGTCGGTTGAGCTAATTTACCAAAACCGATTGGACACCGCGTCGTTGACACCAAGAGAAAGGGACATGTGTCTGTTGTCCATTATTGGAACATGCCAAAATGTTTCAGAGATGACGCAAAGTACAAAGAAAGTCAACGCTGTCCGTGTGGCTTCGAGGACAACATACAGATTTCACGACGTTGTTGTCTGTCGTCCAACGTTCTGTTTCATTTATGGGTAAGTGTTTTTATGCTTGTATATTGTATTGGACGTAGATGTATTGTATTGGACGTATATGTATGTTTAGCAATAGGTTTAAATAGGTTTAAATAGGTGTTAAAGTCTAGATATAGTCGTCGAATCCAATTCTACCCTGCGAGGGCGTCCATTTTGGATATTCTGGGTAGTGTAGTTTTTGTGCGGCCATTTTGTAATGCACATCGCTAGGATAGGGATTCTTAAAAACTACACCTGAATGTAAACAAGAGTGATTGATTGATTGATTGAAAAGTTTATTAACAGATTGTAGAATGGGTACAGTACAGTACAGCTCAATACATACAATTGTTAAGGGGATGCAGACCAGAGAAAGACTTCCATCTTGTTTACATCAGGGTCCCCCATTTTCAATTCATCATAACATAATATATGACATACAGATACAGTGTGTACAATGTGTGTGTTTCATTCATTAATTCTCTTCCCTATTGTTAACATTTTTGTTTAGGATCAGCGATGCGCTTCTCAAAAGCCTTTTCAAACACTACAAGACAGATGGCCTCACACCGCGGGAGAGGAAGAAACAGCCGAGAAATCACAAGCGTTTTTTGTCTCTTTTTGACGTAAAAAGGGTTGTGAAATTTCTGATCAACTATGCTGTCCTACATGCGATCGTGTTGCCTGGCCGTCATGCTGGTCACAAGGATTTCACTGCAAAGTTACTGCCAACCAATCTGACCAAAGCTGGCCTGTGGCGCCTTTACAGCGATATAGAAGGTATGTCATAAAACCACCCCTTTCTTTCTCTCTCACACACACACATGGTTCCCACTTTTTCTTATTCTACCAATCTAACAAAAACACTTGTCTTTTCAGGATTTCGTGTTGTTGGTCAGAGATCCTTCCTTCGGTTGTGGAAAGCACTCCTTCCGCAGATAATGATCACAAAACCCAGGACAGATCTGTGTTCTCAATGCTACTCCAACAATAACCAATTACAGCAAGCCGCGGGAAGGCCAGAGAAGTTGCAGGTGGAGAAACTCCAGGTGTGTACAGTCTACTTTCACTACTACACTACAGACTGTTTTTTACCACCATCTATTCCCCTGTACCCCCGTCCATAGTGGCTTGTTTACAGTATTTACCCAAACATAGCAACGTCCGATGACGACATAGAATGGGTACAATACAGTACAGCTCAATACAACAACAGTGGACTGGAGGATGAAGACCAGAAAAAGACTTTCGCCTTTTTTACATAAGGGTCCTCCATTTTCAATTCATCAAAACATTTAGAGACATACAAATATACAGTAGTTTCATAAAAATGCTATTGATTGATTGATTGATTTAAAACTTTATTAACATATTGCAGAATGGGTACAGTACAGCTCAATACATACAATTGTTAAGGGGATGCAGACCAGAGAAAGACTTTCGTCTTGTTTACATCAGGGTCCCCCATTTTCAATTAATCATATTTCATATCTAAATCATATAATATCTCATTGCTAAATATATGCAATATATAATCTAATAATCCAATAATCTAAATCTAATATATAATATAAAAATGCTAAATGCATGGGTATTTTATTTTGTCTTTAATGTTAGCTTGCAAACTCGAATACTGTCTTGGTAAGCCTCATAATGAATTGTTTGGGGAAAAAAAGAAAAACATCGTGATGTGTATCGTGTATCGCCGAAAGGTCAGAAAATATCGTGATATCATATTTAGGCCATATCGCCCAGCCCTAGCTTCAACACACATGACATTAGGATAACCTGAGGATAACTGAGCACTGCCACCTCATTAGCCGTGTGTGTGTGTGTGTGTATTGAGCCGTACTGTGTTGTACCCATTCTGCAATCTGTTAAATAACGTTTTCTTTCATTCATGCTTTCATCCAGGTGCAGTTAAAACATCTGGCCCTTGTTGACAGAGAACGCGAGCTGTTGCAGGAGATGACTGTCGCCACATTGCGCACATGCGCCGAGAACATGGATCTGTCGCTAGGCCCCTCCCCACCTGCAAGCAGAGATATCACGATGCACTACAGCTTTGATTACGCACAGCAGGTGAATATCCAATATAATGTTGCTTTTTGTTGTTAAAGGAAAACTTACAGGAACGTTTGAGTTGTATTTGGAGTGTATTTAGATAAGATGAGAGTGGGAGGAGAGAGGAGAGAGAAAATAGGAGAAGAGAGGAGAGAATAGGAAAAGAGAGGAGAATCTTTTATGTAAAAATAGTTCCTTATAGTTTTAGCAGTATTTTTTCATGAATCACTCGCCAAACATAAAAAATACTTGCATTTGGCTAGTAAAGTGGCCTAATTTCCTCCCCTGTTCCCTTATTTCAATGTCCCTTATTTCAATGTCCTTTTTTCTTTTTCTTCTTTCTCTGTCCTGCAGGTTCATTTTCCATCTCACCCTTTTCAAGTGGGTCCCATCTTTTTTCAAACACCGCGCAAATGTGGCCTGTTCGGTGTCCACTGTGAAGGGCTGACGAAGCAAGTGAATTACCTAATTGATGAAGGGATGTCAACTGGTAAAGGCAGCAATGCCGTTATCAGCTATGTGGATCATTTCTTCACCAACTATGGAGTTGGAGAAAAATCAGTGGACCTGCACTGCGACAATTGCTCCGGGCAAAATAAAAACAATTATGTCTTGTGGTATTTTGCGTGGCGTACTATTCACAAACTTCACCTGCAGCTTGCTCTCCACTTCCTAATTGCAGGCCACACTAAATTTGGCCCCGACTGGTGCTTCGGTTTGATCAAGCAGGTCTACAGGAAGACTGCGGTCGACACCCTGGCAGGCATCGCAGACATCGTCAGGAAAAGCTCTGCAGTGAAAGGAGTCAATATCCCCCAACTTGTCGGTCGCGAAGATGGCACAGTTTATGTTCCAAGCCACGACTGGCAGCAACATCTCGGAGGCTTCTTCAAAAGATTCCCACAAATAAAGAAATACCAGCACTTCAGCTTCGATGCCAACAGTCCTGGCATGGTGACGGCGAAATTACACTGTGACGATACAGAGCCATTCACGTTTCAGCTGTTGAAAGACCCAAAACGCTACCCAACCATCTCTGGTTTTCCTGTCCTCACCCCACCTGGTCTAGACAATGACCGACAGGAATATCTTTATAAGGAGATAAGACAATACTGTTCTGATGACGCAAAAGACATTACATGCCCACTCCCAACATCTAGAGCACCTCAGAACAAGAAGACTGTACGATGTTAGACACATGGATGTAGAGCACACACACACACACACACACACACACACACACACACACTGTACTAGCAGTCACTTTAACATGAACACACACACACACTCATGCTGCACACGCTCACAATGTAAGGTCACTTTAAAAAAATTAAACAAGAACAGGAGTGGTTCTTGTAGAGTAAAAGCTTATTACTTGTTCTTATTACTTGTATTATTGCACAATGTCGCATTCTCATCCTATTGGAATCTTATTATTGCATTCTTGACTTGACTTGATAGTATAGTAGTACTAGTATAGCATAGGGACATAGAAGAATTGTATTGTTGTACCGGTACATCATACATGTACATTATATTTTTATTACTATTGTTTTATTGCACAATCGTAGCGGGCATGGCCAACCGCATTTCACTGTATGCCCTGGTATGCAATGAATAAAAAAAAAATTCACTTTAAACTAAATGGAAAGGTCACTTTAAAGGAAAGAACCGATGTGGTTCTTGTATAGTTTAGATTATTGTAGTATAGCATAATGACAGCATGTCTATTTTTATCATGCACATCTTATGCCTTCTTATTACCTGTTTATGTATTTTATTATTAGTATTATTGCACAATCGATGCGGGCATGACCACCCGCATTTCACTGTATGCCCTGGTATGATATGCAATGAATAAAAAAAAATGTCACTTTAAACTAAATGGAAAGGTCACTTTAAAGGAAAGAACCGATGTGGTTCTTGTATAGTTTAGATTATTGTAGTATAGCATAATGACAGAGTTGAAACTGTATTAGCATGTCTATTTTTATCATGCACATCTTATGCCTTCTTATTACCTGTTTATGTATTTTATTATTAGTATTATTGCACAATCGATGCGGGCATGACCACCCGCATTTCACTGTATGCCCTGGTATGTATGTGACGAATAAACCTCTTGAATTGATTTGATATTGTCTGCTGATTTTCGTCCAGTTGTCACATGAAAGGTGGTAACAAAGACTGATAATGATAACAATAATAATGATAATAGGCTACCTGTTTTAGGTCCAATTAATATAATAAGCAATGTGAGAAGATGAAATCTTTATCTGTGTAGGCTACACGACAAAACATTTAATGGGGGCAGAGGTAATGCCACACTAGAAGATATTCCATGTTTATCACCTCGTGCTTCCCTCCTTGGAGACCTGTTTCAGAACCACAACCCAAGATGCTTCTATCCACCCTTTGCTGGGTTCAGTGTAAATAAGCAAAGCCGGCAGAATGAGGGGTCTTCTTTAATGCATTATTATTTATTGCATTTCTGTATAAAAAAGGCTTGTGTCTATCACTCCGCTGGCCAGTTCTACCAACTATGCATTAAAATTCCCTGCGGTCAACATAATTTCTTCCTATTTTGGTTGTAATTGTGTAATGATAGATGTATAACCTGAACACTGTACATATCTGTTTTCAGGAAACACTGGGCTATACAAAGAATATGCTGTGATGTCACATGAATGTATAAATATATGGCCATGCATTTAATCTCTCTCTTTTTTATAAAATCATTATAGCCAACATGCAATATATCCCATTGATTGGTACAATGGGACAGACATTTGTTTTATACAGCTATAACCTGCATTCTTTCAAAATATATCATTAATCAATAAAACAGATATTGGAATACACTATGTAGCCTATGTGTCTAATGAATAATGCTGCGAAAGATTGGACACAACACAAGCTGTGTAAACAAATAGGTCAATATAATTTAATTTAATAAATAAAGGTTTTCAATTCAATAACTGAAATATACATTATTCAGACTAGTAGTTATATTACTACTACAATACAAAATGTTTGATTTTGTATCTGATCTGTCATGACAGCATGGCTGTCACAGCACTTAATTATGTTAATACTATTCAGGGGAGAGGTGTGGCTGGGAGGTATTGTTTACGCCCAGCAGAATCCTGGCAAAAGGTGTCAAATCTTTAAGAGCTGTTTTCTCTGCTTAGGTCTCTGGGGAAAAAAGACTGCTACAAGATTTAAAATTAGCACATCACAATAATAACATTCTCAGATTTCAAAGTATGACACATCATTTGAAAGCTTACATTCTGTACTTTCACAATCTGGAAAAATCTGGAAAATGAAAAAATAGACATGTAGGCTATAGCACTGGTCGGGGTCACATTTAGCTGTTCAGTTTGTGGGAAAGGGTTCGGTAGGAACAGAGATCTGAAGATACACATGAGAACTCATACTGGAGAGAAACCATTTAGCTGTTCAGTTTGTGAGAAAGGGTTCAGTCTGCAATCACGTCTGAAGAGACACATGAGAATTCATACTGGAGAGAAACCATTTAGCTGTTCAGTTTGTGAGAAAGGGTTCAGTATGAAGGCAAAACTGAAGAGCCACATGGTAACTCATACTGGAGAGAAACCATTTAGCTGTTCAGTTTGTGGGAAAGGGTTCAATGACCAAGGAAATCTGAAGAAACACATGATAACTCATACTGGAGAGACACCATTTAGCTGTTCAGTTTGTGAGAAAGGGTTCAGTGTGAAGGCATCACTGAAGAGCCACATGATAACTCATACTGGAGAGAAACCATTTAGTTGTTCAGTTTGTGGGAAAGGGTTCAGTACGAAGGGAGATCTGAAGATACACATGAGAACTCATACTGGAGAGAAACCATTTAGCTGTTCAGTTTGTGAGAGAGTTCAGTCTGCAATCACGTCTGAAGAGACACATGAGAATTCATACTGGAGAGAACCCATTTAGCTGTTCAGTTTGTGGGAAAGGGTTCAGTAGCAAGGGAGATCTGAAAACACACATGAGAAATCATACTGGAGAGAAACCATTTAGCTGTTCAGTTTGTGGGACAGGGTTCAGTAGCAAGGGAGATCTGAAGATACACATGAGAATTCATACTGGAGAGAAACCATTTAGCTGTTCAGTTTGAGAAAGGGTTCAGTATGAAGGCACAACTGAAGAGCCACATGATAACTCATACTGGAAACAAACCATTTAGCTGTTCAGTTTGTGGGAAAGGGTTCAGTCTGCAATCAGATCTGGAGAGACACATGATAATTCATACTGGAGAGAAACCATTTAGCTGTTCAGTTTGTGAGAAAGGGTTCAGTGTGAAGGCATCACTGAAGAGCCACATGATAACTCATACTGGAGAGAAACCATTTAGCTGTTCAGTTTGTGGGAAAGGGTTCAGTAGGAAGGGACAACTGAAAACACACATGATAACTCATACTGGAGAGAAACCATTTAGTTGTTCAGTTTGTGGGAAAGTGTTCAGTCAGCAATGGGTTCTGAATAAACACATGATAACTCATACTGGAGAGAAACCATTTAGCTGTTTAGTTTGTGGGAAAGGGTTCAGTAGGGAGGGAAATCTGAAGTCACACATGAGAACACATACCGGAGAGAAACCATTTAGCTGTTTAGTTTGTGGGAAAGGGTTCAGTAGGAAGGGACAACTGAAAACACACATGATAATTCATACTGGAGAGAAACCATAACAAATCTGAAGACGCACATGAGAACACATACTGGAGAGAAACCATTTAGCTGTTCAGTTTGTGGGAAAGGGTTCAATGACAAAGGAAATCTGAAGAAACACATGATAACTAATACTGGAGAGAAACCATTTAGCTGTTCAGGTATGTGGGAAAGGGTCCAGTCAGCAAACTAATCTGAAGACACACATGAGAACTCATACTGGAGAGAAACCATTTAGCTGTTCAGTTTGTGGGAAAGTGTTCAGTAGGGAGGGAGATCTGAAGACACATGATAATTCATACTGGAGAAGACACACTAGAACTCATACAGGAGAGAAACCATTTAGTTGTTCCGTTTAAGCTGAGAGTAGACTTGAAAAGAATAAAGAGAACAGGTCCCCAAACACAGTTTGCAGTATATTAAATAGAAACCCCATGTACTTTTTTAGAAGAAGAACACACACATGCGGGATGTGCGACACACAGGAACACTCACACACATGCACTGAAATGTGTGCACTTTTCCCATCCCATCGTCCTCCCCCCCCCCCCCCCCCAAGGGCAGACATGGACTGTGGCTGATCCCTAGGAAGACTTCAGTGTTCAATGTTGAAAGACGGACACATCACATTGGACCTGGACTTTAATTTAAAAACAGAAATGGACTTCCATAATGTTATTACTGTATATATTATATATTATGTTTTATGTATCAATGTTGTAGAATGTGGCTGCAATATTATCATTCATTGATAATTGTTCCACTGTAACAATTAGGGATTGGAAATGTAACAGCCAGAATAGTCATTTTGTGTTCATGAAGTTTTTATATTCATTTATTCCCATTTACATTATTGAATTGAAATATTTACACTAATCGAATTTGATTTAATATAAAGATTTAGTTTTTGTTCATATTACCGATGATGGCTATATTATTAATTTGTGAGAAATCTCTTAATGTTGTGGGTTTAACCTATTAGCCCCTCTCCCCGTAATATAAGGAACAGGAAGTGATGTGAACTTTAAAATATTTCTTTATGTCAGTAAGAGTTTAGAGACGTAACCTAGGCAAAAAACAGTGACAGACAAAACAACACTAATTACAAAAGAGAGACATACAATGACGCTACCATCTATGTCTGCTAAAACAGCTAGCATGGCAGCTGAGCACCTGACCCAGGTGTTAGAGCATCTCTGTGTGTATCTCCATGCGCAAAAGGCCTATAAATTACTTGTTTGAGGTGCAAATAAAAAATTAAATGCTGGAAAAGAAAGCTGGATACTGTGTACCATTCTGCCTTATGCTTTGTCACGAGATGTGGCAATCGAGTGCACCATTGCACCCTATATGCCATTGCAAGATAACCATCTCTATTAGTAAGGCGATTTTCTCGATGGCTCTCTCTTGTGTACGAAGCTCTGCTTAAGCTGGTTCCCTCGTACCTAAGCGTGCTTCTGTGCACTAAGCAATACAAGTATGCCCTTCGTTCCCAAGATGCTCTGAAACTGGATGTTCCCTATATGAGAACTGAATTGGGAAAAAAGGCTTTTAAATATGCTTCTCCTTCATCCTGGAACAAGATACAGGAGGACCTAAATTTGCCAGGACTGGTCACCCTCGGAGAATTCAAAGCCATCTTAAAAACCTACAAATTCAGTTCCCTCGGACAGTGCAACTGTGTTTGATAACTTGCCTGTTTGATAACTTGTCTGAAATTGGATCTTGCTGAGAATGTTTTATCTGTATTTTATTGTGATGTTCTTTTTTATGTTGAAACTTTCTGCTGCCTTGCTTGGCCAGATCGCTATCTATACAAAGTGCGTACAACAAAACAATACAAATAGCAAAACTACTAGGTCTAATGAGATTATACAAATTAGTTCTACTGAGTGTAGTGCTAATCACATGTGTAACTGAGGGGTACAATTCCCTGACTGTATTACTAGATATGATACTTACTACCACTACCTTTGTACTTTATATTCGGCCACCCAGTACTCGGCATAAATATATTATGATAAACACTCTCACGTAGATGAAACGGATCCAACACAAATGTACGAAGTCGAAGTATGTATTTATTCCTACACAGCAATGGTGTGTAGAGCAAGCACTTAATCACTTAATTACATTTATGAATTGAAATAGTATGCACTTTTATGGCAAAGAGTATTCGTCGGTATATCAATAGAGAATGTCCAATCTCTGATGGCGCAGGTGGTAAATATACGACCTGGAATAGTTAAGGAATAACAGCAATGATACTTTAATGATTATAAGACTGGATACACTAGGGGGGTTAATCCGGTCGCTTGTAAGACAACAGGAGTAGGAGGGGGGGGGGGGTAGAGTCTGGCTGCCTCGTCCGGCTAAGGGTATCCTAGGTGAACCCACAGTAGTGCAGTTCAATGCGCCAGCGATCCTTGGACCACAGATGAAAGCAGCTGGACTCTCTGTGGGCCGGCTCTCTCCGGTCCATTGAGGAGAGACGTGAAGCGACCTCGTCTTGCAGAGCGCCTCCTCACCTTGCGTCCTCTCCAAGGGGGGGGGGTTCCAACACACGGCAGTGTCGGGGGTCTTTATCCATGGAATAATCACTGTACACAAAGCATAATCCGTGCCTGGGAAGGCGGGCTGTCGTCGGTAGAATAATCCGGTATGCAGGTCCACTCGCTCGTCGGCTCTGGGGCTCCTCGGGTGCAGCCTCACATGGGGTCGGCCACCCTGGATAAGCAGCCAGTTCTCTGCCCGAAACGATGGGGTACTGACTACGATAGTATTCTCACCGCACGAAGCACTACCTATGAATAGACTATTATTAGCTTAATAGACTACGTCCAACTCGACGATATAGTGCCAAATATGACTATTCAAATATTAATATACACGATGTCTCAATACCGATGGTAGGCCGAACTTGGCCTTACTCCCACACGTGGCGTCGCGGGGAGGCTTTACGTCTGTCACTCTATTGGAGGGTAAGAAACTGGACTAAAAAAAGGAAGTCCTACTTTAGTAGCGCAGTATATATACGCACTATGAACAAATAGTACCGTTAGTGGTGCGGTAGCCAGATTCCTACGCGGAACTAGGACTTGTTCGTACATGTTGAGCGGTACGTTTGAACTGGGTCTGGGGGGTATGGCAGCCTGGCACCAAGGTCTCGACCAATAATAGAATGGAGACTATTATGGGATGTTCAGTAGGCTAGAATGGATATTCAATGCATATTGTACAAGGAATATACAAGGGATATCAGGGAATATTAGAGAATATACAAATACAATTAAATATATATATATATAATAAATATATATATTCGGTTTAATCTGGCCCTTCACAACAGCCACCCCCTGATTGGTCCCAGACCTAATCAGTTAAGCAGAGACAGATTAATCGCGTTGTCTAGTTACACATAAGGGTTTGCTGTAGGGGTCAGTCAACTTCACAAAGTCATAGGGTTATAGGGTCATGGTCATCATCAATTGTGTCTGGGAGTCGGGGCAGTTCTATGAGCCTCGCCACGGGACGGGTGTAAGTGCGACCCTGGACAAGCACTTCAGCTGCTCGGACCTTGCCGTCGGCACCGGTGATCACTTTGCTTACGCGGCCGGCCGGCCACATAGCTCTGGGCAGTGATTGATCAATAATCATGACGACTGTTCCTTCTGTCAAATTGTCTCTCTCCTTTACCCACTTCTGGCGGGTCTGCAGAGACGGTAGGTAGTGCAGTAGGAAACTGCTCCTACTTGTTGGCTAATACTTGGCTGTACCTCCACATTCGTCGGCCGTTCGCTTCTTCAGGCCGGTACATTGTCTGGGGTAACGCGGGATCTAGCCGCCCCATCAGGAGTGTGTTGGGGGTAACTGGGTCGATATCCGCCACATCGCTGGAGACGTAGCCGAGGGGCTTAGAGTTCAATACTCCCTCAATCTCCGTGAGGACTGTCATTAGGACTTCTTCCGCCACAGTCTGGGCCCCAAGTACTGCGTACAGGGCTGTCTTTATGGAACGCACTTCCCGTTCCCAAGTACCACCGAAGTGGGGTGCGTTTGGGGGGTTGAATTTGAAAGTCAATCTGTGCTGGAGCGAGGTGGGTCTTAAGTTCTGGGCCCATAGCTTGGAAGCTCTCTCTCAGCTCTCTTTCGCCGCCTTTGAAGTTTGTCCCATGATCGGACAATAGTGTAGACGGTCTTCCTTTCCGTGATGTGAATCTACGGAAGGCCATAAGGAATGAGTCTGTGCTCATGGTCGGGAGAAGCTCGATGTGTATCGCTCTGGTGGTCATGCATTTGAATACAATACCCCACCGCTTCTCGGTTCCTCTTCCTTTCTTTATGTGCAGCGGGCCAAAGCAGTCCATACCCGTTGAGTGGAATGGCTTGTCACCGATTCGGAGGCGACATGGAGGAAGGTCAGCCATCCTTGGTATGCTGGGCTGCGCGCGCCACTTGCGGCAGTCTAGACATGTTCGCTGGAAGCGTCGTACCGCCTCTCTTCCTTGTAGGATCCAGTAACAACGTCTGATCTCCGCGAAGACTCTTTCTGCTCCTGCGTGATGTACATCCTCATCGTATTTCTTTATAATCAGCTCTGTGACCTTGTGTCGGCTGTTCAATACGATCGGGTATTTAATGTCATCCGGTAGATTGGGGGCTCTGCGTAGGCGACCACCCACTCTGATGAGGGTATGAGCGTCGCTCTCGGGGGCCAGATGAATTAATCTGCTGTCGGATGGGACGGGCTTTCCTCCCTGTAGACAGGCCAATTCATCGGGGAACGAGTCTCTCTGGGCTCGCTGCAGTAGAAGCAATTCTGCTTCCTCGTAGTTAGCTGCTGACATTTCAGCGGGGGACTTACACTCCAGGTGGTGCCGCAGGAATGTCCTTTGTTGTGCACTCTCTATGGTAGTGCAATCATCTATGTTGGGGTCTGCGGAGATAACAGTGCTCAATCCACAGAACACAGGCCTCTTATTCTCAGCCTCCTCCTGACTGGCTTCCCTCGGGATAGGCGTGGGCCACTCTCCTTCCGGGAGCTCTAGGAATGCTGGGCCGTCACTGTAGACATTGCGACGGGTGAGGTCATCTAGGGGCATTCCCCGGGTGATGACGTCAGCTGGGTTCTGTTTTGTATCAACGTAGCGCCACTCTGTTTCTCCGGTTAACTCTTCGGTTAAGTCTTGAATCTCGGTGACTCTGACTCCCACGAAGACTTTGTACTTGCATGAGTCCGATTTGATCCAGGCGAGTACTGTCGTGGAATCTGACCACAGGATTGTTCTAGACACCGGTATGGTGAGCTCACGTTGGATGGACGTGGCTAGGTGCGCTCCGGCTAGGGCTGCGCAGAGCTCTAGGCGTGGGATAGATTGTTGCTTGCGTGGGGCTATTCTCGAGCGGGCGAGAACAAATGCTGTGTAGATCTCTCCCCCCTCTTCTTGGGCCCGCAAGTAGGCTACTGATCCGTATGCGACCTCTGAGGCGTCACTGAAGACGTGTAAGTCCATTTTACATGTCTCTGGCCTCACCGTGGGTGGGAAGTAGCCTCGGCGCATATTAACGCCTGGGAGTGAGCGGAGCTCCATCTCCCACTCTCTCCAGGTGGATGCAAGGTGTGCGGGAATGGGGTCGTCCCAGCCCTGGTCCTTGTCCCACAATGCTCGTACAATCATTTTTGCCCTGGTGGTGTACGGTAGAATACATCCTAGCGGGTCATATTGTCGGGCGAGTGTTGTGTACACACTCCGTCTGGTGGTCGGCGCCGCCGCCGGCCTTCCCTGCTCCGTAGTCAGGGGCTTGTGTCTGTAGTGAAGCGAATCTGTTTTGAATCGCCACACCAATCCCAGGGTCATCTCCTGGGCTTCTCCCGGGATTGTAGCCATCCAGGTCTCGCTGCTGGCTGCCTTGTCCTCGGAGGAGAGGCTGCGCAGTACTTGCGGATCGCTGCTGGCCCACTGCCTGAGATCAAAGCCGCCTTTGATCAATGAGGCGCGGAGTTTAATCAGGAGAGCCTCGGCTTCTTCCTGGGTTGAAAGGCTTTGTAGACGGTTGTCTACGTAGAAGCTGTTCTTTACGCTGTGTCGGACCTCTTCGTCCGCTGCTGGGTCCTCTGCTACATGTTTCTGTAGTGCAAATGTAGCACAGCAGGGGCTGCACGTCGTTCCGAAGGGGAGGACTTCCCATTGGTAGATGGCTGGGTGCTCATCTCCTGGCTTCTCTCTCCATAGGAACCGTAACAGGGGCTTGTCCTCCTCTACTAATCTCACCTGCAGGAACATTCCTTTAATGTCCCCGCTGATGGCCACCTTTTCCTGGCGGAAGCGGAGTAGAACGCAGAGTAGGGAGGGGCCGAGTGTGGGACCGGGCAGTAACTCTTTATTCAGATTTTGGGATCCGATCTGGTAGCTGCAGTTAAATACTATGCGGTCTTTACCGTTGTGATGGACCTTGTGGTGAGGCACGTACCACGATTCAGTGGTCTGGTCAGCCTCTTTAATGTCCATCTTTGTGACGTGTCCCGCTGTGATGAGCTTCTCAATCTCAGCGCGGTATACACTCTCTTGGGCGGGGTTCTTGGCTAAGCGCCGCTCCGTGTTCAGCAGGTACCGTTCTGTGGCGTCTGTCTTGGCGTGGAAAGTAGGCATTCCTTCTCGCCGCAGGAGTGGTGTGGCGTATCTCAACACGCCGTTGACCGGGACTCTCTTGGTCCCTGTCTCGAGGAGGTGAATGGCGTAAATGTCATCTTTAGAGCGAATGTCTTTCTTTCCGTTCTTAAAGGGCATTTGTTCCAAGGTCCATAGCCGCTCTACGTGTTGCAGGAGTGCGGTTTCTCCCTCTGTGACTCGGGAGTGGAGACATCTAGTGGCTGTACTTCGGTTGAGAGATTTGGCGAGCGGGCCTTGGAGAGTCCATCCCAAACGGGTCTCGACTGCTGCAGGACAGCCTCGGGGTCCGGTATGAACCCGGTCTATTGGGACAATGAGGTCTGCATGGTCGGAGCCTATCAACAGGGTCGGCATAGCATTGTCTATGAGCGGGATCGGTAACTTGCGCAGATGTGCATATTTCTCCATCAGCTTGGCGACGGGGTATGTGTACCGCGACAGTCCTATTTCTTGGCTGGTGAAAGCGTCTGTAATCTGGTACCGTCGCTCAGGCTGGCCGCTTGCTGCGATAGAGAATGAGACATTCTCGCCCTTTATCGTCTACAAATCTCGTCTTATTGTCCGAATTGTCATTTGGGTTTCGCTTCCCCGCAGCCCTAGCTGGGCCGCAGCGGAGGCGAGCAGAAGGGTCTTCTCTGACCCGTCATCGAGGACGGCGTAAGTGTCCAGGACTTTATTCTGGTAGCTTAGTGTCACACGCACTACTTTTAGGAGTACTCAGGCTCCACTGCTGCTGGCGGGATCGATGTACATGACGCTCGCTTTGCTGCTGGATGGTGCGGGTGAAGGGCGCCGTCTGTTACTGTCGTGAAGTATGTCCAGATGGGCTCCATCGCACTTGGTGCACCTTTTCTTTAAGTGGCATTCGGCTGCCATGTGTGAGCGCGCACAGCGAAAACAGCGCTTGTTGGACTTTATCCATTGACTTGCTTCCTCCGCGTTCAGCTTGGGGAAGGAGTCACATTGCGCTAGCCAGTGTTCTTTCTCACAGTAGGGGCACACTATCTTCCACTTCTCCGTTCTGGAGGGGGTACTGTGGCTCCTGCTGCTCGGTACTGACTCCGATTGGTGCATCACAGTCACCGATCTTCTTCCATCATTTAGTCGTCTGGTTCCTTCTCTGGAGCCAGGGGTGCTCCGTCCGAATGTATCTAGCCGTAGGCTGCTGACTTCTCTCGCCAGGAAGTCTGCTAGATCGAGGAGGTTCGGTTCGGGGCCATTCGGGTCTCGGTGGTCTCTCTGCCGCCTAAAACGCTCCTGTCGAGCGGGCGGCAGCTTCTCCAAGATCCTTTCCACATTTGAGTTGGCGTAAAGTTCATGCCTCCCCTTCTCTCTCTGCGCTCCCAACATCCCTACCAGGGACTGCACTCTGATGGACAGGTCGTCCAGTGCTCGATTGTCTATTGCTGGGGGTAAGCAGTCGATGTGTCGGATCTCCTGGATCACGTAATCCCATATGCGCCCATACCTCTGGTCCAATGCTACCAGCGCTGCTGTGTATGGGGTGGTGGAAGTCGCGTAGGCGAGCGCTATATTATGTGCGCGGGGTACCTTTAAGTGCTTCAGTAGGATGGCGTATTTATGGCGTTCATCCAATACATCCACCAACATGGTCTCCAGACACATGCGGAGTTCTGTATACTGGGCCCGGTTCTCTTGGGTGAAGTCGGGTACCATAGGCGTGCCAATGTATGACGCTGACTGTGGATACATCGGCGAGCGTTGGGGGAGAGGCCTCCTAGGCGAGTCTCCTCCCGCTCCTTGGTATGGGCTGGTACCGGCAGTGTACCATGGCCCGCTTGTCCAGGTGCTGTTCCTCGGTGCGGGTCGTGCGTCGTGCTCACCCGGGTATAGAGTCGGGGGTCTGTAGCGCAGCTCCGCGGGAGTATAGCCTGGGCTGTACCGGACCTCCTGGTCCGGTAGAGTACTGTGCTGTCGTCGGGCGTGGTTCTCCTCCTCTTCCTCTTCGTCTTCAGTTAGGTCATCCAGTGCTTGTAGTCTCTGGTTTAGCCTCTCCACAGGATATGCTGCTCCTTCCCGGTTGCTAGGTCTCGCTTGGACCGGTGGGGGGAGGTGGTCTGTGGGGGGTATAGACCTCGTCTGTTGGTCAAGTTCAGGGTTGTTTACTCGGCTAGGGGATGCCGCCCTGGAGGTGTGTCTAGACGAGTTCCTGGAGCCTCTGGCGGAGGGAGAGGGTGTTGTCCGTCTGATCAGCTGTTCTGTTAGTTGCGCTTGCTGTCTGTCGCGCTCTGCGTCCCGTAGAGCACCAGCAGCTGCTCGCTGGCTGTCTGCTCGATCTCGGGCCACATTCTCTTCCCTCTGAATGCGTCTTATTTCTAGACGTATATGCTCTTCTTCGCTCCGCTGCTGGATCTGCAGTCGGTCGCGTTCAGCAGCGGCGTTCAGGCTGATGAGGAAGGCCTGCTGTAGGGTCCTCTCTGCCTCGCTGGGAGAAGGCGGTTGTATAGGGGAGCCTTCCCTCGGGGTACTCCTTGCGGAGCCTTGGAGCTCTATCTCCACGGTGCTCTCCCCGTCTTCTTCCGTGCCGAGTTCTCTCTCGGTAGCGTTGTATTCCTCCCGGGACTCATCGGGGACTACTTCTTCAGTACTGGCGGGGTGTGAAGTCATGTCTGGTTCCCACTGGTCCCCACCGTGAACTTGGTCAGTTACATTAGAACCCGTAGGGGCCTCTATGGTCGGGGTAGTCTGGGCGTTGGGGTTAGACATACTTTTACTTTCTAGTTTTACCGCGTTTACTGTTAGTAGAAGACTAGGTTGTTGACTGACAGCGTAGGCCTCTAAGTACTGAGGGAGCCGTCGTTCGCGCTGCAGGCGTTGGTTAGGAGGATCGTTTCGTGGAGTGTTCATCATAGGCCATTTCAATATTAATAACACTATATTAATATTACACTAATTACCATCCGGCTCGAAGGACCAATTGTAACTGAGGGGTACAATTCCCTGACTGTATTACTAGATATGATACTTACTACCACTACCTTTGTACTTTATATTCGGCCACCCAGTACTCTGCATAAATATATTATGATAAACACTCTCACGTAGATGAAACGGATCCAACACAAATGTACGAAGTCGAAGTATGTATTTATTCCTACACAGCAATGGTGTGTAGAGCAAGCACTTAATCACTTAATTACATTTATGAATTGAAATAGTATGCACTTTTATGGCAAAGAGTATTCGTCGGTATATCAATAGAGAATGTCCAATCTCTGATGGCGCAGGTGGTAAATATACGACCTGGAATAGTTAAGGAATAACAGCAATGATACTTTAATGATTATAAGACTGGATACACTAGGGGGGTTAATCCGGTCGCTTGTAAGACAACAGGAGTAGGAGGGGGGGGGGGGGTAGAGTCTGGCTGCCTCGTCCGGCTAAGGGTATCCTGGGTGAACCCACAGTAGTGCAGTTCAATGCGCCAGCGATCCTTGGACCACAGATGAAAGCAGCTGGACTCTCTGTGGGCCGGCTCTCTCCGGTCCACGGAGGAGAGACGTGAAGCGACCTCGTCTTGCAGAGCGCCTCCTCACCTTGCGTCCTCTCCAGGGGGGGGGGTTCCAACACACGGCAGTGTCGGGGGTCTTTATCCATGGAATAATCACTGTACACAAAGCATAATCCGTGCCTGGGAAGGCGGGCTGTCGTCGGTAGAATAATCCGGTATGCAGGTCCACTCGCTCGTCGGCTCTGGGGCTCCTCGGGTGCAGCCTCACATGGGGTCGGCCACCCTGGATAAGCAGCCAGTTCTCTGCCCGAAACGATGGGGTACTGACTACGATAGTATTCTCACCGCACGAAGCACTACCTATGAATAGACTATTATTAGCTTAATAGACTACGTCCAACTCGACGATATAGTGCCAAATATGACTATTCAAATATTAATATACACGATGTCTCAATACCGATGGTAGGCCGAACTTGGCCTTACTCCCACACGTGGCGTCGCGGGGAGGCTTTACGTCTGTCACTCTATTGGAGGGTAAGAAACTGGACTAAAAAAAGGAAGTCCTACTTTAGTAGCGCAGTATATATACGCACTATGAACAAATAGTACCGTTAGTGGTGCGGTAGCCAGATTCCTACGCGGAACTAGGACTTGTTCGTACATGTTGAGCGGTACGTTTGAACTGGGTCTGGGGGGTATGGCAGCTTGGCACCAAGGTCTCGACCAATAGTAGAATGGAGACTATTATGGGATGTTCAGTAGGCTAGAATGGATATTCAATGCATATTGTACAAGGAATATACAAGGGATATCAGGGAATATTAGAGAATATACAAATACAATTAAATATATATATATAATAAATATATATATTCGGTTTAATCTGGCCCTTCACAACAACATGTATGTACAGAGTTGTAGTACATGTACAGTGATACAGGTGTAAAGACAGTATCGTAGTAGTCATACCATACCACACATCTGTTAGATGTGGCATGCCTTCAGCTAATAGTACATCAGTCAAAGACTGAGTTATTCAACATCCTGACACAGCCTTGGCAGTTTTCTTTTGTTTTGAATATTTTATTTAGATTTTCCATTATTCAAAACATACACAAATGGCAATACCGAGACAATTACAGGACAGTAATAACAGCAACAATAACAACAACTATATGTGGGTGCCTATATACGCCTATGGTAAATGTGTAGGATAAAGTGCTAGAGGTCCCTACATATGTAAACAAACACATCAGGAAAACAAACAACAAGAAATAACTATTTTCAGAGACATTGAGAGATACAGGATGACAGGATTGATTGATTGATTGAAAATTTTATTAATGTCCACCTCGTTTCAAACTGGTTAGGCTTAGGCCCTCTTTCGAAGTTGGTTATGCTTAGAGTTTGGAATCAGGGCTGGTGGTCTATCGCCCTGCTCTAAAGATAAACTCTAAGCATTACCGACTTCGAAAGAGGGCCTAAGCCTAACCAGTTTGAAACAAGGCGGACATTAATTACATTTTCAATCAATCAATTCAATAACCCAAGCTCACTTACAAGAGCGCACCTCCGTGTGAGCGTGTGTTATTGGTTTGATTGATTGATTGAAAATTGTATTAACAGTGAAATGCATGTCCTTTTGACGAATGGCATCTAACAACCGACTTCCTGCGATTTATATTTTGTTCCACAATTACTCATGACCCACCAATTACATAATCCGACATTGTGTAAGAAACTAACACATTCGCCGTGACAGAATCGTTTTTGAATGAGTCGTTATGACGCTTTCAACCCATCCATTCCAGCGTTTCCGTTAGCCGGTAATTACCGGTATTTGACCGCCAAAATCTGTTGAAGTCCGACATATTTAATCTCTCCGGTCATAGTGTCCGGTGAAAATAGTTCCCTCTGGGCACAGTTTGATTATTTGAATTGTATTTGGATGGGCTGGAGTTGGGTGGCCTATGCGATGAACGAAACAATCATTGCGTTTGTTGTCGTTGCTTCGCTCAGCGAGAGCTTGCTGCTGGATTTGCGGAAGGCATGCAGCTGCAGACCCACAGAACCCACCAGCTTTGCTGGCACAGTGCGGTCCCCAGACCTGGAAAGCTGCTCTGCGGGTCTGCAGCTGGATGCTTCTTGCAAACTAACTGCGGCCGGCTCGCGCTGATAACAGCTTTCATTGTTGGACCGGCTGCTTGGTGGAGCAACGATGAAACGAATGTAATGAATCGTTCGTCGCATGGGCTATTTAATTTTGGCCTGTTTTGGTACGGTTCGGGTGGTCAAGTTGTGCTTGGAGGGAGTTGTTTTCACCGGACATTATGACCAGCACCAAGTCGTTGGGAGGTGGAGATATACATCACGCAAACCCACGATAATGTTGCCGTCAGCCGTCTCTCTCTGCAAAATGTCTCAGTTCTTCGCTTGATATAATTAATACAAATGTCCAATATAACGGAATTCGTTAGCTCATAAAAATGTGATTATAACAGACTGCTGTTTAGTGTCGGACCGACTGCCCACATACGCGGTCTATTTTATTTCAAGTCAGCAGCAGCACGGAGTATCGAGGGACTTATTTTATTTGGAATATATTAATGACTGTATACGCAAAAGTAGCCTATAGTTTTAAGTAATAATATTATAAATCTACATGCCTTGAGGATGACATTCTTTATTCAATTGTTTTAAAGCTCAATAAACTATGACCGGAATTAATCTCATTTGTCCGGTAGATTGAAATCTTGCAGGTCACGGAGACCGGCAACAATTTTTTCTAACGGAAACCCTGATCCATTCGTAAAGATTATTGTCCGCTATCTTGGTTTTTCCTATGAGAAAGTCAAACTGGCGGAGTGATTGTAATTCGGTTGTGGGCGGGTTCTGGGATCACGAGCGTGTGTTATAAGAAATAACCACGTCTAACTTGACTGTTTCAGCCAATCGGAATCGAGAAATTTGCATGCCATTGTATAATTGAGGTGAGATCAGGTTACCACATGCGGGCTGTTTGTGTTCTCCTTCGGTCATGGCGTGCTTTATCGGGGGGGGTGTCTTGGATGGGGATGTGGTGGGGATTGATGTGTGAGGTGTTCCGGGGGGGGGGGGGGGGGGGGTTCACATGCCTTCAAGCGACATTATATATGTTATGCCTATTCTTAAATCTGCACGTCTACATTACACTACTTTTATTGTCTTTTATACCTATTCTTATGTCTGAAGTTTATGCAATTTTCTTATTTTGTCAATTTGTGTGCTGATTTTATGCCCATGTTCATTTATTTGTCTTTTAAATTATTTTTTTTACTAATTGCTGTGGTGCACTCTGGACTGAGAGTACTATGTAGATAGATATTAATATGTATTATTGTTATATTGTAGAAATGTGTGCATTCTATTTTATACTTGCTATACTTATTTTATTTTATACTTATCCTTGTCTAGCACAGTCTCTGGAGCGTAACAGAAAGAAGCATTTTGTATAAAAGTATTCTGTACTTCTGTATGACAACTAATAAAGAAACTTGAACTTGAAACTTGAAATGTCAGCTCCACAAACTCCTGTGAGACGTGCAACATGTCCTCAAAGTGGCACACGATGAAGAGATGGGCCTTGCGCCTCAGATCAGGGCAGGAGTAGATGTCCGTGAACCTCCAGATGCCGACACAGTTTTCCAGAGACAGCTGGCCTTCTAGGAAGTCAGAGCACGCTCCTACTATGCCAGTGACGAGAAGCTGGTCTGCAGCCACCAGAAGCTCTTCCACGTTCTCTGCTGTCACCAGCACAAAGCGTGTGTAGGAGTACTCTATGATGAGCTGCATCATACCCGGGGACACCCCAGGGATACTGTAGACTGCTTTCTCTGAGTCGCTCCAGCGAGTGAAGAGGGCTCTGTGGGACGCAGAGTATAGAGATATCTGATGAGTAAACAGTAAGCAACATTCTGTCCTGTGTAGTAATATATGTTCACTGTAGAAGTATAGGGTCTTAGCACAATAGAAGTATAGTATATTTTTACAGTAGAAGTACAGTAAAGTATATGTTTACAGTAGAAGTACAGTATATTATCTGTTTACAGTAGAAGTGCAGTATAGTATCTTTTTACAGTAGAAGTACAGTATAGTATATGTGACTCGCCGTGACCAAACCCGATTTGATCCGCAAAGGGGGAGGTGCTCTGAAATGAAGAAAATGTCTTGCTGTTTAGAAAATCCTAAAAATCGAAATCTTGATTTTTTTTACATATTTGAATTGTCATTAATGTGTTCCATTATTTGCCCTTAGTTGCAAACTTAAATACAACTTGTAAATGAGGTAATTATTGTTATAATAGTTCCACAAATTTTCTTCCAAGTGAGGAGAAAAAACTACACGCGCGGGCTGTGGGCCTGTCCACAGGGGCCAAGTACTGTACTTAATAGGTGTTAACACACAGACGTCATTAGCTTTAGAATAACACACTATTAATACACTATCTTAATGTTATAAGTTCAGATGATTTATAAGCAACGTAACGCAGTGTCTAAAAAAAAGATAAAAAAAAAGAGGCCTTGACGGCCTTTATAAAACGTGTGTTTTAACTTAATTAAAAACCATTAAAACACAGTTCGAATTTTATGAGCGAACGAATTTCGGTAGGGTGCATTTTTTCCAACCTAATGGCTAAAAGTAAATTAATTTAATACGGAAACGGAGTGATAAAAAATGGCTTTTTCATCAGCTTTTTCATTATTGTGGGGGCCCTGATGTAAACTGCGCTGGGGCGCGATGAGGGCGCGTTAACCCTTTCACTGCCACACTACAGAAGCGCTTAGTAATGCTTCGCCTCAACTCCGTTTCTGGTAGAACTAGTGAGCGAATCTTTAATATTTTTTTTGATTCATATTCAGAGGTAATTCGTCGAGATATTTATAATTGGTATTTATCAAAAATAAATATTAGAAATATGGTAAAAAAAACTATTTATCCGTTTTTTTATCCGTCACTACCACACTACAGAAGGTTAACCTTTCACTACCACACTACAGAAGGTTAACCTAGTTGTTGTGTCTTTCACTACCACACTACATGTATTTACATCTAAATGCTTATTGGTCAGGCGGTGACGTCATTAAGTTGATGCCATTGATCGGTGAGTATTAAACAGAGAGCAGGGCAGTGCATGTTTGCCAGTCACCATGGAACCCAGTCAACCCACAGCGAGGGCACTTGCCGAGGCATTAAACCGGTTTGCTCACTTCGGAGCACACTGTGTTGAAGATGAACGCGCTTTAGGAACATTCATCACGGATTTCTTTCCGCAGAAGAAAAATCCAAAAAGAAACTCAGATTCTGGTTCAGAAGAAGAAGACAATTGTGACGAGTTAGAGGCAGATGATGGTGATGGTGACAACACTAACGGATTTGAAGACGAGGCAGAGCCAGAAAATGATGGTGATGGTGGTGATGGTGACAACACTAACGGATTTGAAGACGAGGCAGAGCCAGAATCTGATGATGGTGACAACACACCTAACGGATTTGGAGACAAGGTAGAACACGTAATGTGCGTTGTGGAAGTTGAATCTGACGAGAACCACGAACGCCAAATGGAAAGACTTTTGCGATTTACTTGTAAATGCGTCCAGGTTGATAAAGAAAATGACATTCTTAATCGGCGGTCATGTATCACAAAATTGGACCGTGATGAAGTTTACACAAGGCGTTTTGAGATAGCGGCTCTCGAAGAGGATCATAAAGACTTGATTATTATGGCGCAGCTCCAGGCTTTTGGTCGAAAGTCAGAATGGACTATCGGAAATAAATCGATTTCCAAAAAAAGACAACGTGCTTACACAAACTATTTCTTCGGGGCGATACAAATCTGCCGTGAAGCTTTCCTCTTCATCCACGGGTAAGTTATTATTATTGTCTATTTAAAACTAATATAGTACATCATGCCTATTTTTTTTTAAATGATAATAAAATCTTGAAACTTGATTAGTCTTGTTTATTATCAGGGTCCCCCATTTTATTAAAACTAATTATAGTACATTATAGTAGAGTATAGTAGCATAGTATAGTATAAAGTATAGCAGATAGTATAGACCAAAGACACTATTTGTGTCTTTTGATTTGTGCCACAATTACAATAACTATCTCTCTCTGTCTCCACAATCATGTAGACTGGGTGTGGTACAGACAGGTACCGGTACTTGTGATGATGATGATGATTGATGATGATGATCTAACTATCTCTCTCTGTCTCCACAATCATGTAGACTGGGTGTGGTACAGACAGGTACCGGTACTTGTGATGATTGATGATGATGATGATCTAACTTCTCTGTCTCTGTCTCCACAATCATGTAGACTGGGTGTGGTACAGACAGGTACCGGTACTTGTGATGATGATGATCTAACTATCTCTCTCTCTGTCTCCCCCCCCCCCCTCTTCTCTCCCAAGAATAGGTAAGGATCGCTTGATTGCAATAAGCAAACACATGTCAGAAAATGGCATGTGTCTTCGCACAAAGAAGCGATCGCCATGCAACAACAAGCATTGCATAAAATATGAAGATATCGGTGTGGTCACTGTGTGTTGTGTATTTACTGTAATTAATTATTCACACTTTAGTGCAAAGAATGTCATTGGCAAATGATACAAATGCATTGATATTGTTATGTGCCCTGTACTAACGTTTCACTTTATTATTGCAGCTTTGATTCCAAGGAACCTGGTGTGGTTGTGGCAAAGATGTCTATTGATGGCGCTGAAACCAGATTCCAGCTGCTCCGTGACGTCCGTGTCCTGCCGCCTATAGATGGACTTCCTGTGCTGCCACCACCGGGACTGGACTCTGCAAGACAACACTATCTGTTCCACAAGATCAGAGAGTTCTGTGATGAGGAAGCCCAGGACGTAACATGCCCGGCACCACCAGCCAAAATATCCAGCGGCGGTTCAAAAAGACCACGGTGATCATCTGGAGAGGCCATCAGAACATTGAACATTGACTTTAGCATGTCTATTTTTATCTCGTGTTATTTTAAATGCTAATAAAATCTTGAAACTTGATTTTGTCTCTTGTTTATTATCAGGGTCCCTTTCACTACCACACTACAGAAGGTTAACCCTTTCACTACCACACTACAGAAGGTTAACCTTTCACTACCACACTACAGAAGGTTAACCTTTCACTACCACACTACAGAAGGTTAACCTTTCACTACCACACTACAGAAGGTTAACCTTTCACTACCACACTACAGAAGGTTAACCCTTTCACTACCACACTACAGAAGGTTAACCTTTCACTACCAGACTACAGAAGGTTAACCTAGTTGTTGTGTCTTTCACTACCACACTACATGTATTTACATCTAAATGCTTCTGGAGAGGCCATCAGAACATTGAACATTGACTTTAGCATGTCTATTTTTATCTCGTGTTATTTTAAATGCTAATAAAATCTTGAAACTTGATTAAGTTTCTTGTTTATTATCAGGGTCCCTTTCACTACCACTACCAGTCACCAGACTCATTTTAATAACAAAGAGCCTCAGACTGGAAAGCTGCCAGGTGTTAATTGCCCTAGAGAGAGGGGGGCCATGGATTACAATGACTTCTGGGTAGTGTTGTAGTTGTTTCACTATTGTCACTGAATAGCCTGCTCGTCTCTTGAAGGCTATTATCTCTGAATACGTTTTGTGATAATCACCATGAATCATAGGAAGTAGCTTGCAAAGTATCCCACCAAAATGTTCAAGTGATGGCTTATTTTGAAGGTATGAATCTGTACTTTCATAATATGTAAAAAAAAATGAAGATCCCTCAACATGACCCTGAAGTCCATACCTGGTCACATATGTTTACAGTAGAAGTACAGTCTATTATATTTTTACAGTAGAATTACAGTATATTATATTTTTACAGTATACGTACAGTATAGTATCTTTTACAGTAGACGTACAGTATAGTATCTGTTTACAGTAGAAGTACAGTATGGTATCTGTTTACTAAGCAAGCTAACCTGAACCAAACTAACCTGAACCAAGCTAAGCTGAAGCAAGCTAAACTTACCTGAAATAGTCGCTGCAGTCACACAGGAGGGCTTTGTGGGCATTCAACTCGGTGCTGTTGACTTTAATAACCACATCACAGAGCCTTCCCTCCAGACGCAGCTCATTAAGGATTGTACAGGACATTGTTTCCTTTTCCATGTGGGGATTTTAAATTGTATCTACAGAATATATTCAAGCTTACAGACAAATAGCCGGAAACAACAAGTGAGATCTTCACTTGTCTTCTGAGATCTGAGATCTTCTTCTTCTTCTTCTTCTTTAGAATTTCCAGGAGTGTAGACGCATCGTGGAGAATTGTTGAATATATACTGTACACAAATGTTCTAGAATGTACTATTATGACATCATACTGTGAAAACAAATGTTCTAGAATGTTCTATTATGACATCATACTGTGACATCACAAATGTTCTAGAATGTTTGATTATGACATCATACTGTGACATCACAAATGTTCTAGAATGTCTATTATGACATTATACTGTGACATCACAAATGTTCTAGAATGTTTGATTATGACATCATACATCCAGTGATGGGAATAACGGCGTTGGCGTTACTAACAGCGTTAGTTTTTTCAGTAACGAATAATCTAACGGATTACTCTTCCAATCTTAATAACGCCGTTACCGTTACTGCCAAAAAATGTGGCACGTTACTATGATTGAATCTGTTTTTTTCATCAGACAGATCTCTCCGCTGAGAAGCAATACTTTTTTTTCTTGGTTAGTGGGCAGTGCGCGATTGGCTGAGGTTGAGAAAAATGTCATGGTAAGCTAATCAGAGGTAGAGGTGGCCGGGTGTTCGAAAGAATCCAGAGTCTGACACACAGCGACAACACAAGTGACTCAGTCAACGACAGACCGCGGTTATGTGTACGTTTTGATAGTGTAACGCTTGGTGTGCTATTGAAGTTGAGAACACAGTTAGCAGACAAGGGAGAAGGAACGTAGGCAGAGACGAGGAGCGATGCTTGAAGAAGGGTGTTTACTTCTTATCCAAATGTAAATACAAAACAACACTACTAATAACACAACGACGGAAAACAAGAAAACGACAGAAGTATACAGGACTCACTAGACATCAACGGGGAAGGCAGGCACGACACAGGGAACACACACGATACTGGAGGAATGTCGCCACCAGGAAGGGAGGACAGACAGACACCTAAATACCCCAATCAATTAATAATCAACAACACCTGGCCAACACAGAATCACAACATACACAATGACAGTAAAGCAATGACAAACTAAACAACAACTAGACACTACGGCAATGACACACAACAACACAACAGGGGAGTAACATTACACATAGACAGGGGTGGCCCAAGACAATAAACAATTAGACACTACATCTATAACTTGGAACCACAGTAGAATGGCCACCTGTACCAACAGGTTAGTCTGGCCACTAGAGGGTAGGAGACCAATGTCAGGAGGAGAGCAATGTCCAATGTTATTCTCCTGCCGGTCAGCAGGACTGGCCCTTGGGTCGTAACAGATAGTTTGTTTGGCGAGCCCAAATAATCCAAAAATAATCCAACGAACAACACAAGCGAGCAGTCAACGAGCATGGGCATTTTTTGTTCACTCTTGTGTTGCAGCGCACGACACTACAGTAGTGGAGGCTACAGCCTTATCAACAGTGCTGCACTTCCTGGTTTAATAGCACAGTCTTCAGGTGCTAAAGCATGTCTTAAATGTCATGATTAGATTAGTAGATGATTAGATTAGATTCTTATATCTGTATGTTGTGTATGTTATAAATGTCATGAATTGAAAATGGGGGACCCTGATGTAAACAAGACGAAAGACTCTCTGGTCTGCATCCCTGTTGTGAAGGGCCAGATTAACACTGAGAATCTACGTTTTATTATTTTATATAACTTGTATATTATTTATATATATAAGCTATATCCCTTTAAGCCTCCGTTTGAATCATAGCATTATTCGCTTTCCTCATTGGACAACGCCCTTGACACTAGCGGCGCCAACAATCGCGCCCCCCAGACAAGTTCAAAGACGAGTTCGGACAAGTTGAGACATGCCCTTGGCCAGCGCATTGATTCCGGACAAGAGATGCGGTTGCGCCCTAGAAAGCACTCTAAGTATATATATTGTGGAAGGCGCAAGCAGCAGCAGTTCGTTCGACCTAACCTAACGTGAAGTGAAGCATGAACCTAGCAACTAGTGTGAACCTGAGCAAGTGTGTGTGGACTTAACGTAATTAGTTAAGTCCATAATTAACATAATCCGTAATTAACACGAGGTGAACCTAGCAGCAGAACTATTGGACTTGTGAGCAGTGGAACCTACCGCGGTGTATCGTTACGGATAACTAGTAGCTCCTTAGATACGACCTTGATATTGTAGAACCATTGTTGGTGGATTATAGTGACTTGTGGAAACGTAGTACCGTGGAGAAGAGCATCGTTAATACCATTGTCGTTTGGATTTAACTACCCTGAAGATCTGCATCGGGCTAGCTTCGAGGACGAAGCTAGCTAGCTATCATCACTGCCGTCGGGCACTGGATTAAGAGCTATTACCCTGCTATCGATCACTTGGATTACAAGGACCGGATCCGTATAAGACCCCCTTTCTTCAGTGACCAGCCGGAGTATCCGCCTATTCTTCAATCCTCTGGAGTTTACCACTCCGTGGAGGAAACCACCAGGCTCCAGCTATACCCTCGTTTGCCCCCCTATATCGCCATCTCACGCCATGCAGCGTTCCGGTCTAGTATCCTTAGCCTAGGAATTATTCATTCCCACTGACTTTGATACTCTGACATTCTAATATCATTCGCCATAAAAGAGCGACCAAGTAATTCTCAGTTGTATATTTGACATTGATAATAAAATACTGTAAACCTTATTTCTTTGTCACCGTGCCGTCTATTGAGTGTCTGCCATATTTAACTGTACTGTCTGGCAAGTAATAATAATATGTAGTAGTGGTTTAATCTATCACAATCTTTAATACAGTCAGGGTTTTGTAACCCCTCAGTTACAATCCCCTTAACAATTGTGTGTATTGAGCTGTACTGTACTGTACCCATCCTGTAATATGTTAATTAAAATGTTCAATCAATCAGTATATATTTGTTATTTATTTTTGGTATAGGCTAGTGCTTAACACGCATAATTTAATGTTGCCCAGTTGTGGCCTGTTGAGGGGCAATACATATCAAAAGTTCCAAAACATCTATTGTGTTTGTATTTGTATGATCCACTATATAAACATAGTAATTATAATATCTACATACATGGCATTTGATTGGAGGCTAGTCTCACTTTGTCCCACAGCAACATTAAAATAGTTTAGATTTGTGTATGTTGTTTATGTAACAAATGTACTTGAAAGTAACGCAATAGTTACTTTCTGAGGTAACTAGTTACTTTTATAATTTGTAACTGAGTAAGTAATGTAGCTACTTTTTGGAAGAAGTAACTAGTAACTGTAACTAGTTACTTTTTTAAAGTAACTTACCCAACACTGGTGACATCACAACGGAACATGTTTGAGTTCAATTTGAATAATTTAAATATGTTGACATTAAAAAATAACTAATAAAATGATAAATAAACTACATAAAACAATGATACAAATTATAATAAAATATTTAAGTCAAATTTATAGAAATAATGAAAAATAAGACAATGAAATAAAGATAAGAATTCATTTAAAAGCTATTTTAAAAAGGTACGTTTTGAGCAGTGCCAACCGAGTCTGCTGTCCTAACAGACTTGGGGTCTGTAGGGTAAGCACTTATTCCCTCCGCCCTGAACATTTATGGAGATGTATGGGCCTTTTAAGTCAGTGATGAAAGTGTCTTTCAAGGATAAGTGAGCTCCTGCACTGATTATTATAGTTCAATATTCAATATTTGATCACCAAAACCCCCCCAAAAGCATGAAAAGGCCCCTCCCCGCCCAAAAAGGGCCCCCAAAAATAGCACAGGCCCAGTGCCCTTTTCAGCCTTTGAGCACCTGCCTCTCTAAAGTCCTGTGCACGTCCCTGGTCTCATAGATAGCGCTATGGGTGTGCTTCCACGTTCGTCTGGTCTAGTCCGGTTTAATCAAACCCTTGATCCGGTTCTGCTGGCTTACTGTGAACACAGTAATCAAACTCAGGTCCAAACAAACAAACTTCCAAATGACCCCGGAGCAGTTCGTTTGAGGTGTGAATGGGAATATCTGCCCAAATGTACGATTTTCCATCATGATAAGGTTATTATTTTTGCAGCTGGTCAGGCCAAATAATAATGTACTAATTGATATAAGAAAAATGCCTTGCATGCATAAGTTCATACACAGGTGAGGCACCTAATTAATCACTGACAGTGAATTGGAAAACATGTAGTATTTCATCATATTTTTGCAAGCCAAGTTGGGGATCACAAGATTATATTTGGCATTTAATTAGAACGTTTGGTGCGTTTGTCAATTTTGGCAACGAAAAAGAAAAAAAATCCCCTAACACCTATTTCGTTTTTTGGCAGCACGCCTCTGTTGACATTTTGATTGAGGTTTGCGGGTTTAACCCTTTCACTGCCACACGACAGCCGGTTAACCCTTTCATTGTGACAATACAGAAGGTTAGCCCTTTACTATCACACAACCGACGGCGATGCTCCATCATTAGCTTTGCTGATAAGTGGGGCCTTCACTGGACGTTTTAAATCATGCTATCCCAGCAGATGTCAGTGTTACTCAACATATACAGGAACCCACTGTGACTAACTGGACCCTACCTGTGCACTCTGAGCATGGCACTAAACAGGTTGAGGGGTTCCATTCCCCCCTGGGACCACCCATACTGAAAAGCAGGGGCTCCCATCTTACAATACCATACTGCACAAAAAACACTTTTGGTTTACATTTGGATTTAGGCTAGAAACTTTCCATTGTAAAGCATTCCGTGTCCTAGTATAAGAAAAGCACCTCTGTATAGAAATGCAGTCATTCGTTACGAGCAGGAAAGCGGTATACTCTTGCCTCTAATAAAAGATATAATTTGTATACCACAAACACGCTCACACTGCAGGCCAATTAGCATCACGTTATTAAGGTACATTGGTACTGACTACTTCCAGGACTACAAACAGAAGTGGGGATAAGCACAGGAATCATTATTGTAATGGTGGAAATAGCCAGCTCCAGATTTCTGTCTGTTTAAGGTCAATAGGAATGACATGATTCAGTGAGTCTGCTTGCCTGTGAGTCTGTTTTCATTGATTCCATGTCTTTTTATTAAAAGGAATCGCATAATGATGGAGTGTCCTTTTCAGCATTGCATGTAAGATTAAGTTAAAGGATACGGTCAAGATGAAATAAAAAGCTGTGAAATATTCCCTTTAATAATCAGCATAATGTTCTGTTAACTGTCTAGGATGGTATGACATCATATGTGACGTCTAGGACAGCTAAGGTGTGACATCATGTGTCTAGGATAGGTAACGTTAAGGTATGACATCATGTGTCTAGGATAGGTAACGTTAAGGTATGACATCATGTGTCTAGGATAGGTAACGTTAAGGTATGACATCATGTGTCTAGGATAGGTAACGTTAAGGTATGACATCATGTGTGTAGGATAGGTAACGTTAAGGTATGACATCATATGTCTAGGATAGGTATGGTATGACATCATGTGTCTAGGATAGGTACGGCATAACAGAGAGGAGCTAAGGAGGAGGAAACTAACTGGGACATCAGCAGCACATGTGCAAGGAGCAGCTACACAGTGACCATGTTAACAGGTTAGAGCAGCTACACAGTGACCATGTTAACAGGTTAGAGCAGCTACACAGTGACCATGTTAACAGGTTAGAGCAGCTACACAGTGACCATGTTAACAGGTTAGAGCAGCTACACAGTGACCATGTTAACAGGTTAGAGCAGCTACACAGTGACCATGTTAACAGGTTAGAGCAGCTACACAGTGACCATGTTAACAGGTTAGAGCAGCTACACAGTGACCATGTTAACAGGTTAGAGCAGCTACACAGTGACCATGTTAACAGGTTAGAGCAGCTACACAGTGACCATGTTAACAGGTTAGAGCAGCTACACAGTGACCATGTTAACAGGTTAGAGAGCAGCTACGAGCATCATTTAGCTGGCTATGGGCGCCATAGAAACGAGCATCGTTTAGCTGGCTATGGGTGCCATAGAAACGAGCATCCTTTAGCTCGCTCTGGGCGCCATAGAAACAAGCATCGTTTAGCTGGCTCTGGGTGCCATCCATCCTTGGAGGGAGAATGGAGGTGAAACGGGTCTAATAAGCAACACCTAAGTGGCTAAATTGCCAATTTAAAGGGAGGTAATTAATTTCTGGATTGATATGAGGGTGATTACCAGCCAGCCACGAAGGCCCGGCTGTGTGTCGGAGGGAGGGGTTCATTAGCACAGAGGAAGACAAAGTGGATCTCTATTAGGTCCCAGAGATCCGACAGCTCTAGTTTGTAATCCTAAAGGTCCTAAAGGAGAACCGGGACCTTCTGCTCTGCATACCGTTCAGACCACAGGACGGTTCTCATGGGACGTTCTCACTCAACGCAGTCAAGTCCAGCAGCACGCCTGCATTCAGTTAACCCTTTCACTGCCACACGACAGCCAATTAACCCTTTCACTGTGACAATACAGAAGGTTAGCCCTTTACTATCACACAACCGATGGCGATGCTCCATCATTAGCATCGTTAGCTCCGCGGATGCGTTGTGTGATAGTAAAGGGTTAACCTTCTGTCGTGTGGCAGTGAAAGGGTTAAGGAGATACGAAGCTAACTTTGTTTTCCACAAAGTGCATTGTCTGTGAGCCACCACTAGGAGTAGAGAGACTAACTGTGAGTGAATTACAGTAACTGACTGAATTGCTGTAATGTTTAGTTTTACCACGGTAATGGTAAAAGTAATTTATTGCCATGATATTACTGTTGTACTTTTATAATAACATGATATAATCCAGATTAAACCAGATGTAAAAAAATAAATAAAAAAAGTAGTACTCATTTTATATACACGTGTACATTGTAATAATAATAATAATGATAATAATAATAATTAGGTAGGAGGGGTGACACCCTTTACAATTCAAACTACTTCTACTTTCAGCCCGGAAATGCACTCCTACACAGAGCTGCCTCTACACCTGTACGTCACACTGAAACACACTCCTTTTTTTTTTTTTTAATTTTTTTTATTATTGCAAAACAAAACTTATTAAAAGTCAGTACTCAACACACAATGTATAATGAAACTTTCAGTAAAGGTGGTTAAAATATATGCAAGTACAGAAACAGGATAAAACAAAAATAGTCAATAATAACATTTTAACCGTATACAGTGTATATCCAGCGAAGTTACAATTATATAAATGTTAGTATATAATATACCCCTAATACCTATTTTCTAAAACCCTACACACATATGCTCCAGCTCAAACCCCCCCCTCCCGGACCCCCTCTTGGATAGTACCTCCATTATCCCTCACTCCTAACCAGACACCACCATTATAGGCTAGCTTTAATTCTCTCCACCACTTCTAACCACATTGACATTTTGGATTCATTGAGCCCCAGAATTCTTGCTGTAGATATTTCTTGATATATCACATCGAGATATGTAAGAAACCACACTTTCCGGCACATTTTTTCCGGTTGAAACCAACGTGATGCGATCAGTTTTTTAGCTACTGTGATACCCGATAAAACCAATCTTTTTAGTTGTGGATTCACTGCAAACTCAAAAACATCATTCAATAGCAATACCGCGGGGTGTACAGGTATATTCCAAAATACGAGTATTGATAATTGTTGGGACACATCTTTCCAGAATGCCTTAACTGGTGGGCAGTCCCAATACATGTGCATAAATGTTCCTTCGTCCCCATTTGTACATTGGGAGCATTTGGAGTCTTGTATAAGCCCCATTTTGCACAGCCTTATAGGAGTCAAGTATGTCCTGTGAATATAGTTCAGATTGATTTGTTGATGATCCGGGTTCCTTGATGTAAGTCGGACATTTGCCCAGGCTCCTTGCCAATCAAAGTCATTTTCCAGGTCTGGTATATCCCTCCTCCAGACATTGTCTAGTTGAAGGGTTTCATACGAGGACGTTAGTAATTGATAATAAAAACCTGATACAAAACCTCCCAATGTATCTCTTTCATAGAAAAATTTGTGGTATCTGTGGTGTTCAATTGGTATGTGTAATGGAACACCGTGAGATATCATACAAAGTCGTAACTGTATGTAAAAAAGCCATGTGGACTCGGTGAGGTTAAACTTTATGCATATTTCGACATAACTACAGAGGCCCCTATTAAAAATATCCCCTAATGAGTGTATGCCTCTCTCTTCCCATATAGGGAATCTTATAGGTCGTTTTCCCATTAAGAGAGCATTGTTATTGAATATGGGAGTGTGATTATGCCATACTTGAGGGTTAGGAAATTTCCTTTGTGTTTCCCGCCATGTCCTGATTGCATGAGTAATTATTGGGCAAAATTCTCGCTCACAATGCTTGATTGAAAGTTTAGTGTATGCTATGTCTTTCAATCTCTGTGGGGCTACTATGTTTTCTTCTAATTTTCTCCAAGATACCAAAGCCTCGGGGTCAAACCATATCTTCTTCAATGGTCTTAATGTGAAGGCATTAAAATATTGTAAAAAATCTGGGACTGCCATGCCACCGTCTGCTTTATTTCTCTGTGCGGTGGATCTTTTTATGCGAGGTGGTTTGTTATTCCAAATAAATTTGTATGTGGAGGTTTGTAATCTTTTCCAGTAGCCCTCTGGAGGAGGTAACGGAAGCATTGAGCTGAAGAAATTGATTCTTGGTAATACATCCATCTTAACTATTGATACCCTTGCCTGTACTGAGTTTTTAAGTTTTGCCCACCTGTCCAGGTCGTCCTTGATTTTGTTCTGTATTTTTGTGTAATTGTGCTTCACCGTTTGTCTTATGGTGGGAAATATTTCCACACCCAAGCATCTGAAATGTTTGACCATGGGTATCGCACCTGGGAGGGTTGTCTCTTTTTTTGCACTGGTGTTAAGAGGAAGAAAAGCCGACTTAGGCCAATTTATTTTAAATCCCGATAAATCACCAAAGTTCTCTATCAACTTGAGTATAAGCGGCAATGTGTTGTTGGGGTTTTGCATGAATAATATTACGTCGTCCGCATATAAACTAATTTTATGATGTGTGCCCTTGATTACTATTGGTTCTATGTGTTGGGATTGTCTTATAAATTGTGCTAAAGGTTCTAATGATAGATCGAATAGTCCGGGACTAAGAGGGCAACCTTGTCTGGCTGAGCGTGATACCGGAAAGATATCGGAGATGAATGTGCCTGTTGTAATCCTGGCCGATGGGTCCTTGTATAGTACTTTAATCATATCAATGAAACCTTTTCCTAACCCCATCCTTTCCAATACTGCCCATAGAAACGACCATTCCAACCTGTCAAATGCTTTCATAGCATCCAGGGATAGTATCGCCTTAGGTGTGATGTCCTCTTTGTCTGTATCTAGTACGTGCAGTATTCGCCTTATGTTATCATTGATCAGGCGACCTTTTATGAAGCCTGTTTGGTCCGGATGAACTAAAGACGTCATATGCTTTTGCAATCTGATGGCTAATATCTTAGAGTACAGTTTGACATCGGTTCCGAGGAGGCTTAAAGGACGGTAACTACCGCACTCAGTGGGGTCTTTGTCTTTTTTGTGAAGAACTGAAATGAGTGCGGTATTTTGGTGTTCAATGAAGCTTCCCTCTTTGACTGAGTATAAGATCATATTTAGTAATAAGGGTCCAAATATGTCCCAGCAAGAAATGTACATTTCTGATGGGATACCGTCAATTCCCGGAGCTTTGCCGTTTTTCATTCCGGATATGGCCTTCTTGAGTTCTTCTAATGTGATCGGTACTTCTAACTGTTTAGCGTCTTCATCCGTAAGTTTAGGGAGAGTAATTTGATTAAGATATGTGTCTAATTTGTCTTGATCAAAGGTCGTTTCTGAGTTATATAAATCGGAGTAGAATTCTTTGAATGTATCGTTTATTATTTTGGGTTCTGTTACTAGAGTTTGTTGTTTCCTAATGGCAGTTATATCTGCAAATTTTGCATTAATTCTTAGTCGCATGGCTAATAGGTGACTAGGTTTAGAACCTTGGAAGTACTGCTGTTGTCTAGTGCTGCGTATTTGCAATTCCGATTTTTGTCTGAAACACACTCCTACACAGAGCTGCCTCTACACCTGTACGTCACACTGAAACACACTCCTACACAGAGCTGCTCTACACCTGTACATCACACAGCCTGAAACACACTCCTACACAGAGCTGCCTCTACGCCTGTACATCACACTGAAACACACTCCTACACAGAGCTGCCTCTACACCTGTACGTCACACTGAAACACACTCCTACACAGAGCTGCCTCTACACCTGTACGTCACACTGAAACACACTCCTACACAGAGCTGCCTCTACACCTGTACATCACACTGAAACACACTCCTACACAGAGCTGCCTCTACACCTGTACGTCACACTGAAACACACTCCTACACAGAGCTGCCTCTACACCTATACATCACAGCCTGCAAAACAGCGCTGCTCCAAGTGCCTTATTACCGTTACAGAAACAGACCTCTGTGAGAGGAAAATGTGGTCATAACTGAATTGCACATACGTAGTATCACAAAACACATACAGTATGTGGGTTATGCAGTGGTGTAGTTATCAGAAAAGGAAACCATACTGTTATGGCTGCGTTCTTCATAGTTTCCATGGACACAGTGAACAAACTGCACAGATGTTGTGAAATGTAATAACTTTTTTCAGTTATTCAATAATTGTCAATTTTTATTAGTAAAATAGACTAAAGATATTATTTGTAGAACAATGAATGATTGAATGAATGAAAACTTTATTTAACAGATTGCAGAATGGGTACAATACAGTACGGCTCAATACACACAATTGTTAAGGGGATGCAGACCTGAGAAAGACGTTTGTCTTGTTTCCATCAGGGTCCCCCATTTTCAATTCATATAGACATTTATGACATACACAACATACATGACATTTATGGCATAGGGACATCTAGGTATTTAGTACTGATACATTTGTGACATAAACGGTATTCAAATATACAGTACTGTTACCCCTAGATCCTGACAGAGTATATACATATGATGGGGAGGAGACTGTCTATTAGGAGGTGGTGGGGGTTTTGGGCATTTACGGTGGCCAGTTTCGAATTGCAGCCTCCCGTAGGTGCTCTTTAAGAGCGGTTTTGAATGTGGGTAGGGATTCACATTCCTTTACAGCTTTGGGTAGGGCGTTCCACATTGATGTGGCATAATTGCTAAACGTATTTAGTCCCTTGTTTGAGCCGAATCTGGGTTTAACATGATTTGTTGAGCTTCCTCTGGTGTAGTGGTTGTGGTATTCACTGACCTTTGGGAAGTATTTTGACATGTACATGGGTACCTTAGTCGTATAGTGCATCTTGTAGACCAGGCCCATTGCAAGTTGCTGTACTCTGTCGTCTACTCTAAGCCATCCTAGGTTGTCAAAGTGGGCAGGGGTGAGGTGGGTTCTGGGGGTAAGGTCCAGTAGTAGTCTGACCAGTTTGTTTTGTGATGTTTGTAATTTTGTTTTAAGCGCCTTTGAGGTGCTTTGGTACCATGAGGTGCACGCATAGTCGTAGTACCCTTGAATGAGTGCTCCTGCCAGAGTCTTCAGGGTATTCTTGTTTACCAGAGAGGAGATCCGGTACAAGAATCTAGTTCGTTGGTTGACTTTTTTTATTACATTGGATGCCATTTTGTCACAGGAAAGATTTGCCTCTAGGATGGAACCCAGGTAGGTCATTTCGTCTTTCCTTGTGACAATATTGTCACCCACTGCAACTGAGAAGCCGTCGGTCTTGCTGAGTTTGTTATTTGAACCGAAGAGAATGGACTCTGTTTTGCCCATGTGTAATGATAGTTTGTTATCAGCGAGCCATATGCAGATTTTGCCTAGTTCCGAGCTGAGGGTTTTTTCAACCTGCAACTTGTTCTTGTCAGAGACCAGCAGGGCTGAGTCGTCCGCAAACAGGAACAAGTTGCAGTCACAGGCTGACGACATGTCATTTGCATAAATTAGGAAGAGTAGCGGTCCTAGTATGCTTCCTTGTGGAACACTACAGCTCACTGTGAGGGGGGGGGGGGTAGAGTACCGTTTACCTCTACCATCTGTTCTCTCCCCTCCAGGTAGGATTGCATCCAGCTCACTGATAAGCTATCAAAACCAATTGCTTTTAGCTTGTCAATCAGAATGGAGTGATTGACAGTGTCGAAGGCCTTTTGTAGGTCCAGCATGACCATGCCGCAGTATTTGCCCGCGTCCACCTCTTGTTTGATGTGGTCGTTCAAATAGAGGAGGCATGTGTCAGTGGAGTGGGACGTTCTGAAGCCAGATTGGAATTCGTAGATTAGATTTTTTTCCGCCAGGTACTTTTCGACCTGTTCGAAGACTATTTTCTCCATGACTTTCGAGATGGAGGTAAGAATAGAAACAGGGCGGTAGTTGCCTGGGTCTAATTTGCTGCCCTTTTTGTGCAGAGGGGTCACTCTTGCAATTTTGAAGTCCTTGGGGATGTGTTCCTGTTTTATAGAGAGGTTTATTATGTGAGTGATGACTGGGGTGATGGCGGCTGCTGCGTCTCTGAGGAATTTGGAGGGGATGTTGTCATGGCCAGTGGCCTTGTTAGGTTGGAGGGCGCAACATTTTTTGAGTACCTCATCGGTTGTTACCATTTCAAGTTTGAAGTCGTCTTTGTGGACCCCTAGGTTTTTGTAATATGCTACTATGTGTTCTACTTGTTTACCAGTGTTGTGGCTATGTTTGTGAAGAAGATGTTTAAGTAATTGGCTACATCCAGCTTGTCTGTGATGAGCGTGTTGTCCGTCTTTATGTTTATGTTTGAGAATCTGGTTTTAAGTTTTTTACTGGAGCCTAGTTGATTATTGAGTAATTTCCAAAGTTCGCAGGGTTTGTTTTTGTTTTCCTCAGTTTTGTCGTTGATGAAATTTCTTTTTGCGGTTTTGATCATGGTGTTTACGTCATTTCTTAGTCTGTTTCTTTGAATTTTTTGTTCAACCACGTGGGCTTGGAGTTCACTGTTTGAGCTTTTGGAAAGCTTTGTCTGACTTTTATGAAGTTCAGAGCATTTTTTGTCTCTGGTTTTCATAGCGGCCAGTATTTCAGTGTGCATCCATGGCTCAGCGCGATTTTTAACCCTGGTGGTTCTTATGGGTGCCATGTTGTTGAGTATTGCTGTGAATTTTGTTTTGAATCCAAGCCATGTTTCTTCAACCTGTGTACCACTGAGTTCATCTGACCAGTCCAAGCTCCCCAGTTCTAGGTTAAAGGCCTCTCTAGAGTAAGTTTTGAGGTCTCTAGATGAGACTGTTTTGTGACAGCCGGCCTTCTGTTTTAGCTTTTTGCGGGTACAGAAAATCATATAATGATCACTTAACCCGCATGCTATCACCCCTTTATTGGAGATCATGGACTTGTCAGATGTCAAAATGAGGTCAATGGTGGTTTGTGTCGAATCACATACCCTTGTGGGTTGGGTGATTAGCTGGCTGAAACCGTGCAGATCAGAAAATCTACTGAAGGCCTTGAAGACGGGTGCTGCTTTACGCAACATATCCGTGTTGCAAATGCATACAATATTATTTATTAAATATGGTAAGGGTAAAATATTAGGAGAATAATTACCACAAGTTGACTCCCTCTTTGGGCAGAGATGATTGAAAGCGGAACATCAGCTCTCCAAGATCAGTGTGAACAGGGCAGTGTTAATTTCGTCAGCTATTTTTTATTTTAGTTTTAGTCTTAGTCATGTCTCAAATGCTCTTTTTCGTTTTCATCATATTTAGTCACATTTGTCTATTTTTTGTTTAGTCAAGCTTTCACCAACTACAGGTCTGAGCATTTTCGTTTTAGTCTTTTTTGTTTCGTTTCGATTTAATCTTTTTTGTGTAGTATCGCCACTCAGTTAGCCTCATAAGTTGGCGTGAGCTTTTTTTTAACAAAAAAAGCTAACGTTAGTGCTAGCTGGTTAGACTTATGTATTTAATGTCTTCTACTGTGGTGGATCTCTCTCTCGCTCTCCCCATCATCCTGCCTCGCTCTTTCACTCTCTCTCTCTCCATCACCCTGCTTCTCTCTATCTCTCACACACACACACACACACACACTCACTCACTCTCTCTTATTAAAAAGGCTATAATCAATCATAAAATACAATTAATTGATTTAGCCATGCAATTGCCTCAGAAAGGCTGCATTGTGGCTTCTGTTTCAACAACTACGCACAACAAAGATCGCTGTCCGTGGTGCTGAAACATTAGTACTGAGACAGTGACGTCGGGCCGCCAGCCGCACATACTATTGTGACCAAGATCAAACAAGTGAGAAGGCACGGCACAGGAGAGACAATAAAACACATTTGCCTTAAGAAGACGGTAGAACACATAGGGTGGTCTGGCGCTCAGGGGTGGTGGTGGCGATACACTTCCTCATGAGAACATTAATGTCCATTGAGTCCAGAACTTCACAGGACCGAAAGGCCAGTTCCTAAACAGTATTTTGGTCTTTGGCACAGCTTGTGAGAGCAGCATTAATCAGTGTTTGTTTGAATGCTGCCAGTTTGGTGACGGCCTCTGTGTGTTGATGGGACTTCTCATGCTCCCTAAATGCCCCCCCCTGCCTTTCGACAGTTGTTAAATCCTCGTTAGCTAGCTGCTGGTGCGGAGCTTCCCACGTTCTCTCCTCCGGGTTGCTAGAGTGACGGGCGTCTGTGTCCGCCGGCAGGGACTCCGAGTCGACTGTGTTTTTTTTGTTGTTTGGCTTCATTGGGGTCATTAAATAAATCATATATTCTTTTTTGAGACATTCTTTGAGACACAAGTAGTACCCATTACTGTTCCACCTCAACCGGCGATCCTTCCCGCCCAATCCACATCACGTAGGCGATCTGTGTGTGCGCTGCGTTTGTGCGTCAGAATCAGATACACAGAAATAATAATAAAAAAAAAAAAAACGTGGATTTCAACCATTTAAAAAACAATCGTGTTTTAGACTGCTTACACTAATATACTAACTAAAAAATGAAACGTTTTTTATTGATTTGTTTAGTCAACATTTTGGCATTGCAGTTACAACTCCCCGCCAACAGGTGGGGGTGCTGCAGCCCCCTCAGCACCCCCCCCCCTTCCCCATATCCGTCATGCAGTAATGTAGGGAAGAATGAGGAGTTTCCTTTTCTGTATGGTGCTTTATTTCCAGCTCAATATGGGGTTTTACAGGTTGATAGTTTGATACTTCCCTTCTCATACACAACACAGCTACTTGCTAATATACGCTCTCTTCACAACAACAACCTAACATCCAGTCCGTCCTCCCATATCTCCCGGGGGGGAAACAACACCCCCAGCATAACAGTGGTGCCCCTAAGACCATACAACTAGAGCGACACACAAAACCCCAGAACATTACAATAATTCACCCACGGAACGATGTGTTGGGGGTAAGGATTCTGCACGGGAAATTAGTTTGTTACTTTCCCGTCGGCAAACGCGTTTCTGTTAGCTAGCAAGTAGCAAGTAAACTGTGTTGACGTTGAAGTTGATGTTGAATAAATGTATAGAAAGATTTTAATTTGCAACCTACATTTTGTGTTCCCTTCGTCGGGGGGAAAAGCTTCGTTGACGACCATATTTAGTAATCATTTTCGTTGACTAAATTAACACTGGAACAGGGCCAGAGGACCGGACAACACGAACCCCAGGGTGCTCAAGGCATGTCCATACCTGTACCTCCCCTCCCCCCTCCCCTCCCCCATGCTGCTATGACGCCGGCCTTTTCCCAAGGGGATCAATAAAATAATATATTTTTTTTTCTTTTCCTTTTATCTTTTTTCCGTTTTTCTCCCATCCCAATGTTAGTCGTTATGCCAATTCCCAATCCCCTTCCTGGTTGTTGCGTTCCCTCAGCCCTATGTTCCCACAGCACTATGTTCCTACAGCCCTATGTTCTCACATCCCTATGTTCCTACAGCCCTATGTTCCCTCAGCCCTATGTTCCCTCAGCCCTATGTTCCTACAGCCCTATGTTCCTACAGCCCTATGTTCCTACAGCCCTATGTTCCCACATCCCTATGTTCCCTCAGCCCTATGTTCCCTCAGCACTATGTTCCCTCAGCCCTATGTTCCTACAGCCCTATGTTCCTACAGCCCTATGTTCCTACAGCCCTATGTTCCCACATCCCTATGTTCCCTCAGCACTATGTTCCCTCAGCACTATGTTCCCTCAGCCCTATGTTCCCTCAGCACTATGTTCCTACAGCCCTATGTTCCCACAGCACTATGTTCCCTCAGCCCTATGTTCCCTCAGCCCTATGTTCCCTCAGCCCTATGTTCCCTCAGCACTATGTTCCCTCAGCCCTATGTTCTCACAGCCCTATGTTCCCACATCCCTATGTTCCCTCAGCCCTATGTTCTCACAGCCCTATGTTCCCACAGCCCTATGTTCCCTCAGCACTATGTTCCCTCGGCCCTATGTTCCCTCAGCCCTATATTCCCACATCCCTATGTTCCCTCAGCCCTATGTTCCCTCAGCACTATGTTCCCTCAGCCCTATGTTCCCTCAGCCCTATGTTCCCACAGCACTATGTTCCCTCAGCACTATGTTCCCTCAGCCCTATGTTCCCTCAGCACTATGTTCCCTCAGCCCTATGTTCCCTCAGCCCTATGTTCCCTCAGCACTATGTTCCCTCAGCCCTATGTTCCCTCAGCCCTATGTTCCCACAGCACTATGTTCCCTCAGCCCTATGTTCCCACAGCCCCATGTTCCCTCAGCCCTATGTTCCTACAGCACTATGTTCCCACAGCACTATGTTCCCTCAGCCCTATGTTCCCTCAGCCCTATGTTCCCTCAGCCCTATGTTCCCTCAGCACTATGTTCCCTCTGCCCTATGTTCCCACATCCCTATGTTCCCTCAGCCCTATGTTCCCTCAGCCCTATGTTCCCTCAGCACTATGTTCCCTCAGCACTATGTTCTCACAGTCCTATGTTCCCTCAGCCCTATGTTCCTACAGCCCTATGTTCCCTCAGCACTATGTTCCCTCAGCCCTATGTTCCCTCAGCACTATGTTCCCACAGCCCTATGTTCCCTCAGCCCTATGTTCCCTCAGCACTATGTTCCTACAGAAGCAACATGATAATAGAAGCAGGATGATAATAGAAGCAGGATGATAATAGAAGCAGGATGATAATAGAAGCAGGATGATAATAGAAGCAGGATGATAATAGAAGCAGGATGATAATAGAAACAGGATGATAATAGAAGCAGGATGATAATAGAAGCATGATGATAATATAAGCAGGATGATAATAGAAGCAGGATGATAATAGAAGCAGGATGATAATAGAAGCAGGATGATAATAGAAACAGCATGATAATAGAAGCAGGATGATAATAGAAGCAGGATGATAATAGAAGCAGGATGATAATAGAAACAGCATGATAATAGAAGCAGGATGATAATAGAAGCAGGATGATAATAGAAGCAGGATGATAATAGAAGCAGGATGATAATGGAAACAGCATGATAATGGAACACTATTCACCTCAGTCAACCCGTGCAATTCTTTCCATTTCTCGTGGCAGAACTTTGTGGCAAAAGAAATACTACAGAGACTTCTCTGCAGATGTTGCCAAATGGAATCAACATGACAAAAGGGTTCTGTTTAGCTCGCTCACTCCCCCCGGTAACAAGGGAAAAGAGCGGGGCCAGGCCAGTTCTTCATCCTAAATTGACTGTCCTTGAAGGCTAATGCATCCGCCTGCCACACGCGGACATTCCAAATGGAAATACAAAAGCAAAATGCAGACAGCGGCCTTGTTGCCTATGAACACCATTCCACATAGTTTGACAGAAATTGGGCCTGACGGTACGTTTCAAACAACCCTGAGTGAACTAGACATTCAATCAATCAGGGATTTCTTTTCATAGTTCAGGCGATTTAGTTCTGCCCGAAGCATTTACGTTGGGGTTTGAACGTCAACGCGCACCGTGTCGACCCGAATTTATTTAAGTATTTACGGTATTTAAAGGTGCGACGGATAACATTGAGCCACTAGAGCGCCAGCGTGTCAGCGTGTCCAATTTGATCCAATCAGGTACACTGCATGGGAAGTACATGCCTGCAACATGTAAACAACAGCGTTCATTTGACAATAATTTAGGTTCCATTAATCGATCAATCAATTTAAAACTAAGCACACGTGTGACACAGCAATTACAGATAGCGACCGTCTAAAATGTACGGTTGCACCTATATATTATGTTATTTGTGTGGTTGACACAAAGGCAGACCTGACACCTCCTCAAGACTGTATCAAGAGAGAGGGAAACAATAAAAACCAAAGTACCATTCAGTATCAACAATACAATAGAAAACAAAACAAAAAATAATCAATGATCCATCATGTTCAGCGTGTTCTCTTCTGTAATCCTCCGCATACCAAAGCGTTGTGTCGCCGGGTGCAGCGTTGTGTTGGGGTCACCAGGGGGCAGCGTTGTGTTGGGGTCACCAGGGGGCAGCGTTGTGTTGGGGTCACCAGGGGGCAGCGTTGTGTTGGGGTCACCAGGGGGCAGCGTTGTGTTGGGGTCACCAGGGGGCAGCGTTGTGTTGGGGTCACCAGGGTGCAGCGTTGTGTTGGGGTCACCAGGGTGCAGCGTTGTGTTGGGGTCGCCGGGTGCAGCGTTGGAAGGATCCACCACCTCCGTCTGCGCTGTTCCAGGGAGGGACTGATTGGGACAATGGCTTTATCTCAATACTTTCCCAAAGAGAATTATGAAATCCTGCAAGTCAAAAGTGACTATTGCACAACTGATTTGACAAAAAAAATCAACCAAGGGAGGGAAACCCACCCTTCACCCCCCCCCCTCCCTCCTCGCCATACCTTGCCTTTTACTGAAACGACGCCACTGTGGGGATAAGCGGATTGGAAGCAAGTCGCAATCTATACGGCAATTACCGCTGATTGCTGATACTGCTTTTCATCTCGCTGGTAATCTCAGAGGCAGACAGCGCCGCTTGTCACACAACGGCCCCTCTATTCCAGCATCTCGGCCGTAGGCTACCGTTGTAACTTTTAAAGTGAATATTAACTGAAAGCTGATAATGGAATTGAGTGTGAACTCTTCAATATCTGCCCGGGGATCGACACTCTCATCATTATTTCAGATTGAATAGAGACAGAGGCACGACCCGTCCCGCAGCCAATCTGGTGGCTGCATCAGATAGGGGGGCGGGCGGTGGGTGGGTTCGTAAACGTCTTTAGAATTATAATCGTATTTTTATAATTTTACTTTTTTATTATTTCTATCTCTATTTTATGTCCATATGGGGTGGGGTACTTTGGGCCCCTGTCGTTGTGGGTTTGGTGTCCGCGGTCTCGGACTGGTGGGGGCCCCTGGTCGGAGTGTTAAAGAGGCATGATGCTCTGGTTCGCTGGGGTGCCGGACTCGGGGTCCTCTCCTCACGGGGCGGGGGCCGTGGCTGTCGAGACTGGGGAGGATGGGTGCTCAGGTAGTCTCACCTTATAGTATATATATATGATTTGATTTATGATCTGATTTAATTGATTATCTTGTCATTATCGTTATTATTATTATTATTATTATTATTATTATTATTATTATTATTATTATTATTATTATTATTATTATTATTATTATTATTATTATTATTATTATTATTATTATTATTATTATTATTATTATTATTATTATTGCTGTTATTGCTGTTATTGTCCTGTGATGTCTTGTTTATTATTATTGTTACTGTATTGTGTCGTCTTGTTTCTTGTGGAAAAGGGAAAATAAAGAAAAATTTATAAAAAAATAAAAATAAAAGATGGAAAGAGACGTGGAGCTCATCTTTCATCACAGAGGACTGCAGCCAATCACAGAGGGCCGTGTGTCGTCCCAGGTGTGTGATGTCATCACAGAGGGCCGTGTGTCGTCCCAGGTGTGTGATGTCATCACAGAGGGCCGTGTGTCGTCCCAGGTGTGTGATGTCATCACAGAGGGCCGTGTGTCGTCCCAGGTGTCTGATGTCATCACAGAGGGCCGTGTGTCGTCCCAGGTGTGTGATGTCATCACAGAGGGCCGTGTGTCATCCCAGGTGTGTGATGTCATCACAGAGGGCCGTGTGTCGGCCCAGGTGTGTGATGTCATCCAGCTCCGACCCCGCGGTGCGACAACAAAGACAACATCCACTTGTGTGCTGGTGCTAAAAACGAGCCAGCAAACCAACTGGACGTGATCTATTGGCCGGCGTGCCGACCGTTACGCGTGAAACGCTACCGAGCGCTGGACAAACCGTTAACTGGTAGTGCCGTGTATTAGTGTCACGTGTCCTTGCTTCAGTGTGTTTGCTGAGAGCTTAACGCTACTGAACTGGAAACGGCACCATCCTCCCGGGGGACTGAACGATGTCAAAGGTCAAACAGACGTCTTTAATGTGACAGTCCGTCGTGCAGCTCGGTTCAGCCAAATGACGGCCACTTAGCAATGATGATAAGTATGTACCTAGCAATCATCATCATCAAACCTTTATTTGAATAGGCAGGTTAATTAAGAACAAGCTCTTATTTTCAATAACCGCCTATTTGGGGGTAAAAAGCCCCCTAGCGGAAAGGGGATGGGGGATAACATAAAATAAAATAAATAAAACACAAAGGAACATTATTAAAAAGGCAGGACATACATACAGAGCAAAAACTGACCTGAGCAACAACAGCTGGCGGACAACAGAACAATAGTGGCAGCATGGTGTTAGCACACGGAGAAGCAGCTACATGAGCGCTCTAGGGAGTTTGTTAAAATTTCCTTAAACAATCTAATTGAAATACACGTTTCCATATGATACCAATGATACCTGTGCAAACTAATTAAACCATGGAACCTGTGGTGTTTCCATGAGCAGAGCTGCCAACTGTCACGCCTTGAGCGTGAGACTCACACACATGACCCTCGTCACGCACATGACCCTCGTCACGCACATGACCCTCGTCACGCACATGACCCTCGTCACGCCACTGTTTGAGCGGGGCTGACGACGCGCAATCCAAGAACCAAAAGTCCAATGTTTCCATTTAACAAAGGAATTTATTAACAAATCATTTAAAGAAAGAATTGACCAACTTTGCCTTAAAAAAACAATTAAAGTAAACAATGATTTGAATCTATATTTGCGGTAGAAAAACCGTGTCTGCTCCCCAGTCTCCCAACCAGGTATTTCCTTTTCATTTCAGGCATTTTTCCCAGCTGAAAGCAGTCCCCCTGATTGAAGGGTCCTACCTGGCTCTGTAATACCAGAGCTGACCCAAAGAGGGAGCCAGACCTAGATCAACCCTCAGCAATCATAACTCATATTTATCCATAGCATAATATTGTCTGCTTTGCATAACTTATATAAAACAATGAATCGTCTCTTTCAATATTCCATACATTCAACTCATTTTCCTCCATAGATATAACCATCAACCATAACATAAATCATATTCAACACATTTTTCCTCCATAGATATAACCATCAACCATAACATAAATCATATTCAACTCATTTTCCTCCATAGATATAACCATCAACCATAACATAAATCATATTCAACTCATTTTCCTCCATAGATATAATCATCATCAACCATAACATAAATCATAATTAATCCAATCAATTATTTCGGCTCCAACACCACCTATTTCTCAAATAAAGAAAAGAAAATAATAATAATAATAATAATAATAATAATAATAATAATAATAATAATAATAATAATAATAATAATAATAATAATAATAATAATAATAATAATAATAATAATAATAATAATAATAATAATAATAATTGGTTTGTAGTCACTGTGTCTTTTGAGGTCTTGTCATTGATTGATTGATTGATTGAAAAGTTTATTAACAGATTGCAGAATGGGTACTGTTGTGAAGGGCCAGATTAAACCGAATATATATATTTATTTATATATATATATTTAATTGTATTTGTATATTCTCTAATATTCCCTGATATCCCTTGTATATTCCTTGTACAATATGCATTGAATATCCATTCTAGCCTACTGAACATCCCATAGTAGTCTCCATTCTACTATTGGTCGAGACCTTGGTGCCAGGCTGCCATACCCCTCAGACCCAGTTCAAACGTACCGCTCCACATGTACGAACAAGTCCTAGTTCCGCGTAGGAATCTGACTACCGCACCACTAATGGGACTATTTGTTCATAGTGCGTATATATACTGCGCTACTAAAGTAGGACTTCCTTTTCAGTCCAGTTTCTTACCCTCCAATAGAGTCACAGACGTAAAGCCTCCCCGCGACGCCACGTGTGGGAGTAAGGCCAAGTTCGCCTACCATCGGTATTGAGACATCGTGTATATTAATATTTGAATAGTCATATTTGGCACTATATAGTTGAGTTGGACGTAGTCTATTAAGCTAATAATAGTCTGTTAATATATAGTGCTTCGTGCGGTGAGAATACTACCGTAGTCAGTACCCCATCGTTTCGGGCAGAGAACTGGCTGCTTACCCAGGGTGGTTGACCCCACGTGAAGCTGCACCCGAGGAGCCCCAGAGCCGACGAGCGAGTGGACCTGTATACCGGATTATTCTACCGACGACAGCCCGCCTTCCCAGGCACGGATTATGCTTTGTACACCTTGATTATTCCATGGATAAAGACCCCCGACACTGCCGTGTGTTGGAACCCCCCCCCCTGGAGAGGACGCAAGGTGAGGAGACGCTCTGCAAGACGAGGTCGCTTCACGTCTCTCCTCCATGGACCGGATGACGCCGGCCCACAAAGAGTCCACCTGCTTTCATCTGTGGTCCAAGGATCGCCGGCGCATTGAACGGCACTACAGTGGGTTCACCTGGGATACCCTTGGCCGGATGAGGCAGCCGGATTCTACCCCCCCCCCCCCCCCCTCCTAATCCTGTCGGCTTACAAGCGACCGGATTAACCCCCCCTAGTGTGTCCAGTATATAATCATTAAAGTATCATTGCTGTTATTCCTTAAACTATTCCAGGTCGTATATGTACCACCTGCGCCTTCAGAGATTGGACATTCTCTATTGATATACCGACGAATACTCTTGCCATAAAAGGGCATACTATTTCCATTCATAAATGTGATTGATTTGATTAAGTGCTTGCTCTACACACCATCGCTGTGTAGAAATAAAGACCTATTTCTAATTCGTACATTTGTGTTGGATCCGTTTCATCTACGTGACAGTGTTCATCATAATATATTTATGCCGTGTACTGGGTGGCCGAATATTAAGTACAAAGGTAGTGGTAGTAAGTATCATATCTAGTAATACAGTCAGGGAATTGTACCCCTCAGTTACAATTGGTCCTTCGAGCCGGATGGTAATCAGTGTAATATTAATATAGTGTTATTAATATTGAAATGGCCTATGATGAACACTCCACGAAACGATCCTCCTAACCAACGCCCGCAGCGCGAACGACGGCTCCCTCAGTACTTAGAGGCCTACGCTGTCAGTCAACAACCTAGTCTTCTACTAACAGTAAACGCGGTAAAACTAGAAAGTAAAAGTATGTCTAACCCCAACGCCCAGACTACCCCGACCATAGAGGCCCCTACGGGCTCTAATGTAACTGACCAAGTTCACGGTGGGGACCAGTGGGAACCAGACATGACTTCACACCCCGCCAGTACTGAAGAAGTAGTCCCCGATGAGTCCCGGGAGGAATACAACGCTACCGAGAGAGAACTCGGCACGGAAGAAGACGGGGAGAGCACCGTGGAGATAGAGCTCCAAGGCTCCGCAAGGAGTACCCCGAGGGAAGGCTCCCCTATACAACCGCCTTCTCCCAGCGAGGCAGAGAGGACCCTACAGCAGGCCTTCCTCATCAGCCTGAACGCCGCTGCTGAACGCGACCGACTGCAGATCCAGCAGCGAAGCGAACACGAGCAGATACGTCTAGAAATAAGACGCATTCAGATGGAAGAGAATGTGGCCCGAGAACGAGCCGGTGCTCAACGGGACGCAGCGCGCGACAGACAGCAGTCGCAACTAATAGAACAGCTGATCAGACGGACAACACCCTCTCCCTCCGCCAGAGGCTCCAGGAACTCGTCTAGACACACCTCCAGGGCGGCATCCCCTAGCCGAGTAAACAACCCTGAACTTGACCAACAGACGAGGTCTATACCCCCCACAGACCACCTCCCCCCACCGGTCCAAGCGAGACCTAGCAACCGGGAAGGAGCAGCATATCCTGTGGAGAGGCTAAACCAGAGACTACAAGCACTGGATGACCTAACTGAAGACGAAGAGGAAGAGGAGGAGAACCACGCCCGAAGACAGCACAGTACTCTACCGGACCAGGAGGTCCGGTACAGCCCAGGCTATACTCCCGCGGAGCTGCGCTACAGACCCCCGACTCTATACACGGGTGAGCACGACGCACGACCCGCACCGAGGAACAGCACCTGGACAAGCGGGCCATGGTACACTGCCGGTACCAGCCCATACCAAGGAGCGGGAGGAGACTCGCCTAGGAGGCCTCTCCCCCAACGCTCGCCGATGTATCCACAGTCAGCGTCATACATTGGCACGCCTATGGTACCCGACTTCACCCAAGAGAACCGGGCCCAGTATACAGAACTCCGCATGTGTCTGGAGACCATGTTGGTGGATGTATTGGATGAACGCCACAAATACGCCATCCTACTGAAGCACTTAAAGGTGCCCCGCGCACATAATATAGCGCTCGCCTACGCGACTTCCACCACCCCATACACAGCAGCGCTGGTAGCATTGGACCAGAGGTATGGGCGCATATGGGATTACGTGATCCAGGAGATCCGACACATCGACCGCTTACCCCCAGCAATAGACAATCGAGCACTGGACGACCTGTCCATCAGAGTGCAGTCCCTGGTAGGGATGTTGGGAGCGCAAAGAGAGAAGGGGAGGCATGAACTTTACGCCAACTCAAATGTGGAAAGGATTCTGGAGAAGCTGCCGCCCGCTCGTCAGGAGCGCTTTAGGCGGCAGAGGGACCACAGAGACCCGAATGGCCCCGAACCGAACCTCCTCGATCTAGCAGACTTCCTGGCGAGAGAAGTCAGCAGCCTACGGCTAGATACATTCGGACGGAGCACCCCTGGCTCCAGAGAAGGAACCAGACGACTAAATGATGGAAGAAGATCGGTGACCGTGATGCACCAATCGGAGTCAGTACCGAGCAGCAGGAGCCACAGTACCCCCTCCAGAACGGAGAAGTGGAAGATAGTGTGCCCCTACTGTGAGAAAGAACACTGGCTAGCGCAATGTGACTCCTTCCCCAAGCTGAACGCGGAGGAAGCCAGTCAATGGATAAAGTCCAACAAGCGCTGCTTTCGCTGTGCGCGCTCACACATGGCAGCCGAATGCCGCTTAAAGAAAAGGTGCACCAAGTGCGATGGAGCCCATCTGGACATACTTCACGACAGTAACAGACGGCGCCCTTCACCCGCACCATCCAGCCGCAAAGCGAGCGTCATGTACATCGATCCCGCCAGCAGCAGTGGAGCCCGAGTACTCCTAAAAGTAGTGCGTGTGACACTAAGCTACCAGAATAAAGTCCTGGACACTTACGCCGTCCTCGATGACGGGTCAGAGAAGACCCTGCTGCTCGCCTCCGCTGCGGCCCAGCTAGGGCTGCGGGGAAGCGAAACCCAAATGACAATTCGGACAATAAGACGAGATTTGAAGACGATAAAGGGCGAGAATGTCTCATTCTCTATCGCAGCAAGCGGCCAGCCTGAGCGACGGTACCAGATTACAGACGCTTTCACCAGCCAAGAAATAGGACTGTCGCGGTACACATACCCCGTCGCCAAGCTGATGGAGAAATATGTACATCTGCGCAAGTTACCGATCCCGCTCATAGACAATGCTCTGCCGACCCTGTTGATAGGCTCCGACCATGCAGACCTCATTGTCCCGATAGACCGGGTTCATACCGGACCCCGAGGCTGTCCTGCAGCAGTCGAGACCCGTTTGGGATGGACTCTCCAAGGCCCGCTCGCCAAATCTCTCAACCGAAGTACAGCCACTAGATGTCTCCACTCCCGAGTCACAGAGGGAGAAACCGCACTCCTGCAACACGTAGAGCGGCTATGGACCTTGGAACAAATGCCCTTTAAGAACGGAAAGAAAGACATTCGCTCTAAAGATGACATTTACGCCATTCACCTCCTCGAGACAGGGACCAAGAGAGTCCCGGTCAACGGCGTGTTGAGATACGCCACGCCACTCCTGCGGCGAGAAGGAATGCCTACTTTCCACGCCAAGACAGACGCCACAGAACGGTACCTGCTGAACACGGAGCGGCGCTTAGCCAAGAACCCCGCCCAAGAGAGTGTATACCGCGCTGAGATTGAGAAGCTCATCACAGCGGGACACGTCACAAAGATGGACATTAAAGAGGCTGACCAGACCACTGAATCGTGGTACGTGCCTCACCACAAGGTCCATCACAACGGTAAAGACCGCATAGTATTTAACTGCAGCTACCAGATCGGATCCCAAAATCTGAATACAGAGTTACTGCCCGGTCCCACACTCGGCCCCTCCCTACTCGGCGTTCTACTCCGCTTCCGCCAGGAAAAGGTGGCCATCAGCGGGGACATTAAAGGAATGTTCCTGCAGGTGAGATTAGTAGAGGCGGACAAGCCCCTGTTACGGTTCCTATGGAGAGAGAAGCCAGGAGATGAGCACCCAGCCATCTACCAATGGGAAGTCCTCCCCTTCGGAACGACGTGCAGCCCCTGCTGTGCTACATTTGCACTACAGAAACATGTAGCAGAGGACCCAGCAGCGGACGAAGAGGTCCGACACAGCGTAAAGAACAGCTTCTACGTAGACAACTGTCTACAAAGCCTTTCAACCCAAGAAGAAGCCGAGGCTCTCCTGATTAAACTCCGCGCCTCATTGATCAAAGGCGGCTTTGATCTCAGGCAGTGGGCCAGCAGCGATCCGCAAGTACTGCGCAGCCTCTCCTCCGAGGACAAGGCAGCCAGCAGCGAGACCTGGATGGCTACAATCCCGGGAGAAGCCCAGGAGATGACCCTGGGATTGGTGTGGCGATTCAAAACAGATTCGCTTCACTACAGACACAAGCCCCTGACTACGGAGCAGGGAAGGCCGGCGGCGGCGCCGACCACCAGACGGAGTGTGTACACAACACTCGCCCGACAATATGACCCGCTAGGATGTATTCTACCGTACACCACCAGGGCAAAAATGATTGTACGAGCATTGTGGGACAAGGACCAGGGCTGGGACGACCCCATTCCCGCACACCTTGCATCCACCTGGAGAGAGTGGGAGATGGAGCTCCACTCACTCCCAGGCGTTAATATGCGCCGAAGCTACTTCCCACCCACGGTGAGGCCAGAGACATGTAAAATGGACTTACACGTCTTCAGTGACGCCTCAGAGGTCGCATACGGATCAGTAGCCTACTTGCGGGCCCAAGACCAGGGGGGAGAGATCTACACAGCATTTGTCCTCGCCCGCTCGAGAATAGCCCCACGCAAGCAACAATCTATCCCACGTCTAGAGCTCTGCGCAGCCCTAGCCGGAGCGCACCTAGCCACGCTCATCCAACGTGAGCTCACCATACCGGTGTCTAGAACAATCCTGTGGTCAGATTCCACGACGGTACTCGCCTGGATCAAATCGGACTCATGCAAGTACAAAGTCTTCGTGGGAGTCAGAGTCACCGAGATTCAAGACTTAACCGAAGAGTTAACCGGAGAAACAGAGTGGCGCTACGTTGATACAAAACAGAACCCAGCTGACGTCATCACCCGGGGGATGCCCCTGGATGACCTCACCCGTCGCAATGTCTACAGTGACGGCCCCGCATTCCTAAGACTCCCGGAAGGACAGTGGCCCATGCCTATCCCGAGGGAAGCAAGTCCAGAGGAGGTGGAAAATAAGAAGTCTGTGTTCTGTGGATTGAGCACCGTAGCCTCCACCGACCCTAACATAGACGATTGCACGTCCATAGAGAGTGCACAACAAAGAACATTCCTGCGGTACCACCCGGAGTGCAAGTCCCCCGCTGATATGTCAGCAGCTAACTACGAGGAAGCAGAATTGCTTCTACTGCAGCGAGCCCAGAGAGACTCGTTCCCCGATGAATTGGCCTGTCTACAGGGAGGAAAGACCGTCCCATCCGACAGCAGATTAATTCATCTGGCCCCCGAGAGCGACGCTCATACCCTCATCAGAGTGGGTGGTCGCCTACGCAGAGCCCCCAATCTACCGGATGACATTAAATACCCGATCGTATTGAACAGCCGACACAAGGTCACAGAGCTGATTATAAAGAAATACGATGAGGATGTACATCACGCAGGAGCAGAAAGAGTCTTCGCGGAAATCAGACGTCGTTACTGGATCCTACAAGGAAGAGAGGCGGTACGACGCTTCCAGCGAACATGTCTAGACTGCCGCAAGTGGCGCGCGCAGCCCAGCATACCAAGGATGGCTGACCTTCCTCCATGTCGCCTCCGAATCGGTGACAAGCCATTCCACTCAACGGGTATGGACTGCTTTGGCCCGCTGCACATAAAGAAAGGAAGAGGAACCGAGAAGCGGTGGGGTATTGTATTCAAATGCATGACCACCAGAGCGATACACATCGAGCTTCTCCCGACCATGAGCACAGACTCATTCCTTATGGCCTTCCGTAGATTCACATCACGGAAAGGAAGACCGTCTACCCTATTGTCCGATCATGGGACAAACTTCAAAGGCGGCGAAAGAGAGCTGAGAGAGAGCTTCCAAGCTATGGGCCCAGAACTTAAGACCCACCTCGCTCCAGCACAGGTTGATTTCCAATTCAACCCCCCAAACGCACCCCACTTCTGTGGCACTTGGGAACGAGAAGTGCGCTCCATAAAGACAGCCCTGTACGCAGTACTTGGGGCCCAGACTGTGGCGGAAGAAGACCTAATGACAGTCCTCACGGAGATTGAGGGAGTACTTAACTCGAAGCCCCTCGGATATGTCTCCAGTGATGTGGCGGATATCGACCCAGTTACCCCCAACACACTCCTGATGGGGCGGCTAGATCCTGCATTACCACAGACAATGTACCGGCCTGAAGAAGCGAACGGCCGACGAATGTGGAGGTACAGCCAAGTATTAGCCGACAAGTTTTGGAACAGTTTCCTACTGCACTACCTACCGTCTCTACAGACCCGCCAGAAGTGGGTAAAGGAGAGAGACAATTTGACAGAAGGAACAGTCGTCATGATTATTGATCAATCACTGCCCAGAGCTATGTGGCCGGCCGGCCGCGTAAGCAAAGTGATCACCGGTGCCGACGGCAAGGTCCGAGCAGCTGAAGTGCTCGTCCAGGGTCGCACTTACACCCGTCCCGTGGCGAGGCTCATAGAGCTACCTCGACTCCCAGACACAATCGATGATGACCATGACCCTACAACCCTATGACTTTGTGAAGTTGACTGACCCCTACAGCAAACCCTTATGTGTAAATAGACAACGCGATTAATCTGTCTCTGTTTAACTGATTAGGTCTGGGACCAATCAGGGGGTGGCTGTTGTGAAGGGCCAGATTAAACCGAATATATATATTTATTTATATATATATATTTAATTGTATTTGTATATTCTCTAATATTCCCTGATATCCCTTGTATATTCCTTGTACAATATGCATTGAATATCCATTCTAGCCTACTGAACATCCCATAGTAGTCTCCATTCTACTATTGGTCGAGACCTTGGTGCCAGGCTGCCATACCCCTCAGACCCAGTTCAAACGTACCGCTCCACATGTACGAACAAGTCCTAGTTCCGCGTAGGAATCTGACTACCGCACCACTAATGGGACTATTTGTTCATAGTGCGTATATATACTGCGCTACTAAAGTAGGACTTCCTTTTCAGTCCAGTTTCTTACCCTCCAATAGAGTCACAGACGTAAAGCCTCCCCGCGACGCCACGTGTGGGAGTAAGGCCAAGTTCGCCTACCATCGGTATTGAGACATCGTGTATATTAATATTTGAATAGTCATATTTGGCACTATATCGTCGAGTTGGACGTAGTCTATTAAGCTAATAATAGTCTGTTAATATATAGTGCTTCATGCGGTGAGAATACTACCGTAGTCAGTACCCCATCGTTTCGGGCAGAGAACTGGCTGCTTACCCAGGGTGGTTGACCCCACGTGAAGCTGCACCCGAGGAGCCCCAGAGCCGACGAGCGAGTGGACCTGTATACCGGATTATTCTACCGACGACAGCCCGCCTTCCCAGGCACGGATTATGCTTTGTACACCTTGATTATTCCATGGATAAAGACCCCCGACACTGCCGTGTGTTGGAACCCCCCCCCCCTGGAGAGGACGCAAGGTGAGGAGACGCTCTGCAAGACGAGGTCGCTTCACGTCTCTCCTCCGTGGACCGGATGACGCCGGCCCACAAAGAGTCCACCTGCTTTCATCTGTGGTCCAAGGATCGCCGGCGCATTGAACGGCACTACAGTGGGTTCACCTGGGATACCCTTGGCCGGATGAGGCAGCCGGATTCTACCCCCCCCCCCCCTCCTACTCCTGTCGGCTTACAAGCGACCGGATTAACCCCCCCTAGTGTGTCCAGTATATAATCATTAAAGTATCATTGCTGTTATTCCTTAAACTATTCCAGGTCGTATATGTACCACCTGCGCCTTCAGAGATTGGACATTCTCTATTGATATACCGACGAATACTCTTGCCATAAAAGGGCATACTATTTCCATTCATAAATGTGATTGATTTGATTAAGTGCTTGCTCTACACACCATCGCTGTGTAGAAATAAAGACCTATTTCTAATTCGTACATTTGTGTTGGATCTGTTTCATCTACGTGACAGTGTTCATCATAATATATTTATGCCGTGTACTGGGTGGCCGAATATTAAGTACAAAGGTAGTGGTAGTAAGTATCATATCTAGTAATACAGTCAGGGAATTGTACCCCTCAGTTACAGGTACAGTACAGTACACATTATACAGTACACATTATAGGAATAATAATAGTGTTTTCTCTATTTCTCTTGACTAGCCACAAGCCTTGCACATGTACAGACATGGCCTGTCTATCGTAATCTTTTAATAGAGAGAGGTGTTTCAGCCAGTGAGCACGTGGGAGGACAGAATTCCACCAAACGATTCCCTCCATGAAACAAAACTACACAACGCAGAGATGGCCAGGAGAGGCGATGAAGGCTGATAACGACGAGCAGGCTGAGACAACGTAATCCAACACACCACCATGGTAAATGAAGACTAACACACCACCATGGTAAATCAAGACTAACACACCAACATGGTAAATCAAGACTAACACACCAACATGGTAAATCAAGACTAACACACCAACATGGTAAATCAAGACTAACACACCAACATGGTAAATCAAGACAACACACCACCATGGTAAATCAAGACTAACACACCAACATGGTAAATCAAGACTAACACACCACCATGGTAAATCAAGACTAACACACCAACATGGTAAATCAAGACTAACACACCACCATGGTAAATCAAGACTAACACACCACCATGGTAAATCAAGACTAACACACCACCATGGTAAATCAAGACTAACACACCACCATGGTAAATCAAGACTAACACACCAACATGGTAAGACAAGACTAACACACCAACATGGTAAATCAAGACTAACACACCACCATGGTAAGACAAGACTAACACACCAACATGGTAAATCAAGACTAACACACCACCATGGTAAATCAAGACTAACACAGCAACATGGTAAATCAAGACTAACACACCAACATGGTAAATCAAGACTAACACACCACCATGGTAAATCAAGACTAACACACCGACATGGTAAGTCAAGACTAACACACCGACATGGTAAGACAACACACCACCATGGTAAGTCAAGACTAACACACCCAACATGGTAAAAGATAATGTGGGAAAAGCATTTAACATTATGTTAAAGATTATTGTGTACATTTTTTATCTATAGCCCCTTTCATTTTCATCCGATAGCAAGTACAATCCATTAATTGTACTGAACAGTACAGACATATACAATTAGTGTGGGCTCACTGGGTAAGATTAAATGAGATATATAATCAATCTTATAAAAACACATTTTTCATTAGAGAGATCGAAATCATTCTGTGTACCCCAAAAATGCAGAACATCCAGTCACTCTGCTTTGATTTCCGACACATTTATATATTCTTGGTATAGGATTTCAGTATCGGTGAAATTCTTCTCTGATGTATCACATATCAGTATCGGTGTCAGTACATCCCCGGCACATATTCCCCAGTCCCGTCCCTTCCCCAACCCTCACCCTCACCGCAGCCGGGCGCAGCTGAAGCCACCTGCCAGAGAGATTATTTATCTATGGTGTTAAAAAAAATCCAGATGATTATCACAATATTAATATCTCTCATACGGCTCAGCCTTGGTTGAAAATGACTGGAATGACCCTTGAGGTCCCCTCTCTTAATGTGAAGATTGTATATCACGCTAATAGATACTGTCCAATTATTCTTCCCAGCGCGACTGTGTGTGATCTGATACTCTGGTGCCCTGCACTCCACGCAGTGGATACCATCTTGATGATTGCAAATAATCTGTTTATAATCTTGCTCCCTGGCGAACTGTTCACGCTTGAGCACCTGCACCTTATTAACAATGTCATATCTTATACTTCTGTAGATATACGTATATATTTTTTTTAAACTGAAAAGGTTCAAAGCCTGAAATGTAAAACAAATGTTTCCTTGGTTTTGGTAATACTATCGGCGCTGCACATTTTTCCACTGTGAATACGATTTCACTCAGTTTACTCTCAAGAACTCACTCTCCGTTTATTTGGAGGAATGAGACGAGGGAAGGGAGGAGGGTGGTGACCCGATACCCAGGAAGACCCCCCTCTAGAGCCAGACCAGGCTTCACTCCACTCAGAACCCAGGAGGGCCCCCCTCTAGAGCCAGACCAGGCTTCACTCCACTCAGAACCCAGGAGGGCCCCCCTCTAGAGCCAGACCAGGCTGAACTCCACTCAGAACCCAGGAGGGCCCCCCTCTAGAGCCAGACCAGGCTGAACTCCACTCAGAACCCAGGAGGGCCCCCCTCTAGAGCCAGACCAGGTTTCACTCCACTCAGAACCCAGGAGGGCCCCCCTCTAGAGCCAGACCAGGCTTCACTCCACTCAGAACCCAGGGGGGCCCCCCTCTAGAGCCAGACCAGGCTGAACTCCACTCAGAACCCAGGAGGGCCCTCCTCTAGAGCCAGACCAGGCTTCACTCCACTCAGAACCCAGGGGGGCCCCCTTCTAGAGCCAGACCAGGCTTCACTCCACTCAGAACCCAGGAGGGCCCCCCTCTAGAGCCAGACCAGGCTTCACTCCACTCAGAACCCAGGAGGGCCCCCCTCTAGAGCCAGACCAGGCTTCACTCCACTCAGAACCCAGGAGGGCCACCCTCTAGAGCCAGACCAGGCTTCACTCCACTCAGAACCCAGGAGGGCCACCCTCTAGAGCCAGACCAGGCTTCACTCCACTCAGAACCCAGGAGGGCCACCCTCTAGAGCCAGACCAGGCTTCACTCCACTCAGAACCCAGGGGGGCCCCCTTCTAGAGCCAGACCAGGCTTCACTCGCCCAGAACCCAGGAGAGCCACCCTCTAGAGCCAGACCAGGCTTCACTCCACTCAGAACCCAGGGGGGCCCCCCTCTAGAGCCAGACCAGGCTTCACTCCACTCAGAACCCAGGGGGGCCACCCTCTAGAGCCAGACCAGGCTTCACTCCACTCAGAACCCAGGAGGGCCACCCTCTAGAGCCAGACCAGGCTTCACTCCACTCAGAACCCAGGAGGGCCACCCTCTAGAGCCAGACCAGGCTTCACTCCACTCAGAACCCAGAAGGGCCCCCCTCTAGAGCCAGACCAGGCTGAACTCCACTCAGAACCCAGGGGGGGGGGCCCCCTCTAGAGCCAGACCAGGCTTCACTCCACTCAGAACCCAGGAGGGCCACCCTCTAGAGCCAGACCAGGCTGAACTCCACTCAGAACCCAGGGGGGGCCCCCTCTAGAGCCAGACCAGGCTTCACTCCACTCAGAACCCAGGAGGGCCACCCTCTAGAGCCAGACCAGGCTTCACTCCACTCAGAACCCAGGAGGGCCAGCCTCTAGAGCCAGACCAGGCTGAACTCCACTCAGAACCCAGGAGGGCCACACTCTATAGAGCCAGACCAGGCTTCACTCCACTCAGAACCCAGGAGGGCCACCCTCTAGAGCCAGACCAGGCTTCACTCCACTCAGAACCCAGGAGGGCCACCCTCTAGAGCCAGACCAGGCTTCACTCCACTCAGAACCCAGGGGGGCCCCCCTCTAGAGCCAGACCAGGCTTTACTCCGCCCAGAACCCAGGAGAGCCACCCTCTAGAGCAGGGGTAGGCAACCCTAGGCACGCGTGCCTGCATAGGCACGCGGGGGCATTTTCATAGGCACAGGGGGCAGCATTAAAAAAAATACAAAATAAAATATTATATATATATATATTTTTTTTTAAATATTATAGTGAAATATTTTGCACTGTTGTCGCATTTATCTTGTTGAAATCCTCCCACAGGTTATTTTTACTACCACATATTTTATTGAGACCCTTTATTTGTTTATTATTTCAATTTAGCTGGAAATACATTGCTACATCATTCAGTAACATTTGCAGAGCCTTATAACAAAAACATTATTACAGTCACCATTGTGACCAGTGGGATTAATCAACACATTTTATTATTTATTTTTCTATTTCATTGAACATTGCACATGTTAAAAGCCATTTTTTTTACTCAAAATTTGAGTATTACCAAGTCAACTTGTGTTCTTAAAACAATGACAATAAACATAGTTTTATTAGGTTGAAATAATGTGGTTGTGTACTTATTTTTCTGTTAACTTATTATGGATTGAAAACTGAAAACCTTAATGCACAGTAACTGAACTAAATATTTTTAAGTTCTGGTAACTTATTATTATTAATTTCTTTACAGTGTAGTCTTGCAATCAATCAAAACTTATTTACACGATATACCTCACATTCACCCTCCATTCACATTCTGGTGTTCTCCTGGTGTTCTCCATTAGGCCTGTAGATGGAGCTATGACAGCACACGTACAGTACACACACCGATGGTGTGTGATGTGTCCAAAAATGAATGGGCAAATGTGAGTGAAATGGTCGCACTGTATGCAGCTGTTTGTCTGCTTTGCATCCCCCCCCCCAACTCAGATTTAGGGTTGATACAACCATCATAATAATATTGTTAATAATAACAATAACAATAATGAAAAAATGTTTACGATGCATAGAATATTGTTGAGGCACACTAGTTATAACTATATTTCAAACAGGCACTCCATGTCAAAAAGGTTGCTGACCCCTGCTCCAGAGCCAGACCAGGCTTCACTCCACTCAGAACCCAGGAGGGCCCCCCTCTAGAGCCAGACCAGGCTTCACTCCACTCAGAACCCAGGAGGGCCCCCCTCTAGACTAGAGCCAGACCAGGCTTCACTCCGCCCAGAACCCAATCCTCCCCTATTTATAACAAAACACAAGATACTTGTGTCCTAATGATAAGGGTAAGATATAATAATATGTAACATGTTTGCATTAACATGTCTAAAAACTACTAGACCTATGTTATATACTTTGTTGAGTTGTGTACTTACATTTATCCCAATCTATAAGAAGTCTGTAAGTTCCATCAAGAACAGAGATTTTCTGTGGTTTTCTTCTTCTCCTCTTACTTTTCAGCAGACTCCCCCCTGTGGTCATCTCTATTATGACATCTTAAGCTTTCAGGGAAAAGGGGGGTGGGGGAGGGACGACCAGGTGAGGGGGGTAACGCCGGGACCCCACGGGTTTCGTGCGAGAACAGCTTGCGTGGCCGTCCACACCGAGTTCGACTTCAGAGCGGGCGAAAGCGCACAGAGGAAGAAGGCAAGTTTACATTGGAACAGCTGTAAACGCCTATAGTCTATATGCAAAGTCAGTCCCCGTTTGAAGATTTTTTAAAGATGTCCAGCTCCAGTGTTCTATTGTCCATTTTGCATGTATGACCAGTTATTGTCTAATTAATTAGAATGTTAGAATTCATTTTAGACTGAGCGGAGATTGCGTTCGTCACCAGCCCCGGAGCTGAGTTGGATTTGCCTGTTCGAATCCAGCTCACAGCTCCGGGGTTGTCACCAGCTTGGCTGGCCGTCTGCACTGATACGATTGGCTGTATCAGAGGGTGGGAGAAGCTGGCGGGGTGGGTCCGGGTCGTTGTAAACAGCGACTCCTACAGTTCGGTCGGGGCGCCTGCTAAGCGCGGATTGGACGTGAGGGGGATAGTGTGGTCCTCCCACACGCTACGCCCTCTCAGTGAGAATCCGCGCTGCCAGGTGAAAAGAAGCGGTGATTGGCTGGACGTGTGTCGGAGGAAGCACGTGGTAGCCTCCACTCTCCCATATGATCTGACTGTAGGGGGTAAAAGCGCAGCGACCAGGAAGGGACTGGGAATTGGCATACGACTAACATTGGGATGGGGAGAAAATCGGAGGAAAATGGAGGGGGGAAAAGACCAAAAAAAAAAAAAAAAAAAAAAAATTATTTTAGACTGATGAAATCAGTGTGACTGTACTCCTGAACAAGTATAGTAACATGGTTTAGTTGTATTGGGAAAGATACAGACACAGTAGCTGGTTGAACAACATCTATATGTGTTGTAATAATGCAGATATTGGAGTGTATTCCTGTGCAAATGCGAGTGGCACACGCCTCTGAATCCAACCAAAGCGAAAGAATTGGCTTCCCGCCCACGAGTCGCCCGCCCGCCCGCGCGCAGCCGGTGTGAACAGCGGCGCCCGTTAACGTGAAGGGGGCGAAAGTGAAGCGCTGATCACCCGCCCGCGCCCCACGTTCGGTGGCTTTGGGCTGTAAGGGGGGGAGGAAGGGGGGGATGGAGGATACAGGGGGGGGGGGGGGTGAACAGAGGCCTTAAAGGGAACTCCCACAACGTGAACACCGTGCGTTGAGTCTTCAGTGAGGACGTCGCCTCCTATTCTATTTCCCCACCCGTCTTCCCTTTTCCTGTGTGTAGCCCAGGATGACAGGGTCCGGCCTGCTGTGTAATTAGAGGCAGCGCGCTCACGCTGGGGGCCTCCGCTCCAAGGCCACCCCCGTAGCTCACGCGCCCACCTGCCACCCCTTCTGTGCCCCTCTGCTCGCAGACAGAGGCGCCTCGGGCGCGCGGCTCGCTTCGTTACTGTTGGTTTTCCAACGCGCTCCTGGAGCATCCGATTAAACTAATTGATGCATCGCTCCGTCATGAATCGCAGGTCTTGACCCTCGAAAAGGCTTCGCAACACTTTGCCGTTCGATGTCCTCGGAATTAAAAGGGGTGGTCTGTGATCCGATTGTTAACAAACACGTCGCCGCTGCAGCTGAAAGCCAAACCGTGGGATTTATATCACCCGGGCCTACCGTGGTGAATGTCCCTGACTGACTGCACCCTGTTGAGACACGCATGCGTCCAGGTCTGGCTAAACCCTGTGTTTGTTACTCAACCAATGTTCACAGGTCTTGTGCATGATGGACCCACGACATTATTGTGATTTAAAAAAAATAAAGCCATGACAATACATGTACAAATACTTAAAGGTGCTATGATATATATAGAGAGAGAGTGGTACACCTGAGCAGGGACGTGCACAGGACTTTAGAGGGGCAGGTGCTCAAAGGCTGAAAAGGGCACTGGGCCTGTGCTATTTTTAAGGGCCCTTTTTGGGCGGGGAGGGGCCTTTTTATGCTTTTGGGGGGGGGTTTTGGTGATCAAATATTGAATATTGAACTATAATAATCAGTGCAGGAGCTCACTTATCCTTGAAAGACACTTTCATCACTGACTTAAAAGGCCCATACATCTCCATAAATGTTCAGGGCGGAGGGAATAAGTGCTTACCCTACAGACCCCAAGTCTGTTAGGACAGCAGACTCGGTTGGCACTGCTCAAAACTTACCTTTTTAAAATAGCTTTTAAATTAATTATTATCTTTATTTCATTGTCTTATTTTTCATTATTTCTATAAATTTGACTTAAATATTTTATTATAATTTGTATCATTGTTTTATGTAGTTTTTCTTTATCATTTTATTTGTTATTTTTTAATGTCAACATATTTAAATTATTAAAATTGAACTCAAACATGTTCCGTTGTGATGTCGGGTAAGTTACTTTTAAAAAGTAACTAGTTACAGTTACTAGTTACTTCTTCCAAAAAGTAACTAAATTACTTACTCAGTTACAAATTATAAAAGTAACTAGTTACTAGTTACTAGTAACTATTGCGTTACTTTCAAGTACTTTTGTTACATAAACAACATACACAAATCTAAACTATTTTAATGTTGCTGTGGGACAAAGTGAGACTAGCCTCATGGTACTACATGGCACTACAGGGTACTACATGTCTGCTCTTTTGCAGCACCACAAACATGGGAACTCTATAACTCCTCCCCCCCTCCCCCCCCCCTTCCTCCCCCTCCCCCCCCCCCCCCCCCCCCCTTCCCTCCCCCATCTCTCTGAGTGCCCGTCTCCTAGCGCCGACTAAGGTGATGGATGCCTCGGGGTCTTGGCCAAGATTGCAGTGACTGCTCTACATGCACCACTGAGGCCTTGGATCAGTTATTTACCGTCGTCTGTCCGTGGTCCTGTCAACTGATTAACAGTATTAACAGACTGTTAACAGATTAACAGTCAATGCGGTTTCATTGCTGGGTTAAGTACTTCTATTCTATTCACATAATATGCTTACTTCATATATCTACTCCATTCACATATATGCTTACCACTTGTATCTATCGCTATGTCCGCCTACTACAATCACATGAGCTGTCTAACGCCTGTCCCGTCTCCCTGTCCCCCTGTGAGTTGCTGTCCTGGAGTGCTGACCGGAGTGTCGGACGTCCCGTGATGAAGGCCGGGAGGTTGCGACCCACTCTGCGTGCCCCCCTCTCTCCGGAGGTCTCGTAGTGGTGACCGGAGTGCCGGACGTCCCGTGATGATGTCGGGGAGTTCGCAACCCTCTCTGCGCCGCCCCCTATCTCCCTGTCTCCGGCTGTCCCTGAGCAATGACCGGAGTGTTGAATGTCCCGTGACTAAGACGGGGAGGACATGACCCTCTTTGCGCCGCCCCTGTGCTTCAAATAGATCCGCTACCAGCTCTATCTTCAATCTTTCAAAATGTTCAGTTGCTATCGCTATTAGCTCTATCTTTAATCTTTCAAAATGTTCAGTTGCTATTGCATGCACTCATCTGTGTTTCACTACACACTTGAGTGCATGCTTACCAACTGCTAGTCTGCAACACTACTATCACCGACATCTAAGAAGGGAGATCCCCCCTTGAATGGCCATTCTAAGGTTTCTCTCCTCCACACTGCCTGTGGAGCATTTTTCCCTATTGTTAGGTTTTAGTGAGTTTTTCCATACCTTCGCGTGGGGTATGTCTGGGAGTGCTTGCATTCTTTCATTTATTTGCATTTATCTTAAATTTTTTGGACCTTATGGTGTTCTTGTTCTGTTCTTGACTTATTGTTATGTTTTCTTCTTGACTTGTTTAAAGAAGACCTGTACGGCCCATGGGGACATTAACGTGTGTTGTCGGGCCTTATAAATACATTTGATTTGATTTTGATTTGATTAGCATTATACTCAGTAGAACAAATGTATATATCTTATACCCAGCTTAATCACTATATTAATATTACTATTGCACTTTACTGTTACATTTGCAGTGGGGTTGGATGCCACCCTTAATTTCATTGTAATGTACTTATGCTGTATGATGACAATACATTTCAATGTAATCTAATCTAACTGGTACTATGACCTGAATGATGGTCCTAGAGGTCAGTGATTTTATGCTCTTTTGGTGTTTTGGCGATGGTGGCGTTAGAGAGTGCTGTCTTAACGTAAGAGAGTGCCGTCTTAACAGGTCGTGTGAAATCTCGCATATAGGCATTGGATTGTGTGGAGAGCTGGTGACTGCATGCAAATGCCCTCGTATGCCCTGTGTATGGGGACATGTCACCCATATAGAAATACACCTCTTCAATCAATATCTGAGATGCAAATAAATAAATAACCTTAATAAATATAATATTTATATTGTAGTGGGTTCTATAGAGACTCTATAGAGTGTGGGGTTTCATTGATAAATGTTTGATTACTACGAGCTGTCAGAAGCTAGCACGTCATAGTTCTGACAGCTGTCACTTGTGCTACTGCGAAATAAATGACACACAGCTTTGTGTTGTCAACCGATAGAAATTGTGCGTTTCTCTATTCCGATGATTTCTACAAGTTCAAGTTTCTTTATTAGTTGTCATTAGGGATGGGTACCTTTCACATTTGAACCGATACCGGTACCGGTACCGGTACCTGTGAATCGATACCGGTACCCAACGGTACCTTTTTTCGGTACTTTAGTCTCAAGAAATTTAATTTACCTACCTCAGTCGTAAAAAAAAAAATCCAAACTTCAAATAACTACAATTTCGACAGTTTTCGGCTTGTCATTGCTCCGACTGCTTTGTTGTTGAATCAAGTCAAATCCTAGGTAAGCATATATTGTGCGTGTGAACGTTGACATGAAAAGAAAAAAGTTAAAAAAAAAAAAAAAAAAAAAAAATTTTGGTTTCTCACTTGATTCGATACTCGGTAGTACCGACGTGTTTCGGTTCGGTACCTCAAAAGTACCGAATTCGGTACCTCAAAAGTACCGAATTCGGTACCCATCCCTAGTTGTCATACAGAAGTACAGAATACTTTTATACAAAATGCTTCTTTCTGTTATGCTCCAGAGACTGTGCTAGACAAAATGATAAGTATAAAATAAAATAAGTATAGAATAGAAGTCACGTACGTAGACAAAAGTGTTCAGTATATATGTACATATGTACAATGTCCAATGCAGAGTAGAAGTAACTGAGTTACCATACAATATACTATACAATATACTAATATACAATATACTATATAGTGCAAAGCAGAAATGGGATGAGGTACAATTTAGGTACAATTTACAGTAAGGTGTGCTGAGGTATGGGTTGTAGTGCAAATTCTTTGCCAATAAATATAAAGTGTGTTTAGGTGTTCTAAAGTGTGTAGAGTGGGTGCTGCAGTGAGTTGTTTGTTTAAAGTGAGTGTGTGCGTGTGGATGTGTGTGCTGTGAGTGCTTTTGATGGTTGTTGCATAGTGTTATTGTTTGTTGAGCAACCTGATGGCCTGGGGATAGAAGACAATACAATATATATTATACAATATAATATATATATAAATAACTGTCTTTTACTAGTACCTTACTACTATGTACTATGTTACTATCTGTATACTACTACCTACCATGCGAATATGTCTATTATACTATGCACTCAGGGTGTAACACTCAAGTTCAACACTATTTGACGAACAATGCCACTGACCATAAGCTGCCAGAGATGCACATCTCCTGCTGACCAGAAAACCACACACTTTTCTGATAGTGGGGTGCCTGGACACTCAGTCATTTAAAATGTATATGCGAGAGGAGATGACTTCCGGTGGCATGGACTGAACACAGCTTGCGTCGTGTCGCAGCAAACCCTCGAATTATCACTATTTTTGAACCCATAATGAACAGAAACTAAGTTGACTTCACCTCGACATTTATCAGCTCCTTTTATTTTGTAAGCAGATTCTTTCAAAACGATCTAATCGTCCTTGAACAAACACATGTCCACGCGTGCACAAACAAAGTTCACAATGGAGAACGCTGACCTAGCGGTGCTCAATGCTCATGAGAACAATTGTACGAGAAGAACTTGCTACAGGACTCGAAGCCAATCTAAAGTCGATCAAGGATCATCTAAACAAAATCCAGCTAAAGGTAACATCATGCCTGGACAAGATTGACTCTCTTGAGACGGCTGCCAATGACACTGATCAAAGGCTGTTACAACTGGAAGCGGAGAATAAATCACTATCTGAGGAAGTTAAATCATTAAAACAGAAGACGGAATCGCTTGAGGACCACAGCAGAAGACTCAACGTGAGAATCTTTGGGCTACCAGAAGGAACAGAACAAGGCAACCCGACACTGTTTGTAAACGAAATGCTGAGCGAACTTTTTGGTCAAGATCTAGGACGTCCACCTCACTTTGTCAATATCGCTCACCGCATCGGAGCAAATAAAGGCAAGACGCGATGCCTAATCGCTAAACTCAACAACTCTGATATAAGACAGAAGGTTGTGCGTCTTGCCGGTGGGAAAGCTAAAGAGCCAGGCGGGCTACAGTACAAAGGACATAAAATCAGCATCTTCCGTGATGCCACAGCAGAACAACGCAAGCAGCAAGCCTCCTTTGATGAGCTCAGATCACTCTTACGCAAAACAAAACTGCGCTACGGGGTGGCTCACCCTGCGAAGCTGCTCATCACCTTCAAGGATAAGACTCACTCCTTCACCGAAGCATCGGAGGCAATGGACTTCTACACAACCGAGATCAAGCCCACGCTAGACGCGGAGGCACATTCATCACCAGCGCCGACCTAGGATGAGACTGTCTACTACTGTACATACTGTACACATCATACAGAACAAAGGTATGCCCATGGTGGCGCTGTCCACACTGGTCAGCTGAAAATATTGTGAACATTTCAGTCTAACGTGGTCACATGGACTTGGAGTAATATGAAACCCTCTTCTGCTTGGCACTGTTCATGGGTAAAAAAAAAAAAAAAGTTTCTTTCTAACCATTAGTGCTGCTGTGGATGGTGCTGTTGTCATCATGATTGATGGGGACATTAATATCACCCATGGCATCACTCTCCTTACCCAATATAACTTGGTCTATATATGGTTTATATTATTCATATATTTGTTTTGCTATTATTATTACAATCTATGTTATTAGCGACAGATATAGTGGTAACTGTGCTAGATGAATTATTACTGCTGGTATCTTTATTTTATTTTATCTTTATTACCAGTAGTGTTGCTGTGGATGGCGCTGTGGTCACCATGACTGATGGGGACGATAGTAGCACCCATAGCATTACTCTCCTTACCCAATATAATTTACCATAAATTAAAAAAAGAAAGAAAAGGAAAAATAATTTATCTCCCTGTTTCCCCTCCAATTTAGTTTTTTGATAATGCATTGGATAGTTACTAACACAGGGAGACCAGTAGAGGGAGCTGTTTGACCAGCTAACATGTCACAACTCTGCAATAGGCAGAAAATGGGAGGTAGGGAGATGGCTATGTGGAATAAGAATACTATGGGGGGGGGGGGGGGTTATTTGTGTTGAATGTTGTCCAGAGCTGCCAGACTCATTGTTTAATTTTCATTCTAGTGTGCTTTTCCAGGCATTATTTCAATTGTATAGCCTACATGTCAGGATCCACTCGTATAAATCAGACAGATATGAATAACTTAACGCTGGTCTCGTGGAATGTACGTGGTCTTGGGCAAGCTCTAAAGCGGGGCAAAGTGTTTGCGCATTTAAAGTCTCTTAACGCTGACATAATGTTTCTACAAGAAACTCACATAAAAGCTACAGAACAGAGGCGACTGAGGGCTAACTGGATATCTCAAGTTTACCAGTCACCTTTCACTCTGGATTTGCACCTCTTGTTGTATAGAACCTGCAGGGGAGGTAGTGCAATACCCGTGGTACGCTCGGCAGAGCACACCACTCTCTGTAGGGCCTTCTTGTCCTGTGCCGTGCTGTTTCCATACCAGGCAGTGATGTTTCCAGTCAAGATGCTCTCTACAGCTCCGGAGTAGAAGGACTTGAGTATCTTCCCCGATACTCTGAACTTCCTTAACTGTCTCAGGTGGTAGAGGCGCTGCTTCGCCTTTTTTATGACTGTGTCTATGTGTGTTGACCATGTCAGATCCTCTGAGATGTGGACCCCCAGGTACTTAAAGCTGCTCACCCTGTCCACGGTGGCCCCGTTTATCCTCAGTGGTGTGTGTGTCTCATGCTGTCCTCTCCTATAATCCACGATCAGCTCCTTGGTTTTACCAATGTTCAGGAGCAGGCTGTTGTCCTGGCACCAGCGTTCCAGTACCTCAACCTCCTCCCGGTAGGCCTTCTCGTCGTTGTCCGAGATCAGCCCCACCACCACCGTGTCGTCTGCAAACTTCACTATGGAGTTGGAGCTGAACTTGGCCACACAATCGTGTGTGTAGAGTGAGTACAGCAGGGGGCTCAAAACACAGCCCTGGGGGAACCCGATGCTCAGGGCGATGGTGTTGGAAGTCTGACCCCCCACCCTGACCACCTGGGGTCTTTCACTCAGAAAGTCCAGTACCCAGGCGCTCAGAGCGGAGCTCAGACCCAGCTCGATCAGCTTGTCCACCAGTCTGGTGGGGACTATGGTGTTGAACGCTGAGCTGTAGTCAATGAACAACAGTCTCACATAGCCCCCCTTCTGACAGTCAAGGTGAGAGAGGGTGCTGTGCAGTACCTGGGAGACCGTGTCGTCAGTGGACCTGTTTGTCCTGTATGCAAATTGCATAGGGTCCATATCACTGGGGAGGGAGGCACAAATGTGATCCTTGACCAGCCTCTCGAAACATTTCATGACCACAGAGGTGAGTGCCACCGGTCTGTAGTCATTGAGACATGTTGGGGAGGGTTTCTTCGGTACAGGGATGATGGTAGACATCTTGAAGCAGGCAGGGACCACTGACTCCGCCAGGGATTGATTAAATATGGCGGTGAACACAGGGGCTCCACAACAGCCGGCGCGCCAGTGACGTCACTAGCCGTTGAGCCAGCGGCGCCACCATCTACACCAAACCGAGCGTAGAAAGAGTTGAGTTTGTCCGCGAGAGAGGCGTCGTCACTCCCCATTGAGGGGGCGCTGACTTTGTAGTCAGTTATTGTCCTGAGTCCCCGCCATAAGCCTCGTTTTGTGCCATTTGTGTCTCCAGTTTATCAGCATATGTCCGGTTTGCAAGTTTTACAGCCTTGCGCAGAGTATAGACTGAAGCCTTGTACTCCTCCATGTTTCCTGACTCTCTGCCCAGGTTGTAAGCAGTGGTGCGAGAGTTCAGAGCTGCTCTGATAGTACTGTCCACCCACGGTTTCTGGTTACATTAGACAATAAGGTGTGTGAGTCTGCAGCTGCTGCCATATCTGTCCATCAACTCGAGTCTACGGGACAAGAGCAGTACAACAATTTCAGGAAGAGTGCTTGAATCAAATGACAGACTTCTGACAGCACCGATCAAGCGAAATAACTTACTGTTGTTCCATGAGAAGAAAACACAGAAGAAGACAGCAAATAAGCTGAGAATGCAGCACTTCAAACATCATGCAGAGCTCTATCTATCTAGGTCGTCCTCGGACGGGCCCTCCATTGGTGCTTCCAGTCATCCCGATCCTCCATGCATCTGGCTAGCCGGATGGGAAAGCTTTTATTGTGCTAGACACAATACACGTCAAGTAGAGATATTTCTGTTGACAAGGAGTTAGTTGCGCCAGGTGTAACAAGACATTTTCTCATTCCTGTCAAATAAGTTGTTAACAGATGGACAGTTCCCAGATGACAAGGATGTCTACATCACTGCAGGTGATCAAGTCCAACATGTTGGAAACAGTCCACCAATGGATCAATGCAACCATGAGGAAGCTGACACTCGTGTCCTATAATACATCTCCTCCACGCCCTCCAAACATCATCACTTGGGAGGGTGCATACTGGAGATACAGATGTTTGTCGTAATCCTTCTGATTAATTTCCATCACATCAAGCCACTAACAGATACACACCCAGTCAGGGACGTGCACAGGACTTTAGAGGGGCAGGTGCTCAAAGGCTGAAAAGGGCACTATACCTTTGTGTGTTTTGACCGAGCGCGCGTGTAGCGCACAAGCCCGATTTTTAAGGGCCCTTTTCGGGTGGGGGGGGGGCCCCTTTTTATGCTTTTTGGATGGTTTTGGTGATTGCCCTAAATCCTTCTCTGTACCTAGTTAAACACCTGCATATAGCACATATAACTCTGTATGACAGTATGTACAATAATGCTATATATACTGTATATAATATATATTTCTTACCATATATATATTATGAGTGTGTCTCCCTTGGAGGCGCAACATCCTCCAACCACCCTGTCACCTGCGGTGTCCCCCAGGGATCCGTCTCAGCCCCCTGCTGTTCACCCTGTACATGCTCCCCCTCGGCCGCTGACGACACCCAGTTATATATCCGGATCACACCATCATCACCTTCATCACCCCCCACACTGACCGCTTGCCTGGAGGAGACTAAGGCGTGGATGAACCACAGGTTTCTCCAGGTCAACAGTTCCAAAACACAAGCCATGCTGATCGGTACCCCACACCAGGTCCGGTCAACCACCATCACCACCATCTCCTTCTCCGGTCAGGACATTCCCCTTTCCACCCTTGTCACCAACTTGGGCGTGAAAATGGACCCCCACCTCACATATGATACACACATCAAACACCTCTGCAAGACCTCTTTCTTTCACCTCCGAAACATCACTAAACTCCGCCCCTCACTCACCCTGGCAGATTCCGAGAAACTCGTCCACGCTTTTGTTTCCTCCAGGCTGGACTATTGCAATGCACTCCTCATCGGGATCCTAGCAAAAGCATTAAAAAACTGCAAACCATCCAGAATGTTGCTGGTAGGATCCTGATGAGGGTGCGCAAATATGATCACATCACCCCCACCCTCAGATCCCTTCACTGGCTCCCCGTGGAACACAGAATTGAGTACAAGGTGTCCCTCCTCACTCACCAGTGCGTACACGGTGGTGCCCCTGCTTATCTCAAGGAACTCCTCACCCCCCAGTCCTCCTCACGTTCCCTCCGCTCCGGCACAGCCTACCTCCTCAAAGCCCCCAGGACTAAGCTGCACTCCATGGGCGATCGCGCCTTCTGCTCTGCCGCACCCAGAATTTGGAATGCTCTCCCCATCCACCTGAGAGCACCACAATCCGTCGAGGTTTTTAAAAGGGGCCTAAAAACATTTCTTTTTAAGAAGGCTTTTGCCTGAATTTTCTTTTACTTTTATTTTTACTTCTATTCATTTTACTATTATTTTTATTTTATTTTACTCTTAGGTTCTTCCATTTCACTGGTTGTTAGTCTTTTTAATTGTTTTTATTAATTTTTAATTGTTTTATTCATTTAACTTTTGTCTTTATCTCCTGTAGCACTCTGACATTCTCACGAATGTAGAGCGCGGTACAAATTGAATCCATTATTATTATTATTATTATTATTATTATTATTATTATTATTATTATTATTATTATTATTATTATTATTATTATTATTATTATTATTATTATTATTATTATTACCTCCTTCTCCCCTACCGCCCCACCCGTTCCCTCCGGTCCTCTTCCACTCTTTCCCTCACTGTCCCGTCATCCAAACTCAAAAGTGTTGGTGATCAGGCTTTCTCACGAGCTGCACCCAGACTCTGGAACTCCCTCCCTCAGACTGTCCGACACTCCCCCTCACTCTCCACCTTCAAATCCAGACTCAAAACCTACCTGTTCTCCCAAGCATACAACCTTCCCTACCCATAACCACCCTCCTCCAACCTACCACCGCCCCTCCCCTTCCCTACTATCTCTCTCCCTCTCCTGCCCCCCCTCCCCTCGGTTTCCTTACTTCCCTGACTGTTCCCCCACTGGACTCTGTATCTGTTACTTGTTACCCGTGGTTGTATGTCCTTTGTCTTCATACTGTTGCTTTTTCCCTGTTGTTGTTTGTTTCTTTGTTCATTTGTTTTGCTCATTGTCGGCGTCTTCGGGTTCCTGAAAAGCGCTTTATAAATAAAATGTATTATTATTATTATTATTATTATTATTATTATTATTATTATTATTATTATTATTATTATTATTATTATTATTATTATTATTATTATTATTATTATTATTATTATTATTATTATTATTATTATTATTATTATTATTATTATAGTGTCTTTATACCTGTATCACTGTACATAATACTACAACTCTGTACATACATCTGATTAGCACTATACTCAGTAGTACTCATGTATATATTTTGTACCCAGTTTAATCACTTGTACATTGTATATTACTGTTGCACTTTACTGTTACATTTGCACTCAGGTTGGAGGCCAAACATATTTCCGTTGTACTGTACTTACTGTACTTGTGCCGCATGATGACAATACATCCCACAACTGTCTATAAAGTCGGTAGGACAAGAGAGAGAAACCTATATGATCAGAATCGTCATTCTCATGAGTCATTATGGGCTATACTTCTAGTGAATACATTTCTATTCCCCATTTCTCAAGGACCCCTGGAAACCTCTCAAGGACCCCTGGAACCCTCTCAAGGACCCCTGGAACGCTCTCAAGGACCCCTGGAAACCTCTCAAGGACCCCTGGAACGCTCTCAAGGACCCCTGGAAACCTCTCAAGGACCCCTGGAAACCTCTCAAGGACCCCTGGAACGAAACCTCTCAAGGACCCCTGGAAACCTCTAAATGACCTATGGAGCCCTCTAAAGGACCCCTGGAAACCTCTCAAGGACCCCTGGAAACCTCGCAAGGACCCCTCCGAACCCCTAATGTCACCATGGTTTCACTTTAGTACATAATACCACAATATAATCCAATGATACAGATGGAAATGTCATGATAATAATATTCTGGTCACTACCACCGTAGTAATGAAAAGTAGTAAAAACAAATGATGTGATGATACTTCTTTGGGGGAGGATTTTACTACCCTAACCAGTCACGGATCTGGTTTCCAGGTCTTTGGAGAGCCACGCCATATTGGATTGAGAAACAGAAACATTTCATTCACAGCTACTCGGTTTTTATTTCACTCTCAACACGACTCCGGGTCCCCAGACGTGGCCAAGGCGGTGCCAGGCAATCAATACCACAGTCATCATATTTCTCTCCCCCCTGCTGCTTGCAAATATATCAGCATCATATCAGTTACGTAAACAGGGAGGGGGACTGATTTCCCCCGGGTCACATTACACGGCATTCATTTCCCCCGGGTCACATTACACGGCATTCATTTCCCCCGGGTCACATTACACGGCATTCAATCGCTTCACGGTCCCCCGAGTTATAAACAGCAAGTCCTGCATTTCCAGTCCAACTTTTCCACCCCACCCCCCGACCTACACAAAATCATACAAATGTATGAACACAGACGCGCTCACACGTACATACATACAAACACACACAGACACACAGACCTCTCCATATAATGTAAGTCAGTGTGGTGTCTCTGACCTTCATTATGTTGTCTGGCTTCTCGCTATGATACCAAATCACTTTTTGGCAATTTCGTGTTTTGGAGCGCCACCCGCTATCTTGATTTGGCTGAATTTTTAATGACTGTCTTTTTTTGGGGGGGGGGGGGGGGGGGGGGGGGGGGGGTATTCTTGCCTCAGAATCGTCACTCTGAAGCCTTTTCTTTTTCTTTTTCTTTTATTTTATTCTTCTTTTCTTTTTATTCGCACCAGTCTGACATTTCAATCCTCCCCACGGTAAATCGACTGGCGATAACACACATGAATGTTTTATGTATAACAGTAAACCTGACTTGTAAGTCACACAGAGAGGAAACAGCCGCGTTGTGTGCTACATGTATAATGCATTAATATGGGAATCTTTGATCTCTTATCAAGTGAGGGGAGATATTTAGGGCACGTGCTCGTTCTAGCGATGAGGTCGTCCGATAATACACTTGGAAACCAACTGAGATTTCTCGCTGACCTACCGGCTTGATGATGTCTCACTTCTCAAAGAGTGTTGTGTTCTCAGCGTATTGCTTGACCCTGAACTCCCATGCTGCCACCCCGAGTCAAGAGGTCACTACACTCACATATCCCCAGATCGCTCTCCACACTACTACTCATGTACAATAGAGAGCATCCTGACTGGCAATATCACCTCCTGGTTTGGGAATAGCACTGCACAAGACCGTAGCAGACTACAGAGAGTGGCACGTTCAGCCGAACGCACAATTGGAGGTGGGCTTCCCACCCTCCAGAACATTTACAACAAGCGGTGCAGGGGTAAGGCCAAGAGAATCATCAAGGACTCCAGCCACCCGAACAACTGCCTCTTTGAACTGCTGCGGTCAGGCAAGCGATACCGGAGTCTCATGGCGAGCACAGAAAGCTTCTATCCCCAGGCTATCAGGCTGCTCAGCGAACAATAAACACTATGCAACAACCATCAAATGCACACAGCACACACATCCACACGCACACACTCACTTTAAACAAACAACACACTGCAGCACCCACTCTCCACACTTTAGATCACCTAAACACTTTATATTTATTTGTAAAGGATTTGCACTACAACTCGTACACCTTACTGTAAATTGTACCTAAATTGTACCTCATCCCATTTCTGCTTTGCACTATATAGTATTGTATATTAGTACATTGCATAGTATATTGTATATTGTATGGTAACTCAGTTACTTCTATTCTGCATCGAACATTGTACATATGTCTATACTGAACACTGTGACTTCTATTTTTACTTCTATTACATGCTATACTATTTTATTTCATTTCTTATTTTATTTCATACTTATCTTGTCTAGCACAGTCTCTGGAGCGTAACAGTAAGAAGCATTTTGTATAAAAGTATTCTGTACTTCTGTATGACAACTATTAAAGAAACTTGAACACTATGTTAGCGCTGTGCCAGCACTGCGCAATAGGGGGACACATTTATTCTAAGGTTGTTTGTATTTGTTTTATTTTTTTTTCTCCATTTTTTCTCCTTCTTTTTCTGTTTTTCTCCCATCCCAATTTAGTCGTGCCAATTCCCCCCTCCCCTGTCTTGAACGTTGCTCGCATATGCCCCCCACTGGTCAGTTGTAGGGAGGATAGAAGCCTTGCATCACGTGTCCCCTTCGATACATGTGGAGGCAGCCTGTCCCATCTTTTCACCTGCCAGCGCGGACTCTCATTGGCGAGGTGTAACGTGTGGGAGGCTCACACTACCCCCTGCCATTTCCTGTCTCTGCTGTGCAGGCGCCCTGACCGACCTGTAGGAGTCACTGTTTACAACGTCCAGATTACCACCCACCGGCTTCCCTCCCGCTGACTCTGCCAATTGAATCAATATGACGACTGGTGTTACGTTCTGGACACCGACCTCGGTCGGTGACCACCCACATTCCTGGCATATGTCACTGGGCTTGTCACCTGTCATTTCCATGTCAATTAGTGCTGTCACTTAGGGGTGGTTCCTGATTGGCTGTCACGGGGGTGTGTGTGGAATGTTGGTATTTTGTCTCTATTTAACATACCTCTCTTCTGCTTGTCCATCGTCAGGTCTTCACTAATTGCGTTCGGGGATAACGCGGACGGTTCTACTGTGGACCTCCAATAAGCTCCCATTTACCTTATCTTACACTTGTGCTTTTAGCACTTGTTCTCTCTTAGAATTTACTCTGTGTTCTTACTATTAAAGTCGAACCTGTTCAAGAGTAAACACTCTCTGTCTCTGTGATTGCCTTCAACCATTGGAATTCACCTACCTGCATTCTGACAGAAGACCTGACCATCAGAATTCCATGGAGGCCATCATGGAGATGCTCCGGACGCAGGGAGCAGCCCAGACACGGATGGAGGAACATCAGCAGCTGGTCAGCGCCGAGTTAATCCGACTCAATGGGGTCGTCGGATCATCCCAAGCGGTGGCGCAGTCGGCGTTGGCCACAGCCCGACAAGCCCAAGAAGGAGTGGCTGGTGTGCAGTCGGCGGCGGGGGAAGCAGCGCTCCATGCAGAGGAAAGTCGGGGGGTGTTCGGGGTCCAGGAGCGGTCCCGCGAACCACATCTGCAGGCGCCCGCTCGCTATGACGGATCACCGGATGGTTGTCGGGAATTCATCACCCAGTGTCTACTCGTTTTCCGGCTGCAGCCACGATCATTTCCATCGGAGACAGCGCAGGTAGCGTATATTATCACACTGCTCACCGGCCAAGCTCTCTCCTGGGCTACGGCGGAATTAGAGGCAGGGGCGATAATCTGCGACAGTCTGGACGCCTTTACCCGGGAATTGAGAAGAGTATTCGATACTTCCCGGGTACTCTCGATCTTCGAGGCTGGTGGTCGTCTTCTCGACTGCCGGCAGGGCCTCCGCACAGTCGCAGCTTATGCTATCAATTTTCGGATCTTGGCTCGGGAGACAGCTTGGGCGGAGAACGTCTGCGTGGTTCTGTTCGTCAGGGGACTCTCAGCGCGGATGCAAGATGCTCTCTCCGCGCGTGAGATCCCCGAGCAGCTGGAAGTGCTGATCAACACCACCATCAAGATGGATAATCGGCACCGGGAGAGGGAGAAGGAGCATGTCAACAACACCCAGCCCCAGGTATGTTTTCCTTCTTCTCCTGGTGTTGATAATTCCATGCATTACACGAGTGGGCCACTGGGTGATGAATCCATGCAGCTTGGAGCGCTGTCGCTCTCGGACGACGAGAGGCAGCGCTTCATCAAAGAGCGACGCTGCTTCCGGTGCGGCCGCACCGGTCACCGCTTCGGCAGCTGTCGGGTCCAGGCTGTATCGGCTCGGCGCCAATCGGGGATGGAAGGTGCGCCGTTGGGCCTCGAGAGGGCGCCAGCAGGTGGGCTCATTCCTGCCAAAACCACGGATTCTCGTACATTTTTTGAGGTGGCGATCAACTGTGGGGGTGACATTAGGGGAACTAAGGCTCTCATTGACTCAGGGGCGGCGGGCAATTTTATTCACGTGGGATTGGTGAAGGAGTGGGGAACCCCGGTGGAGGATTTAGGGGTTCCCTTACCAGTCTATGCCCTGGACGGTCGGCCCCTGGGCAGTGGGAGCGTCACCCAGCGCACAGTTCCCTTACACATCCGGGTGGAGGGTGGGGAGTGGGAATGGGTTACTTTTTTTGTCATCTTTTCCCCCTATTCTGTCATGGTGTTGGGTCATCCCTGGTTGTCGTCATGTGTTCGTGTCATTAATTGGAGCACGGGCGAACTCTCAACGGCGGCCGACGTCAAGTCGATCGTCAGCGGGAGTTTGCCCAAACCCTTGTCTCCCCCCCCCTCTTCTCTTTTGTCTCCTCCCTCTTTCTCCAGGATGGTGGGGAGCGTGGCAGATTCTGATCTACCCTCTAATCCCGATTTAATAGGGGTGCCTGAGATCTATTGGGACCTGGCGGACGTTTTTAGCAAGACGCGTGCTAAAGCACTTCCGCCTCATAGATCATACGACTGTCCCATTAATCTTCTACCCGGTACCTCCCCGCCTCGCGGGCGAATGTTCTCTCTCTCACGCCCCGAAACCTTGGCCATGAACACCTACATAGAGGAGGCATTGCTTGCGGGGCACATACGCCCTTCCACTTCCCCTGCCGGCGCTGGCTTCTTTTTTGTTGATAAAAAGGAAGGGGATCAGCGCCCATGCATTGATTATAGGGGATTGAATGACGTTTCCATCAAGAACCGATATCCTTTACCCCTCATGGACACGGCCTTTGAGTGCTTACAGGGGGCACAGGTCTTTTCTAAACTTGACTTACGTAATGCATACAACCTGGTCAGGATTAGAGAGGGAGACGAGTGGAAGACTGCATTTAACACACCCAATGGGCACTATGAGTATTTGGTCATGCCCTTTGGTTTGGCTAATGCTCCGGCAGTCTTCCAAGCCCTGGTTAACGACGTGCTGCGAGACTTGATTGGGGTGTCGGTGTTTGTCTACTTAGATGATATCCTGATTTTTTCTCGCGATATGGTGCAACACCAAATGCACGTTCGGGAGGTGCTAGACCGTCTCCTCAAGCATCAACTATTCGTTAAGGCTGAGAAGTGTGTGTTTCACACGGACACCGTGTCCTTCCTGGGCTTTGTGTTGACGAAGGGCGATCTGCGCATGGATCCAGCCAAGGTGAGTGCAGTTTTGGACTGGCCACGGCCTTCGTCGCTCAAGGGGTTACAACGGTTTTTGGGCTTTGCACATTTTTACAGGCGCTTTATTCGCAATTTTAGCGCCTTAGCCAATCCCTTAACAGCTCTCACTAAGGCCTCTCTCCCTGGCTTTGAATGGTCGCCTAGGGCTGAGTCGGCCTTCTGCGATCTTAAACGTCGTTTTACATCCGCTCCTGTATTGATCCGCCATGACGCGGAGGTTCCGTTCATTGTGGAGGTGGATGCCTCTGACGTCGCGGTGGGGGGGGTGCTCTCTCAGAGATGCTTAAAGGATGGGAAAGTGCACCCGTGTGCTTTTTTTTCTCGCCGTCTGTCACCAGCCGAGCGTAATTATGACGTGGGTAATCGGGAGTTATTGGCGATCAAATTGGCACTGGAGGAGTGGAGACATTGGTTGGAGGGGGCGGCACATCCTTTCATTATTTGGACTGATCATAAGAACTTGGCTTACATCCAAGGGGCTAAACGCCTTAACGCTCGCCAGGCCAGGTGGACGTTGTTCTTCACACGATTTCGATATACCATCTCCTATAGACCCGGCTCCAAGAATATCAAACCTGACGCGTTGTCGCGCCAGTTTGATCTTCCTGGGCGGGAGGAGCAGCCCCATCCCATTATTCCACCGGCCTTGATTTTGGCACCCGTGTCTTGGGGCATAGAGAAGGTGGTAAGGTCGGTGCTAACGCGGGAGCCCGATCCTGGTGGGGGTCCTCCGGGACGGTCGTATGTTCCCAAGGTGGCGCGCTCACGCTTGCTACAGTGGGCACATGCGTCATCCCTCACCAGCCACCCAGGGGCAACCAGGACCCTGGAATTTATCCGTAGGAGGTTCTGGTGGCCGACAGTGGAGGGGGATACGCGTTCCTTTGTGGCGGCCTGTCCGGTGTGCGCACGTAGTAAGACCTCTCGACGGGCACCGGCGGGTCTCCTCCGACCACTTCCTATTCCTAAACGACCCTGGTCACACATATCTCTGGACTTTATTTCTGGTCTTCCCCTTTCGGACGGATTCACCACCATTTTGGTGGTGGTGGATCGGTTCTCTAAGGCGGCTCACTTTGTCCCTCTCCCCAAGCTTCCTTCGGCCCGGGAGACTGCTGATTTAATTATACAGCATGTCTTTCGGGTCCACGGGCTGCCAGTAGATATCGTGTCGGACCGGGGTCCTCAGTTCGCCTCCAGGTTCTGGAAGGCGTTTGCCGCCGGCCTCGGCGCCTCTGTCAGTCTGTCGTCTGGGTTCCATCCACAGTCGAACGGGCAGACGGAGAGGGTCAACCAGGATTTGGAGGGGGTCTTGAGGTGTTACGTTGCCGGTAGTCCGGCAACGTGGAGTAGGAGGTTGGCTTGGGCTGAGTACGCGCATAATACCCTTCTCTCCTCTTCTACCGGTATGTCTCCCTTTCAGTGCCAGTATGGTTTTCAACCTCCTCTGTTTCCCGAGCAGGAGCAGGAGGCGGAGGTGCCCTCGGCCCAGGCACATGTGGCTCGCTGTCGCAGGACGTGGAAACAGGTTCGGAAGGCGCTACAGAAGGTTTCGGTTAGTACCCAACGGCAGGCTAACCGTAAGCGTCGTCCGGCTCCAGTTTACCGTCCAGGGCAGCGGGTTTGGCTTTCCACCCGGGATCTCCCTCTCCGGGTGGAATCCAAGAAGCTGGCTCCTCGCTTTATAGGACCATTTAAAGTGATTCATCGGGTTAATCCAGTGGCTTACAAGCTACGACTTCCGAGCTCTATGAGGGTTCATCCGACGTTTCATGTGTCCCTGTTGAAGCCATTCCTCTCATCGCCCTTGGCCCCGCCACTGCCTGTGGTTCCTCCGCCCCGGTTTATTGGCGGTCAACCCATTTACACGGTGCGGAGGATACTGGGTTGTAGGCGGAGGGGTAGGGGGTTTCAGTTCTTGGTGGATTGGGAGGGGTACGGGATAGAAGAGCGTTCTTGGGTGCCTCAAAGGGATATTTTAGATCCCAGCCTGATCGTTGATTTCCGGCGGCTGAATCCCGAGGCTCCTAGGTGAACGTCTGGTGCCGTTCGTCGGGGGAGGGTACTGTTACGTTCTGGACACCGACCTCGGTCGTTGACCACCCACATTCCTGGCATATGTCACTGGGCTTGTCACCTGTCATTTCCCTGTCAATTAGTGCTGTCACTTAGGGGTGGTTCCTGATTGGCTGTCACGGGGGTGTGTGTGGAATGTTGGTATTTTGTCTCTATTTAACATACCTCTCTTCTGCTTGTCCATCGTCAGGTCTTCACTAATTGCGTTCAGGGATAACGCGGACGGTTCTACTGTGGACCTCCAATAAGCTCCCATTTACCTTATCTTACACTTGTGCTTTTAGCACTTGTTCTCTCTTAGAATTTACTCTGTGTTCTTACTATTAAAGTCGAACCTGTTCAAGAGTAAACACTCTCTGTCTCTGTGATTGCCTTCAACCATTGGAATTCACCTACCTGCATTCTGACAGACTGGGCTGCTTAATCATTTTAGGCAACCAGTTTGCGCCTAGCCACGGCGACGCGGCGACGCGGCAGCGGCAGAGCGGAACTTTGCCGCAGAGCTCTGCCGCGGCATTATGCAGCGCTAATCCCCCCTCTTTTAACATTGACGGTTAGCTCAACTGGTTCGCCGCCTTGCTGTGGATCCTGTGGTGCGTTGGTGACAAGTTCGAATCCCTTCAATTTCTTTAACATGCATTCTTTCGCCGGTTAAGTTTAGGCATTCTTTCGGAGTTGGTTAAGGTTAGGGTTAAGTTTAGGCATTGTTTTGGAGTTGGTTAAGGTTAGGGTTAAGTTTAGGTATTGTTTCGGAGTTGGTTAAGGTTAGGGTTAAGTTTAGGCATTGTTTCGGAGTTGGTTAAGGTTAGAGTTTGTCTTAGAGCATGGCAATATTCTTTCGGAGTTGGTTAAGGTTAGGGTTAAGTTTAGGCATTGTTTCGGAGTTGGTTAAGGTTAGGGTTAAGTTTAGGCATTGTATTGGAGTTGGTTAAGGTTAGGGTTAAGTTTAGGCATTGTTTCGGAGTTGGTTAAGGTTAGAGTTTGTCGCAGAGCATGGCAATAGAATGCAGCCTATTTCCTCACTGCCGCTCTCTCGCGCTGCCGCGGTCACATGGGCGTCGTGGCCAATCAGAGAAACGCTGAACACAAGTTGGTTGCCTAAAATGTTGACGTGACCGGGCCAAGCCGGAGGCACCGCTGACAGCTGGATTTGATACCGGTGTCTCTGCGGTGGTAGACAGACGCTTAGTCCGCTGCGCTACCCGGCCGCCTTATAACTGTATTTTTGTGATTATTGTGTAACACCTTAAGTTGTGAGTTCTTTATCTCATTGTATGAACTATAATGACAATAAAGACAATTCTATTCAATTTTATTCTTCTACTTTAAGCTCGTATAACAGCTATTTTCAGTCAATAAAGCATTTACTGTGACAGCATTTACTGACAGATTATGTTAATGCTATCCATGTGGGGGGCGTGGCTGGGTGGGTTGTTCACGCCCATTACAGATTGGGGGGTGTGACTGGGCGGGTTGTTCACGCCCAGTAATGTGAGGGGAGTGGCTGGGCGGGTTGTTCACGCCCAGGTGGGGGAAGTGGCTGGGCGGTTTGTTCATGCCCAGGTGGGGGGAGTGGCTGGGCGGGTTGTTCACGCCCAGGGAGAGTGGCAGGGCGGGTTGTTCACGCCCAGGTGGGGGGAGTGGCTGGGCGGGTTGTTCACGCCCAGGTGGGGGGAGTGGCTGGGCGGGTTGTTCACGCCCAGTACAGACTGGCAGAGGTGTTAAACTGTAGCCTTTCTTCAAGAGGCCTTTTCTCAGCTTAACCCTAAATTAGCACATCCTCTTCAAACATTTTCAAATTTCAACGTATGACACATCATTTGAAAGCTTACATTCTGTACTTTCACAATCTTAAAAAATCTGAAAAATTACAATGGAGACATGTGGCATTAATGGCTGGTCGCGGTAACATATATATATATATATTTTTTTTTATTCAAGCCCAACCATGGAATGGCGCTGCTCCGACCGGCCGCCTTTCTGTTAGCTCCGTCGAGACTGTGCTTACTTTTGTTAATTTTTATAGTTTTAAGAGTTTTATTTGCACCAACTGTTGGTGCATTATATGTGTATGACCGTCAGTCAATCATTGACATTGGATTAAGGAAAACTTACCGATTGGATTGCTCTCTGGATCGGATTGCTGAACAGCAGCAGTGGCCCGCCGAAATCCTTTGTTGTGGCCGAGGCAAGGAGAAGGCACGACGACGTGGAAGAAGAGCCGGGGTTCGGAATAGATTGAGGTCCAAACGATACAGAACCACATTGCCCAGCATATTGTTGGCCAATGTGCAATCGATAGGAAATAAACTGGACGACATCAGAGCACGGATCCAATTCCAGAGGGACATTCGGGACTGCAATGTCCTCTGTTTCACAGAAACTTGGCTGTCTCCAGACATCCCGAATCATGCAATAGAACCGGCAGACCACTTCTTCGTTCTCCGCAAGGACCGGACGGCAGAAGAGTCACAAAAGATGAAAGGAGGCGGCATTGCCTTCATGATAAACAAGGAGTGGTGCGATTTAGGCAACGCAAAGGAATTGTCTAACCACTGCTCCCCAGACCTGGAGTTTATCACGATCAAATGTCGACCCTTCTTTCTCCCGAGGGAGTTAACGTCCATCATCCTCATCGGAGTGTACATTCCACCACACGCGAACACTGGGGCCGCACTTTCAAAGTTACACGACAAGGTAAACAAACTACAGATAGCTAGCGTTGACGCTGCCATTTTGGTTCTGGGCGATTTCAACAGCGCGCGTCTTAAAAAGGTGTTGCCGAATTTCTATCAGCATGTGACCTGTCCCACCAGAAGCGAGAACATATTAGACCATGTATACTCGCAATTTAAGAATGGGTACAAGTCACAGGCTCTTAGTCCATTCGGTAAGTCCGATCACGCCGCCATCTTTCTTTTGCCAAAGTATAAACAAAGTCTCAAGCGAACGCCGGTAGTATCGCGAGAGGTTAAGCGTTGGACCGTGACGTCAGAGGAGACACTCCAAGCTGCGCTTGAATGCAAACAAATTGTCAGATGCAGTCAGGTTCATTCTTATTTTACTAGGTCAGCTGATGATGGACAGATTATGTTACCACGTCCAAAATCAAATGCTTTAAAGAGGACTGTTGTTTATCGTGCCATCAATCATTGGAATAACTGCCCACTGAACATAAGTAAATTGAATAGTAAAGTGTCTTTCAAATACCACCTGAGAATGCACTACTTAAATATGTGAGCAAAATATTCTGATGTTGATAATGATGTCTACAATGTTTTACTGTTTTTAGACAATGTTACAATGTTTTTAGATAATGATGTCTACAATGTTTTACTGTTTTTAGACAATGTTACAATGTTTTTAGATAATGATGTCTACAATGTTTTACTGTTTTTAGATTATCATTGTTAATTGTGATTGTCATATGTATCTTATGTTGTTATGTTTTGTGTTGTCTTTCTATGTGGACCCCAGGAAGACTAGCTCGCCACTTAGGTGACAGCTAATGGGGATCCTTTTTAAACAATAAACAATAAACAATGCACAGACTGGAGTGTATTCCGTGATAACACAGCCAATATTAACGAATACACTGAAACGGTGCTTGACTTTGTCTGTACTCTGGTAGAAGAAACAATCCCATCTACCACAATTAGAATATACCCAAATCAAAAGCCCTGGGTAGATAAATCCGTCCGTGAGGCTCTGAAAGTGCGCACATCAGCCTACAACACCGGGCTGGTGACAGGCAACATGGAAGAACACAAGACGGCAAGATACAACGTCAGGAGAGCAGTAATAGAGGCAAAATGGCGTTACAGGGATAAAGTTGAACTTCAGTTTGAACAGGCTGACTCTAGAGGTATGTGGCAGGGCCTCAGAACAATGACAGACTACAAAGGCACCTCCCTCAAACTGAACAGTGACATCTCCTTAGCAAATGATCTCAATTCCTTCTATGCGAGGTTTGAGGCTGTGAATAACAACACCAGCCTACAAACCACGGCAATGGGGGGGGGGGGGGTCTGCTGATGGAGACTCAGTGTTCAGGGTAACAGAGCATGAGGTGAGGCGGACCTTTAAAAAAGTTAATATCAGGAAGGCAGCAGGACCGGACGGCATCCCCGGCCGCGTCCTAAAAGTCTGTGCCGACCAACTGGCCCCGGTATTCACTGACATCTTCAACCTGTCCTTGGAACAGGCTGTCATCCCCACCTGTCTGAAGAAGTCCACCATCATCCCTGTACCCAAAATATCTACGCCCGCTTGCCTCAACGACTACCGCCCTGTAGCCCTCACCTCCATAGCCATGAAGTGCTTTGAGAAGCTAGTGAAGGGCTACATCTGTTCCTCCCTCCCCATCAACCTGGACCCCCTGCAATTTCCATATCGCCCCAACAGGTCCACGGAGGACGCCATAGCCCATGTGCTGCACACAGCAGCATCACACCTGGACAAGAGGCAGGGGAACTATGTGAGAATGCTGTTCATCGACTACAGCTCAGCATTCAATACCATAGTCCCCTCCAAACTCATAGCCAAGCTCAGGGACCTGGGCATGAACTATGACCTCTGCCAGTGGGTCTCGGACTTCCTGACGGGCAGACCCCAGGTGGTAAGAGCAGGCAACTGCACCTCCTCATCCATCACGCTCAACATAGGGGCCCCCCAGGGCTGTGTTCTGAGCCCCCTCCTCTACTCCCTGTATACACATGACTGCGTGGCACAGCGGAACAACAACACAATCATCAAATTTGCTGATGACACAGTAGTGGTGGGCCTGATCTCTGCCAACGACGAGAGGGCCTACCTGGAAGAGGTAGAGAATCTGTCACAGTGGTGTCAGGAGAACTGCCTCTCCCTGAACGTCAGCAAAACAAAAGAGATGATTGTGGACTTCAGGAGGTCGGGGGTCAAGGACTACAGCCCCCTCAGCATCGACGGGGCACCGGTTGAGAGAGTGAACAGTTTCAAGTACCTCGGAGCCCACATATCCGAGGACTTGACATGGACCACACACATTGACAGTGTTGTGAAGAAGGCACGACAACGCCTCTACTTCCTCAGGCGCCTAAGGAAGTTCCAAGTCAGTCAGAAGATCCTTAGGAACTTCTACTCATGTACAATAGAGAGCATCCTGACTGGCAACATCACCTCCTGGTTTGGGAATAGCACTGCACAAGACCGTAGCAGACTACAAAGAGTGACACGTTCAGCCGAACGCACAATTGGAGGGGGGCTTCCCACCCTCCAGAACATTTACAACAAGCGGTGCAGGGGGAAGGCTAAGAGAATCATCAAGGACTCCAGCCACCCGAACAACTGCCTCTTTGAACTGCTGCGGTCAGGCAAGCGATACCGGAGTCTTAATGCGAGCACAGAAAGACTCAGAAGAAGCTTCTATCCCCAGGCCATCAGGCTGCTAAACGAACAATAAACACTATGCAACAACCATCAAATGCACACAGCACACACACCCACACGCACACACTCACTTAAACAAACAACACACTGCAGCACCCACTCTCCACACTTTAGATCACACAAACACACTTTATATTTATTGATAAAGGATTTGCACTACAACTCGTACACCTACTGTAAATTGTACCTAAATTGCACCTCATCCCATTTCTGCCTTGCACTATATAGTATTGTATATTAGTACACTGCATAGTATATTGTATATTATATGGTAACTCAGTTACGTCTATTCTGCATCGAACATTGTACATATGTCTATACTGAACACTGTGACCTTTTTTTTTACTTCTAATTTACATGCTATACTATGTTATTTTATTTCATACTTATCTTGTCTTGCACAGTCTCTGGAGCGTAACAGTAAGAAGCATTTTGTATAAAAGTATTCTGTACTTCTGTATGACAACTATTAAAGAAACTTGAAACTTGAAACAACAAAAGACCCTAGCAAGGGAGTGAAAATCTCAGTCAAATCAAGCCCATCAGGTTCAGGCATAAGTGTCAAGCTCTACTACACACACACACACACACACACACACACACACACACACACACACACACACACAAACACACAAACACACACACACACACACACACACGCACACGCACACGCACACACACACACACACACACACACACACACACACACACACACACACACAAACACACACACACACACACACACACACACGCCCATATGCCACCTTCAAAGTATGCACTTGACTTTCACTTTGTCCAGATGTGACTCAGGAGTGGCACCAGAGCAGTCGGCCCACTGCCTGTCAGAGAGAGAGAGTGCTTCAGGCCAGACGGACATCGCTCTCCTGTCGGGCGTCGACGTGATTAATGAGTCAACTTCCTGACGTGTGAAAGTCAGGCCACTTTTTAAGCAGGGGGTCTGGGGGTCCCCCACCAGGAAATGTTTTGTTACAAAGACTTCATTTCCTGCATTCTGGTGCAGGACTTTTTTCAGTTGCCTGACTGCATACAAAAAAAATATTAAAAATATTTTTTGGGATTATTATTATTATTTTAAAATTGTGTATCATCTGGCAACCCCCTCCCCCCCCCCCTCCCCCCCCCCTCCCCCCCGCAGCGACCCCCCACTTTGGGAACGATACACATTAGGCTGAAGACCCCGGAATTGCATTAACCCTTTCACTGCCACCCACCGCGGAGCTAATGATGCTAATGATGGAGCATCGCCGTCGGTTGTGTGATAGTAAAGGGTTAACCTTCTGCCGTGTGGCAGTGAAAGGGTTAATCCATTCTCCCATTGGGCTCAACTTATAGTGAACGGAAATAGAGAAATTCAACTATTTACCCCATTTTTTCAGTTGGACCCCCGGGTTCTCCCCAGATGGAATTAAAGGAGTTAAAGCATAATAAATACTGTTTACTTTACTCTTATTATATATTCAGATTCAAATGATTGTCTTGATCGTTGCTCCCATGTGCCCCCCACTGGCCGGTTGTAGGGAGGATAGAAGCCTTGCATCACGTGTCCCCTCCGATACATGTGGAGGCAGCCAGTCACATCTTTTCACCTGCCAGCGTGGACTCTCATTGGCGAGGTGTAACGTGTGGGAGGCTCACACTGCCCCCGCCATTTTCCTGTCTCTGCTGTGCAGGCGCCCTGACCGACCTGTAGGAGTCACTGTTTACAACGTCCAGATTACCACCCATCGACTTCCCACCCGCTGACTCTGCCAATTGAGTTAGTATGACGGCCGGCCCAAGCCGGAAGCAACGCCGACAGCCGGATTCGATACTGGTGTCTCTTGCGTTGGTGACGAGCGCAATGTCCGCTGCGCCACCCAGCCGCCATGCCATCAGACTGTTTAACAGCTCAGTCTAGTGCGGGGGACCTTGACCTGTGGCGGTTGGTTGTTTGTTGGCTGTTCCCCACACCTGTTTTATTTATCACGTTTTTATTATTATTATTATTATTATTATTATTATTATTATTATTATTATTATTATTATTATTATTATTATTATTATTATTATTATTATTATTATTATTATTATTATTATTATTATTATTATTATTATTATTATTATTATTATTATTATTATTATTATTATTATTATTATTATTATTATTATTATTATTATTATTATTATTATTATTATTATTATTATTATTATTATTATTATTTGTTATGGTTTGACACCGACCCCAAACGCAACGACACAAGAGAGTAGGATTCAGAGTTGCCAAATACGAGGGCTTGTTTATTTGGTACTAAGAATAAGAGATACAGGGAAAGCAGGTCAAACAAGACAGGTACAATGATCAAGGGGCAATGTTCTGCTGCTCTGCAGCTTCTCCCGTGAGGGTTGTCTTGGGAAGCAGGTGTTGACTTCTGAACCGCTCTGCAGAATCCTCTCGGCGGGTTCTCAGATGTTGTGGCGAGACCGAGAGAGGGAGAGAGGGAACGAGTCAGTGACAGAGCAGTCTTAAACGAGCAGGAGAACAGGGTGTACAATTCTTCGTGTTAACAACACAGTGAGCACAGTTCCAAACACAGCCCAAGTGAATCTCTTCGTGTTAACAACACAGAGAGCACAATTCCAAAAACAGCCCAAGTGAAACTCTTCGTGTTAACAACACAGTGAGCTAACTCCAAACACAGTCCCAGTGAATATCTTCATGTAAACACACAGTGAATATCTTCATGTAAACACACAGTGAATATCTTCATGTAAACACACAGTCCAATTGTGAAATAATATCTTCGGTGTGAGCAAACACACAGTGGATATCTTCATGTAAACACACAGTCCAATTGTGGAATAATATCTTCGGTGTGAGCTAGCACACAGAGGGAGATGGTAGATCCCAAAATATCATTCCATAAAGGAACAAGCAAAAATAGATAATGGCTGGGTGAGTGACTGTTTGACAAAAAGGTGGTAGTCTTCAGTGTAAGTTTACACACGAAAAACGGAATAGGTCAAGAACAGTCAAATAGATAACTCACCCAGACGAGATGCGTAATTGGAACTGGAACAACAGTGGAGGCGAGCGCGCGCCACGGGAGCAGGTATCCAAGCGAGGGCTTCTAGGAATTCCTGGAGAACAGCACAGAGAAAAAAAGCAGCAGCAACAGCAACGGGGAAAAATATCCTGAGACAAAATCAAGGCGACAAAACAAGACGATCCAACAACTTAGGGTGGGGAGAAACGGGGTATAAAAAATGAGGGATCGATTGATTGAAAAGCGTGGGGAAGTGAGAGAACCAATCAGCGACGTCTCTGATGACGTCAACGGGGAGAAAGCAGTGACAGCTGGGGAATGTGATTGAAAAGCGTGGGGAAGTGAGAGAACCAATCAGCGACGTCTCTGATGACGTCAACGGGGAGAAACGTGTGAACGAGGGGATAGAACCAATTGACAGAAACTGAATGAAAACATAGCGAGGGTGGTTAAAGGAACAGAACGAGTGAGAGCGCAAGGACAGAAACCTCACATTATTATTATTATTATTATTATTATTATTATTATTATTATTATTATTATTATTATTATTATTATTATTATTATTATTATTATTATTATTATTATTATTATTATTATTATTATTATTATTATTATTATTATTATTATTATTATTATTATTATTATTATTATTATTATTATTATTATTATTATTATTATCGGTAGATCTGATGTACTTTAAGTTGATCATGTGCTTACTTTTAATTACTTGGTGAACGACTGAGAAACTGTCATTGTCTGTGTCTTTTTTATTGTCTGTATTTGTCTATTGTATGAGCTATGAGATACCCTGAATTTCCCCTAGGGGATGAATAAAGTATTTATCTCTCTATCTACAGTATCTATCTATTCCCCTGCCCATACCTGTACCCCCCCCCCCCCCCCATGCTGCTATGACACACATATTTCCCCAAGGAATATCAATAAAGGAATATCTTATCTTATCTTATATAAATTCAGTGTAATTACACTGTACATTCCAGGTAATTACACTGTACAATGCAGGCCGTATTATAAACTGTTACCCTAGAATTCACATATCATATGTCATTTCTATAATGTTGTGCGGCTCGTTCCATGTTGTCATCTCCAAAAGTCTCACCTCAAGCTCAGCACCGGCGAGACGAGACTCCCGGCAGGAGCTGAACCCGGCAGCCGCTCCAGTGAATAATGGAAGACTAGTACACTGTGACACTAACCTTGGGTAGGGGTGTCATGCCAGGCTACATTCTGGAGGGGCACAATTAGAGGGGGTTAAATAATATGTGTAATGAAGAAAAAGAACGTGGTTGTATTTTTGTGTTCTTGTCTTGCACTTTACTTCTTAATTCAAGTTCAAATTCAAGTTTCTTTATTAGTTGTCACACAGAAATACAGAATACTTTGTATGAAATGCTTCTTTCTGTTTTGCTCCTGAGAGTGTGCTAGATAAAATAAAAGATAGTATAAAATAAGTATAATATAAGTATAAAATAGAGAGTCAAGTACGTAAACAAGTGTGAACAAAACAAAAATTTTCAATATATATATACAGTATATACAATGCAGAGTAGAGAAGGTAACTGAGTTACAACAATGTACAATATTCAATAGCTTAGCTTGTGGTGCCACCTTGTGGTGGTGAGGTGCAATGAGGTGCAATGAGGTATGAGCTGCTGTGCAAATCTCTTACCAATAATATAAAGTGAGTTAAGTGTCTAAAGTGAGTAAAGTGGGTGCTACAGTGAGTTGTTTATTTAAAGTGAGTGTGTACGTGTGGGTGTGTGTGCTGTGGGTATATTTGATGGTTTGTTACATAGCGCTGCTGGCGGGACAAAATCCCATAACCCCAAAAAAAAAAAGAAAAAAATCAGCAGATGAAAAAAACGAACACAGATTTGAGGGTGAATAGAGTTAGGAGGTTTAGACAGATGATTGGTTTAATGCTTTCCCATTATTTAAACTTTGTAAAACACACCCACACACATATGGAGAAGGAGGCCCTACACAGAGTGGTCAAGGCTGCGAGGAGGATCACTGGAGCTAGCCTCCCAGATATCTCCACAGTCTTTACCTCCCGCTGCCTACGGCGTATAAATAACATCTTACTAGACCAGTACCACCCAGCAAACCATCTCTTTCAACTGCTGCCCTCTGGTCGAAGGTACAGATCCATCCAGTCCGGAACCAGCAGACTGACCAACAGCCTCTACCCACGGGCTGTCAGGCTGCTCAACGACGAACATCAACTTGCCCCCCCCCGCATCCCACCCCCGGTGACATAACTCCCACTCCCACATTACAACAATAACTGTGAACCGGACTTGCATTGCTGCACTATACAATACTTCATCCTTTGCAAGTCAACGCCCCCCCCCCCCCCCCCCCCCAACTCACTGGACTGAAATATTTATATTTATTAATTTATTTGCACAAGCACTTGATGCACTTGGGACAATGATGGTATGTTATATATTGGGACATTGGGACATTGATACTCTATCACTTTATTACTATATTACTATTATTATTGACATTATTATTTTGCACATGTTATATCTTATGTTGTATGCCAGTGGTGATGTTCCTAACAAATTTCGTTGTACCAACAATGACAAATAAAGATCTATCTATTCTATCTACAGAGTTGATTTATATAAACAAAAAATATATTTTAAATGGAGTTATGAGGTTTTGTCCCGCCAGCAGCGATAGTGTTATTGTTCGTTGAGCATCCTGATGGCCTGAGGATAGAAGGTCCTTCTGAGTCTCTCTGTGCTTGTCATGAGACTCCGGTATCGCTTGTCTATAATCAGCCTCTCTATCCCTTACTCTCCTTCGTAGCTTTGCATAAATTCATGTAAAAATACTATATCCACAATGCAAATGAGGACATAACGAAGCCACAGATGAAAGGAAGTAGTGGAACCTACCAACATGGAAATAGCTGTATTTTCAAACACAATGAGACTATGCTGACATCACATAGCAGTGTCTGCTCTGTTGCCAACTAAATCTCAGACTGTCTGCAAGACTCCAAAAGGAATCCATAACTCTCTCCAAGTTAAGGTAATATTCCTTTATTGATCCCCTTGGGAAAATGTGGGCGCCATAGCAGCATATGGGAAGGGAGGTACAGGTATGGGCCGGCAGGGTAATCGTAGACTCTGGAGAAGACGGTAAGCGCATTTCCCATAATGTTGACGTGTTCTTTGAACAATAAGCTGCCACTGACTGCACTGACTGTTGTGGTTTTATGACAAGTGAACATCAATCACCAATTTAGCAGCTTCTAGTAGTTTCTTTGGTATCCTTCTGTCCACAGTTTCTCTCCAAACCATTCACTTCTGATCCCTACAGAAACATGGTTTACAGTCCAATAACCTACAGCACTCCAAGGGTCCAGGGAACCTCAGGGGGCCTTGGGGAGGTTCCAAAGGGTTCCTGGTAGGGATGTTCGATATTGGCTTTTTTACCAATACCGATATACCAATATAGTCCAACTCTTAATTTCCGATACCGATATCAACCGATATCAACCGATACCGATATATGCAGGGTGTCACAGGGAACACAATACAGTCCCAAGAACACAAGTCCATGAAATGTCACTGCTACAGTTTGTTGAGGGCAGTGATGGCAGATGAGATCTGTATCTGCGGCCAAAAGGGAGTAGAGTGAAGCATGAGGTCAGGGGTTACTGGGGTCCTAAGATAAGATAAGATAAGATGTTCCTTTATTGATCCCCTTGGAGAAATCCGGGCATCATAGCAGCATGGGGGAGGGGGAGGGGAGGTACAGGTATGGGCAGGGTAATAGTAGAAAGGCATAACTCTAGGCAATACAATTAGATCTGAAACAAAAAAAAACACATAGCAACACTGAACTGGTGGCTGCACTTTTAAATTCTTGCGCATTCCATACAAGTTCTCACCAGCGACTTGAATACAAAAACATTTCATATTTCATATTATTTCATCTCCCAACAGCCAAAAATAATGTAATACCTGTGAACATTTTATTTAATTAAAGAATTTTTAATACCGTTCAAGGCCTTAAATTGAGAATTATGAACTTAATACTTTATAATAATAATAATAATAATAATTATAGATCAAATTTCTATAGCGCCTTTCATAAAACCCAAGGTCGCTTCACAATCAGGACAAAAAATAGGGCTATAGGGAAGTAGGGAAAAAGGGGGATGAGGGCAGGTAAGGGATAATGGACCTAATCTAAACTAACTGATGGGGGAAAGCCTTGGTGAAGAGGTGTGTTTGTAATCCGAGTCAAGTCTCGAGTCCCCAGTGTTCGAGTCCGAGTCCAAGTCCGAGTCACCAAAGAAGAGCCCGGGTCGAGTCCGAGTTGAGTCCCCATTACCCTAGTCCGAGTCGAGTCCCCATTACCCTAGCCCGAGTCGAGTCCCCATTACTAGTCCGAGTCGAGTCCCCATTACCCTAGTCCGAGTCGAGTCCCCATTACCCTAGTCCGAGTCGAGACCCCATTACCCTAGTCCGAGTCGAGTCCCTGTTACCCTAGTCCGAGTCGAGTCCCCATTACCCTAGTCCGAGTCGAGTCCCCATTACCCTAGTCCGAGTCGAGTCCCTGTTACCCTAGTCCGAGTCGAGTCCCCATTACCCTAGTCCGAGTCGAGTCCCTGTTACCCTAGTCCGAGTCGAGTACCCATTACCCTAGTCTGAGTCGAGTCCCCATTACCCTAGTCCGAGTCGAGTCCCTGTTACCCTAGTCCGAGTCGAGTCCCTGTTACCCTAGTCCGAGTCGAGTCCCCATTACCCTAGTCCGAGTCGAGTCCCTGTTACCCTAGTCCGAGTCGAGTCCCTGTTACCCTAGTCCGAGTCGAGTCCCCATTACCCTAGTCCGAGTCGAGTCCCTGTTACCCTAGTCCGAGTCGAGTCCCCATTACCCTAGTCCGAGTCGAGACCCTGTTACCCTAGTCCGAGTCGAGTCCCTGTTACCCTAGTCCGAGTCGAGTCCCCATTACCCTAGTCCGAGTCGAGTCCCTGTTACCCTAGTCCGAGTCGAGTCCCCATTACCCTAGTCCGAGTCGAGTCCCTGTTACCCTAGTCCGAGTCGAGTCCCCATTACCCTAGTCCGAGTCGAGTCCCTGTTACCCTAGTCCGAGTCGAGTCCCTGTTACCCTAGTCCGAGTCGAGTCCCTGTTACCCTAGTCCGAGTCGAGTCCCCATTACCCTAGTCCGAGTCGAGTCCCCATTACCCTAGTCCGAGTCGAGTCCGAGTCGAGTCCCCATTACCCTAGTCCGAGTCGAGTCCCTGTTACCCTAGTCCGAGTCGAGTACCCATTACCCTAGTCTGAGTCGAGTCCCCATTACCCTAGTCCGAGTCGAGTCCCTGTTACCCTAGTCCGAGTCGAGTCCCTGTTACCCTAGTCCGAGTCGAGTCCCCATTACCCTAGTCCGAGTCGAGTCCCTGTTACCCTAGTCCGAGTCGAGTCCCTGTTACCCTAGTCCGAGTCGAGTCCCTGTTACCCTAGTCCGAGTCGAGTCCCCATTACCCTAGTCCGAGTCGAGTCCCCATTACCCTAGTCCGAGTCGAGTCCCTGTTACCCTAGTCCGAGTCGAGTCCCCATTACCCTAGTCCGAGTCGAGTCCCTGTTACCCTAGTCCGAGTCGAGTCCCTGTTACCCTAGTCCGAGTCGAGTCCCCATTACCCTAGTCTGAGTCGAGTCCCTGTTACCCTAGTCCGAGTCGAGACCCCATTACCCTAGTCCGAGTCGAGTCCCTGTTACCCTAGTCCGAGTCGAGTCCCTGTTACCCTAGTCCGAGTCGAGTCCCTGTTACCCTAGTCTGAGTCGAGTCCCCATTACCCTAGTCCGAGTCGAGTCCCTGTTACCCTAGTCCGAGTCGAGTCCCCATTACCCTAGTCCGAGTCGAGTCACTGTTACCCTAGTCCGAGTCGAGTCCCTGTTACCCTAGTCCGAGTCGAGTCCCTGTTACCCTAGTCCGAGTCGAGTCCCTGTTACCCTAGTCCGAGTCGAGTCCCTGTTACCCTAGTCCCAGTCCAAGTCATCCAGGTTGAGTCCACTCCACTCCACAGTCAAAGAGCCGACATACCAATAAAAAAAGGTCTACGTTAAACATAAATGACACAGCGGTCACCGTTTCAAGGGGAGTTTATTTACTTTGTGACACAATAGCCAAACAAATGCACTAGCCATCAATATCGTATGCCAAATGATTAGATAAAATAAATACAAATAAATAACTGTATTTATCAATTAACAAGTCAGAGTCCTCGTCTGCACCTTCCGGGTCCGAATGCAGTCTGTGCTCGAGTCCAAGTCGAGTCACGAGTCCTGAGAATCAGTCCAGGACTCGGACTCAAGCATTGACTGCATTCGGCCTCGAGTCCTGGACCCGAGTCCAACAACACTGACCCGTAGATACCCTGTCTCTATTATTCCATCAGTATATGGGAGAAAACCAAACCAATCAGCGTCTTGTAGTGCGACGCCACCCCTGAACTCTGTGATGTTACATTAACATCCTGCAGCCGCTGCGTTGCCTGGAACGCATTGGGAGACCGACTTTGAAGTTTCACACGATGTTTGCTTCTCTGATCTTACACTTCAGTGAGCTACATATTATATTAGTGCTGTCAAGTTGAACCCAGAAACCCATTGAGGGGAATATACAGCAAATAACAGTGCATGTGTGCATAGCCGTGCCTGGATTACTGACCGGACATACCGGGCGAACGCCCCCCCAGCCCCCCAGGAGCCCCAGGTTCCTGTGGAGATTAATAACATCATCTCACTCGTTTCAATTAGAATAAGTGGCCATGTAAGCATTATCAGGTTATCTGCGGGAGTATGTGTGTCTTTTCCCCCGGGCTGACGGCTTCCAAGCGGGACCCGTGTGTGGAGAAGATGAAAGGAGTCCTTCGTACACACTGGGTGCTTCAAGCCAAGTGGATGCATTCATTTGTGACCAAGTCTTACAAGAACTCAGAGAATTCATTGATGTTGCTGCATAATGATCGTAAATACCTACCGCATACTATAGTCTACTCTATATAGTACTGTGTATATATATTGAAAGTAGGCGTGTCCCCGACTAGGGATTTGTATAGTTGACTTTGAAATTTGCCGATAGTCGACTGGTAGTTGTTATGGATAGGATTGGCCAGTATAGCAGAGGACGCCTATGGACCAATGAGGAGGAAGTTGGGATCTCTCTACTTCCTGCTGTCCTTCACCATACTCTGCTGTCTTGTCTTTAATGGCTGTTGTGATTGGATCCATGGTAAATGGTAAATGGCTGCATTTATATAACATCTTTTATCCAAAGCGCTTTACAATTTGTTCCTCACATTCACCCGTTCACTCACACAATCACACATCGACGGTGGAGGCGACCATGCAAGGTGCCGACCTGCTCATCGGGAGCAATTAGGGGTTAAGTGTCTTGCTCAAGGACACTTCGACACGCTGCCCGGGAGGAGCGGGAATCGAACCCGGGAACCGTCCGATTACCAGGCAACCGCTCTACCAATTATGTAATAATTCTTTCCGAGTTTTCAATAAATACAAGACCTATTTTTGAACTCTCATTCTGTGTCTAATGACTCATATCATTCTGTTTCAGTCCTGAACAATGGACCAGCTAAATGAATCATTCAGTCAAATAGCCTGCAGCACACGGCAAAAAAAACCAGAGACAAGGACATTGATGAAGGTAAAAACAAGAGACAAGGACATTGATGAAGGTAAAAACAAGAGACAAGGACATTGATGAGGGTAAAAACAAGAGACAAGGACATTGATGAAGGTAAAAACAAGAGACAAGGACATTGATGAAGATAAAAACAAGAGACAAGGACATTTATGAAGGTAAAAACAAGAGACAAGGACATTGATGAAGGTAAAAACAAGAGACAAGGACATTGATGAAGGTAAAAACAAGAGACAAGGACATTGATGAAGATAAAAAGAAAATGAAGTGTTTGATTGGATGTAGCATCATACTGCAGGTGGTAAAATGGTGACTGCATTTATATATAACAGCTTTTATCCAAAGCGCAAGTTATGTCTCACATTAACCCGTTCACTCACACATTCACACACTGACGGCGCAGGCGACCACGCAAGGTGCCACCCTGCTCATTGGGAGCAGTTAGGGGTCAAGTGTCTTGCTCAAGGACACTTATTAATCAATATTGTATTGTTATTGTCTGCATTTGATTTGTCCCTTTTTCTTATTTGCATTGCTAAAAAAACGAAGCAAAACAAAGCAGGAGTGACAGTGGCTCAGGAGGTGTGTCTTGTACAGGGATCAAATCAACGCAGACAATAACAATACAACATCGATTAATAAGTGTCCTTGAGCAAGATACTTAACCCCTCCCCTTAACCCCCCCCCTTAACTGCTCTCGACAAGCAGGTTGGCACCTTGCATGGTCGCCTCAGCCGTTGGTGTGTGAATGGGTGAATGTGAGGCATCATTTGCAAAGCACTTTGGATAAAAGCGATATATACATGCAGTCCATTCATCCAACTGTAGCAGGGTGGATTATCCCTGCTTCGTGGGAACTGTGGTGCACGGTCACTAGGTAGCGAGACACAGTAGCACTCTGGCTAGCTGCACCTCCGTCTTTGGGGTCCGGAGCGTCAACTGGAGGCTGGCAGTGGGAGTGTATGAGGCCCAGGATTTACAAACCTGGTCCGGTACTCTGGTCTTCCTCCCTCTCTCTTGGGCAGTCAGCAGTACTCCCCAACACACCCTCACCCTCCACAATTCTCTCCTTAGCCCCCCCACACCTAATGACTGGATGGTAAAGAAATAACTTGGTTCCCCCCGCAAGCAGTACCCTCCCTCAGTAACACCAGAAACCTTACAGTGGGAAATGGAAGGTTGGATAGGAAAGGGTTAATAATGGATATATTACCCGCATCAAAGGGTTAGGGTTAGGCTCAATAAAAGACACGCACACCGTGCTCCCATTCAGTATGATTATTATTGTATCATTGGCCTAGTTACACAATGGCTACGTCGGGTGATTACTGCACCCTGGTTATTGTCACACAATAATTACAGTCTGATAATTATGTAATCAACCTAGGCACCAAGTGCTCTCGTTATACCCAGACTAAATGCTGCCCACGTCTGGGCCAGTCACAGTATCACTACCTTCCCTAAGGGTTTATATCTATACTGCTCTCATACTCCGTAATATGGGGAAGGGAGGGAGAACATAGGGGAGGAATAAAAGGTTTCACTGAATGGGAAAATATTATTACACACACATGTTATCACGCTCAAAGGAAATGAAAATAAAACAAAATGTGAGCCCACAATTACCAAAACAAAAGCCCTATGCTAATGCCGGCATGTAATGTTTGGGGTCCGTAATTAGCAACGTTACTTCACCCGCGGGCTGCACCACACTGTGTATGATGTAAGGATCCGGAGCATAGCGTTTATACTCCTCGAAAATGGCCGCCTCGCCGCGCCACTGTTGTCCGTGAGGCAAGATGGCGTCGAACACTCTCGGCGAGAACACCAGCAGGCGGAGCTGGAGCAGAGAGGCAGAGTTGGCTGAGAGCGTGTGCTGGGCGATGCCGACCTCTGCTGGTCGGCGCGCACTCCCGTATGCTGCAGGCAGCCAGGTGCAGATCTGATGCAGGACGCCGGTAAAGACAGCTGCTGCCGGCCGAAGTAGACGGTCTGCAGGTCCACGCTGTATCCGGCACGCAATCTATACCGGCACTGTAACTACTATAACTCGAGTACTGTGAACTCAAATATCATTAGCCGCACGCTATCTATACCGCTCACTGTAACTACTATAACTCGAGTACTCCTATACTAACCCACCATTGCTCTGGTGGGGCTCTCTGATGGTTCCTCCACGGGGCTTCCCCGGGCAGCTCCCGTCTTAGCTGCGACTGTTCACAACAACGACTGTTCACAACGACGATCCAAGCAGCAGAGAGTCTCCTTCCGGCTCTCTCCCGTGACAAAATGGCATCCAATGTAATAAAAAAAGTCAATCAACGAACTCGATTCTTGTACCGGATCTCCTCCCTGGTAAACAAGAATACCCTGAAGACTCTGGCAGGAGCACTCATTCAAGGGTACTATGACTATGCTTGCACCTCATGGTACCAAAGCACCTCAAAGGCACTAAAAACCAAATTACAAACATCTCAAAACAAACTAGTCAGACTACTGCTTGACCTGACTCCTAGAACCCACCTCACCCCTGCACACTTTGCCAACCTAGGATGGCTTGGAGTAGACGACAGAGTACAGCAACTTGCAATGGGCCTGGTCTACAAGATACACTACACGACCAAGGTACCCATGTACATGTCAAAATACTTCCCAAAGGTCAGTGAATACCACGATCACAACACCAGAGGGAGCTCCACAAATCATGTAAAACCCAGATTCGGCTCAAACAAGGGACTAAACACGTTTCGCAATTATGCCACAACAATGTGGAACGCCCTACCCAAAGCTGTAAAGGAATGTAAATCACTACCCACCTTCAAAAACACTCTCAAAGAACACCTACGGGAGACTGCAATTCAAAACTGGCCCCTACAAATGTCCTAACCCAGTTGTACAATAAAGACCAAGCATGGCTTTGTCAGTATTCCAATGTACAGCCCCACCCAACCCCACCCCACCTACCCAACCTCCTCCAATGTACAGTTTCTATGTCAAATGTATGTCAGTATTCCAATGTACAGCCCCACCCCACCTACCCAACCTCCCCCAATGCACAGTTTCTATGTCAAATGTATATACTCTTCTTCTGGATTTTTTTAGTATCACAAACAGTACTGTATTTGAAAATCTGGTATGTCATAAATGTATAGATGTAGCAGTACTGTCTATCTGTATGTCATTGTCATGTGTGTCATATGATGAATTGAAAATGGGGGACCCTGATGGAAACAAGACGAAAGTCTTTCTCAGGTCTGCATCCTCTTAACAATTGTATGTATTGAGCTGTACTGCACTGTACCCATTCTGCAATCTGTTAATAAACTTTTCAATCAATCAATCAATCCCCCATATATGTCCTCGCATCTCTCTCTGTCTGCTACTGCCCCCTGCTGGTCCCGCCTGCCAGTCACACCAGGGAAGGATGGTGAAAATAATCCAATAATTATAATCCATATCCCAGTGCTCTTTGGAAGGGGACGCTTGTGTCCTTGTTCGTGTGAATATCAATGACACTAGTTAGAATGTCTTTGTGCACAAAAGGGACATAAAACACAGTCAGCAGTTCTGAATAATATACCATATTTTCCAGACTGCTACACAACCAACACCCACACAGTTTAGAACCCGAGCGCTTTTCTTCAGCTTTTAAAATGCGTGTCTAGGCGAAGGGCACGTCTGTATTTGTTTTAAGAATAGCTACATTGTCTCTTTTGTTTGTGCGTGCAGTGTTCACTGCCTCACTGTGAGCCAGCCTGTCAGATTTAGACACCTCAAGAGAAATGAAAGGCTTTCTGAAGGAGTAAGACCTGGGTGTCAAACTTGGTTGAATGTTAGTTGTTTGCTTGAAAGTAGCGTCATACTGCTGTGTTTTCTGAAGGGCATGTTGTTAAGAATACATAGTGGATCTCAACATATTCTCTTCAATTGTAAAAGTGCGCATGCACACATATAAGTTTACAATGTATTATTCAGATTAAAATGCTGTATTGCCTATTACTGTAGTGGTTTCTTTTCAACAAAACATTAGCCACGTCCATGTTAGAGCTTTTTATTAATAAAATAACAAAGTATTTTGACGCTATTGAAAAATGATTCATTTCTGTTACAGCTGCTGAGCTATATTGCTAATCTCTGTTTGGCTACTTCAAATCAGCTGACACTGTTGACTAGGGGTGGGAATCACCAGTTTCATCATGATACGATACAATATCGATTCTTTGGACAACGATACGATATTTGCCGATATCACAAAGTCCGACACAATACGATACGATACGATTCGATTCAGGTGCCTGCGATCGATATGAGGCGATATTATGTGACCATTTAACACAATCAGTCAAATTTAGATCAACTAAAAAAAGGCTACGGAAATATCAATTGATGTTTTTATTTTTGAGCTCTTCCAGACATTTAAATGAAAAACAATCTATTGTTGTTTTATGTTGCATGATGATCATGAATACATTTATTATGTATTCATGTTTAAATATCAACATTATCTGTCCATCCTCAGTAACACACACACACACACGCACACGCACACACACACACACACACACGCACACACACACACACACACACACACACACACACACACACACACACACACACACACACACACACACACACACACACACACACAGACACACAGACACACACACACACACACACACACACACACACACACACACACACACACACACACACACACACACACACACACACACACACACACACACACACACACACACACACACACACACACACACACACACACAGAATGCCCCTCCCCCAGTCCCCACACACACACAGACAGAATGCCCCCGCCCCTCCTCCTTCCCCTCTCCTCTCTCCTGTTCTCTCTCACGGTTAGCTGCTTAGCTTAGTTAGCTTAAGCAGCTAATGTAACATTAATTTAGATCTGCCCACGCGACATGGGCATAAAGGAATGGCGACGATGCAAAGCATGTTAGATGCATTTGACCCGTTGCGGGGGAAAACTGCACAGACTTATATCGGGTCACAAAATAGACGCTCTGTAGCGATGCTCTGCTGTAATGTCTACACAGAGTTTCACACTACTGGGCGGATATGACTCGCGGGATTTTCAAAATAAGAGTATCGCAATATGAATCGATCTTTTTACGTTGCATCGATCCTATTTGATTATTGATAATAGATCGATATATCGATCTGGATCGATGTATCGTCCCACCCCTACTGTTGACACGCCCACTACACAAAGCTTGCGCTCTCCCTCATGAAAAGTATTGGACTGTTTTTAACCGTTTCTGCGCCAAAAACGAATTAACTCAATCGTTGGACGCCAACAACAAGTAAACTCGTTATTGGATCTGTTTTTCTTTTATTCGCTATTTCCATTCATAATTCATCCTGCTGTGCTGTAGGACTGGGTGACACTCTGTCTGAGACAGCAGCGGTCCGATACCGCCACCTAACGCCTTGCGGCCGCTATTGCACCCGATTTAAAACAATGTGGTTTCTTTTCTGGGCCGTGCTGAGCCGTGCTGGCGGGTCTATACACTCCGTCAAGACTCCGGCTTATATCGATGCACCGACTAGGCCCCCCCCCCCCCCCCCCCCTTTCATATGCAATGCTGGATAACGCTGGATACACTGACGCGACCAGTATTTGGAATGGCGATCAGATAATTGGATTATTCTTTTTGCAGTACATCATAGATGAGGTAAGGACTCTTCTCCTTATGTTACTAATCTTGCGTTGATCCGATGATTTTTTTCCCGCGATTGCAGCCTGTGTGTGTGTGTGTGTGTGTGTGTGTGTGTGTGTGTGTGTGTGTGTGTGTGTGTGTGCATGCCGTTGGCTGCGATAGACGCAAGGAGGGCCGGTTTTCCCCCGTCCCCTTTCGTGCATGCATGAGGAAACATAATACCGATAATCTAGCGTTGATTTCAGGATGATTCGATAATCAGGTGAAAAATGGCAACGTGATGAGTGGATTTCACTAAAGGGCTGTTTGACGGAGTTCCCTGGGATTACACAGGATCACTCTACAACTATACTCATATTCACCACGGTATAAAACGGAGATGTATAGATGAAAAAATAATCAGTTTTTTGCATGTTGACGGGAAGAAACCCACTGACAATCGACGGCAATATTAGATCCATAGCTATAATATAAAATATAGGTTTAGCTCTACAAACAAGGTAAGCGTTTACATGGGGTTAATGGGTGGCAAGGCCTATGCACTTCCCGGAAGGGGCGTGGCACGCAATGTGTTAACGGCTGGTGTATGAACTTTTCTAGTATTGGTGTGCAACCTTACTGTAACTGAGGGGTACAATTCCCTGACTGTATTGATAAGTATGGTATCATTAAACCACTACCGCTTTATGTACTTTAATTACTGGCCATACAGTACACGATATCTAAGTATGATGAACACTTTCCCACATATGAAATCAGGTCCACACAAAGGTAATAGTCAAATATTTAATATATAGCAAAAGGTACATATAATAGTTACTTATTACATTTATGATTTGAATGCTCTTGTAAGGCAAATGAGTACTCGTAGGCAAATCAACACTGAATGTCCAATCTCTGGTTACGCAGGAAGCAAGTATACAACCTGGCTCTTAGGGAATTATAACGATGGCACTTAATGATTATAGCTGGATAATATACTGAAGGGGTCCCGCCGGTTGTAAGCGAGTAGGGGGGGTAGGAGAGCCGTCGGCTGTATCCCGTCTGGTCAACGATTTCTAGGGAGAGTTCAGGTACAGAACACAGTGCCCGTAGAACCTTGATCCACAGATGAATACACTTGGGCTCTCTTGTAGACGATAGCTGTAGCTGTAGCTGTCGGTCCACAACGAAGAAGAAGCGAGGCGACCTCAGTCTGGTCTGAGCGCCGTCTCACCTTGGCTCCTCTCGGGGTAAATCCAACACTCACCGGTGTTGGCGATTATCCGCTCCACAAATCAAAGCACCAAAGCAAATAGATATTCCATGCCGTATAGGGCTCAGCAGTCGTCGGGGTAGGTAATCCAATGTGCAGGTCCACTCGTCCTCGCCTAGAACTCCTCGGATGAAAGCACCACGTGTGGTCTGCCCAACCTGGTTAAGACTCTAGATAACGCGAGGAAGCGATGGGGGGTGCTGCTCACTTTAGAACTCTAACCGAACGATGCACCATACATAATAGACTATTATTACTTAATAGAAATACGGTGCCAAACTCTGGCAATTCAGCTATTAATTCGCACGAGGTCTCACTGCTATTCTAAGGCCAAACAGGCCGTACTACACCGCACGCGGTATCGTGGGGTGAGGCTTCACGTCTTGTTACTTAGTTGGGTAGAAGGGTAAAGGACTAAGAGGAATTCTACATTTCTTGCGCCATATTTATATGCACGGTGGACAAGTAGTGCCGCTCTGCTTTCGGTAGCCGTATTCCTGCGCGGAGCTGGGGCTAGTAAGGGCATGTCTCGTCGGTACCTTTGAACTTGAACGCCAGGGGCTTGTCCCTGGTGCCTGGTCCTTTTGTCCAATAAGAGAATGAACTATTATGGGCTGTAGTAGAATAAAGGGATATTCCGTGTATATGTACAAGGAATATACAAGGGATATCAAACGATATACAAATACTATTCAATATATATCCATAAATAAATATATATATTCGGTTTAATCTGATCCTTCACAACAGCCGCCCCCTAATTAGTCCCACCTAATTAGCTAAGCAGAGACAGATTAACCGCACTGTCCACTACTCAATGTCCGCTGTAAGGGTCAGTCAACTCACAAAGTCATAGGGTCATGGTCGTCATCAATAGTATCAGGGAGCCTTGGCAGTTCTATTAGCCTCGCCACGGGTCGGGTGTAAGTCCGCCCTTGGACGAGCACTTCAGCTGCTCGGACCTTTCCATCGGCACCGGTGATCACTTTGCTTACGCGGCCAGCCGGCCACATAGCTCGGGGTAGTGACTGGTCGATGATCATGACGACTGTTCCTTCTGTCAAATTGTCTCTCTCTTTTACCCACTTCTGGCGGGTCTGTAGAGACGGTAGGTAGTGGAGTAGGAAGCTGTTACAAAACTTGTCAGCCAGTACTTGACTGTACCTCCACATTCTTCGGCCGTTCGCCTCTTCAGGCCTGTACATTGTCTGTGGTAGCGCGGGGTCCAGCCGCCCCATCAAGAGGGTGTTGGGGGTGACTGGGTCGACATCTGCTACATCACTTGAGACGTAACCGAGGGGCTTTGAGTTCAATACTCCCTCGATCTCCGTGAGGACTGTCATTAGGACTTCTTCCGCCACAGTCTGGGCCCCAAGCACGGCGTACAGGGCTGTCTTTATGGAACGTACTTCTCGTTCCCAGGTTCCACCGAAGTGAGGTGCGTTCAGGGGATTAAACTGGAAGTCAATCTGGGATGGAGCGAGGTGGGTCTTAAGTTCTGGGCCCATAGCTTGGAAGCTCTCTCTCAGCTCTCTTTCTCCGCCTTTGAAGTTTGTCCCGTGATCAGACAACAATGTAGACGGTTTTCCTTTCCGTGATGTGAATCTTCGGAAGGCCATAAGGAATGAGTCTGTGCTCATGGTTGGGAGGAGTTCGATATGTATCGCTCTGGTGGTCATGCATTTGAATACAATACCCCACCGCTTCTCGGTTCCTCTTCCTCTCTTTATATACAGCGGGCCAAAACAGTCCATACCGGTGGAGTGAAAGGGCTTGTCGCCGAGTCGGAGGCGACAGGGAGGTAGGTCAGCCATCCGGGGTATACTGGGCTGCGCGCGCCACTTACGGCAGTCTAGACAGGTTCGCTGGAAGCGCCGCACTGCTTCTCTCCCTTGCAGTATCCAATAACGACGTCTGATCTCCGCGAAGACTCTCTCTGCCCCTGCGTGGTGCACATCCTCGTCGTATTTCTTTATGATCAGCTCTGTGACCTTGTGTCGGCTGTTCAAGACTATCGGGTACTTAACGTCATCCGGTAGGTCTGGGGCTCTCCGCAGACGACCACCCACTCTGATGAGATTATGGGCGTCGCTCTCGGGGGCTAGGTGAAGCAGTCTGCTGTCTGATGGGACGGGCTTTGCTCCCTGTAGACAGGCTAGCTCATCGGGGAACGAGTCTCTCTGGGCTCGTTGTAGTAGAAGGAGTTCTGCTTCTTCGTAGTCAGCTGCTGAAATGTCAGTTGTGGGCTGAACCTCTGGGTGGTGCCACAGAAATGTCTTTAGCTGCGCACTCTCTAGGGTGAGGCAATCGTCTAGAACCGGGTCTGTGGGGACGAGTGTGTGTGTCAACCCACAGAACATAGGTTTCTTGTTCTCTGCCTCCTCTTTACTCGCCTCCCGTGGGGTGGGTGTAGGCCACTCTTCTTCGGGGAGCTTGAGGAACTCTGGCCCGTCACTGTAGAGGTTGTGACGGGTGAGGTCATCCAGGGACATTCCCCGGGTGATGACGTCAGCTGGGTTGTGTTTGGTGTCCACATACCGCCAGCTGGTTACTTCTGTTAACTCTTGAATCTCGGTGACTCTGACTCCCACGAAGACCTTGTATCTGCACGAATCAGACCGGATCCATGTGAGTACGGTCGTGGAGTCTGACCACAAGATTGTTCTTTGCACCGGGATGGTGAGTTCACGTTGGATTAACGTGGCGAGCTGCGCTCCTGCTAGGGCTGCGCAGAGCTCTAGGCGCGGGATAGATTGTTGCTTGCATGGGGCTATTCTTGAGCGAGCCAGGATGAAAGCAGTATGTATTTCTCCTCCCTCCTCTTGGGCACGCAAGTAAGCCACCGAACCGTAGGCTACTTCGGAGGCGTCGCTGAATACGTGCAGGTCGATCTTGCATGTCTCTGGCCTCACTGTGGGTGGGAAGTAGCTGCGGCGTATATTAACACCGGGGAGTGAGCGGAGTTCCGTCTCCCACTCTCTCCATGTGGATGCAAGGTGTTCGGGTATGGGATCGTCCCAGCCCTGGTCTTTGTCCCATAGCGCTCTTACAATCATCTTTGCCCTGGTGGTGTAAGGTAGAATACATCCCAACGGGTCATATTGTCTGGCGAGTGTTCTGTATACACTCCGTCTGGTGGTCGGTATTGCCGTCGACCTTCCCTGCTCCTTGATCAGGGGTTTGTGTCTATAATGGAGCGAGTCTGTTTTGAAGCGCCAGACTAGTCCTAGTGTCATTTCTTGGGCTTCTCCTGGGATGGTCGCCATCCAGGTGTCGCTGCTCGCGGCCTTGTCCTTGGGGGAGAGGCGGCGCAGTACTTGCGGGTCGCTGCTGGCCCACTGCCTGAGATCAAAGCCGCCTTTGATCAGGGAGGCGCGGAGCTTGAGTAGGAGAGCCTCGGCTTCTTCTGGCGTCGAGACGCTTTGTAAACAGTTGTCCACGTAGAAACTATTTGTCACACTTTGTTGGACCTCTTCATCTGCTGCTGGGTCCTCTGCGGCGTGCTTTTGCAGTGCAAACGTAGCACAGCATGGGCTGCATGTGGTTCCGAAAGGGAGGACTTCCCACTGATAGATGGCTGGGTGCTCATCTCCGATCCTCTCTCTCCATAGGAACCGCAGCAGGGGCTTGTCCTCCTCCACTAGTCTCACCTGCAGGAACATCCCTTTGATGTCGCCGCTGATAGCCACCTTGTCCTGGCGGAAGCGTAGTAGCACGCCTAGTAGGGAGGGGCCGAGTGTTGGGCCGGCCAAGAGTTCTTTATTCAGATTTTGTGATCCGATCTGGTAGCTGCAGTTAAACACAATGCGATCCTTGCCGTTGTGGTGGACCTTGTGGTGCGGCACGTACCATGATTCGGTCGTCTGATCGGCCTCTTTAATGACAATTTTCTTTATGTGTCCCGCTGTGATTAATTTGTTAATCTCAGCGCGGTACACAGCTTCTTGAGCGGGGTCTTTGGCTAGGCGCCGCTCTGTGTTCAATAGATACCGCTCCGTCGCCTCTTTTGTAGCGCGAAAGGTGGGCATTCCCTCTCGCCTCAGGAGTGGAGTTGCGTATCTCATCACTCCGTTGACGTTGACTCTCTTTGTCCCGTGCTCGAGGAGGGCTATAGCGTAGGTATCTTCCTTAGAACGAATGTCTTTCTTTTCGTTCTTAAAGGGCATTGTCTCTAGTGTCCATAGCCTCTCGACATGCTGCAGGAGTGTGGTGTCTCCTTCTGTCACTCTGGAGTGGAGGCAGTTAGTGGCTGCTGTTCGGTTAAGAGACTTAGCGAGGGGGCCTTGTAATGTCCATCCTAGGCGGGTCTCGACTGCTGCAGGACAGCCTCTGGGTCCTGTGTGGACCCGGTCTATCGGGACTATGAGGTCTGCATGGTCGGAGCCTATCAGCAGGGTCGGGGTGGCACCGTCTATGAGCGGGATAGGTAGTTGGCGCAGGTGCACATATTTCTCCATCAGCTTGGCGATGGGGTAGGTGTACTGCGATAGTCCTATTTCTTGGCTGGTGAAAGCATTGGTAATCCTGTACCGTCTCTCGGGCTGCCCGCTTGCTGCGATAGTGAAGGAGACATTCTTGCCCTTTATCGTCTTTAGATCTCGTCTTATTGTCCGAATAGTCATCTGGTTCTCGCTCCCCCGTAGCCCCAGCTGGGCCGCAGCGGACGCGAGGAGAAGGGTCTTCTCTGACCCGTCATCAAGGACGGCGTAAGTGTCCATGATCTTGTCTTGGTAACTCAGTGTTACACGGACCACCTTTAAGAGCACCTGGGCGCCGCTGCTGCTAGCGGGGTCAATGTACATAACACTTGCCTTTGTGCTGCTGGATGGTACAGGCTTTCTTTTGTTACTGTCGTGTAGGACATCCAGATGGGCTCCGTCACACCGACTACACCTCTTCTTTAGGCGGCACTCGGCTGCCATGTGACTGCGCGCACATCGGTAACAGCGCCTGTTGGACTTTATCCAGTGACTTACTTCTTCAGCTGTCATCTTCTTGAACTGGTCACATTGTGACAACCAGTGTTCCTTCTCGCAGTACGGGCACACCATCTTCCACTTCTCTTTCATCAAGGGGGTACTGTGGTTCTTGCTGCTCGGTACTGATTCTGATTGGTGCATGACAGTCACCGATCTTCGGCCATCGTTTACTCTCCTAGGTCCCTCTCTGGAGCTTGGTGTGCTCCGCACGAACGTATCCAGCCGTAGGCTGCTGACTTCTCTCGCCAGGAAGTCGGCTAAATCTAGGAGGGATGGCTCGGGACCGTTAGGATCACGGTGGTCTCTTTGCCGCCTGAAGCGCTCCTGTCGGGCGGGCGGCAGCTTCTCTAAGATCCTCTCGACGTTCGAGTTTGCGTATAGTTCGTGCATACCCTTTTCTCGTTGCGCCCCCAGCATCCCTACCAGGGATTGTACTTTTATAGACAGGTCGTCTAGTGAGCGATTGTCTGTTGCTGGGGGTAGGCGGTCAATATGCCTTATCTCCTGTATTACGTAATCCCATATACGTCCATATCTCTGGTCCAGCGCTGCTAGAGCCGCGGTGTATGGGGTCGTAGAGGTGGCATAGGCCAGCGCTATGTTGTGCGCTCGGGGCACTTTCAGGTGCTTCAATAATATTGCATACTTGTGGCGTTCATCAGCGACATCCACCATCATTGTCTCTAAGCACATCCGGAGCTCCGTGTACTGTGCTCGATTCTCATGGGTGAAGTCTGGAAACGTCGGTGTGCCAATGTATGACGTCATGGATGGCTGGCACATTGGTGAGCGTTGGAAGAGAGGCCTCCTGGGCGAGTCTCTTCTTACGCCTCTCGGTGGGCTGGTACTGGTAGGGTACCATGGCCCGCTGGTCCAGGTGCTATTCCTCGGGACTGGTCGTGCGTCATGCTCACCCGTGAGTCGAGTCGGGGGTCTGTAGCGCAGAGCCGCGGGGGTATAGCCTGGGCTGTACTGGACCTCCTGGTCCTGTGGAGTAATGTGCTGCTGTCGGGCTTGACTCTCCTCTTCTCCCCTTCTTCTTCTGCCAGGTCACCTAGATCCTGTAGTCGTCTATTTAGCCTCTCCGCGGTGTCCGCTGTTCCTTCCTTGTAGCTGGGTCTCACTTGGACCGGTCGGGGAATGAGTTCGGAGGGGGGTGTAGACTCTCTCTGGTGGTCGAGTTCAAGGTCGCCTGCTCGGTTAGGGGAGGGTGCCCTTGACGTGTGTCTTGACGAGGCTCTGGAACCCCTTGTGGAGGGAGGGGGTGTTGCCCTGGTGATCAGCTGCTCCATTAGCTGCGCTTGTAGTCTGTCGCGCTCGGCTTCGCGCTTGGTGAGATCTGCTTCTCTTTGGGCACCGGCAGCGGCGCGCTGGGCATCGGCCCGGTCTCTTGCCATATTCTCTTCCGTCTGAAGGCGTCTCAGCTCCAGACGTATGTGCTCTTCTTCGCTCCGTTGCTGTGTCTGGAGTCGATCGCGTTCACCCTGAAGTCGATCGCGTTCACCCTGAAGTCGATCGCGTTCGGTAGAGGCTGTCAGGCTGGCGAAGAACGCCTGTGACAGCATCCTCTCCGCCTCGCTGGGGGAAGACGCTTGTAGAGGTGAGCCGCTCCTGGCTGTACTCGTTGGGGAGTCCTGGAGCTCTATCTCCTCGGCGCTCTCCTCATCTTGTTCCGTGCAGAGTTCCACCTCTGGAGGGTTGTCTTCCTCCCGGAGCTCTGGGGGGACTACTTCTTCGGTATTGGCGGGGGCTAAAGTCGTGTCAGTTCCCTCCTGGTCCCCACCGTGAGCTTGGTCAGTTACATTAGAACCCACTAGGGCCTCTGTGGTCGGGGTATCCTGGTTGATAGGGTCGGACATAATTTTACTTTCTACTTTTACTGCGTTTACTGTTTGTAGAAGGCTAGGTAGTTTACTGACAGCGTAATCCTCTAAGTACTGAGGTGGCTGTCGTCTACGTTGCGGGCGTTCTACTTTAGGAGGACCGTTTCGTGGAGTGTTCATCATAGGCCATTTCAATATTAATACCACTATATTAATATTACACTGATTACCCTCCGGCTCGAAGGACCAATTGTAACTGAGGGGTACAATTCCCTGACTGTATTGATAAGTATGGTATCATTAAACCACTACCGCTTTATGTACTTTAATTACTGGCCATACAGTACACGATATCTAAGTATGATGAACACTTTCCCACATATGAAATCAGGTCCACACAAAGGTAATAGTCAAATATTTAATATATAGCAAAAGGTACATATAATAGTTACTTATTACATTTATGATTTGAATGCTCTTGTAAGGCAAATGAGTACTCGTAGGCAAATCAACACTGAATGTCCAATCTCTGGTTACGCAGGAAGCAAGTATACAACCTGGCTCTTAGGGAATTATAACGATGGCACTTAATGATTATAGCTGGATAATATACTGAAGGGGTCCCGCCGGTTGTAAGCCAGTAGGGGGGGTAGGAGAGCCGTCGGCTGTATCCCGTCTGGTCAACGATTTCTAGGGAGAGTTCAGGTACAGAACACAGTGCCCGTAGAACCTTGATCCACAGATGAATACACTTGGGCTCTCTTGTAGACGATAGCTGTAGCTGTAGCTGTCGGTCCACAACGAAGAAGAAGCGAGGCGACCTCAGTCTGGTCTGAGCGCCGTCTCACCTTGGCTCCTCTCGGGGTAAATCCAACACTCACCGGTGTTGGCGATTATCCGCTCCACAAATCAAAGCACCAAAGCAAATAGATATTCCATGCCGTATAGGGCTCAGCAGTCGTCGGGGTAGGTAATCCAATGTGCAGGTCCACTCGTCCTCGCCTAGAACTCCTCGGATGAAAGCACCACGTGTGGTCTGCCCAACCTGGTTAAGACTCTAGATAACGCGAGGAAGCGATGGGGGGTGCTACTCACTTTAGAACTCTAACCGAACGATGCACCATACATAATAGACTATTATTACTTAATAGAAATACGGTGCCAAACTCTGGCAATTCAGCTATTAATTCGCACGAGGTCTCACTGCTATTCTAAGGCCAAACAGGCCGTACTACACCGCACGCGGTATCGTGGGGTGAGGCTTCACGTCTTGTTACTTAGTTGGGTAGAAGGGTAAAGGACTAAGAGGAATTCTACATTTCTTGCGCCATATTTATATGCACGGTGGACAAGTAGTGCCGCTCTGCTTTCGGTAGCCGTATTCCTGCGCGGAGCTGGGGCTAGTAAGGGCATGTCTCGTCGGTACCTTTGAACTTGAACGCCAGGGGCTTGTCCCTGGCGCCTGGTCCTTTTGTCCAATAAGAGAATGAACTATTATGGGCTGTAGTAGAATAAAGGGATATTCCGTGTATATGTACAAGGAATATACAAGGGATATCAAACGATATACAAATACTATTCAATATATATCCATAAATAAATATATATATTCGGTTTAATCTGATCCTTCACAACACTTACCCTCATCTGCACCTTTGTTTACACTTTTCTCAAATTTTTTTATATTCAGATCAAATTCTATTGCCTATATTTATGTCTTTCTACTATTATCCTGCCCATACCTGTACCTCCCCTCCCCCCTCCCCCATGCTGCTATGACGCTCGAATTTCCCCAGGTGATCAATAAAGGAATATTGTATTTGATCTTATGTTATCTTATCTCTTGCAGTGTGCAAAGCCTTGTTGTGCCAAACGGTTCATGATGATTTCAAAGGAAACCCGCGGCAGAACTGTAAATAATTGAAAGGCATGTTTGAGCAGTTTTATCATGTCTTGTGGGGAAAGAGGTTAAAGACTTATTTTGTACTTAATGATATTCATTTTAATTGTCTATCAGTTCAGTAAAATTGTCCATATCACTTGAAAGACGGTGCCTAATTGCCACTAATTTAAACCTCTTTCTCTAATAAAGTAGGAAATGGCTGCTTTTTTATATAGCGCTTTTATCCAAAGCGCTTTACAATTTGTTACTCACATTTTACCCATTCACTCACACATTCACACACAGACGGTGGAGGCGACCATGCGAGGTGCCGACCTGCTCATCGGGAGCAATTAAGTGTCTTGCTCAAGTACACATCGACACGCTGCCCGGGAATCTCCGCATTGCCAGACGACTGCTCTACCTGTCGCCCCTATGACCTTTCTATTCAGGGGTCGGTTTCCCAAAAGACCATGTTGTTTCTGTTCCTAAGAATATCTTGAAATTACTCGTCAAGAAATTCATTCATTTCACAATAGTTTCCTAAAATGTTTCTAAGTTACACAGTGCATTGAATCACTCGTTGATTCACGGTGGTACATGGTTGTTCATGTTAGTACAGCCTTGATATTTATCACATCTCGGCGGATACACATTATGTGACCCTGACTCAGACCCTAATGCGGGCAGAGGTCAGGGTCTAATACCAACATGTGTTTGGCTCATTTCAACTGGGAGTCATCTACCAGTTAATTATCATGGAAGAACCCTGGGGTGTACTGCAGAGCTTCTGAATAAATAAATATATATATATTTTAAAGTCTTTGAGTGGTTGAGTCATCCCACTAACTCACCAGAAGCTATGAGAACAATGGAAACTACGCCTTGTACTGTAGCTGCGGTTGGCTTCTCAGCAAACCGTTCCTACGAGTCATTCACTGGAGGAATGCACTAGGGGGGCTGACCTTCGAAAAAAAATTTGGAATTCGAAGCTTCCGGGCCGAGATTCGATTTTAATTCGAAGCTTCGAGATACAAAAATGAAAAAATTGAAAAAAGATTATTATTTATTTATTTTTATGTTGTGGGACTTGTACAGCACTTTGTACAACGTTGTCAGTGCTGTACAGTTTAAACCTTTTTAAATCTTAGACAAACAAAACACTTTGCTTTCATGAAATATTGTAAGCCGTCATTTGAGGCTTTATAAAAGCAGCACAATGAACACAGTGCCGAGTCCGACCTCATCTTAAATAACAAACAGCATTGCTTGTTGTAGTTAACAAAGAGAGGCAGAGTTGATTTAGGATTTACTGATATTCGAATCCCATTATAACAAAGAGGCAGAGTTGATTTTGCAAAAAAAAAAATATTATACAAAATAATATATTTAATATATTTGAATTTTATTTTCATATTCGAATCCCATGCCCATCGAACGAAGCTTCGAGGTATTTAAGACAGCCCTAGAATGCACATCAAGACCCAGGCCGCAGTCACACTGATCTCTCCTGGGAGCTTCAGAGCACATCCAGGCCAAGCTGCCAGTGGACCTCTGACGGGTGACACATGTCCTGGCTTGTCCCCCGTCTCCAGTCTATCATTAGATGGCTCCTGGCTTCGTCTGTGGTCCCCGTGAACAAAGCCTTCTAAAGACTCGACCCAGCGTTGATTTAGGAAACGTTGCACCGGTTCTCTGACTCTGCTCTGACAATGTTCCACTTCCTTTATGTTTAGTCATTTAGCAGCTGATGCTTTTATCCAAAGCGACTCGTAAAGTCCTGCTGACAACAAATTGTCAGCAGGAAGGGTACATCTCTGGCAGATAAGGGTCAGTGGCATTGACCGTCAAATAATGTCAAACTTGGCGGCTGGGCGGCGCAGCGGACTAAGCGCTCGTCACCAACGAGAGAGACACTGGTATCGGATCCGGCTGTCAGCGTTGCCTCCGGCTTGGCCGGCCGTCATACTGACTCAATTGGCAGTGTCAGCGGGAGGGAAGCATGTGGGTGGTAATCTGGCGTTGTGGACAGCGACTCCTACAGGTCGGTCAGGGCGCCTGCTCAGCGAAAGGCTCCAGTGGCGAGGGTAGTGTGAGCCTCCCACACGTTACACTTCACCAATGAGAGTCCTCGCTGCCGGGTGAAAAGATGTGACTGGCTGCCTCCACATGTATCTGGGGGGGGGGGTCATGTGATGGTATCTATCAACCCTCCCTAGACCGACCAGTGGGGGGCACATGCGAGCAACGGCCAGGAAGGGGAGGGGGGAATTGGCATGATGACTAAATTGGGATGGGAGAAAAACACAGAAAAACAGGAGGAGAAAAAGTGGATACAAAAAAAAATAAGATATTGTTTGAAGAGGTGTGTTTGTAGTCAACGTCTGTCCTGACTGTGGTGTGAAGTTCGTTCCACCATTGTGTAGCGAGGACCGAGAATAGCCTGCTTCACTTTGTTGATGACCCTCCCGGAGCTCGGATAGGAGTGGGTGTGTAGCCAGAAGACGCAGAGCATAGGGGTCTTGAGGGTGTGTAGCCAGAAGATGCAGAGCATAGGGGTCTTGAGGGTGTGTAGCTAGAAGATGTAGAGCGTAGGGGTTTTGAGGGTGTGTAGCCAGAAGATGCAGAGCGTAGGGGTTTTGAGGGTGTGTAGCTAGAAGATGTAGAGCGTAGGGGTCTTGAGGGTGTGTAGCCAGAAGATGTAGAGTGTAGGGGTCTTGAGGGTGTGTAGCTAGAAGATGCAGAGCGTAGGGGTCTTGAGGGTGTGTAGCTAGAAGATGCAGAGCATAGGGGTCTTGAGGGTGTGTAGTTAGAAGATGCAGAGTGTAAGGGTCTTGAGGGTGTGTAGTTAGAAGATGCAGAGCGTAGGGGTCTTGAGGGTGTGTAGTTAGAAGATGCAGAGCGTAGGGGTCTTGAGGGTGTGTAGCCAGAAGACGCAGAGCGTAGGGGTCTTGAGGGTGTGTAGTTAGAAGATGTAGAGCGTAGGGGTCTTGAGGGTGTGTAGTTAGAAGACGCAGAGCATAGGGGTATTTGAGGGTGTGTAGTTAGAATATGCAGAGCGTAGGGGTCTTGAGGGTGTGTAGTTAGAAGATGCAGAGCGTAGGGGTCTTGAGGGTGTGTAGCTAGAAGATGCAGAGCATAGGGGTCTTGAGGGTGTGTAGTTAGAAGATGCAGAGCGTAGGGGTCTTGAGGGTGTGTAGTTAGAAGATGCAGAGCGTAAGGGTCTTGAGGGTGTGTAGTTAGAAGATGCAGAGTGTAAGGGTCTTGAGTGTGTGTAGTTAGAAGATGCAGAGCGTAGGGGTCTTGAGGGTGTGTAGTTAGAAGATGCAGAGCGTAGGGGTCTTGAGGGTGTGTAGCCAGAAGACGCAGAGCGTAGGGGTCTTGAGGGTGTGTAGTTAGAAGATGTTGAGCGTAGGGGTCTTGAGGGTGTGTAGTTAGAAGACGCAGAGCATAGGGGTCTTTGATGGTGTGTAGTTAGAATATGCAGAGCGTAGGGGTCTTGAGGGTGTGTAGTTAGAAGATGCAGAGCGTAGGGGTCTTGAGGGTGTGTAGTTAGAAGATGCAGAGCGTAGGGGTCTTGATTTGATTTGATTTTATTTTATTGATGGATTAAAAACACACAACAAGGATCCAAAGGATAACATGAGAAAGAGTAAAACCCTTATTTCCGTCATGGTCCCAGGGCTGTTAGGCCACAACAAAAAACACGACAGTAACACAACACTCATACATTTAAAACATTATAAGACTAACCTATCGTTAAAATTGTATACCCCACAATAACTAAAAACTGATTGGAAACCCATTCAAACTATAGGGGGCTATTCTTCTATTCTGTCCATGAGCCACTTCCTGACGCTTCTCTTGAAGCTGTGGAGGCTCAAGCTCTGCTTGATGGGGATAGGCAGCTTGTTCCAATCCTGGGCTCCAGAGAAAGTAAGGGAGCATTGGCCCAGTTTCGAACGGAAAGAAGCAGGCTTCAGGTTTGCTATGCTTGCTCTAGTTCTGTGGTTGTGGGATTCGTTGACCGGGGTGAAGTAGTTTTGGAGGTATCTAGGGGACCTTTGGTTTATAATATTGTGCACTATGTTCAGTCTGAGCTGGGTAACTCTGGCCTCTATAGGAAGCCAGTTTAGCTCCTGGAAGTGACTCCTCCCTATGTGGGTGCGAGGGCCAAGACCCATTACCACCCTTACTAGCTTATTTTGGGAAACCTGAAGCTTCTTTTTTATGTTCACTGACAGGCCCTCGAACCACGATACGCTACCATAGTCAAAGTGGCAGAGTACTAGGCTATTTGCTAATAGCCTGAGGCTATCTCTGCCAAGGAGGTTGGCTTTCCTAGCTAGGTACCTGGTGCGGGCGTTGACTTTGCCCAGTACTTGGGAGGCCATAGCCTCCCCATCTAGGCTCCCGTCTATCATACAGCCTAGATACTTCGCTTTTTTTTGCTGTTTTAGGGTTACAGCTCCTAGCTGGATATTAAACTCCCGTGCTTTCCTGAGCTTGGGCTTGGAGGCTAATAGTACTGCCTCTGTTTTACCTAGGTGAAGAGAAAGCCTGTTGTCCGAAAGCCACCTGCTGACCCCTGCAAGTTCTTCACCTAGCATCTGTTCTAGTGTGTTCTGATCCTTGTGTGAGACTAGCAGGGCTGAGTCGTCTGCAAATAAAAACAAGTTACATGAGCATGCTGCTGACATGTCATTTATGTACAGTAAAAAAAGGAGAGGTCCTAGCACGCTTCCTTGTGGGACCCCACATACAATGGGCTTGGCCTCTGACATAGTGCCACTGACCTCAACCCGCTGCACCCTATCAGCAAGGTAGGAAGAGAACCATCTGACCACTGTCTCAGACATACCCAAGGCCTTAAGCTTGGAGAGCAGTATGTCATGGTTCACTGTGTCGAAAGCCTTCTGTAGGTCTAGAAGAACTAGCCCACACAGCTTACCTGAATCTATCTCCCTCCTGATACTGTCTGTAAGATAAAGAAGACATGTTTCAGTAGAGTAAGACTTCCTAAAGCCGGATTGGAGGTCGTACAGGAGGGTGTGTAGTTAGAAGATGCAGAGTGTAAGGGTCTTGAGGGTGTGTAGTTAGAAGATGCAGAGCGTAAGGGTCTTGAGGGTGTGTAATTAGAAGATGCAGAGCGTAGGGGTCTTGAGGGTGTGTAGCCAGAAGACGCAGAGCGTAGGGATCTTGAGGGTGTGTAGTTAGAAGATGTAGAGCGTAGGGGTCTTGAGGGTGTCTAGTTAGAAGACGCAGAGCATAGGGGTCTTGACGGTGTGTAGTTAGAAGATGCAGAGCGTAGGGGTCTTGAGGGTGTGTAGTTAGAAGATACAGAGCGTAGGGGTCTTGAGGGTGTGTAGTTAGAAGATGCAGAGCGTAGGGGTCTTGAGGGTGTGTAGTTAGAAGATGCAGAGCGTAGGGGTATTGAGGGTGTGTAGCTAGAAGATGTAGAGTGCAGGGGTCTTGAGGGTGTGAAGATGCAGAGCGTAGGGGGTCTTGAGAGGTGTGAAGATGTAGAGCGTAGGGGCCTCAAGGGTGTGTAGCTAGAGACCATTGAGGTAGGAGGGAGCCGTTCCCCTCGCTGCACGGTATGACAGGTCAAGGACCTTGAAGCGGATTACGTGGATTATGCAGTCTGACAGAGGTTATGCCAAACTCCGGTGTCAGACTGCACCAGCAGAGGGCACCATACAGACATGAATTCACTAAAGACAGTAGGCTACTGTATAGGCTGTATTAAAGTAGTGGGTATACCTGTACTGTACATCCTCAGTCCGGCCAGATCCTCTTAGGGGCGCTATCGCGATAATGCAGTGTGCCCTGTGGCTGAACGGATCAGTCTTTTTTTTTACTTTCAATGGAGATTTCAGTTAGCAGGATTCTAGATGTGCAGCATGTAGCTTGGATTACGTTTTGCATCGCAGATTTCACCATGCAATAAGGGGATTTATCATCAGCCAATGGACATATCGATCTACCAGATGGCGATCGATAACGGGGAAATGCTCGGGGGTATGCCACCGGACCACGGTAAGATCTTTTTCATGTAAAGTACATCCCAATCGGGAATTGTTATCATACTCAACCAGGCGTTCGGCCTATGAGGCTAATGAGGCTAACGCGGTTATTGGTAATCAATAATCAGAAACGACGTCCCCCGTCCCCCCCTTTCATGCATACATGCGTGAGGATCATGCCGATCATATGCAGTTTGAGTTTTAACTGGAGCGTATCTATAACCGAAATGCCATTGGATTTAACGTTATTAGCTATTAGCCCATTATCTCGGCTTCCAGGAAATATACTAGACCAAACCCGGTATAATGCTTATATTCACGGCGCTATAAAATGAGAACGTATTGATGAAAAAAAAAATCTGTGACGGTTTATGGTCTCAATTCACAATGAGAATGGTCAGATAGCAATACTATAAAGTATAGATTTAGCTCTACAAACAGCCCCACGTCTGTTTACATTTCCCGGTCCTCTTGAGATTAATTAGACTCATCCCAGTGGCCGCCAATGTGTTAAGGCAGTGGTTCCCAAACTGTGGTGCGCGCACCCCTTGTGGTGCGCGAGGGCCCTCTAGGTGGTGCATGACATGAAAAGGCTAATGGTGGTAAAAAAATTTCATAAAAATCTTAGTCAAACCTTTAGTATTATGGATATTAAACATGCTGGCAGAGCACATGCATCCATGTTGTCGTGAACATTTTAATTAAATAACGAAATTCCCTATCCATTGTCGCCGTGGGAAGAGATAAAATAAAAAATAAAATAAATTCCCTACCTACTCATGGCCTTAACTGACAACCAACAGGAACCAAACAATATTTTTTTTATGCCTAATAAATATAACTAATATACATTATTTCAAATGGGGATTTTCACTGTGTAAATCATGAAATTCAAGAAACGTTTTAATAAAAAACATACGTTTTAATAATAATAATAAACAATAATGTCTCTGGCGTGTCTGACACACAGGTGTGCTTCATCTGTGCATGGAGACCAGCAAAAAATAATTCTAACAGAAACCCATTGGGGGGTGCGTCAGCTAGGTCGGGAGGTGACAGGGGGTGCACGGCCAAAACAGTTTGGGAACCGCTGTGTTAACACTTTCAGTGCCCAGCAGGGGGCGCACATTTAGTGCTTGAATGCCCACCATCCGCTTCAATGTTAACGTTAATATCGCCTAATCTATATTTTAAAATTATGGCTATGTGTCTAATCTGCCTGTCGCTTATCAATGACTCATTTCCAGTCAACATTGTCGAAGCGGATTGTTTTTTTATCGGTTCATTTCCGTTTTATAGCATTTTGAAAAGCCCTCGTTTTCAAGAAGAAAAAAAATATTCTCTGATAAACGCCCTGTGCTGTAATATTCTAGAACGTTGTCATTTTTCGGCCTATTTATGAATCGTTTTCAAATAAACGCTAGACCATCGATAGTATATGTGTACGCATACGATTCTCCTAGTTCCTGACAGCTCGCACAGTCAAACAGCCTGGGGGACACATAGGGGGAAAGCTTATATCTCCGTGAAAATAGGTCTGATCATCCCAAGACTGGTAAAATAGATTCCTTACCTGAGATCAGATGGTATCCAAATGGATTATTCCAATTCCTGATCGCCATTCCAAAAATCAATCCTTTTATTGATCCACCGCTACATACTGTACAACACATATTACACGCTGTGCTGAGGGTCCAGCATGAATCTGATCGGCTCCGGTTACATGCGTGAGAAGTAAAATGTGGATTCCGAGAGTTTTTTTTTCTCATCCATTTTCATGGAGTCCAATCCAAAAGGTGCATTACCATCTGGGAGACGATAGGGGGCGCTTTTTTCACATCTGAGCGCCTGGTGGGGCAGGCTTACCAACGGTAGTCTCGGTTGATGAAATAGGAATTCAGATGGCTAATAAAAAAAATTAAACAAGAATTCTCGTGATGAGCATTCAACCCGCGGGCTGATAACCAGAGAATTCTCGTTATGGGCATTCAAAGTGTTAAGGGAATGCAGACCAGAGAGACTTTCGTCTTGTTTACATCAGGGTCCCCCATTTTCAATTCATGACATTTATGACATACACAACATACAGATATAAGAATCTAATCTAATCATCTAAACTAATCTAATCATGACATACATACATGCATACATACATACATGCATGACATACAGATATATATATATATCTGAGCACCTAAAGACTGTGCTATTAAACCAGGAAGTGCAGCACTGTTGATAAGGCTGTAGCCTCCACTACTGTAGTGCCCTGCAATGCAACACAACTAACACAAGAGTGAACAAAAAACGCTCATGGACCCACGGTCTGTCGTTGACTGCTCGCTGTGTTGTTCGTTGGATTAGTTTTGGATTATTTCGGCTCACCAAACAAACTATCAAACCGTACACAGAACCGCGGTCTGTCGTTGAGTGAGTCGCTTGTGTTGTCGCTGTGTGTCAGACTCTGGATTCTTTCGAACACCCGCCCACCTCTACCTCTGATTGGCTTACCATGACATTTTACTCAACCTCAGCCAATCACGCACTGCCCACTAACCAAGGAAAAAAAGTATTGCTTCTCGGCGCAGAGATCTGTCTGATGAAAAAACAGCTTCAATCATAGTAACGCACAGCATTTTTTGGCAGTAACGGTAACGGCGTTATTAAGATTGGAACTGAATAAACTAGCGGCGTTATTTACGCCGTTATTCCCATCACTGGATGTCACAGTATGATGTCATAATAGAACATTCTAGAACATTTGTGATGTCACAGTATGATGTCATAATCAAACATTGTAGAACATTTGTGATGTCACAGTATGATGTCATAATAGCACATTCTAGAACATTTGTGATGTCACAGTATGATGTCATAATAGGTCATTCTAGAACATTTGTGTATATTCAACAATTCTCTCAGAAGGTCTCAGATCTCAGAAGACAAGTGAAGAGCTCATTTGTTGTTTCCGGCTATTTGTCTGTAAGCTTGAATATATTCTGTAGATACAATTTAAAATCCCCACATGGAAAAGGAAACAATGTCCTGTACAATCCTTAATGAGCTGCGTCTGGAGGGAAGGTTCTGTGATGTGGTTATTAAAGTCAACAGCACTGAGTTTAACGCCCACAAGGCAATCCTGTGTGGCTGCAGTGACTATTTCAGGTAAGTTTAGCTTGGTTCAGGTTAGCTTGGTTCAGCTTAGCTTGGTTCAGGTTAGCTTGGTTAGTAAACAGATACCATACTATACTTTTACTGTAAAAATATACTATACTGTACTTCTACTGTAAAAAGATAATATACTGTACTTCTACTGTAAACATATACTATACTGTACTTATACTGTACAAATATACTATACTATACTGAAAAAAAAAATCTGTGACGGTTTATGGTCTCAATTCACAATGAGAATGGTCAGATAGCAATACTATAAAGTATAGATTTAGCTCTACAAACAGCCCCACGTCTGTTTACATTTCCCGGTCCTCTTGAGATTAATTAGACTCATCCCAGTGGCCGCCAATGTGTTAAGGCAGTGGTTCCCAAACTGTGGTGCGCGCACCCCTTGTGGTGCGCGAGGGCCCTCTAGGTGGTGCATGACATGAAAAGGCTAATGGTGGTAAAAAATTTTCATAAAAATCTTAGTCAAACCTTTAGTATTATGGATATTAAACATGCTGGCAGAGCACATGCATCCATGTCGTCGTGAACATTTTAATTAAATAAAGAAATTCCCTATCCATTGTCACCGTGGGAAGAGATAAAATAAAAAATAAAATAAATTCCCTACCTACTCATGGCCTTAACTGACAACCAACAGGAACCAAACAATATTTCTTTTATGCCTAATAAATATAACTAATATAAATTATTTCAAATGGGGATTTTCACTGTGTAAATCATGAAATTCAAGAAACGTTTTAATAAAAAACATACGTTTTAATAATAATAATAAACAATAATGTCTCGGGCGTGTCTGACACAGGTGTGCTTCATCTGTGCATGGAGACCAGCAAAAAAAAATTCTAACAGAAACCCATTGGGGGGTGCGTCAGCTAGGTCGGGAGGGGACAGGGGGTGCACGGCCAAAACAGTTTGGGAACCGCTGTGTTAACACTTTCAGTGCCCAGCAGGGGGCGCACATTTAGTGCTTGAATGCCCACCATCCGCTTCAATGTTAACGTTAATATCGCCTAATCTATATTTTTAAATTATGGCTATGTGTCTAATCTGCCTGTCGCTTATCAATGACTAATTTCCAGTCAACATTGTCGAAGCGGATTGTTTTTTTATCGGTTCATTTCCGTTTTATAGCATTTTGAAAAGCCCTCGTTTTCAAGAAGAAAAAAAATATTCTCTGATAAACGCCCTGTGCTGTAATATTCTAGAACGTTGTCATTTCTCGGCCTATTTATGAATCGTTTTCAAATAAACGCTAGACCATCGATAGTATATGTGTACGCATACGATTCTCCTAGTTCCTGACCGCTCGCACAGTCAAACAGCCTGGGGGACACATAGGGGGAAAGCTTATATCTCCGTGAAAATAGGTCTGATCATCCCAAGACTGGTAAAATAGATTCCTTACCTGAGATCAGATGGTATCCAAATGGATTATTCCAATTCCTGATCGCCATTCCAAAAATCAATCCTTTTATTGATCCACCGCTACATACTGTACAACACATATTACACGCTGTGCTGAGGGTCCAGCATGAATCTGATCGGCTCCGGTTACATGCGTGAGAAGTAAAATGTGGATTCCGGAGTTTTTTTTTCTCATCCATTTTCATGGAGTCCAATCCAAAAGGTGCATTACCATCTGGGAGACGATAGGGGGCGCTTTTTTCACATCTGAGCGCCTGGTGGGGCAGGCTTACCAACGGTAGTCTCGGTTGATGAAATAGGAATTCAGATGGCTAATAAAAAAAATAAACGAGAATTCTCGTGATGAGCATTCAACCCGCGGGCTGATAACCCGAGAATTCTCGTTATGGGCATTCAAAGTGTTAAGGGAATGCAGACCAGAGAGACTTTCGTCTTGTTTACATCAGGGTCCCCCATTTTCAATTCATGACATTTATGACATCACAACATACAGATATACGAATCTAATCTAATCATCTAAACTAATCTAATCATGACATACATACATGCATACATACATACATGCATGACATACAGATATATATATATCTGAGCACCTAAAGACTGTGCTATTAAACCAGGAAGTGCAGCACTGTTGATAAGGCTGTAGCCTCCACTACTGTAGTGCCCTGCGCTGCAACACAACTAACACAAGAGTGAACAAAAAACGCTCATGGACCCACGGTCTGTCGTTGACTGCTCGCTGTGTTGTTCGTTGGATTAGTTTTGGATTATTTCGGCTCACCAAACAAACTATCAAACCGTACACAGAACCGCGGTCTGTCGTTGAGTGAGTCGCTTGTGTTGTCGCTGTGTGTCAGACTCTGGATTCTTTCGAACACCCGCCCACCTCTACCTCTGATTGGCTTACCATGACATTTTACTCAACCTCAGCCAATCACGCACTGCCCACTAACCAAGGAAAAAAAGTATTGCTTCTCGGCGCAGAGATCTGTCTGATGAAAAAACAGCTTCAATCATAGTAACGCACAGCATTTTTTGGCAGTAACGGTAACGGCGTTATTAAGATTGGAACTGAATAAACTAGCGGCGTTATTTACGCCGTTATTCCCATCACTGGATGTCACAGTATGATGTCATAATAGAACATTCTAGAACATTTGTGATGTCACAGTATGATGTCATAATCAAACATTGTAGAACATTTGTGATGTCACAGTATGATGTCATAATATACATTTTAGAACATTTGTGATGTCACAGTATGATGTCATAATAGCACATTCTAGAACATTTGTGATGTCACAGTATGATGTCATAATAGATCATTCTAGAACATTTGTGTATATTCAACAATTCTCTCAGAAGGTCTCAGATCTCAGAAGACAAGTGAAGAGCTCATTTGTTGTTTCCGGCTATTTGTCTGTAAGCTTGAATATATTCTGTAGATACAATTTAAAATCCCCACATGGAAAAGGAAACAATGTCCTGTACAATCCTTAATGAGCTGCGTCTGGAGGGAAGGTTCTGTGATGTGGTTATTAAAGTCAACAGCACTGAGTTTAACGCCCACAAGGCAATCCTGTGTGGCTGCAGTGACTATTTCAGGTAAGTTTAGCTTGGTTCAGGTTAGCTTGGTTCAGCTTAGCTTGGTTCAGGTTAGCTTGGTTAGTAAACAGATACCATACTATACTTTTACTGTAAAAATATACTATACTGTACTTCTACTGTAAAAAGATAATATACTGTACTTCTACTGTAAACATATACTATACTGTACTTATACTGTACAAATATACTATACTATACTGAAAAAAAATCTGTGACGGTTTATGGTCTCAATTCACAATGAGAATGGTCAGATAGCAATACTATAAAGTATAGATTTAGCTCTACAAACAGCCCCACGTCTGTTTACATTTCCCGGTCCTCTTGAGATTAATTAGACTCATCCCAGTGGCCGCCAATGTGTTAAGGCAGTGGTTCCCAAACTGTGGTGCGCGCACCCCTTGTGGTGCGCGAGGGCCCTCTAGGTGGTGCATGACATGAAAAGGCTAATGGTGGTAAAAAAATTTCATAAAAATCTTAGTCAAACCTTTAGTATTATGGATATTAAACATGCTGGCAGAGCACATGCATCCATGTTGTCGTGAACATTTTAATTAAATAAAGAAATTCCCTATCCATTGTCGCCGTGGGAAGAGATAAAATAAAAAATAAAATAAATTCCCTACCTACTCATGGCCTTAACTGACAACCAACAGGAACCAAACAATATTTCTTTTATGCCTAATAAATATAACTAATATAAATTATTTCAAATGGGGATTTTCACTGTGTAAATCATGAAATTCAAGAAACGTTTTAATAAAAAACATACGTTTTAATAATAATAATAAACAATAATGTCTCGGGCGTGTCTGACACAGGTGTGCTTCATCTGTGCATGGAGACCAGCAAAAAAAAATTCTAACAGAAACCCATTGGGGGGTGCGTCAGCTAGGTCGGGAGGGGACAGGGGGTGCACGGCCAAAACAGTTTGGGAACCGCTGTGTTAACACTTTCAGTGCCCAGCAGGGGGCGCACATTTAGTGCTTGAATGCCCACCATCCGCTTCAATGTTAACGTTAATATCGCCTAATCTATATTTTTTAATTATGGCTATGTGTCTAATCTGCCTGTCGCTTATCAATGACTAATTTCCAGTCAACATTGTCGAAGCGGATTGTTTTTTTATCGGTTCATTTCCGTTTTATAGCATTTTGAAAAGCCCTCGTTTTCAAGAAGAAAAAAAATATTCTCTGATAAACGCCCTGTGCTGTAATATTCTAGAACGTTGTCATTTCTCGGCCTATTTATGAATCGTTTTCAAATAAACGCTAGACCATCGATAGTATATGTGTACGCATACGATTCTCCTAGTTCCTGACCGCTCGCACAGTCAAACAGCCTGGGGGACACATAGGGGGAAAGCTTATATCTCCGTGAAAATAGGTCTGATCATCCCAAGACTGGTAAAATAGATTCCTTACCTGAGATCAGATGGTATCCAAATGGATTATTCCAATTCCTGATCGCCATTCCAAAAATCAATCCTTTTATTGATCCACCGCTACATACTGTACAACACATATTACACGCTGTGCTGAGGGTCCAGCATGAATCTGATCGGCTCCGGTTACATGCGTGAGAAGTAAAATGTGGATTCCGGAGTTTTTTTTTCTCATCCATTTTCATGGAGTCCAATCCAAAAGGTGCATTACCATCTGGGAGACGATAGGGGGCGCTTTTTTCACATCTGAGCGCCTGGTGGGGCAGGCTTACCAACGGTAGTCTCGGTTGATGAAATAGGAATTCAGATGGCTAATAAAAAAAATTAAACGAGAATTCTCGTGATGAGCATTCAACCCGCGGGCTGAAACAATGTCCTGTACAATCCTTAATGAGCTGCGTCTGGAGGGAAGGTTCTGTGATGTGGTTATTAAAGTCAACAGCACTGAGTTTAACGCCCACAAGGCAATCCTGTGTGGCTGCAGTGACTATTTCAGGTAAGTTTAGCTTGGTTCAGGTTAGCTTGGTTCAGCTTAGCTTGGTTCAGGTTAGCTTGGTTAGTAAACAGATACCATACTATACTTTTACTGTAAAAATATAATATACTGTACTTCTACTGTAAAAAGATAATATACTGTACTTCTACTGTAAACATATACTATACTGTACTTATACTGTACAAATATACTATACTGTACTTATACTGTAAACGGATAACATACTGTACTTCTACTGTAAACAGATACTATACTGTACTTCTACTGTAAATATATAATATACTGTACTTCTACTGTACAAATATACTATACTGCACGTCTACTGTAAACAGATACTATACTGCACTTCTACTGTAAACAGATACTATACTGTACTTCTAATGTAAACAGATACTATACTGTACTTCTACTGTAAAAATATACTATACTTCTACTGTGCTAAGACCCTATACTTCTACAGTGAAAATATATTACTACACAGGACAGAATGTTGCTTACTGTTTACTCATCAGATATCTCTATACTCTGCATCCCACAGAGCCCTCTTCACTCACTGGAGCGACTCAGAGAAAGCAGTCTACAGTATCCCTGGGGTGTCCCCGGGTATGATGCAGCTCATCATAGAGTACGCCTACACATGTTTTGTGCTAGTGACAGCAGAGAACGTGGAAGAGCTTCTGGGGGCTGCAGACCAGTTTCTCGTCACTGGCATAGTAGGAGCGTGCTCTGACTTCCTAGAAGGCCAGCTGTCTCTGGAAAACTGTGTCGGCATCTTGAGGTTGGCGGACATCTACTGCTGCCCTGACCTGAGGCGCAAGGCCCATCTCTTCATCGTGTGCCACTTTGAGGAGATGTTGCATGTCTCACAGGAGTTTGTGGAGCTGTCCCTCCAGCAACTGGTGGACATCATCGAGAGGGATGATCTAAACGTGAAGAGCGAGGAGACGGTGTTCGAGGCCGTCCTCCGTTGGATCGACCACTCCTGTGAGGAGCGTAAAACACACATCCCTTTGCTGCTGCCCAAGGTAACTAATTGTATTACTGTGCATTACATTAAAACAACACTAGGTTACCTAGTACAGTGGTTCTCAAACATTTGGGTCCAAACTGTTCCCTAGCAACAGAAACCGTCTACAACTGATGTCTAAGTTGTACCCGCTGTCTGCTTGTCTCTTCCCAGGTTCGCATGGGGTTGATGAGGCCTGACTACTTGCTGAACAACGTCCAGAACAACCCTGTGGTGAGGGACAGCCACGACTGCAGGACCCTCATCCTCAGTGTCCTGAACCCCCCTAGCTCCGACAGGCTCCCAAACCCCCTGATGCGTCCACGCCTGCCCCAGGAGGTCCTATTGGCCATCGGAGGCCGGAGTTGCGGCAGAACGACCATGGAGGCTTACGATATCCGAGCCGGTGGATGGATGGACGTGAGTGTTGAGGGGGAGAGTCCCCGGGCCGGCCACCGCACCGCTTATCTCCACGGTCTGGTCTACTGTGTCGGTGGCTTGGACGGCAGATGGGCCGTAGGCGTAGAGGCTCTCAACAGTGTGCGCAAGTTCAACCCTGTCACTCGCAGCTGGCTGCAGGCGGCTCCCATGCACTCACACCGCAGTAGCCTCAGCGTGGTCGTGTTGGGCGGCTGTATCTATGCCATGGGAGGGTTCGACGGACATGTGGACCTGAACACCGCAGAGCGCTACGAGCCTGAAACCAACCAGTGGACATTGATCTCACCCATGCTGGAGCACAGGAGCAACGCTGGAGCAGCAGCCCTCCAGGGCAAGGTTGGTGGAACTGAGGGACACAGGGTGCTAGATGAACACAAGGAACGTTAGATCAGAAATCATAAATGTCATTATTGCCAAGTAAGCTTGCACATACAAAATATGTGTCTGGGTCCTTTGGTGCATCAACATTAACAGACAATTAAAGTAGAATGAAATCAAATGGAATATATAAACTAAATTAGAATATTCTTTCTTATTACAGGTTTACATCTGTGGTGGCTTCAACGGGACAGAGCCTCTGCTCACAGCTGAGTGCTACAGCCCAGACACCAACCAGTGGACTCTGATCGCCTCCATGAGCAGTAGGCGTAGCGGACTGGGAGTCGCTGAGTACGGAGGACAAGTCTATGCGGTAGGTGCACAAAGAGACAAATGCTTTATACTAGATATTTTTATATAGATATGTATCATTTGACTTGCAATGCTGCTGTGATGCCCTCATTTCCCAAAGTGGATTAATACAGTGTCTGCCTGCCTTAACCACACACTAAAACATTCCTCTCATGTGTCCTGTCCTCAGGTGGGAGGGTGGGACAGAGTAAACATCCTGCGTAGCACGGAGGCCTACATCCCCTTGACTGACTCCTGGCACACCCTCCCCGACATGCTCACCCGCCGCTGCTTCTTTGGCATAGGGGTGCTGGACGACCTGCTCTTCGTGGTCGGAGGCTCCTCCAATGACTGCTCCATCTCCAACGTGGAGCGCTACGACGAGAGCAGCGACAGGTGGACTGTAGCCGAGGACATGGAGATCCAGAGCGGTGGCGTAAGCTGCTGCATAATGCATGGCCTGCCTAACATGAGCCAGTACGCTGCTCCCCGTGGAGGAGGAGGAGGAGGAGGAGGAGGAGGAGGATTAGGAGCAGGAGGAAGAGGAAGAGGAGGAAGAGGAGGAGGAAGATGAGGAAGAGTAGGAGGATTAGGATGAGGAGGAGGAAGAGGAGGAGGAGGCAGCAGGGGAAACATCTAAGAACCTTAAACATTTATTAGACCAAAAGAAATCCTAAGAAATTTATAAATGACAGCCAAAGGTAATAATAATAATAACTTTATTTGTATAGCACTTTTCATACAGAGGTTGCAGTTCAAAGTGCTTCACAACAGTAAAAATACAGGCATGGGTGAGCATAGCAGGGTATGGTAAATCACAGTGTTTCACATTAGGATCTAGCAAGGTGGTGCATTTCTTTCTTCTAGTAATTCAGACAATATCTGTTTTTAGTTTGTGTAATGTAATGTAATATCTGTTTTTAGTTTGTGTAATGTAATGTAATATCTGTTTTTAGTTTGTGTAATGTAATGTAATATCTGTTTTTAGTTTGTGTAATGTGATGTAATATCTGTTTTTAGTTTGTGTAATGTAATGTAATATCTGTTTTAGTTTGTGTAATGTAATGTAATATCTGTTTTTAGTTTGTGTAATGCACATAATATGGGAACTTTTATCCATATGGTTGAGCCTGTTAGGAATTGCACCCCCAACCCAAGCAGATTGCAGATCACTCTCTCTATATGGAGGTAAAAAATTAAATATGGTAAAAATAATTAAAAAAATAACTCTTTTATGAGGCACAAAATAATGAGGCTGAGAATGCAGCACTTCAAACATCATGCAGAGCTCTATGGGAAAGCTTTTATTGTGCTAGACACAATACACGTCAAGTAGAGATATTTCTGTTGACGAGGAGTTAGTTGCGCAAGGTGTACCAAGACATTTTCTCATTCCTGTCAAATAACGTCCCGCTCAAGCCTATTGAGATACCCCTTATCTCCTAGTACCTACTGTACACCACCACGAACACAACTTATACACCCACACCTGACCGGGTCCCGCCTCTATGGAGGCGTAGCCTATAAGACCATGGTCCTGGTCAACAAACACCCTTCCTCGCCAAAATCCCGTTCCAGTAAAAGATCCCTCAAAAGGGAACTCAGGGCCGCTTAGAGCGGGACGCTCAGCCAATACTCATATAACTAGGTTATATACTTAACCTATCATTATATTTCGTATGGCTTATCGCGTCCCGCTCAAGCCTATTGAGATATGGGTTAGAGTGGACGTTCGACCCGACAGATGTACCCCCTGAGGACCCGTAAGCCCACATCAAGGGGTGCGGGGAACCCTGTCACCCCATCCTTCCTAACGAAGGGGGGGCGCAGTCAACTCCACCTGAGTGCGAACAAGAGGGAACTAGAACCCCTTGAACACACAGCACAGGCGGAACCACGTGTGACCTAACACACTGTGGCCCATACCCACACACTCCTGCTACCCTACCAAAGGACGGGAAGCAGGAAAGGCCACAGACCCCAGAACCGCCTGGGAGACAGAACCCCGGGTCATGTCCATGAGGTAAAACCTTACAAAGGGGCCCGGGGAGGACCATGATCCTCCACCGAAGCCCCACCCAGGAGAGCGGCAGAGGCAGCCACCCCACGAGTGGAGTGCACCCTGACGCCCCCAGGGGGATCCTGCCCAGCCAGCGTGTAGCAGAGGGCAATGCCCTCGCACAACCAATGGGACAGGCGTTGTTCGATAGTGCCTTACCGGCATGAGAACCACCGTAACAGACAAAAAGCTGAACGGTGACCCCGAGGTCCTGTGTACGGCTGAGGTAATTCCCAAAGCACGGACCGTGAGGAGGCGGATGAAACGCCTGAACCACAATATCCCTGGAGCGGAAGAACTCCGGATATTTACAGGCACGAAGGCAGGATTAGGCCGCAGAGTGGCACCGCAATCGGAACGAAAGACAGGCACTCTGGTCGTACCAAGAGAGCACAAAGCACACCCACGCGTCAGCGGAGGTGACGGCCAGCAAGAACGCGGTCTTGAACGACAGCTGTTCCAACGGCGCCTGCTCGAGCGGCTCAAACGGGGCCAAGGACAACCGACCGAGGACCAATTGAAGATCCCAAGTCGGAGCCAAGGAGCGTTGCACCGGCTTAACGCGTCGAGCGCCTAGCAGGAAACGCTTCACAAGAGGGTGGCTGAACAAGACATCCCCTCAAATCCCTCATGATAGGAGGATATAGCTGCTGCATATACCCTCACCGTCGAAGCCGACAGTCTATCAAGGAGAGACTGGAGGTAACTAAGGACAGCATCCAGGGGGCAGGAGACTGAGTCCCGGCCCCCCGCCTTACACCACACTTGGAACATACGTCATCTGCCCGCGTAAGCGCGACAGTGGAGGGAGCATGCGCATTCCGGATGGTAACACCATCAGGATCAAGAACCTGCGCCCCTCAACGTACCCGTCCCAACAACTGACCTAACAGATGTATGGGGAAGAATCCCAGGCGGCATGGCATCGGTCCCAGACCTGCCTGGCTATGTCCAGACGTAATCCCCACCCGTCAGGATGAGGACCGCCCCGCGACAGTACACCTGTACCCACATTCTCCCTGCCGGGGATGTGGGGAGCCCTCAGGCCGCGCAGATGGAGGACGCCCATAGCCAGCCGCCCGCCGCCTGGTGCAGACGGGGGGAGCATACTCCTCCCTGTCTGTCGATACACAACACTGACGTCGTATCGTCCGTCCTGATCAACACTGTTTGTGGACCAGAAGGGCCGCTTTCAACACCAACACATTGAACGTAGCACAGACCGGGCAGCATGGTTTGCCAGCTGCCCCCTACTGCGTTGGCCTGACGCGTCACCAGCGAGGGAGGCATCGGTGAAAAACGTGACGTGAGACAGCGCCGTAACTGTCCTAGGACGGAACCTCCCGAGCGTGTTGACAACACGCTCTGAGAGGGATGCCCATAGCCCTCCAACCATTGACTGGGAAGAGGAGTACTCTACTTCCAGTCTACAGCAACCCCAGGCTGGTAGAGACCTGGCTGGTACAAGACCTGATGATCCACCTTGACCGCGAAGGACCAGAACGTCGTCAGGGCAGAATACACTCCGTAACCCCTGACGACGCAGAGGCCCCAGTGCGGCCTCCACGCACTTGGTGAAGATGCGGGGAGCCAGAGAAAACCGAATGGCAGCCTCTGGTACTCATACACTAACCCTGCAAAGGAAGCGTAGGTAAGCCCTAGGATGGAAGATCGGAGATGCGCATACGCATCCTACAGGTCTATGGAGGAGAACCAGACCCCCACCTGACAGTGTTCAACAGGTAGGAGACAATCCAAAAAATGCTGAACCTTCCCATGGGACAGGTCCAGCCTGGGTCTGACACCCCCCCTCCCGATTTCTCAGGCACCAGAGAACACCGGGAGGAGAACGCCACGACGATGGCTTGCTTCGTCCACAGAGATTGGATCTCGTTGACCAGAGCTGTCACTGCTGGAGACCCTGACAATAGGGTCTGTACCAAACCCGAAAACGGGTGGGGTTGTGTAAACACAAGTCCCCGCCTTAGCGTTCTCTCCATCCACCTCGACATATGGTACTGCCGTAGTCATATGTGATGACACTCCCAACGCACCCGCCGCCATGTGGCGCAGGTCAGCCAGGAACTGTAGATAGTTGTCCCGGTCCCACCCGCTGTGCGTAGCCAACCCTGGAACCGTGCGAGCAGAGCGTTCCGTGTCGGGACATCTGACCCTGACACCACCCATGAGGCAATCGCACCCAAGGGGGACCCCGACAGAAAGGGCCGGTTAGATACGGGGGGCTTTCTATGTGAAAAAAGCCCCCCCACTGAACACCCCTCCAGAACATGCTGAGGAGTTGTTCTGCAGCCGGACATGCAAGGTTTAAGGACCCCATGGGTTCCTACACACCGTAGCCCTGCAGTGATATTACCACCACCCAAATCACGCGTGCCTGCGAGACCACTGCCAATTTTTCAGGAGTGGGAGGCACCAACATGATACCTGGCCTGGCGAAGGCGAGGCCGGGGAAGCCTGCACTGTGTGCCTCAAAAGGTTTCGAGCCCCCCTGCTGACAACACTTATAGTTGACAGACGTAACACCAGGCTCAACCAACACAGCTTATGGTTTGGGAGCCGCTTGACAGCACAACATTCTCACGGACAGACCCAGGCTCAGCCATCAACTGGGTGTCAGCCCCTGTCTCCATGAGAAGCGAAAAGTGGGGCCGCCCGCGCTTCAACGAAGGCACGCGGCCCGCAGCCAAAGGAAACAATCAGAGCCCACTTTTTCCGCTGGTGTTGGGGAAGGGAGTGATCGGAGAGCGGGCTGCTCGCGGCAGGACGGTGACGGCTTGTTGTTCAAGCCGAACCCATCAAACATGGCCGATCCCTCGGCCGCCAAGGCTGTCGGCCTTGTGGACATCTGTCGATTCAACGCCCAGGATACCTCCGGCGGGGGAAAACATGGCCGCCTGTCGAGGGCCTCGTCATCGCCGCTGACGAGGCCGTGCTCTCTCTTCTTCTGGCTGCACGGTGTGAGGCGGTGTGGGGCCTAGGACAATATCAGCAGAAGACCAAAATCCTCTGCGGAGAGGGGAACCCTGAGCGGTTATAGCTTGCGGCTGGGTCAAAGCTAATAACGTCAACAACCTCGCGCGATGTGTCGCCGCCGGCTGGCCCTCAAGGCCCTGCCACCAGACACAATTTTTTTAATAGAAAAAACAGCAATTCGAACACAGTTCTAATCGCTGCCAATTCCATACCGTGGCGGTACAGGCTTTAGCAGCCCACCAGCCACTCGCCAGGCCGACCCACCCATGGCGTCGGCCGGGCGGGGCACTGTTTCAATATGTCAAAAACAAAGGACTGATGTTAACACGGAGCACCATAGGTGGTTGCAAACAGCAACCTCCACTGTGGTGTGCACCATGAAAGGGTTAAATGAATAAAAGAACTAAACCACAAAATACTGTAGAATGAGCAAACCCATATACACAACGTTAAGGGGAGGCGGACCAGAGCGAACTAGTCCCGCCTTCATTCAAAATATTCACAACAGCACACCAGCCCTAGCTTAGCCCATTTACCAAAAAAGGTAAACAAAGCCCCCCCCGCACTACTCCCCCAGTAGACACCGATTGACCGTCAGCATGAAATGGTTGAGAGGAGAGAAAGCTGTAGCAAAGACAGACCTTCTCATAGCAGAGTGACAGAATGAAACACTACTACAGCCTAGCGTGAGGTGATGTGGGACCCAGATCAACAACCGCCTGCGCACAGACACGCAACATGTTTACCATGTCGGCTGGACCCATAGCCCCACTACCCGACGCCAATGTGGATAGGAACTAGCCAGCTGAGCCATAACCCGCCGTTAAGTCCCATCCTGCAGTAGTATAGCTCTACTGCTACACCACCCAGCTCACGCATCGGCTCCCAGATGGGGACACAGTTCCACAGACCCTGCCGGAACACAAAGGTAACGTACCTGGCTAGGCTACCTAGCCACGGCCTACCCTGTTGTCAACCCATTTACCCGTAAAAAAGGTAAATAGGACTCAGCAAAACCCCCACAACAGCTACCGACTGACCTTCATTGATGAACCGGGCAAGAGGAGGGAGAAGTGACAACATCTCACGGCGGAGACATTAGAACAGCGTAGCAGTTAGCATGTAGCAGTAGTGTTAGCATGTAGCATTAGCGTTAGCATGTAGCATTAGCATTAGTTGTTTAACAGCACGCCCAGGACCGTTTGGAAACTGTTCACTGCAGTGAAACGTTCACCAAACCATCCTGCCCCCGGCGCCGACACACAACATGGTTGTGTAACAAAACAAACCAGCATTACTAACACTAATACCCATGCCTGAAGACACAGGGCCTACCTGGGTACAAGCTGGCCCGACAGCCAACATTGCACAGCTGATCCTTGGTCTGCTGCCATCAGACGAGGAAACATCAACATAGGCCCGTTGTGTCGCTGAAAACATGCTTCGAAGATGCCAGGGGCCAGCAACCTCCGGTAAGCTTTCAACATTACACAATTCCTCCAATCTTTTTCATACTGCTAGTTACATAAGGTGCATTGCATCCAATATGATGGAACGAAAATAGAGGAAGGGTGTTTGGTGACCAGGACCATGGTCTTATAGGCTACGACCTCCATAGAGGCGGGACCCGGTCAGGTGTGGGTGTATAAGTTGTGTTCGTGGTGGTGTACAGTAGGTACTAGGAGATATGGGGTATCTCAATAGGCTTGAGCGGGACGCGATAAGCCATACGAAATATAACTTGTTAACAGATGGACAGTTCCCAGATGACAAGGATGTCTACATCACTGCAGGTGATCAAGTCCACCATGTTGGAAACAGTCCACCAATGGATCAATGCAACCATGAGGAAGCTGACACTCGTGTCCTATAATACATCTCCTCCACGCCCTCCAAACATCATCACTTGGGAGGGTGCATACTGGAGATACAGATGTTTGTCATAATCCTTCTGACTAATTTCCATCACATCAAGCCACTAACAGATACACACCCACTCAGGGACGTGCACAGGACTTTAGAGGGGCAGGTGCTCAAGGCTGAAAAGGGCACTATACCTGTGTGTGTTTTAACCGAGCGCGCGTAGCGCACACGCCCGATTTTTAAGGGCCCTTTTCGGGCGGGGGGCGTCCTTTTTATGCTTTTTGGGGGGTTTTGCTGATCAAATATTGAATATTGAACTATAATAATCAGTGCAGGAGCTCACTTATCCTTGAAAGACACTTTTATCACTAACTTAAAAGGCCCATACATCTCCATACATGTTCAGGGGGGAGGGAATAAGTGCTTACCCTACAGACCCCAAGAAGTACTGTATATTCTGTATTGTTTAATATAAATGCATTTTTCATTCCAATCCCGATTTGTATTTGAGATTCCCAAATCCCATCGGACTTGACTTCTTTGTGTCCCTCAGTGAGTATAATACCAGCATTCAACTGTATGTGCCACAGCGGTTTCTATCATCATCATCATCACCACCCACGCTATGCATAAAATATATAGGTCTGTGGAGAGGCACACTGAGGAGGCCGTGCAAACTGCAATGGAATATGGGGCATCTCTCTCTCTTTACCTAATATTTAGATTTTATCCTGACATTTTTCAGTTGGAAGGGCAGTCTATGCGTAACGAATTAAAAAAAAATTTATTCTTTTTTTTAAATGGCACATTTATTTTTGAGGCTCAAAAAGGCAGGTGCTCAAGCACCCCTTGGGCTCTATGTGTGCACGTGCCTGCCAACAGACTTTACAATAACCATCAGTTCTACTGTAACCAGGCCAACAGACTTTACAATAACCATCAGTTCTACTGTCTGTTACTTTGTTATCCCCCCCCTATGTAAAGCGACCTTGGGTCTCTTGAAAGGCGCTATATAAAATTAAGTTATTATTATTATTATTACTGTAACCAGGCCCATAGACTAGTAGTTGCAGCTTCGAGGGTCTAGCGCTGCGTTCACACTGCAGGCCTTAGTGCTCAGATCAGGTTCCAGTGTGACCCTGACCCTAACCCATGAACTGGTCTCCTGAACTGACCTGCATGATGAACAATAAAGAACATGGACGTAAACATGGACACTGAAGTCAGTTCATGGTTTAATTCATAAGTTGATGTGCAGTGGAGGCTGATTCATGAGCAGATCATAATGGATAACCCAACACCAGAGCAAATTGAAATGCTATTTGGCCCTAAACAGAGAGTACACAGTGGCAGAATACCTGAGCACTGTGACTGACCCAAAACTAAGAAGATCCTTGACTAGGTACAGACTCAGCGAGCACAGCCTAGCCATTGAGAAAGGCCGCCATAGGCAGACCTGGCTCCCAAGAGAAGACAGACTGTGCACCCACTGCACGCAAGAAGAGGTGGAAACCGAGCTCCACTTCTTAACAACCTGCCCACTATACCAAGACATCAGAGACATATACTTCAACCTGCCCACTATACCAAGACATCAGAGACATATACTTCAACCTGCCCACTATACCAAGACATCAGAGACATATACTTCAACCTGCCCAATATACCAAGACATCAGCGACCTTGGGTTCTATGAAAGGCGCTATATAGATTTGATCTATTATTATATACTTCAACCTGCCCACTATACCAAGACATCAGAGACATATGTGACCCCGACCAGTGCTATAGCCTACATGTCTATTTTTTCATTTTCCAGATTTTTCCAGATTGTGAAAGTACAGAATGTAAGCTTTCAAATGATGTGTCATACTTTGAAATCTGAGAATGTTATTATTGTGATGTGCTAATTTTAAATCTTGTAGCAGTCTTTTTTCCCCAGAGACCTAAGCAGAGAAAACAGCTCTTAAAGATTTGACACCTTTTGCCAGGATTCTGCTGGGCGTAAACAATACCTCCCAGCCACACCTCTCCCCTGAATAGTATTAACATAATTAAGTGCTGTGACAGTCATGCTGACAGATCAGATACAAAATCAAAAATTTTCTATTGTAGTAGTAATATAACTACTAGTCTGAATAATGTATATTTCAGTTATTGAATTGAAAACCTTTATTTATGTATTCCAATATCTGTTTTATTGATTAATGATATATTTTGAAAGAATGCAGGTTATAGCTGTATAAAACAAATGTCTGTCCCATTGTACCAATCAATGGGATATATTGCATGTTGGCTATAATGATTTTATAAAAAAGAGAGAGATTAAATGCATGGCCATATATTTATACATTCATGTGACATCACAGCATATTCTTTGTATAGCCCAGTGTTTCCTGAAAACAGATATGTACAGTGTTCAGGTTATACATCTATCATTACACAATTACAACCAAAATAGGAAGAAATTATGTTGACCGCAGGGAATTGTAATGCATAGTTGGTAGAACTGGCCAGCGGAGTGATAGACACAAGCCTCATTATTATCATTATCATTGTTCCAACCTTTCATGTGACAACTGGATGAAAATCAGCAGACAATATCAAATCAATTCAAGAGGTTTATTAGTCACATACATACCAGGGCATACAGTGAAATGCGGGTGGTCATGCCTGCATCGATTGTGCAATAATACTAATAATAAAATACATAAACAGGTAATAAGAAGGCATAAGATGTGCATGATAAAAATAGACATGCTAGTTTCAACTCTGTCATTATGCTATACTACAATAATCTAAACTATACAAGAACCACATCGGTTCTTTCCTTTAAAGTGACCTTTCCATTTAGTTTAAAGTGACATTTTTTTTTATTCATTGCATATCATACCAGGGCATACAGTGAAATGCGAGTGATTCATGAAAAAATACTGCTAAAACTATAAGGAACTATTTTTACATAAAAAATTCTCCTCTCTTTTCCTATTCTCTCCTCTCTTCTCCTATTTTCTCTCTCCTCTCTCCTCCCACTCTCATCTTATCTAAATACACTCCAAATACAACTCAAACGTTCCTGTAAGTTTTCCTTTAACAACAAAAAGCAACATTATATTGGATATTCACCTGCTGTGCGTAATCAAAGCTGTAGTGCATCGTGATATCTCTGCTTGCAGGTGGGGAGGGGCCTAGCGACAGATCCATGTTCTCGGCGCATGTGCGCTTTGTGGCGGCAGTCATCTCCTGCAACAGCTCGCGTTCTCTGTCAACAAGGGCCAGATGTTTTAACTGCACCTGGATGAAAGCATGAATGAAAGAAAACGTTATTTAACAGATTGCAGAATGGGTACAACACAGTACGGCTCAATACACACACACACACACACACGGCTAATGAGGTGGCAGTGCTCAGTTATCCTCAGGTTATCCTAATGTCATGTGTGTTGAAGCTAGGGCTGGGCGATATGGCCTAAATATGATATCACGATATTTTCTGACCTTTCGGCGATACACGATACACATCACAATGTTTTTCTTTTTTTCCCCAAACAATTCATTATGAGGCTTACCAAGACAGTATTCGAGTTTGCAAGCTAACATTAAAGACAAAATAAAATACCCATGCATTTAGCATTTTTATATTATATATTAGATTTAGATTATTGGATTATTAGATTATATATTGCATATATTTAGCAATGAGATATTATATGATTTAGATATGAAATATGATTAATTGAAAATGGGGGACCCTGATGTAAACAAGACGAAAGTCTTTCTCTGGTCTGCATCCCCTTAACAATTGTATGTATTGAGCTGTACTGTACCCATTCTGCAATATGTTAATAAAGTTTTAAATCAATCAATCAATCAATAGCATTTTAGCATTTTTATGAAACTACTGTATATTTGTATGTCTCTAAATGTTTTGATGAATTGAAAATGGAGGACCCTTATGTAAAAAAGGCGAAAGTCTTTTTCTGGTCTTCATCCTCCAGTCCACTGTTGTTGTATTGAGCTGTACTGTATTGTACCCATTCTATGTCGTCATCGGACGTTGCTATGTTTGGGTAAATACTGTAAACAAGCCACTATGGACGGGGGTACAGGGGAATAGATGGTGGTAAAAAACAGTCTGTAGTGTAGTAGTGAAAGTAGACTGTACACACCTGGAGTTTCTCCACCTGCAACTTCTCTGGCCTTCCCGCGGCTTGCTGTAATTGGTTATTGTTGGAGTAGCATTGAGAACACAGATCTGTCCTGGGTTTTGTGATCATTATCTGCGGAAGGAGTGCTTTCCACAACCGAAGGAAGGATCTCTGACCAACAACACGAAATCCTGAAAAGACAAGTGTTTTTGTTAGATTGGTAGAATAAGAAAAAGTGGGAACCATGTGTGTGTGTGAGAGAGAAAGAAATGGGTGGTTTTGTGACATACCTTCTATACCGCTGTAAAGGCGCCACAGGGCAGCTTTGGTCAGATTGGTTGGCAGTAACTTTGCAGTGAAATCCTTGTGACCAGCATGACGGCCAGGCAACACAATCGCATGGAGGACAGCAAAGTTGATCAGAAATTTCACAACCCTTTTTACGTCAAAAAGAGACAAAAAACGCTTGTGATTTCTCGGCTGTTTCTTCCTCTCCCGCGGTGTGAGGCCATCTGTCTTGTAGTGTTTGAAAAGGCTTTTGAGAAGCGCATCGCTGATCCTAAACAAAAATGTTAACAATAGGGAAGAGAATTAATGAATGAAATACACACATTGTACACACTGTATCTGTATGTCATATATTATGTTATGATGAATTGAAAATGGGGGACCCTGATGTAAACAAGATGGAAGTCTTTCTCTGGTCTGCATCCCCTTAACAATTGTATGTATTGAGCTGTACTGTACTGTACCCATTCTGCAATCTGTTAATAAACTTTTCAATCAATCAATCAATCACTCTTGTTTACATTCAGGTGTAGTTTTTAAGAATCCCTATCCTAGCGATGTGCATTACAAAATGGCCGCACAAAAACTACACTACCCAGAATATCCAAAATGGACGCCCTCGCAGGGTAGAATAGGATTCGACGACTATATCTAGACTTTAACACCTATTTAAACCTATTTAAACCTATTGCTAAACATACATATACGTCCAATACAATACATCTACGTCCAATACAATATACAAGCATAAAAACACTTACCCATAAATGAAACAGAACGTTGGACGACAGACGACAACGTCGTGGAATCTGTACGTTGTCCTTGAAGCCAGGCGTATAGCGTTGACTTTCTTTGTACTTTGCGTCATCTCTGAAACATTTTGGCATGTTCCAATAATGGACAACAGACACATGTCCCTTTCTCTTGGTGTCAACGACGCGGTGTCCAATCGGTTTTGGTAAATTAGCTCAACCGACAGTTTTTTTGAACAAGACAGGGCAGATCGTTCTGAATTTTCCTTTCGGCGCGCCTGGCACTTGCAGTGGAAAGAGTTTATCTTTCCGAGTTCCTCTTCTATTTCGCCCTCCACCGTTAAACCAGACATCTTTTCAACTGATCGCATGGTTGATTCAGCTGAAAAGCCCAATGCTACAGTTTCAACGCAAAGGTCTCCGTCTTCCTCTGTTTCACCATCGTCGGCAGGTTCGATTGGATCTGGGACAATTTCATCTGCGTCTTCATCTGCGTCTTCGGTCTCTTCATCGTCGGATAAAAGAGCTGGTGGCGGCTCACCTTCCGTGATGACCATGTAGTCCGTGATGTGGTCACTCATCGTCGCCGAGGAGTCTATACTCATTCCATCTCTTCCTCTATTAAGAGCAGCTGATAATTTTTGTGCGGCCATGTCGATGTTATCTAAGCAGCAAAAAAGTGTTCTCTGGGCTACAGGTGCTGTGAATATAAACACCACACCGTGTGGGGGCGTACCTCACATCAACAGCAGCCTTTCACATGCAAAAATAGGACAGCCCGAGGGAACTGCCCCCACAACTTCGTGAGAGACGATCAGAGTATGTCTCAAGGAGCCATTTTTAAACACAATTTAAACACAATTAGAGTTATTATATATGTTCGCTGTTATACTAAATATGTTCTTCAACCCTCGAACTGTAAGTATATATAAAAAAAAAAAAAAACGAAAAAAAAAAAAAAAAAAAAAAAATCTTTCTCTTCTCGTGAGGAACCTGGGTCGCCGAGTTGTAGGCGCGCACGCTGGGCGGAGTCACATATACTTCAACCTGCCCACTATACCAAGACATCAGA